>NC_140033.1:47368233-48568233 GCF_963513975.1 Fringilla coelebs | reverse complement strand
TTTAGTTCTCTCCTTTCTCAGAACCCAAGGGAATCTTCTTGGAAAAGGTGTCATAGCATAGCAATGTCAGTGAAGTGCTGAAATTAGATGTGTGGGTGGGTATTTATTGTTAATTCCTCACTTGAGTGGCTGCACAAATGTAAATCTGTGTCTTCTGTCACAGAAAATGGGTATCAAATGGGCAGTTGTTGGGGATGAAAACTATGGTGAGGGATCAAGCCGGGAGCATGCAGCATTGGAGCCACGTCACTTGGGAGGAAGGGTCATCATCACCAAGAGCTTTGCCAGGATCCACGGTGAGTCAGGCTTCCCCTTCGGTGTTTGTAAACAGGATGTGTTCAGTTTGAGTGGAAGTGGTGTTTATACCTTGCCCAGGGCTCAACACCTACAGGCATGAACCCTCCCTGCTGACAGATGGCAAGGTCCCTCCTGTCAGAAGTCCTGTTACATACCTAGTTGGATATGCCACAAACAAAGGATATGCTGATTTTGCTACAAAGATAGTAATCATTGTTGGAATAGTAATCTAAGCAGCCAGAAGGTAATCATGCGTCCCTGGAATGGGATGTTACAAGTGTGGTTGGTGGTTTGTTCTCCACAGAAACCAATCTGAAGAAGCAAGGTCTACTGCCTCTCACTTTTGCTGATCCAGCAGACTATAACAAGATTCATCCTGTGGATAAGCTGAGCATTGTGGGATTGAAAGACTTCGCACCTGGAAAGGTAACTGTGTCTGGGTGTCCTGTCATGCACCTGGGGGCAGGGACGTGCCACTGATGGGGATCAGTGGTGAGCTGTGTGCTCGTGAGGCAGCACTGGCACTGATGAGCAGTGCAGCCTGCCAGCCAGGTGAGACACAGCAGGATGGGAGACACAGGGCAGGTCAGAAACAGTGGTGTTCTGAACAGTTAAGAGAAAGCTTCGTACAGTACTCTGAATTCCTGGACCTGTTGACTTAAGCACGAGTGTTCCCTAGAAGGAACTGCAACCTCACTTTTATGTTAAGATCCACCCTGAGCTGGAATTTTCCTTTTTCAGCCCTTTAAAACCATGTAGAAATTTTCCTGCGAGAAGCTTCACATAACCTTCTCCCTTGAAAGAGAAGGATAAATAAAACTGTCTTCTTCCTTTAGCCTCTGAAATGCATCATCAAGCATCCCAATGGGAGCCAAGAAACAATCATGCTGAACCACACCTTCAATGAGTCGCAGATCGAGTGGTTTCAGGCTGGCAGTGCCCTGAACAGAATGAAGGAGCTGCAGCAGAAATCAAGCTAAGTGCACAAAATGCCCCAGTGCACTGGACTCGATTCAGCTTTGGCATTTTCATGAAAGTGCAATTCCATGCCTACTGTTGGAATAAATGTCTGATCAAATGTAACCATAGCTTCCTTTTTGTTATGGTACTTCCTCTTCACTGACACTATGAAAAGGGAGTGCAGCTAGGCTTACTTTTGTCTTTTAAATTCCCCAGCTTCCTTTTTCTATTTTGGCTCAATTTCAGTTCTCACACAGTTATTTATATTTGGAAATAACCAGCAAAGGTGGGTTTGTCTGCTCAGTTGGTTGTTTTCTGCCCATTCACTTTACTGATGGCTAAAGACTTCAAATGACAATAAAGAATGTGACCATCTCTTGTGTCATACGTTATTGTATTCATCATCCTAATACCCGTCATTGTTTTTGGGAGGGTGTGAAAGAACTTCTAAATCACTGCTATATGGAGAAAAATCCCAAATTGAACAGTAACTCAGTGTGGTAAAGAAAGCCCTCACAGCTGTCCAGGACTATTTACCTCTTGACATTGACCTACTGCAGGCTACATTTGTGATTATGACCACCTTCCCCCCTACATTTCTGTCTAGGGCAGCACTGCCACTATTGCAGTGATGACAAACTTGCAAAGAACACCTGCTGTATTTGATTTCCCAGCACTGCAAACTTAGTTCCCTAAAGCACAACTTAGAGCAGGAGATGGATGCTGAGAAGTCTCATGAGAACAGCACACAAAACCACATCGCTACTGCTTCACTATACTCCTGGGAGCCCTGACCCTGTCCAAAAGGAGCTGAGCAAAACAACTACCTGGAGTAGCTGGACTGTTTTCTTCCCCTTGTCCTGGCACTACCCCAGAAGAGCCTGTGTGGAAGCTCCTCCCTTGTTTCACCCAAATTTCCACCTATACAAACAGCTGGGGGGGGTTCTGCAAACAGTTATTTCCACCACAGCTAGATGGTTGCATGTGTGAGCACTGCTGCTCTGTAGGTAGCATTCAGTAAGCTTTTTGTGTGCACAGATGGACCTCAGTTACTATGTGAACCTAAAGAATTCTAGGCTCCCTTTTAATTAGGGCACTGCACCAGGAATAACAGTTGAGAATTAAGGGGTTCTAACGATGCTGCAGGGAGGGCGCTGATGACTCAGGCTTTGTTTTCACAGTTGGAGGTTAAGCAGACCCACTATCCCAGGGAATTACAGCTCCTTCCTGCCAAACGTGGCTGGCTTTATAATTATGTGCAACATCACTCTCTTGGCAATGGGCCCTGCATAGATTTTACTCACTGTTTTGTTCCCTCCTTTCCTTGTACTGCTGTCAGGGAGGGTGATGGCAATTGTTTGTCATTGGCTGTTAGCATAGAGCAAAGCGTTGGTCTCAACTCTGTCTGCCTTGAAATCCAAGTAGCTGAACTGCAGGAGGCAAGTGTTTTCTTCCTGCTAGGCAGGAAGCTAATAGTTTCCCCACAAATTGTACAGGAAGGCAGGCTGTGTGGTTTTTACAATTTATTCCACTTACTGTATTAAAACCCCCACAAACAAGGATTTAGCTTGCTCAAAGCAGTCTTCATCCATTTCAGTCCATAATTTCATATTTTCAGACAAGCTCCTGCAAAGTTTAGCTCATTCTGCATAAATACAGCCCACCCAAAAAAGTCATTCCATTCAGCACAATAAGCAGCCTGTAGTTTTCCACAGTGATCATCTTCACTAAGCCTGAGTTACTTTTGGGTAAACTGTCATTCCTGTTCTTTCTTGGTCCATGGGTGAAGTTCCCATACTTAGCAAACATCACCACTACCTCCCCTGCTCTCTCAGCAGCAGCATTTTCCAGGTTTCCAGAGTACCACACCTCTACCAACTCAAGCCTTTTGCTGTCTCTTCTTTTCCTGTCAAGAGAAGGGCAGGTTTCTACTCCTCTGAGATCAAGCTCTCAGCCCAAGGAGTGGTACTTTTCGATAGGTATTCTCTTCTGCCTTTACTCACTAAAGTCAACTCTTTCCTTGATTCAGGCAAGCAAAGACCTCCACAATTTTCCCTCCAGGGCAGGAGACCAAAGCTCCAGCTGAGTTTGTAGCTGCTGTGCTCAAGGCTTTTTGTGCCTGTAAACTCACTTCTGCACATCAGTGAAGACATTTCTTGAAAGCAACTCTCTCTCTCTGGCAGTTGGAAGCTGAAGGGAAAACAGAATGGCAGATCTAATTTCTTATTCAGCTTCAGAGGAGCAGTGAGCACCAGCAGGGTCCCATTATCCCCCAAACATCCACCGGAAAGACTTTCTGTGGAGCAGGCTCCGATGGCAGCTAACTGTTTGTCCACCATGACAGGAGGCCCAGGCCTGGCTCACTGATTGATCCCTGTTCACAGAAGACAAGAGCATGCAATTGTAAACTGCATAGAGAACAGAGGAAAATGCCTAAAAATGCATCATCTTTCCCATCTAAGTTGCGGAACACAGCTGCCAGTGGTTCAGATCCACCTTTCTCATGCACTGTACACTCAGGTTTTATGCCAGAACACTGCAAGGAAAGACTTTTCAGTTGCCACATAGACCTTGATGTGTTGCTCCCAGCTCTGTGCTCTTCATGCACACAGTTTGCTTTAAATCAGCCTCTCAGGGGGAAATCACCAACAACCACTAAGTGTTCCAGTGAAAACACTCAGAAAACAGAGCAAGCACAAGAACAACCTCATTTCTCCCCTTTTCCATTTCTTTCATTCGGTGATTCTGCTTCGTGGTCAGCTTAAAGCAATCAGTTCCTTGGGAAAGGGGTGCTATTTTAGACACTTTATAAACCACAACATTCACAAAGCTGTAAGAACTAATGCACATAGTTACCACAAGAGTGTAGGGTGCCTCTTTCTTCTGGACTTCTTCTGCAGCATTTGAAGTGGAAGCCTCTGCAGAGCTTGGACCGGTTGGTGACGTATCAACAAACGTCTCATCCACGACTCGGAAGCGGATCTCTTCCCCAATGTCCATGTAAAGGTCATGGGCCCCTTCTTCTGTCTCATATTCCCACACCCACACCTGCTCTGCTTCATCACTGGCCAAGGATTAAGGAGGGGAACAGCATTCTGCTAGACAGATCACTTTCTGACAGTTCTGAGAATAGGCTCGATTCAAAGCCTTTACACAGTTATTTCCCAAACTGCAATGTGCTGTCCCAGGTCACTGTCTGCACAGCCCAGGACCCCCATCTTTCTGATTTTCCTGCACCAAGCTGTATGCTGCTTGTCTACACATCCCCAAAAACACCCAGCAGCAGAAAAGACCCCCAGACAAGTAAAACTCCTCAGACCCAAGACAACCTCGCCTACCACACTGAAGTACATCAGAACACACATACGTAGACATTACATGATATGGTAAAACCTGCGTTCTATCTTCAGAGGCAGCCAAGGCTGGAGGCAGGGATTACAGCTGGGCAGGGGACACTGCCATTCATTCCTATCAGCAGGCACAATGATCCTGCAAAACCTAATGAGCGTGAGGGCCTGTCTAGCTGTGATAACAGTCTGTGGGACTTGCCCGACAGAAGGGCTTAGCTTCTGCCACTGAGCACCTTCATTGTTGCAGTGGTGAATGCCTGTTGGGCCAGCACTGCACAATCTTTTGAAATGAAGTAGTGAAGTTATCAAAGGTGATCAAAGGATACAACTTAGCTGGCTGCTGCAGGGATTCTGGTGGGATGACAATATCATCAAAGAATCCAAGAGAAACTGCGGAGAAAATAATTTGGTTAAGACTGAAACAATTCTTTGCAAATGACGTTCCACAGCGATTCCTAAAATGCATTTCTAGGCTCATTTTCCTTCCTCTCTCAGGAAGGACACTGAGATTATGCAGGAATTATTCTTTGAGCCACAACGCTCAATTTCAGTTGGCAGCAAAGCAACCACCCAGCTGAAAGTACATACAGCAACAGAGGGCACAGTCTTCATGCCCGCTGGGAAAGGAAAAGGTTGTTTGGAGCAGGAATGGAAATGAAAGCGTTCCAAGAAATGAGTCAGATGCTATAGAGGTCTGTGACAAAAAAGAGCTTAGAAATCACAGATGTAGTATGTTAAATAAAGACTGATATAAAGTTAGAACAGCCCCCGCATCCCCCTTAAGATTTCACGATGCTGAATTTTATCAGGGAATGGACCATGCCCAAGTTCAGCAACAAAAGCAGCCAAGGTAACCTTATTGTCTTAATTTAACAACTGAGCAGCAGAGCTCCCTTGTATGGAAGACTCCTAGAGGAAAGGAAAGCAACTCATCAATTATATATTCCACGACTCTGGCAGCACTTTGTGCTCACAAAAACATCTCCCTGACATGTTTTCAGGTACAGGAAATGAACACAAATTTGCACAGCACTATAGGAAAAATACATCAGACCAACACAAGCCAATAGTTCCACTTTGAAAAAAACAAATTCTGTTAACTGAAGCAAGGAAAGAAATCCAGTCTGTGCTCCAGACAGGTTTCCCTGTTATTCTTGGGCAAAAGAAAAAGGGAGTGCGGACAAAACCATCAAGGTCAGGGGAAGCTGCCAGGCTCAAACTACCAATCACCCTCAGATCAGAGCAGCACTAGAGGCCAGTAATAGCCATTAACCAGCCCACAGAGAACATTACTCCAGCTGAAATCACCGTCTCAACAGAGCCAAGGGCTCTGCAGCTCACGTGTCCCTAATGTCAGAAGTTGCAGTTTACCGTGGACGCCATCCTGACTGCAGCTTTTAATCTGTCCGATCAGAATCTCATCCAGGAAGGGATGGAAGACCACATAGCGGAAATGCACTTAAAAGAAAACACATCATTAATGTTATGTCCATGTTAGTAAACTACAGTCCTCCCACAGGGTGGCAGCCATTAAACCAAAATCCCATTAAAACAATATGCCCTCTAAAACACCCAGTTTCTTTTACAACTTCTTTGCAGGCAGTGATTAGATAGAATAATGGGAATAAGAGTTCTGATTCCTAACTGGCTTGTACAAATTCTGGCAGCAGCTGATCAGCAGTGTCCTGTTCCCAGCTCCTCAGTTTTGCAAGAAGTTCACAGAAAGAAAGTGTAAGATCATAAACATGGAGCATGGCTTCTGATTAAGTTATGATGGAAGCACAATGCTTCACAGTCAAGAGTATCAGCTGAACTTATACTTTCTCGTAATACTTCTGCCTTTTATCTTTGTCTGCAATGCTGTATTTTCATTAAATGAAGTCTTTTAAATCAAGTACTATCAGATTAAACAAGGTTCTCTAACATAACTGAAATTTCCTCCAAGCTAGATAAAATGTTTCTAACTAAGCACATAGCATTTGTTATTACAAGAATGCTACACCAAGATAATCTCAGCCAAACGATGCTCCTGAGAAATTTAACATCATTGCAGCTGTACCTCCTCAGTGCTCCTCTTTTACATAAAACTAGGCAGTGCATTATAGAAAGAGTTATTACCAGACACAGCAGGATTTATCAAAGTGCTACCCCAGACTCTGAAAGCAGACTTTTTTCCCTGAGCTCAGAGAGAAAAGTTCTCTTCTTTCAGTTCAAGGAGTAATTCTAAGTTGAGAAGCTGAATGAAGATTAAAGCAAGCAGGAAAGCCTGACATCCTCCTTCAGTATTAGAGAAGCTTCTATTTGCAGGAAATGAGTTCTACAGGATTTAAAATTTAGACAAGGGAAGGTACATATAGCCAGTGCAGTTCCCTTCTAGCAGGAGGTATTTCATGTGCTCAACCTATGATTCCACACTGTAAACTGAAACTAGAAAAATGCATCTCTTACCAGTTTAAACCTTTAATTTAACTTTAAAAAATGAAATTTGCTTTTATGCATTTACTTCCAGTTTTTACTCAGATTTGCCAAGAGTCAAAGTAGGGAAATAATTTCTTATTAATAATTTCTTATTAAAAGAAAAAACCACTAGAAATGTATGATGAACCAGATCTATCTAAGTTTCAACAAAAGTGTCATAAAACTTCCAGCTAGTACAAGAGCATTAAATGCTGTGCAAATGCTAGATGCAGAAACAGGTTCATATCCTAGCTAGGGAAAATAAGCTTCAAAAATAAAAAATATCAGAGAAATGCAGACCAATTATTACAATTTCTTTTCTGTGGGCAGACTTTCAATAATTTTCAACTAAATTAACCCCTTCCTTACCCCACACCTATGGCTCTAATTGTAGAACAGAAATGGGCTGCTGAAGAAGGCAAGAAGGACTGGCTATTTAAAGCTCTATTTGTACCCAAAAGAAAATAAGAGACTTTCACCATGTTCTTCTTGCTCTCCTAACAGGAAAACAGTTAAGGCTGTGAACTTAAGGTTGTTACAGTCCCTAACAAATGAACTCAGCTTAATTTCCATTAATTAACCTTCTACAACACAATATAACTAAGGAAAAGCACTTACCCTTGGTATGTGATGCACCATCCCCAGGAAATATGTATGAATCTTCCAGCTTTGTGATATCATAAAGACAGATGCAGAGCCCAACATTGTACACCACCTGACAAAAGAAAAAAAAATTCAAGAGCAGTAAATCAAGCAACCCACCAGGTAAAATCAAGCAAACTGTGGAATTCATACACTAGGCACACCTTTTCAAAAGGCAGCAACAGAGGGGTGGCAAAATGGGATGGAGTCTGTTTTGGAACACTGCCTTCAACAGCACCAGCACTGTAGGGGAGCCCCAACTCAAATGTTGTGGGAGCACATTTTCACTGGCACTGGAAGGAACCGGAAAGAACACTGCTACAAAGAGAACCCCTTGGGGAAGTTGTCAGTGGTGAGAGAACTTGAGCTGCCAAGACAGTTAACAGCTCCCCATCATTCACCAGCCCCACAGCTTGTCCAAATGCTAAACATGTTTTTTGTTAGAGTTACACTCTCAAAACCCTCTAGGCTTGCCTTCGTCTTATGTTATATTAGTTCTGGGGAGACACAAGGCAAACTCTTGGTTTCTCTGCTACTTCTGAGACAGCTTCATTGCCTACAAAATTTGAGGCATCTACCAGTCATCAGTGGATGAAGGAAGACTCTTGCTCTTCATAACCTGCCTGTATAATCTGCTATCCACAACCCTCAACCCCTTCAGGTTGCTCTTTTGAGCTCCTTTCATGTTCACAGCTGCATTTTGAGTTTTGCACCTGTCCCATGTTGAAAGCCATACACTAATCACAGTCCCAGGGCTGCACAGGGAAACTCTGACCTCCAGGTCCACCAGAAAAAACTTTTTATATCCTGCACCAAAGACCAACTTCTTTCTGCCACCATGTATTTCAATTACTAAGCACAGACCAAATCAGCTATTAAGAGCTTCATTTCTCTTCCAGTATTACTGTTCTACATGTGTTTATATAGGGTTTTTTTTTCTTTAAATTCCCCACTTGATGGATTACTTTGCATTTGTTTTTGAGGCTGCATTTTGGATTGCTCCTTTTAACACAAACCAGCAGCTGCTCTCACTTCTCCTCCATGCTCCTCTGCCCCATCTGATGTCTCAGTATCTTCCCATTACAACATCAGCCATTAGAAAAATGTCCCCTTTGAGATGATACGTGACTGTCCCTTTGTTTACAGAGGCAGGGGACGGCCTTCACATCCAAACCCCTCTGACACCTCACCCACGAACCTCAGTGGGCACAAACAAAAGGAAGGAACGCTGGGGATGTTGTGATACCTGCATCAACCTATACGTGACCCACGCTTTACCTTATTGGCCAATTTCTTGTTTAGCTCTTCAGCAATGGATTCGTTCAGTTTCCTTTCAAACTGCCAGGGAGGAATTCTTACAGTGTCAGTCATCTCCACCAGGACAAACATGGTGGCGGGGGGCGACGAGACGCCAACAGCCTGGGCAATGGGAGGGCGGCGAGGGCCGGGCTGGGAAGGCAGCCCAAGGTGTGGCTCGGGCCGCGGTGTCCCGGCGGTGCCGAAGGAAGCGGGCCCGGGACCGGCCGGGAGCGCCCCTCACCCACCCGCGGCACGCGGAGCCGCGCCGCGCGCCCCAGCCTCGCGCCACTTCCGGCGCCGCCGCAGCCAATCGCGCTCGGCTGGCGGGTCGCGCGCCCTGATTGACAAGGGGCGGGGCGGGGCGCCGCGGCCGCCATTTTGTCCGCCCTGAGCGGGGCGGGGCCGGGCCGGGCTCGGCCCCCGCTGACAGCGGAGCGGGGAGGGTCCGGTGAGGGCCGGGGGGCCGGTTTTGGCCAATATAAACGTGGAAAGGCGCTCAGCGGCCGGGTGTCCTTTGCAGGGGCGTTGTGTTCCCTCCTTCCCCTCCACCTCCGGCAGGTGGGTCCCCGTGCGCTTTCTCCCGTGCCACAGCTGGAACAATTCCCAACTGCAGTTATTCCGATTTAATTTACCATTTTCGTAAACTTCAATCCAGATAGGGCAGCAAAGATCCCAGAAGCACGGAGCAGGTCAGATAGGAAGGGACCACGGTGGGGCATCTGGTCCAACGTCCCTGCTCAAGCACGGTTGATAAATAACATAGAGAATAGGAATTTTCAGAGATAGTCTTCTACGTGTCCTAGGCAGATAAAGAATGCCTGCTTTCAAATGCTTCAGATTGTGTTAGAAAGTTTGTTTTCCAGCCATTTTGGTATCCTGGTCATCCCAAAGCACATGGTGCAGGAATTGCATCCAGAGGGTTCTTGAATTCCCTCTGCAGTGAGGGAGGCTCCACAGCCTCTCTGGGCAATCTGTTCCAGGGGGCGGGCGCCTGCACAGTAAATCAGTTCTTCATGGTCAGGTGGAACTTCCTGTGCACCAGTTTCTGCCCCATTGCCTGTTCTATTGCTCGGCACCACCGGGAAGAGTCTGGCTCCAACCTCATGGCACCCTTTATGTACTGATACACATTGATGAGGTGCCCTCTCAGTCTTCCCGAGCCTGAACAGGCCCAGCTCCCTCAGCCTTTCCTCATAACAGAGGAGCTCCAGTCCCCTGATTATCCTTGTTGCCCTCTGCTGGACCTGCTGCAGGAGTTCCATGTCTCCCTTGTACTCAGGAGCTCAAAGATGAAAGCCTCTGCCATTTCTTCAGCTGTTTGCCCACATCTCCAGCACATCTGAGTGGGTTTATAATATTCTTTGCGCCAGGAAGTCCCTCACAGCTGTGTCTGCCCGGTGCTTAGGTCAAGGTTCTTTTCAGGGACAAACTGCCACCATACAGAGCTGGAATAATTTGTGAGTGTTAATTGCCAAAAAAGAAACCAACCCCCCTTGTATAATTTTTGAGGCCTCAGTGTATTCTGCAGTGAGGGAATCAGTGTGAGGGAGAAGCAGCATGAGGGATGGCAGAAAACAAGGGGGTGTGCAAACGTCTGAGGTTTGTCAGGGAAATGAAAGGAGGTTGTTTGAAGTGTGCTTAAAAAAGATCCGCCAGGAAAACCAAACATCCCTGGCTGACAGTGAAAACTGCACTGTCAGCATCATGGCTTTGATGCTAAGGCTAAGTGTGTCATCCCCCACGCTCCCCAGCAGCGTGTGGTGGGACAGTAACGAGCAGTTTAGGTAAGAAATCATTAAATGTTGAGCTGTCTGGGAAAGGGAGGGGGAAACAAGGTTGGAAATACCCTGGTTAGGCCTCATTAAGAAGGTACCGGTCTTGGACAAGGAGGTGTTGATTTCTTCTCAATTACTCTGTTTCATCAGGGTCTATTAGGTTGTGGGGTTGTTTGTTTGGTTTTTTTTTTAATAAACGTGGCTGATCTGCCCATGTTTGGCATGTTAGTATTAAATAGGGGGCCCAGAAACAAGATTTCCCCTGTCACCTGGGAAGAGCAGCATTTTTCTGGGAGCAGCATCTACTGTCTCAGCAAGGAGCTCTGCAGCCAGCACAGCACTCGCCACTATCAGAACACCTCATCCCAAATCCCCAGCGTTTCTTGCTGCTCTTGTCCTACTTCAGGGAGCCTTACAAAGGCTCCTTTCTCCTGCACTGCACTCACGGCTGTGCTAATCTCGGCACAGCACAGCTTTGCTGGCACACATGCCACATCCCTTGCTGCTCCGTCCTGGCCTCATGCAGGTCTGGCAATGCAAGGTTTGACCTTTATCTAGTGCAGCTTTTGCAGGTGTCTGTAGCTGCTTCACTCAGAGGAGTGAATTGTTCTCAACCCTGTCTTGATGGTAGGGGAAGAAATAGCTTTGGTATCACGCAAGGAAAGAGAACTTAGGCACTGGTGGTTTTGGGAAGGTGGTCACTCTGGGTGCTTGTAGATAAGAACTGTAGAGTTAAGTAAGGCCATGTGCTCAGGGAATAGTGGACTGAAATACCTGGGAGAACATGGGAGATGGAGAGAAGTGAATTTGGACAGATACTTCCATTTCAAGCCCATTCTTGAGCTATCATTTTCCACACTTCTGATAACCGTGCTCCATCAGGGGCTTTTGGGTGCCCAGTACAAAGCAGACACATCTTCCTTCAGCCTTATCCACAGCCCCCCAGAAACAGCTGTGTGAGCAGCAGGTCTGCAAGGCCTTGCTTCATACTGTCTTGGGTCCTATGAGTGAGCTCTTTTGTGTGCTGTAAAGTGCAGACACCAAGCAAGATGTGCGGAATCTCTCTCCTGTATCAGCTCTGTGATTGCCAGCAAGGATTGAATGCTGTGGACCATTCCTCAGTAAGGACAATAAGATTCCTCTTCTATCTGCAGCTCTGTGTTTTGCTGAAACTTGCAGGTACTTCGATTTCATGCTGGGGAAACTGAATTGAAATGTGTTCAGAGAAAGCTGGTGATGGCAGTGTCAGATGAGCTTCACCACCTCTGGTACCAGGCTACAGTCATCCCAGAGCTGAGTCTGGCTCTCACTGTTTCAGCCTCCACCAGTAACATCCCAGGCTGTGGGAAATTGTTTCCGGTCTCACTTCAGGTAGCCCCTCCCCAGTCCCAAGTGGTGCATGCCTGGGCTGTCTATGCATGACAGATGTTGCTCTGTTCCCACCTAGGTTTTCTCCCTGGAGAAATTCCATATTTCATAAGTGCTGTCTTCAATGTAAAAATATAAACAAAAGCCAAATTATGCTCTGTAAAATATGGGTGCTGCCTCAACTCAGCTAATGGTAGTGCACAGAGTTACACTATATTTATTGCTGCTGCTAAAGTGTCTTGCTGTTGGAGATGATGTGAACAGCTTTGTTTTGCTGAGTTGTCTCCTCCCAGTAACACTGACATGGTGAATACCCAGAAATCCACAGTGCCTGTACATACTTTTTTACACATAATCATAAAGTCTCTAGAGTCTCTCTCAGCAGTATTGGGGCTTTTCCAGTATGTCAGAACATGACTCTCAGTTGCTGGGTCGGGGTTTTTTTAAGCTTTAGCTGCTGGAATCCAGGGGTTGCAGAAGAGTTTTTCTGTCCCTCAGAGAAAATACCAGACATTTCTGATTCTCTTGATTATACAGGAAAACTGGAAAATAATATTTGAAGTTACCTGAAGGATTGGAACCTTTGAGGAAAATGAAAGGAGCCCCCAGATGACTTGGTTTAAGATTTCCTCTGTCCCCACATGCCCATGGCTCTTGGAGAAAACTGGCTCAGGAATGCTAAGGGAGGTGAGTGGTAATTTGCATCTCAACAGTTCTGGCCCTCCTTTGATTGACTCTAAAGGAATTATGTATCTTCTCACATAAAAAGTCCTCCCCGCTCCTGCCTTTGCTTCCATCTCTGCAGGCATCTCTGGCACCCCCACTCCCACTCTCTGTTTGATCAAAGCTTCCCCTCTTCTCCTTTTATCATTTTTAAAGCATGCCTGCTTTAGACTCTCTGCCTCCTCCGCTGCAGCACATGCCCGGAGTCACCTTCCAGCCAAACATACTTCAAGTTCCTGTGCATTTTCCATCAAGAGCCTTTATGTGGGAGAGCTAAAGTTGTCCCCCAAGAAAGGAGAAGCCATCTCAGGATAAACTCAGAGTGGAGACTGAGAGCTGGCTGCGGCCTCCTCCCCTTCTTTTGCAAAGTTCTGAAGAGTAGACTGGAGAGATAAGACTTCTGGTGTCTGTAGGGCATGAATAGAGCTCCTGTTCTGTTGTGGAAAACTACTTGAAAAGCCACAAACGGAGCATGATGGGCAAGGGCAGAACCCACTGGCACTTAGAGTTTCAGTGCTTCTTGGTGGCCTTGCCGTGGGCTGTTCTCTTCTGCCTGTGGAGCTTTTTTCTACATTATCATTCATTGACGGGAGAGAGACAAGTGCTTTGTGATCTCATCCCTCTGTCAAAGCCCTTGGGACAGCCCCATATCAACACCCAGTACCAGGATGGATGGATGGATGGATGGATGGATGGATGGATGGATGGATGGATGGATGGATGGATACAGCCAGGTGGAGCAGTTGTAACCCTCTCTCCTGACTCTGTGCCATGCCTCGTGGTTCCCACACAACTTGTGCACCACCCTGCAGCCCTGAGGGTTGCTTGTGGAACAGGTCTAGTTAGCATCACCATGTTCAGCTACTTAGAATGTATCAAGGAAAGAGTTTAAGGAAACAAAAGCAACCCATGACCACCCCATGTCACCCCATAACATCTCCCTTCAGCACTGACACTGCACCATGGTTGTTCAGGGTTGATGTAAATTTTATTCCAGGATCACAGGGACTTGCTTGGTAAACTGCTGGTATCGACTACCTTTCTACTCCAAAATGAAGCTGATATCATCTAAATCCCCCCTGAGTTATGCCTACCCAGCCTGTTCTTACCAGCTTGCAGTGATGGAGGCCCTGGTGCTTGGCCAGGCAATGTACTTGAGTAATTAACTGTCTGTTCTGTTAGAAAGTGTTTCCTAATGTCTAACATCAATCTTGCTCTTTGTAATTTAAACCCCATTACTCCTCGCCCTATTCCCCAATGGACTCAGCAAACAATTCTGCCCTACTCCCACTGCCCTACACCCCCACTGGAGAAAGTCTCAGGCCAGTTTAGGGCATGGCCTCTGCCCGCAGAGGTGGCTCCCCTGAGCACGGTCACACAAGCACAGGGGAAAACAGAAAGGAAAGATCTTTAGGCACGGTGAACTGATAGAAATGAGACCCTTAGAAAGCACCCAGGTTTGTGATGGCTGGCTGTGAGCCCGGAGGGAACGGGGCAGTAAGATGGGTTTGTGGCATGTGCCTCCTCTTCTCTCCTACTATAGTACCCAGGGGTGCTAATACAGGCGGGAAGAGGGGCTGCAGGGCACCAGTGAGACTTGGGGTGACAGGGGAGAGGTTTCACCCATTGTGAGGGACCCTGTCTGCATCCCTGCCTGCAGTGCACACCCCATCCTGCTGTCCCTACAGCCCGTGGGGCTGCCCCACTGCGTCCGGCTGTGCCACCGATGTGCGTCACTTTGCGCAACCGGAGCGACGCAGCCCCCCGGGGCCGACCCTCGTCACCTCCGGCCCCCCATACAGACTTTCTCCTTTAAGCCTAGCTGGCTCAGAAATGACCGGGCTGATCCCTCCCACCTGCCCGCTCCCCCTGGCCCGGCCCTGACGTCAGGGGAAGGCGTGCGGATGCGTGTGTGTTCGAGGCGCACATCACCCATCCGCACATCAGATAGCGCAGATCCATCAGCCGGCAGGCAGGCAGCCGAGACAGCCCCCGGAGCCGGGCTGCAGGCGACACCGCTGCTGCTCGCAAGGTAGCGGAGGAGCGTCCGGCCCCTCCGAGCACCGATGCTCTGCAGAGCGCAGCTCCAGGGAGCCCGTCGCTGCTAAGGAGGTGAGTAAGGGGAGGTACAATGGCCATGCAGCGCGCCAGGGCTATTGTAGCTGGAGATTAAACTTCACGGACCACCTTTTTCTTTGAAAGCTGCTCTTTCCTTTTGACGGTGGAGAGGTGCGAGGATGAAGCGTGACTTTCCTCCTCCGGTTTGGTTGTTCCCCACCAGCCTCAGGAACAATAACTCCCCTGGGGGTGGCGGCGGCAATGTCTGCTTTGGCTTGGGGGCAAATAATCCAGGGTTTTGCCACGGAAGGTTGAGCTCAGCTGGGATCCAGCTCTCGGATTGCCGGGTGAGCGGGAGGCAATTTGTGAAAAATCCGACTTATTAAAGTAGGCTGATAGTGATGGGGGCTGGAATTGGGATTTCTTTGGACTGGCTGCACTATTCCTGCCGATGGCAAGTTAGATCCACAAAGGAGGAAGGAAGGACACAGACGAAGATGTCTGTGCCATGTCTTTAAACAGATACTATGCTAATTTAAAAAATAAAAGCCATCACAAGAAAGTAAATAAATCTCACAAATTTGGTATTTGGGAATGATGATTATGCATACATGCTTAAAAGGTAAATCAAGCCTCCATGATGGTTTCTCCCTTTGCTTCTCCTTTGCATTTGTCAGCCTGCTTGCTTTCCCTCATGGCCTCTCTCAGAACTGGGCAGCCCGGCACTGACTAAGAGAGCTTTTTATAATCAATCCATAAAGGTGACATTCATATTTTAGCGCTAAGCAGGCTGTATCGTAGGCGAGACTATCTCAGCAAAGATCTCTGGAGTTGGGAGTGTGATTGGCTTAGCTGGGGAGGGGATGCTGTCGCTGTGCATTGCCCAAAAACCGCCTAATTTTATTTTTCCTATAGTAATTTGTCTCGTCAAAGGGGTTTGTAATAGGCAGGGTAGGTGAGAAAATTGCTTTGCCTGGTATTTAACTCTTAACATGATCTGATGACCAAAAACGGGAGAGGGGGGAGCTGAGAGGTTTTCATTAGCATCAGACAGAGACAGCATTTATAAAAATCTGCCAGACACCACGGCTGTGAGCCTTCTCCGAGGAAGGAAGGATGGAGAAACATAGCCCAGCCAGCGTTGCAGTGGCCCTGCTCATGGAAACCCCTGCCTGGAGCCATCGTGGTTCCTCAGCTGGTTTCTGCCCTTCACGCCAGCCCCCCTGGGATCTCTGCTGGCCACCGTGTTGTTGTTGGGTCCCTCGGCAGGTGAATATGCCCAGCAGCCGAAAAATGGGATTTTTGTTTTTGCATTGAGCTCTGGGGACACGCTCGTGCGTCTGGAGGGGTGTAGCTCTTCTCTGTTTCAGCCTGTGTCTAGACAAGCTAAGTCTGGGGGGGCATCAGCCTCCCCAAGAATGGCAGCGGGCCAGAGCATTGCTTTCTGTGCTCCACGGGGTGAGGAGATGGCTGCTGGCAGCTGGCTGTGGAGATGGGGTGTCTTTTTGACATACAGAGACCTTTTTTTCTACTAGGGCGGGTTTAGAGGGGTAGTAAACCTGACTTGAACTGAGGCCACTGGCAGTCACAGGGGATGGAGAAAACGTGATGGAGAGTGGCATGGAAGAGCCCGTGCAGGAGATTGCTGCAAAAGGCAGCAGAGGGAAAATAACCTCCAGCTCCTTGGCTGGGGCGGGGGAAGCAGTGGCACTCGGGAGAGCCGAGTGTGGTGGCAGACAGCATTCGAGCTGGGGATTTACAAAGAGAAGCGGCGCCGTGAAAGGGAGCTACCCATACAGGCGACGGTCTGGCCAGCCGAAGGGTCACGTCCACAGCCGGAGCGTGAGGGCCGCCAGCAAAGCGGCCACCCATCCGCCAATCCATCCCGGCATGCCGGGGTGCCAGCGGATGGGAAGGAGCACAAAGAAACGCCGCACGGGAGGGCCGGCTCACCGAGGGCGATTAAGCTAATTAAATATGTATTCCCCCGCCCGGGCGAGGGAGAGTGAGGGGTTTTTTTCGCTGCCACTAATGAACGGGGAGTGGCAGACGGAGGCTGCTGCCTCTTCAAAAGGCTCTCTCCCCGCTTCTAGCGGGCCTTGAAAGGCTGTTTAGTTAAACAAGGTCACAGCCAGCACCCAAGTCAATGTGTTTGGCTTTAAAGAAGGGGAGAGAGACAGTGATTTTATTTGATAAACCGCAGACCTTTCAGTCGCTGCTGATGAATGGGGTACTTGGATCTTGAGATAAAAGCTGATGTGTCTACTGCCTGTCTGCCTTAATTGGCCTGGGTTTCCTGCCTCCGCCTGCAAGGGCTCCTGACTGTCAGCTCCGCTTGCTCAGGAGCCTGCCCTCCCAAAAATAAAAGCAAAGCTGTCTTCTGCTGCCAAAGAAGACCCTGTCACCAGAGGGCTCTGGGGTTTGGCTTTGAGATGTTTTTTTCTGGGGAGGAGAGAAGGTGGGCAGGGAAGGAGGTGTTTTTTATAAAGAGCACCCTTTCAGGAAGCCCTGGGCTTGCAGCCACTTTCCTCCTTGGCTCGGAGGACTGTCACCCCGGGAGACCCTCGAAGCAAAGCCACCAAGAGGAGACAGGGAGGAGGAGGTGGAGGTCCAGCAGTGGTGGTGGAGGGTGGTTACTCTGGAAAGGCTTTCCGTGCCCCGCGGCAGAGCCGGGCTGCTGCAGTCTCTCTGCTTCCTCAAGTGACCCGGATTTCGTCCCCGCACTGTATACGTGTGTGGGGTGGACATAGTGTCGTGAGGTGGTGTCAGCCAGGCCAGGAGAGACCTGAGGTGGGGAGAGATGTTCTCATCCTCGGCAGAGGTTACTGTGACCACAGGAGATTGAGGGGAGGGTGAAAATGCCTCTTGTGATGAGGCACTCCTTCCTTGTCCCCTGCTGGGGCAGCATTGTGGAGAAATGGTTGGGGAGAGGATGGTGGGGTGGAGAGCAGGGAGGAAAGGAGGACAGCAGAGGTTTTCCCTCGTCTGCATCTGGGCTGGGAGGGAGGAGACACTGCTGAATATATGCTTGTGTCCCCACTCTTCTTTCAGCCTGCTTTTGCCCTGAGTTTAATTTCCTCGGTCCCTTTGTTTGCAGCAGGGATTTAAATGAAGTGGCAGGTAGGATACAGCCCTGGAGACCCCCATGTGCCAAAGCTCTTACACAGCCTCAGCTTCACCAGCACCACCAAAGCCAGGAATTCAGCTGCTGGGCACCAAGGGTGACCAACAAATCTGGGATGCTTGATCCAGGTGCTGAAGAGGGGCTGAGTGCTGCTGGCTGAGTGAGACAGCCTCAGCCTGGCTTCAGGACAGGGATCTCTGCTCCAGCCCCTGCTCCGAGCAGGAGATAGAGCAGGCAGCTCTGTGACATGTCCAGGCAGTGCATCTGCCAAGGATGGGGATCCTATAGCCTTGCTGTGCCCTGTGCTTGTGTTTATCCCAGTGAGCTGCTACCCAACATCCCCGTGGGCCATCCAGAGAGCCCTCAGAGTGCCTGTGGGGGATAGCACCTTGCTTGCTCTCCCACAAGGAGTGAGCTCAGCTCCTGGGAGCAAAAGCAGCTCAGGAGGGCACCCTCTGCTGCTGCCCTCAGCTCTCGGGAGCAGACTGTCTGCCTCCTCGGCAGTGCCCAGCATGCTCCCATTCTTCACCACCACTCGTCCCCCAAAACTGGGAGCCTTCCAGGGCCCCGGGGCCTGGGCTGGTCCCACAGGTGAACCTGGGGAAACCCCTTCTTGGTTGTCACTTCCCCAGAGCACACCATTTTGTCCCTGCAAGCTTCCCCTCCTGCACACCCCCTTGCCTCTTATTTTAATTTTGCCTCTGGGAAGCTTCCATTTTTCCAGCCCCTTGTGGTTGCCAACCGACTCCCTCAGCATACTAATAGTTTGCTCCAAGCATCCTTATTCAGGTTAAATACCCTCCATTGTCCCTAAACTGGTGCAGGAACAGAAAGGTCTCCTCTGTCAGAGAAAGGGCCCAGAGGAGGTGCACCACCGCGGTGAGGCCATTTTCATAGTGACAGCTCATGATGTGGCAGAGAACTGAGGGCTATTTCCCTCAAATCATCCCACTCCTCCAATCCTGACACCTCCTGGGAAGGTGACAAACCCTGCAGAAATGCATGGGGATCACATCACTTTTTGCTGCCCTAAAGTGGCCAGTCTGCTCACCAGCACAGGCTGGGCAGTCAAATGGGGGCACAGATGGGAGCTGTGAAGCAGTTTGGTGCCTGGTCTGGCTTTGGGGTGTCTTGCTTGGGTGCTCCCTGAGCCTCGCAGAGCTCCTTAGGTGTGGAGGAAGGAGATGTGAGCCTGAGCCTGGGAATGGCAGAAGGAGATGCTGAACCAGGGTTTGGGGAAATAGATGCTGAATCTGGGCATGGAAGCAGGAGCTGAGCAGCCCGTGTGGGGTGGGATGGAAGCAAGGGCAGATGTACATGCTCCAGTTGCCGCTGAAGCACAGGAAGGGTTTGGTGTGGGGGTGGGTGGGGAGCCAGCAAAGGGAAAGACAGTTTGGAGGGGTCTGCAGCCACAACTAGAAATCTTCTCAGGGGGCAGGAGGAACATGGTGGCTTCTGCCTTGGACTCTGGTGTGGCCTTTACTGCCTGTGCTGGGGGGTGAAGCTCTACAGGGCTGAGAGGGAGTAGCTGTAAGGAGGCTGGCTGAGGGATGCCCATTTGGGCAGCATGCCATGGCAGAATCCAAGCTGGACTGGCAGCCGTGGGGGCCCAGTGGCAGGCACAGCCCCTGGCAGAGGAAGAAGATAGAGGTGGGTGAGTGGAACAGGAATTGCCTCCTTGACACTTCAGCTGCTCTAGAAATCTTTTCCCATGTCCTTGGTGCCTGCTAATTTCAGAGTGGAGGTGACCCCCTTTTGTGCATCCCTCCAGGGCCTTTGTGTCTCAAAAGGCCACAGTGAGTCAGAAAAGAAATTAAATATTCTCTGTGTTTCCTGGTGTGTGCAGGTGTTGTCCTAAAAGATGCTGCATGTCCCAGTGGGGTGGAAAAGGCTGGATGGGAGTGCTGGGGAAGGGGATAGGATCCATGGGATATTGGGCTCCTCAGCTCCAAGTGATGGAAACTCCTGAGGAGCAATGGAAATGGGTGAGCCCCCACCCAGTGCACCCAAAGAGAGGTGCCCTCAAGCAACCCCTGGCATGGGGCACCCTGGGACAGAGGCACCAGTGTCAGATGCAGCAACTGATTGGAATAAAAAGCAACAGAGCAAGGCCTTTCTGAGCAAGCAGCTGCAGTGCTGATCACAGCACAGCCCCTCCAGTTTCATGCTGGGGTACTTCAGTAAGGACAAGAGTGCCCACAATTGTGACTGCTCCATCTGTAGGGTTTCTGCCCCTTAGGGCTTTAACTCCTTGCAAATGGCATGATGCCTTCAGAAACTGGAGCCTGATGAGGGCAGCAGCAGGAGGTTGTGTTTGTGTAGTGGCTGGACTGAGGTGCCTGAGGGGCATGAGGGCTGCTGGCGGCCTCACCACAGTCTCCTGGTATTCCTTCTTTCTGTAGGAATGTGCCTGGATGGGCAGCAGCTGCTGGCTGGGGTTGGAGTTGTGTCCTAAATCCTGTGGGGCTGAAGCAACCTCCTGTGATGAGAAGACCTGAGATCTCTGACCTTGATGTACTGACCTGTTGTCTCAGCCTTTTTTCTTCACTTTTTAAATCAGCAATCTCAGGATGGGGGAAATTCTCAGAGCCTGGGACTGGAGGCCCAGGCATGCTGGCACTGCATGGGCATCCTTCCCAAAATGGTTCCTGCCTGTGGCAGCCCATGCTCCACTGGTTCTTTTCCCAGGGTGTGCTTTTTAGTGACTTCATCTCAAATATCCTGGCAATTGAAAGGTTGAAAGGTTGAACAAACCAGGTTCTTCCCTTGGGGTTGATTTTCTGGAACATCCCAAGTGACTTGAAGCTGGGACAGGCTTCCTGGGGCAATTCCCAGTGCTGGAGGTTGGTGTCCAACGCTGAGGGCTGGCAGCATGTGGGAGCTCCCTGCTCCCACAAATGGCTGGGAGCCGAGGGACAATTCCCGATGTAAAATTGTGCCAAAACCCTCAAAGAAAGCCCTGTAACCCTCAGCCCCTTTTGCTCCCCAGGCCACCAGCAGTAGGCCCACACGCCTGGGCATCCTTTCTCCTGCTGCCCACCCGTCCGATCCCAAAACGGAGGAGCCCACGGACCCCGCCATGTCATCGGACCCCAGCGCCCCGCCGGCAGTGCCACCCCTG
Source organism: Fringilla coelebs (assembly GCF_963513975.1). NCBI lineage: Eukaryota > Metazoa > Chordata > Aves > Passeriformes > Fringillidae > Fringilla > Fringilla coelebs. The sequence continues at coordinate 48,547,059 of NC_140033.1, read as the reverse complement.
CACTCCCCCAAGTCACCGGTGTGGCCCACCTTCCCCTTCCAGCGGGAGGGCAGCCGCATCTGGGAGCGGGGCAACCTCCTGCTACGGGACCTGCCCAGCCCCCTCCCCACCAAGAGGACCAGGACCTACTCGGCGTAAGTACCTGGTGGGTTTGGAACTGTCCGGCTGAGCCGTGGTCACTGCAGCGCCTGCAGAACCCTCTGCACCTGGTGCACTTTGCCACCCAGCATCGCTGCACACCCCTGCCCAGAGTGCTGTGGGTGGGTGCCACGCACTCGGCCTGGAACCGTCATGTTCACAGCAAAAATCTCTCCCTGTGCCTCCACCTGGGCAAGGGCCACCAATGAAAAATCTTCCCTTTCCTCCTGCAGCACGGCGCGTGCCTCTGCCGGCCCCATCTTCAAGGGTGTCTGCAAGCAGTTCTCTCGCTCCCAGGGCCACGGGTTTATCACCCCAGAGAATGGCACCGAGGACATTTTCGTGCATGTGTCTGAGTAAGTCCCAGGGCTGTGCATGCTTCCCAGGGAAGCCATGCCATCAGCATGGAGCTGGAGACTTGTGGGCTGGGGTGTAGATGTCTCCATGGGGTGGACATGGGTCTCTGCTTGTCCTGTACCCTCCATCACCAGTGGGATTTCTATTCCAAGGCACAACTGGTGGGTCAGGTGCCTTCCTTCATTTTGGGCGGTCTGGGGCAGGGGTCCCATCTCTTGGCTGGGGCACCACCACCACCACCACCTCTCCTTTCCTCTCCTGCAGCATCGAGGGAGAGTACGTCCCTGTGGAGGGGGACGAGGTGACGTACAAGGTCTGCCCCATCCCTCCCAAGAACCAGAAGTTCCAGGCAGTGGAGGTGGTCCTCACCAACCTGGCACCGCACACGAAGCACGAGACGTGGTCTGGCCAGATCATCGGCTCCTAGGCGCCCAGGGGGGCCGCCAGCCACTCAGCCCCATGGAGCAAGCCTGCCCAGCCGCTCACAAGGGGCGTGGGGGGAGCCGAGGCGGCGGCGGGGCCGGGGCTGCCCCCAAACGTGCAGGCGTTTGCGTTCAGTGTCTTTTATAAGGTTACCGTTTCCTTTCTCTGTGTGTGTTTGTAAGTGTCTGTCGAGGGGGACAGGGGAAGCAGAGCCCTCCCTGACTGTCCCCCAGCTCCGGGGGCAGCACCGAGCCCCATGTTCCATTCCTTGCTCCTGAGGCCATGGGGAATAGAGAACCGGGCCTAGCCCTAGCCCCAGCCCTCCAGCTCTACTGGGCTGAAGCAGGTGCTGAGAGCAGGAGGGGGTGGGGAGAGGCTGGGTTGCTTGGCTCATCCTCCTGAACTCCACTCTGGCAAGATGGGCACCCCACTCAGTCCACGGTGGGACAGCAGCAGTGGGACATGCCCTGGTGCAGGGACAAACAGGGTGGTGTGGGGTGGCATATCACTGTGCAGGGTCTGGGTGGCTGAGACCCATCCCCATTGCTGGCAGCTCACAGCACCCACCTGAGCCACATCCCTCTATCACAAGATCTCAGGTCAGCGGTGCCACGGGGAGGTGGCTGGTTTACAGACAGCAAAAATTTGGTTTTAAGAAGCAGACAGCTGCAGGCAGGGCACCCGGTGCTGTGCCTGGGGGGTTGCACCAGGGCACGGGGCAGGGGGCACTTGGCACCTCTGTGCTCCCCGCTGCTGCTGGGCAGTAATGCACTTTTCTTGGCTCAGTGCTGACATGGTTTTGGGGAGGCAGACACTTCTCCTCCTTCTCTTGCCCCTGGCCCCCTGGGGACCCCCTTCCCACGCGTGTGTGTGTGTGTGCATGTCTGTAGCTTGCTGGGGCAGTGAGGGGCTGAGGGGTCTGAGCAGCCTCGGCCATGGGGTGAGCACAGCCACCTCCTCCCCAGCCCCTTGGTGTAGGCAGGGTCTTGTATACAAAGCACAAACTTTGGTTTTGGTCTTTTCTGCCATACCCTTGCCAGGTGGGCTCCCATGGCCCCAGGGAGCGACAGGGCAGAGGGCACTGGGACAGGGACAACATGCACTGGGCTGGTCTTGAGCTCACCCCAGGGAAACAGTGCTGATGCTCCAGGAATTACCAGCATCTTAAGGGGTTCACAGCAGGGCTGGGGACAGTGGGGTGCCAGCAGGGCCTCCCAAGCCAGGCAGGAGGGGATAGGCAGCTCCTGGAGCACCGTGCCAGCAGGGGCTGCTGGCACTGCTGGTGCTCACCATGGATGGAGAGGGGTGTTTGCCACCTTTCTTGCTGCTGCTGTTGCCAACAGGGCTAAGTGGGGAGAGGAGCAGAGCAAGGCTGGTGCCACGCAGGACAGCTGGGCCCTGCAGATTCAGGAGGACCATGCTGGTGCAGGGATTGCCCCAGGACCCTCTGGCCCATCTCACTGCCAACCCAAAGCCTGGCTCTCCCAGGGGCTGTGGCAACTGTGGCTCAGACTCCAGGCATCCCCAGGACACGCAGTCAGCTTGGCCAAGGCAAACTGTTGGTTTTTTTTTTTTTTTTGAAATAAACTAAAACCCTAGACTTGTTGGTGTTTTTACAACTCTGGTGTGGTTCCCGCCTGTCTGACCGTGTGTCAACCTTTGTAACATTGGCAATAAACCATTAAAAGTGACTTTCCCATGAGCCCTGCCCATCCTGGCTCTTTGTCCTGTGTGCACGTGTCATAGTGACTCTCTCAGGTAAAGTACCTGGAGCACCCAGGAATTTATCCAGACATCAAAAAGGATTCACTCACAGTGTGTTCCCAAGGGGGCTGGACATTCTCCACACTGTGGGCCTGGGACAGGAGGCTGCTGCTCCTCTGAGGGGTGACCAGGAGTGGGGCTGGTCCCCCATTGCTGTGGGGACTTTGAAGTGTGTCTTGCCTGTTGTGTGGCTGCCCTTCACCCAGCACAGCCGGGCACAAAGCACACACTGCTTCCAGCTGCTGTGTGTTGTGGCTTTAATAGGATTGGTTTTAATTTTTTAATATACATATCTATGTATTTAAATATATTTCTCATTTAACAGTTGTCATCAGCCAGACAGGAGCTGCCCATCTCACACTGATATGGATCCATACACCAAGACAGTTCCAGGCGTGGGGCCTGCCACGCCTGCTTGCTCACATCCATGGGGAGAAACCCCCACTGATGCTGTGGGCACCCACCATGGGAGGAACATCATGGCAAAGGGGCCTCAGGGACAGGCAGAAAATGCCTTTCACTTCAAAGGTGCGAGTCACCTCAGCCCCCAAGGCCACCAGAGTGCCCCAGGCCATCAGGGCCAGACCCTGCTCTTCACTCATCACTAAGCTCACTAGAGGTCCTGCTGGCTATGAATAGACTCACAGGAAAAATAAACTCCCCAAGACTCACACATAACCTGATCAACAGTGAAACAGAGAGGAAGGAATCACAAAACACAATTCCTTCACGAAGGTTGCAGTGGAGGGCCAAAACGCATGACCTGTGAAAAGGGTATCCTGCATACAAGCTTCTCCAACAGGTCCTCTTCTCCCACACAGAAATCTTCCCTGGGTAGAAAGAGGAATTTGTGGATTTGCCGGGGATTTCTGGATGCCTGGCAGACCGCTGTGCTCATGCAAATGTGCTGCATCAGAGATCTGATGTGTTGTAGTTAGGAGGTGCAGTCAGGTGGAGGAGACGGCACTCCCCCAGCACTGGTCATGCAGTATCCCTGCTCCTGTGGCCAGGCAGCAGTGCCAAGGGCCACCAGGACTCTGCCCGAGGCAGCGTGGGGACCCAGCCCTGCCCTGGGTGCAAAAGCACCAGCGTCTCTCGCCTGAGGAGGATGGTGGTGCCTTGGTAGGTGGCAGTAGCCAGCTGAGAAACTCCTCTCTGTAGTCCAGCTGCCAATGGAAAATGGAGAGCCAGGATGAGGAAACTAGGAACAGAAGAAAAAGGGGAGAGAAAACGGGACCAAGAGATGGGGCAGTGCCATAACCAGCAGGGATGGGATAAGAAAGGTTCCTGGGAAACAGTGGGGGAGGGTTTGCAGAAACCTCCGACATTCTCCAGGTCCACAAACACCAGATCTGTGTACCTTGGGGAGCTACAAGCAGGACATCTCTCTGGAGGGGATCCCTGAGCTCCTTTTGAGCACCAAGTTGTGACAAGTGTCACCACTGTAGCCAAGCACCACAATGCAACTGCCAGGAATAAAAGGACAATGTGAGGAAGAAGGTCAAAGGATGGAGAGATGTGGGTTTGCAACCCACAAAGATCCAGGGAAAGGAAGAGGACATCCTGTCTCCCTAAAGCTGAGCTTGTAAACTGGGTGTGTAGGATGAGATGGGGGAAAGAGCAAGCTTGGAGGGCACTGCTGAGCAGGTACCTCCAGTAGCTCTATGAACCAGGTATGGCTGGTGTTGGCCCCCGCTGAAAATGCCTCTGGCAGCAGGATGGAAAGCTGAGCACTGGGGAGGGAAGGGGACTTGGTCTGTTAGGAATGCCCTGGGTAAGCTTTTATAAGGACACATCTCTCTTATGAGGAGAGACTGCAGGAGCTGGGCCTGTTTAGTCCAGGGAAGTGAAGACTGAGAGAGGATCTCGTTAATACATATAAACATCTCAAAGGCAGATGCCAAGAGCATGGTGCCAGATTCTTTTTGGTGGTGCTCACCAACAGGATGATGTGCAATGGCCATAAACTAAAACATGAGGCTCCACTTCAACATGAGGAAGAACTTCTTTACATTGAGGGTGGCAGAGCACTGGAACAGACTGCCCAGGGAGACTGGGGACTCTGCCTTTCTGGAGACATTCAAAACCCACCTGGACACATTCCTGTCACCTGCTCAAGGCGGAGGGTTGAACTAGATGATTTCCAGACGTTCCTTGCAACCCTAACAATTCTGTGATTCTGTGATGCCCAATGGATACAGGAGTGGGAAGACCACTGGAAATCCTTCTACCCCAAACTGTTCCCCAGCATGAAGTGCCAGGATCCTCCAGCTGTGCAAGGCAACGTCTGACTTGAAAATAGAGAATAATATAGAAAATAAACCCTGGGCGTCTTTTGTAAGCTAAAGAGAAGAAATGGTTTCTTTATGCACCCAAGCAAAGCTCAGAGCAGCAGCCCAGCCATGTTAAAGCTACTGTTCCCAGGTCATCTGCAGGGAGGGATACTGTGGCACTGAGGGCAAGGACACGGTGACCTCTCCATTAGAAAGCACAACGGTGCAACAAGCTGGGATCTCAGCTGCTCCTTCCTACCACAGGCTTGGAGCAAACAGCCTTCCTGGCCTCCTGCCTCGGAGCAGTTCTGGTGAATGCCTCGAGTCTCAGCAGCCCCAGCCTCTCTGGCCAAGGTGCAAGGGGGACAGAAAGGTGAGCCACATGCTCCCTCATGCACAAGCGCTACGAGAAAGTGAGTGGAAAAGGAGAGGAGAGGAAAGGGAGTGCAGGACAGACACTCACTCTTTGGCCCTTTCAAACGCTTTCTGACCACAAAAGCATCTGCATCACCGCCCACCACAGCTGAACTGTCAAGAGAGAAGTTTCTCTGGAGGCGAGCAGGGTCTGGTGCCATGACCCCCAGCCACACACGGGCAGTGCTGAGGGGCTGCTCAGCCAAGGCCCCCTCCTGCTGCCCACCCACACTCACAGGTTACATCCTGACCAGCTCTGTCAAGTGGTTTTTTCATCTACCCTGAGCAGATTCCTCAAATGAAGGTGCTTTTCCTGGTGGGGGGAGAGGGTGGAACTGGGGCAGGGCTGCAGGGACCGGGCAGTCAGCACTCGTTTGCTCTTTCTGGAAAGAAGATTTCGCGGCATCGCTGCACCGTGTCCTGGGGGGACTGGACACTGTGTCCTACAGTGCGGGGATCATCGTAGATTTCATAATCGTTCCCTCCCTGCAGGGGAATAGAAAATAGGGACAGCATTAGCAGGGTCTTGCCAGAACAACCTCATCTATGAATCCACATTTTGCTGTGTCCCGTGGGAAGCTGGGCGGGGAGCCAGAGGCTGGGCAGGCAGGGACTTGGTGGGCAAGGGCAGGCAGGGCTTTGCTGGCCCACCAGCAAAAGAGGGGCAGAAGAGGCTATGCTGGGAGCTCTGCTCCCTCCCTCTCGCCTTTGGGAGGTGGACTTGCTTCCCAGCACAGTGAATCCAAGGTGAATCATTTCCCCACAAGCCAGCAGAGCCATCGTGAGAGCACCCCACAGCACAGAGCAGCATCTTCCCCTCTCACACCACTAAAGGTCTGTGTTGTCACCAGTGGGATCATGGGACCCATAGGACCCACGATGGAGCAGCAGGAGAGAAAGCAGCCATGTGTGGGGTGAGTGGGGCATACTCACAGGAGTTGTCTCGTTGCCAAAGAAGTGGATGGTGTCAAATCTCTCATCGTCGAGCACATTGAGGCAGTAGCGCTTGTCCCAGCCCTCTGGGAACACATCAAAGCTGATCATGCCACCTGCCAGGAGAAGGGAGGGCATCAGGCAACGTTGCTGGGAGCTGGCAGGGTGTCCCCCCACCCTGAGATGGGCAGGAGGATGGGAGGGGGCTGGATGTCTGGCGGGAGCCCCCACCCCAAACAGCAGCCACAAACACCAGCTCTGCCTTGGTGCTCCTCTTGGCACATGGCTAGGATAGTGGCAGAGGCTGTTCCTATGACAACAGGCTGCAGTGACATCAGCATGGCTGGGGTGACATTAGCACTGCTTCCCTGCAGGCAAGCAGGAACCAGAGGGCTCTTCCCCAAGAGAGGCATCTTTTACAGCGAGAGATTTTGGCTCATGCCTTGCAGATAGCACCAGCAAATTCTGTGTCCCAATAGGGAACAATGACCTTGGAGACTGGCACCAAACTCTCCCCTAGGCTCCTGCTGGACATCACTGGCCCTTCTAAAACCACTCTTCTGATGCTCCTTAACTGTGCAGGGACTGGGGTCTCCTGCATGCTGTCTCTGCACACTGACCAAGGACCCTGCCGTGGAGGTACCACCATGGAGATACCACCTGTTGACATAATCAGGGCATGACCCTGACCTGTGACCTCTTGACACAAGAGTTTAGTGAGGTTGCCAACATCTAGAGAGGCACCAAGTCACATGTGACCAACACAGAGCGGCAAGGGAGCTTTCCCAGAGAACACGTATATGGACATGGACACCCACAGCCACCAAGGGTTAACAAAATTCCCAGCCCTTGCTCTTGGACCAGGCAGAGTTTACGCCAGCACTTTGCTGCTTTTTGGGGGTGCTTGGAGGCAGCATCTTCCCCATCCTCTCAAGCTCTCCACTGTGTCCACAGGCTGCAGAGAGACCCTTGTCCCAGCACCAAGACAGGAGACAAACTCTTCCCAAAATAAAGCCTGCAACTTAGGGCAGATGCACGCTTAGGTCTCACTCAGAGCCAGAGGAACAGGGATTCATGCTGGTATGTGTGACCTCATGCCAGTCAGCTTGTCTTCTCCAGGAAACCTACTGGAGTATCCACGAGAAATCCTGCAGTTTCACACCCTCCTTCTTAAATGATAATCCTACTTCTCTAAGGAAGAGGGCGAGCAGACAGATAATCACAGGGTCAGTTCCTGCTGAAGAAAAGGCACTGACACCCCAGGTTGCTCAAACATGCAAGCCCTGATGCCATGCACCTCCCCTTCCTGACTGTTTGGAATGTTCCTGTTGGTCTGGGGATCCTGAAGCAAGCCTCCTTGGAGGCTGAAAAGATGGGGATGGAACCTATATGTCCACCTTGCAGCAGAGAAACTGGACAGCACACTGTGATAAGGATGGGAGCAAGTGCCCCATGAGCTCAGGGAAGGCTTGCAGCAGGATCCAGCATCAGAGCAGGAGCTAAACTTGGTGACATCCTCTTTTTTTTGCATCCAAAGCCATCTACCTGTAAAAACCACTGCTTTTCACTGCATTCTAGCCCTCTAAACAGAGCTGGGCAGCAGGAAGGGGCTCCTGATGTCAGCTGGAGCAGGTAAGAAATCTAAGGGTGAAGAGGTAGTGGGAACCAGCCAGCACTGTTACTCCCCTAGGCAGAGAAGGGCCTGGGGGGCTGCAGGGAGACCTCCCACCACCTCTGGGCCTTGAATCCTCCACAGCCAGAAGGCACATGGAGCCAGCCTGGCAGAACATCTACAATCCTGCATGCTCTTTTTTCAGATGCCTGACCTGAGACACCCCACATTTTCTTTGTGGAGGAGCAGGGGCCCCAGAGCTCCCCTTGTGCTTTTATACAACAGGCCTGGGCTCTTGGTGGCAGCTTCCCAAAGCCCAGGGAGAAAGGCCCATTGTCCAGCTCTCACACCCTGTGCCTGAGGGCACACAGCAGCAGGGACCTTGCCTTTCTCTGCTCTGACAAATGGTGGTGCCAGTTCTGTGGGCAGCACAGGATGCCCCTGGAGGGATGCTAAAGGCAAGTGAAGGCTCTCAGAGAAAAGCTCTTGGAGCATCAGAGGGCCTGGGGCGTGACCCACTGCCTCAGCCTCACCCCCTTGCCCTTTGGCTGGGCGCCACGTGGAACCTTCTTATCTTACACGTCTGCAGAGGATCCTCTCCCAGCATCACCCCCACAACTTACACACCTTCATTTTTCTCCCTATCCTGGCCAGACACCCAGGAATGCTCAAGCCCCTCCTTCAGCTCTGTACCTTTGGTAAGCTGGCTGTCAGAACCATCCCTACAAGAAGCGGCCCTACAAAAGCCCATGGCAGGCAGCTGCAATCTCCTTACTCCTTCTCAGCTCTCCCTCCAGGAAGAAAGATATTTCCCTTGCAGCTAACTGTCCCAAAAAACCCCAGAGCCGAGACAGGCATTAGTCTCCTGTCCCATTCCTAGAGAAGAGTGCGTGTGCCTGGGGCTCTGCTGGCTGCCCGGCTGCTGATGCTTGAGCCAGAACAGATCCACTGGGCAGCAGTGGGCTCCACTAGCTGAGATTAAGGCAGGGATAACACCACAGGATGGAAACCTGGCTGGCTGGCTGATTCCCAGGGAGGGAAGTCTGCAGCATGGCTTACTCTCTGCATGGATGCAGACGTCATGGATGCAAATGTGACTCCCCTGTGGCAGCTCTCCAGGACTAAAATCTCCTTCTGCTCTTCCCAGGATTTCCAGACACTCAGAGGGAACAGTTGGGATTCCTGCTCCCTTTCACAGAATTTTATGGGAAACATGAAAAAGGCAAAGCCGAGGAAGCCCTCCCTGCTCACCTCGAGAGAAACGCAGGCCTTTGCCAGCAAATTCCCTCTGCAAGGCTGCCACGAACTTCTCCCGTATCCTCTCTTTCTGTGGAAGATAAGGAGGAAAGGGAAGAAAAGAGGGTTTGAATAATTAGATGTTGACAGTCTTCCAGAAACCACTGTACCCTGTCTGCTGGGCAACTCTGCTCCCTCCCCACCTGCACTGGGCCCCAGTGCCATGCCATTTAGCCAGCTTCCACCAGTCCTGCCCAGTGTCCAAGCAGGCCACCAGCTCACTCCACTGGGAGTAGCAGATCCCAGACCTTCCCTGGCAATAAAATGCAACTGCTTCCCACAGCCCAGTTCATAACCCAAACTCTCCAGTTTTGCTTAAAAAGTCTTGCAAAGACCCAGCTGATCCCTCAACCCCAAGAAAGCTTCCCCAGGCAGAAACTGGTATGAGCATGGGCCAAATCCTCTAGAGACCTGCCCAGCAGATCTGCCATGGCCCTCCCAGTTTGGAAAGCCCATTAGTTCCAGCTCTTTTGGGGCTGTGGAAGTAGGAGAGAGAATACGGCTGCTGGGCCATCTCTGGGTACTGTAAATGAGGAAACACACTGTTAAATAGCTGCCTCCTTCCCTGGGGCTCTCCCACAGCACAGGGAATCCTGCTGGCCACCCCCTTGCATTGGTGGTCCCTAATGAAATCAGGTTTCTTCCATCCATCCGTGTCCTCCCTTGGGCTCCTGTCTCCCAGCCTGTCTCCCTCCTGTTGCATGTGCACAGCTTGAAGCTGGGCCTCCCTTCTCCTCGGGAAGGGGGGGAGCACGTAAGACCTGAGATCTGGGGTGGTGCCAAAGCAGCCAAGGGGAGGCTGGGCCCAGGTCTGGCCCTTGTACCTTGTCCAGCTCCGAGAACTCGATTCGCTCCTCTGGGGTGCAGCTGCGACCAATGGGGGAGATGTTCAACATTCCATTGCGAAACTCAATGAAGGTCCCTCTGCGGTGGGCAAAGGCACAAGGTCACTGGGGCAGGAGACAAAAACAACATTCTCCTTTCCAGGAGAATGGCTGCTTAGCCAGGCTCTGCAAGAACATGCAGGAGGAGAGAAGCCATGCCCACTCCTGAGTGCTTCACAACAGGAACAGATCAGGCACCAACAACTGCTTAAGGTCCCAGGGAGCTCAAAGTTTTATACAAAGAGACTGTGAGAGAAGATAAATAAAAGGTCCCAGGTCCCTGCCCTGGGGATAGGCTGGAAGCAAGAGCTTAGGGGAGATGACAGATAACATTTTCTGATGTTGTGATAACTGCAAGGACAGCTATTGACTGGCCTGGACTAGCTGCCTGATGAGGCTGTGGCACTCGAGGCACCCATGAGGCTCTTAAGAAATGCTGTGTGAGCTGGGTGAAGCTGGCAGTACCTTGGGGCAGTGGGATGGCCCAGGTCAGTGTAACTCACTGTTGATGTCTGGCAGCAGGCTGAGGAGCAATCAGTGCCTCCTCAAGGGACACAAATCAGAGTCTTTGTATCTCCCTCTTGACCTCTGCACCTTTGACTGCAGCTCTTATCTAAGCCTGCACAGACAGGATCCAGCTCCTGCTTGCCACCCTCACCTTGTGCTGGGGTCACTTCTTGGCCGCTTCCTCAGGGGGGTGGTTGAAAGCACTGAGCTGGCAGAAAACTGCTCCCTTCTTTCATCTCTGGTAAAAACCCAGCTACTTCTGTTTTCTCATCGAGGGGTCAGCTATGCCAGCACTGGTGGGGCAGAAACAACAGGGGATGGCAGCCCTGTCAGTGTGAAATTCTTGTGCTGGAGAGGAGATCCCCTCCTCTGTCCAGCTGAGGATCCCTGAGCTTATTGTCCCTCCCAGCCCTGCCTGCTGTTTCTCTGTGATAAAGTGCTTACCACCCTGAGTCTGGAGGAAAAGCTCTCCCCCTCCCATCTCCTGACACAGCAAGGAACTTCATGGAATGGCCACACAGGCAGCCATGCCTGCAGCCTGGGAGCACTGAGGGTTTGGTGGCTCACACCCCAGGCCAGGACTCAGGAGATGTGGGTTAAAGTCCTTGCTTTGCTAGAAATCCCATAAGGCTAAATCCACTTTTTTATTTTTCCTCATCCTCCATCCGAGCTACCTGCGAGCTGAAACTCCACCAAAGCTGTTGGGTAACCAGACAGCAATGAGGCAACTAAACAGCCTTGAGGGCTCTGGGTCCCAGCCTGTGCTTTCAGGGGGCTTTCTGCCAGCAGTTCTGTTGCAAGGAGCCACCCTAGCCCCCCTGACTGGTCCTTGTACTGCCACGTGGTGACTCATAACAAACAACTAATCTGGATCACAGTTTAGCAACTTCTACCAGAATAATTTCACCTGCTTGTGTTCACTGTACAAACACAGGGGGAGAGCAGGAAAAAAATCAGCCACGGCAAGGGGAGGGCAGAGCTGCTGCTCCCAACATCCCTGGGTGGCTCACGTGTTCTTGAAACTGTGGTCTGAGGGGAGGTTTGACCCTGCAACCAGGCTGGTTTAACTGCAGGCTGCCTCCTGCTCCTCCTTCCACCTTCATGCCATCAATTCTCTCTCTCTCTTTCTGTGCTCAGAGTGAGCTGATCCAATGGAAGACAACCCTTTCTTGTCCTGGTAGTGGCCTGGTCTTCCTTCAGCAGAGGTGTACCAACGCAGCTCACCCTCTGGCTGCTGGGTCTCAAGGGGAAGAGCAGTGAGCAACACAGGGCAGAGAGCAGAGCAGGGCCAGCCAGCAACACTGGGTTAGAAAAAGCGTGAAAACGTGTGCTCAGGAGCTGGACTTCCCATCTTAAGATCCCTCGTTTGCCTGGTTGGAAACATATACTACCAGTGATGCCTGATGCCCTGACCAGTAACAAGCTGGTACCATTGTCCGGAATGCGATACACACGGCGGCTGCACCCTGCTTCCCAGGGAGGAAAATCCAAGGGGCAAAAGAGCAGGCATTATGCTAAAACATAGTGCAGCCTCTTCAGAACAAACACACTCCTCCATTATTTGCCCAAGGTGGCCAGCTCAGGGAAACAGTGATCCTACACAGTGCCTCTGGGCGCTAAGATAAAACCTGGAGCAAGACAAGCTCTGCAGATCAGCTCTGTTTAGGAGAGATCTGGAGCTCAGCTCCACGGAAATCAGTGTCACGACTTCCACTTGTTACGCTTGAGCCGTTACCGTTTCTTGGGCAGCTTCAGCAGCGCCATGTAGTTGAGACAGAAGTTGATCAGATCCTGCAGCAGCTCCTCTCCCAAGTGGTCCTGAATGGCCTGCAGAAAGAGAAGGGCAAGTGACGATGCCTGACTTCTCATGAAGCCCATCTGGAAGAAGCAGCAACTGGGGAGAAGAGGCTGCCCATCTGCCTGGGTAGGGCAGGCGCTGCTCCCCTCGGTGCACAGGGCAGGAGAGCCATGGCTGCAAAGGGAGTTGGACTCACCTGCTTGGAGACCAGCTGCCCATTCTTGTATTGCACTGTGCCGTTCTCTGCGAAGACGTAGTCAAATTTATCAATGACTGAGAGGGGAGGAAAAAAAGAGGAAACATTACTACTGCCGGGGAAAAGGGGCAAAAAGGACTGGGATCAGGACTGAGTGAGCCCATCTTCTTGCTTCCTTGGACTGTGCTTTCCACAGCTCCTGTGCTCTGCAAAGGGCCACTGGCCATCCTACGCTCCTTGCTTCCCACCAAGTGGATGAGGAGATTATCTTCTGCTCCCGGGTGGGGAGGTGACGTACGCAGGGGGAAACGACCTGACTGAGGTCACGGGTTGAATCAGTTGCAGGACGAAGATAAAGGCTCACAAATGTTTGGCTTTCAGCTACATACGTGCTACTCCTCTCTCTGCTGTGCCCTCCCCACTGCCAGGCTGCTGGGGTGATGTGGTTACTGGTTATCTAACTCCAGCCCCCCCTGCGACCCAGACACGCAGCACTGGCGACTCAGCAATCAGCCTCAGCCGGGAATTTCTCGGCCTCCCTCCACTAGCGAAGTGGGAGGCAGAGCTTGGAGCCCAGTGGCGCTTGTCATCCAAGCAGAGAAGGAGAACACGGTGGAGGAGGCAGGCGCTGCCCCCTCGCCCTCCCACTCCTTACTCTACCCCATGCCCCCATCGGAACGTGAGGAGGAACCCGAGGGGACCCCATCACGGAGCAGCAGCGAGGCGAAAATTGCCAGCAGGGCGTGAAGCTGTCAGAGCTCTGAGGTAGCTCGTACAAAACGAGCCGGCAGCCCTGGACTGGAGCCGGCAGCACGGATCGGAGCATCCCTGCCTGCCCTCCACACTCGGAGAGAGGGAGCCAAGCAGCAGCTCCCGCCTGGGCACGACCGGCCGCTCCAAGGGCAGCCTTGGGGCTGGATTTAGGGCACAGGTGCCCCCGGGAGACCTCGTCCGCCGCGCTCACCTTCGTCCCCTTCCCCCAGCTGCTCGGCTATCTTGGCATAGTCGGAGCCTCCCACCACGCCGATGTGCACCCTCTCCCGCAGCTCCCGCAGGAACGCGTCCACCTCCGGCTCGATTTTCTGGCGGGGAAGCAGCGGGTGAGGCCGCAGCCGGCGGGACGAGCTCCGCCTCGCTGGCCTCGCCCCCCAGAGCCCCGCGCCCCCGCGCCTCGCTACCTGCCGGGCCGGCGTCAGGGTCCCGTCCACGTCGAAGAGACAGAGCACCCGGCCCCGCGCCGCCGCCATCCCGCCCGGGCTCTGCGGGCGGGGGGCGGGACCGCGGGAGCTGATGGCGGCCGCCCGCCCTCCGGGGCCGCACGGGCGGGACGTGCCGCCGAGCCGGGCGCCCCCCGTCTGCTCCCCCGCCCCTCCAGGCCCTAACAAGGATGCACTAAGGTGCGCGTCTTGAACGGCTTCCCCGCTTCGGCTCTTTCCTGAAATAATTTTAGAGCCTGGACTTTGGGGGACGGTGCGTGTGTGGCGCGTCTCTGCACATTTGCTGTTATTGCTGCAGTGCCCCCCGGAACTCAGGGGCTCTGGGTCTAGATTGTACTACCCGGTAAGTTCAGCTCCTCTGAGCGTTTCTGTGTCCTAGTGAAGGGAATAGGAGCAGCACGCGCTTTCCTAGTCAGTGCCTCACCTTGCTTTTCCAATGGGATGCTCTTAATATACCCTCTGCACAAAGCCAGTAGCTTTTGCTTTGACCCGCCTACCATTTACCCCACGAGTCATTTAGGATTTAATTAGACCATCTGGTCACACCATATTCATACGGCGCTGTATTATGCTGGCCTGATGCCTACAGCCGGCCCCATACCCCTCCTCCCCTCCCCCATCCCCCCAAGCCCCAGTCTCTTAAAATAATTCCTGAATTATTTTCCAAAATCAAAACCAGCCTGTGTGGAGCATCCAATGCTTTCTGCTCAAAAACTAGTTTGTATTCTCTCCCCCAACAGTGCTCAGTGTGCTGAGCTAGGTTGGAACTGGGGAGAGATTTATTTTTCTTTTATGGTCTGATTGTTTTTTGCCTCAGTATAATTTGCTCCAGGATATTAGGCAACCCCTCTTCCCAGTTCTTCACCAGATTCCTCTCAAAAGGAAGCATTCAGGTGGCTTCAAAGATTCTGTTTTTTTCTTGTTTGCTGTTTATGATTTTCCTGCTCCCACTCAGTGGCAGGGGTATGTACAGAAAGTGTTAATAATTCACCTTTGTGCCATTACCTTGGAAAAGGTTTACCAAAATACCCTCAGCTGCTTTCTGGGGGAGACATTGGTTGAGTCCACCAGGACAGCTGTTTCCATTCTGTTTCTGTGAGCTGCCACCACAACACAGCGAGTCAGGAAGTCTTGGATGGGTATTACATGTGTCACTCACCCCAGCACTGGTATTTCTGCAGAATCTGTGGCCTTCTGGATCAGTCCCTGGTTATGGGCTCCCACCTCTGGAAAGGTGAACTCTTTTCTAAGATGCAGGGAAGCTTCCAGAATGGTTTCTTAGCACCCAGATACTTTGTATGCAGTTGGGTGCTGATTTTTGAGTTGACTTTAGGGTTATGCTCCTTTATAGGACTTGTCGAGGTGTGGTTACACATTTATCATCAGTTAATATGTGGGCACATACTCCAGAATATGAATCTATCCAAGTATGCCTACCATGGCATGCTGATGGGTGAGCAGAGATGCCTTCCTGGATTTGGGTGCTCGAGTGTCAGAAGCCAAGGAACTGTTCTTCCACACAGCAGAGCCGTGAGCTGACACCCAGGGCTCTCAAAGGACAGCCCTGGGGTCAGACACACCGTGAACTCCCAGGGTTTCAGGAATGCAAACCTTTATTTTTCATAAACCGTGACATGGTACAAGGAGGACACTTGCCATGTCTGGGTGGAGGCAGTGTGGAGTTAGAAAACCTCTTGTAGCAGCACTGGGTTCTGCTGTAGCCCAAGCTTCTCCATGGTCTTGTCTCCTGGCTGCTCCTACCTGCAGCTTTCTTGTCTGGGAGAGACCTCTCATGCCTCTTGCACTGACATTACTGTGGGCATCCCAAAAGCAGGAGCTGCTCTCCCCAGGCTCAGGTGCATCCCTGTGCTGCAAGGCAGCAGTGCCACCTCGGGGCACTTTCTAGAATTGGGAGGTCTGCTAAAACAAGGGACAGCATTCACATTTTCACACTCCTGCAGTACTGTCAGGTTTATGCTACCCAGGAGAACTTCCTGAAACCTGAATTATCTCCTGTGCTTTCTCAGCTTGTCCTGCTGCTTTAGGGAGTCTCTTCATTCAAAATGCCTCTCCCAGGAAGCACCTTGGTGGTCATTTGGTATCAGCTGGTGAGGACCCGGGACAACTCGGTTTCCCGGGGAGCATAACCGTGCCTTGTGCTGAAGTGCACAGCTGTCCACAGCTGTGGCTGTTCCCTCAGCTGGGTTAGCTCTGAGAACAGGGCCACCGTGGCTGTTCTGGTTACTTAATATTTCACACTCCAACCGCTCCTGGTACATTTGCTTGATTGCCGCTGGGATAGGCAGCAGCTGTTGTCAGGAATAAAATCTCTGTTACCAGCAGGAAAGGCCAGGAAATTTTGTTTGAAGTTTAGAAGACAAACAACTGTGAGCACTGCCTTACACTCTGTCTAGAGCTGCCATTAAGGTCAAGGTTTTCCTTTTAGTTTTAAAATTTAATTTTTAAAAAGTTAAAAAATTAAAATACCCGTTTCCAGGTATTTTCTGTGGGACAGTACTAGTACTTGGTAGCAAACCAGCACCCCATCTGAAGAACACAGCCAAAATAACCACAATCACACATCTCTGTTACAACCCCCTTCTGTTACCTCTCCTGTGCTGTGCTGATACAGACTGTTACACAAACAGCAAGCTGTGTGGTTTATCACTTGGATGCCATCAATAAGCATGCAGAAGGCTGAACCAAGCAGAATTAATTTCTTCCCCAGAGCCAGATATTTTAGGCAGTGCTATATAATCTTCCCAGTATCCCCTCTGAAGCTCCAGAGGAACCCAGTCATGCAAGTCTACTTCTTACTCTATTGCCTTTTTCCTTTTTTTTCCCGTTTTGAAAGTAACATCAAGGCAGTCAGGAAAATAGTTTTTTCCATGTTAAAGCTCTGTTTGGCCTCTTCTTCAACAGCAGACATTAGACATTTCATACATGTAGACTTAGATGACCAAGGGTTGAACAAAACCTGTGCTGACAGAACATCTTCATTCACCTTATCCAAGCTGTGTCAAGCTGCAGGAGTATGGTTTTAAATACTGTAGTACTTGCAGAAGAAAAGATTTCCCAGACTTAAATAAGAGTATTGCCTTTGGCCAGTTCGAGCAAAGGGCAGTTGCCACCACTACTGCCAGTAGCAGCACCTGGCACAAACTGCTTGGACAATTTCTCATGCTGCACTTCCCAGGTGGGACCAGAGTGAAGATAATGACTTCTGGTCAGCTGGGCAGCTGTTGGGCACATGCATTCAATCAGAAAAATGTGTTGTATTTATTTTTATTGTAATAGAAAAAAACCCACAAGTAAATCAAAACATCACTTTCCGCCTAAAGACATTATTAACATTTTTAAAATGGCACGGGGGAACCTCAGCAATACAAGACAGAATAGTAAGTGTGGGCAAAAGGATTCTGTTCCCTTTTGGAATTTCAGTTTCCCTGCCCCTTTGTCAAACAGCTGGCTGAAGTTCATCACCTATATACATTTACATACACTTCTCAGTCTAGTTTGCTTTCAGCTGGGTGGAACATTGAGGGCATAGTCCTGCAATTTACAAATAACCATCTTTGGAGAAAAGAGTTTCCTAAGAGTCCTACAGGGTACAGGGGTCTCACTACCCAGTAAGAGCAAGCAAACAGGATTCCCCTCTTACAGTTCTTTTCCAACAAAACACAGGAGTAGGTCCCGAGCCCAGGAGCTCTTTGACTATTGCAAACAATATATGGCTGAGTGAAATTTTACCCAATGACCTTAAAGAAGGAGCATTATCTCTGCAAAGGGGCTCTGCTCAGGAGGGGAAAAGGCAGATTGCAAAATGCACAGGGTGAATGTCTTCCTTTTCTTTCCTGCCCCGAGAGGATGCAGAAAGCTCTGAAGTAGGCAGCCAAGCAGAAACTAGGCCCAGGACATCCAAAGTGGTGGACATACAAGGCATATCCTCATTGAGTTAAGTGTGTGGGGCAGAAACCATGGCACCAGTGCTTCCATCACAGGCAGCTGTGCCTGAAGTGATAGTCTGCTGAAGGGCAAGCAAGCACAGCTGTGCTGCTTGCAGGTACCAAACGAGCACACCAGCATGTTGGGCTGCACTGTGTCAGCTGTGTACCTGCTCAACTGAGGAAGCTCCAAGATCTCTAACATGATCTACAGCATTGTGTGGCACAGTCATATGTGTATTAAGATGAAAGGTTGGCTACTCTTCACAAACATGTATGAGAAAAGACTGGAGATGATGTATATACTGGACAGGAAAACTAAGCTATGGTGTAGTAAAACCAAACACCAATCCTTCCTCCAGGAGCATCAAAAGGCATTCAAAACTGACTTTCATAGAATGTTTTCTGCAACCAGGACATTTGGAGGGGGAAAGATTGAAAGCTTTTGTATAAAGCCATCTGTAGTAGCTGCTATGGTTACCTCCAAGTCCAGTCTGTCAAATGAAATGCTTAAGGAGAAGTTGATGGCACAAGGTGAGAATGACAAGGAAAAAGAAGCATCTGGGCTGCAGGGGCCACTGCTGTGCACTGAGAGCAGGTAAACATGAAACAGCAGAATGACCTGACAATACCCTATTCCCATCTGTGCACTGGCTCCACAAGGTGCAGGACAACAGAGTATTTGACAGTGACAAAATTGCAGTTTTCCTCTATTCCAACCCCTCAAAAATACAAACTGTTACAGTCCACACAGAGTAACAGTGTGAGAAATTTATCAATCTGCATTATTCTGGGAGAAAGAACCCAGCAGAGGAAAGACATCTCCTTTAGGTATACATAAGTTTCCAGTGCAGGAAGTTTGAGATGCAGGACTGAATTTGCAGCAACACTTTTCACAACAAAGCACTGGACAAAGGGCTGTACATTTGCATAGATGCTTTTTTGGCAGCATCTGGGATGTGCAATCCCCATTTATGGAGCATCAGCAGTGTTCTGGGGTTTGTTTGATGTCTTTCTTATATTCCTTCCTAAATGTAACTGCTACAAAATTGTTCAGGAAAGTAGTGTATATCTATGCATGAAAAGAAAACATTGTGCCTATTTTTTCATTCCCCTGTTCTTTCCCACTGCAAGTAAATGCAAAGCTCTAAAAATCTTAAACTAGAAGATGCAGTATTGCTATAATCAAAGGTTAATCTAAGCATAGGACTGCTTCTGCATGTATCCCAAAAAACTCAGTTGTTCCACAGAAAAGCTTAATTTTACTCTTCCTCATTTTCTTTACATTTGGGGAGACCTAGCACTTATTTCTCTTAAGGAGAGCCCTGATATGCTTGACTGCTTTGGAAAGGGCAGCACTTTGTTGGAACTCCTACTGTGTCTGCAATTGGATATTAAAGGCAGAATTGGTCCAACTGGTATTATCATGCAGTTGCCATGCTACTCCTGCCCTATTGTACCGTAACCCTGGCTTTGCAAGGAAAAAAAAGCCAAGAAAACAGTTCTTATGCATTAACAAGGTTCTGTCAATCTGCTGATAAGCTTATGCGTGAGAAAAGGAAATCTTTCACTTCATTTTACTTTCACCTGAAATTTGTCTCTACCACTTCTGCTCATGAGATTCTCTTCTTTCAGCTGGTTCTTTCCCATAACTCTTGGATCTGGCATTACAAGGCTCTTGGTAACCTTCAGCTCCAGGTTCCCTCCCACCACAGCAAGTCCCACTGAATTTCAGCTTCTGAGTTTGACACTGACACATGGTTCAGCTTCATCACCTTTCCCATACACCTGTACCACTGCAAATATTCTAATCACATGAGTTCAGCTCTTCCCTTGAGCAAATGTCAGTGAAATATGCAGACTAATCCTGGGACACCTTCACTTCCTAGGCTACCAGTACTTGCTCTGCTTTTTTTTTTGCTAGACTTCAGCAAATACCCCCATAATAGAGGCAGTGCCAAGACAGAGATGCAAGTCTGCAAGGGATGGCCAGGACATCCCCTTATTTACTTCAAGTTGTGTAATGGGCCGTTGAATGCTCATGGAATGAATTTCCACTTACCAGCACAGGAGTTACGTAGAAAGTGTCAGCCTACTTGGACAAGACAGCCTTTATAAATTAGTATAACACTATTAGAAATTATGGCAATATTTTTGGTAGCATTGTCTTACATGCACCCTGATAAATTTTCTCCCCAGGAAATTTTAAAACTTGTCTTGTAACTTCTTTAGAGTTAATTCTCATGAGAAATTATAAAATAGAAATCTGGTAGATTCATGTTTAAAAAGGAAGAGGCCTGGTGAAGCTGGGCACACTGGGTCATTCCTGTTAGCTCTGTCCATTATGTCTGCTGAAGGTGTTGCCTCCGGGTGGCTGGATCTGGATGGAGTCCAGGAGGGGCCTTAAAGCTTGTCCAAAAGGTCTGAGAAGGTAAAGAAATAAACATCTCAAATAGTTTACTTGGTCAACAACTCCCATTTACCACCAAAGTGCACTCACTTCCTAGAGTGCAATCAAACCAATATTCTAGAAGCAAATTTGAAGAAAAGACTTCCACTACAAACTAAAGCAAACTAATTTAACCTATTAGTTTACTGTTCAATAACTAAGAAACTTAAACATGATTTTATATCATATAATCATCAGATAAGGTAGTTCTGAGTCCTAACATGCCTAGACTGCTAATGTAACACTGTCTGAAACCAGCTCTCAGTAATTCATTCTACTTAAGTGTGCAAACAAAATCCTTGTTATGCAACTGAAGTGTTCCATTAAGTACATCAGTACTGGGGCCTGCCAAAAGAATAGCCTCTAGCTTACTTAAAAGACAATGGTTCAACACTCCCAGAATAATTTCTGATGCAATTTGTAGCACCTGGCTTGTCTTTCAGTAAGACTCATTCTGTTACAGAATTTATTTGATTTTGAGAGGTCTGAAGTTCTAAGAGTCCAGGGTAGAAGACCCATGTCTCACAAATAACGTGCTACACCACTGTTATGAGAAGTAAGACCTAAATGATGGAGCTCACATCATCCCACTGGGATCCTCACTAGCTGAGAGTAAAAAAAAAAACCCAAACAAAAACAACATCTGAATTATCAAGCAGGAAATTTTTAATTTCCTTTTTTTTCATATCCTCTTTTTCCACCCAATCCTAGCTTTAAAACTGCAGCATTAATTTTAAAATTGTATCTCCCCTGCCTCTTCACAAGCAAAGTGACACCTCTGCAATTATGGTGCTTAGAGAAATGACTTTTAACAGATTCTGGTTGTTAGGAGGGAAAAAAACCCTTGCACTGTTTTCTGAAACTTTCTATATATAAAAGACTATCACAAAATAGCTAACTTAAGTTAAAGGCAGAACATCCTTCTCCTCTCTTCTTTGGAACACTAGTGCCAGTTAGCACTTGTCATACAGTGTTGCAAGTGTTGATGTAAAGAAAATTGCATCCTCTCCTTAATCTTATGCTGGTTCTCAGGTCCATCAGAAACTGGTACTGCTGGCTCTGTCAAATGTTTAAGCATTAGCATGAAGCAGCTACAGAGAGGAGGGGCATCCATACTCACGTGGCAAGAACTTCAGATGGAAGGTCAGTGATATAGGAAGGGATTTTTTTTCCGGTCAGAAACTGTGCCACTTCATTACTGAAGGTGTTGCAGTTATGTTCAAAGAGGTTATAAGACTCTCCTCTGTGCCACAGAAAAGAAATTGAAACAAAAAACCCCACAGATTCAGCAATAAATCATACAAGCAGAAAAAAACTTATACCGTAAATGAAGAACATCTTACATTAGCACTTCCTCCCCCCACCCCAAAGAATTCTAAGGCAAATAGGTAAAATACAAACATCAATTCACCCTCAAATTCAGTTGAATCAGGGTAGAAAATGACATCTCTCCACATCCCTGACTTTAATGCAACCATTTTTGGGAGAATAGGTGAGGTCAGGTTTCTTCAATTAAAACCACAGCAGCAGTAACGAGAAATCACAGGAATTATTGACTCTGAAAGACAGCCAGAACACTAAATGTTGTGGTTTCCTACTCTTGTGAGAAGCAGAGTAGACTCTTTAACAGTCAAGACCTTGCTTCTCCTCATGTGAAAATTGGCAGCTTTACTACAGTGACTGCCTATGACTCACAGGGCAAGCTGCTATTTACTGAGAGATTTCATTTTCTCTGGTGATTCTCTCAAAAACATTTCAGGCATTGTTTGATTTTACAAAAAATAGTGTTAAAGACTTTCCAGAAGAATGCTTTCCCAGCCTAGAAGGCAGCTCCTTGTGTGTATTGCTGCATCAGTCCAGTCCATATTTGAAGAGTACCAAATGAAAGAGTAAGCAGACAGAAGCTCTGGGAGCTGGATTGGTTTCATAATACCTTCCTCCATTCTGCACCTTTTTGGTACACAGGTTTTCCAGTACAGGCTGTTACTTACCGGAATGCAGATTCCCCCAAAGAGGAAAGGTATTCCAGAAAAATTTCTTCAGTGACTTCAGTATTCCCCAGATCAACAACTGTGTCTGGAGGGCCAAGAAGTGTCCCTCCCTGTAAAAATGAACAGCCAGAAGATACTGTCAAATGATCAGGCTGAATTCTCTTGGAGGACTCTACTGCATAAAGCTGTTACGGTTCGTGCAGGCATAAAACTTCCATTTCAGCTGGTAAATATGGCTCTTTGGGCTGAAAGCTCTAAGCTATGGCTAATTTCTGCTTTAGAAGCACGGCCCATCCATGTTACCTCTCTAAGAACAGAAAGGTCTGAGAAAACATCATGGTTTGGGGCTTTTTTCACTCTTAAAAAGTCTGCATGTAACACTTAGTGATGCAGAATTGGACAAGGTGTCACTCTGGCAAAGCAGTTGCAAAAGGTGTTCCGGATAGATAGACTCTACCAGAAGAAGCAGCCCCCAGCCTGAACTGAGTTGGGCTTAAACCCACTGTTCATGCTCCCCTCACCCTCAGTACCCTGGGAAACCATGACAAGCAGCTGGCTTCAGCATCTGCCTGAATTCAGAAGTCTTTTGCTGCTTTTCTAAAAGACAGTAACACAAGCAATTCTGATCAGGTAACTTTACAAAAAATTATCAGAAAATTAAGTTTAACTTACAGGTGCACAGCTGGAGATCCCTCCGCTGCCATAGAAGAATTCATCCTTATGGACTATTATGGAGGTGTGCCTGCCACAGAGAACAACAACAACAAAAAAGTTGCAATAAAGGGAAAAAGGAAATAGCCTAGCACATAAATCACTGATAAATGTATGAGCTCAAGGACATAATGAAGGGAATAACTGAAAGAAAAGGTCAATGTATTTCTGTGAGTGGGAACAGGATCTGCTGGGACACGAATGGATATGGAAGCAATGATTATCAAGCCTACTGTAATCCTGCAAGCAGTTAGGAAAGAACAGGTTTAGCTAAGAGCCCAGGCATGAGCCTCTCTCAGCTAACGGGCTGAGGGTGAGGTCAGCCCTCAGAGACAGAACTAGCTCTGCTACCACACTGACAGAGACTTCTCACTGGCTGAGAAGCTGGTCAGACAGCCACTGGAAACAGATCAGTAGAGAGGAAAATGGATGGACAAGGGTTTAAGGGTTTTCTTGCCTCTAAAATGAAACCAAACAAACCCTCTTTGTGTGATATCAATATTCTTGGTATGAATTACAGGACATGAAGGGTTTTTTGGTGACTGAATGTAGATACTGCTCCTATATGACAGAAGACTTGATCCTGTAATACCTTCTTCCCACCTACTCTTTTACTATCATGTTTATTAAACTATAAGACAAAGTGCTTGGGACAAGGACACTATCTTACCCTTGAAAAAGTACACAGGTGCACAAAACCACAACAGCTACTAACAACACCCTATTCCATGGGGTCCACTGAGCTTTGAACAGAGTGGTTTAACTAGCACCTGACTGTACATAATCTTACTGCCCATCTGTATTCAGGAAAAAAAAGCATCTTGGTCTCTCTTCTACCACAAGATGTTCTTAAGCTCTGAAGCATATATAACTGCATATTGACAATGCTTCCTACACCAATGTTTTACCCACATGATGCAATTTAAATCTAGTCACTTACCAGATGCCATCCAGCTGTTTCCCTGTATGCAGAGAAAAGAAGAGTTATTAGCAATGTATTTTCCAGATTTCAGCCTACTTTCTGTCAATCACTTAGGAACCATGCTTATGATTTCACCATGAGAGCAACACAAAGGATTTAATCCAGAATCCAAAATATCCTTCAAATTAGCTACTTAATCCCCACATCCTTTATAGTTCTTCCCTCCTGGCAGGCAGAGGTAGCAATGCCATCCTATCCTTCTGGTGCTTACCTTCCTTAGCTGTTTTTCTACAGACCAAGAAAACATTTTCTTAAAATTAGAGTCTTCAATCAGGAGCAGAAGAGCTGAATTTGACAGATTTCATAACTGCAGGCAGCTGGCCAGCAGAGTATATTCAGTTCTCTTTTTCAGTAACTGATGAGAGGTCTGGGTTAAATATATGACCAGTGGTGGTAGCCTCTGTAATGTATTCCATGATTTCCTCTTTTCTCTCCCACCCCCTGCCCTTAAAAATTAGTTTAAGTGGTAACTGAGGTAGAGAAGTACAGCATTGAAATTTACACAAGTTATAAAGCTCTGTGTTTTCGAGAACAAAGCAACAAAGACTTGCTTCAGGCACCACTACACTGATAATATAATTGGGTCTTAGACAAAAGATCCATTTTAAAATGTGTTTCCAGTTCCCTAGAAGAAGGAGACCTAAACCTCTCTGTTGTTCATGGTAGGATCTCAAGATTAAACCTGTTAAACCTAAAAAGGTCACCAGCTTTTACTGCTCTAGGCTCAATTATTTTATCTATCATAACTGAAAGGCTTGGTCCCTGGTACCCTCCCTTTGGGAGCTCGTAGGGAGCCGGTGCTTGCTGTGGGAGATGTGCTATAACTTCATTTCCTGAACGAGGTACAGAACCCCCCAAAAGCAGATTTAGAACAGAAAAACTTCATGCATACCAACACTGGGTATTCTCTTGAACCCAAGCACTAAACTGAGTACTCCTCTGCCACAAGAAAAAGCAATCACCAACACATTTTTTTCCACTCAGGTCTGAAGCAAAATAGGTACCTGCTTCAGATGAGGGTCATGGAAGAGCAGAGGCAGGGAAAAGGCTGTTGTGACAATAGAAACATCAGCCGAAGTGAGCACATGTAGCTTTGAAGCAGGTGGACTGATCTGTCACTCCCGTGGGTCACAGCTAGGCAGCAACCACATTCCCTGTCAACCCATTGCACAGAAACGTGGGCTTGGAGTAGGACGAAGGCCAAGAGAGAGGGGCAATGATGACAGAACCAGAACACTGTGCTGGAGTATCTCAGAAGCATCTGCTGGCCCTTTGGCATGTCCCACTGTTGTGCTTTGCGATCCTTTGGCCTTTGCTCCACACGCTCCCCGTGAGAGGTTTCGCCTCACACTCCAGAGCTGCCAGCTCTGCAGCCCATTGGCCCGGCAGGCTCAGCACCAAAGGCAGCACTGGCCTCTGGTTGGCTCTACCCTTTGGTTTTGCCTAGTTAGCATTCTGTGTATCTATTAACAAATTATTACACATTTGCTCATGATAAGTAACTTTTTCACTAGAAACTTGAACTTTATCCTTCAGACCAGAGAAATAAATCATTTCAAAGGCAGCACATATTAGAATTGTGCCTGTTCTTTGCATGCTAAATTGAAAGAGAACATCTTAGTATTTACTTTCACACACACCTGCAGCAAACAATAGCAAAAGACTTTCCAGAGAGTTGTCACTTTGTACCTAGATTTTGAATGCAGGTGAAAGAGCTATGGTAGATATTGACAATGTCACAGGTACTGCCAGGACCTGCTTGTGCAATTACAACACCTACCTGAAAATATCATTGCAGAAAAGGCTACACAATGGGCTCTAGCGAGGCTGCAGCCCAGAGCTCAAGAGAAGTGACTCTGCCCTCCAATTTGACACTTGCGAGACCACATCTGTCCACTTTTGGATCCCCACAATATAAAAGACACTGACATACCAGGCTTGAGCACTTACTGTACTGAAGAAGAGTTGAGAAAACTGGTGTGTTCTTCCTCAAGAAGAGAAACCCAAGAGTGTGTATTCCTGTGTACAAGTACCCAACAGGTACAGATGAAAGGGGACCCTTTCTCTACTCAGATATGTACAGTGAAAGGCAACAGGTGCTAGCTGGAAAATGGGAAATTCCCAATTCAGTAGGAAGCAGGGAAAACATTTATCATGAAGGTGGTCAAACACTGCAGCAGGAGTCCAGAAAGCATATGGGATTTCAATCCTTGAAGATACTTAGAACTCTGCTGTCCAGGGCCCTGAAGAATTTGCTCTTGTTGGCTCTACCTTGAGCAGGACTTCTAGAGGTCCCTTTTCACCAAAGTAATTGTCTGATTGTACATACAAAACCCAGGCAGAATTCAGGAATTGGACTTTGCTTTGGACTGCAGTCCAGTCTTTAGTGCCACACATGAATTCTGTAGCAGTCCAAAGGCAGCAACTGCCAGGGCAGTAACAGAACAGCTTTTGGCAAGTGAAGCTGCCTATCTTCACAAGGCAGGTCTGTCTGTTGCTGCTCAGCTCGGTCAGTTTGTGCCAACACTGATTTGAAAATCTTAATGAAGCTGCAGACCCACTATCTTTCCTTGGCTCCTAAAAGTCATTAACCAAGATGGCATTGTGGACAACACACACCAGATCTGCAGCACTGCTGACAATAAGGCATCTGTGGTAGCTCTCCAGCCTGCTGCAGACAAAATATAACCCCTTTCTTCCGCTGATAGACTATGTCTGGTGAGAGGCAGTGCAAGTGTCTTCAGTGACAACACTGCTGGGGGAATCCCATGCCTAAGAAACCTGCCATTATTGGCCACATGCATCAAACAGACATTCAAGACTGAGAACTTTTGCTAAGCTGCTGCAATACCCAGGTTTCACAGCTGGCTGTTGTCATTTCAACTCAAACTGAGCCACAGAGGAATAAATCAATGGCCACTAGTTTCTGAGGAACTCAGGCAGCTCCCTTTCCTGCTGCTCAGCAAGAATCTCAGTGTTGCTTGTCTGTCATGTAAGAGGTTATGTACAGACATTCATGGACACAATCATCTTCCTCCTGAAGTTCTGCCTCTGGTGGGGACCCTCCTCTATGACTCTTCTTGCCCTTTCTCCCAGACTCAGACACTGCACAGAACAGGTCACAGTTCACCACCACTGCCACCCCTGATAAGCTAAGGCAGAGCAATCAGGGCAGCATGCACTAATGAGTTATATTTTGCCTTCTGCTTGACATTGTCTCACTACACACAAAATATTTTGCCCAGAGCCTTTGAAGGCTTGATACACATAACAGCCACAGCATGACCAAGCGAGGCTACAGCATTGCTGGGAGTGCTAAGACACAAGTTGTATCCGGGCCTTGCAGCAACACTTTCCAACAAAACTGCTTCTGGCAGCACTGTCTACTTGAAAGCCAGAAGCTCAAGGTTGCCATGAACCTCCCCAATAATCCTAGAGTGCAATAGAGCTCACATCCCATAGTCAATTGAGTGGACTGTAAGAAGGGATTGCAAACACTATCCAGGATACTGGCAGATATCATCACGTTTCCTGTTCTTCCACTCCTTGCCACAACACTCCAAACTCCTGTGGTCACTGCAATGTGGGTAGAGCTGTGTGCTGTGCTGCCACCAAAACCAAGCCATTTACTCATAGCTCGAGGCTGTCTATCACTGTAAAGAGATTCTCCACTAATTTCCATCAGAGCTGCAAAAGCCCTTGCAGCATTAAATTGTAGGCACTACCCTTCACTCAGTACCTACAGTAAAGCTAATCCAAAGGATGCACATGCTCATAATGCAGAACAGGAGTGTCCTGATGGGATGATGCTCTTTTGGGCACTTACTATATCTGAAGGGAGGGTTATCAAGAGGATGGATACAGGCTCTTCTCAGTGGTGACAAGCAATAGGACAAGAGGCAATGGGCAGAAACTGAGCCACAGGAAGTTCTATCTGAACATGAGGAGAACTTCTTTACTGAACAGGTAATGACACACTGGAATAATTGCCCAGGGAGGTTGTGGAGTTTCTCCCACTGAAGACACTCAGGAACCACCTGGACACAATCCTGTGCAATGTGCCTGAGATGACCCTGCTTGTGGGTCATCCCACTGTGGTCCCTTCAAACCTTACCTCTTCTGTGATTTTGTTATCCAGGTAAAACAGAGAAACAGCAAGATGCTAACTGGTTTAAATATTTCAAGGGTCAGGGGCTGTTGAACAGGAAAGGTCAGTGCAAATTTAGATGTACACATTTAATCACACAACATTTACTGCATATGGCCAGGCTATCAGGTATCAACCCTCCCAGAGAAACTGCCCATATGCCAGGTCAGCCTGAAGTAAATGTGAAGCAAATCAGCTTAGTTTGATCTGCATCCATTCCAAGCTAATGCAAGTCAAGGTACCTTGTTTTAATCACAGACCATGTACATGGGCAGGAAAAGCTACTGCATTATATTTGTGTCAGTTTAGGGGGATAGCCTGTCAGTCTTTGGAAATATGATCACTAAGTTTTTATTTGGGGGTGGTTTGTTTGTTTATTTACTTTTTAATTTTTCCCTTGCCGATGTACTTCTGTGGATCTTTCCTGAAAATACTCACTAGAAGCCAGGGGAGATGCCAGTTCAGCATAAATCTGTGTGCTTAAGCATCTCAAAGATTCAATTTGTTTCAATAAGGCATAAGACTAAGTAGCAAGTAAGCAATATTTGCTGTTTTATTTTCTTTATAACATTCATAGCTCAAATACTTTAATCATGTTTACATGAGCCAGAAACCTATGAGAAAAATAGAACATAAACAATTCCAGGACCCTCAGCTTAGTCACAGGAACACGGAGAATGAAGTAGTTAGATTAGTTTCTTGTAAAATCAATTCAGGACTGTAATTGTTTAGATACAGAGGTATTTTGAAAGAAGAAGCAGGCCCATATAATTTTAGAGTACAATCAAACTGGATTACTTCCGTGCTTAGATTTGTCTGCAAGGCCAAGCACTAGGGAGATTAGATGCTCACCAATCTTTTTTATCGTCACAGTAATTTATTAATCTTTAGGGCCAAACAATGTTGATTATTCCTGTGCATTTTAAATATCAAACAAAGTGGCATTTGTATATTAATCTAAATTATTATACTGAAGGGCAGAAGAGTTCTGAGACAAGAGGGAAGGAACTGTCTGTGCAGATGGGCCCTTAGTTTATCCCATTCGGAGTTCAGGCCATCCAACCCTCAGTGCAAGATCTACGCCTGCTTTTGCGCTGTAAAGAAATAATAGGAAGTTCAGTATCTTTAACAATATATTTGTGGTCTGCAATGGATATGCAAACTCCAGAAGACCATAAAAAAAAGTAGTGAACTGGTCTCCTGTGGAAAAGGAAGTAATACAATTTGGTCAACCAACATGGGTGTTTCTAGCAGTGCACTGCTTTGCATATTGTTGTAATTTCCCTGGGACAATCCATTAAGATTCCTGTCTTTTTTGAATTGAAAATTACTCTAATTAGGCAAGCATTTAGTCAAGCACTTTCTTCTATGTGCTACCCAGCCGTGCTCAACCAAAGCAAAAAAAAAAACAACCTAAGGGAGAGGGAGGAGTCTGCTTCAATTCCCTTCTCCTTGAGGTGCCTGGAGAGAGCCAGAAGTAGGCTATACTGGGGGAGGGTAACACGCCATTTTCATGAAATCCCCAGCAAATGCTGGGAGCAAAGCTGATAGAATATCATGCTGAAGCAATTCAAAACTGTTCAGAACAGATGGAGGAGAAGCAGAGAAATGTGCTTGCCTGGGAAAATGGAACCAAGCAGAAGGCACCTCCTTTCAGCAGTTACCTTTCGCTCCAATTCCCTCTGGGCTGTTAAGTCCCTACAGCTGAATGCACCACTTAAAAATTTCAACCAAAACATAATCCCAGTCCACTCAACGTTAATTTATACTACACTGAGCCAAAGCTGCTGTGGTTAACCAAGCTCCCAGCTCACTCTGTGAGTCACAAAAGCAATAACCTCAGTTACAGGACAGGAGAACTTTGAGCTGGTAGATATTTTTCTTTAAGCCTATGATGCAATAGGATTTCAATCTTCCTTAAAGACTTCTCTGCCTTTGGACGTCTATTTCAAAATCAGCACTGCAAGCTGAACTATTCTCTTTTCCTCTTTACCCTCCACAGAATAAGGTGGATTATGTTTTCTGTCTTGGCAACAGAAATCTTATTGCATTCAGGTCAACATTTCTTATTATTATAACATGTATTTGAACAGACAAATGTAGTCACAGACTGAGAGTGGGGGAGAGAGGACCAACAGTAGCTATTGAGAAGATGCAAAATAAAGCAATATAAAAATTAAATGTGCTGCTTCTGACACCAAAGGCAACTGAACTACAATTTTTAGTCATGTATACTTCAGAACAGAAATAGTCACTAAATTACAGAACGCTTACAGAAAAGTAAGAAGAATAAAAGTAGTCTGGGTAGAGAAAGAGTAAAGAAAAACAAAGACTGTCCAAGGAACAAGACTAAGTCATTCTAAAGCCTGCTATGAACTGTATTAAACATCTCTGCCTTCCAGATTCATCATTAAACAACAACAGAGAGAACTGGTTCTGAACAAGTCAGTATAACATTTGGCAGTGAGAGCTGATCCCTGAAGGCTGTGCTGACATAGTCCACAGTATGGACCCTATCAGCACAGTGCAGTGATGCTCTCGCAGTGGTCAGTCTCATAAGACAGGATTCATCCCCCTCTGGCAAGGGGACCTGAGCTGCTCTTTTCAAGCCTGACAAAAATTGATTTTAGCACAATCAATTACCGTATTAATTTTTTTCTTTCTAAAACAATGTATTTCAATTTAGGCAATATTACAGGATTATCACTCAAAGCAAAAACGTTTCAAACTTGGCATTGATGAAAAGAATACTGTAAGTAGAGATGCCAAGTGTAAATCCTTTAAGAAATGCCTTCCTCTTTAATTTTTATGTCTTTCCCCAATGACCTACAGTTTCTGAACATCACTAAGGAAAGAATTTGTATTGACCATCTGAGAGTTGATATACAGAGAAATAAGAAGAGTTTTTTTGTTGTTCTTCAGCGAAAAAAGGGTCCATGCATGAGGTAAGAGAAGTATTCTCTCAATCACTTGGCTCTTGGGGAGGTTTCCAAAATCATCTGAAACAGAGTTGAGTGTGAATGCACAGAAGACACAACTTGAAGGAAGGAAGAAAGAAAGAATGATTTGTTTTATGGACAATCATGTCACAGGATCCACAATCTCAAATGTTCTGCAGTCTGCATTGTCACTGTGACCACGAGGGCCTAGTTGGCCACATTCCATGAACACATCTGAACACAGTTACCAGGCAGTACTAGCGAGCAGCACTTCCCCTACTACCCAGAAGTGTTCAGGTTTTAAGCTTTCCTTTTCACTGCTCAGATTCCCAAAATTTACCACCAAACTATATCACAAGCGCAAAGTTTTCAAGTTGTCTGAATAGATTAGAAAGCATCAAAAGGAAGTCATGCACTATGTGTTATGTGGAAACTCAGAAAGGTACAAGATCCCAAGACTGACTTTGTATGTAAGAAGAAAGCTTAAAAGCCTTTGCTTGATCTATGTGAAGATTGGCATGGAGATAATTTTAGTGGCAACCTATTTCTATTACAGTCTTTGCTTGGACCAACACTTTGATTTAAGAGTAGTTAAATTCTACTCAACTCAAACACAGGTAAATCATGCACCCACGTAATCTCAAGATTTATAACTCTTAGCACATGATAAAACATGGCTATTTCACCTGATAGGTGAAAAGCTACTTCCCTAAGGGCTACAATAGAAGCAATTCTGACCACATTAAAAGTTTGGAGGTTATCCAGTGCAGGAAACGCACATCTCCCAAAGTGGCCGCTGCTAAATGACTAACAGAGCACAACACACATGATCCCTGTACTATTTTCTTCTCAACTTTGCAAACCTATCGTTGACCTTCATGAAACCTCAGGCTTTGGACTTTCTTTTTAAGATTGCAGGAAATCACAAGAATCTCCTCATAGGGCAGATGAGCAAAGTGAATGCCAGCAAACTGTAAAACAAGATTACAGAGAGCCATCTGTTCAGACACGGAGTCTGTTGAGAAGTCTCATCCCACACAGACTGCTGGTCTGACACGGGTCAGATTCTGCTCCATAACAGGTATAAAACACTCGTTGCATTCCTAATTCATACTTCCAAAACTTTAAGCAAAACCTGTTTCCTTTACATCCCAAGTTTCAGGTTCGGTTGGAAACGCACACCATCTCGACAAGACATAGAGCAGATTCCTACAAACTCTCCGAAGGACAGGGAGGATAGCTGCACATCACCAGCCCAGCCCGGCCTCGCCACAACATGGAGCCGTTCGAACTCAATAACCTTGTAAACAGCAGGCGCCTTTCTTCAGCTCAGCCTTCCGGCGCGGCAGCACAGCAGCCGGGGTTAGGGAGCCGAGCTGTGCCTCCCTTCAGGGGCCAAGGAACACTTCTACTCTGCCGTTAGTAAATACCACCCGCGCAGCGGCAACGGGCGGCTGGGGGAGAAGAGGCTGGACCCAGAGCAGCTGGATCTGCCGCACTGACAAAGCTCGTCCCGAAGACAGCGGGGTCAGAATTCCGCAGCCAAACCCCGCTGTGTTCCCAAGCACCGAGCCGCCGGCCAAGCCCCGCACATCCCAAGCCGCGCTGCACCCGCCGGACACCGCCGCCGCCCGGTGCGTCCTCAGGGAGCCTTCCCCGGCGGGTCGCTCCCTCAGGAGAACGATACCGGGCGGGGATCGCCACCCCCGGGGCAGGAGGCGGCGACTTCGGCCCCGTTTTCCGGCGCGGCAAAGCCGGGCCGCGGTGGTCGGTGGCGGAACGCGAGCCTCCCGGAGGCGGCAGCCGGGGCGGCCCCGGGTCTCCCGCCGTGCTCTTACCCAGCATGAGGTGGCTGAGGCGCCGGGCCATGCCCTTGGACAGGTCGTACACATAGAGCTTCACGGGGTGCAGCGCCAGCGGCTCCTCCATGGGGACGCGGGCGCGGCCCCCGGGCGGCAGCCGGAGCCCTTGTAGGTGAGGTTGAACGGCCCTTCCCTCCGGCAGACGGAGGGGAACGGGAGGAAAGGGCGGCCCCGGTGCCGGTCCCCGGCGCAGCGGCACCAGCCCTGAGGTGACAAGCAGGGAGGAAGGGGCGACCCTGCCGGGGCGCATGCGCGGCCGCCCCGCGCCTGCCGGGCTGCCCCGTCACTGCGCGACAGCGCCGGGGGCGGAGCTACAGCCGGGGGGCGGGGACGGACAAGTCCCGCCGTCATTGGCTGAGGCTCTGAGCTGCGAGCAGCGCGTGAGGAGCTCCCGCCCTTCGCTACCCCACTTCAGCCAATCCGCGTGGGTGAGGTGGAGCAAATACTCCGGGAGGGGCGGGGACCGGCCCGTTCCCGCTCTCGCTATTGGTCAGTATTGTTCTGGGGGCGGGGCGATCTGGCGAACGGCGGTCGGCCGAGCGTGAGCGGGGCCGCGCGGCGCGGGCCATGGCGGGATGGGGGTCGTTCTACCGGGGCGAGGGGCTGGAGGAGGAGGAGGAGCAGCAGCAGGAAGAGGAGGAAGGGGCTGAGGCGGTCGGTAAGCGGCCCCCACCCCCTTACGGAGGGCAGATCGGGGCCCACTGCCTGCTTTCCAGGCTCTACGGGCGGAGGGGCCGCTGCTAAAAGTGTTTCCCCCGTTCCGTAGCGGAGCAGAGATTTTCGGGCAGGGACAGCCTCATCTTCTTGGTGGATGCCTCCAAGGCCATGTTCGAGTCCAACGGGGACGCAGAGACTCCCTTCGACATGACCATCCAGGTAGGGATGGATAAACTGCTAATTGCTAAGGCAAGACTTTCACACTCCTTTCTGAAAACTATTTTCTTGTAATTTTGACGTGGGTGCGTTTTTTTCAGTGCATCCGGAATGTGTATACCAGCAAAATTATCAGCAGTGACAGGGACCTGTTAAGTGTTGTGTTCTATGGTACAGAAAACAACAAGAATTCGGCAGATTTCAAGCACATTTATGTTCTCCAGGAGCTGGACAATCCAGGTAAAGTGGTATGAAGGTTCTGTAAAAAGAGGGAGTAAGGAAGTTGGTGTAGTAGCATTGTCAATAACTGAACTCTCTAAAATCAGAGAGCTATCAGATAAGTTCTTCTTACTGATCTCTACTGTTGGTGGTGGGGATAGATTTAGGTATTTATTGAAAGCTTAGAAACTTCACGAAAGCCTGGCATTTTTTCTTAGAGTTGGTTCAGATCCTTTTCTACGCCTTTTCTTATATTTTAATGTAGTGGCTTCACTTGCTGTCTGCTAAACCATAGAGTATCTCAACAGAACTCTTGAATGTCCCTCAGAAAAGTGTGTGTCCATGTTAAGGCACCACAGATTCCAGCTGATGGAGAATATCACAGAATAGCTGAGGTTGGATGGGATTTTGGAGGTCATCTTGTGCAGCCCTCCTGCTCAGGCAGTGTCAGCTAGAGCAGGTGGTTCAATATGGTAGCCTGTTTGGGGTGTTCCATCTCTTATTTCCATAACAGGTTCTGCAGTTCTTGAATTTCGCTCTTTCATTTTCTTGAGATTACATACCATCTGCTTGGTAGCAACTGCTGGTTGCTGGATTGGAAAGGCAGTAGGAGAAGTGCAAAGAATACATGCTAGTGCTGACAGATTGTCTGGCAGTTGAGAATCTTCTGGGGGAATTTTGTCTACAAATTTTAATACAGCCTTTATCTCTGAGGATGTTTGATTTAATTTTCTTTACTAGGGGGTGCAGGTTTAACAAAACAGGGGCTTCTCCTGAAAGAATTGAGCCTTGTCCTATTTTCAGAATTTATTACAATAGAGACCTGATAGGACTGCCTAAGGTTCTTCCCTCTTTTCTGGCAGACAGTGCCTTACAGGTCTTGCATTTTCATTTTCCTCCTTCTTCCCTACTTGTCCTTTCTCCCATGTTAGAGGCAGTAGCCTCACCATGAGGATAAAAACAGCACAGGTGAAAGGTGGGTGTTGTTCTGATGCCTTGTGAGGCTGCCTGGAGCAGAGGCTAGACAGAGCTAAAGGAATAAAGCAGGTATTTATTAAAAGGCCTTCAAAGGATACACCTTGGGCAGTGCAAGAGCCCGGCCGTGGCTCCACCCAAGATGCACCCCCGGTCACGAGGCTTCACACTTTTTAAAGTTTTGGTCCAGTTACATGTTGGGGTTAATTGTCCAATTTCAGCTTCAGGTTATGAAGTCCCATCCTCCCAGATTGCTCTCCTCAATTTGCTGTTGTTTAAACTTTTTGGGCCTGAAACTGCAATGGTGTCCTTGGTTCTCAGGCTGGGAAAGGATTGTTTTGTCTAACTGCCCTGGGAAGAGAACTTGCTAATGCTTTATGTGAAGTTCAGAATTATATACCAATGCAGTATAGAAGTAAGAAAATATGAGAGCCAAAAGGCATCAGTTCAAAAGGAACAGAATTGTGTATTTGCTGCCCCTGCAGAGCAGTCCTCTGGAGAAGGAGGTGATTATTATGGACTACATAATTATGAACATTTACATTTAAGGACAGATGAGGAGATGAAAATAAAATAGTAAAGGCAGAGGAAAACATTTTCAAATGAAGTTTTGTATGTGCTGTGGAGCTTAAGTGAAGGACAAAGGAAGAAGCTCTGCAGAATACAGTGGCTGAAAAATGAAAGCTTGTCTCTCATTGTAGAGTAACAGGAGAGAACAGAACCTGCTGTTAGACAGGTGGGAAAAGGAGTCCTAGCTGGGCTGAAGTAATGCTCAGAGCTGCAGCAAGGCTGTGGACACCTGATCTGAATGTTGCTGTGCTCAGCGTGGTGAGCTGTGGGCTTCATCTCACCTCTGTGTGGATTCTCTCTGATATGAGGGGCAAGGAAGGAGGAGGAGGAGCTCTCCACCTTCCCAGTGTGCTGTGAAGGTGCAGGATGCATTTCAGGCTCTTTTCTGTGGTGGTGCAGCAGTCTGCTGTGCCTCTGCAGCAGGTGCAGTTTGCTGCCTTTGCTGCTGAGCACTTGGCATTCGGAGGAGGGGGTTTACAACACTTGGATCCCTGTCTGTTTCCCTTCTCCACAGACAGAGCCCACATTGGTGCCGGGGTGTTTTGTGTCCTCTAGCTCCTGCAGGTGCTTTCAGTGGTAGCTGGCCTGTGATATTGCAGCTGTTAGGCCGTGCTGGACTGTTCTCTCAGCCGGGTGTCGGGAGGACGGTGCCACAGCGGTGCTTGGGAGCATTCCACGGATGTCAGCTGCGAGGTGCATACTCGGCAGAGCTCCTGGTACTTCTGGCAGTATTCCCAATGCCCGTGGCTGCTGTTGCCCCTCCAGGTGCCAAGCGTGTTCTGGAGCTGGACCAGTACAGGGGCGAGGAAGGCCGGGCCCTGTTCCGGGAGAGCTTTGGCCACAGCGCTGACTATTCCCTGGGCGAGGCGCTCTGGGCCTGCTCCAACCTCTTCAGCGACGTCCGCCTCAGGCTGAGCCACAAGAGGATCATGCTCTTCACCAACGAGGACGACCCTCACGCCAGCGACGGTGCCAAAGCCAAGCTGGCCAGGACCAGAGCTGGGGACCTGAGAGACACAGGTCGTTCTTTCCCCTTTTGGTTTTAGGCGCGGGGAAGGGGGTGGATCTTTGCAGCGGATGTTAACTGCGTTGCTGGTTTGTGATGGAAAACGATGTAAAATCGTCGGAACGTTTCTGAAAGTTCCTAAACTAGAAATTTGGTATCTAATCTTAATTAGAATATATGTTTTCTGATCTGGTTGGTATTCAGTAGCCAGCATTTGTTTTCTAGGATCTCTTTCTAGTTTGATGGCATAAATGGGGACATAACAGGGCCAAGAAAATAGACTTTTTTTTGTTATTGTACCGTTTTCCAGGAAGGGAATAATAACACCAAGTTAACACTAAAGGAAAATTACTGTAGTGGTTCCATTTTGAATTAGCTGAAGGACATCAGCCTGAGCTCAGACAGCATTAGTTCAACTGTGTAGCTGAGGTAGCCAGTGATGTTGGAATTCAGGAGATGTCCTGAATTTAGAAGCTGTGAGACTTCCTTAATCCATTAGCCCCTATAAATAAAGGAAAGGGGATGTTCTGAACTTGTTACTCCCCGCAATGCCTGAGGTAAGATTATATTTTATAGGAGCTATCAGAGCCATATCATATTCATTGCTGTCCAGATTCTTAATTAGAGAGGAAACATTTTCTATTCTGCATTGTTTTGACTGAAGTTAATATTCCCTTTCTCCAGAATGTTTCACATCTGGTACAGATGACACTTTGGACCTTATTCTTACTTAAATTATTTGTGTAGATAGAGAAATCTGAGAATGCTGAGATACATGCTGATGCAAAAAAAAAAGCAGTTTCTTATCCTGCTCTTATCTCTTCCATTATTTGTAGGCATCATCTTGGACTTGATGCACTTGAAGAAGCCTGGAGGGTTCGATATCTCTTTGTTCTACAGGGATATTATAAATGTAGCAGAGGATGAGGACCTTGGGATCCAACCTAGAGAGTCAGAGAAACTGGAACATCTCATGAAGAAAGTACGAGCAAAGGAGACAAAGAAAAGGGCTTTAGTCAGGTTTGTGCCTGCTTATGATACATCATTCAGCAGAGGCACCTGATGGTGTTCTCAGACTGCATCTCACTTTCCTCTTCTGGAATGAATGGTCTTTAAAGGCACTTTAAAGTGCTTAACATTCCTCAATCTTAATTATTTAGTCCAGGATTGGTGTTTCTTCTGTAGTTTCCAAGGATATTTGTGGATGAGAAGAGCAGAGTGGACCTCTTGTTTCCTCTGTGTGATGTCTCCTGTATTGAGCTTGGTCAGAAATGATAATTTGTTAAAAAATTACATAATTGCCAAGTACTTACTTAAAAAGCTGCAGCATAAAAAATAGTGCATAGTGAAATCTGATTGAAATTAGGCTTTTCTTGCCAACACTAGCTTAAAAAAATGCATCTGAATGTGAATACTAGGTATTTTTTCCTGTTATTAAATAGTTATATGTTGCCAGACTGGCTAGGTACTTGGCATGGATTCACACAGCCTTGATATTTCTAATCTCCTACTAAAAGATTAGAGATACTTAAGAGAGATTACAGGGATCTTGACAAAGCAGATAGAAAGTATTTTTGGAACCACAGGCTCTATAACAGTTGTTTTTTTAGGGAATGAGTTCCTAGCAGAATGCTGTGGAAGCAAGTAAGGGAATGAACTTCAAGGCCTAATGTTTTTCCAATAAATATTTGTAAAGTATCCCAACCTGAGCTGTTGTCACTGGCATTCTTGCTCCTGCTTGCAGTCTTATTTTCTTTTCTTTTCTGGGAATGTTCCTTAAGTTTTCTAATAGCTGGGAAGGAAGAATCCCAAACCAGTGATTCCTTTTACAAGAGAGGAAGTTGCATTTGTAATAACTCACTCTCCTGTTCCTGTAACTTGAAGATTACCTCTGTTTTTAAACTTTTGCATCTAATTTTTTCTCTAATGTCTGATTTTTTTTCTTAAATCTTGGTATTGTTTGTCTTAGTGGGTTTTTTGGGGGAGAATTTTGCCTTCTGTGCAAACAGCTATGAGAATTCACGGACTTTACAATACGCATAATTGGGGTACCCAAATGGGGACTTGTCCTGTGCTCTGTTTGAGCATAGCTGCCCTTCAGTGAAAAAAAGATCAAAGAAATATGGTAAATTACTTGTGTTTAGATAACTTTTATGATGAGAAATTATGATACTGCAAGAATATTTTTATTCAAGTGAGATTATGGCTCAAGTGATAGTATGTTTCCAAAGATATATGTGATTTTGGGGGAGGAGAACGGGAGAAGGTCAAAGGAAATAACTTATATGAGGGGGTGATTTTCTTCTCCAGTAGTGATTTTTCAGGAATCTCAAGTCTGTGTCTGCTTTTTTACACAGGCTAAATCTGCATCTGGGCAAAGATGTGGCACTTTCTGTTGGTGTTTACAACCTTATTCAAAAAGCTTATAAACCATATCCGGTGAAGCTTTATCGGGAAACCAATGAACCAGTTAAAACCAAAACAAGGATGTTTAGTGGAAAAACAGGCAGCTTGCTCCTGCCCAGTGACACTAAAAGGGCTCAGGTAACTTTTGATTATGTGCCTGCTTTTTCTTGTCTCTATGATGTGCGAGGGAGATGCCAGTTCCCTTGCTGCTTTTGTTTGTATTGCACTTTCAAGATGAGATACAGAAATATTTGCATCTGTGTGCACCTGGGGCCAGGCTGGTCGTGTTGTGAGCTCTGCAGGGTGAGAATGGGTTGTCTCCCTGGCCTGGCTGTCATGGGAAGGCATAGCTGCTGGTGGGAGTGCTGTCAGGAACAGAGGTCATTTCTTTCTCTGAGGCAGAACGAGGTTGTCAGAGCCTGGCCTTGTGTGACCCTGCGCCATTGCCGCTGCTGCCAACTTTTGGTTGGTTAGGAACAGATTTGGTCCATTTTGTTAAACATACGAGTGTGAATCACGGGGGAGTTGAAGTTGTTTTCCAAACAAAAGGCAAGTTTCCTTTGGAGTTTTTTGTATAAATTTTTCTTTGTTTTGCCTTCCTGCTC
Source organism: Fringilla coelebs (assembly GCF_963513975.1). NCBI lineage: Eukaryota > Metazoa > Chordata > Aves > Passeriformes > Fringillidae > Fringilla > Fringilla coelebs. The sequence continues at coordinate 48,507,568 of NC_140033.1, read as the reverse complement.
GATAGTGTGGCTGATGTAAATTGAGTGTCACTTTATGATCGAGCGCAGCTTTATTTCAAAACGGGTTATGTAGTTGCTAAGTACACTGTCACAAGTGTGCTTTGTGTCTTCTTCCACGTTAGTGGTTCTTAAAGTTGTCCTAAAATGAAGTATTTAGTCTATTTATAGTGGATATTAGTTTATTGAAATAAAGTATAGGAGATAAACAGAAAGCTAAGCATTAAGCCCTGATGTCTGCTTTCAGCAGCTGGACTATAATATGGTTCTGATTTTGTGAGGCATGAGTGGTGCTACAGAAACATTGTTACTCAGTCACTGTTTCTGTCAGGAGCGGGTAGCTGACTGAAGGAAGTTTACAATTGGACAGGACCTCTGAAAAATTTGGTATAACCTGGCCCAGAGCAAAACCAGATCAAGTTGCTCAGGGCATTTTTGGGACACATCTGAAGAACTCCACAGATGAGATGTGACAGCCTCTCTGTATCAGAGCTTAGCCATTTTCTTAGAAAAGTGCTTTTTGCTTATGTTCAGGTAGAATTTCCCTTGGGATAATGGTCACAGACTGTCACTTCCCATTTCAGTGTGCACTACTCATGAGGGTTTCCACTGTCTTGTCTATAACCTTCTTTTAAATAGTGGAACACGGCAGTTGCATCCTCTTCCTGCACTTCCTGCCCTGTCCTGCCTCCTGGTCCTCATTTTTTTTAATGCTGGCAGCCATATCATCTGCTCCTCTCATGTTTAGAGATACGGAAGCCGACAGATTGTGCTGGAGAAAGAGGAGACAGAAGAGTTAAAACAGTTTGACTCTCCAGGTTTGGTTCTGATTGGCTTCAAACCACTTTCAATGCTAAAACAGCACCACCATGTCAGGCCCTCCCAGTTCATCTATCCTGAGGAGTCCCTGGTGAGAGGTAAGCAAAGATGGCAAGGGAAGATTTATCACCTTGCATTAGTGTAACCTGCTGATCCATAGTGTGTTTGGGTGGGGATCATTGGGTGTAAAAGCTTTGTCTAATTTTAAAAACTTGCTAATGTTAAGAAGAACTGAATTAACTGTTATTGCCCCTCTCAGCTGCAGATATTTCTTGTTTTCTTCTATAGCAGAGCAGCCAATTGTGCTTCATGTTTATCCATCATGACAAGCAGCCAATTAAACCATGCAGATGTAGTCACAAAGTACTTGTTTTAGCCATTCATGAAAGTGAAGGATCCTAGTACCTGACAAGAAGGTAAAGATGGTTAAAAAAGCCCAAACAAAACCAATCAACAACAAAACAAAGAAAAACCTACATCCCAAACCAGGGGAGATAATTGCTGTATTTAAGTCCATATCAGCTAGGAGTGGGAACATGATAGTCAGGAAGTATATTTGAATTAACAGGGCTTTACAGATTTGTAAAGAGAGAAGGCAAGGACATTTAATACTGCTTATTTTTGCCTTTTTATATGTATGTATACATCTGTTTATCTAGAAATTTATCCCAATCTGCAGTAGTAAGAAAAAACCTTCAGCTCCTTGGTCTAGCAGTGGATAAACAGGGCTGAGTTATGACCAAAGGCTTTGCAGTGTCTGACTAAAGAAGAACCCTTATGCTTGCTTCTCTAACTGCAGTTTCCTGGCTCAGCCATGTTTTTTATATGTCAGTCTTTGCCTGACCACCATGTGTGGTGAAATATACCTGAGGCAAACATGTGCCTCAGGAAGAGTACTGAAGTCTGAATTCTTAGTGTGTTACTTCCACAAAAGGTCTGTGGTCTGCTTCTATTGTGATGTCCCACCAAACAAAAATAGACTTTGTAGATAAAAATTCACAGTATTCAATCTCTCAGATGGTAGTGATTTCACTTCTTCCACCAGATGTCTCACTGCTGGTCAGGAGAGACTCACTAACATGGTCCATTTTGAGTCTTCTCCCTTCCAGAATTTGCTTTTTACCTCCACAATAATGCAAACATTTCAAAGAAATCACAGGTTTTGGAACTGTCATATCTAGGGTTATATTCCAGAACAAAACAAAGGAGCAGAGCTGTCAGTGTGATCAGTCCCCTCTCTCCTTTGCAGGGAGTACAACTCTGTTTAATGCCCTCCTGATGAAGTGCTTGGAGAGGGAGATGATGATGCTGTGCAGGTACACCCCTCGCCGCAATGTCCCTCCTCGCTTTGTGGCCCTGGTTCCCCAGGAGGAAGAGCTGGACGAGCAGAAAGTGCAGATAGCCCCTCCAGGTAGGGAAGAGATGCTGCTTTTCCCTGTATGATTCCATGTAGTCAGTGTAATGACATCCTCTATTGAGGGAAAATATTCTTAGTGCTACCCCCCCCCCCCCAAAACTGGGGAAAATGCTTTCCAACATTCCTTTTCTTCAGTTTTGTCAGTGTAAGCATCTAATGTTGAATCTATTTTTAAAGCCCCGGTTGCATCAGTGCTTGCTCAGGTATGACCTGGCTAGAATGTTTTCCCTGCCTTCTACCTCTTTTTTGAAGATTCAAATAACTGATGTAGAAATGAAAAGCCTTTTTTTCCTGTTTGAAGACAAGACAGAATGTCTTTTCTTGAATTTTGTTGTATCTTTGAATAGACTGTAAAGTATTAAATAAATAATCTCACATATAGTGAGCCTCCTGCCATGTCAGACGAGTGGGGAATGATTAGGGAGCAGATTTCTGCAGTTTTGCATTTTCTCACCTCTTTAAGTGCAAAAACATCTTCTGGGAGAATGTAAAGTAGGGAAGTAACACTGCTTGTGTACAAAGTAAAATATTTCAGAATAAAGTGGGCAATATCTTGATTTTCAAACAAATCTTTCTCAAGCTCAGACCCAGTGGAAGAGGTGGACTAGTTGATCTCCTGCATATGAAGCAAGTCTCTGGTATCCAACTGGTAGCTATAAATTTAGTCTGAATATCTGTCACAAAGCCAGTAGTGATGTTGGTTACAAACATTGAGATTGGGATTGAGTGTCATGCTGTAGGCACTTGGAAGTATTATGGACTGCTGTTGTTAACAACAAAACAAATAGTTAGTTTGGAGTCATCAGGCCTAGATAAAAAGCATCTTAGTTTTTCTATAAATAACTTTGAGACCATGCTTCTGTGTAACTGTTGCCTTCCTCCCTCTCTTCTCTGTAGGCTTCCACATGATTTTTCTACCCTATGCAGATGACAAACGTAATGTTGATGTTACAGAAAATGTGCCAGCCAGCCAGGAGCAGGTAGACAAAATGAAGGAAATAATTCAGAAGCTGCGGTTCAAATACAGGTACCTGGAGATAAATAGGGTGCAGGGGGAGGCATGGGGAAGAAAGCACAACCATTGCTTGCTCTGTTGCACATGTGGTGTTCCTGAGATCAGATTTTGATGTATTTTGATAGAAATTGCTTCTCTTTGCAGTAGCTTTGTCCAAACTTTATTCTTAATCATTCTGGATACCCAGGCACCACCAGATGCTTTATGTAGCACATTCTGGAGTTCTTTGTAGAATTGCTCTTGTTCTCTGGGCTGTTGTCATTTGTTGCAGAGGTATCACATTTTATTGTGGTTCTGCCACTCTACAGCAGATCAGACCCAGATCATTTAAATGAGGGCACTTTAGAAAGAAGAGTTAGGTCTTTTTTTCATTATAGCTGGGATAAATGCTATGAAGTACTTGAATGGGAGATTTTTTTCCTAGATATGTGGAAGCCACCAACTGTTATTAAAATAAAATGCCACTATCTCCTTTTGCTTCATACAACTTTCTAACTCTCACACAGCATTCTTATGTGGTTGGTACATGAGAGGATAGTGATTCAGCAGGTAAATTACAAAGAGGAAAAGCGGTTCTGGTGCAGTGGATTGTTGTGTGGGAAAGAGGGAAGTTGTAGTCTCACAAAAGTTGGTAGATCTTAAGTGTTTTGTCTGTCTTCTTGGCAGCATGCATTGACATTTTGGGTGATTCCTGACAGGGCTGACAGCTTTGAGAACCCAGTTTTGCAGCAGCACTTCAGGAATTTGGAGGCTTTGGCACTGGATATGACGGAACCAGAACAAGCCGAGGATCTTACAAGTGAGAACTACTGGCAGGTGTGAAGGGAGGCCGGGTAGGGGGGTCGTGACTTTGTTATGAGTCAATTATGTGCTACTGCAGACCCAAACGTCTTTTAAGAAATATTTCAGTTGTGTGTGCAGTTTCACTATGTAGGATTCAGGATGTCTCCATTCTGAAATAGTAAAACCTTATTTTCTATTGCTGTCACTTATAAGGTAAAGAAAAAAATTGCTCAGTGTACCATTCCAAAATTAAAATCGAATCACCTTTTTCCTATGGTGAGAAATGTTTTCTCTGAAATTCCTCTGTTCAAGATTGTCATTAATATTTCAGTGTGATAAATGGACTGAATGAAGATAATTATTCTGCTGGGGGCAGTGCTGCCACCTAGTGATGGGGAGAGTTTAACTGTAAGTGTCTTGTACAATCACAGGTCAGGGGGGCAGGGATTGCAGTGGGTCATCTGCCCGAGCAGGGTTATCCTACAGCACATTACACAGGGCATGTTCCAGGTAGTTCTTAAATTATTTCTCCAGCGAGGAATTCTCTACAACCTCTGTGGGTGACCTGTTTCAGTGCTCAGTCACCTTCCCAGGAAAGGTTTTCCTCCTGTTCAGATGGCTCTTCCTGTGCTTCAGTTTCTGCCCATTGCCTCTTGTCCTGTTGCTTGCTCAGTGCCAAGAGCCTGGCACTATACTCTGACACCTTCTCTTCAGGTACTTAGATGAGGTTCCTCTCTCAGTCATCTCTTCTGGAGGCTGAACAGTTCCTTCAGATTTCTCTCATAAGGAGGTTCTTCAGTCCTTTAATCATCTGTGTTGTCCTCTGCTAGAGCCATTCCAGGAGTTGCATATCTCTCCTGTACTGGGGAGCCCAGAACTGGACGCAGCATTCCAGATGTCCAAACTCTTGACGTTACCAAGAGCTGTAAATTTCTCATTTGGGAGTATCATAACACAAGTATTTGCATTTTTGCATGCTTGCAGCACGCTTATAGACTAGTTATTACAGAAGCACAGTTGTGTCTGGTGAGGTTACTGAAAAACAGTCAGACTTGTTAGCAGCAATGCAGCTCTAAGAAGCAGGTGTTCTTTATTACAGTGCTGGATGCATGAAGGGATATCTCCACCAAAAAAACTTGTTTATGTAGGTTTTCTCAGAAGAAACATACATGTGGTAATCATTTCCCCAAAATCATTACCATGTGTTAGTTCTCCTTTGTGCACATGTTCTTCTATCCCAGGGGTCTCTCTGGTGGTCATAGACCCTAAAGTTACAGCTGGGCACTTAAAGAACTGGTGTTACATCCTAATACAGAGTGCAGTTGGCATACCTAAGCTGGTTCATATTTTGTGAGTCCCTTCTTGGTGAATGTTTAACATGATCCTACAAAATAAAGTATTGTGTGGTTCCATACACTAATGGTTTTGTAGAATGAGCGTTGTATTTTTCCCACCACGTGAGCTGACAGTTTATCTGGCAACAGGGATGGCCTTGCAGACTTTCTTGTGATCACACTGATTCTGAGAGGGCAAATCTTTATCTTTTGCCAGTGCCAAAGCATGAACAGATGAGCCGCAGGCTGGGCAGCCTGGTGGACGAGTTTAAGCAGCTGGTTTATCCCCCTGACTACAATCCTGATGCGAAGGCTGTAAAGCGAAAACAAGGTAAGTAATGGTGGTGCAGACACAAAATACAATGTCTGTATCCTGTTAAGAAGCTCCTGTGTTTTCAGTTTGGCTCATAGTTTAAAGTAGCTGCTTGTGCAACAACTCTGCCCCAATCTCCACAATGAAGTATTATATCCAGTATTGCTTCTTAGAGAGTAGAGAATATTGGAAGTTGGAGAGTTGCTGGAGTGACAAAATGCAGGGTGAAGTATAGGAGGTAATGTGGGTAAATTACTGCAGCATATATATATATATATATGATTTTAGCAACTTTCTGCTTTACAACAGAATAGTAAAATCACTTATGCTTTCAGTTTGTGTTGGTGAGACTTTTACGCATGGGCTGTTTAGCAAGTCCAAGATGGGCATCTTAAAGGCTAAATGTGTAAGCAATGCTGAAGTCCACGTGTAATTTGGGAGTCTATGAAAGACTGCATAAAGTGAGTGTCAGTTAGCTGAGCTCCCTGTGGAATCATTGCATTCTGCTGTCTCATTGAGAATCCCTTAGGAGTTTCATTTGGAGGGTGTAGTTTTCATCAGAACACACGTTTCATACTTCAGTTAAAATCACTCCTTTCAGTGAAATACTGCATGACTTATATAGTGATACCTGTTTCTTAAAAGAAAACACGGGAACTAGGTCTGGAGTTTGTGGCTGTTAAAGCACCATGTGCTAATGGCCATTAACTATGGTATGCGTAAGAAACATTGATGTCTTTCTAATTTTTAAAATCTTTGTGATCTAAAATGTATCTTTCTAGCTTCTGATGGTCAAACTGAGAAGAGACCCAAGGTAGAAGTCTCAGAAGATGAGCTGAGGAGCCATGTGCAGAAGGGCACTCTAGGCAAGCTCACCGTACCTGTCCTGAAGGATGCATGTAGGTTTTTGGGGTTGAGGTGTGGAAGCAAGAAGCAGGAACTTGTGGATTCTTTAACTGAATACTTTAATGAGCGCTAAACTGGTTTACTTCTGTCTGCTTAGAATCTTGATTGTCTTATGTGGGTGCTATGTCTAATCTTGCTATGAAAGAGATGGCAACTAAATGTTGCTCTGTCTAGCAGTAGAGAAACTTTTTACTTAGTTGTGAAAGATCTCTGCAAAGTTGGATTCTGTTGACAGTAGGTAAAGGCAGAACTAAATTCCCTGTGAACTCAGGTCACCCACTGCAAATGGACAGAGTTGTGCCTTGCTGGTTTCTTAATAAAAGTTTGGACCTTTTCCTTTGCAACACTGACTGTGGCATCTCAGCATCATAAACACAGCAGAATTCACTTCAGTGTAAGAAAACACAATGATCTGTGTTAATGGCACCACATGAATTCAGGCAGCAGATTGAGTCTGTGTCCTAACAGAGGGTATAAATTGCTCTCCAAAACAGCCAGTATCACTACTAGCAATCCAACTGGGTTCTTTTCTGCCATCACTGTTACAAATATTACCAGCAGATCTTAAAAGAAAAAAAAAATCATTACTGGGAAGGTGTATCCAATCCTTTGGGCAAAAAGCTGGCACTTAACAAATCTGCACACACAGGTCTTCCATTTTTAAATGGTAATAGCAGAATCTGGTTTAAAAATTGAAAACAAATTGTGTTCCCCAGAAGGCTGCAAGCATTTATCCCAATTAAATTACTGAGATGGCATAGAGCTTTTCCACCTGTCTAAGTGAATGAGTCAGACTATTGTGCAGGCTTCTGTACTCAGATATGTGCTTTTAAAATAGAAGAATAGCAAGTTTGGAGAGATCCCTTGTTACATACAGTATTTTTACTTTCTTAGTCGTACTTAAGAAGGCTGCAGCTGGATGTTTTGGGTTATAGACTTCCATCCCTGGTATTCCCCACCCGTCTTGCAGTGCAAGATGCCTAAAACCAATAAACAGTTCTTGCTTTTGTTTTAGGAAATTACTAATTGTTTAGTGAAACTCTTAACTTTTTATGGGACACAAACATTGGATACCTGAGGTGTCCATTTTGGTCTGCATAGTGTTTTTAGTGTCTAGAGATTTCTGTGACTCACAAACTGTCCTGTCACCATCTGTAGTGTGGCACACGTGGAGCCAGCTGTGACCACCCTTCTGGCACTGTGACTGTCCTCGTTGTGCCAGCATGCTGCTCTCTTCTACCCCCACAATTCCCCCAGAGAGCAGCTAGCCTGCACTGAGCTCTGCAGTACTGAAACCATGTTACCTGTTACACTTCCAATCAGCCTGGATTGGTTATAAGTTATAAAGATTTGCCTAAGCGCTCAGTTTATTTTGCCCTTGGGCAATGAAGTTACTGTAAATGCTTGTCTTAGCAAGGCTTGAAGAGTGGAATAGTGAGGCTGTCCTGTCTGTCATTCTGTGAATTGAATTCTGCAAGTACTTTTGTTAACATCTCTCTTGGCTTGCTAACCCTCAGGCACGCTATATCCCAGGCTTTGGATGATTGTGGCATGTTTGTTCTAGGTTATTAGATCTGCCTCCTGGCTTTTTTTTTTTTTTTTTGTTCTTTTTAATAGCAGGCTATCACATTAAGCAGACATTTAAAAGGGATGGTGATTGAGTGCTTCAGAGCAGAAAAAGACAGTTTTGCTTGCTCAAGTGTCCTTTATTTCTGCTCCTTGTGTGCTTTCTCTTACATCATCTGTCTTGGTACAACAGGGCAAATCCCTGGCAAAGCTGTAATTCTAAACACAACTAGCTCAACAGTCAGAGTCAGTAGAAGGGAACAGGAGCCCTTCTAAACCTCATACAAATAAAAGGATTCTGAAGTATTTGGTTCAAGTTCATCTCAGCAAGGATTACTGGTATCAGCCATTTACAAAAATATACAAACATGATGTCTTCAGTCTTTCATGAGCTCACTTCATCCACTTGGGATGTACTTACAAAAGGTATGAAGTTAGTGCCTCTGTGGAAGCATTACAGAAAATTTTATTTTCCATTCTGCTATGGCACCTAATGAAGTTTCCACACTATTTTGCTTTGGCATCCTGCAATAGAAAACAGGTTTGATATTTCAACACAGGGGTTTAAACTTTTCTGATCAGAGCAGAAGTGCATTTATTATACAATATGTATTTAACTAAAACTAGGTCCATAAAACCACCACTGATTCAGACTGCTGTTGGTGATCTGTGCTGCTTTTCCAGGATATCAGATGATACAGCATTCTCTTCTTGAGACATGTATTAATTTATCTGAAAAATTACTTGCTTTGTTTCCTTGGCCATGACTTAAAAGGGTTCATCTTCAGTCAGGTGACTAGAGTGCAGTAGCTAAAAAGCATGGCACTTTTTGTAATTAACAGCCAGATGTAGGGTACTCATCAGCCACAACAGGCTGCTCTGTGCCATGTGTTTTGTACTTCTCTAGGAAGCCCAACCTCAGTGGTAACAGTCCATGCACAGGAAGCTGAAGAACACATTACTGCACTGCAATAGCCTTTAGGCAACCTGTGAGCAGTTCGGCTTTACAAGCAGAAACATTCCAGTTAGTTGCAAATATTTCACCAAGGGAATGACAATTCTATTTAGCTTTGCAGGATTTTTATTTTTTCTTAAAAAGTCAGTATTTAAAAATAATCAAGTTAAGAGAGTTCCCCTTGTGTACTGCCATAAGATTTCTGCTTGCCGTGCATCTCTTACAGAGGTCTCTTGTCTGGTTTCAGGAACAAGGGCTGTGCTACGTGCTGCTACACAGTAGCTGCTGCCTGCCTTATACCTGCCTGTGCTGCTCCATCTCTTACTGACTCCAGCAGCCTGAACACAGGGAACTTTTTCCTCAGTAGCCTAAACCGTTCAGAAATGCAGAGTTACTCACACCTGCTGGAGGGTGAAGCTTAGCAGAAATACTGTAACACAGAGAAAGCTGACAAGTGGGTTAAAAAAGCCCTGAACAGGCAGACAGGAAGACAAGGGGAGGACTTTTTTTTTTCTGTCCTTCTTTTCAACTTACAACAGGAAACACAGTTGTACAGTCACTTTTCAAGAAATAATACAATGAGAATGAAAACGTTGGAGTGGAATAACAGAAAAGGGGGGGATAGGAGGCAGAAACACTAAGGATTAAGCCATTATTAAACAAAAATGTGGCATTTAAAAATGAAACATTGGTATCAAAACTATCGTCTCAACTGAAGTTAAACATTAATTTCCCCTAATTTGCACTTTCTATTTCACACACACACACTCATGGGCACTTAGACCAACAGTCTTTCTATAGCTTGCTGTACAGACTGGATCTGAGGCTTTAGCTGTGACCCCTCCTTGATGGTGATGGAGCAGGCGATGACAGGCCGGGAAACGCCGCAGGCCCGGCCCAGGGCTTGCTTGGAGCGCACAAACACATACGGTACGTTCTTGTCCTCGCAGAGAAGAGGGAGGTGCAGGATGATCTCCAAGGGCTCTGCATCTGCTGCCATCACAATGAACTCTGCTATCCCTCTGTTCAGTGTTTTGGTGGCTGTAAAAGAAACTGGAGTCAGTCTAGGTCTTTCTGGAAAGCACATCTAATGTAAAACAATTTCAAGATATGAAAGTGGCATCAGTGGGAAGAAGGTCTAGTGCATGAGACATGGGTTCTAAGAGATTGCTGAGTTTCTATCCTTAGGAATTGTGGGGTTTTTTACAAGTTTGACTAGGTGAAGCCCCAAGCAACTGTGAAGGGAGGTTGTGAGCAGGTTGTACTAGAGGTACCTTCAAACCCAAATCTTTTATGGTTCTGAACTGGTTAGGCATCTGGTAACCCCAGTGCCACACCACTGAAGCATGCATGATTACAAACTATGCACCAGGAACACAGTTTGGGAATGTACCAGAACTGCACATAAATGTCAAAAAGATTACAGCTTAGTTGTGTCCCTGAATCTTGTTAAAGCAGGCTTGAAGGAGGAAAAAGGAGACACACACCTGCAATAGCCAGGTCTATATAAAATCAGTGATTCACAGCCACAGAGAAAAGACAATCTCTACCCATGGCATCTCACAAAATCCTTGTTGTGACTTGTAGCACACTTTTCAACGTTCAAGTCTCACCTTCATTGGCTCCCTTGCGTAGCTGCTTATAGTTGCAGGACTGCTGCACAAGATCCAGCAGCGTTTTGGTAAGCTGCGCATCAGCCAGCGGGTAAGCTTTGGGATTCACTTCTGCCTCACTCTAAAGGAAAAAGTAAAGAATATTACAATAGGAGCGAAGGAGGCTTTGGTCCAATTAACATTGCACAGGCATCTCATCCACCACATATACTGATTTCTGAAGTTGTGTCTAATCTGCTCTGCCCATATAGAAGAAACACCATTGCATTTTACTCCTAAAAGAGTGAGGATTCTCGTATCAAAGTAAACGGGAAAAGTAAGAAAGATATGCTTTACATCAAAGCGATGAGTGTATGTAATCACAATCTACACCCTACAAACCAGCAGCAGTGCACTTATGGGGCAGTCTTCAGGCGTTTTATACCACAAAGACTACACAAAATGAAACACTTCGGTGCACCTTAACAGTGCAAATTAAGGGACTAATAAAATTTTTCAAGAAAGCACCAGAAGAGCACGTATCAGGCTTATTCCTGCAAACCACAAGGAACTTTTAAACGTTAAAATGAGCAGCGGGGTGGCACAGCAGGGAGGTCACAAGCGGTGTTAGCGACTGGCGCTGGCAGAACCGCGGCTTCTCCTGCACCCAGCACGGCGCGGGGATGACCCCAGACACAGAGTTCCCCGTTACCGGGTGTCCCCAGGACCGCCAACCCCCCAGGCCTCCTGCCCCGCAACCGGCCGCACCCCCGCCCGCACGGCCTCCACGTGCTGCCCGCCGCGCGGCCGGAGAGCGGCCTCCCTCTGCCCCAGGCAGGCAGGAGTAGGCAGGAGGAAGAGGAGTAGGAAGAGGAGCAGGAAGACTAGGAGGAGGAGGAGGAGAATAAGAAGAAGGAGAAGGAAAAGGCGACCGGGGTCCGACGCCACTCACCATGGCCGCGGCGCGGTCGCTGCTGTCGGCCCGAGCGCGCCGTGAGGGAAGAGGCGGGAGCGCGGCCGCCGGAAGGGAAGCGGTGCCGGGGCGGAGCCGCCGTCCCCAAGGGGGGCGGAGCCGCACGGCAGCCCCGGCAGCGCTGATGGCTGCGGGGCCGTGCGGCGATCACGGGCCGCGCTGGGCGCTGCCGCTGCGCCCGCCGCTCTGCCTCGCCTGCGCCGTGGAGACCCTGGGCGACGGCAGCGCCTCGGTGGGCAGCGCCTGCCGCGCCACCCCTTCCCGTGTGCGGCTGGGCCGCGGAGCCCCCTCAGCGGGCCCCGCCCCGCCGGCTGGCTGCCGCTCTCCGGCGCTCAGTTTGGGGCCGGGCCCGGCCGGTGGGGCCCTTGGCCAGCCCCGGCGCCTCGGCACCCGGGCCCTGGTGGCCTTTTTCCCCTCAGGGTGGTGGGAGCAGCGCGGGGCTCGGGCCCAAGGCCTAACGGGCCGCTGTGTTTGATCCGTAGCTGGTGCGCAAGAAGCACGTCCTGTCCCGTCTCCAGGATGCCCTGGCCTGGCAGGCGCTGTCGGTCGTCCAGCTGCTGGCACCAGACGAGAGGGTGTGCATGCATTTGATAGGAACTCTCTTTGGTAAGGGCTCTGCTGAGGCCTGGTGCAGCAGCAGGGAGGAGGTAGTTACCTTTTGTTGAATACATGTGAAACTTCCCCACGTTTCAAGCCAAAAAAAAAGAGCAAAGGAGCTTTGAGATGCCTGCCTCCATACTTCCACTGTTCTGTTGTGTAATTACTCCCTGCAGAAAACTGCCTGTCACTGATCTAGAATAGATTAATTAAGTTTCTCATTCCCCAAGGTGCAGGATTGGCATGTTCATAAGGCTCCTGCAATTTTTCAAAGTATCTCTTCTGGAGAGTAGGGAATGCCTGGAATTTTACTCTTCCCTGAATGCTCTCCATTCTGGTCTCATGCCACTGGAGTTATATGAAGATTCATACAGAAATCAAAGTGTGAGCCTGAATAGGTGTTGCAGGATTTAATATTGAATGTGCAAACCACAAATCTATGTAGTAGGATTTTTTTACACCTTCACTTTACGTTTGTGGAAATCTTTGTTGCTGTACAACTAAAACTTGCTGCTTTCTGGTGAGTCAGCCTCGGCAAAATAGTGTTCAGCAGCATGTCAGAAAGTGTCTTTCCAGTAAAGCTCCGTGATCTTGAACTTCTCTTATTGGTTTCTGTTTGCATAGCAGGGAAATGTCTTTGAAACACCTAAAATCTTGATAGAGAAGAAATAATGGTCTAAGTGAGGAAACATCAAGGCAGGAAGGGAGAGGTGGAGGATAGAAATAAGAGTGCCTTCAAAGTGCAAATATACCAGATTCCTTCAATTCCACCATCTCATTTGCACGTCACAAATAATTCTTGTTGTTTGGGGAAAAGTAACCTACAAGACCCTATCCCTGCCTTGACACACTGACTTGTTCAAAGAGTTGATTGCCCATAAATTGTGTTGGGCACGTTTTAGAAGCAGCTTTGTTAGAAGCAGAAATCTATGCAGTTTTCATTCTTTTAATTGCACCCTTTTTTTAAATAGTGTGTCACATAATCCTTTAGAGTACTGGAAAAAGTGGTGATTGTGGACAAAAAAAAAAAAAATTCAACCCTACACTATATGGCCCTAACACAAAATAGCTGAGAAGACAGGGATGCTGTGCTTTCATTTCAGTGCTCTTGTCTGCTTTAATAATTCTCTGAGAAGAGAATTCTTTTTATGATTGGATGGTTTGAGGACAGCTTTGGGTTTTACTGTACTTGGTGTAACTCTTAGAGCAGTTGGAGTCCTAAGCTTGGGGCTACAAACAACGGTGTGCTCATTTTCGGTAGAGCTTGGATGAACCAAGGATCATTTGGTGCAAGAGTGTAAGGGGGACCTCCCCAGAAGTTTGAGCAGTGCTGTGGAGGAAGTATTAATAGTCAATTCAGGAAAATACATTTGGAGAGAGAATATTGGAATCAGCACAGGCAGAAGAAAGAGGGTTAAGAGAGGTGGAATATAGAGTATTACTTATGAGGTGGTGTGTTTCAGATAAGCCTGAATTTAATGCAGCTAATATTGTAATGTTCAATAATGCTGTATACAAATCTTTTCTAAAGAGTTACTAAGGATTGGGCAGATGAGGCATGAAATAAGTAATTTCTATGTCTGTCATAACATTGCTTTAGTTGGTCAAAATTCTGAGACATCATGGAGCCTTCAGAGGGGAGGTAGTTTGATTGGATGTATCGAAACAAGTGATTTAGTGTGGCAGAAGTGGGAATCCAAACCATATGCCTGATGGTATGGGTTGGAAGGGGCTGGGAGTTGAAGTTTCTTGTCTGCTGGGGTGTAGTAGAGTGAGACAGTGGTTTGTTTTAATATATCCAGTCTTAGGCTCTCATTGTAAAATTAGTGTGTGAAGTGATGCCTTCAGGTTCAATTCAATGTTGGAATGGTTTCCATCTGATTTAAACCTAGTGTTCAGGTTTGGTTTCAGGGTTTTCAGTACTGTGGAGTGGAGAAGACTGATCATAGTAACTGGTAAGAAAGGAGGACACAAAGGACGAAACCCACTTCTGTCATTCCAGGGTGTTGTTTCAATACTGGATACACACAGTGAGATGGGGTGGTGGCAGCAGTTACATGTTTCCTGACATAGGTGGAGCCATTGACTTCAACTATAAAGCACAAAAAAAAATTTGCAAGAGTGTCTCATGCCCCTGTGTCCTGCTTATGGAGGCACCTTTTGCCATATTCCTGGAGAGTATCCACCCTTACCTGACAAAGTCATGCTGGTGTTATGTGAAGCAGGGAAAACACAACAGTTCTGAAAAGAAAATCAGCTCCTTTTAACAAGAAGGAATTACAGCACTGGTGATCAGAAAATGGAATGAGTTCCATGACCTGTTGTTGTTTGTCTTGTAGGGATGTTGCATTCTGTGGAAGACAGCAGTGCCCTGAACCTATTAGTTGAAGGTGAGAGACAAATCCACATCTCAGTTACTGACAGTTTGTGAAGGGGACAATGTGTCTTGTCTGATGCCTATAGTGAGATGCTTAGCTTCGATGCGGCTTCAGTGGGGAAGACCATCAATATCCATGCAACAAAAATGAGTGGTCTGCTCCAATACTGGGGGGCAGGGGAGTGTGTGCATTTTAAAATATTTAACATTTCTCTCACAGGTTCTGTGTGTGTCATGAATTTAGTATCAGATGGGTAACATGCCTCAGCTTTGGCATCTTTAGACCTGACCAAATTGTCAAGGCAAATGGAAGTCTATGGGATCTACTGCTTTCTCCTCAGGAGTAGAGGGTGTTTGTGATTTAGCTGTACAGGCTGTAGATTCCTCTTTGTGAGCAGTCCTTCATTTGAAAACTGAAGAAAACATCTGCAGGGCTGACAAAGGAATCTCTGCAGTCCAGTTAACCCTGGGCACCTCTGCTGAGTCTAGAGATATTAACAGTGCAATGATGCATTTCATGACCAGCCATGAAAGGTAAAAGGAGCTATTACAAACTTCTTCCAGAGGGATTTTAGTTTCCAGACACTTGCTTGAAATGGGGTTGAAAAGTGGAGAAGTCTTTCTGTCATGTTACCAGTCTGTTTAGAGATGAATGCTCTCTAACAGAGCAATTTTAAATTAGTGTTGCCTAAGTGTTGAAAGTGTTTTAAGTTTCTGAGAGTTTAGGGCAAGAAAGGGCTATTAAACCACCTATAGATCACCTGTCTCAGACATGCTTCTGCAGAGATGCGTAGCTCTGTAGCTGGAGTAGGTCTAGGATTGCCTTGGATATACCAAGAAATGGTGAGCCCAAAAGTCTCTGGTATTTCTTTTTAGAATGCTTTCCTAGGATACAAATCAAAAGTGTAGGTTTTCCAAGTGAGTCATGCCATGACAGCAAGCTACATTCAAAACAGCCTTACCAAGCCCCGTGCAGAAATGTGTGCAGTGTCTCAGTAAAGGGGCTCTTGCCAAAATTTTATCAGCTGAACATTCAGGTGCCAGTTTTAAAAGTACTGGAAGAAGAGCTTTGCTTGCTGCAACTGGCCTGCTGGTCTATGTGTGGAGGCACAGGCAGCCTGCCAGCATCAAGCAACTCCCTTGTGATTTGGTTAGGGAAAGCCCAGGTGATGTGTTGCCACTGCCTGGAAAACATAATTTCTTGCTGATTCCTCTTATTAGTACAGAGCTGGCAGAGTTCTTAAAATAGTAACAGCGCTTGCTTGGGGCTGAGGAGGTGACCAGCACCACTCTGGTGACTGGTGCCTTGCTTTCTGGCAAGGTGTATAGGACATCTTCAGTGGGGAGGAATGGCTGATAGACTTCACTTATCTTTGGGACAGTAGCAGCTGAAGGAGGAGCTCTGAGTGTGACTCTAAGGATCCTCAGCAATTTCAGTTCTGATATCTTCTCTGAAAGGATGCATTTTTAAAGGCCAGTTTTCATACAGTAGGAAGCCTGGTCTATTCAATTACCATAATTCTTTATTCTTTTAAGCCAGGTTCCCCCCCCCACCCCTTCTTTTCCTGATTCCTTATGTTTACTTGCTGTCCTGAGGCTCAGTTTGTCGCTTGCAGCTCATTTCCATGCATGGTTTGTAGTGCAGCTGAAGCAGGACTGCTGGAATGATGCCTCAGAGGGCTTGAGCTGGGCTATCAGAGGTAATAGTGCTGGGAATGCTGCTGTAACCCTGCTCTCTCAGCACATCTGTGCTCATTTCATTTCTAAGCTCCTTGCTCACTGGTCTGCTAAAGCCCCATGGAAGATGGATTGTGAGTGCTCTTGTGTGTGTATTACTGATCCTGTTTTTTCTGCCTAGTTCTGGTGAGGCTTGTTGCGGAGCTGAAGTCAGAGCAGTACTTATACTGCATTTTGGATGAAAGTCAGAAGGAGGTCAGTGAAGATGAGTTCTCTTCCCCTTCCTTTCAATCTTTCAGAGGCTGAGGAATGAGTGGCCCTGCAAGACTGGGATGTATCAGTGGGATCACAGAATCATAGAATGGTTTGGGTTGGAAGGTACCTTAAAAATCATCTAATTCCAACCTTCCTGGCATGGGCAGGGACACCTTCCACTAGACCAGGTTGCTCAAAGCCCCATCCAACCTGACCTTGGATGTCCTAATGCCAGTTCCTCAGTTCTGATGTTGGCAGTGTTACTATCTGCTGTGGAGTTTTTATATTGTTCTCACGATGCCTTGCATCTGTAGGGCTTCATGATACTCTTATGAAGCTGTGTGGTTTCCTCAGATACTTCTTTTCCTACTTTACTGTTCAGTTATATGAGGAGCTTTCCCACCCTGTGCTATGGGCTCTCATTCTCTTCATTCCTAAGTTTATGATGGTCCCACGGGGTACAAAAAAAAAGAGAAGTAGCAAAAGTGGTGAGCAATTAATTTGCTCATGTAAGAGGTGGAGAGGGGAAAGAGGAAAAGGAATAACAAGCAAGCAATTCCTTGAATTCATTTAAAGACATTTTGGAGACTTAGTGTGGTATTTGGGGTTATCCTGTGCTTTATCCCAAGTGGTGAAGAGGGCCCATCTTTGGAAAAGATGCTGTTCTGGATGGTTATGCATCACTAAGAAGTTGCTGGTTTGGGTATATTTCTGCCTTTGGACTGTGTCCTCATCAGTGAAATGTTTTCCTTCTCTGTCTCCTCTACAGCTGTGCAAAGCAAGTACCATGAGAAGCAGCCTGCCCACATTTTCTCTCTTGGGCAAGCTGGCAGATGCCATCCCAGGCTTTGCTGAAATACTGGTGGTAAAGCACAGTGAGTAGTATGTCAATGTCCCACTGAAGGGTGGTATTCATAGCCCTAGCACACATGCGTGCATGCACTCCCCTGTCCCCCAGCTGAGTTCCTGAAGGTCACCAAGAAGCCTGTCCAGAAGACAGAGTGGCATTCAGGCCTCCTGGGATACAGGTCAAAACCTTCATAACAGCTTTTATAATCATGCTTTTAGTCAGGCAAAAGCAGCCTCTGCAATCTGGGGTTTTGGGTCTGCCTCACAGGCAACATACATTTAGGTTTTTTTATCATGATCCAGTGCTTAGGGGTCTGGTGAGCAAGCTGAACTGTTCGTGGAGGGATCTGGGATGGTGGATCTTCATATGGTGAACAGTGAGCTCTGCTAGCTGTTGATAACTGTACCTCTTCTCAGAGGGACAGATGGTGCTGAGCACATCACCTGATTGTGGCATTCATTAACCTGCACACACCAGTCTGGCCAGTAGGCTTTTGCATGTTTTCAAGGGAAATAGGTTGGTACTTTTAAAATGTCAGTGAATGTTTGCTGTTCCTGTTTCTCATACTAGATAATTTAGTGGATCATATGCTGATGGGCTTGACATACCCAAATGAAAGTATAAAAGCTGCTGTCTGCTACTTGTATGGCAAGCTGTACTCCTCTCCTGTTGGCACAGAACGGCTCTCAGGACACTTTGAAGAAAAGCTGTGTGGTGCCTTCTTGAATACTCTGGGGTGTGCACAGACAAAGGAGCTGCAGGTTAATTGTTTGGGTAAGGCATTGCTGAGAGAAACTGTAAGGTGCAAGGGAAGGCTTAGAATGAGGAAGAAATCCTTGGCTGATTTAGATGCTGTAATGTGGGTTGTTCTATAGAGGATCTTTATGCTGCTTGTCCAAAGCCATCAGTCCTTCTGTTACTCCAATGAAGTGGCCCAGACCTGCTGCTGAGCACCCCCAGGCCCCCTTGTTCCCTGATGCTTCACATTTGCCCAGCACTGGCTAATCTTCAGTCTCTTCAGAGCTTGTGCTATGCCCTGATCATCCCTCAAAATGTCTGAATGCAAATACTGTGTATGGGCAGGTGGGTTTTGTAGAGCAGTGGGATGGAGTCTAAAAAACATGGCATCGTGTGGCATGTGTAAATTAGATATAGAGCTAATGTGGAAGTGGCACTTTCAGGCAGTTATCCTTCCAACTGCCTGTTTCAGCTGTTGCTGGGGAGCACAATCTCAGCCTTTCTGACATCACTTGTTTGTAAACCATCCAGGGAATTAATTTTTCTAGAAGGAGGCAACCAAGAACTGGATTGCTCCTCAGCTTATCTACTCAGCTACTAGAAATAGATTATGATTCCTTTGAAAGTAGAATTCTGTAGCTCAGACGATACCCCTGTGAATTTGTACTGATGTGTACTGATGATTTTCATCATTACCTGTAGCAGTGATCTATACTGCTATACTGAGGGAGTTTTTTGGAGTGTGGGTATCATTTAGTTGAACACAGCTGTTTCTGTAAGAGCCTGGGGAAACAGAAGGGGAAGATAAATGCCTGTTCTCTAGGAAGTGTTCTAGGGAAAATGTCTTGTCATTGCGGGTAACTGACTGCTTGGAGAAGAATGCAGGTCAAGAGCTCTCCCAAGAAACGGTTTAAGGTGTGGTTACTAACAGGAGATAATGCAAGTAGGGAGCTCCTGAGATGCACCCCTGTACATATATGACTCTGAGAAGGAACAGAGAGCAGGTCAGACCAGCAAAAACATCAGCAACGAGAGGTCGTAAGACATGGGGGTCATGGCAGTATCTGGGGACACAGTGAGAAGAAGCTCCCTAAATTGGAGGTGAGGCCCTCCAGGAGAGGGGAAGAAGTTGGCAAGTCTTAGTCTGTAAATACTTGTGTGTTAATATAATCCTCACTGTGCTGCTCAGTATGGTGATCGTTCTTGCTCTTCCTTTTGCAGGTTTGCTAAAGGAGCTGCTGAAATCTGACCATTTTGTATCTATTCTTATGAATAATGCAAAGACAGAGGAGGACACTGAGAACCCTGACTTTTTAGAAGGGGAAAATCCACTGCCCCTTGTTCTCAAAAAGGTGATTGCTGAAGTAGTAGTGAATTGTTGGTACATATAAATAATTTGCTGGCCTGTAATGAACCTTTATCTAAGGCACTGAATATATAAAAAAGAAGAGTGTTCTGTTACCAACACCAGCAATAGAGACTGCACTGAGGAACGGGGATGTGGGAATCTTTAAAATCAGAGGGTTTTGGGAAAGCTGGAAAAGGTAAGCTTTAGAGACAGAAGAACTATGATTAAAGTAGTAGCTATAAGATTTGTCAGCAGAAAAATTATATAAGAAGTAAAAAGTTAGGACAAGTAGAACAATGATCTGTGTATTAATGCTTGTCCCATCCCATTTGTAATTTGTACGTAGTCCCCCAACTAGTGATAGGAGATACCTCTGTTGATCACCTTCTTGTTCATTCCTGCATCCTGGAATGGGGAAAATTTTACTCCTGGCCTTAGCTGATCTTACTCATTTACACTTGAGGTCTGATACAGCACATGCAGCACCAGCATGACTAAGCCTGGGGGCAGCACTATTCTTACTCATGATCTACTCTGTTGTAGTTCATGTGCTTTTTTGAGTCTCTTTGGTGCAGTGTTTTATCTTACCTTAGCAGGTTTAATCTGTGAAATAAATGCCAAAAGAGAGACCTTAATTTATATTTTAAATTTTAAAAAGTAGAACAAACTGTTTCCTACTCACTGCTGCATAGCTGACTTCCTTTCTCCTTTTGACTTATGCTTCCCAACAGCTCTTGTTAACCAGAGATGAGATGTTACAGGCAGCGAGTTCTCACTGTATGGCTGCAGTGCTGGTTCACTCTCCTAGCAGATATGCTCCTGCTTTTATCCATGCAGATGTCCCAGGTGAACAAATGCAGTAGTATCTTATTGTTCATTCCCAAGTATCAAATCTGTCCCTGGCTGTTTGGTTTAGGAATCAGGCTGGCTCCATGAAATCCACTGATGGCATAATGTGGTGGCCATTTTATACCAGGTGATTTTAGGAGTAGAAGGGGAGAGTATGTTTTCAACTGAAAGTTTAGAAGGAGGTGTCACCAGGCAGAATGGAGTTTCCACTGAGAGAATTGGGCCAAGTACTTGAGGTCAAGGTCTTCCTTGCAGGACCTTAGATACAAATTTAAGCAAACTGGGTTCCTTCTCATTTCACTAAATATTGTAAGTTTGCTTAGATTTTGGTCAAGGATTTAGCTTTAGAATGCAGCTATGGGAGGTGGTTTATAATTTCTCTGTAATCCCAAAAGACAAATACTTTCATGATACAAATTCTTTGGGAGATGTAAAAGTCATGAGGAAAAAAAGGTCACTGCATCTGTGATAAAGCTTGCTTTGTGGCTTTTCATTTGTGCCAAAGGCTAGATCCGCAAATCAGCTCCTTCCTACTGAGTTTGTGCTGGGAAGATGCCTGCCCATGGGTCTCTGCTCTCCAGTCACCTTTTTTTGAATACTAGCATACCCCTGAGCATCTACTGTGTTCTTCATTCCTGCCATTTCATGGTACAGCCGTTCTCCCTGTGGCTGTTGCTATGTTTCCTTGTTTCCTCCTCCTTCCTCTTCTTTGTTCTAGGAGCAGCTGTGCCATGCTGTGAGCGGCTTGCTTCTTACCAGGGTGACCTTATTTGTGTGTGTGTTTGCAGAGTTCCTCTTTGAGTGTCTCTTGTGCAAAAGTGAAATCCTCATCTGGTCAGTGTACTGCTGCCTGCTCCTCCTGACTGAAGAGCGCCTTTTCTTCTCCAAGTGTCACACTGTGTATGGTGAGTCATCAACCTTGCTGGCACAGTGACTGCAGTAATTCTTGTGCCTCTAGCTGAATTCCAGCACTTTACACACAACCACAATTTCCAGTCAGGATGGATAAAGGACTGAAAATAAGTACCTATCAGACATGTTTGTGATGTCCAACGTAGCTTGAATTTATAGTGTCATTGTCCTAATGAGTTTTGGGTGAGCACTAATTCATTATAATAACCAGTTACCATGATTGACACTCTCTGAGTTACTATTAAGTATTTCTGTGGAAATGCTAAGAGTAGATTTAAGAAAAATGGTTAAATTCCTTCTGTTCTTTGGGACTTATCTCCAGCAGTGAAGGTTGAGGCATGTTATGAGGGAGCTGATTGAATACTCAACAGTTTTGGACAGTTGTTTCTGTTAGTAGCTCAGAACAATAATTGTTCGAGTCTTTCTTCCTTTTAAAAATTAATTTTGCTTCTGTTTTGGAATCTGGAATGTTAAAAGCATCTCTGTGACTTCTCTTGAATGTGTACAGGCATTGAATCTCTGGTGAGGAGTCTCCAAGGTGTCCTGCTGCTGAACAATGTGGAGTTGCACAAACAAGGGCTCCTGCTCTTCACTGAAATACTGAAACGGTAAGGGAGTACCCTGTCAGGCTTGCAGGCAGAGTTTGGTACCCCCAAAATGGAGACTGTGAGGCTTTTGCTTTTAAGATTTTCTTCCAAGACCAGATATCTACACACAAGAGTTGTTGTGTTTGAAAGATGGTGCTGAACAATCTCATCTCCTTTACTCTTGCAAAGAAGGGCCTGATGGTTGTTTCCAAACCTCCCAGCTTGTCCTGTTTGTGCTTACATACACCACTAAATCTTCCTCTTCCTGCTTCTTTGCCAGTTAGTGAGATGAAATCTCTTTTCAGCTGTAGACAGAGCAGGAGAGAAGGCCAGGAAGGTCCAGGCATATGTGAGCAGGCCAGCTCCTGCTAAGTGTGTCTCTATGACAAAACAAAGCATGCAAATTCCATGGCCTCTGGTCTTCTATCATCATCTGAGCTAAATTCAAACTGCAAAAACAAATTCTAGGCTGAAATATTAATGTCTTCTGTCACTTTTTTCCTCTTGTTTTCTGCTAAGAAATAATATACACTGGCTTGTTTTTCTTCTGTGTTTCCTGTTCTTGCCTTTATGATCTTGTTCCTGTCCTGTCATGCTAGTGACAGAGTCTCGTTTTTGCCACTTAGATCCCCCAAGAGAGGCCTTGAGCAGAATTTTAGAAATGTCATAGTCAATTTTGTAGCAAGTGGCAGGGTAAAAAGGAGAAGAAAAAGCAACAGTGCTAGAACAGTGTGGTATGCCAGTGTGGGATCTGTCAAAAAGAGAAACTGGGATATGGGGAACATTAATTACAGCATTTATGCTTGTAAAACAAAGAGAACACTCTGTGCAGTTGCTCTAATTTTCTCATACACCCATTCTGTTTCTCTGAGCTTTGCCTTAGAAATCACGTTTTATTTGAAATTATATCATAATGGGGAAAGGGATCTTATGCTGGAACCTCTCATCTTGGTTTTAGCTTGCAGCTGGATTCTCTTGTGTAAGTGAGCCACACATTCTGGTGAGGTCCATGCAGGACGTACTGCTCCCCTTGGCAGTATGTCAGGAATGTTGGATAGCTCTCCCTGGAGTGACCTTTGTCTCTTCCAGCATAATCAAAGTGGCAGGAGCAGTTTGGGGCCCAAAGATGAGAGATTGCAGGCAGCTGGAAGAGTGCTGCCCTTCACACTTTCCCCCCAGGCCCCAAAGATATCACAGTGCACCATCTTGAAAGTGGGTTTGTGCATCTTGAATGAGTCAACAATACTCCTCCATCCCTTCTTCCCTGCATGAGTCAGTGAAGACTTTTTCTTCCTGATGTGTTTTACTTCAGAAGGTCAGTAATTAAAGAAAGGAAATACAGAGGATTAATAGAATTACCCAGTGTGAGTAGAAGCAGCTTGGAAGTTCAGTGCATCCTGTGTCACTTGGCTCCTGATGCCTGAGTTCCACAAGTCCTTTTCCTTGCCATGCCCCCCTCACAGCTTTTTCTCACAGCAGAATGTGAGGTGGCTGCGAAGCTGGGTTCCATCCCACTGAGTGGCTAAAAAGAGTGGTTCTTCCTCTGTTCCCTTTTTGCCATGTAACTGGGCTACTAGTGTAATTTCTACTGAAGTTCACTTTGCTTTCCCATTTGTGCATGTGAGCATGTGCTCCTGGCTTTCTTCAGTTAGGCACGACTGTGAAAATTGAATAACAGGGAATAGTTTTGGCTCCCAAATGTGGCTCGTGTCATGCTGTGGTGCTTTTCTTGCTTCACTTTGGAGGGACCCTCTGGCAGGCTGTTTGTGCCTCTTGTCTGCATGTAACTGCCTGTCTTCCCCCTGCCCTTCCAACTGTACCTGACTTGCTAGGAGCCAAATGATCACAGCTCTGTCCAATAATGGGATTAATGGCCTGCTGTTCCTTCTCCATGCTCTCATGCTGAATGCTCGAAGGTGTTGGGTCACAGATGACCAAAATGCTTACTGTTGAAAAGGATTGTCAAAGCAGTTGGATTGTGTTTATTTTCCTGTGTACTTTTCAAGTTTGTGAAGGTTCCTGCCCTGGCAGCATCTGGCATTAGGAGTGCAGTAAGAGAAGCTATTCTCATGGCATTATCCTCTAGGATGGTGATGTTTGCTTGTATACTTAAAAATATAAGTTGCTAGATGAACTCACAAATGCCAGAGCAGATGGCCTGAACATAGAGTCCAAGGCACAGAGGTCACTATATTTTGCAAAGCTTGTTTTTCTTGTGCTTTTCATGATGGTGTTCTGGAGTAGTCACACAGTTATCCAGGCTGTGGATGTTTTATCATGGTAGTGCTTTAGACTGGCTGAAATTTCCTCATTATCGCAAACCCTCTACCTGCTCAAGTGTGAGAGTACCTTCTTGAGAGCAGCTGGCTCTCAATACTGAAAAACATGGCTGCAATCTCATAGCTCAGCTGTCCATTTGCTGAAATGAAGAAAGGGCACTACAGTTACCTAACTCTGACAACATTCTCCTTGATTACTTTGTTTTGTCTTCACAGGCAACCAGTGGAAATCAAATTGTTCACAAACCGAAGTGTATGTATAGAAGCCATTGATGTTTTGATGGAGACAGTGAACTGCCCAGTGCTGGAGGTGGCAGTGGAGGCTGTGAAAGCTGTGGCTGCTTTCCTGAGGTAGGCAGGAATTTATTTGCAGACTTTTCTTCAGACAGATCTGTTGATACCATCTTGGGCTTTGCAGTTCCCCTGTGGCTGTGTGGGTGAACGTGCTCTGCAGTGGGACTTGTGGCTGAGGCAGGCGTGGGTACAGAAGAGCCAACTTCCCACCCACCTCAGGAAAGCTGCCAGAGCAATGAAGCTGTGGCAGGCAGCAAGTCATTTCAGGAAGGACCTAGTGTTCCAGGCAGGCTTGTACAGCAGCTGCTGTGGCTTTGTCACTCTGTGCTCCATCCAGATTGATAAGAATAATAAACATAAGACTCTGGACAGTCATGGGCTTCCTGACTGTAGTGAGAGCAGACAGAGCACTGGGGGTGTGTGTGGGCTTATGTGTGGGTGAAGACACTATTCAGATATTGTGACCTTACTATGCTCTGCTGGAGAGAAGTGGCAGTGGCATATTTCCATCAGAAGAGCAGTTATTTCTGATGGTGTTGCCTTCCTAGTGGAATGTCCCCTGCAGGGACTGTGCATCTTGTCTTTGTCTTCACTTGTTAAGGAAGGACCATCTGAGCTCCCCTCCAGTCCCATATGAAGAACTGCAGAAGCTTCTGGAGGCAGTGCTGAAGCGATGTGCTGACCTTTCCCCACCACAGAGTAGTAAGAGGCATGCAGTAAGTCAAAAGCTGTTGCTTGTTGGTAAGACTGAGCAGGACAGTGATGATCTTCCTGTGTTGATGTTTTATATGTTTCATGCCCTTGCTTACATCCCCCGTGGATGTTTGGTTCTCTGCTATTTCTTTTGATCCTCTTGCCTTGAGATGATACCAGACTTTGAAGCAGATGAAGGTGGATGCTGGTGAATGATATCCTTCTAAATCAGTGGAGTTCTGTGGGGCACTACTTGAGCATGCTACTCTCTTAATGTGTCCAGTACTCCAAAGCCATTTGAACTTCCTCTTCTTCCCACCCTCACCTTGTAGGCTGCATTGGTTAATCTATTTTTTCAGCAATGAACATTTCTTGTTCTACTTTCAGTCAAGAGTGTCATCATATATGCACTGTGATCCCTCAGCAAGGGAGTTGTTAGCCACTATTTGGACTATAAACCCTTTCCTGTTCCTGGCATCTGTGGTTAGTGTGGTGTGCTGCTGGGACCTCTGCACTTCTGAGAAGAGCCCCAGGTGCAGATGGCTAATGAAAAGACAAGGGTTGAGCCTTCCTGCTGTAGGCTTAGAGCCATGTAGGTTTAGATTTCGTGCCATTAGTGGAGAGAACACCTCAATACTCAAAGGAGTAGCAGAATTCCAAATTCATTATGAACATTTTTTAGACCCAGGTTCTGTGGTACCAGATATTGGCCTTCTCTGCCTGAAGAAGGCAGAAGTGCTTTCTGTCCCATAGGCAGATGTTGGCCAGTCAGTTTCCACACACACAGAGCTAGGTGTCCCTTTCAGAATTAGGAGCTTCACAGGAGGGAAATTAGATAATGAGGATAGCAGGCTGTATTTAAAGGGAGAAAAGAGGAAATGATGATACCTCTGCCAAGGTATCTCAGCATGAAATGGAGAAGGAGTTCTGAACTGCCAGGCGCCAGTGTGTAGCTGTGCCTTCCTCTGGTATTATGGAGAAGACCACCACAACAGGTTAAGGCTTAAAGGCAGATTTTTCGAGTTCCAAGTTGTTCCCAGTTTGGGCAAATGACTAACTCTGATGCTTCAGTTGGCTTCAGGCTTAACTCAGTGGGATGCTGTGTTGGAACAAGAATTAGTACATGGATTGCTGCTTAAAACTCTGAGCCAAAGTAGAAGAACTTCTAAGATTTCATTGCTAAACAAGCAGAAGAACTCTGCTGTGTTATCTGAAGAGTATTTGGAAGAAAAGAAAATTTTAAAAAGTACAAAGATTTCTCAGAAGGATTTAAAGCTCCATTAGCTGAAATGCTTAAAACTTGGATTAGATCAAATCATGGTAATACAGACTCTAAAGACAGGGCAGTGCAGAATTAATAGCTCTGTAACTCTGTCCTCCCTAGGAAGAGCACACACGAGCTGTTTAACTCTGCCCTCTCTGGGAAAGCACGGTAGTAAAAAAAATTGTTGCGTGAAGGAGTGAAGTGCAATCTGTTGTTCCTCCTGCTGCTGGTGTCAGAGGAGAAAGCTATTTTTTTCTGAAAGTGGACGTAAGATTTTAAAGACTTCTCTCCTTTAACAGGGCGATCTATTCTCAGTGTCTCAAAGTCACTCGGCAAACAGAAATCTTGGTAGAGTTCCTCAGAGACAGGGTCAATTCTTGCTCAATACCCTGGAAAGTTTCAGAAATGCTTGCAGGTGAGGACAAGTCAGGAAGGTGTGTGGGTGGGTGGGTGGTGTGTGTCCAGGTCTGTCCATTCTTCTGTCCTTGTTACTATGTTCCTCCACCCAGTCCCAGCACAGAAATATCACAGGTGAGTTCAGTGCATGGCACTGGTCAGTGAAACAGCAGAGTCAGGGGTATGTATTAATAGTGAAAATTTTGTGACACCTGAATATGTCTCCCATTAAATTTGCCTGGGACCTATCGGTTTATTTCATGTCTTTGGGCTTTAAGGGACTGCTTGAAAATTCACCAAAACTGCTGATAATGTAAGAACTATTGGAAGGTATTTGTGAAACCATATTCCTATGCTATGTGGTTTCACTGCCAGAGGGGATTAACCATTTAACAAATGTATATCTGCTCCAGATGCTGGCCATGGATTTGCTCATGTCTGTGACCTGTTACTGGAAGTGGGTTTATAGGCACCAACATTACCTCTTTTCTGGATCAGAGCTATTTGGCACCCTTAGCTGCACATCAGACAGTGGTAGATGAATTTGTGTATGAATCAGAATGAATCAGGATCAGCTTTTAGGGTGGTCTGGCCAAATGAGTTTTTGCCTTGCATCACTTGGGTTGGCTGAGATAATTCAGTCGGAATCAGACATGCTTTTCTGCACTGACCCAGAGTCTCAGGGTCATGTTAGAGGGCACTTGGGTTCTGTCATGTATTTTATACCAGCTAAATGGTCCCTTAGCTGATTTTCACAAGGTTTGCTGTATTGTTCATCTGGTATGGCTGAAAACCAGTCCTGCCACACCAGAGCTTCCCACAGCACATGCTTTCTTCAGAGAAACTAAGTCTTCCTTTCCCAATGTGTACTGTTGTGCAACCTTGATGGCTTTTAATAGCTTCACTCAAGAGGTAACTGGGTGTGATTGCCAGATTCTGCTGTTTCCAACCCGTTGAATGTTTGGGGTCCTTTGTGGTGAAAATAGTGATTAAAATTTAGTATCTCCTGGCTTCCTTTACAGAGTGAGGAGGTTTCTTCTTTTCTCTGTTATCCACTGTGTGTTTGTAGGTTAGCAGTGGAGTTCCAGGGTGACTTCATGGCCCAGGAGAATGCTTTCACTGCCCCCAACTCTGAGAGCAAAGACACACTAAGCAACTTCTCCGAGTTCCTGCTGAGGATTTGTGACAGTCTCTGCATCCCCATGGTCATGGTAGGATTTCTTTTGAGCTTGGTCTGTTCCATGGGTACCTGGAGAGGTGCTGTCAAGCACCAAGAGTGGGTTGCACAAATGTTTTTTGGGGAAAGAGGGCATGTCAAGTAAACCAAGAACAGTTGTGGGGTTTACCACTTTTCCACAACCAAATGTGGAATTACACAGTTCATGCAAATGGTAGTGGATGCTCTCAGAGGGTGCAGAAATTCATAATGTTTCCATGTGGATGTCAGTGTCTTTCTTCAGACTGTGCAATCCCATAGCCTACCTACCATGCTGTGGGATCCATTGCAGCTCTGAATGTGTCAGAAAATGAAGGGTGCCTGAGCTGTTGTTTCCCCTTCTGCCACTTTTTCAAAACTTGCCCGTGTCCCAGAGAGCTGCCGTGGTTTGCCCCTGCAATTTCATTTCTATGCTTCTTCCCAGAAGGTACTGATGAGGCTGCCCAGTCTGCATGGGCAGTATTAAGCATTGTGCCTCAGTAAGGCCTGTGACATGATTTAAAAAGTAGCTGTGGAGACTCATGAGTGCTTTAGTGTTCCATACAGGCCTGTCCCTAAGACGCTTCAAGCAGAATTGTCAAAACAATGGGACTTTTGTTTTGGTTCCTAACATTTCATAAAGTTTGCTTGTGCTTTGTGATGGGCACAGGTGTATGGATTCTTGCAGTTGTTAGGAGCTTGGAGATGTTTTGGTTGGTGTTTTCTTAACCAATCTCTTGGTAGGCAGCTGCAGTGGCACTGCTGTTCTCCTCCCTGACAGGAGGGTGCAGTGCATGTCCAGTTTGGCAAAGCTGGAGTCAGTGTTCTGTTTCTTGCTCATTGAACTCGGGTAAAAATTAATAGACTGTGAGAAAATTGTCCAGTGACCTTCAACAAGAGTGAACTGAGTAATTCTGTTTGAAACAGTTCAGGGCTAGATTCTGTAGAGAGCTCAAATGTCTGTGTTTGCCACTGCTCAGTGAAACACTGAAGCACAGGTGTAAAGTGTTGTGGAAGTCAGCTGCACTTAAACATATGTCCTATGTTGTATAGGAGAATTATCCATCTGACCTGTAAGAGCAGTAACTTCCAGGGCAATGTGGCCAGTAGGGTCAGTCATTGTGCATTAAGGCCTAACTGGTTGCCTGCTGGAATCCAGGAGAAGTTTCTTGTCTGCTGTGATGTCTTGCAGAGCTCCCAGCACAGCTCATAGTGCTGGCAGAGGGACTGTTAGTTGCATTCAAAGCGCTCTGTGAGCCTGTTCTGCTGCCAGGCGTTTTGGTAAAATTACTCCATTTGTTTGGATTTGGAAACCTGACTTTCTGGGCAGGCAGGAGGCTGGAAGGAAGCTGCTGCCTTCAGTGTTTATAGCATCTTGTGCACCTGATATATTTATCTTTCCACAGAGCTATCTGGAGAGGGCTGTCAGCCCGTCAGTGACGGAGGTTTTCATCTCAGCACTCACTACCCTCTTTACAGTGGTGCCAAGCATGAGGAATAAGTTCTCCAAGAAGCTGGGTATGAGGGTATTGCAGGATCATGTTCTCTGTGCTCTTAACTGGTGGAACTTGCTGCTACTGCATATTACTGAGGCAATGAGCCTAACATTGAGACTCTATGGGGAGGATTCTGTTACAAATTTATATGAATAAGAATAGAGTGCATAGTTGTGTTCAGCAGGATGGAAAAGTTATTTGGTCTAGCAGTGATGATGGGACATGTGTTTTTTTGGATAAGAATGTTGTGTCAGCTTTATCCTTTCCTCTGGAGTAATTCAGAATTGAATTGGCTGCTCCTGTAGACAGGGATTATGCTGAAATTGTTGGTGGGATTTTACTATGTAGAAATCCTAGTTTAGTCTATGTGTGCCTTACTTTTCACACATCAGAGAGGTGACGTAGACAATTCCTCTGTTCTAAACATGTGAAAAGGGCAAATCTTCACTTCTCCTCCTGAGAAAACAAATTAATCTCAAATATTCTCCTCACACCCAAACTTGGAGTAGTTTACTTTCTGAAAGGCAGCCTAATATGTATATTCCTACTGAGATGGCCTGCCCTCTTCACCAGGATTGTGTGGAGATGTGTGGGGGTGGTTATGGGCCCAGTCTACTCCTTTTCTTATCATACATGTTCTGTGCTCCTTTGACATCTCTGTCTTGCTTTCTGTCTAGCATCTTCGTCCTTCATCCGACTGACCCTGGAGCTGAAGGCCAAATTTTGCTCTGTACAGAGGTATTGTGATGTGTGCGTTGTTAGTGAGCCAAGTATTTCCAAATGGGAAAGTAGATCATGCCTTATCTAACACACCTGATTAGGCAAGATGAGAGGCTGAAAGACTCAGGAATGGTTGTGTCTTATTGAAAAATGTAAATGGTTACTGACAATAGAAGAGCTTGATGTGGGAGAAGGGAGAAGCAGTTTGGTAGGGGGCGGATGGATTTACACGGCACTGTGAGAATTCTGTGCTCTGTCGTGAGTTGCACAGATAGAGCAGCCTGACTTTGGAGTAGTCAGATCAGTGGGTGTTCTGAAGAGAAGTATCAGTAGCATCAGTTCCATCTAAGCTCTGGCTTCCTAAGCATTTACTACCACTGTTGTTGTTCCTCATGGTGTGATAATATATTAGAAATGGGAGAAAGGAGGATAACTTCAGTAACAAACATTGCAAAAGATCTCTTAGAGTAGAGGCTATGATTTCTAGGTTGAGGAGTATTTGGGAGATTCTCTGTGGGCCTGCAGAGATGTTTTCCCTCCTCTTTCCTGTGACTGTACCTTGTTAAAAAAGTAAACAAAACACACAGCACTCCAAGTCCAGTTTACTAGTGTGGAACTTGGAGTGGGGGCATTTGTGCCTGTGAATGGTGTGTGGTGGGAGTGATCTAGGTTTCTAGCACAGCACTGTGCTGTGCCAAGGATGGGTGTTACAGGTGTCTGCTTATGTCCTGTTCTGCAAGGAAATGGTTGCAGAGAGAGAAATACCTGGAAACAGCTGTTCTCATCCTTTTAGTTGCTCTTTTGGCATTCTTCAGTGTTCATCCCTGGCAATGTCAGTGCTAAAAAAATCTAAGTGTTGTTTGCCGGTGGAATCCTTGTATTGTGAGCTACCCTTAAACACCTCCCATTCTCTGCAGTGTTAGGGGTCCTGTCCTCATAGGACTCTCTGTGTAGACAAGATGTGATGGTTGTGGGAGTACCCCACTGTATTCACACTGGCCCAAGGCATAACCATGTTCACTGCACACACCACCACATCTGTGAGCCAACAGTCCATTGGGAACTCATAATTTTCCTGGAAGCCTAGGCTAGTTCCTACAGTCTTCTTGTGATGGGGCAGGTGCTTGTATGGGATCATTCAGTAAAATGAGGTTCTGGCAGACAGTGTGTGATATCAGAAGTAGGAAGAGGATATTTCTAGCCTCCTTTACTGTCTCTTTCTGCTCTTCTTCACAGTAATCCTGTCCTGAATCACACCTGTTCCAGCTTCCTCAGCAGCTTATGCCTGAACCTTTACTCAGCCATAGAGAAGATGAGAACTTCTTCTCAGGAGGGCAAGTTTGGGGAAAGAGAAAAATTGCTTTGTTTAGTTTGAGGCCCTGCCACCCTCTGTTTAGGCAACAGGTGAAAAAAAATTAGAAAAGGACAAAGGAGAAGGGAAGGGAGGACACATAAAGCTTGACTGAGATTTTTTTTTCCCCAGCTTGTTTTTAAGCTGGTCCAGCAAGGACCAGCGCAGAAAACACTCAGATAATGCCTTTTGAAGAGTTTGGAACCCTACCTGAAAGAATCCATTTCATCTGCCTATGGTTTTGTTTACATGGGGGCATTTGTTAGCATAACTGTGCATGCTTAATTGAAACAAAATTACTTGCCACAATCAAGTGGCATATCTGCAGATTAAGGTATTTTTTCCCCTCTGGCATACACTATAAAGCCTTCCTGTCTGTACTGTAACTTTCCATAATAGATAAGTCCCAAACAAATGAGGTGAAAGTTTCTACATCAGAAAAGCCACTTTTCCCATTAGCAGTGGTTGGTCACCAATGCAGGCAGCATCAGCAAAGGGCTCAGAATCTCAAACAGATTGTGTTTTTTCATCCTTAAACTGTCTTTTCATCCTTAAAGCCAGCTCTGTTAAATCAGGTCTCACACCACTATTGATGCCAAATCACAGAGGTGTGCTTGGTGTATGCAGACTGTGGAGTTGTTCCATAGACATTGCTCATCATTTCCTGCCTGCTTATGTTTTTATTTTTAGAGCAGGAGATGTCTGAGCTCCTGCAGAAGGGTCTGCCTCAGTTAAACTACACCATTGCTGAAAGCCTTCTCCTCCTGTCTGAAGCCCCTGAGCCTTTCTTTTTGGATCAGTCTCTTTGCAGCCACCAGCACTGTTTCATACTGCTCTTGTACTTTGCCTACACCTTCGGGGACAGGTGAGCCAAGACTATTCAAAGCAAGTGGCTATTATATACCATGTATTGGTGGGTAAAGCATATCTATTGTTACTGTTTCCACTCCAATCTCCTTCAATGCAGGTTTGTTCCAGATGCAGAATTATTTCTAGCTGTGAGAAATTTTCTCCTGTCAGCACAGGACCATGGAGACTGTCCCCCTCCACACATACTCAGAGCTGCACTTTACCTCCTTGCTGTCTGTCAGGACAAAGGCAAAGCCCTGGATGTGGTAAAAGATTTCATTCCTACCTCTTGGAGCCTTTTTGTTGAAACTAAACTTTCTCTCCACTCACATCAACCTTGTAGAAAGTATTTTGGCATAGGTGGTGAGCAGTGAATGAGTGAAGGCTGTGCAGTGCATCTACACTCTGGAAAGTTAACTATGAAAATACACAGGGGAATATAGATATGACAGAATAAACTTGTGTATGTGTGGGAAGTGTAACTGCGTTGGATAGGCTGTGAATTCACATATAGAATATAATGAATTTCATAGCTCAGTCTCCCAAACAGATCTCCAGCCTCTGCAGCAGGCTTTCTAGTGTTCCCATATGGCTCATTGCTGCTGCACAGCTTTGAGCTCTGTATAAAGCCTACAGGTTTCTTAGCCTTTGTGATGCAAATGGGCTTCACAAAATGATGTTTAACTGATATGTTTGATTGTCTGCTGAAAAGGCAGTGTGACTGTTTCTTGCAGTAATGTCTCATCACTTCAGATGCTTTATATTCAGTATTAGTGATTATTTTGTTCTCTGCCTCATTTCCCCTTTCCCTCTTTACCAGAGGTCTTTGTCTACCATAAGAAGGATCCTGGATAATCTTCCAGATCTGAGCTTGGTCTATGTCCATTGTCCTCTCCTACTGAAATTCTTCCTGCGCTACCCTGAGCTCATGGGGAGATTTGGACACCAAGTGCTCCAACTCTGGTTTTCCTGGGAGGACTGCAAGCAGAATGAGGTTGAAGAAGCTGATTTCGGCTCATCTGATCAGCTGAACAGTGCTAACCCATTGCTTCCCATTCTGAAGAGCAATTCCAGCATTTTGCTTATTTTACTGGTATGTGGCTTTCACAAGGATGAGCTGCTATCTTGGCCATGATTTTGGGGGCTTTTTGGTTCTTAAAGCTTTTAGTGATGTTATGAAACCAAGTATGTTGATAGAAGGAGCCATGTGTGTGTACACAGACTTCCACCTGCCAGGGAAGCCATATGTGGAAAATGGGACTTTGTATGTGTGTTATCTCTTTCTCTGTCATCCATCTACTGTGACAGGAAGGGATCCTCTGAGAGCTGGCTGGACAGGGATCTGAAGAGTTATGCTGATGTATCATGAAAAATCCCATTCCTTCCTCTATCCAGATACGTGAAATAAATAGGGCAGGAGATCTTTCTCCTTTTTAACGCTTTTATTAAAAATCAGCTCGGGTGGGAAGAACCGACAGGTTGCACTCACGCTGCCGCCGCTTCCAGGAGTGGCACGGAGGAGGAGGATACAGCAGGGTTGGCATGCAAATGAGGAAACCCCTCACCAAACCTAGCAAAACCCCCTGAAAACAACGAGCCAACACGGAATTAAGAGATCAAGACGTCTAGACGTGAGGAACAGAATCCAGTGTCTGCTGAGACCCTTTTTACCTGTCACCCTAACCAAAAGACGTTGGCTAGAAAGAGGACCCCGAATGTCAAACCAAAAAAGTGGGAATCTCCTGGTGCTCTCATGAGGATGGAAGCCGCAGCTCTGCCTGCAGACCAGTGGCCAAAGCTGCACTTATCCTCCTCCTCTGTGCCCCTCCTGGGAGCCGTGGTGGCGTGGGCGCAACCCGTTGATTCTTCCCACCCGAGCTGATTTTTAATAAAGGCATTAAAAAGGAGAAAGACCTCCTGCCCTATTTATTTCAATATGCAGTTCGGATTCTTCAGTGTCAGCCCTTGAAGAAGCTGTTTTGCAAATTCGGGAGCAAAGCTTTGCTACTCACAGATGAGAAGGGTATAATGAACAAGAACAGAGTGCAGAGAACAGGTCTTGAGGGCACAGCTTTCTGTTTGTTTGAGGTTTTCATTTTGTCTCATTTTAACAGGAGACTCTTGTCAGAGAATTTTGAAGTACTCGTGAGTTTTTAGGACTGCAAATAACATGTTTTATTGCTCTTAAAAGATAAAATAATAGTCCTGTGACAGGGAAAATTAATCAGTAGAGGAGAGAAAGGGGTCTTGAAGTAGCAGGCTAGTGTGTTTGCCTTTAGCTGGTGTAATGAGCTCTATTAACCCATGTAATCATGACACAATTGTGTCCTGATGGCTGCTTAGAGGCCTTTTCTCACCTCCACTGTTCTCACCTTTCTGTCACCACTCCCCATCAGTGGCCTGTTGTCCCATGACAGTTGAGCCAGTCACATAGTAAATATTAGCTAACTTTTCCACAGAAGAACATGAGATTTGCCTGTAAGGGCAAAAGCTAAGAACTGTGATATTTCTTCTCCAGTCCCTTAGAAAAATGAAAACTAGCTATCATTGAGAAGGCAAACTCATGTCAGCAGATGGTAAAGAAGTAAGAGGAAGAGAGGCTTAACTCTGGGCATCCACTGGGCATTTCAGAACATGTTTGTTCTGATCTAAGAGGCTATGCCTAAATTTTAATATCTGATATTACTGAAATGACTGCCAGGAGGGCTCTCAGGTAGGGCAGTTCTTTCACAGTTGGGATGATATTGCAGGGTAGGTAACAACATCCAGGCATTTGATACCACTGCAGAGCATTAGTAAAAGTGAGCAATGAGTTTATTTATCAGGACAAATTAAGGAAGTGAAGTGTCCCATGAGGCTTGTCCACACTGTTACCTTTGGCAGTAGTTCTGGAACCTGTCACTCCATAAACTGAAGCAGGTCTGTCAATAAGCAAAACATAAACGGTGTCTCCCTTCCCTGAATGGTACAACATTCCTGCTTTCCCTTTTCTGCCTTGCTATGTGCTCTTGCAGAAATAAATTCATTTAGCTCTGTTCCAGTCTTTAAAGTGAGTTGTTATAAGTCACAGGCTTTGACAATTCACCTTTCAATTGTGGTAAGTAATTCACCTTTCAATTGTGGAAGAGCATAATAAATCTGAATTTAGATGGACTAATAAAACAGTGCAATATGCAGGGATAAATATACTGTCAGATGTAAAGAAAACTTATGAGATGAACAACCTAAACCTCAGAATGCACTAGTGGAGTGGAAAAGCCTCCGCATGGTACAGTGAAACAAAAATGAATGTCTTTCCAAGGATTACTTCTTTGCTTATGTGTTTTAAATAATTGCCTGGATTAGATATAACAGATGGTTAGTGACTTCATCTGAGACCTTGAGCTTCTGGGTAGGAAGAAACCGATTAACACAATGGTGCATTTGCCAGGACCAAAATGGCTGTGGCCATTGCTTCATGTCATTTTGTGCTCTGTGTGTTCATCTAGGGGTGAATGTAGTCATGATGACACACTGTCCCACTTGTCTTCTCTATGCTCCAGGTCTGAGGTGCTCTCTCAGAGAACAGAGACATTAGATTACATTCCTGAATGTCATATGAGGCACATCTAAGTCAGCAGAGATGATTGTGCAGACATCTCCCTGCCCTTTATTTGTGAAAGTCTCCGCTAGAGACAGGAATTTGTCTCAGAACTGAAAAACTTTTTCTGGCACAGCCAGCCTGTTCTTTCCTTATTTGCTTTCCTTGGGTACGGGGTCCCACAGCCATTTTCTGTGCATCATGGAAGTTTGGATCCATTTCTGCTGTGTGATAGGGGAAGACAGCTGGGAGGGGCAGCAAGCTGTTCAGGCAGACTGTAGGCTCAGTTGCTGAGACCAGTTTCCTGTTTATCTCTTCAACTCTACCATTGCAATGCAGTAGCCAGGACTACTGCAGGAAGAGAGAAAAGGTAGTGCTGACCTAACATGTGTTGAGATGGTCATATTATGTCAGCACTACCAGGAATTTTCTGTCTGATATTTATTCAACTGCCTCTGCACATGCTGTGCAAGTGAATTTATTGTTATGTACCTCAACATGAAGACTATGCCCAAATTAAGCCTACTGGCTGTGGGATTCAGCTCAGAGACTCCAGACAAAGCCCTGTAGTCAAGAAGCAGGCTTGTGAGCTGTGTACATGACTCTCCCCTTTCCTGTGACTGATTGCTTGCCCAGCTTACTTATGTTTTGTGCAGTTTAGTTATGTTACTACCGCACATAAAAGGCTGCCAGCCTTTTGAAAGTTAGGAGCTATGGACTGACTCATAAGTTTGATTTTAGACAAGCCTTTTTAATATGCAAGCTGATTTTTCAAAACAACATGGAGAGCAGAAGTGCCAGAGATTCTGTTGTCTTGTTTAGTTCTCCCTTGTCTAAAACTGTGACCTTAAATGTATGTTACCCACACACTTACAGAACCAAATCATTCTTTAAATGGGATATTACTGGGAGGTGCCTAACACACGAGTCCTTCTGCTTTATTCAGTTCTCTATTTAATCAGGACATACTTAATCTTAATGGTGCTTTATTAGGCTGTTTCCCAAGGCACCAGATTAGCATAATGGTATTAAATAATGGTGACTTTTGCCTAATCAGAAAGACTTCTGCCTTTAGGACTTCTGCCTAAGGGTAGAAAGGTAGTGTGTTTGTTTTTTCCTTTGCAGGACCTGGTCTGCTCAAGCTCTGTGGAAGTGGCTTGGAAGGTGTTGATGACTCTAAGGACCTTTCTGGAAAGAAATGAGGATGTCCTTGTCTGTGACCTCCTTCGGAGCCGATTTTTACAGATTCTGCAGCAGCTTCTGGTAGAGAGCAGCTCAGCCACCCTACAAGGTGACCCCACCTCTGTGACTTAGTCTTGCTTGTAAGATCAACTAGCTGTAGGAAAACAGTCTAGGATAAAGTGGTTTTGAACTGCTGATGTAGCTTCAGTACTTACCTGCATGGGGAAATTTATGGACAGAACTGTACTAATTTAGTTTCCTTTTTCAGGGATTAATTTTGAAGTGAGACCCTTTTTTCTAATTTATGTTGTTCTGGCTTCAAATTGTGATTGTTAAACCAAAGCAGGGTTCTTGTATACTGCTGTCAGTGTTCAAATGGAGAGCTGTGCTGGTAAATCTTCCTGCTTGAACAGGGGCTCAAGTGGTGGCTGAAAGATACCCTCCTTTTTGCCTCTTCTTTGTGGAAAACAGCTGGGTGTGCCTGAGTATACATAGTTCCCAGGACGCAGAAATCAGGAGCAAGGATTGAATTATTCATGTACTGATCCCCAAACAGGCACTGTGGTGTCGCCAGATCTTATAACTTTGTTAAGTCTCTCAAAGGGAGCAAGGCTCTGACTGGGGGAAATCCCTGTTTTCCTTACTAGCCCTGTCTGTGATGTTGGAACTGTTGTCCCACTAAGAAAGGTGCTGTGCAAACCAGTCCGTGAGCTTGAACTGAAAGAGGGGGCAGTGCTAGGATGTCCTTGGCTCCTTCAGGATAGAGACTTAGCACAACTTTTACTTGTTCCTCAGGGGGCCACTGATGCTTTTAACAGCTCTGCTCTGTTTCAATTGTTTCGTTGTGCAGCAGTTGGGATGGATGGTAGAGCATGAGACTACAAGATCG
This sequence comes from Fringilla coelebs, assembly GCF_963513975.1. Taxonomy (NCBI): domain Eukaryota; kingdom Metazoa; phylum Chordata; class Aves; order Passeriformes; family Fringillidae; genus Fringilla; species Fringilla coelebs. The sequence goes on along the minus strand of NC_140033.1, from coordinate 48,469,520 downwards.
TCTAGGTCTGATCTTGTTGCAGTTATGCACATTTGAACTTTCATGTCCCTCTGTCGCTGACCTAGGGAAGCCAGGAGCTGTGGGGAGGCCAAGTTCCATTTCCTATAGGGAGTCAGACCTATTCCTCCAAACCACTGGTGATGGAGGTAGGACACTGAGCTATAGGAGCTTTTGCAAGATTTGAGCCCTTCTGCTACTGTTAATATGTGTAGCTCTTCTTTGTATTGCATCTTGAACTTATTAAGTGACATCCTGGCAACCCCATCCAGAAAGTCAAACACCAGATGTACTCTGGAGACAAACTTCCTTGTCTCCCAGCACCCAGGCACCTCTGTGAGGCCTGGCATAGTTAAGTCCAGGGGATCTGCATCCCTATTCAAACAGTAGCCAGCCTGCTTTTAGACAAGAAGGAAGCCCAACAGTTGGACACCATCAGGAATATGTTAACATTAAAGACACCCATAAATGTTTTCTCCTCAAAACTGAAAACTCATGTGCCTTTGTGAAAACGTTTACTGCAGGTGATACTTGCTTGCTGTACGTATGGCTGTATACAGAACAAAATCTTAACCTGTTTACAGCACAGCAAAAAAGTGAATAGTAGGGAGAAGATTGCTCTGTGGGGTTGGTGGTCTAAATAGCTCCATTTTCCTTACATACAGGCCTGATGTGTGAGGTTCTCACTTCTGTCTCTGCCCTCCCTTGTGGGATGGGATGGACAGCATTTTTCCAGTCTCACAAGATGGAGGAGAACAAAGGCTGTGCAGCTGGGCTGCCATCAAAAGTTACAGTAATGGTCAAGTGGGCAGGAAGGGAGCAATCTAGAAAGGTCTAATGACTTCTAGCTTATTAGCAGTATTAATTTCAAAGTGTAAGGGACACGCTCCTTACATAGCTCATGATGGGTGTGAATGACCCTAGCCCCTTTTTCCCCTCCTTCTTTAGTTGCTCCTGAAATGGTGTTGGCAGGATTCAGGTGTGGCTCAGGCCAAGCCAGAGTGACAGAAAGGGGACCTGGTCCAGAGGGGACTGTAGAGATGAGAATAACATTGGGGCTCTGTGTGTGTGTGTGTGTGTGTGTGAGTGTCCCCTTATCCTGCAGCCAGAAAATTAACAATTCCTGGCACACTTTAAGGTACAACAGTTTGGAGTTCACTGACAGGCTAAGCTGTCTGTGCCCTTCTTAGCTAACAGGAACCTGCCTGTTTTGCTGAGCCTTCTTTTCCTGGTGCAGCTGCGGAGCAAGGGCATAAGGGAGCTGGACAGCACAGACTTCAAGCTGATCCACCAGGGTGAGTATGTGCATCCATCTTCTCCCAGGGAAGTGTTTATTAATTGTTCCATAAGATGATTAGGGGCTTGCTCCTTGTCCTTTGAGAGAAGATTGACCTTGCATTATAGTAATGGTTGCTTTGAGATGCTTTCATAACTAGACCATTGTAAAGAGTTGTGATAACTAACTCAGTTAACAAGGCCCAGCTTCTCTTCCTCTTGCTTTTACAATACATTTTTTGTCTGAAACCTCACAAGGTGGCCAAAGTATTCCCCTGACCATGACAAGATTTCAGGGTCAGTGACTGTTGTTGGTTTGGCACGTGACCGCATGGCTGGTGTGCTTCCTGAATCATTCCTGTCCATCCTTGCTATAACAGTCTGGTGGGGCTCAGGCCACAGTCATGTCCTGTTAATCAGCTATCAGGAAGTCTAGTGAAACTGGGCTTTCCTTGGAATGTGAATCCGGAGTATATGGCTCCCAACCAACTGCAGGGCTTGCCCACTCCACCCCAAAGACAGAAGAGCAGGCTGTGTTTGTTTACCCTAACATAACTGCTGCCTGGTCTGGTGATCCTTAGTTGGTGACTTCTGCCTTCTTACTTGGCTATTGGAGGTTTATATAGCTGGGAAAAAAAGAATAGCTACAAGAAGGAGAGTTCAGCTGATCCATCCTCTCATCTCTTCCCTGCTCTGACAAATTGGTTTCTCCAGCAGACTTTGAAGGACTATCCCCTTCAATTTGAAATGTCTAATATCTCAGGGCTGCCTATGTTGCCCTTGTAAAGAAGTGGCATTTCTCAGACATTGATTAACCAAGGGAGCTGGGGCTGTGGAGGAGCCATTGCCTCTTTATCCCAGCCTTTTTACCTGCTGTGATTTTAGAACAAAGCTCAGCTTCTCCCAGGAGCCACAAGCTCCTTTTGCTCTTGCTTTCTGCTTTGTTCTTTTTCCACACAACTCTCTCCCTACCCCAGCCACCCCATTTATTCCCTCCTTGGCCTCCTAACTGTGTTCTCTAGGGGTGGATGTGCAAGACACTCTTCTCTAATGAGGCCTCTAGATGGAAGGGGTGTGTTCGTGTGTGTTTTCTGAGAATTGCTTACTCAAGTTGTAAGCTCTTCAAAAGATCTCCAATGACAGTTTTGCTGAGCCCTGCAGTCCTGGATTTCCCTCCATATCTCTTACTAAACATTGTTGCTAAGTGTTTGGTGCTTACAACAAACATGACATTTTACTCCTGGTGTGAGTGGAGGAGCACAGCTCTCCATGGCTTTCCCCAGTCTGGTCGCCATGAGAGACAGTCACATTGTTGTTTATGCTTGTTCTAGTACTAGGATCAAACTCACACTGTGGAATCAGATGACTCATGCTGCAGTTTTTTTGCTGTGGAAACAGATAACCTAAAGTCCATTGCTTTTGGATTCATTACAGCCCAATGTGATATAAGTACTCTAATATACATTTTTCAATTCCTCTCCCCCCTCTGCACTCATCCTTTACTGCACTGTCTACTCTAAAGCAACATTGTAGAGCAAACACCTGTTGCTTTGTCTGTGCCATGCTGTGTTTATTTTCACTTTGTCTGAATTCCCTCCCCACTGACTGACTTCTTTCATTTGCTCAGGTGCTCTCTTAAGTTGGTGTCCTTGTTACACCTGTTCTTTTGTTTCCAGTCTGTAATCTCTGTGGGAAATGCAGGCCAAGGGACACTGACCTCCTGCAGCCATCCTTGAATTTTCTGTACTGGAGCCTTCATCAGACAACACCTTGTAGTCAACAGAGAGGTGAGGGAAAACTGTATTGATTACTAAGTTAATTTCAGTGAGGTTGTAGCATGACAATCAGAGACTATTCTAACTGTCTTAGCAGGTAAGGTGGATGTTTCCCATCCAGACACAGCATTATAATTAAAGACCATTTCTTACTTTGGATGAAGTTTTTGAGGTTGAGGAGTTTGGTTTGGTTTTGTTGTCTTCTCATGATTCAAGAATTGGCTGCTGAAAGACAGAATCACTGTATTTTTCTTGTTCATAAACACAGCAGTGGGCCTTTGGTGCCTAGTTTGAAATATCCTGGTATTGTCATAGTTCAAAAGATTAAACAATACCAGGGAAAAGCTCTAATTGACTTTCCTACTGTGTTGTTAGTTGATTAGCTGGCTGAGCAGTTGCTTGTGCTCTGGGACATGCATACCAATAGCTGAACAGCCTCACTCAGATGAGCTGTGGCAACTGGGCTCCCTCACTGCTGCAGGGGTGTGCTCTGCACTTCTGTTGTGCTTGTCAAGCTGGTTTAACCTGTGCCATCCCATCACCCTCTCTGATTATGTTTCTCTCATGCAGCAGTGGCTGTGCTGCTCTCCAATGTGTCCTTGCTGGAACTCCTGCAGAAGGTTTTGGAATGCACCTGGCTGTGGTCCCCTCCTTCCAGACCTGCCTCCTTGTCATCTGAAGATGCCTTGCTGTGCTCTGGATGGCTGTTGGTGGCATCCCTTTTGCTTTATCAGCATCGCTACAATACTGAGGTTAGAACCATTCTAAATAACTCTAGTGTTCAGAGTCAGCACATGGATAAACCTTAAAAATAAATATGTGTGTATGTATATATATGAAAGTGTTTTGCTTTGGCCTGTAATCTGATTGTGTTTATTTCTCTTTTGTTCTTGTCCACAAGTTATTCCCTGCTGCACGTCTCCAGCAGGACTGAAAGTTAGCATGTCCCTGAAGGTCTGAGATACGAATCATTGAAGAGTTAAAGAGGGGTGCAAATCCTGTAGGGAGAAGTGCGTACCCAGCCTTCTTGATCCAAATCACTTTTGTCTTCAGGACAGAGCAAAAAATATTTAAAAACCTTTCTCAAAGGAAGACTAGGGGTGAAAGGCACAGCTCCTATGTTGTAAACTGCTTTTTTGTTACTAAAATGATCAATAGTGAGATAGAACCTATTATTAGCAAGTAAGTGTTCAATATTAGCAAGCTCTTACGAATGTGGGCAGCTGTCATTGTATTTGATGCTTTGCAGTCCAACAAGACGTCTAAGCTGGAGTTGTCAGCTATTAATGGAATTACAATTTTCAAGGAAGCATTTTCCAATACCAATACAAAGGAAAATGTTTCCTTTTGAACTATCTACCCAGACCTCTCTTGATATGGAGTTAGAGAGCGTGTCATGAGTTGTGAGCTCTGCTCTTGCAGTTATGCCCAGCAGAGTATGCTCTTTGGGAGTTGGAACACCTGTTTGCAGATGATAAAATCGCTTTAAGGACATGCATGCATGTGCATAGAAAAGCAAGGGTTGGATTTCTAATGCTGAGGGAAGATGTGTTCCAGAAGACCAGCCCAGACCAAGTCTGCACTCATTACTTTGTGAGCATGCAGCCTCTGCTTAGGGCTTAGAGCATGGTACTTGTACAGACTGTCAGCTGTGGGAATGCAGCCTGGCCCTGCTCTGTGATCGGCTAAGTACAGCCTGCCTTCTCAGTTTCTAAAACAGGGCTGTGTCTGGTGCTGTGCCAGTCCCAAATGACATTCTAGTGTCAAGTGTCAAGTATTGAGCTTCATCTTCTGGAGTGATGCTCTCAGCTCCTATTGATCCTTGAAGTGCAATCATTTAGCAGCTTATAAGCCTATTGCTGGGTTTTATCAATACCACTGGCTTGATGTGCCATGATATACAACCCAGAAATGTTTTTGCACCAGAGATGAGGACAGAAACTGCAGATACAGCTGGGAAATTGAAATGCTTCAAGACTGCTTCAATGTTTCTAATCTTCAGCATTTCTAATTGTCTGTGTTTCTAATCTTCTGTTGAAGGGGAAGAAGTAGAAGAGTCGCTTCTCGTGCTTCTTTCTGCTGTTCAGTGTAGCTGGAGCTGCACAAAGCATCCCGGAGACTCTCATAAGAGCACCTTTGTGGTTGTGAATGTGAGCTGATGACAGGCTGTCTCCCTGAGCCTGAAGTTTTTAGAGAACAGTGGCTTCAACAAATGGCCACATTCATCTCAGGCTGATGTTAATAGTGAGGACTTGTCTGGCCATAGCCAGCTTGCATGTTAACTGTGTTACTGCTGCTGGCTTTCCCTGTGAATAAACAGGGCTCATGGATGGTAGGCTATTAGAGGCTTTGGCTTGTCAGTTCTAAAGGTGAGTAGCCACTGCCACCATGTTGCAGGAGCTACTCCTAGATCTCTGTGGAATATTTCTCTCTTCAGGGTGTTTAAAGGAATCAGCCCTGTGATCCTTATGCCTGCCTTCCATATCAACTCTCTGGCTTGCTGAAGAGTTTGAACCCTTCTGGTGTTCTCTGAGCCTTCCTGCCCTTGCTCTTGAATGGCTGTTCTGTGAAGGAAACAATGTATCGCAGATTTCCCTCTCAAGCCCACCATTCCTATTTCACTTAGTTACCAAGACCCTAAACTCCTCTGCCACTTTCACCCATGCAATAGTTCCTATCCCTAGGCAGGCCCCAGCTCCAGCAGGCAAGGACAGCTTCTGGCCACTGCTGGGTTTTGGCTGCCTAGCTCTTCAGTCTTGCTGCCTGGCTCTGTGGCTAAGGTAGAGCCACCTTGGTTGGTGGCTGTTTCCATCACTTCATGTGCTTGGCAGGCTGACAGCTGCATGCCAGAGGTCCTGAAGGGAGTAATGAGAACAAGACTGTGGTTTGAAAGCTGTGCAGCTCAGGCTAGTGGCAAGTGAAACAAGAGGGTCCAATGATGTAACTCTCCCTTCTGCGTCAGCCTCCTGAAAGCCTGCTGCTGTTCCCTTGGTTTTTCAGTGGTCATCATAGGGTACTGTCTAAGAACTAGAAGTACATAATGGAGCTTTCTATCTGCTCCAAACCAGCACCACTTTTTCTCTTCTATTTAATTCTCTTCTAGGTTCACCAGACACTCTCTGTAGACCTTACAGAAGTCCTGAATGCAGTCATCTTCAGAAATAAGAAGCCAACCCTGCTATTAGGTATTTTGCATCTGTTAGGGGGATTTATCTGGAAGCATGCTTGTACCATGATACAAGCAGCAAGGGAGAACTGGTGACTATGGAATGGAATGGTGGGGGTGCTGGAGGGAATCTGGAAACTTTGGTCCATTTGACTTAGTAAATGTGTAACTGGTGGTGAGAAGGGGCAGAAGGGAAGTTCTGTAGTTCTTCTGTGTTTGGACAGATCTTTCTTGGAGGTTGGTAGTGACATCTGGAAATCAGTGTGAACTGTGTTAGTGTCTCAAAGAAGGAGGTGAACAAAGAAACTCATGTTGCCATTCCTGTCTACAGCTGTCAGCAGCTGCCAGACAACTCTGGTGGGCTATTAAGCTCACACATTCTCTCGTCACCCTCTTCCATGCTATATAACACAGGCACCAACACACAGGATAGAGCAGAGAAAAACACTGACACACACTAATAAGCATCTCCCTCTCTAGTGAGCATCATGCAGTTCCTGAGAGCTGTCCTGCGACAGAACTTCTCCTCCTCCCTGCTGGTGATTGTTGGCCAAAACACAGCCCCAAGTGCTACTGAACCACAGCTATCATCACTGCAGGACACTGCCCTGCACCCCCTTGCCATGCAGCAGGTCTTCTCGCTTGTTGTCAGTCTGCAGAACCTTCTGGTGCATGTCCAGTTGCAGGTATATAAAATATGACTTTTGGAACAGTGGTAGTGTTGGGCTTCAAGCAGGAACATTAACCTGAGGAGAAACCACCTTTCTGCAGAATCAAAGGGGCTGCCTGCTTGTTTTTTCATCTCCCTGCATTTTCCACCCCTTACAGACGTGTGATGAGGAGGAGGGAAAATGCTCTTGCTGCAGCACAGTGCAGTGAGAGAGAAGGTAAATCAAGCTATGCGGTGCTCCCTGCTGCTCAGCTGGTTAGCTGAAATTCTGTGTGCTAATGACAATTTCTGTATTCCCATCTCTTTTTCTGCAGGGATGCCACATCCATAGGGACAGATGTGGGAAATGTATAACAAATCCCAATCCATACCCCTGATAAGGTGCTTTTGGGGGTAGTGAGTGCATCAGCATACATTTAACTTGCTCAAGTGATGCTGAGCTCCAGGGTACATCAGTTTACATTTAACTCTTAAGCTGTGTTGGGTTCCTATCTTTATTCTTTGGAGGCTGTTACTTATTATTTTTACTCTCAAAATAAGCAGTCGTAGCTGTGTCTGGCTCCTTGATGTGACAGATAATTTGCAGCACATTGCATTCCTTGAAGGAGATGAAAGGTGTTATTTTCCTGTGCTGCATACTCTTCTGATCCTAGCACTTTATGAATTTTCCTCTTGCAATAGCTGTTGACTGGGTTTTTTTTTTTTTTTTCTCTTGGTATTCCAGAAAGACTTGCTGCTCTCTCAGGCAGTGGTTGCCTGCCTAGAAACTTTAGTGGAATACCTGTATGTGAAGAACCAGGATGTTGGTAAAGTCTTCATGCTCTTTCTTCTCCTAATTCCCTTCCTGCAGTGATTTTGAGCTCTTTGTTCTCTATCGAGTAGCACTCTGGAGAAAATGTGTAATCAGTCTTTGCCAAACAAGAAAAATTATTTGTGTGTCTAAAGGTAATATTGTGCTTTGTGGGATGAGATCAGAGTGCCTGTCTCCCCTGCATGAACATTCACTTTGGCTCTGGACACCAACACGCTTTCCAGAAGGCAAAAAGTAGTTCTCCAGCCCTGTAAGAGGGAGAGGTTTGGGAATGGAAGGAGTATAGGAATAGTCTTTGACCTTCAGGCCAATTGTATCAAACCTTTAGACCATAAACATATGAGAGGGAGGATCTGAACAGGATGTGTCTTACAAAAAGGCAGTGTTGGTCATAGTTTGGCCCTGAAGTAAGGGAAGGGAGAACAGGATATTAGGCAGCCTTAGGGAATGGAAGGTGGAAATTTTTAGATTTCCAGGGGTGAATTCTGACCATGGTTTCCAGAATGTCAGACCTAATGTATGCCATGTGTTCAGTATAACATAATATCTCTGCATTGTACATTTGTACCATGTACATTGTATATTGTTGGGGGGAAGAATAGACCCTTCTGCTTATTGTCAGCCTCCTGCCGCAAAGTTCAGGTGCTGGCTCTGTTCTTAAACCAGAAAGTTCTCTGTACCCTTACCTGTTCACTTCAGTTGTTTAAACCCCAACAGAGAAGGGAATGGAGTGAATGAACACCAGGCAAAAGGGACACTGGTGGGAGAGAGGAAGTGGTTGGATAAAGATGTATTACTGCAGATGAATGACAGCTAGTAGCTGAAGGGAGGCTATTAAAAGGCTGAATAAAAAAAAAAAAAGTTATGGGGAGGCTCTGCTCATTTGGGATTAAACTAATGAAATGCTGCTGCAGCAACAGCTGAACCTATCACTTCGGCTGTTGTGGTGCTGAAGTTCATAACAGCAATAACAAGAGTCTCCTTATTCCAAGCAGAATGAGGGTCATAGCTTTATTTGGCTGAAAGATGCAAGAACACTGAAAAGAGTCTGTCCTGGACTCTGCCTCTGGGAGTTGACTCACTTGAGGCTTTCTAAAACCCTCTTGGTCCAGAGATATTTCCAAATCTGCAGAGCAGGCTCATGCACAGTGCTAGTACTTTCTCATTTACCCCAGGTGAAAGATACCCCCAAAATATTTGACATTATTTTTCAGTGTTGTTTCCCTATGGAAAAGATTCTTGTAGTGGCAATAGGGAGGTTATGTGACTGCCAGTGGAAAAGAGACCTTTTCAGGACTCTGCTGAGTTACTATAGTATAACAAGTCATGTCAGCTGATTAATTGTCCATCCCATGTTCCTAAGCTGTACTAAATACAAGGTAATAACATTTTAATTTCAGCATTCAGTGAAAGACTTCATGCCATCATAGACTTATGGCCTTACCTAATACATGTTATCTTACTGTGTATGTTCTTTAGTAAGAGCATTTTCTCTACTGACTGCATTGCTGCCATCAGCCTGGCTGGTCCCCATCGTCCACTGTCTGATGCAGATCCAGCCTCAGTTTGTTCAGCTTCTGTTATAGGGCTTTCTTCATTACCCAAAGGGTATTCTGCAGCTAAATAAAAACTGAGGTCAGGAGAGTTGTCCTCATATTGAAACTGGAGGGTATTATTTTTAAAACCCCAGGCTAAAGATATTCTCTCACTGTTTTATGACATACACCCCAGGAGAAGGTTTCTCTTCCTGTACCAGCACAAAGATGGACAATATGTATTTTCTGCTTTGAAAAGCTATTAAGCTTTTGTCCTCTTGACTGAACTCTTGCCCAGAGAGTGACAGATTAAAAACCAAGTAAGAACAGTGAAAAATGTCCCTTTAGTGTTTCACAGCATGGGGTCTAGGAGAGAAAACTTGGGATCAGTATTGAAGACTGTCCTTAGCTGGGTTCAGCCTGTCACTTTGGCAGTTTTGCAGCTGTCTTTTATTAGCTTCTCCTTCTCTCCCAGCTCTGCACGTTGCTTCGCAGCCGTGGCACCGATTCCTACTCTTCATGCTACTCAGTGGGGGCCAGAAGTCCTTTCTGCAGCCAGAAGTTCTCAGGCTGATGACTTTGGTGAGCAGCAGAAGGGTGGGCTGTTCCCCATCTTTCCCAGTATGCTGGCACAATGCACGTGAGCTGGTTACTGGTAGTTAACCTGCTATGCAACACAGTCTCTGATACTGCTGTGGCTTTGCCTGGGACTGTGTTCCTGCCCTCTATTAATCATGATACTTTCAGGTGAACTTCCACACCCTGCAGAAACTGACTGCTGTTAGTTCTTCTGGTGTTGGTAACATTTATTTATATCATCTAGGATCCCTGGGGAGGAGAGGAGAAACTTGCAGAGAACATGCAACTGCTGTTACCAGTCAGGGAACAAGCTGGCTGCTTGGCATTGAAGCTTGTCTCCAGTCTTGACTTTACAGACCTGACTTTTCAGGGCAGGGAGTTAGTGCCATATTCTACCCTGCTGTATATGGGGTCCATGGGCTGGAGGGGAAATGTGATCCTACCCAGCAGAAATACTGAAGATACAGCCCTTCTGTCAGTGAATGAGAGGAAGGGGTTATTAAAGTGAACCTTCCCCATCCAAATACAAGATGGGTCTGTATTTGCTGTTCTTATTTCAGTTTTAAAAGGTTACCTCATTTATTTTAGTTCCTTCCCAGCTTAAACCAAAATAAGTCTGGCTATAAATCAGAGCACCATCAACATAGATATTTGCACTGGTTCCATTAGAAGTGGTATAAAAATCAGGCCTGTGGTTAAGGTGCTGCAGTAATGGTGCACAGAAGAGGTCTTTGCAAGTGATGAGTCACTGTTGCACTCTGTGGGTCTTCCACTGTTTAATGTCTCTATTTTTTCCTTTGTTCAAGTTTGTGAGATATCAGAGCAGCAATATTATTTCTCAAAAAGAAATTAGCCAGATTATTCAGGAGGCAGGAGAAGCCAACATAGCAGAGCTGCCTGAGGCCACAGCTTGTGCTCTTCACCTCTTCCTTTCCCAGGTAAGAGAGCAGTGACTGCTTAGAAAAATGGGAAGGGAATCCCTAGGTGTTTGCTTTGGGCTTTGAAGATCTCATTGGTCTGTGTGGAGATGAGGGAGGGAGTATGAAGGAAGAAGCCCAACAGTTTTATGTTGTTCTGGAAATCATTCTTTTTTTCTGACCCCTCAGATTCAGAATAGTCATTACCAGGTGGAGCCAGAACAGTCAGGAATTATTCAGATCTTGCTGGATCAGCTCTTGGGACAGAGGACTACGTGTGTAAAGCATCAGGACATTGTGTATCCTTTGATAGCTAATGTGCGTGGCAGGTGTAACAGAGGTAGAAGGAATACTTAATTTGCTGCTCCTTCTCTTGTTCTGGCTGAAGGCAAACAAAATTGAAAAACTCTGAGTGGTTTCTACACTTGGCTAACTGTGGGATGAAAGACTTCATCATGTCCTAATCTGAGAAGACATTTCGGAAATGAGTAGACAATTGGGATTAAAGAAGGCTGTGTGTGCTGGGCTTGCATTCATCTATAAAGCAGAGGTGGTCTGATGAAAGGGGAGCAGGCTTGGGAGTCTCTGGCTTCAAAGCAGTAACAATCCCTGTACTGATTTCCCTGGAGGATGAGCAATGAGTTAATCTCTGTTTGCATGCCATCTAGTGCCAGTATGCCCATGAAGTAGTGGAAACACAAATATGACTCAGGCACTTTCAAAATGCATAGAGCATTTGGGAATCACTGAGTGGAATTATCAGATTTTTTTCTGTTTGGGCCTAGTCTGCCTCTGTGAACTAAATCCTCTTCTCTGGAGATAGAGGCAGAGGCCACTCCTGGATGCCTGTGGAGAAAGAGGGAACCTGATGCAGTGTTTGCTTTTTTCTCAAACTTTTTTTGCCTTCCTGTTTTCATCATGCTGCGTTGCCTCAGATGTGTAGCAGTGATGGAAGTGGCTGTGGCACTGATTTCCTGTGGGTGTGGGGACTTCCTTCACTGTGGGGCACTGTCATCAGCCACGTGTAGGGTACGTGGTGGGTGAGGTGTTTGTCCGGTTAGGAGTAGCTTGCTCTCACGCTTACCCCCAGTGTGATGTTACTGCTCTGTTGTGGAACAATCAGAGGGCAAGTTGTCCTGGTGGAGGCCATCAAGCCCCACAAAGTCCCTCTCCGCTCCATTTTGCTTCTCTGTATAGGGATGAAAGAATTTGGATGGGAGGTTTTGTTACATTGCTGAAGTTACTTTTAAGTTCTGACTTCTTTATGTATTAAGAAACCTTCAAATCTTGGTGGCTAGGAAGGATTTAGATGCACTTGAAGTGAAGCAGTGGGGCTATGTGAATAAGATTGTCACAGACATGGAAGACAAAATCCTCTGGTAAAAATGGAGCTTTGACTTTTCTTCAGGTTTACCTACACTGATGTTTCTCATGTATGTTGGGAGTGAGGTTCCATGGCTTGGGGAGGGTTGGTTTAGTAATGAAAACCTCCTGTCAGTGATATGTCAAATGTGGGAATTCCCAAAGCATGTATGCCTTTCTTTTGGTTTCCACTCATGCTGTCAATGACAGATGTCTGGGAACCGTGGCAGTGTCCCTCTCACACATTAGAGATTGAAATGAGAAGATACAGTGCACAGAGCAGAGGAACAAAGCAAGAATCTAGGAGCAGACCCCATCCTGCCATTCCTTCCCACCGAGTAGTAGGGAGAAGATGAACAAAGGAAGTTACTTGTTGCTCATTTTTAGAAAAAGGTTTGTTGAAATTAAAAAGTTCTGTTACTAAAACGGCTGTTTCCCCTTCTGTGCGGGATAAGGCTGGGTTGATGCCCTTCATCTATCAAAATACAGCCCTGCCTGGGGAAATGATGTCGAACAGGAGTGCTGTGGAAGAGGTGCTGTGCTCACTCGCCTTGACTGATAGGGCTGCGGGATGGTCCCTTTGCTCTGGGTTGGAAGGGGCGGTGGGGCCTCAGCCAGGATCCCGGGAAAAGCAGATACGCTACGTGTCCCGTAGGGATGAGGACACTTCTTCCAGGTCACGAGTGACCCCTTCGACTACAGCCTCTGCCCCCGCTGTCCTGCTGCCGCCAGACTCTCCAAGTGCCCGCCGGTGCCGGGGCGGGGCGGGGGCTCAGGAAGTGACACGGCGGGGCGGAGCGGCGGAGCGGCGGTGGCAGCGGCAGCAGCAGCGGCAGCATGGCAGCGCGGCGGGCGTGAGCGCCGGCCTCGGCACCCGGCACCCGGCCCGCAGGTGGGGACCGGCCGCGCCGCCCGGGAGCCATCCCCGCCCGGGAGTCCCAGCGGGGCCGGGGGGGAGCTGCCCGGCCGTGGCGGGCTAGGAGGGAATGGCGGGAGCAGCCCTGGGGCCGCTCCGGGGGCACCGGGGAACGGCGCGGAGGTGGCCGGTGCTCCCCGAGCGAGACCCGGGAGGGGCCCGCCCTCCCGAGCAGCCGGGATGGCCGATGAGCGGGTGGGCAGTGCGGCCCCGGGGCACCTCTCTGGACCCTGGGTTAAAAGGCTGTGCCCGACGGGCTGTGCCTGCCATCGCCGCCTGCTCGCCCCGCTCCTCCTCGCCCCGCGCTGGAGCCGCGGGAGGAGCGGACCGCGGCTCCCGGGAGCTGCCGTCCCCCCCGAGGGTTCGCGTCCTCCCGGGTGCCGCCTGCTACGTCTACTTGACTCCGGGTGGGTTTCCCGCAGCGCGGCCGGGGTAGGTTCGGTTGGTCCCCTTTGCACCGTCCCCGTGTGATTGCCTTTACTTTCAGGGGAGCTTGCGGGAGAATCCTCATCTCCTGTGCCAGCGGCTGCCCGAGCCCCTCAGGGTGCTTCTTGAACCCCTCCGGCACGACGGGAGGCACGAGGGTGGGCTGGAACGGACCCGTTCCTGCTGGAAATCACAGCAGGAAATCGGAGCTGCCAAACCGTGCGGTACACGAGCTTCTGGGCTTGGTGGCTTTGGAGACGAGCAGGTGCAAATGGCCAGTAGGTGAAGCAGCTGGTCCTGTAAGCCCCATATAGATCCGTCCTCCTAGAGGAGTGTGAGCAGAGGTGTTTAACTTCTGAAGCTTTTGGTTCACCTGTAACAAAAGATTAATCCTCATCTGGTTGTTGGAGGAGCGCCTTGGAAATGGGTTCACAGGGCAGCGAGTTTTCATTCCTTGTTTTTTCACAGCATGCTCCTGGTGAAGGATGATGCTTTCCCCCCTACATTTCAGTGCCTGCAGAGGGAAAGTGGGGCGGGGGGGGGGGTGTCATGCAAAAGTTTCTCCAGGGAACCAAAGCATTGCAGTGTGGCTCTGCCTGGCAAGCTCATTAAGTGAAATATAAATCTCAGGGATGCTTGGTTCAGATGGGGCTCCTGCAGGAAAATTTATAAAGTAATTGAAAACATTTTAATGGGAAGTACTAACCATCTATTACATGGCATCTGTTGTCATGTCTTTGGAAAAACAAATCTAAATTAAGAGGTTGGTAGACAGTGAGACAGACTGGTGGGCTTGCTGCTGAAACAGCCAGCTGGCCAGGGCTGCAAGGCAATGTTGGTGGAAACTCCTTTCCATCTGTAGCATCAGGCCAGGCCCTGGCTCCCTGGACTGCTCTGGGAGCATCAGGCAGATCTGTCTCTAGCAGAAATCAATTCAGGGAGGAGCAGGGAGGGAAGAGAGGAGCAGCTCTGCAGTGTTTGTGTCTCATCTCATCCCTCAGTGGGTGTGAAGACATGAGAGAGAGTTTGTGGGGAAAGCATGGAGGAACATCTGCAAGGAGCTTTGGCATTTCTGGCGTTATATAGTGTGGCCTGGAGAGGAAGGAATGTCCTCTGTTGTTAAAATGGGGTGGAATTGCCAAGGCAGGGAAAGGAAATAAATCTGATGTGGTCCCACATGGCATCAGCAGCCCCAAGTTCCCTGTGGTGAGAGAAACAACTGGGGCCTGCTTCATATTCACTGACGTGTTTCAGCCCTGATGGACAATGGCAAATAAATAGCTCCGATGTGAGAATGAGTGCCAGCAGATCAGATGAAAAGGTGATGGGCTTCCAGTATGGCGTGGTTCTCCAGTCCTCTACTTCTGACCTTGTCCCATGGGACAATCTTTAGGGCTGGTGTAGGAGGATCTGAATACATTTGCATTGCAAACATTGACCATCCCTACCCCAGCATCTGCTGTTGTGTCTCTGAAGAAGCCCATCCCTGTTGCGAGACTCGGAAGCAGCCAGGCAGGCTGGTGGCCCTTGTGCTGCAGCAGCTGGCTGGTCAGCAGCTGCTTTGGCCGAGAGCTGTGCTTTGCTCTGCTGCTGCTTGGGACAGGGTTTTTTGCAGCTCATCTTCCCCCTTGTTGCACCTGTGGAATATCCTCTGGCCACCCAACTTTAGTGTTGAAATGGGGGACACTGCAGCCCCCCTCTTAACCAGGCATGCTGGGACTTCCACAGGCAGCATGCCAGAGCTGTTGTGGGCAGCATTTCTGCTCTTTGCCTTCCAGCCTAGTCTGGAGGCCACTGGCTACCTCCAGTTTCTCTTTCCAGTTCTCCATGAGCCTGGCAAATAGCCAGCCTAATCCTTATGGTGGGTGGTATGTCTGATCCGAGGGGCAAACAGGAGCCTGGTCCCAGGGCAGTCACTCTCTGTGCTTTTGCATTGCTGCACTTCCTCCTCCCTGAGAGCTTGGGAGGTGTTGAGCAGCTGTGGGGCTCTGCAGAGGGGAGACCTGTGCCACCTCACTGAGCCAGGTTCTGGGTCCTTGGGTCATGGTTTTTGGCAGGGTGAAGCAGTCTCTTGGAAGCAGACCAGGCTGGTAGGTCCAACAGAACATCTGTTTGCCTGGGCTGGAGAATTTTCTTTACAGCCTTGGCTTGTTGGTGTTCTTTGTGGCATTCAGGATGGCTGGAATGTGGCTTAAGCCTCACACCACAGTGAGAAGGGGGACAGACCCCAAACCTGGCATGGGGATTTGTGCTGCTGTCCTGGCTCCACGCTGTGTCAGAAACATGGGGCATGTTGCTGAGCCCACACAAGGGGCAGCCACGTCTTTTTTGATAATGCTGGTTGTATTTACTCTGGTCTGTTCCTTTCCAGGGGTGTAGCCTTTTACAAAGCAAAATATTTCAGAGGGTTTCTCCTGTTTGTCTGACGCTATTCCCTTGCCTTTGCCAGGTGTGTGAAGATGCTTGGCTTGGCCTCAGCAGGAGATACATGGTGGGAGCTGCTGCTGATCCTTGCAGGGCTGGGAGAACTCCTGGTGCTGCCTGCCTTGCCTCTTTCACAGGCTTGGAGTTGAGGAAATTGTATTAGTTTAAAAAAAGAAAAGAACGAGAACGGATTTGGTTTTGTTTCAGTGTTAGGACATTACAGAGACAAGTTTGGCTGGGCAGGCAAACTTGGACTCAAGAGGGCAGTGGGTCTAGGGTGAGGTCAGCTCTGGTGGCCTTACACATCTGCCTTTCCTTCTGGAGAAGGAGGGGGCTCAGATGATGACTCTGAAGGAGCTGTTGCTTCTGTAATTGCCAGTGGCCTGTGCTCAGCTCTATGGAAACCTTGTGCCTGAGGGCAGACCATCCTGAATTCTGCTGCCTGGGGACTGAGCTGTTGCTCTCCTTTTCCAGGTATAGACTGTCCAAGAGGATCCTCATTCTCAAGGACCTTTTCCTCCAGCCATTGACTTTGTCTGAGGGACATTTGTGATCTGCCCAAGAGCATCCCTGCAAAGCCTCAGACGCTGTCTGGGAAGGGACTTGTTTGGAGGGAGGGGGAAGTTACCACTGGATCACCCAAGTGTTGTTTTTTGGTGTGGTGGCACCCAGCTTGTAGTGAGGGAATGGGTCTGGGTACCAGTACCCCAAGTGGTGAGGGGAGGTCACTGAACTGGTTGCACTGGGACTTGAAAGAGAGATGGACTTCAGCCCCTCAGTGATCCCTCTCTTTCTTCCAGACCTGCTGTTGTGGCTGTTGGGCTGCTCTGCCTCACAAACCCAGCAAAAACCTAGTTGTTATTTTTGGAAGAAGGGGTAGGACTTAAATTTTCTGTTGGGTCAGTGCTGGGTCAGATGCCTGGGGCTGGCAGTGTAGGCAGGTAGAGAGAAGAGGGAGACGAGGGCTTCTCTTGCAGGGGAGAGCAGGCTAACTGCAGCATCACCATGTGCCTCTGCTCTGGCTGCTGTATCCCTCAGACCCCTCATGGGGACATGGGTGAGATGGGCAAGGACCCAGATGCCAAGGGCAGTGTGCCATTGGTCCCAAGTAGCTTGTGTGACTTCTCCTTTTGGTAAGTCTCCTCACTGATCATTGGTTTTGTTGGTCTTTTTTCTTCCAGGCTGCAGCGGCCAAGATGGATTTTCTGATCATCTGTCCCTTTCTGCTGGCCTTGCTGCTGTCCCAGGGCAGCTTCACAGACCTGGAGAAACAGAGAGTAGACTCTGGCTTGGAAATCTGTATCCTCTGCAGCCTGCCCCTCCTGACCACATATGAACTAATGGCTATGGAGGCTGGAGGGAGCAAATGCACAGGGAAGGGGTCAGAGACCATGGAAAGGGGCACAAGGAAGTGGAAAAGAGAGGATCCAGAAGCACTGGGAAGTTGCTGCTTTGTCCTTCTGTAGATGGGCTTTAGCCAAGCTCCTGGGTTTGCTAACCAAGTGCCTGGCTTGGTGCAGGAGCAGAAATGGCAGTGATGCCTGGTGTTCTTTCTGTTCTATTGTGCTGGGCACTGAGCACATTTCCCAGTCTGCTCTTGGAAGTGGCATGGAAGGCAGAGCATGCCTGCACATCTCAGTGCTTTGGGGTCACCAGCTGGGATGGTGGAAGAGGGCTCCTGGGCTTGTGGCACTTGGTCTCCTCTGTGCCACAGGCACTTTTTGGCCATGAGGAGATGATGGGCTAATATAAGCCCTTCTTAGCACACAGCAGCATCCCCTGGTGAACAGGCAAAGTATGAAAAGATGAGTATGTGGAGACCCATGGGGAAGGTGGCAGTTCATGTTCTTTCTCCATGTTCCTCCTCCAGGCCCATCAGTCAGAGCATGGACTGGCACGTAGAGAGCTCCCCACAAGCTCTTAGCATTCTTAAGGGCCCTGCTGGGGTGTTTGGGCAAGGGGTTCACTGGAAATCTGTGTTCCATCCTGGCTCAGGTGCTGCCCCTCAGACACCTCCTGGGGGCCTGGGATGGTGCCAGGGGCCCGGTGGAGGGTGGAGAGCAGCAGTGTGGTGGGAGAGTGTTGGCAGTGCCCTTGACAGTGGTGCAGATAAGAAGCTGTTTGAGGTGAAGCGCAAGGACCAGATGAATGCTCTGAAGAACTTGATTGAGCTCAACGACGTCAACCAGCAGTACAAAATCATTGACATCATGCTCAAGGGACTCTTCAAAGTAAGCCACAGTGCAGGCTGGACTCTGAGCCCACGTGGATGGGCAGAAATGGGAAGGGTTGGGGGCTTCTGTGGAGCCTGTGGCAGGTGAGCATTAGGACCTGAAGGGAGGATGCCATGGGATTTCAAAGTGAGGCAGCTGTGGCAGCACCTCCAGGGTGCAGGGGAAGGCTGGCAGGACAAAGCAGTAACCAAGGACTCTGGCAGGTGCTGGAGGACTCCCGTGCTGTGCTCATCGCTGCTGATGTGCCTCCTGATGGGCCCTTCCCTCAGGATGAGAAGATAAAGGATGGTAGGTCCTCTCTGGTTTTTACCCCCCTCCTTTTTCCTGTGCTCTGGTGCACCACAGACATTTTTCCTGGGATCAGTGCTGGGGTAGGTACAAAACCCCTGTGTATCCAGACCAGACCTGGGCTGGTCCCTGTCTGTTGGGGACGCTATTGCTGCCTCTGACCAGTTCATACTGGAGAGCCCTATTGGTTTGCCCTCACCTTGTGCTGATGGAGCTGGTGGCTGTCCCCACAGCATACTCCCATGTGGTGGAGAACACTGCCTTCTTCGGGGATGTTGTCCTGCGCTTCCCCAAGATCGTGCACCACTACTTCGACCGCAACTCCAACTGGAACAGCCTCATCCGCTGGGGCATCGGCTTCTGCAACCTGACGGGTGTGTTCGAGCAGGGACCCCACTCCCAGGTCCTGCGGCTGGTATGGCTCCTCGTCCCCCCTGCCGTGACCCCCCTCTGCTGCTGGGCTGGGGGAGGTGAGGGTTTTGGGGTAAAAGGAAGGCAGGGGCACCCCATGTCTGTGGGCTGTCCTTGAGCTGAGGGATGGGGGAACAGCACAGAGCATAGATGGGACTGGTGGGAGAGTAGGCGACCCCGGTCACGCAGCTGGGGGATGCGAGTGGGAGGCAGCACTCCCCAGTGAGGTCTCCCCTTTGCTCTGCAGATGGCTCAGGAGCTAGGAATCAGTGAGAAATCACCTGATTACCGCAATCCCTTTAAAACGGACCAGTCAGAGGTAAGATGGCAATGCTGCCAGCTTGTCTCATGGGCTTCTCCATCCATGTCACAGCTCCAGGCAGATGGCTGCAGAAAGGAATGGGTGGCTTGTGGGAAATGGCCAAAAGTCACTGAATAAGCATGGCTGAAACACAAACACTGAATTCCCCATCTGTGCTCTACTTTGGGTACCTGGTGCCCTGTCTTCCCTTCTGTGGCCACCTGCCTCATAAGCTGAGACTCTGTTTGCCTCATGCTGCATCTGTGCTCAAAGCTTCTTGGACTGCGAGGCTTGTACATTGCCTTTGGGGGGTTTGGAGGGGTTGTACCTCTGGGAGGCTGTGGGTGCTCCCCAATGCTGACCCCTTGCTGTCAACCCACAGTTTTTCCCCAGTGCTGACACCTTTCAGAAGGCGCTGCGGGATGAGGAGAAGAGGAGGAAGAAGGAAGAGAAGCGGAAGGAGATCCGCAAGGGCCCACGCATCTCCCGCTCACAGTCGGAGCTGTAGCAGGCTGGGTCTTGTGCCTTGCAGTGGGGGTGACACTACTGGAACACAGAGTGGCTTTCTCCCTTTTTGGCAGCTTTGGGCCGGTGCCTGGCCGTTCCCTTTCCATTTGTGCTGTGGGTTTTGTTTTGTTGCCTTTCATTTTTGTTCAGTGGAGGTTGCGTGGTGGTGCTGGTGGGTTGGCCCACAGGGGCTAAAGTGGGATACCCCTTCCACAGAGGTAAAGCACAGACAGGACAGCACTGGGGCCATCCCCTGGTCAGGGTGTTGTTGCCTTTGGGGAAGTAGGGTGTGGGGGGCATGCCTCTGGTGGAGCCCCGGGATCCCTCCTCACTGCAGCACACCCCATGCAGAATGTGCCTCCTCCAACACGGGTGGGCTGGGGAGTGCGTCACACCAAACAGCCTCATGAGCAATGCTGCTTCTCTCAGTTTTGCTTTTCGTTGAGCTAAACAGGTGATCTCATTGGCACCCCCCCGCTGGGTTCTACCTGGTCTCTGCACAGCTGCTACCTCTGCCAGATCAGACCTTCCCTTTTCCCAGCGGCTGTTCCACTGAGCAACGTGCTTTTCATTGTCCGGGCGTAGTTGAAAATGCCGATGGCAGCTGTTCCTGGCCGATGGCATCTCGGGGCCACCGCAGGTCATTCCCTCAGAGAGGCAAATGCCCAGTGAATTTTTGGACAGGAGGAATTTTGGTACTTGGCCTCTTTGCAGCCAGTGGGTGGCTGTAAGGCAAGTGATGCTGAAGATGCTGGGGAACCGGCCCTGAGCCACTGAGAGCCTGTCCCGCAGCTCATGGCCCATCCCTTCTCTTTGGGGCTCATCCTCTCGAAATGAGTCCCCAGAGGCCCTTGTCAGAGGACAGCCAGACGAGTCTATGTGGTGATAGCAGGGCCGAAGTAGGGAGGGAGCCAACTAGAGGGGCTGCAACCTTCCACCGGGTGTCCGGACTGCCATGGGGACAGAGGTGAGGGGCTGGCCCAGGACTCGACACAGCCACCCTGTGATTCCTCACCTGTGCCGATGGCGCCGCACCAGAGCGGGTTCTTGCATAGGGGCCTTCCCCAAGGAGCCGGTTCTCTGCGTCGGGCTGGTGACAACACAGCCTTTGAGGAAAGGGAAACGTCCCGGAATTTTTAACAGCAGAGCCAAGTCCCTCCAATGAAGGGAGGGGGTGGCAATGGGCGCATTTGGTTTTTCTTGAATAAAATTGACTTTATTATTTTTTTTTTAAGTAGAAGAATCCTGGCTCTCGCTCCCGTTCCTGGTGGGAGCGGGTGTACGCCAGAGAGCGTCGAGGCTGGCCCCTCCGGAGGTGAGGGTCGTGGGCGCTGCGGAGGGAAGGACAAACCCCATGCTCTATCTACCGCCGCCTTGCAACGGGCCTTTCCGCCGCGCATCCCGGCGGCATCCCGGGACGCGAGCCCTGCCCCGGCCGCGTTTCCCGTGGGCGGTGGAGGCGGCGGCGTCGATGCCGCTCCCACGCGCGGCGTTGCTCCGCCCCTTATGAATATTCAGCGCGCGGGGGCGGGGCGGGCTATGCTAATCGCAGCTGCTGATCGCTGACGCGCCATCACACCACGCGCCGCCGCGGCCGCCGATTGGCCGGGGGCGACCTGGTCTCATTGACAACAAACCGCGGGGGGCGCGCGCGCCCGGGCCGCGGGGGCGGGGCCGCGGGCCGGCCCAAGATGGCGCGGGGTCGGCGGCGCCCGCCGGCAGCGGCAGCAGCCTCCGCTTGAGCGCCCGGGGCGGCGGCGGGCCCTGCGCCATGGAGGGCGGCGAGCTGGCCGCCGAGGGCATGGACACCCTGACTGAGCTGGGCGACGAGCTCACCCTGGGCGACATCGACGGTAGGCGCCGCGGGAAGGAGCGGGGGGGTGGGGTGGAGACGGCGCGCGTGGGCTCCCCACGCGTGTTGGGGGCAGCGCTCGGGTCTCCCCGCGCGGGCCCGCGGCTGCTGGGGTAGGAGGCGTGGGCGGGTGGTCCTTGGATCGTGCTTCTGGAGCGTTCGGCGTGGGGGCGCTTCCCACGCGGTACCGGCTGCCACGCGCGCGGGGGGAGCGGGCATCCCCCGTCCCGGGTGGGCACAGGCGGGGCAGCGGAGCGCGTCCCGCCGGGCAGCGCTCGCCTGGCGAGCGGCCGCGCGTCTCCCCTGTCAGGGGAGCGCTTCTGGGCGACTTTCGCGGGGCTGCCGCACGCCTGGAGTGGAGGCCGTAGCCGCAGGAAGGCGGTGGGGGTGTGGGGGTCCGAGCCGCCGAGCCCACCCTTCCACCGGTGGCCGGCGCGGGGAGGGGTCGGGAAAAGCGCTGACCGTGTCCCCCGGCTCCTGCCACAGAGCCGCGGGGCAAGCGGCGCTGCCCACGGTCCCCCCGTGTTTCCTCGTGGCTCTTTTAAAGTAGGTGCTAAACGATGGCTGAAGCTGTGCCTCCACTACTGCCCGTGGGAGGCCCAGCCTCAAGCCCTTCTGCATCGAAACAGCTCTAACTGCTTAAATTTCCCCTTTTCCTTGCCATCCTAAAACTTTACTGCATCGCTGGCACAGCCACCGACCTGTGAGAAAACCCCTGTTTTCCACCGAAGTGCAGCAAAATGAAGCGCCTGCGTGTGGCGCCTATTTTGTGTATATTTTTGGCGACACCGAGCAGCTCCTGAAAACCCCATTTAAAATGATATTTCTCGGTGTGGTCTGTGCTGTAGGCTGGTGGAGATGAGCTCCTGCCTTAGCTCACTGCTCTGCTGGGCTGTAATCCCAAACAGAGCTCAGTTTTAGGGGCGGCCAAAATATCCTTGTTTAGCAGCTGGGAGATTAAATTTTAGCAGTACTTTTAGGTTTCTAATTGACACTGATTTGCCACATAGCTTGGGGCGAAATTTATACTCCTTTTTTTCTTTTATTATAAAAGAAGAATATACCTTATGAGAGTGCAATGGGCTTGGTTATTGCTGATAAAGTTTGATAGTGCTCATTGAGGGAAGTGTTTGCTGTTGTTTGAGCACCAAGTAATGAGGTCTCAAGTTCCATACGGAAACTGAGAGGAATTGATGAGCCCAGCAATGGCTCTGAACTGAGGTGTGCCCTGGGAGTTGTGATTCAGAGCCATGAGTAACTTAGGAAAACGAGCTTCACTTTCCTCCCCACCTCCAGGGGTGGATTTTCCCGGGGAAGGCAGGGGAAGGATATGTGACAATCCAGCTTTTTTTGTGCATCAGCATGGATTCATCTCAGGGTTTGAAATTTTGTATTGATTCTTGTTTGGTTTTTAAGTCATCTTGTGAGTGTTCCTCTCCTGTTCAGACTGAGGGGGCTCCTCACTGCCTGTTGCGTGGATTTTGGTTTTTTGTGGTGGATGTGCTCTGGGATGTCAATGCTCACTGGGTTCATGGTTCCACACAGGGCACAGGAGTGGCCGGGGGCCCCAGTGCTGAGCCCAAAGGCTCTTCTTGCCCCAGCACAGGCTCCTCCACCAGCCACGGGCATCTTCTGCTGGCCAGGCACTGCTGGGCAGCATCGCAGTTCAGGGGCTGAGTCACCGGGAGGTTGAAGCCGATCAGGGATCAGGACAGGGAGTTGATTCTGTCTGTTGGAGTCTCTGCTGCTTTCTGTTTCTCAGAGCACAGCACCTCCAGGAGTGTGAGGAAGAGCAGCGTTTGTGCTGGAGAGCTGAGCCGCTGCCTGGGAGAGGCAGCTGAAGCCCAGCCCTTGCCTTTCTGCCAGGTATCAGGCCCTGGGCTGATGAAAGTGGCAAAAGCCCTTGGTGGGCTCAGTTTTGGTTTTGTAATACCTTGTTGACATTTTTGAGCCTTGGGCTGGGCTGGGATTTTGTTCTGCAGTAAGGTCACTCTGCTTTAGGGCCTGAGACCTAGATAGCTCTCTGGCACAGAGGGTGCAGGTGCTCTGGTGACACCGGGTTTATCCCTGATGGCTCCAGAAGCACCTGAGGTTTCTCACAGTCAGTGTAGATATTCTGATTTTTGGGTAGGCAAAGGTGTTTTAAAAAGCACAGATTTAGATTTTGGGTGTTGGCTGTTTCTCTTGCTTTTAATTTTTTGTGTGTGGTTATTAGGAAAGCTCTTGAGCCCTTTAAAAGAGGTGGGTTTT
Organism: Fringilla coelebs; assembly: GCF_963513975.1. Taxonomy (NCBI): domain Eukaryota; kingdom Metazoa; phylum Chordata; class Aves; order Passeriformes; family Fringillidae; genus Fringilla; species Fringilla coelebs. Next base: position 48,445,824 of record NC_140033.1, on the reverse strand, counting down.
AATTAAGACTGCCGGACTTCCTGGCAGTCTTAATTCTTAAAAATTAGGCTTAAGACTTCTTGCGTTTAGTCAAAGCTAAGTCTGTCATAAAGATGTGATTTAACTTGTGAGAGCAGTAGTAGTTTTTAAAATAATCTTATTAAATCTCCTGTATTGAACACAACATGCTTTAAAATATAGTGCTTGAAATTTTGTTCTTATGCTGGAATTTACTCTTCCAGAGAAAATCTCATCTGATTTATGTTTATTCCCTATTTGCAGTTGTGCTGTCTCATAGTGAAATAGCAATATCATCAAATGCAGAGTTTGGGAAGTAGTCTGGATTATCAGTTTTATCATGGTGAGGGTTATTTGGGATGGGCTTAGTTGAAGTCAGTTGGAATGTGAAGAGCTGTTTAATATCCATCTGGATGTTGATCTTGAAACAGCCCTCTTTGTTCTGCTAGTGTTTTGTGAAAGCCAGTTAAGGCAATGCATTAAAAAAAAAAAATCTTTCATTCCTATAGTGAAGAGTGGAGACAGGGGTTTGATCCAGCTGGTCCCTGAGGGTGGCTGCTGCCTCAGGCTGGGGGAGCTGTGCGTCCCCACTTTGTGTCAGGTTGTGAACAGGTCAGGAGGACACATCTCCTCCCAAGCTCTTCCCTCCAATAGACTCTAGTTCTTGAGAGCAGTGGTAATGGCCAGTGCTTAAATGTGTGTCAGGGTGTGGAGGGATTGCTATCCAAAGGGAAGAGTAGTAGTATCACAGAAATATGTCGAAATGTGTGTTGAGGGAGCAAGAGGCTTGGAGGAGGATTCATCCCTTTGCCCTGTTTCAGACAAAGGAGTGTCAGACAAATTAATTGGATTATGTGTGGGTGGCATTTCAGAGAGCTGAGCAAATTAATAGCCCTCTTATTGCTGGGATATAATCCATGGAAACTTCTTCTTGTCAAAAGTTTACTACTTCAAACCTACCTCATAAATCACAGCAGCAACATCATTTAGGGTTTGTGAATGAGGAAGGTCCTGGTGTAAGAAGCCCTTTGCTGTATTTTTTCCTATAAATCAGAAATCTATTTTTTGCTTCCTAAACCCATATTTATTATTTTGTTATAATCTCTCTTAGGTTTGTGGGTACCCTCTTTTCCTGTTTCCAGAAAAAAAAATAAATGGGACTTGAAGAAAACCATGGAAAAGCCAGTGCAGGAGGGACAGGTCCTGGAGTGGGGAAGAATGTCTGATTCCTCATGCCACTGCCTGCACACAGATCAGGGAAAGATTCATATGTCTTAAGGTGTTAAATTGGGTTAGATGGAGGGAAGAGAAAGCTCTGCTTATGAGCAATGATCTCTTGGTTGTGAAATGTTCACCTCTACGGGAAAGGCCTATAGCGTTGCAGTAGGAGCTTCTTGATGTGGGCTCATAAAATCCTGGAGAAGGTGGGATGCAGAAAACTTGTTGCGCAGTGATTGCAGGCATAAAACCAACAGAAAAAGTTATTCTGATGTTTTAAACATATGCATGGATTTGTCCTGGTACCGTTCTATAAAATGGTGTTTCCTTTCATAGTTTTTCCCCAGTTTTTGTTATGCTTGTAAGTAAAAGAGAGATAAGATGAATTCTTATCCTGTCTCTTCCTTTTCCAGATACTCTCTGGGACACTAGAGATAGGAGACTTGAAAGCTCCCAAAAGTTGGGTGGGAGATTGGTTAGTGCTGGAATTGTGGAGGTGCTTGGTTTCTTCCTGCTGCAAGGGTTAGACTGAAGGAGTGATGGAACAACAGTCTAATATATTGGAGATGGTTTTAAATTCTAGTCTGTGCTTGGATCTTGTTGTCTGTAAAGTGCTGTGGGAGGGTCTTTATTTTTGCCCTGAACATCAGCAGCAGTGCTTTGCCACTGACCACGTCCTGGTCTCTCTCTGGAGGTGTTGCATTGGTGTGATGTTCTCTGAAGGTTTTGAAGAACCCAGAGCTCCCTTCTGTGCACTTACACCATAATTCCATGATGTAAATGGCAGGTGTCAAAGTATGCAGGTGATGAAATAGTGTTGAACAATTTCAACTGTTTCTGTTGAAACAAGTTTTTTCTTCTGTTTTACAGAGATGTTGCAGTTTGTCAGTAACCAGGCAGGAGACTTTCCAGACCTGTTTTCGGATCCCTTGTGCAGCACCTTCCAGGGCGGCGGCGGCAGCAGCAGCGGGAGCCTGGAGCCGCAGTTGCAGCGGCCCTACAGCCAGGTGCAGCTGCAAACCTTCCCGCCGCCCCCTGCCTCCCCCCAGCTCCAGAGCCTGCCGGTGAAAGCGGCGCAGACGACGCCCCCAGCCCCTCCTCGCTCAGCCCCTGTCCTGCAGCCGCGGCCCTCGGTGCAGCCTCAGCTCCAGCAGCAGGCCGTCATGATCACGCCAACGTTCAGCTCTGCTCCCCAGACCAGGATTATCCAGCAGCCAGTCATCTACCAGAATGCAGCCACAAGCTTCCAAGGTAGTGCTTGCGGTGCTACGGGTGTGCCTGGTGCACTTGAGATTCCAGGATGCTCAGGCTGCAGATGAGCCTGGTGCACTTGCAGTAAATGGCATCACTGTTCAAACTCCAGGTGCATCCTCAGCCATGACGAGTCTGATGATCCTTTTCTTGTGATGCTGCCTGTGGAGTGTCCCTTCTCCTACCTGTGTGGCTTTGGAGTTGGGGAGCATGAGAAATTGTCAGGAATGAGATCTTAACTGTTTTTGTGCGACCTCTTACCGTAATTGTCTTGCTCTTCTCATCTGGCCTGGCCTTCTGCCCTATGGCTCTTGGGAGGCTTGAGAAAAAATGTCTTAAAACATCATTGTTGGCAGCCCTGTCCTCCCACTGATGGGTGCCCTGGGCGGATCCCATCTGTCCCACACAGCAGTCTGGAATGAAGGCACATTTTATCTTCTAAACTCTGGAGCTCAGTGCTTGCACTGAGCAAAGACACCTGTAGTAATATTTAGCAGTCTTCCTTTGTGAATGCTTCATGACTTGATCCTCTTCAGTAGGTTTTGATTCTTTACATGACAGATAGAATCCTATGGTCCACCAAGATCAGAGGGAGTGGGAAAGTGCCGTCCTGTATAATGCCACTGAAGCAGAGTTCTGTGCTATCAGACTAAAGGGTTTTGACTTTATTTTCTCTTAGCTGATCCTCTCTGCCTCCTGGAAAGCTGCTACTCTAGGTGCAGTGCCCTCTTGCAGAAGTCACCAAAGCAGCTGGAAGTTTCCCAACACGTGGGAGGTGTTAGATGAATGCTGCCTACTAAGAAGCAGTGGGAAGAAGAGGAGTGATGCTAGGAGCGTTTCCAGGCTCCAGGAGGGAGATGTGTGTCTCTTGACCATTTGACATCTCTTCTGCTTTTCAGTTCTCCAGCCTCAGGTCCAGAGCCTGGTGACATCCTCGCAGGTGCAGCCGGTGACGATCCAGCAGCAGGTGCAGACGGTGCAGGCCCAGCGAGTGCTGACGCAGGCTGCCAACGGCACCATCCAGACCTTGACGCCTGCCACGGTCCAGACTGTTGCTGCTCCACAGGTTCAGCAAGTTCCAGTAAGTAAAAATGCAGCATGATGGGGGGATCCAGCAGAACAAGAAAGTGCTTTTGTGGGTCTGGTCCCCCGGCTTGCCCAGGGAGAAGGGGTGAAGCTGTAGGGCTAGCGATCCTGCCTGGGATTGCTTCTGCACAAATGTTTCTAAACCTGAGAGGTTTAGAAACCTGAGAGGTTCTAGCCAGCCCGTGTCCCAGAAGCATTTTACTTCATGCAGGTCATGTGTGAAAGTTGCTGTTGTGAGATGTGATGTGACTTCTGGGCAATGCGCAGCAACTGTTTTCAGTAAAACAGTAACTAAATGCAGTCTAAAATTATTTTTTAACTTGGTGCTGCCAAACCCAGTTGGAAACTTTACTTGAACAGGCTTTCTTTGACTTTTGCCTTCTTTTTTGCACATCCATCACCTCTACCACGTCTTATAAGGACTGGTTGATAGTGGAATGTGTTCTTTTAATTCTTCTGTCATTTTTAAAAAAATAGTTTTACTGTTTTACAGTGCCATGTGATTTTTTTTTTCATTCTTGTGCATCTTTGTATTAAAGAAAAATGTTTGTCTATGAGACTCAGTATGACAGAGTTGCTATGGTTCAGTTGTACTATGCCATCTCTGGTGTTCTCAGAGAGTCAACAAGGTATTTGAAAGAAATAAGTGCAAAATAACTTAGAGTGGATTTTGATCTGCTTGATATTAAAGGTACAGATCCTTTCAGTGAAATTGCACAGAGAAGCTACTGTGGGTGTTTGCCAGAGCAGACTGTCCTATCTGTGTTAGACTGAATACTCAGACAGTTAAAGTAGAGAGCTAATTATAGGTGTAACTGGAGAGGGGAAAGCAGCTTTTCCATCAGCTCTTTTGTGTTTTTATATTCTTGTTTACTTCTGGTGACTGATTTGAAAACCACAATCGTGGTGGTTCCTCTGCCCCATGCTATCCAGTGCTGTTCAGACTGTCTCCTGCTCAGGGTTTGCACTGGAAAGCATCCAGGTGATGCAGGGTACAAGTCAAAGAAATACTCACCTTGCTCTTTTGCCAGCCACCGAGTTGTAAAGCTATTACAGCTCTTTCAGTGCTTACCTCTGGCTACTGAGATCAGCAGGGAAATATGAGCCTGCTCTCCTCTTCACCTGTAACTGTTTTCAACCTAGGTTCTCGTCCAACCTCAGATCATAAAAACGGATTCCCTGGTCTTGACAACCCTGAAAACAGATGGCAATCCTGTTATGGCTGCAGTACAGAACCCAGCCCTGACAGCACTCACTGCTCCCATCCAGACCACAGCTCTGCAGGTACCTTGTGGCTGTCCTTCCATCCCTGTCCTCACTGATGTCCTTTCCTGTTAACACAAGGAAGAGATTTGTGCTTTAGTGTTCTGCAGTGGCACAGGCAAGAAGGGGTTTTGAAGGCTGTTGTACACACGTCCAGGGCAAGTAATACCCTGGTTCTGTCAAGGGTAAACACACAGATTGTATTGTTTGGCTGCCTTCCCATGGCCAGTAAGCAAAGATCAAGGGCACATTTCTGTTTAACTTTTTCTGGTACTACGAGGAATATGGCCTAAAAACTCAGTCTAGTTTTGAACTTGAAGCCAAAAGCTAACTTGCTCAGAGTACCTGTGGAACTTTCTTTTGCTCCTCAGTAGTGTCTAATAGTAGTACATTAAATGTGACAACTGATTAAACTACTTTTCAGAGGGCATTTGTAGGGAAGATTTGTCATAATCATTGGAGGTGGCAATTGTTCTTCATGGCCTCCGCTTGTTATCAAGTCTTAGAAATTTATGCCCCCAAAGAAACATTTATTATGATCTTGTATGTTCTGAACAGATATCCTTGTATAAATATTTACTTGGGAAGATAAGTTTGTCAGTGTGGGCCTAAATGTTGACTTGTTTTGCAGTAGCATGGTAGGCTTCTTAGAAGCTTATTAGCAACCAGGCTCAAATCTTCCATAATCTGCTTGCTTTTAGATGACGTTTTCACACAACTTGAGGCTTACAAGGTTGTGTCTATCTGAAGCATGTCTGAACACATTGAAATTAGGTGGATATTAGCCAAGGAAAGGTATAGGACTTAAATTCACTTATTTGTCAAGTTCCAACTTGAAGTGAAACTGGAATAATTTCTGGTATCCCAATTAGAAGACTATTTCAGTTGAAATTGTTCCTGAAATTGGTCATTACTAGTTTATTCTCATGGCTAGCTGATCTAGTCTAGTTTTGTCTTTTGACAGAAATGACTCTTACTCTCCATAGCTACTTGCTTCCCTGATCCTTGGTGTACTTCAGAGAACACATGTGCCTTTCTAAATCTTGCTTTGCTGGATTAAGCAGTCTGAACGTTCATTACAGCTGTCCTAGGAGCCCCTCTGTGCAGCTGTTCTGGTGGGATTCATCATTTTTTATTTCTGAATACCTACTGCTTTAGTTTGCTTAGATGGTCTGTCCTACATCTAGGTGCCCAAGTTTGAGCTTTCCATTCTGCTGTATATCACTCGTTAGTCTTAGTTCCTCATATTAAGGCATTTTTATAACTTATGTTTTGCTTTTTTTTATTTAATGAAATTCAAATTAATTTGGACTGTGTTCCTCAAGCCAGAGGTTGTTTTTTCATAGTTGTATCCTTTCCAGCATTGTCGTTACTTGTGTCATTGGAAGTAGTGTAGGCTGTTGCTGTTTTCATGACAATGTTTGTCCAAAGAAAAGGTGGATTTTGACACTTGGAGCGTAAAGATTGTGGGAACAAGGAGGGGCTTTTGTCCCTTGCTGTATTTCAGTGGATGAACAGAGTGTAGTATTGGCAGAAGTGTTGATGTGCTTGGAGAACAGGAGATGTTCCTATTCCACAGTGACCAGTGTGGGAGCCAGAGTGACAGATTTTTCCTGCGTTGCTGTGCCAATGCTTGTGCCAGCTAAGCAAGATGGAAGGATTTTGGCATCTCACACGTTTTCTGAGCTGTACCAACTTTTTCTGATTCCTGTTTACTCCTTCTGTTGCCATCATAAACCTTATCTAAATTGTCTGATTGCTCTTGACACTTGTTACACCTGGTCTTGTAGACCCTGGTTGGGAGCAACGGGACCATTTTGACCACAATGCCAGTGATGGTGGGACAAGAAAAGGTGCCTATTAAACAAGTTCCTGGGGGTGTCAAGCAACCTGAACCACCTAAAGAAGGAGAGAGAAGAACAACTCACAACATCATTGAAAAGCGCTACAGGTCGTCCATAAATGACAAAATCATTGAGCTGAAGGACCTTGTCATGGGAACAGATGCCAAGGTAAAGACGGGAGATAAGTGCAAATGTGGTGTCATAAACACTTGTCTGCAGGTGCTCATTTGCTCTACCAAATGAAGCATTTGGGTACATGCAGCTGTTAGTAGCATGCACCCGTGTATTGGGGTAAGACTGGTGAGAATCACTTGTGTTCCATAATTGTATTGAGGAAGGGTCATCTGTAAAATATTAATTTTACTATGATAGTGGTACTGTTTCTTGAAAATAAGCTATACCTTATGCATTTGTTCTTATATTAATTAGGTCTAACTTAAAATAGGCCCTCTAGGTAGAATATCCAAGTGGATGTTTTGATAACTCAGCTAAACCAGATCTTGCTTCAATTAAGTTTCCTTTTCCATGTGACTGCAGTAAGGATGAGGATTTACAGAGCTTTCCAGTTTGTTTCCTTTAGACATTGAGCTGTAAAAACTCCTGCTTGCTCAAATGTTGGAAGCTTTCTTGCACCACATATTTAGGGTTTGTTCCTACTTGGTTTACCTGATGCTGGTGAGGCAGGCAGTAGTATTCTTGATACCTTCTCTGACTACTGCACAAATAAGTGGACTAGTGAAGTCACCTCCTATTGCTGAAAGTGCAAGCTTTTGAAATCATGGGTGTTGTGCCGTGGCTTCAGAGTACTTTTGACTTATGTTTAGAAGATAAACTTGCCAACTGCTGCTGGAAGCAAGGATTTGCATGGAGAAGGACAAGCGAGTAAGGCAAGGAGGGAACTACTAATCTCAGAATTTATCGGTGATCAGGCAGCAGCTTGTTCTATCCCAGAATTGATCCATTCATTTACAAACTGGCACTTTCAAAGGACTATTTCTGGCTGAAACCTAGGTGTAAACTCCATTGTAATTTGGATGTTATTCTGTTTCTCTTGTACTGTTCTTTTAAAAGATCTTAGAGAGACCTCATCCTTGTTGATCTTTGATGCCTTGCCCACAGAGCATGCTTTGCTATTGGCTCCTTTGCAGCTGCTGAGAGTCCTTTATACCCTTTTTTTCACCACATGATACAAAGGGTTGTGGTATTCCTACAGGCAGCAGTGATCTTTGATGCTCTTAATATAAACTGCTTTTTGTACATTTAATTCCTTACAGATGCACAAGTCTGGAGTCCTGAGAAAAGCCATTGACTACATTAAATACCTGCAACAAGCTAACCATAAGCTGAGGCAGGAGAACATGGTTCTGAAGCTGGCTAACCAAAAAAACAGTAAGTTGTGGAGACTCTGTAGCAGATGGGAGGCAGTCAGCATGGATGTAGGATGTATCTTGCAGTTTCTTATTCTTCACAGAGGTTGTATTGATAGTGGCAAGTGTTACTCCAGATGACTGAGCCAGTCTGAGAAGTACCGAAGGAGTCAGGGTGGAGAAACATGTACACAGTGCACTCTGATTTTTTTCAGAGCTATTGAAGGGCATTGACCTGAGCAGTCTGGTTGACAACGATGCAGACCTGAAGATTGATGACTTCAACCAGAACGTGCTGCTGATGTCTCCTCCAGCATCTGATTCAGGATCTCAGGCTGGCTTCTCTCCCTATTCCATTGATTCAGAGCCAGGAAGCCCTCTCCTTGATGATGCAAAGGTAGTTGTGACTTCAACTGTCAAATTCAAGCTATCTTCTTCAAGATATTTAAGAGCCAGAATTTAAATTCTTATTCTCAAGAGTGGAACCAGCAGGCATCTGGCAAGCAGATTTGCAAGGCTTAGAGATCCTTTGTAAGCTTGAGGAAGGTGCATGTTTGTGTTTTATCTTTCTTTAAATTACTGAGACTATTTCCTGAGCTGTATTACCTGAGCCCTACCTTAGTTGCTGGAAGAGCTGTGCTTATCCTTCAGCCCCTGTACAGTCTCTGTGGACTTAAGAGTGCATGTTCATTACCCAAGGAGCTTTCCAGGATATGTATGTCCAGTGAGCAAAAGGAGGACTAGAACTTGGAAATGGATGATGATATCAGTTGTGGTTAATAAGAGAGAGACCATAAGTAATCAGAGTAAGAAAAAGCTGTTAGCTGTCTTGGGCTTATGGGTTTGTTTTGTGGATATCACCGAAGTGGGTTTTCTGGGAGAGCCTCAAAAGAGTAGGGACAGCAGAGGTTAATACTAGCCTAACCCAGGGATACAGTTACAGTTAAAACCTGAAATGACTGGACACAGAAGGAAGTTGAAGGTAGTCAAATATTTCAGCCTTATCTTACTAAGCTAGGAAAAGCTTTACTGGAGTTCTTGCTGATCTGGAGCTCAAAAGCAAATTTATACATGTTCTGTTTCTCCTTCTTCCCTACCCCTTCCTTGGCATAAACATTTTTTGTGCTCCAGAATGGCAAGCATTGGGTTTTTTCTCCTTTTTCTCTCCATTCCTATTCCCTCGAAGGTTAAAGATGAGCCTGACTCTCCTCCTGTGGCACTTGGTATGGTGGATCGCTCTCGAATCCTCCTGTGTGCTCTCACATTCCTTTGCCTTTCCTTCAATCCACTGACATCCCTCCTGGACGCGCGAGGAAGCCCCGAGTCCGACAGCCTGGTGCGCCATGGCTCCGGCAGGAACGTGCTGACCATTGACTCAGGTAAGAGCTGGCGTGGTTTGGGCCACGGGGGATGTCCAGCCTTACGTGGTCTCCCTAAAAGCCACCTGCAGCTGTGAAGGCTGCTGGTCACAAAGTGGAGGGTGGCTGTGTTTCAGCAGGATGAGTTTGTGTGTTCAGGAGTTGTACGACCTTTGTTTAGTGGGTGGGGAGGGGCAGTAAACTGCAGGGCAGGGCATGGAAGGAGGGCCAGCTTGGATATGGCTCTAATTCACATCCAGTGTTGTTCTTGCATAAAGTGAGCCATGGCTCAGCCTGGTGAGGTTGAGGTGGCACCTAGTTGTAGCCCAGCAGCTTTGGTTTTTGGCATAGACCCTTAAAAAGTAGTTCAGGGTGAGAGGCGTCTTCCTGTCTTCACCAGTCTTTGAGGCATGTTCACTTTGTATTTGGTTTTAAAGTAGCTGACTGATTTTTGTCACTCAGTCATAAAGTAGTACTACACTGTTGCTATGGAGTCTTGCAACTGGGCTTTTTGATACACTCATTCCCTAAAATTCATAGTTAAAAGTTCAGCTTAGGAGAGGGTGAGGGGATGCTGAAGGCGTGCAGTTGTTTTCCTGACTGGTAAATATGATTCCTCAGTGTTGCTTTGTAAATTTAACAAAGATTGGGAAATGATACTGGAGTATTGAGTACCTGTGGGTGTGTCTTACAGAAAAATCAGAAGACAGCTCTTGGAAAATTAAGTGCTGATTTTTTTTTTATACATCAGTCTTGTAAAAATAATCATTTAGTTGGGAATGTTGAGGATGGGATGTTGGAGTTGGGATGAAAAGGTGTTGGTATGGGTGTTTCCTGATTGAACTGCACTCTTTGCAAAAGCTGATTAAACATGTGGCAAGCGTAGCAAGACATCCTTTGGAGTCTGCACTTGTATTGCCAGGCTTTTGGTGTCCAGGTTAGATTTTAACTTTCATTTTTGGGATATCCATTGTAGATGCAGCTGGTTGGTTCGGTTGGGTGATGCCCACCCTAATCCTGTGGCTGGTGAATGGAGTGATTGTACTGAGTGTGTTTATAAAGCTCCTCGTGCATGGAGAGCCGGTGACCCGGCTGCACTCAAGGTCCTCGGTCACCTTCTGGAGGCACCGCAAGCAAGCGGACCTGGATTTGGCACGGGTAAAGTTGACTCCTTGTTTTGCATCAAATATATCTTTTAGATGGGATTGTGCGTAAATGTTTCCCAATGAGGCAGTGGCTTGGCACTTGCAAGATACTGTATTCATTGAGTGGATCATCCTGTGTGATTTCAGAGAAGCTATTGCCAGGTTGTTCTGAGCAGATTACTGTCCTACTCAGCCTAAGTTAGTGAGGCATGGAAGCAGTGGAAGAGGCTCCTAATCTCTGTCCTTGTTGCTAGCTACTGCATCTTGTATTAGTTTTTGGCAGCAACATCTTGGGTTTTGTCCAGAATCTGGCCTCTGCTGCGTCTGTCTGCTGTCCTCTAGCATCTTGGAAGTCCTCTTTATTGTTGAGGAAACATTATATTATATTATAACATTATACAACATATTGTTGAGGGACCCTGAAATTTCCATGGTGTTTGACAGGTCAGGAAGCTCTTTTCGTCTAGTGCTGATGTGTCTCACAGGGAGTACAGGATCAGAACCACGTGTAGAAAGTATATTTAGGGCCAGATTTCAAGCTGGTGTAAACTGCTGTTATGTTTTCAGTTTCTGTGTTGATGTCCCTCTGCTAAAAATCTTGTCCTGACTTGCACATGAGTTTGCTTTGCTCCCAGTGCCAAGGAGGTACCAAAGTGTCTCTGATAGTGATTTTTGTTGCTGAACCTTTCGTTGTGTTATTTGCAGGGTGATTTTGCTGCAGCTGCGTCAAACCTGCAGACTTGCCTGTCAGTCCTTGGGCGAGCACTGCCAGCTTCCCGCCTGGACTTGGCCTGCAGCCTGTCCTGGAATGTGATCCGCTACAGCCTGCAGAAGCTGGCCCTGGTGCGGTGGTTGCTGAAGAGGACTTCTCATCAGTGGCGGGCAAGGGAGGCCACCGCAGGATTCGAGGATGAGGCCAAGACCAGCGCTCGAGATGCAGCCCTAGCGTATCACAAGCTCCATCAGCTCCACATAACAGGTGAGAGCAGAGGTGGCAGATCTGTCTGGTTTTCCTGAATGAGGAGACTCAGCTGATCCTGGAGCATTCAGGGAGAGCACTACAGCCTCTCTCCTCTGGCAAGGCTGCTGTTAGAAATTAGCCTGACAAATTTTAGGAGGCACTTACTAAAACACAACAGGTTCATGCAATAAAAGAACTTTCTAAGAACAGCTGAAGCACCAGCAGTGTAAGCTTCTCATATCAACAGGTTCTTGTTGTTTCTTTAGGATAGTGGCCCTGCAAATTGTGGTAGTATTTAGTAGCTGGTACTACTGATTAAAAATTAACACTTTTCCTTCTCCTGCTGGTACAGGTAAACTTCCCTCCAGCTCAGCTTACTCAGGCTTGCACATGGCATTGTGTGCTGTGAATCTGGCTGAGTGTGCAGAAGAAAAAATCCCACCCAGCACAATGGCAGAAATCCACCTGACGGCTGCAGTTGGCTTGAAAACCCGCTGTGGAGGCAAGCTTGGTTTCCTGGCGGTGAGTTGTGTTATCTTTCCTCATCATACCCTCAAGCAGAGATCTAGAAAAGCCTGGAAGCTGGCATTGCGGTGTCTTGGAGAGGGCATCTACTAGCACTGCAATTATAATATGACCTGCAATTATGATATGATCTTTGTCCTTGGTGGTGCTGCTCTTTCCTTAGATACTGTTCTCAATCTTGTCCTCTCCTTTCACCAGAGCTACTTTCTCAGCCAGGCTCAAAGCCTGTGCAGCTCGGAGCGAAGTGCCATTCCTGACTCGTTACGTTGGCTGTGCCATCCCCTGGGACAGAAGTTTTTTGTGGAGCGAAGCTGGATGGTGAAATCGGCTGCGAAGGAGAGCCTGTACTGCACGCAAAGGAATCCCGGTGAGAGCCGCTCATTCCCCAAGTGTGTGGCATCCCAGCACTTTGAGGCAGTCTCTCCACTCTTTTCTGGGGCAAAAGTGGGTATCATGTTTGGGAGTGTGTTCTTTTATCCCCACCCTGTTTGTGGTTCTGATGGGTGAGAGGGCATGAGGAGCTGAGACATCTCCTCAGCCTGCAGGGTCTGGCTTGCCGCCCTTTGTATTTTGTACTGTGTTGTACTGCTTTTCTCTATCTGCTGGAACACAACCCAAAGGTGGCCCTGAATGTTTGGGGAGTGACTTTGGGGTGACCAAGGTTTATCTTCTGCAGAGTGGTGTCGTCACTGTTCTGCTGAGAGGCTGAAGTGCCAGAGGGATCTTTGGCCGAAGGCTGCAGCTTTAGAAGGGGATTGAAAGGATAAAAAAGCCCTAAAACTTAGTCTCTAAATAATTCAATTAGTTTCTTGAGGTTTTCCCTCTACTATTCTTCATCATGCTCTTTCCTACATTTTGATTCTTCTTTTTGAGTGTATTGGGAGGTGTCTAGGGTGATGTGCAAGTTAAATGGTTTGGTTTATCCTTCTTCTCTAGCGGATCCCATTGCACAAGTCCATCAGGCATTCTGTGAGAACCTGCTAGAGCGAGCAGTGGATTCGCTTGTGAAGCCTCAGACTAGGAAAGAGGTAGCAGGACAAGAGGAGGAGGAGTTGTGGTGAGTATGTGTGGCTCACTGGGCACTGCTGGCCGCAGCAGCAGACTCTGAGGCAGGGCCCATAAGCACTGACCAAGTGCTGTGGGGCAAACTGCTTGGGTAGTCCTTATTAAAGGCTTGGAACAACAATGCCAATCTGACCACCAGTGTTTATTAGCAGAGCAAGCTCTGCCTCTTTGTATTAAAACCTCTCAAGTCAAAGGTGAACCTGGGAGTGGTGGGGATTTCGGGTGTTAGCTGGGGTAATACTGGTTGATTGCTCAACTACATGGATGGCACTTTCTCTGCTGAGACAAAGTTTAATGTTCAGGAGGACAAAAATTAGCGTGCACCTACCTCTTCTATAGACCAGGACCTATGTCCAGCGCTTTTAGAGCGTGACTGGCAGGTCAGAGAGTGACCCCACCAGCTTGCTACTTTGTGCATGAGTGTTCTTCTGACTGAGTGTGACATCTACCTGCGGTAAAGAACCAAACAGATGTGTGGCAATAGGAGGAAAGATGAACTTGAATATAATTGTCATTGTCTCTAAGCTCTTTGACCAAATGAAAGGAGAAAATGGGTGGGAAACAGCAGCTTTTTGAACCATGTCCAGCTTTCTCCTGGACTCCACAGGAAGCAGGAACCCAGCCTTTGCTAGTAATTGAGCACTGTTTATTGCTGATTTCCAGATATGCTGGTGCCAGGCAAATGTTACATACATATATGGGAAGCTCTGTAAGGATCCTGTCCTCAGAAAGTGTGGGTAAAAGCCTCAGATGGGAAGATAATTCAGTTTCCCTACCTGTGTAGGAAAAATACTGTGTAGCTTTGGGTTTTTTCTCAATCTCGTCTGTTTCCTGGCAGAGAAGGAGCAACAGTTTGGTTTAATTGCTCATGATCAGATGCTGCTATTGAGAGAAGGTAAAAGGATTTGTATAAGGGAGGTGGATTGTCACTATACTTTGGGAGTTCTGTCTCCTCATGGGAAGGACTAGATCTAGTACAAGAGCAAACTTTTGTCCCACTCTAGGGGTGGGAGCTCAAGATCTTCATCTGTAGCATGTCGCAGTTAAATTAGGTCATTGCTGCATATGCTATTTTCTCTGACCAGTGCTGAGAACATGCTGTCACTTCCATTCTTACATATTTGCATATATGCAAATAATCAGAAGTGTAGTTCAGCCTCTTTTGGAGGCAGTGACTGAAAAAGTGCCTATAATCAACTTGTAATGTATGTCTATGTTTGAGGTCAGCCTTGAGGTTAAATCTAGTTCTGTGCTGGTGGTCATGAAAGGGGAGATGTGAAGCTGTTCCTCTCAGAGCATTTCTCTGCACTTCTAATCCTGGGGTGGTCCCTTCAGTCCACTAGTATTGTGTTACCTGTGGAGCTTGAACTTTCTGTGGGCTTAAAGGGTCAGCACTGTTTAGCATGGCTTGTGAACGAGAAGTGCCTTGGTATTTTCTGTTTGACAGCATAGCAAAGATCTGCCTTGTTCCTTGTTTCAGTGAATTCTCGGGTGCCATGGAGTACCTGAAATTGCTCAACTCGTTCTTGGACTCAATGGGGAGTGGAGCCCCACCCTTTGCCAGCAATTCCGTACTCAAGTCTGCCCTGGGTAAGTCTGGCAGAACTGAAGCTCTTTCAGATGCAGGATTTACTGCCAATACAAATTTCCTCTCCTTACCACCTCTCAAACTTCAGTCAAGGAGAAATGCAGTCCTTGGAGTGAGGCCTGATTACATGCCAGTGTGGTGCCACAGCTCAGACTGGAAGAAAGCGATTAAGGAGGCTCATAAATTTGGCTCTGTGTTACAATGCTGAGTGCCCAGCCAGGGACTGCTACTATTTGTATTGTTGGGCAATATTTTATTTCCAATTTGAACCCTGTGCCCTCGCCTGAGAGCTTGCTCCTAGCAATGCAAAGCAAGAGGAAGGGTGGAGCATATAAACAAACGTAGCAGCATTGCAGTTGAAGTACAGGAAGGGTTTTTTTCCATTTAATTACCTATTGAACTGGGTTGCCCCCACTTTCACGGTGGCTGTCAGATATATTCCTCAATCTCCAGAGACCTGCAGCCTCTGCTGTAAGCAAGCTCTGGGCATATATTGGGAGGGCTTGTTTTGGTCCCTTGGTGTATATTTAGTGGGACAGCAAGGGCTGCAGAATCCCTCTGAGCCATGTGCTCCTCTGGGCTGGGTTGGTAACAGACTGCTGGAGTATTTGTTTAGCTTGGTGTTGGCACAGACAGCACCTGGCAGCTCACTGGGATACTAGTGCAGCTTTAGAGACAGACTAACTGCTGTACCTAAATCTATAGAGCAAACATAGTAGGAAAAGTAAATAATTGTTTTTTTAAAGGGAAGTCTGTGCTTGGGTCAGTATTGCCATAGAATTGAAAAGCAGGTTAGAGTAGCAGAACATATGTCCTTTTGCCCTAAGCAGGCTTTGGGAAGTTTTTGAGGGGATGTTAAATAATGAAGGTAATTCTATAGGAAACTCTATGTACTGTTTTAATGGTGATCAGTGCCAATCATGAGTGTATATATGAGTGGAGTTATTATTTGGGTGGTGGTGAGTGGAGATCATTGTCAGTAAGGAAGTCAACAAATTTCTAGACAAGATGGTGGGATACATTCTTGTTGACAAGATAGAAACATGCCATCCAAAACTCTGCTTGCAGTCAGATGTAGGGTGTTTGCGTGCTGCTGAGTTCCTTTGTGTTTTTGCAGCGCATTTCAGCATTCACATGGGTGGCTGAGTTCCCATGGGATCAGTTTGGGCCCTTAGCATCAATCCCAAAGGAAGGCACTGGCAAGGGCTTGTGATACCTGTCCACTTCTCCAGGTGTGAGGGAGCCAGGTGTGCTCTCCCAGGCTGCAGGCGCTGGTTGTGTTTTGCAGGTCCTGATGTGGTGTGCCGGTGGTGGTCAGCAGCCGTGGCCATGGCAATCGCTTGGCTCAGAGGGGACGATGCAGCTGTGAGGTCACATTTTGCAGAAGTGGAGCGCATGCCAAAGTCCCTGGAGATGTCAGAGTGCGTACACTTGTACACTTTTCAAACTGCTGCTCCTTCTAAACAGGGGTGACTCTTTCCCCTAAGGCTATTCTGTAGAGTCACATCTGCCTGTCTTCTGGAGCTGCATGTCTCTTGTGCTCTGCGAGTGTCAGTGTTCTCAGTAGCTCATGTGTAGGTCAAGGCTTGCAGACTGATAATAAAGCTATGGACTGGAAATCTCAGTCATAGTTGCTTCTTTAGGGATGTATTTTGGCTTTGTTCTAATTGTACAGTCTCCCACCTTCTAACATCAACCAAAACTCACGTGATGATGGAAAGGATGGTGTCATCATCTCTCTTCTTTTGCACTAAAGAATCTTTGCCAGCTTTCTCTCAATTGTCTGTTCTGTCTGTGTAGGTGAGGAAAAATTGCCATCTTTTTTCTGTCTAAGGAGTGATGATATCTCTTGAAGGTGGGAGAGTGAAAGCTGATGCTGTAGCAGCATGGCATGGTATTGCTTGAAAGCAACCTGCTTTCTCTTTCAGGAGTGCCCTGGTGAAAGCTACCTTCTACATGTGTAAAGCTATGCAGGCCTCTCTGTCTGGGAAGGCAGATGGACAGCAGAGCTCCCTGGGTCACTGTGAGAGGGCCAGCAGTCACTTGTGGAACAGCCTCAACATGAGCAGTGGCACGTCCAGCACTGTCCTCAACAATGTAAGCATTGTAAGCCCTGAGATAACACATGGTCTATCTTGATTGTAAGGTTGGTCTTGCTGCAGGTGTGTCACTTCTCTGTTGTAGCTACATTCTCCATTTACTCTGTGGATCATGGGATTAGAGGGGAGGCTTCTTCCCTATCCTTGAAAAGGGCATTGCCATTGTTCTGTTTCTGCTGTATGGGGGAGCAAAGCCACAAGTACAGTGTCATCTCCCTGGGCATGGTGGCAGCTCTCCTTCCTCTTGTGCCAGTAGCTGTCACCCCTTTCTGGTGCTTTGACCAGTTTGAATTTGGCCCTGCATAGATGGAAAGTATCCATCTCTCTCCTCCAGGTCAAGTTGGTGATACCTGTAAAACAGGACATCACTAAGTCAAGTCTGCTTGTTTCAGGCCACACTCATGAATGTTTGAATCCTCTGACACAGAAGTATGACTATGCTGTGCTACTCCTGAGTTTGTGTGGGGCTTGTTTCTCTTCTTTCCAGGATTACATAAAACTGGAGCTTCCCTCCATGGCTTATGGGACGTGCTTCTGGTCCCTTTCGTCTTTGCTGGGTGGCAGCTGTAGTGCATTGTAGTTGCATTGCATGTTGTGGCAGTGACTGTGCAATGTTTCTGCAGTGCAGTACAGAGGCACTCTCCGTTCAGCAGCACAGGCAGAGAGCCCTTCCAGAGCCGGGAGTGGTGCTAGAGGGCAGCAGCAGATGGGGAAAAGGGGTTTGGCAGCCACTGTCGGCTGTGCCATGACTGCCTCTTTTTTCTCTGCAGGTGGCAAGGCTGTCTTTGCTGTTTCCCACTAGTTTGTGTCACTTTTTGGCAGGAAAACCTCTGCAGGAGGCTGTGTTTCCATGGGATCAGTTTGTATTTGTTACCATTGATCCCAGTGAAAGGTGCAGGCAAGGGCATGTAACATTGATGCAGTGGTGCCCTTGGCACGTTTCCTTTTCTTGGTAGAGAGATGCCACTTGAGCAAAATGCAAAGGCCTGCACCTTTTGGTGCATTGTAGTAGGGTGACACAGCGGGGAGGGCAGAGAGCCCCCAGGTGGGCAGGAGGTGCTGTGGTTGCCTTCCCGTGGGCCGTGTCAGCAGCCACGTAGCTTGTTACTCGCCTAGTGCTGTGTGTTACTAAAAGCGTGTGCCCGGGCATCTTGGCTCTTGCAGATGATCCAGCTGCTGGCCTGTGACTTGCTGCTCTCCCTCCGCACCAGCCTGTGGCAGAAGCAGGCCAACGCCAGCCAGGCGCTGGGTGAGACGTACCACGCCTCGGCCCCCGAGCTGACGGGCTTCCAGCGCGACCTGGGCAGCCTGCGCAAGCTGGCCCACAGCTTCAGACCCGCCTACCGCAAGGTGAGGGCTTGCCTCTCCTGCCTGCTCACCTCCAGCTTATCTATAGCCCTTCCTGGGGGAATGGGAAGCTGGTGCCCTTGGGAACACAGGGTGTATCTGAGCTTGCATGGTTTGGATACTTGGGGTGGGATGCTCTTCCACTACCAGCCTCTGTACTTGCTGTTGGTGGCTGATAAGGGAGGCTCCTGTGGGAGTGCAGTGCATGTGGGGAAGTATCCACCTTAGTTTCTGCTTAGAAAACTATCAGCGCATGTGTATTGCCAAATACCATGGCATCCTGCCTATTAAGGTGGCTTCAGACTAAGTCTGTCCATCTGGGGAGTGTGGAAGGAAGCTTCTCAGCCATGTTGGCTCTGCTGAGTTAGCTGGAGGGTCAAAAGCCTTCTGCATCTGTAGACCCCAGGTGCTTTTCTTGGCATTTCTCTGCTTCTCTTCAGTTCATCTAGTTTTAAGCCTCTGTAGAGGAAGTAGAGTCTAATACTTGGACACAAGAGTTGTTCTGGTATTGTCCAAACTCCAGATTTCAAAGTTTCATGCTGTTACTAAAGCACTGCACTAGCAGCATAGGTTAAGAATCCTGCCTGGACCACAGTGCCAAATTTTGCTCTCAGATTTTTCTACCCTGTTCCCTGCTCTCAATCCTCCCCTTTTCCAGGCCACTCACAGTTAGGTGTCAATTTTTTTTCCCCTTCCTCATGGTTGCCCTGACCTGTAAATTCCCCAGAGACAGGTGGAAAGATGAGGGAGGAGCATGGAAATGGGTCTCTGTTTTTGTCAAGGTGTCAGTACTCCGCTCTTGAAGTGTTGTGGCTGAGGGATGACAGTTCAGCCACAGCATCGTCCCTGTGCCAGCCCACCTCTCATCTTCCATCCTGCCTTCCCTTCCAGGTCTTCCTCCACGAGGCCACCGTGCGCCTGATGGCAGGGGCCAGCCCGACCCGCACTCACCAGCTGCTGGAGCACAGCTTGAGGCGACGCACACCCCAGAGCAGCAAACAAGGTCAGCCCTGGGGTCCAGGCAGCGACCCACTGCATGTGGGACTAGGAGGGGGCAGTGCTTGGGCAACGTGTGAGGGCATAGATACAACCTGCAGTGGCTTCTGCTGTGTCAGGGTAATGAGCTGCCATCAGCCTGTGGCTCAAGGCAATGCTTCGGCCATGTTCTCTACAAGCCAGCTAATGTGAGCTGCGAGCCCTGGGCTGGAGGTGTCGGCAAACAGATGGAAAACATTTGCCTTCATGAAGCTACAAGTGCACAGAACTTGGCTGTCTGGGGTTTGGAGCAGTCAGTGCAAAGGCAGAAGCTGGGAATTCTAAAGGGAGGAGCCAAAAGATGAAGGATATAAGGGAATGGGAAGCATGAATGTCAGTGTTGGTTTGAGCCCTAGGAAGTGAGCTGAAAGGAACTGCCTCTGTAGAAGACAGGACTGACAGTTCCTACCTGACTCTAGCTCAGTGTTCTCCTAAAGGCCCTCAGGGTGCCCCCTGCTCTTGGCTCAGCCAGGGGATGCCCGCCAGGGAAGCCTGTGGCAGTTGAGGGCCTGTGTGGTGGGGTTTTCTCATGCAGGTGGTAGCTCTGTTAGAGTTTTCTCTGTTCGCTGTTTGCCCATAGGTGAACTGGACACGTTGCCGGGCCAAAGGGAGCGAGCCACGGCCATCCTGTTGGCCTGCCGCCATCTCCCCCTGTCCTTCCTGTCCTCGCCGGGCCAGCGAGCGGTGCTGCTGGCTGAGGCTGCCCGCACCCTGGAGAAAGTGGGGGACAAGCGCTCCTGCAACGACTGCCAGCAGATGATCGTCAAGCTCAGCGGGGGCACGGCCATCGCTGCCTCCTAACGCCGACATGGGTTCCCTTTGTGCAAAGACAGCCTGGTTGAACATCAGCCTGGACTTCCCTTCTGGACCTTAGAAAAAGTGCTAGGTTAGGGCTGTGCTGGTGGGATCAGGATGGGGTGGGAGAGGGAGGGAGGGTTTTGGGTTTGATTTTTTTTCTAAACTTGCCCCAGGTTTAGCTTTACTAGCTTCCTTGCTTGTTCTCAGGCACTGCAGCAGGAATCTGTCTAGTTGTGGTTTTTGTCACTATGCCTGGGGCTGTTGAGAAACGCTGCCCCGACACAAATCACCTATCCCTGCTTGGGAGAGAAGCCCACAAGCCCACGGCATAGAGAAGTGGCACATCCCGTGTCTGTCCTCAGGGGTATTTTGTTCCCTTTCCAAACACCTCTGCAGAAAGGAAATCTCTGGGGAGGGCAGAGGATCTGTTCAAGCCTTGTCCCACGGGGCCGCTGGGGCCTAAGGCTGTTCCCAAAAGAGAGGGGAAGGCACCAGCTTTCCTTGAGTTGTGTATCAGGAAACTGAAGCCCCCTAGACCCAACTTACCTAGGTGCTCTGGGAGTATCGCTTGGGGCCAGTACTGCCTGGAAAATTTCTCTACAGTTTTTATACAGGTTTTTTTATAGGAATGTTTGTGGCTTTACAAAAACATGGGGAACAATGCAGCAGATTTCCCTTCCCTTCTGCTTCATGTGTCTTTTCCTGTGATAGCTGCCTCCAGTTTTCAGCAGGGGGTGGGTTTGTGGCAGACTGCAACAAGCAGAGCCTGATGGAAGACCTTGGCATCCCTGGTCATCTGGTGCTGGGTGGCAGCAGAGGTGGAAATGCAGTGCCCTGCACTTGGCATGAAGGGTGAATGCTTCTCTGGTGCCTTTTTGTTGATGCAGAAAAAATTTTTAGAAACAGTTTTTTTATGTTACTCAACTCCCAGTCCCAGAACTTGTCTTCAGGTGTTTCTCCTTACCTTGTCTAACTGCTCCACAGCTCTTGCAGGATTTGGGAGGTACTGGTTTAGGGTGCAAGTCTCCCAGCTTTGTTACCGTTGCTATTCAGAGCAGTTTGACTTGCAGGTGTTGAACTGCCTGTGACTTTCCAGGAGTGGGAGGTGGATTTGGGACAGGGAGAGAACGGTTTGCCCTCTTTCTCTCTGCCTTTCCTGTTGCATCTCTCCAAAGAAGTGCAGAGTGGTTGCCCTCTAACATGTGCCTATGTGGAAACCAGCATTTGGCAAGTGGGCATTGCTGTTCCTCCATGTGTACGGCCGGCATGTTCTCCATGTTGGCAGTTTGAAGCATTTAGATACAGGCAGCCATCCAAATCCATCCTGTCCCAATCAAGCCTGTACTGCCCAGCTCCTGCAAACTTGGACTGTTTTGCAAGGAGCTTTTACATCTATCCAGCTCTTGCAGAGAGGCATGAGCTCCTTCAAAATGAGAGGAGAAAGATAGGGGCTTGTGGTTTCCCTTTGCACAGGGTCTTTTGGCATCTGGGAGGGCCGTTTAATGTGCTGCAGTAATTGAACACAGGTAAATGCTAGTCCTGGAGTTGCCTGGCTTCAAGGAGAGGGAAACTGGGGCTAGGAGAAACCTGTCTCCCAGCAAAGCCTGTTCCCAGTTATTGTGGTCTGTAGCTGTGGACAAAAGCGTGGGGACCAGAAGGTGTTTGCCTACCGCCCCCACTTTATTTGGGGAATAGCTGGTGGACACCCAGCTGCAGTAGCCAGTACTGTCCTCCTGGCTGGGGTGTTCCTTGCTTCCTGGAGTTGGTTGGAGGCGGAGCTCATTGTTTGAGGGGAAGAGGTTGCTCTCAAGAGTGTCTGATCAGTGTAGGAAACGCTCTGGCGGCAGCAACTTCAGCTTTGAGCAGGTACCCTAAGTGTGCAGAACAGCTCTTGATTTGTACACATTTTGGTTGCTCATTGCCAAGTTCATGAGCTTACCAGTGATCCTGTTTTGGGGGAGTAGATTGCCTCTTCCTGATTTATTTTCCCTCTTCTGTGGCTCTCATGCTGTCTTTCTTGTCAAGGAGTTTTTTTCCTAAAATACAGAAACTCCTTGCCTGTGGCAACCTCTCAGTTACCTTGCATTTCTCCAGGTCTGCGTGCAGCACGTGGGCAGTTCTGTGCTTTAGTAAAATGGGAGGTAAGGCTTTGGGAAAGCAGTGATGCTGAGGTTTTGCTTTGTCACTAATGGTAGAGCCCTGGGAGCTGGGCTGCAGGGAGTACTGGCTGGGCCAGGAGCTGGGAGAAGCTGTTAGGCTGAAACCCAGGTAGTGAATAGCATGAAGTACCAAGGGTCTAGCATGGCTGGTATGTCTCTGCCCCCTCCAGAGTGAGGGATCTTTGCCCTGTTTTTTCTACACTGTTCAAAAATTTGCTGTCCATCTGTCCCTACAACTTTTTTTATATGTGTGTGTATATACTGTAACTTTTTGGTTTGTGGGTGGGAGGAAATTGTTTTATGGATTATGTGAAGAAAGTCTATTTATCCACATGGAGTTCAGAGTAGGGATGCTTTGTGATATGAGATGCAACTGGTGGTGGGGAAGTTCCCCAGGGAACATATCTGCTGTCTGAAAACCCTGTTCCAGGGCTTCTGAGCATCTGTTACCTAATAAAGATGAATGTTACCACCACCTCCCACCTGCCCTCTTTCTCTTAGCTCTATTCATCCCACCCAGCAGCTGCTCTTAAGCAGAGGTGAGCTTGAGAAGTCCTTTAGAGACATAAAACCTCAGAGGTGCCTCGTGAAGCTGTCAGTCCTTTGTCTGGATGACCTAGAGAACAGAACTGTACCGTTTGCAGTGAAAGTCCCTTGGAGGAGCAAGTGTGGTGTCTCCATGCTTCTCTGGAAGCAGCTCAAGAGGATGATGGCTCGAGCAGAGCCAAGCACGGTGGAGCTGGGCCAGAAGCCTGCAATTCTAGGAGCTTCTCTAGGGGAGGAAGGCTGTTACCTGACCTTGCTTTAGAACGATGTCCTTTCGCTCCATCTCTTTGTTTCTCTGCTCCCCCTGGTAAAACTCTGTCAGAACCATTAAACTTCAGACAGAGGGGATCTGTTTTTCGTGCAGCTGCTTGAAGGGTTTTGCAGTTGGCCCTGTAAGCTGTGTTCCCACCATGTCCCCCATTGCGGGGGGTTCCCCATGCCCTGTGGGGGAGTGGGCTTTGAGCCCTACTGCCCCAGGGCAAGGTTTTGCGAGCAGTGTGAAGTTCCCCAGCCAATTGATGCCAAGGCCATACAGTTTAATGTGTTATTTATTGACAAGGTGGAGCGTGGGGCAGGGAGGAGGCTGGGGAGGGCAAGGGGCTGCTCGGGCTGTGCAGGCAGCATGGGGCCGTGCTTTGAGTCAATTGCTCTTCCCCTCACCTCGTCAGAGAAGCCGGGTGGGGGTGCCTGGCCCCTGCAGGATCTGGTCCCAGTCTGTCCAGCATTGGCCCCCATCCCCTGAGCAGGGTAGCGCCAGTGTGTTCCCGGCTCAGCCTCTTCGGGACGTGGGCTGAGAACTGCTGAACCTTGTCCGGATGAGTCCCCAGCGCCTCCTCGATGGCGAAGTGCAGCTGGCAGTCCCCATCCCTGGGGCCAGGAAGGACGGCGCTCTCTCTGGCCAGCGCCGCAGTTTGTGTAAGTCCTGTGATGCTCTCCTCCGGTGGGCTGCCCCCGATGGCAGCAACTCCCGCGTGAGGGGCAGCCCCAGTCCCTGCTGGCAGTGGCCGTCAGACGGTGACCTCGGTCTTGCTGTTGGTGGCGAGGTGCCGGGAGTGCTGCCCGTACAGCGAGGTGGAGGGGCCGAAGGCCTCGGGTGGCCCCTCAGGGCGCAGGGAGGCCAGGCCCGGCCGGTGGGGGCCGCGATGGGGGCCCCCCTCCCAGCCCCCCGGGAAGGCCAGACCCCCTGGCACCTTGGGGCCCTTGGCCTTGGGCAGGGGGCAGCCCTCGGCCAGCACCGGGGTCTCGGCTGGGAAGGTCAGTGTGCTGGTGGGGGGTGCCTCCAGCCCCCCAAACCGCCTGTAGAAGTCCTCGGTGGCGCTCTCTGTGGGAACAGGCGTGCAGTGTCACCCCTGCAGGGGCACACCTTTCTGCTGCCACAGGGGGAACAGGGAGGGTGCGGTGGTGGAGAAGGCTGGGATGGGGCTGTAGGAGGGATTCTGGGTGCTGAGGGGGGGATACTGGCAATGAGCAGTGCTGTTGGGAGATCCCAGGGAACCGACTGTTGGGCAGGGCAGAGTGTCCATGTGGATCCTGAACCCTGAGGGGCTGGGCAGTGCTCCAGGGCTGTGTGGGATCCTGGGTGCTGGTTGACTGGGAAGTGCAGTGGATCCGTGGGGGGCCATGGGCACTAACTGGCTGGGCAGCACAGCTGGCAGAGTTTCTGTGGTGAGCAGCCACCCCAGGAGCATTGGGAAACTGGGATGCTTGTCCTGCCTGTGGCCCTTTGTGAGCCTCGTGCCCCTCCTCACTTGGTTTCTGGGGTCAACAGGGTGCACGCCCCCAGCCACCATACCACCCCACACGGCAGCGGCACTCACCTCCAACCTTGAGGGTGGTGTAGGAAGTGTAGTCCGGGGCTGAGAGGGCCAGGCTGCTGGCCAGCGGCAGGCGCTTGCCATGGCTGTGGGGCCGCCCCAGTGAGGGGGCAATGGCCACTGCGTTGTTCAAGGGTGGCTTGTCTGGAAGGGCAGAGATGGGTGGGGGCTCAGCCGTAGGCTGCGCCCTCTCACTACCTTTATTCACTCAAAGGAACTTATTTTTCCCCACCACACCAGTGCCTTACCTGTGCTGTTTCTGGGGGGGCCCCGGGCCAGCCCCTCGCTCAGTGGGACCTGCACACCCCCCATGAGGCTGTCCATGTTCTCAGAGGGGCTGTGGCCTGGCTGCTTCAGCAGATCTGTCAGTGTCCTGGAGAGGGGGTGAAGGGCTGTTAGAACAATATCCTGCTCCCCTGGGACCCCTAATTCGTCACAGCCCTGAACTCCATTCTGAAGGCAGAGCTAGGCAGCCTGGGGCCAGGAAAGGGCCACTGGGAGCATTGCACCCAGAGTGCCCCCAGGCTTTTGCAGCCTGGGCTAACAAGTCTAACAGCTAATTGGGATCTGGCTGGGGCTGAACCCTCCCAGATCCAGGAGCATCAATCAGTAAGAGTGGTGAGGGAGATGAGCTGGGTACGAGTTCATCTCCCTCAAGGGTACGATGAACTGAGGCAGAGGAAACTGATCTGATGGAAGCTGGAGCAACACCTCTGGGATGCTCCCCTGGAGCGAGAGCCTGGTGGAACCGGGGAGAGGAAGCAACACCTCCACTCAAGTCCCTTCGAAACAGAGAAGACCCCAAGGAAGGGATTAGAGAGGCCACTTGTGCCCCTTTGGGGAAGGAAATAAACTAGTGGCAGCCTCTGGCGCAGGCGCTGTCTGTGCATAACACCCTCCTTGTAAGTAACAGCATTAAACATTAAACACCATTACATAAGATAGAGCCCTATTTCGTTTAACATTCATGGACAGAGATTCTGCAGTCCCACCACAGCGCGCTGGCAATGCCAGAGCGAGGCATGCTGGTGGTGCCAGAGCAGGGCACACTGGACATGCCAGAGTAGAGCACACAGGCACTGCCAGAGTGGGGCAGCGCCAGAGCAGGGCACGCCAGCAATGCTGGCTCAAGGTACACCAGTGCTGGTGGTGCCAGAGGAGGGTACAACAGCAGTGACAAGAGGGAGCACATTGGCAGTGCTGGAGCAGGACCTAGCCACGTGCCACTGCAGCCTTTGGCAGCAAGTCCCAGAACAGGATGGGATGCTCCTGCTGGCGTAGGGCTTTGTGATGAGAAGACACACCATTCCCCCTGCAGAGACCATGACTGCAAGAGTGCAGGGGTGTCCACTCAGAGCTTTTTTTGGCTCGCTAATCCCCAGCTCACTGTCAGCATGCCTTGCGCCTCGAAGGCTCTGGCTGGCTCACAGACGCACACCGTGAGCTGACGGTTAGCGAGTGGTTGGATGATAAAACAGCAGATTAAACTCAACACGCATAAATGCAAATTGGAGAGGAAGGGGGGAATAATCCTGACTTGGTAGATGTGTCAGCTCATGGCACTAGAGCACTCAAAAACCTAGTGAACGTGATGCTCGGAATTTCCAGGAAAAGCAGTGAGAACAAGGAAGAAAGTAATGACTCGTACCTGGGAGATGCTTCTGCTTGTGGGGACCTGAGGGAGCCTGTTCGCTCCTAGTTTGGAATCAGTCAGCATCACAGGGCAGGGGCAAAAGCAAAGCTACAAGGAAGGGTCACTTGCCCTGTGGGTTAATTTCCCATCATTTTTTTGGGAAGCTTTGTGTAGCAATCCCTCTGGGATCACTTAATCTCCAGGTGGGCCAAGAGAACCCTGATAGAACTGAAGAAATTGAAACAAGCTAGGAACAAACCCTGGCAGCTGACCAGCTGGAAGGCAGCTTGGCGGAAAAGGGCCTGGGGATCCTGGTGGACCATGAGCCAGCAGAGTGCCCTTGGGACAAAGGCGCTGAATGCTTTCCTGGTCTGCATTAGGCAAAGTGTTGCCAGCAGGTCTGAGGAAGGCAATCCTTCCTCTCTGCTCAGTGCTGGTAAGGCCACACCTCTGGAGTGCTGGCTCCAGCTCAATGCAGGATGTACAGGAGAGAGTCTGGGAAAGGGACACGAAGATGGGACTGGAGCATCTATTATGTGAGGAGAAGCTGAGAGAGCTGAGACTGTTCAGCCTGGAGAAGAGAAGATTTTGGGGGATCTTATCAATTATGTGAGTATCTGAAGGGAGGGTGCAACAAGGACAGCTTCAAGCTGACCAGAGGTGGCAGGTGCAAGCAGAAATGGGAAATACTGTTTAAACAGAAGGAACAACTTTTTTTTTTTCTGCAGGAGCAGTTAAATGCTTGACCAGACTTCCTGGGGAGACTATGGCATCTCCATCCTGCAGCTATTCAAAACCTGCACCTTCCCAGGAACCTTCCTGCAGCAGACTGACCCAACCACGGTTCAGGCTATGGATGCTGCAGTCAGAGAATCTCTGGGCACAAGCCTAGGCGGGAAGTAGGCTGTGCCTAGGCAGGGCAGGGGGAGGCAGGGCCCCCAAAGCCATGGGTGTGGGCTGTCAACTCGGGGAGCTGCCGGCCTGTCAACTCCCACCTTCCCTGGGGTGCACTGCTCACCAGCCCCTCCCCACTGGACGCTGCCTGCTCTTGCCTGTCCCCGGGGCCAGTGCTCAAACGGGCTTGTTTCAACAGGAAGTCCGATGCGATTTGACCTATTTTTAAAATTATTTTTTCTTTTCCTCGGGTCTATTTATGAAGCTTGAGCAATCCTTTATCTATGACTTCTCTCCACATAAATCTGTCAATGCTCTTTCTCATAAACGTGCCCTCCGTGCTGGCGCTCAGGGCATGAGGACAATAACGATTAACAACAATGGCTCGAGCAGCAGTTAATGAGCTGTTTTGCTAAGGTGAGAAGCACGAATGAATCCCCAGCACCAGCAACACTTTGCCCTTGCACCACGAGTAGTGCAACTGGTCAGGGCTGACAGTTGGGCTCTCAGGGACTGCACCCCTTCCCTGGCTCATCCCCAGGAGATGCAGTGCAGGGAAGGTGGACATGGAAGGTGACACTAGGGAGGAGTTGTTGTCTCATTGAACATCACCTTGGGGGTTTTGAGCCTCAGTCTGGTTCTGTGGCTGGGGGGCTTGAGGAAGGTCAAGCCACATCTCCTTAGGTCACCTGGTGGTCTGCAGCACCAAAATGGATCTGGAGTGCAGATGGAGGAAGGGAACAAAAAGCAGATGTAGCTTCAGACCTGCAGTGTTCATTTGCAAAAAGTCCTGATGAATGGAACTGCTGAGGCCTCCATCCACACTCTGGCCATGGATGCAGAGAACATGAGGCCATGTGTGCAGGTGGCTTGACACCCAGCTTGCCTGGGCATCAACTGGGCAGGCATGCAGCCACCACCATGGCGAGCCTAGTTCTGCTTAAGGGTGCGACAAAGATGCTGCAAACCAGCCTTGTGCAAGATCTGAGACCAAGTACAGAGGCAGATCCAGAAGCAATACTGATGGAGGCCAAGAGCTCTTCACAGCAGAAGCCATGCATGAAGCACTCAGTGCTCCTGATCCATTCCCAAGGAATGTGCTTATGGGGGAGAAGGATGCTGATCTGGCACAGCAGCCCAGCCCAGGGTCTGACTCACTTTTTGGGAAGCCCACGCCCCATACCTGGCAAGCCCAGGCAAGGGGACAGGGAGCAATGGGGGGAGACAGGAGCACAGCCTCCAGGAGAGAGGACAGATAATGAACTGATGGGGTGAAGTGACATTGCCTTGAGCTGAACCCTTGGTGGGGACACAGAAGCTGGCAGCCACTGGATGAGTGGGGCAATGAGGTTTGGAGCAGAGGTGCAGCATTGCAGGAGGCACAGAGCACGCTGCAGCCACAGGTGAGCATCCCAGCTGCTCATGCCACCTCTGCACCCAGTGAGAGCCTCATCTTTACCTCCCGAGGGAGACATTTCCCACAGCTTATAGCGTGTCTGCTCAGGGCAGGGGTGCCCATCCATGCAGCTGAGCAGCACAGGCACTGTGGAACACCTGCACAGTGGGGCTGGTACACTCAGGGATGCTCAGGAAGGCATGGGGTTATCAAGATGTCTTTGCAAAATGGGAGTGGCAGTGGTGGGTACTGGAGCTTGGGCAAATTGGAAATGAGCATCCCCAAACATTACATTCAGTCTAGGGACAGACCTCCAGGTCTCCTTCCCTGCTGGAGCTGGATCCTCTTTCGTCCCCCAGAGAGCCAGGGCAGCATGTGATAGCACACCATGCTGCCTGCAAACACTTTTTCTAGGTCTTCACCACTACCTGCTACCATGGACATCAACTGCAGGCATAGCCCTGGACTTGAGCATTGCCAGAGAAACGCCCAGCACAGCTAGAGGCACAGTGGGGCCAAATTTGAGGACCCCAAATAGCACAGGGAGACCCAAGGAGTGAAAAGCCAGAGTTGAGCACTCACCTGCTGCAGCTCCAGGGGACCCGTTCCTAACAGCTGTTTTGCCCCTCTCCAGAATCCCCGTACTCCCTCAGAGGCTGCTCCTGCCCAGTTCTTCCCATAGGGTTGTTCACACCAGCTATAAATTTGCAATTCCCACCTGGGAGGTTTTCTGGGAGAGGTCTGGGGCACATGCTTGCTCTCAGTGTAATGGGCACAGACAGATCCTAGAGGTCCCCAAGGACCCAACGTCCTCAGAGATCTGGGGACTGAAGAAAAACACAGGCAGGTGTTCCTGACTCAACGCGGGGTTTGGCCAGGCTAAGCGAGTGCCGGGGACAGATGCCAAGCATGAGCCGAGCAGGAAGGAGAGGGGATTGCAGGAGCTGCCATAAGGTCCTGCAGGAGGAAGGCGGATGAGGACGGGAGGACAAACCAGGTACCTGGAGTCACTTGAGAACCCACTTTCCTGGGCGGACCAGCAGCCAAATCCATGAGGAAACAAAGACACGTTGGAGATGGCCCAGGCGTGGGGGTCTCAGGACAAGCTGGACACAGACTCAGGTGTCTCCATCAGAGGGGAGCTAATGGACTTTTTGCAGCTGGTCAATCTTCTTGGGTTTGGACCAGGACCAGAACCATGACAAACAACATCTGGAGATGCAGAAGTGGTTGACCTTACTCCCCAAGAGAGAAACCTACAAGCACCAGCAATGGGAGCTGTCCAGGGCAGCACTAAGCGCTCTCCAGGAGCGGAAAAACCCCAGCAGGAGGGAGGGACAGGAATGGAAATCAAGACAACCGTGCAACAGGGAGCTGGCCCAAGGCCATGATGCGGTGCCCAAGGAGCAAATGAGAAGCTCCTACCTGAGGCGCCAGGAGAGAGGCAAGGTGGCACTGCCCATGCCTTGGACCATGCATGGGTACAGTGGAAAGGCAGGTAGAAATAGCCCTGCTGTCTCAGAGGCACTAAGATGAAGCATATTCCCCCAGCTGTCCAGGCACAGTGGAATGGAGGTGACAGTGCCCCTTTTAGGAGGCCATGTACCCAGCCTTTGGCACTGTCTCCATCAGCCCAGCACCTAGGAAGTCATGTCAGCCTAGAGTCTTGCCTGGTTCCTGGGGCTCTGCACCTGATGCACCACTCCTGCCCTGCCACAGCTTTCCACTCACCGTGCCTGAGGAACCAGAGCTGCTCACAACTTGCACTGAAGGACACAGGGCACAGAAGAGGGCAAGACTTCTCCTGACTTCTGCAGTGATGGAGGCGCCCTTCTGATTTTGTCCCTCAAAGGTGGATGAGAAAAACTCGTCTTCTCCCAATTTGTATGCTAGTGCCCAAAAGATCTGTGGCTTTATGGAGAATAGGCACCTATCTCTCCAAACTCAGTGGGAAAATTCAGGCTTGCATGAGTTTAGAGGGAGGGGGGGACCAGGGGAAACACCCAGCTCTAGCAGCACAGAATTGAGGCTACCCACAGAAAACAGCCCCCGGTGAGTGGCAGCAGTCCCACCAGCATCTTGTGGTGGGAGAAGGCAATATCCAATGGCAGGGGATGAGGACACAGCTCTGGGTGTCCCAGGGTCTGACCCCTCCCCGAGCACAGTATCCCCTTTCCAGGAGGTGGAGGGGATAACCAAAAAAAGACGCGGCGGCAGGCGAGTGGAATGGGATCAGGAGGCTGGCGGAGGCCGTATTGATCCTGTCAAGGTGCCAGCACTTCCTCAGGCAACACGGGGGGAGACGTGGGCATGGAGCAGCACACAGCCAGGCTCCCTGCCAAGGTGGGGGCACAGCATGGATCCCCCCAAAACTGCCTCTTGTGTCTCAGGAGGGTCCTGTGACCCTCCTCCATGGCTCAGTATGACCCTCCTCCAACCAGGGGTGATCAGCCTCTGCTGCCCTGTGTGGGTGCAAGAAGTAGGATGGGTCTGGATTTGGGGTGCAGCACCCCCTGGCTGCATAAGTCCCAGATGGGTAGGGGAAAAAGGGTGCTCCAGGAGAAGGAGAGAGTGTGTTGGTGCTGGGGGTTGCGATCAGGACAGTTGCCTGATCATCTTGATGAAATAATTTCCACCAGCCCTGCTCTTCCTTTTTTTAAAAGCTAAAATCTCTTAACAAAAAGGCATGAAAATGTGTTTCTCTTCAGGCTTGATGTCCTCACCAGGAAAATGCAAAGTAGAGCCCCAGAATGGGGAGAGAAGCATGCACTGGCAGCAGGAGGGAGAGGGGAAGATGCAGTGACAGGCACAGCAGCAGCACAGGAGTTGGGGGAGATGCAGGGGGTCTCCAGTGCCTAAGTGTGTCTGACACCTTGACCTTCCCCCTGCCAGCCCTGTGCTCAGCTCCACAGGCCGGCTGAGAAGCAGGGGTTGGAGCCACAGGGCATGGGCTCCAGAAAGAAGCTGCCCAATTTTCCACTGGAGGGTGAGCTCCAGGGGATATAAGAGTGTGGACGCCCCCTGCAAGGGCAGTGTCCCACGCTGGTGCACAGAGCAGGCGCCAGGGCACACCCGGGTACATGCATACATGCGTGTGCACACATGCACACAGAGTTGGCGCAGCAGCCACGGTGGAACTGTCATTGCCACCTCGTCTCCCCCAGCACTGCAAGCAAGGCTGAGATCAAGGGGACTGCGGTCCAGAGTCACCCACCACACAGTCAGACCTGGTCTCACCTTCCTGGGACAGTGGGAACCACGCATTTGTTGGGGGGGAAAGCCACGTCCTATAGCTCACATGTCACCCACCCCACTGCCTGGTGGGTTGGCACTCCTGAGCCAGGGACATGCCTCCTCAAGAGACAGAGCAGGTCATTTTGAGAGGAGATGGGTGTACAACCACCCCTTCTCGTGGAGGCTGTCCTGGCTGCCAGCCCTCCCTACCAGGTTAGCCAACCCACCCCCTGGTGTTTCAGCATGCTGGACAGGGATTTTAGGGATCGCCTCACCCTCTTGGCAGTCCCAAGGAGTCTATGCAATCGGCTAGGAACATGAGCTGCCACCCTTGGGGAGATGAAGCAGGGAGGGTGAAGGGACTGGACCCCTTTACCTGGAGACGGTCATCTCTGTTTGGGGACCCTGTGCCTTCTCCAGGCCCAGCTTGGTGAAGATGCCCACCAGCACCATGATGGCCACCACACCGCAGATGATGTAGACGATCATGTTGGTCTTGTCACGAGTGGGGTCCTCGGGGGTCTCGTCCACCCGGGCAGGCGGCTGGCCCGTGTTGACCCAGTTGGGGGTGTCGTAGTTGGAGCAGCCACTCTGGTCCAGCCGCCCGGGCTTGAACTGGCAGCAGAAGCGGTACCCGCAGGTCCCGCAGCAGTACTGGTAGATGCCGGCGTTGCAGTTGAACGGCGGGTCCCACTGCCCCATCACGTCGTAGTACCCGCGGCAGCGGTCCCCCCCCGTTGGTGCCGCGCCGGTGGGCGCGGGGACCGTGGTCTCCGGCGGCGGAGCCTGGCTGCTGTTCCCGCTCTCCCCGGGCCCCCCGGTGCTGGGCTCGCCGCTCCACACCCGGCCCGGCTCCAGCAGCACCAGGCAGCAGATACCCACGACGTAGCTCGGCTCCATGCGCCCGCGGCTCCGGGGGGCCATCCGGGCGAGGAGACGAGTTAGAGCCGCTCGCCCAGGATCGGCTGCATGGCCGCCGAAGAGCCCCGATGGAGAAGAAACGGGCTGGGGAGAAAAGGGGCGTAATGGAGGGAAGGCAAAAAAGGGTATTAAAAAAGAAGTGGGCGAAAAATAAAAGTGCGAGGGGACGTACCCCCTCCCCGTTTCTCCCCAGATCGGCCGACAGGCAGAGATTCAGTGCAGGGGGCGAGGCGGGCGGCATGGGAGAGCCGCCGCCTCCCGCCGGCCGGGGAGGGGACGCGGCGGCGGGCGGCGGGAGCGGGCGGGCGGGTCGAGCGCCGGCGGCCGCCCCATCCCCGCGCCTCTGCCCGCGCCTCCCGGCACCGCGCTCCGCCGAGGAGACAGGGAGGAGAGAGGACGGAAAAGCAGCAAAAGCCCTTCGCACCGGGGCGGGAGGAGCAGCAGCAGGAGGAGGAGGAGTGCGGGGGAGAGGGGGAGGGAGCCGGCGCGGCCAGCGAGGCGCAGGGGGCTCGGCTCCCCCGCCGCCTGACAGCCTCCCGAGGAAACCGGAGAAGGTCCTTCACCGAGTCCTCTGCCAGGCTTCCCGCCGCCACCGGGCGGCAGGACACCCGCCCTCCCCGTCGGGCAGCCGCCGCGGGCGGCCGGACACACGTAGCGCCGGTCCCGCGCTGCCCGCCTGCCCCCGAGCACCGCCAAGCCCCGCCGCGGCAGCCCTACTCACCCGGACGGGAGCTGCGGGGCCGCAGGCAGGCACTCAGTGGTACAGGAGAGGTGTATCCTGGGGGAACAGAGCCCCCGGAGTGGTGGGGTGCCCGTCTGCAACCCCTCAGAGAGGGGACACTTAGGGAAGGGAGGAGAGCAGCAGTCCCAGTCCTTTGTGAACATCAGAGCATCCCCCAAGGGAGGGCTGTCGTGGAGGGCTGTAGGATGGGCAAAATGGGGGCTACTGGGGCACCCCTAGAAAGTCATCCTCCACAGAGTCGGGATGATTTTCAACTAGCCCCTGGCTGGCCCTGTGTTTGGACTTCGAAGTTCGGACTCTCTGGGAATGTGCACCAACTGCTCTGGTCCCAGGCTGATGCCACCCATAGAGATGGTATTCATCCTCACTGCCAGCTCCTCTTCCCAGAAGGGCATGATTTGCTTTTCCTGCTCTAGGGCCATTGCATTAAGAGCAGGACGGGGCAAACTGAGGGGCCGCTGGGCTCCTTGCCCAGCACTAACACATTGTACAGCCTGTAACAAGGGTGGCTGGGGTGAGGGGCAGTGACATATGGGAGCTGTGGCTGCAGCCTCATCACCTCCAGACAGACCTAAATCCTGTAGCAGGGAAGGTCAGCAAATCTGGTATCACCACTGTGTTCTTGGGCATACATTCCCTCCGTACTCTGTGAGAGGATGAATAATGCGTCCTTCTGTCTTGCCCTGTTTGTACTCTAACCTGAGGGATGTGGCTGCCCTTGGGCTGTGTAGTGCTGGCACAGGAGACTCCAGCCCCCAGGCAAGTGGTGATTATAATGATGGAGGTGGGATTAAACAGGTCAGGGAGGTTCACCTCCCTCTGGCAGATGCCTCCTTCAGGCCAACACTGAAGCCCCATTGACCAGCCCGTCCTCAGGAGCCATGCCTTACCTGCCACACCACAGGGGACAGGCTGAGGGTCTCACATGGGATGAAGCACTCTATCATCATCCTGCATCTGATATTTCAAGCTGGAGCTTTGCACAAAAAGCTTCCCAACCTATCGAGGGTGAAACACTCATGTGTTTTTCTGGGGGATGGATTTAGAGGATAAAATATCCTTTCGCTGTTCACCAAGCCTGAGCCCTGCAGGCCCCCGGTTGCTTCCCATCTGGAGTCTGGCAAAAGTCAAAGACATTGAAAGCACGGATGAGGAGAGCAGCTGGAGCCCGGGACGTGTCCATCGGTCCCAAGTGCCTCAACCTAATAGAGATCCATTAGGTAAGGTAGCTTGTAGCCTCCAGAGCTTCCTGAAAGAGATAAAAATCTAGTGAGGTGGAAAAGCCACACTTTCCCTGCATCTCGGAGGGCTCTCTGATGAAAGGCCCCATCGTCTGGAAGTTGCAGACATGGGGGTCGTTACCACTAATAGCCGAAAACAGCATCGGCCTTGAGAGAAGCTGCACAAGCAAAGTTTGCGGCTGCCCAGGTGATGCCAGCAATCGTTTCCCAGGCATCGGCTGATCGCTCCCGACGTGTGTGCGAGCAGAGTCGCCTCGGGGGCTCGGAGGCTTTAACAGACTGTTAACAGGCAGAGCGAAAAACTGGCCAAAATCGGGGAGTTTGCTGGAAAATGGTTGCCTGGCATGACCTGGGAGAAAGGGAACAGTTTTAAGGCGGGGGAGAGGGTGTTTACTGAGTGTGAAGCAACCGATTTAAAGGGTCTCTGGGAGCGAGAAGGAGAGAGGAAGAGCGGCTCGCAGGCGTTAGCTGCGTGCATCAACCCAGAAGGAAACCAAAGCCGAGGGCATGGTTCGGAGGAGCATCCGCCCGGCACGTCCCCGGTGCGCAGGGCCGGCCGGGGCTGGCTCCGCGCACTGCTGGCACCAGGGGCTGCAGCCCGCAGCCCCGCTGAGCCGTCAGCTCATCTTTGTCAAATAAGTGACCCAGCCTCTAGCTGCATCCCCAAAGGGAGGGGGTTGTGAGAGGGAAATCCTGTAGCTCGGCACCTACACTCTCACATCACCGGGAAGCAGCGGCAGGACCCGCAGGAAAATTCAGGTCAGCAGGGACCTTAGAAGAAAAATCAAAGAAAATGCTTGCAACATCCGCGGACACTTCTAGGGACGGGGCTTTGGGAGAAGAGCTCCGTTAGACTTTGACCACCAGCCTTGGAGGATGCCACAGAAATATTCCCTGCAGTGACAATGCCACCCGGACTACAGAAGGGTGTCTCTGTGCCTGCAGAAATAGGATATTCGGGCGGTTCAGCACCGAGCGGGGAGGGATGCGCCGAGCACTGACACTGTAAACAGATTGTTTCTGGCAGGGCACGGTGATCTGGAGAAGATCCTCTCTGTCACAGCCAGGGAGCCCGACAGACCCAGATCCCTGCTGATCATGGGGGTGCAAGCCTAGCAGAGCTGCCAGGCTCTTGCCCGAGGAGAAGGAGGAGGAGGGAGCCATCACCATCAACAGTGTGAAGAAAAGCCCTGCGAGTCTCCCTGAATGTGGGAGGATTTGGGGTGCAGTCAGCTCCTGAAAGAAAGTGGCAGTAGTTATTTGGAGCCCCAAAGCTACCCAGCCAGCTCCCCCTCCCCCCCACTCAGGGAATCAGAGACACCTTCCCCTCCCAAAAAAAAGTGTTTCTTACCATGTAGGACTGAGCTGGACTCAGGGCAAAGGGGTGAATGAGGGAAAGGGTGCAGCTGTGGGATGGATACCCCATCTTGAAGGGCTGTGCTGCAATAGGAGGGCTCCAGCACCTCACGTTTGTGTGCTGAGGAGTGCTGCCAGAGTGGGTTTTGCTGCTTGCAGATCAGCAGCTAACACCCGACATCATCATCTAGGAAGAGCTGAAGGCGAAGGAAGGCTGTCAGGAAGAGCTTCCAGCATGCGCTGTGACACTGTCCCCTGCCTGGAGGCAGAGGAGAGGCAGAGCTCCTGCCACTATCCCTGGGGGTACATGGGGTGTGTGCATCCCCCCCACACCTCCCACCATTCCCCAGGATACACCAGAGAAACGTGCTTCTCTCTGAAACTTTAGCTACTGAAGCTGGTTCTGTTCCAGCCAGGGCTAGAGCCAGGGAAGAGGCTCCCCTTGCCTTTGACTCTGTGAGGGAAATTTCTTTGGCCATCAGCATCCTGTTCGTAAGTTCTTGGTTCTCTCAGACCCATTGTCTAGGACTGGGATAAGGGACCCCTGGACTGTGATTAGGGATCCCTGAGGTCGAGTGCTGGGCTAGTGTGCAATAAGATGCTACTCCCCTCCTCACATTATCATAGGCTCAATGGATTAGGGAAACCAAAGCAGATCTTGGGCTACTGGCGTTGGGAAACCAAAGCAGGGAAAAGTTAAATGCACTGGAGGAGCCACAGAGATGAGGTGGCTGAGCCCAGAGCAGCCACCATCCACCCTATTTCCAGCACAATGTGCACAAGGGTTTTATTCTCCTGCCTGTGCTTGATGCTCTGGCTGTAAAATGGCTGTAAAAGAACAACTGTGCCTCATAACGGCTTATAGAGAATACAGAAGCATATGTGCTTTACCATTACCATCATAACTGCAAACATTCAAAAGTTGAGATTTGCGAGCTTCCAGCTTCCCAAACACGGCTGGATTCGAATCCAAATGACATCCAGAGGAATGAGGAGAAAATCAGCTCAAAGCAAGGGCTTATTTTTAATTTATGTCGCAGTATGGGCAAGCAGGATCTGGGCTGGAAGCCCGAGCTCCCTCAGCTGCCACTGTTAGAGGGCAGCCGTGCCTCCACATACAGCACAAAGGTCCATGAGCATCAGCTGTGACCCCCAGGCCCCCAGGCTGTCTGCATATGGACTTTGCATTTAGGATTAAATTGGGAGATGCTGCTGGTAAATGCTCCCCCTTTGCAGGCACTTGGTACCCATCAGCTTGCTAGCCCAGGGGTTTTGCTGGAGCAGTCTGGAGGTTGTGTTGGGGATGGCTGCAGGGTCTTTGCAGCCCTGTTTACACTCATCTGAGCTTCAGGGCAATCAGTGGGACGTTGACCCAAAACTGTCCCCTCACTGGTGCCTGCAGGCTGAGCAGGAGCACCCCAGCCTCAAACCTCCTTCTATGCTGGGCTTGTGCGGTGGGTCCCTGCTGCTATCCTGGGTGGAGCCTGAGTATGTGCTCCTTTCCTCTTCAAAGTAAGTTTCTACCAGTTTTTCAAGCATTAAAAAGCCATATAAACACCTGAAAGCAGTAATGCACAGCCCAGCTTACTCAGCAGTGCAGTGGCATCTCTGGCTATGCTCCCTCTCTCCACCCCCTCCCCTCTCACCCTGACCACCCCTCCTGCAACACGCTGATTCAAGCCACAATCATTTAGGGGAAAACACGCCCGAAGAGAGAAAGGATGAGAGCAGCCATTGCAATGCAGGGCATCCTCAGGGCTCAGTGTAACAGCTGTGTGTGAAGGGGGTCTGCTGCAGGGAGGACGGGAGGCAGCGGGGCCAGCCCCAGGCTGCTTTAGCCAACTGTGGAGCAATAAAAACCAGACCATGGCAGCAAAAGGCGCCCAGCGCTTCCCCTCCCGTGCTTGAGTACCTGAGGTGGTGGTGGTGGTGGCAGTGAGCTGTTGGGGTTTGCTGGGATGGGGGATTTAGGGTGCCTGTTCCGGTGGCCGAGGCAGGGTCTGCAGGAGGAGGCCATATGGCCGGGAGCAGCGTCAGACCGGCAGCAGCGGGCAGAGCCTCTCCTCGGGAAGGGCGGCCGTGCCAAGCACAGGCTCTGGCACAGGTGCCGGCCGGCTGCCAGGTACACTCAGGTGCTGCGGGCGGCTCAGAGCCCGCAGGGCAGCACGGCATGGCCAGCAGGGCAGGATGCCTCTGTGCAAACCAGCTGTCCCTCCCCATCCCCTGGAACCAGGAGACGTGTAGGGGCTCGTGACCCCCACACAGC
The DNA here is from genome assembly GCF_963513975.1 of Fringilla coelebs. NCBI lineage: Eukaryota > Metazoa > Chordata > Aves > Passeriformes > Fringillidae > Fringilla > Fringilla coelebs. Next base: position 48,407,675 of record NC_140033.1, on the reverse strand, counting down.
ACAAGCTTGGGCCAGGTGAGTGTAACTGTTTGTGTGGTTGTGGCGGGGTATGAATGTTGATGAAATCTTTGCTTCTTCAAGACCAACATTTTGACATGGAAACGGAGGATGACTGGTGGAACATTGGCAGCAGGAGCACACCCACCTCCCCCTCTGCTAGCTCATCGCTGTGCTGGGGGACAGGCTCTTCCAGCAGAGACTTGAAGGGTCTCAGCACACTCTTCCTCTCATGATAACCCTTTTCCAGCAAAGGCTGGCTCCACAAAAGGCTCCCAGTCCACTGGGTTCCTGCCCTTTCTTGACATGCCAAGGGGAGAAAAAAAATCAGGGATGTGTCCTGAGAAAGAGGAGCTTCAGGTAGATACCAGGGAAGCAAAACGGGACAGGGAAGACCTTTAATTAAAACCAGGGAAGGCCCAGAGAATCAGTTTTGCTTTTCCAATGGAAGAGAACGAGGGTGAGAAGGTAAAGAGAACACAGAGGAGTGGATGTGCAATGCCCATGCACCACTTCTGCGCAGAGTGGCGTGCTGCCTTTAGGACCATCACTTTCCTCTGCCTGCCCTTCCACGGGCACTGGTATGTGCCAAGCTGCCTCTTCCCCTCTGTAGCAGCAAACTGCAGGCTCCCTGTGCCCTTGGCTTCCCAAGAGTGTCCCAGGATGGATGTACTTGTCCTTTGATGTCTCTTTTCAGTGGATTACAGAGGAAGGAGAGGGCTTTGCTATCAGAGGGCTGGCTGTGAGCAGAGCTCCCTTGCCCGCCGGGAGCTTGGGCTTTTGAGCCAGCTTCATTTTGGCATGATCCGCCTTTGCGAGTGCGACCTGCTGAAGATGGCCCAATCCTATTAGTGGCAGGGATTTGCTTCAGGTCTCCTACCATTACCCTGATGACATTTTGTTGTGCAATAAGCCTGTCTTTCGGGAGTCTGAAAATCAAGCGTGTCGCTTTCCCACATAGGAACTGTCCCCGTGCCACACCGGCAGCAGCCTCGCTGCAGCAATCAGGAGTCACCTTGCTGCTCCTACCAGAGATGTTATTTTCCTTCTGCCTCCCAAATCCCAGCCCAAGGACAGGACAGATGCCACCAGCAGCAGGGCTTTAGGTGAAACAAGTCCTGTGTTTTCCACACAGGAAGAGCAAATTAGTGAATACCTTTGAGTCTAATACAAGGGCAGCTGGTGGGTGCACCCACCAGTTCCCCCAAGGGGAACAAGGGACCAGGGCATGCTGAAAACTCCTATGACCAGGGATGCAGGAGGATCCGAGGCAAATCTTGGGGAAAAGAAGGGAAAAGAAAAACGGCAAGATATTAGCTCCCAATAAATAATTTCTGAAGGTCTGTGTGAGGTTTGTAAAGTACTGAGGCTGGATGAGGGGCTCAGTAACTACCTGCAGCTCCACAAAGGACTGGGGAATAGTGAGGGAGATAGGAGTAAACAGTGAGGGGAATAGGAGTAAATTAAGCAGAACAGGAGAAAAACTGAAAATCCAGACAGAGAGATGTATGTGGCTATAGACAGGCCTCAGGCTGGAGCAAGAGAAGCACCATTAAAAACATGCCAAAAGCAGCAGAGAGGGATCAGGGTGGGAGATGTTGACAGGTCTGCTCTCACTTCTGCAGCTGTCTGAGTGTGGCACCAGGGTGCAGGTGGAGGGGGCTGTGGAAACTCCTGTGAGCTGGCTGATACTGTGGGCAGGGAAGGCGTGTGACCGGGTGAGGAGAGCTGTGTTCAAGCCTCCCAGGTACTAATCCTCACTCATCACTCCTCCTGGAGGACCAGTTCACCAGTCCCGGTTCTTGCAGAGGCAGATGTCCCTGATGTCCCCCATCTGGGGCTCTCACTGCTGGACATTCCTCTTGTCACAAGAGCTCTTGTGACACGCTGTGTGGTTGCCCTCTGGTGCTGCTTTTGGCCTCATCCTTTGCTTTCTGTCCCTCATGCTCTGTTTCAAGATGTACCATCAGCCTTTTGCAGTCAGAGAATGATGATGGCCTTGCCCTGGCTGGAGATGGGTTGTGGCTGCTGGAGCAAGGGGGGTAAATGCAGGGATGTGGCTGCCTCGATAATTTTTAAAACTTGCCAATATTTGTAACAACTAGTGGAGGTAATTGCAAATATGAGGAGAAAAATAAACTCTTGGCATCTACCAGCAGTGGGTTTCTGCTCTACCAATGGCAGCATGGAGAGTCCAGCAGGCTTGGGCCATGTTCAAATTAGGTGCAGAAACTCCCATCCACCATCTTTTTTAAGGATGGAGTGCTGGCAGGCATGGGTAGATGGTCCTGACAACACTGGAAAAGGGAAGTCATGTGCTGAGCAGGGAGCTGTGAGAAGAGTTTGGCCAGAGGGCCCCTTCCCCAGGGTCCTGCCTGGGGCATGGGAAGAGGGAACCACACCCTGGGCAGAAACCAAGCTGACTCAGGAAGCTGCTTCCTAGCCTGCCCCAGAGATTCCACAGATGTTAGTACAGATGTGTCACTGAGCACAGCCTGGCCAGAAGATCTCCCAATTTCTGCTCCCTTGGCATCTAGGAGGCTGAGACCAGACCCTGGGCCTCTGATTTTGGGAGGCATGAAGGATGCAGAGTGATAAAGATTTGCAAATATGGGAGCTCTCTTACCTCAGTTTGTCCCTCCTGAGTGAAGGCTGGAGCGCCTGTTTCATGGGGAAGACTGACAGCTCAAGGCTGCTCTAGGTAAAGTACTTCCAACACCTGGGGAGAAAAGCCCAGACACTTGCACCATCCTGCAGTGTGAAGGTAGTATGTTCATCAGAGATACCAAATGGCTCTTTGGAGGGGCAGGGGATGTTTTAGTATTGATCTCACATTTAGATGTTTAGCTCCCATTTCCAGATTGTCCTTCAGCTCTGAATAGGAGCTTGCTGGCTGCCTGGTGACAGTGGCCACCACCAGCCTGCCCTCATCAGGCAGCAGGACCAGCGGGAGAAGGAGTGGTCGGGTTGGTGGCGGCAGGGCAATGTCATGCCTTGCTGAGCAGCAGAATTGCTAAGACAAAAAAAGCTCGGTTCTTGGAAATTAGCAACACCTGAGTGGCCCTTCTGCTGTCTTCCACATCATCGCCAGAGACATTTCCCCGTTGCACCAGCTTTACCTCAGGGGACGCATGCCACTGCAGGCCATGCTGCCCTCACTGCCACTCTCGTGCCACTTTCCCCTCCCTGGCCTGCCAGGTGGGCTCTGTAGCTTTAGAAATCAAAGGGGCTGGAGCTCCAAAGGCCCTGCCAGGTTCCCCACCCACCAAAGTGCCCGTGGGGCTCTGCCTTCATCAGCAAGGTGTGGGTTTCTAGTCATCCTTCTCACAGAGAAAAGACTTGAAAAGGTAAAATGAGTGTAGCCTAGAGGCTTAGGAGCCTGAGATGATATAAGAAAAGTTCAAAAAATCTTCACTTTTTTCCTTCTTTCTGTTCTACTCGCACAATCTTTATACCAGTTTTTGGCTTTCTGCAGGCCTGGCTCCTGCCCTGAGGTGCCTGAGGATAATGCTGTGCCAGGGCCCCCTGAGAGAGCTGCTGGTATTCTGGGAGGGCTTTGCAGTCTCTTCCTGCAGCAAAGATGCTTTCCCCCTGGAGTGGGAGAGGTGGGCTGCTGGCACCCACCCCGCTCCCCCTGCATGTGCTGGGGGTCCCAGGCAGGCTGCCAGCCCCTCACTCTCCATCTGGCTCACACCAGGGTGAGCAATCCCTTCTGCACAGTGTGCCTGGAGCTGTGGCTCCTCTCTGGGACATCTCCCGATGAGCAGGTCCCCCTCCCTTCGCCTCTTCCCCAGGGCAGCCAAGCTGCGTGGCTCTGTGCAAGTGCAGCAGGAGGACAGATCTGAGGAGACAGGAGGAAAACGAACTCCCTTAAATGTGATGGAGGCGACTGCCTGGTTTTGTCAGCCATTGCCCCCTCTGCCCCCCTCCTCCCCGCACCCAGCTTGTCTCCTGCTGTTTTTCTCTCTCTCTGGCTATAAGATGTCACAAGGATTAGGCCCAAATCTCCCTGGGTGCTGCACTCACCCCATGCTCATCTCTTGAGGTCACCTTGAAGTCAAGCGCTGTCCCCTCCAAGCCGGGAGTTGGCCACAAAGGCGACTGCAGTGAAAATCTCACCCTTGAAACACAGGGAGGGAGCAGATGTGAAGCTCTGATGTCACCCTTCAGGAACAAACCATTTAAAATGGTTTAAAAGGTGACCAGCTAGCATCACTGCTCCCTCTGCCCAGAATCAGCTGGGCTGCAGCAGCGCAGTGGGGCTGGAGCCAGCGGAGTGCTCAGGCAGAACCCTGGTTCTAAACCCTTCAAGTTTTGCTGCAGCTCCCAGAATGGTCACCAAATGGGAGTTTGTGAACCATGGTGCTGGCACAATGATCGTGAGGTGCACAGATGTGTGAAGCAGTGAGCACTGGGAGTTGCAGCAGTGGCTGGCACTGTCCAGGCAGATCGCTGTGGCTTTGGGGTCATTGCTGTCAAATGATGTCATTGAGTGTTACATCTGCTCTATGACCTTGCTGGTAGCAGATGCAAACCTTATGGACTCTCCTAGTGAACCTCATCTCCTTCCCAAAATGGCTCAGATGGGCCAGACTTGCCCCCAATGCCTCAAGCCATCCCTGCCACCCTGTACCCATGCATCTGGGGCGTGTGAGATGGATGCAGTTTTCCTGCTGCTCCTTTCCCCTGTGCATCTGTCCACCCTATCACACTGCCTCTGCGACCATCAGGGCAGGCACCTGCTTCTACACTGTCCCAGGAGACAGGCCTTGTTGTCCTGGGACACAGCAGCTCTGCAGTGGGGCTGCCTCACCACTGGCCTTTAATGAGGAGTTAATTGCAGCTGACACTGCCAGGGCCAAGGAGTTCTTTCCTGGGTCTCCAATAACACTTGGCCAGGATGGAGTGCAAGAGGAGGAAGAGTCAATGCTGCCAGTAAATGTGCTCCAAGACAAGCAGCAAGGGAGCAAGGGCTGCCGCATCTTTATTCCCTGTTGACCCATTTAAAGCAAGCACCGGTGACTAAGGAAGCTGGCAGGAGGATAAAAATACCTCCCACATGTTCACTAGGAGGCCAGGGACAGAAATAGGGGTGCCATCACCTCTCTGGTGAGTGGCTGAGGTCACACAGTGTTTTGCAATCCCAAAAGTGGAGTCTCCAGCGTCTCTCACAGCAAACACAACCACAGTGGGGTCTCCTCTGCTCAGAGCATCCTGTCACACACTGTCCCAAGAGTCAGCTCCCTGGCAACCTCCCTTTCCTTTCTTGGGGCTGAAGCAATCAGAAAAAAAACAAGCAAACAAACAAGAAAAACCCCAGAAGCAGAGGTTCTCCCTTACTTCCAGCAAAAAGAGGAGAACGTCACACAAGGAAATCTTCCCTGCAGACCTCAGCCGCGCAGGTCACTGCACTGCTGCCAAAATATCTGTGTCACTGCACTGCTCACCCTGTTGGGATCACAGCCCTGTGGAGTTATGTCCCACTGCAGCCAGAGTGGACAGTTCCTGGAGCCCTCCTCACCTCCCTGGCATGAGCTCCTCCCGACACTGCATTGCTACCTCATGGGAAAACACACACGATTTTCTGGGTTGGCAGCAGGGATCCAGTGCTGCCTTCCTGACCCCTCCACACTGGCACACCTGGGAGCTTCTGCACTTGGAGTGGGCTCAGCCTTTTTGCTAGCAAGATGCTGGAAACCAGGAACCACACCTGGTACCTGATATTTTATTTGGTCTTCTTCAGGTCACACAGCTGCCTGCTGCTTTTTTAAACCTTGAAAGACATATTTTGCAGGCAGAAAAATATTGAATCAACCTGGTTTATTAGCAAACCAAAAAGTCTCAAACCAAGCAAGTGGACTACAGTAGATAATCCATCCACTTGACTGCATTTAACAATTCAGCAAGGAAGAAGAACCCTTGCAGGAGAGTGCTGTGCCCAGGCTCACAAAGGGCACCAGATCTCCTCACCCTCCTGTGGGATAGCACAGAGGGGTGTCACAGGGAGGTATCAGCCACCTTCCCTACCTGATGGGCACAAAGCCCACTGGCCAGGCATGGGTTCAAAGTTGTGGGGTTTGCTAAAAATTTGTTCATAAAAAGATGGGGGTTTGGGGTGAGTTACAGCACAGAGCTGGCAAGCTCTGGCTTTCTCCCTCTTCACTCATCCCAAACTCCCTGTCGGGGATGGAGAAGGCTTGCAAAGCAGCAAGCAAACAAGTCTCTCTTGCCTATGGGTTTCATGGACTGATATACCCCCAAAATCTGGGTGAGCATTAGCAGGAGACTGAATGTTGAGGCAGAGGTTTACAGGCACCAGCCAGTTGCATAGCATGCTGAGTGGGCAGCACCAGAACCCAAACACTGCTGTCCCTGAAGGCTTGCTTGCTGAATATTTCCACCCAGATATATAAGTAGACTGTGTAGGGCAATGCCTTAATGCTAGTGAGGGTGTAAATTGGTCCCCTGTAGAGTTACAGTCATTGGGAGAAGCAGTATATGCTGAAATAGGCAGTCCTGCTTACTAAATCTGTAATTCCAGCTCTGGCTATATTTTCATCTTTCTAATAATATGTGCAAATATAGTAAGGATGAATCACAGGCTGCAGGCTTCAGGGTTTTTTTCCCATCCTTTCTCTGCAAATCCATCATGTGGGGGAGAGGGGCTGATGGAGAAAAGGAGCTCAGACCCAGGGGAGATCCTGTCCCAGCCAAGCCTAAATCCATCCCCTTGTACATCTCTGCGCTGTCAATCCCAGCCAGGAGCAAGCTGTCCCTCCCACTCTGATTGCCTCCACCATTTCAACCCTGCAGAGTAACATTCCTGCCCAGGAACATTTCTTTCCCAGGACACTCCTGAATCATTCCCAAACCAGTGGACCTGTCCCATCCCTGTCTGCATCCCAGGGCTCGTACATCCCCACATCTGGATTTGCCTGCTGGGAATTTATTGCTTTGTTGCAAGGACCTTTTGCAAATGTTAATGCTTTCCTTGCGCTGGAGAGCTCTTCGGCTGATCTGCCAGAACACATTTCACACGCTTCTCCTAAAATTATGCCCTTTGCTTTTCCCGGCGTTCAAGCTGCAGCAGAGCCCGGTGTGCCAGCGGCATGCAGGGAGAGCAGCGAGTCGGCCGTGCCGGGCTGCGGGGGCAGCGGAGCGAGGGGTTAAGCGCTGCCCAAGTGAGCGTTTGCTGCCTGCTGGCTCCTGGGCAGAGCGGGGACAGCAGGGGTCTGCATGGACCCACCCTGCTGCTTGGGCTTCGTGAGTGCAAGCTGGATCACAGGATGCCTTGAAGCAAGACAGGCTTCAACACTGCCCCTGTGACAGTGCACATCAACCTGGCCTCAAAGCACGTCACAATTTAGGCATGGGCATTTTAGCTGTGGAGGCTCTGGATTTGGGCTGAAAGCAAGGCATGAGCTAAAGATAAGCTCCTCTTAACACCTCCAAGGCCAGCAGTTCCCCCACTGTTTCTCTCTGCTGGAGCCCACCCATGCTGGGCTCTACACACTCCCTGCACAGCATTTAGCCATCTCCTGCATTGCCTCTGCTGTTCTTTGAGCCAGGAGCAGGAAAACTGGATGTGCCCCAGCAGGTCCCGGTGGCAGGCGGAGCAGAGGGCCGTGATGTGGGAGGCAGCAGGTGGAGAGGTCAAGGAGATCTCTCCTGAGCATGGGCTCAGTGCTCGATTGGCTGCAGTGCACCCTCAGCGGCACAGGGAGGTGGTGGTTAGGGGACTCTTTCACTGCTGCTCCCGCGGCCCTTTGGCATCGCAGCCGGAATGGGGATCGGGTGGGCAGGGGAGTGCTGGGCAGAGGGTTCCCAGCGGCCCTTTGGCACGACCTGCCCATGTAGATGGACATCCCTATACATGCCCTGCATCCTCCCAATCCCGTCTATCTTCATCCCTGCGTCTGTTGCGTTCCTGTGTGCTCTGCATCCTTCACCTCCAACCACATTCCTCACCTTCTATCACATCCCCCACATTGCTCTGCATCCCTCAAATGCTCCTGCATTCTTTCATCCCCTGCATCCCACCACAGTTTCTATAACTTCCCACATCCCCCACATCCTCTGCATCACCTCATTCTGCCACCCCAGAACATATGAAGCTTACAGGGAGCTTGCAATTACCTTATACTGTAAATGAGGACATTTAGTGTTTACTGTCCACCAGCAGGGTTCCCCCAAACATCCCTCTTGGGAAATGCCATGAGGGGATCCGGATTCTGTCCTGCCCCTGGCCCTCCCCAGCCAATGCTGGCTGTAAACAGTTAGTCATGACTGCTGTCTCTGTGGTTGGAGCTGCTTAAGTGCCTCTTAAATGACTCACTGGGGAATTTTTATTATATTTTTTAATAACTCATGGTGTCACTACAGGGCACAAAGTTTGCTTTGCTGAGTTTGTTTTCCTGTTCCCTTGCAGAGATAAATAATTGAGGAGCTGAAGAGCAAACCCAGAGAGACCACTCCTGGGAATACACTGGGAAATGTGTCACCCTAGAAGCATTTATAGATTTAATTTTGATATTAGTGGTGAGAGACAGGAAGAAAGACAAAAGGGAATTCATCAGGAGTGTATTAAGGGGTTAGGAGAGGCTGAGGCTGGGGCTCTGAAAGGGCCTTGGGAGGGACTTAACAGTTCTCTCCTTCCCCCTCATCCCAATCCATTGCTCCAGTTCTTTCTGGCTGTCCATGATAGGATTGTCCAGTGCCAAAATGATACTGCCTCTCATTTGGAGAGGGAAGTGTTTTTATCAGCTCACACTGCAAGTAAACTAGGGCCACCATCAAGGGAGGGCAGTGGTGGCCATGAGAGGCCAGCAAGGGTGACCAGCTGCAGCCTCCCTGGTGTGCTCATTCTTCTCCTTCTGCGAGGGTAGAGGTCCTTGTCACAGAATCACCAAGTCAATGAGGTTGGAAAAGACCTCTGAGATCATCGAGTCCAACCTGTGACTGAACGCCACCATGTCAGCCAGACCATGGCACAGAGTGCCACATCTACTCTTTCCTTAAACACCCCCAGGGATGGAGACTCCACCACCTCCCTGGGCAGCCCATTCCAATGCCCAATCACCTTTTTTTCTGAAGAAATTCCGCCTAAAGTCCAACCTAAACCTCCTCTGGTGAAGCTTAAGATTGTGTCCTCTTGTTCTGTTGCTGGCTGCCTGGGAGAAGAGACTGACCCTCACCTGGCCACAGCCTTCTTTCAGGTATTTGAAGAGAGTGATCAGGTCACCCCTGAGCATTCTCCTCTCCAGGCTAAACACATCCAGTTTCCTCAGCTGCTCCTCACAGGACTTGTGCTCCAGCCCCTTCTCCAGCTTCATTGCCCTCCTCTGGACACGCTCCAGCATCTCAGCATCATTTCTAAATTAAGAGGCCCAGAACTGGCCACAGGACTCAAGCTATGGCCTAACTAGTGCCAAGTACAGGGGAAGAATCACTTCCCTAGTCCTGCTGGCCACACTATTCCTGATACAGGCCAGGATGCCATTGGTTTCTTGGCCACTTGGACATCTGGATATTCAACCAGATGTCAGTCAGTACCTCCAGGTCCCTTTCTGCCTGGCTGCTCTCCAACCACTCTGTCCCCAACCTGTAGTGCTACGGGGGGTTGTTGTGGAGAAAGTTCAGGACCTGGGTGTTGTTAAACCTCATATTGTTGGATTCAGCCTCTTTATCCAGTCTGTCTATGTCCCTTTGCAGAGTCCTCCTACCCCCCAGCAGACTGACATTCCCCTCCAACTTGATATCATCTGCAAATTTGTTAATGGCAAACTATTGGACATCACTGGAAATGCTAATGGAGAAGGCAAACCTTTCAGTTAAGGAAAACAGCTTTTTTTTTTTTTTAATTATCCAAAAACTTTTGCAGTGCTGAATTTAAATCACCAGCTTTAAAATTATCCTCACTTCACAAAGAATTAACAGCCTTACCAAATATTATTATTGTCACAGAATAAGAATGGCAATTATTTTTGGCGGAGGAGGAAGATGATCTTTTGTGTGTCACCCCCACTATAAAACCCTATTTAAATTGCCATCCTGAGCTCAGTCTTGGCCACAGCTTTTTGGCTGCAGGTGCCTTCATCCTGGAGTTTTGCCATTCCACAAAATGCCGGCACTTCTCAAATCAGGAAGCGACATCTGGGTAGTGGGACCCAGTCAGACTGCAACCCCCGTAGGGAAGGAAATGAGAAAGACATCTGCATCACTGAAACCTTACAGGACAGCAGTGTGTGTGTGGGGGGGGGGGGGGGGGGGGGGGGGGGTAGATGGGGGAATCTCCTGAAAAATCCCACCTGCTCTTCCCTGCCTGCAGCCCTCCTCCCAACATGCCTCCCGTGGCTGTCACCCAAACCCCCACACTTGCCCATTGACCCAGGCTCAGAATAGCTCCTGTCAGCAGCCAGGGAGCTGTGGCCAGCTGACACTGGAGACAGCAGAGGAAGGACATGGGGCTCTGTCCCCATAGCACCCCATGCTAGTGGTCTCCTCCCTCTGCCCCCCTATGGCTGCACCCTGGGCTCTCATCACAGCCCCACGCTCAGAAAAAGAGGGAAAAAAGAAGAAATAACATAAGGCAGGAGAGGGAGGGGAGGATGCAATGCAGCTTGGAGCAGGGCAGGCTGCACCATGTGCTCTAGCTCTGGCACCAGCCACCTTGCTGCCCAGATGACCCTCTTGGGGCGGGGTCCAGAACTGGATCCTTATTTTTAGGTATCTTCCACATCCCGTGTCCACTTCCACAGCCCTTGGGGAATGCCAGCTTCCCAGCAGGAGGAGAGCCCTGCCTTCCTTGGAGGTGTCTCTGGGAGTGAGGGGGGTCAGTCTCTGTCACAGCAGCACCTGGAAAGGAGTGCAGAGGCTCTCCCTGCACAATCTGCCTGTCACCACCGATCACTTCAGGTGTCACATGAGGTTTGTGTCACTCGGCAACGTTCTACTCGCCTCGCTAGCTGTGACCAGGATGCAGAATGGGTTTTAAATGACCCCATTTGCTGTAGGAGAGGGGGAAGTTACGACCCCAAAGCCCAGGGGATGTGCAGGTTTGCCCTATGCCTGCCTTGGGCCTTTTCTTGGAGCATCCCCTGAATGGGGCCAGGCTGATGCCATAGCGCAGGGCTGAGCATCCTCCTCCATGAGGCTGAGTGTCTTCCCTACCCTAGCATAACCCTGACCCTGCATCCCCAGGGTGCTCTGAGGGATGAAGGTCCTGGGCATCCTGAGAGCATTTGGGACAACTGCTAAGGGGTGGGAAGGGGGTTTCCCTTGCAGTCCAGTGTTGTCTCTCTGCCCAGGTGCAGCTGCAGTCTGGCAGGTAGCTCTGGAGGCAGGTGGCATCACCCCAGGACTCGGGCAGAAGGGGCTGTGTGAAAGGGTTTGGAGGGGGTTTTCTGCAGGTGGGGTTTCTCCAGGCAAGTAAAGCTGAGTGCATTGCAGTCCCTGTCCAACTGCTCTTGTTGCTGAGGTCCAGTTTTGGGTGCTCCTTGGAAAGCCCAGTGTAATGCCTTCACTCCACAGTGATGGGGAGAATGTGGGGCTGTCCCTTGGCCAGCTCTTTCTGCCAGGACAGCTTCTGTCTGCGCACCACAGCCACTCAGGTGGTTTTGGGCTGTTCCCTCACTTTATACCCCTGGGAAGCTGCTCACTGATCACAACCAGCAAAGCCGGGAGCTGTGGGGGCGGCCCCAGGGGAGAGCATCAGCCCACAAAAGCGGTGAGGAAATCCCCTCCGTGCCAGGTACCCAGGCAGGCACCGTGCCCCCTCCCACAGCTCCCTCGGCACTCTAAAATACCGGTGATTCTGCGGGGTGTGTGTGTGTGTGTGTGTGTGTGCAGATATTGTGTTTGAAAATGACCAGTGCAACATCTCTGCCTCTCCCTGGTGTGCCTGTGGACCAAAGTGATCCTGACACTAAGCAAAGGAAAATGAGGCTGATCGAAGTTGAGTGGAATTGGGTTTTTTTTTCAATCTTTCTTTAAGTGCGAACACCATCTGTCTCCCCCAACTCCGTCAGCGCTTCCAGTCCCCAGGCAGCTTCGTTCTTCCTAATTACTGTCATTAGGCACTGGGTAGCAATTAGGGAGGGATGCTGATGAGCAGCATCAGGAAGGCTGTGGTCCCCTGACAGCATCACACAGGGAGCCGGCCAGCCCTTTCTCTCCAGCCCTGGCCTTTTACCTGGTGAGCTTGTGGGTAGCACAGTGTTTTCCTTTTTGGCCGAGGCTGACAGGGAGGGAATGGAGAAGGGAGGTGCTGGGTGGCAGGTCCATGTCCTGGAGAATGCTCAGAGAGGTCTAACATCACTGGGAATGGGCTGCTCAGGGAGCAGGACGATGGTCCAGGTGCTCTGTGCTGTTGAGGGATGGAGCAGCAGCTCTCTGTGCCTCTGGCTGTCCTGCCGGTCACCAGCAACTATTTCTCCTGGGCAGCCCAGAGGCCATGGTGATGGGCTGTGTGGTCGGACAGAGTCAGACCCCGCTGTCACCCTTCTGTCCGGCCCCAGTGGGGCTGGCCACAAGCCTGCCTGGCTCTCCCTGGTCCCCCGGCAGCCTTGGGGCCCCGGCCCTGCGGCCGCTCCCCGCGGTGTGTGGTGTCAGTGCCACCTCGTGGCAGGAGCCCCGGGACCGCTGACCTCTCCTCCTCCCACCGCGGTGCCCCCCGAGGATTGCAGGGACACCCACGTGTGGCCGCGCCATGGCTGGCGCTGGGAATGAGCGATGGGAAAGGTTCCCGAGGGAGGGGATGAGCTCCATGTTCCGCAGGCAGACCATGGGCTGGCCCCACTGCCCTGTCCTTGCAGCTGGGGGGGGAGCAGAGGCTGCACCCAGAGACAGACGGACCCTGTTGGACATTTGCCATCGGGGCATTACTTCGCGTATGGGATGATATGGTGCCCACTTGCCCTGCCTGCCCTGCCTGCTGTCAAGGTCCTGCCCATGGAGTGACAAGCTGGGTCTGCAAGGGCCTGGGGGGGGGCTTTAGGCTGGAGTATTTGGGCCTGTGGGTGAACTATCAGGGGAGCACACTGGTGGGTGAAGCAGTAATGGGAGTGCAGAGGAGCAAGTGAGGGAGGAAAGCCTCACTTTGGAGTCTGGGGAGCTTATGGGATTGAAAAGGGTTTGGCAGACATGACTGGTGGCTGCAGAAGACCCTTGGCCAGGTGTTCCCTCTCCTCACACTGCTGTGCTCTGTTGGCCAGCTGGCTCCTACCTCTAGGACCATGGAGGAAAACAAACCCATGTCCATAGGGACACCAAGGCTTCTTTCCTTTACCACCAGCATCTTTGGTGAGACTTGCAGGAGCTTAAATATGCTCATGACCTCCTCCAAAACAGGGTCAGTGGAGCTGAAGTGTCTAGGGAGATACTGAGGTGATTTTGCAGTGAGGAGGGTTTTAGCCTCAGTTGCTTTCTCTTGCCCAGGGGTTTCTTCAGACTTTCCCCTGGTTCCCTCTGAAACCCCATGCCCCTGAATGCAGCCAGGTGAAGCCCAACCTCACCAGCCTTTCAAGGCAGTTGTGCAGGCACTGGGGTGAGTGCCAGGCTGAGGAGGAAGCACAGCTCCTGCCTCACAGAGGGAAGTGAGAAACTGCTATGGAAAGTCAAAGACAGGCAACATCCCACCCCCCAAACAAAAGACTTTCCCCAGTCCTTGTCCTAATGGTCAGCTCCTGTCATGGCTGTGGGGAAATGCAGGTGGGCAGGCTTGGCTGGTCCCCGGCCATGCAGATGGCCATGTATAGGGAATGTGTTGATACAGCCCCTGCCAGGGGAGCCTCTTTAACTCAAATCCCCGCAGTACCCCAAGGACCATCATGCTGGAGACCCCTAAAGCCAGGAAAATGGGCACCCCATTTAGACATTTGAGCATGCATTGATGATGGATTCACTTTATTCTTTAATTTTTACTGCCATATTTTTAATCTCTATTCCCTTGGCTTTCCATGCAGACAAAATGGACAACCCTCTGCCCTGTACGTAAGGATGGAGAAGCGCACAGGGCAGGTCACAGATCCCTCCTGGGCAGACTGGGCAGAAGGGGACCCCTGCCCCACCACAGCTGGCAGTCGGGCACACACGAGGCAGGGAAGACACCTCACATGCCATAACAGAGAGGAGACCCAAGGGACACTCACTGCTTGAAGAATACAGTGTGGATCCAATTGCCACTCTGCATGCTGCAAATGCCAGTGGCATCCCACATAGGGAGGTGTCCATAGGGCTTAAGCTCCAGCAGAAATGAGAACAGAAGTCCTTACCTGAGCAGAAAGAGGAGTTTTTTCAATAGGATTTGTATGGGTGTTTCTTTTTCAAATTTCCAGATCATCTGGGCTGGGCAGTACATCCACAGGGCTGGGCTGCTGCTGTCACTGGGAGGGAAGTGGAGGTGGCTCCTGACAGTTCTGCTCCGTTTTTGTATCACCCCCATCCCCCCTGAAACAGGTTGCTCTGTCTCCCAGAAGCAGTCCTCTAGTGACAAAACATCTCCTGACCTGGCTTTGGCTCTTTTCCCTACTCCAGATACACAAAGGCTGTTTGAAGTAACTTCACAGGGTTGGGTGAGGAGCATGAGGATGAGATGTCTGATTCCTGCCGTGGCAATACCCCCTCTGCAAAGGGCAGCATGGATGTTGTGGGTAGCTGGGACACCAGCCTTTGAGTCTCCAGTTTCTGCCACAGGTGTCTGGAGCCCCAGGAGAGAGTCACTGGGCACGTGGACCACCTCTTCCACCATCCTCAGCTCCAAGGCTGAGGGGATCCATCCCATTCTGGATCATGTGGAGCTTCAGTCAGATGAGGATTCACCTCTGCCAGTCTTTTAAGATCTGGGAGAGGAACTGTGGTGAGTAATTTTGGCCTTGACACCTGTGCCAGTGCCTGTGGTTGCCCTTATGGGACAGATGCCAGTGCAGAAAGGGGAGAAGAGAGGTGGTCACCCTTCAACAGTAGCATCTATTCTGCAGCCCCAGAGAGAACTCAAGCTTGGGCAGGGAGTCACCTTCCCATCATCAGAGGGATATCCCCTCCACACAGTGCCTACAACTGACCCTACTGGGAATATGGCACTTGGTGGCCCATTAGTGCCTGGTGTCAGTGCCCCCACACCTTGCTTGTCCAGCTCTGTTCAGTGTCCAAAACCTCCTGGACGAGGAAGAGCAGACCCAGAGACGGTGCTTCATGTAAATAACCCCTCAAAGCACTTCTAAGTGACTAATCACCTTCTCCAGGGGCTTCTCAACCCAGAGTCTCTGTTCAGCCAGGGGGCATCAGCTGCTGTAATTACTCAGAATCAGCAATCCCACACTAGCGAGTTCATTTCCCAAACAGAGCCCTTCCTGTGCAGTAAAGCCACTTACAGGCGGGTGAAGAAACCCACCTACGGGGAAATGCCTGGGATCAGCAGCGCCGGCCAGCTCTGGCACACAGGCAAAGCCTTGAGGACACTGTCATAAATTAAGTCATCCTGCCTACGCTCACATCACTCCCTGACTGCTTTTGTGCAGTGTGGAAGCATCCATCCCAAGTGACACACGGTATTTCTGCAGCGACAGTGAGCTGAAGTGACGGTTGTCTGGGGCTGTAATGACACGTTCAGGGAGCTCCTCTGGACTAGCTGTCTCCACTGCCTGCCCCTGGTGCTCCCTTACTTCAGGGACTATAAGTCAGAGCAAGGACAGATTTTTTTCCCCCCTCTTCACTTCTTGGGAAGATGAACTTTTTTCCTGTCCCCAGGGTACCTGGCTGTGGAGGGAGTTCCCAGGAATGCCGGTGGATGCCTGCCACTGTGAGAGAGCCCAGAGGGTGGGAAGACCTGGGTATCACAGAGTGTAGAAGAGAGGGTGGTAGGACTGTAAATGGAGTAGATGCTGAGTGTGCCTTACTTCATATGGCCTCAAGTCTCCTTTTATTGAGGTCAGTAGCAAAAACCGAGCTACTGCTGCGTGGGATTTGGTCCTAAAGTAACTCCCTGCTTCCATTTCCCTGGCAGTTTCTGGTGTTCCAGCCCATGTTCCCAGCAATTACCCATCCAGCAGGAGACCTGTCTAGGCACAATGGCTGCCTTGCAAATGGCACAGCGGTCCCTGACACATTCCATCGTCACAGGATGTGTCTCTGCCACCTCCCAGTGGTCCAGCCATGGCAGCTGTCAACAGTTCATTGTAAGTCAGCATGATCCACTTTGGCTTCCTCCAGCATTTACAGGTGTAACTTGGGACTCAGCACAAAAAGGACAGTTATCTTAAAAGGCTGATCTTGGTCCTCACAGAGCTCATACCCGTGGAAGGTTTCACTCATCCGAGGAACAGGCTGTCAGTGTCCACAGGGATTGGCCAGAGCACTCCAGCTGCATTCCCCCTGCCCTCAGACTGTCTCCTCTCTGGCACAGTTCTGGGTGGTTTTGGTGGTGACCAGCGCTGTGGCCCCCAGCTCAGTGGCAGGCAGCGGGAAGCTGTGGTTGCATTCCTCAGGCCGGGGGTACACAGCGGAGAGCAGAACAATGTCACCATCAGCATCGCCCTGGCAGCACGGCCTCTGCTTTGCCCTGGCTTTCCTGGGTGGCCCTGGCATCTTCAGGCTCCCAGCAAGATGCAGGCATGGGGCTGGGCTCAGGGCTCCATCTCCCTCTGGCATGGCAGAGTCCTGGCCGGGCAGGGGGCTGGCAGTGTCTACGTTTTCTGGGAAGGGACAAGAAAAGAGGGTTACTGGGCCCATGGAGTGGGGTCAGGCAGGTCCCAGGGAGATGGTCCTGTCCCTAGGGGAGAAGATGGATCTGGAACAAGAGGAGTCTGCAAGGTTCCCACATCTCTCCTGCTGCAGAATTTCTCCTGCTTACAACCAATGGGCTTTTCTCCCCCTAAAAGGCAAGAGGGAAGGGCCGAAACTTGCACTTCCACTTCGAGTCCTCTCGCTCAACCCTGCTGGCAGCAGAAGAGCCCAGCCCGTGGCAGCTTGCCCTCCCCGACTGCCTCCCACTTAAAAATAGACTTGTTTACACACTTTGAATGCAGGCGTGTGCCTCCAGCCCCAAGCCTCCTGCCACTTCCCACACATCCAGTGCCGCAGCACAGGGCTTGCTGTGGTGCAGCCTTGGGGGACACGGGGGCTGTGGACCTGGGTACGCAACAGGAGACTGAGTAGTGCCTCCAACACTCTCCATAATGGCCAGATCTCTCTCACTGCTGGATTTCTCCCTTCTCTTTCGCTTTTGGTATTTTTCCTAGGCATGTGCGTCACGGGCTGTCACAGAGCAGAAAGGCCCCGGGTAATGTCCCCCCAGTCTGAGTCACCATCCGGCAGTGCCAGAAGTGTTCAGGCAAGCCTGGGCACAAGGACCAGCTGCCCCACTGTGGACACCCATCCAGGTCGTGGGGCAGTGGTGAATGCCAGCATCCCTGTGTGGCAGCCCCTCTTGGGGGTCCTGGGCAGCCATACCCCCTACCTGGGAAGGGGGAGGGGTGAAGCCAGGCAAGACCACTTTGGAGAAGTGCAGGGACCCCCAAGGGAGGAAAGAGCCACCCCAACAAAATGGGCCATGGTGGAGCACTGTGGCCTTACTCTCCTGGAAGTACCCTGCTAGGAAAGGCCCAGCCCCATTTCTTGAACGCCAGCCCTAATTTTGATGCACCAGATAACCAGATAGGTGCAGTGCTGCAGTGTACTGTTAATGGGGCTGGCCCTGACATCCCACTGGGGTCTTTGGGATGCATGTTGGAGGATGCTGGGCATCTCAAGAACAAGAAGCAAGCTGGGCGGTCCACATAGGACCTCCACTGCAGCGCCACAGGGAGAGGCTGCCTCTGGAGCCATCCCCAGGTGTCCACCACTGTCCCCACTACTCCCACTCCATCCATGTTCCTCTGGCTAGTGGGGGAGAGGGCTCTCACCAGTCAGATCACAAAGCTCCTACTTACCAGTGCTCTGCACGTGAACCCTGTGGAGAGGGCATGGTGCTAGGACATGATTTAAGCAAACAAAGGCACAGGGAGAGCCGGCAAAGGGAGGGATGGCTCAGCAGGGTTGCGCTGGCAGTCAGGTACAAGCATAGGCTCCCAGGGAATGCAGGACACTGTCACTCAGGCAGTGATTCAGATGCCCCAAAATGCCATGGGATGCCTGTGGAGCTGATGTTGAGGTGGAGGAGCTAGCCTGGGCTGTGCCTCAGTGGAGCCAGCAGTAAGTGATCCCATCTACCCCAGGGTCCTCAAGGTGTTGTGAGACAGAGAGGAAGAGGTCTCCTACCTTTGTCCTCTTCATCTGCTGCCTTCCTCTTCCTCCTCCGCTTTCCCTCCTTGCAGGCCAGGAAGACACAGACGGCAGCCAGAACCAGGATCAACCCCACCACCACCGGGACCCCGAAGATCAGGAAGGTGCTGGTCAGGGTGGGGGCCAGGGTAGGCTCTGCTGTGGGGTGAGATGCCGGTAGTGTCAGGAGGGGGAAAGCTGAAGGAGGAGGGAGGGCAGCAGCATTTTTTACCTGGCTGGCAGGCTGGGGGCTGCGGTCACAGGGAAGAAGTGTGGCATTTAACTGTGACCCACCTGCCACTGGTAACAAAACATCCCCCTGCTTGATGAGATCCCTAAGGTGGATCATCCAACTCCTCCCTACACCGTGTTCCTCTCACTGGAACTGGCTGCCCCCTTCCCCTCTGCTTTAGGTGAAGGTGGTGCTCCACCCTCCATTGCCACCTCCATAGCCATCCTCAGGAGAAGGTGCCTTCCACCTGCCCACCCCTGGGGTGCCCCCAGCCTCCTTGGCCCACCACCACCCAGCCCTGGGGAGCTCAGAGTGCAGCTGCCCTTGTCCTCTTACTTGTGTTGTCCTGGAACAGGTCGGAGCACTTGATGCATGACTTGGTCAGGGTGTCGAAGCACTCAAAGGAGAGGCAGGCGGGGGCAATGGCAGCTTTTCCTGCTGAGGACATGGCAGAGTGGGAGCGAGAGCCCAGCTCTTGCATGGCGTAGCAGTGACAGGGCCGCCAGAGTGTGAAATCGCAGCGCCCCAGGCCCCGTGGCAGAGGGAGATACAGTCTGTCAAGCTGCGTTGTCTCCCTTGGGGCTCACAATCGCTGCGCTTGGCCTGGGGCGGATCTTCACCAGGGAGGAGGAGAGCAAGCAACCAAGCCCTACCCCTGCCTGCCTTTGCAATGTGCCCTCAAACTACCCCTCTCCTCCAAAATATGCTGCTGAAATCCCCGCAGCCCCCTGTGTACCTCAGCCACGCAGCACCTCGTACCCAGGGGTATTGTGTCCCCGTCTGACCTCCTTGATCCTCACTCCTTCCCTGCCCACCTGTGTGCTGCCCCCAGCCCAGGCATGTCCCCCAGCCTGCACCCTCCTTTGCTGACACTGAAAAGCCCCCTTGGCCTCCTTCAGTGTCTGCAGGAGACTTTTCTGTGCATAGATTTTTACAAGACTCCATCCCAGGGGCACAGATCTGGCTTGGATTGAAAATGCAAAGGACCAGAGGAAAAAAGAGTGAAAGGGCACTGATGTTTCCCCTTTTAAAAGCTCCCACTGCCCCGAGGACACATCCTGCCAGTGCTGCTCTGCAAGCAAGCCAAGTGTTGTATGTTCTCCACCCCTGCTGACAGTGCTCTCCATCACCTTGCTCTCTCCATCCTCTCCAACGCAGACCTAGACCTGTGGCTCCTCAGCACCCTGTCTCATTCTCTGGGGTTCAGATCTGGTTCTGCTCAGTAAATGTGCAGGGCATGGGCAAAGCAGGTCACACCAAGCAAGCCTGGTCCTCAAACCATTGGAAGGGACTAAAAAAAAAACCTTTAATAGTCTTGGGCATTCCTGATCAGGAGCAGGTGAAATGTTCCACCACCAATACCCACACATCAAAGCCTGATGCTTGAGACATGAAGAGATGGATTTCAGTGCTGTAGGTGGATCTCTTCCATTCCTACTGAACAAAAGTCACATACTCTTTTTCTTCACTCCCTAGGAAAGAAAGGGGCCAGCCAGAGTTGGCTGGCTCTCAGCTGAGAGAAGCAACACTAGTGACCTGCCTTACCCAGGAGATCCCTAATAGGGCTTTACTGCTGGAGTCATGTCCTTCCAGCAGCTATAGCATCTGGAATCCTTCTAGTAAGGCCTCTACTGCCCACTGTCCTGGATCAAGGCTGGGAGGGGAGGAGGAAAAAGTCCAAAGGGTGCTCTTGCTCAAGGTGATGGAGTACCAGGTGCCCCCACTTGGCAGCTGAGGTCTTCTGAGACAGGCCTGAGTACTTGGTCCCTGAATGTGCTTGCCCCTCACCAGTGACTGTTGGACAAGCTGAACCCACAGGCTCCACATCCCACCTCCTGAACTTCTGAGTAGGATGCAGCCACCAGCTCCCCATGCTAGATCTCAGCCCAAGTGCAGTTCTTTGGTACCCCATGCCCTGTAGGGGAGGAGCTGCCCTACGGCACACCTTTCTCCCTGCCAGCAGCATTCCCAGGGGATAGTTTGCATCATAGCAATGTCAAAGCAGCCTAACACAGTCTCAGTCCCACCGCGGGCGCTGCAGGGCTCCAGGCAAGCCAAAGTCCCCAAAAAACCCTGCTCACTGCCCACCAGTTCCAAACCTGCCGTGATTCCACTTCCCCTTCCAGCGCTTGCTCCCTCACCCCTGTGCCATGCCAGCAGGAATGGCTGCCAGAGGAGCTCTGAGAGGCCACCCATTCTTGTGCCTGTGGCTCAGTTATTCCCACTCCATCTCAGTCAAAATAAAACTCCCCAGTCGAGTGGGAGCGTGCCAAGCACTTCCCTCCCTCGGCACAGACCTGAGCCACAAATGGCACAGAGAGCTCAGCACCCTCTGCCTCGATGATTGTTGTGAGCAGGCTGTGCTCGCCCTGCTCGTACCTGCTGGGGGAGCTGGGTCAAGCAGCAGCACATCTCTCCATATCCCACTGCAGCTGGCCCTCTGCCTCTCACACACCCCAGGTGAGGACCAGGGCTGGGGTGCAGGCATGGGAGTTGGAGAGTCAAGTGTCCAGCTGTGGGAAGGGATGGTGATGCAGAGCCAGGACCCACAGCAGGGGGAAAAATAAAAGCCAGTCCACATCTGAGCTCCACAGTGGAAAGACCTGGCTAGGAGAGGGCGCCTGGAATCTTCACTGTCCCCAGTAGGCAGCTCTCAGAAATGCAAGTTAGGGTCTAGGGCCAAGAAAATACCTTGCCTTGTGGGCTGGTGGGGCTGAGGATGTGCATGTAGGCAGAGGATCCCCACAAAATATCTGGTGCTCTGTGAGGATAACTATCCCCAAACCACTTCCCTCGTCCCAAGGCTTTGCTGTTCCTCTTGCCCTGGGCTGTTTCCACCTGCTAGTCTCCTTTTCCCAGAGGTATGCTTCTCCATCATTCCAGTTTTCCCCACCTCTCAAATTCCCCCACTGTACTTCCCCCATGTCAATCATCTCTCAGGGACCCCTAGCCCCTATTTCTGTGGGTCTCACCACAGGACTGTCACCGTGCCCCCTCTTCCTCCTGTCTCTCCTCCCTGCTTGGCCTAAAGTGCGGGGTGAGAAGTGGCTCCCAGCATCTGCTGTACCACACTTACAGATTGACTGTGGGCCCAGTCAAACACGCACGCTGGGGAAAGCCCAAACCAAGTAACCTACACAGTGCTTTCAACATGGAAGGCAAGATTTACATTAAAGCTCAGGAGCTGACAGATCCCATTTCAGTACATGGAAAGAAAACTTGAAGTTTCAAATGCACGGTGGGGAGCCCAGGGATGGCAGCCGTAATGCCCTCCTGGGAATGAAGCGCTCCCATGTCCTGTTACATGGAAGGAGGTTGCAGCCTCATTGCTGCCACTGACATTACCCTATTCCCCCCCATTTTCTCATCCCTCTTTATCAGGCTCTACAGGTCTTCCCTGCCTTCGTGCCAGCTTGTCCACCTGCTCCTGGGCCAAGAAGATATGTTTGAAATTACACATGATAATGCTTACTTGAGAAAACCAGTGCTGACTACCCCAGCAGCACCCACATGAGGGCCTGCCCATGAGCACGGCCTGGGTTCTGGGCATCAGTTATCCCCTTTTTTGTCTCCCCCATCTTTGCCTCCCCTACCTTTCATAACTGTGGTTGATCATTTTTGGAATAGCAAAAGTTAAAGCTTGGTGAGTAGTTCGAGCTGTTTGCATCTCAGAGCTGAATACGCTTGATAATCGCACAAATGCATAATTAAAGAGCAGAAAAAATGACTCACTGGATAAGGAAATGCGCTTTTCTTATCTCCTCTGCAGAGAAATGAAAACCCCAGGAGCCTGGGTCTCTGGCTAAGTCCTTTTATTGAACAAATAAACCAGAAAAGATATCAAATGAGGGATTCAAGAATTACGTCTTCATCTCAGAGCTGGACAGTTTGACTTCCAGTGCCGTCTGCTCCCATCCCACACCTGGAGGGCTGCCTTTGGCTGAGGTCAGCTGAGATCCCTGGGATCCCTGTGGGGGACAGGGCACTGCTGGTGCTCCAGGAGCATGGAGGGTTGGCAGTGTCCTGTGGGGCTTCATGCACAGATGAGTGACTGGACTCGTGTGAGCGGTTCCTCTGGTGTCAGGGGGAGGTGAAGTGACTCACGCACGCACTTGCAAAACCGCGTGTAGCAGAAAATATCCCCCGAAAGTTCACCTTGTGCTCGTGCACACCGGAAACCCAAAGGCTTGTCGATCAGAGAAGCCGTGAGGTGTTTACTGAGCAGACCCAGTTACCTCAGGACAAACCTCTGACAGGATGCACAGAGCGCCCCGGGAACATCTCGGCACAGCCTGACACCTGCCCCACATTCAGAGGGTCCAGTAGAATGCCTTGGCTGGAGCCAACCCCCAAAGCCCCTTCAGCACCTCATCCCAGCACTCCTTTGCTGGCTGGTGGGAAACATCCCTTCCCAAAAAGTACCACTGTGGCTATTAGAACCAGATTTCTCACAGCTCCAGCATAAACCTTCTCCTCAGAATCCACTGGGATCCTTCCTAAAGCCAGGTGGGCTTAGGGACAAAATCTGGGAAGATTTTAGGAATATTATGGGAAACCAAAGGTTTCAAGAGATTCACAGTTACTAAATCCCAGATTCCTCTGTAGCTGCTCTGCTTCCTATCAAGAGGGTTTGTGACACTGCTCAGCCACCTGCATGGGGTGTTTGGTGTGGGGCACTGCCCCACCCTCTTGAATGAAATTTGTCTCCCTGCTCCTTGTTTATATGTCACTGGAGCTCTGCTTGTCTGCAAGGTTGAAGAAAAAAGGCAGGGTGTCCTTGCTTCCCTCTGCAAAGGGACCTTGATAATGCTGAACACCCAAATTAGGCTTCTCAGTGGACTGCCTGTTGAAGAACCCTTTGGGGTTACAGAAGGGTGGGTCAACTCTTCCTGTGCTCAAACTCCCTCTGCCCATTCCTCCTCCCTGATCCATAGAGCCCAAGAGGAACACAGCAGCACAGAGGACATGAGAAAAACCTCCCTTGTCTGATCTAGCCCTGGAGGGGCTGAGCCCTTGATCTTCCCTGCTGGGGAGGAGTGAGGGGTGTTTCCAGCTGCTGTACTGGCTACTTTTGCTGCTCTGCAGAGCGTGAGAGGAGGACTCAGCGAGGTTTGGGTCTCTGGCACTGCCCTGGCTCTTGCAAGCCCCCCCCCCCCCCAATCAGCACAGCGTTAGCTGAGCCTCTTCTGCCTGAAGGTGAACAAACAGTACTCAAACTCCCTGCCCACTCTGCCTTGCAGCAGGGATGCTGCCCCCACCCTCATCCTGGGGAGAAGTGGCACCTTCTTCTGTCTCCCTTGGGCAACTGGGAATGGGGGGCAAGTGCCCCCCCAGTTTTGCCTGTGGCTGTTCATAGGGAGTGTTCACGTGCGGTGACAGGACCAGGCAGCAGCTCCAGCATCAAAACAGAAACCATTGGCCGAGGGTGATGTGCTGCCACAGGAAAAACCTCAGGTTTTTTACAGGAAAAACCACAGGTGGGTTCACCAGGTCAGGCACCCTTTATGCTGGGGCAGAAATCTCCCCAGTACTCACAGTGGGAAGCCCCACCACAGCACTCTCAAGGCATGAACGTCCAGCAGATGACTCCAGAGCCAAAAATCAAAGCCACACTTGCCCCAGTACCTCTACAACATCCTCTATCTTCCCACAGACCTTTAGGTTCAGCCTGGTATAAAAAGGCCAGAGTGATTTTACTTTTACAGGCTTGAGTGCAGAGTAATGCTATGAATTTCCATGAGTGTATTAAGGATGCAATGCTACAAGAGAACTGACAGGTGGATTTGGCCTGTGCACCTCCTCTCCCTGCTGGCATCTGGGCACAACACCTTGGTCATCATGCCAAAGTCAGAGAAGAAACAGGAGTGCAACACACAGAGTAGGGAAGGAGATAAAGGGGAGGATGAAAAGCTGCTGCAGCTGCAGGGCTGAGGAGGTGGAGAGTGACTGCCAGCAACCCTGTGCCATATCCACCACCCCTGAGGATGAGCTCCAAGGAACCTGTGGGCAATCTCCATTGATCCCCTTTCCAGGGGAGAGCCCTCCTCACAGCTCACAGGCATTCCCTCTGTAACAGCCACACCGGCTTCTGAGCCTTTGGGGCTTCAAGGCTCTAGCTGGAGGAAGGATGAGTTGCTTTGGCACAGGCTGTTACAAGAAGGGAGATGCTGTGGGGACCAAATGGTTCTGCCAAGGCAGGCGGATAAAATCCCTCCCAAGATCCTCCCTCACTTCCTATCACAGTGTAAGCACCTGTATGGGAGGTATTGCCCTTTGCCACAGTGCCCAGGGAAGGCTGCCTGTCCATCCCCCTGGAAGATCTCCTGGCCAGCCCTGCAAAGGGCTAGACCACCAGAGGAGGCAGGCAGGCTTCCGAGGGGCTGTGCAGCAGCACAGCGTTTCCCATCACCCAGCCTAAAAATGCACATTAGAGGCTGAGGGCAGGAACAGCTTTATACCCCCTAATAATCTTGTCTCTAAGCTAGATAACTAGGACTGCAAATCCCTGGTGATAATCACAGCCACCATGCCTGCAAGCTCTCCCCCAGACCATTCATCTGGCTTGATGATGCTTTAAAGAGACATCTAATGAGGATAATCTGATTCAAATCCCCTCCTGCTTTTGGGCAGCAGAGCAATTCAGGCCCCCTCAAACTCCTTCTTCCTCCATGACTGTCTTTATTTCCCCTTTCTTATATGAATCACTGTGGGGTTTCCTTTGCTTTTTGCATTACTATTTTAAATCTTTGATATGACCACTGCAATCAAGATTCAGTCCCTTTAGAACCTAATTAACATGAAATCAGACTCAGTTTTACTCATAGCCTTATAATAGGATGCTGGCCATTGCTTCAGCTCTCACTTCGGGTGCAGGGAATATTGCAGCCTGCTTAAAAAACTCCCACTTTACCTGATTCAATCAGAACCACTTACAGGAGATACACACACACATTTCAAGCTTGGCAAGAGAGTCAAGCTTTGGGGAGTGGGGAAGGTCTCAATCACAGTCAGCTCTCAGTGCAGAGCAGATGGTGAACATGCCGACTATATAATTTATAGGACACCATCACTATGTATTAGTCCCATACAGTGGCTGAGCTCAGCCAGCCCACAGCTCATGCACACTCAGGGGGACTCTCACAGGTGATGCTCCACATGCAACCTGGGCAAGACCCAGGTTTGGAAGAAAGCACGCGCTTCATGCTTCATCTCCTTTATAACACAGAGCAGAAGATGCAGTGCCGCAGCCCTTGTCCCAGAGGGTCTTCATCTTCCCCCTAGACTGGGCAAATGCTTCCCAGCCTGCAAACCTGTGTTTGAACTAGGTCTGTATTACACAACATCTGCGTGCAAGCAGCTCCCCTTCCCTTCCCTGCAAGCAGCTCACACAGCAGCACGATGGATGCCAGGGCAGCCCAAGGCCAGGTGTGGGGGCTTGTTTGCACTTCTTCAGGGCCGCCAAGCCAGGCTGGCACAGCCTGGCATGCAGCATGCTGGGGGTCACCATGCCCAAGAGGGACGTGCATCACCACTGCATCTCCATGTCAGCAGTGCCTAAGCCTCCCTGCCCTGCCTTTCACCCAGCCAGACACACAGTGGGTGCAGTGAAGGACCTGTAGGTCAGGAGGGAGAATTGCTCAGGGAGAATTGGCCAAGTTGGGTTGCAATGAAAAGGTAAAAAGGCAACCTCAGGTAGTGAAAACACTCCCTCTGGAGCAAGGTGAGGGCAGCTCCAGCCTTGTCTCTAAGGCTGCAGAGTTTTCAATCCCCTGCACGGCTAAAATAAGTCCTGGAGATAAGTGCATAAGATTGAGCTTTTACAGGTGCCTGGTGTGCAGGCACAGAGTGACACTGTGCTATCCCAGGGCTTCCCCAGCTCCAATGCCTTTGATCCTCTGCTGTTCAGCATAACAGCACGAGGCACTGAGTCACCCCTCAGTCCCACAGGGGAATGAGGATTAATTAGTTGATTCTGGCACCTGTCTTTAAAGAGAGATACTCCACCACCACACGAGCCACAGGTTGTTACTGAGCTGAGGCAAATGCAGCCCTGGCTTCACATTTGTGATCTCTGGAAGAACAAGAAAAAGAAACAGCAGTGGGGGAAAAAACTGAATATTCCCACTGGGGCAATGCCAATGCTGCTGTCAAAACTAGGAGAGAGGCCAGCACAGAGGTTCAGGAGAGCTTTGAGCTGACCAGCGCAGACAACAACAGTGCCTCAAGGACTGCCAGCCCCAAACAAACACCCAAGGTGTTCCAACAGTCCGAGCACAGGGCAGGAGCAAGGCAGGCCCAGTCACAACATGGCACTGTCACCTTGTCACTGCACAGTGAGCACATAGCAGGACCAGAGAGCTTTCATGGGAAAATAGAAGAGCAATACTCCATACTGACAGAAAATGGGAAAAGCCTCCTTAGCTTGCTTAATGCTGGCTGGGCTTTTTATTTTTTTTCCAGCATGCCTGAGCACAGGTGCTTCAGCTCTCCCTGGCACAGCTCGTCGTAGCGCCAAGAGGGTGCCGGGATCCAGAGGCTAGAGCAGACCCTGCACACCAGGGCCGTGTTTCCCAAGGGGAGGTGCTCTCTCTCGTTGTTTTTGTCCTTGCCCCAGCTCGGTGCTCCCTCCCGTGACACACAGAGCCCACGGGGCTGCGGTACCCAGCCCGCAGCTGCACCTGGGCCGGCGGCGGGGCTGCCTGCACGTATGTAAAACACGGGCTCGCTGTCACACACCGCTGGCTCCCCCGGCAAAGGAGGCGGCGGGGCGGGGCACAGGGGCACCGTGCCTTTCCTGGCTCCTCTGAAAGCGCCCCAGCACACGGTGAGCTCCGGGGAACGAGGGATGCGACACGGCAGCACGTGGCAGCGCTTGCAGAGGGCCTGTGGCAAAGGAAGCGTGGCCCAGCCCGGGCTGGGAGCCCATGCTGCTCAGCTGCCAAGGAGTCTGAGCGAGTCACGTCGCTCCGGAGTCCCCCGTGCCCGACCTCTCCTGCAGGTCGGTTCTTCACAGCCAAGACAGCCCCTCCCGCACAGAGCTGACCCGAGGGGACGCCTTCCTGCCTAGCATCGCCGGCTGTATTAATATTTAACAGCGAGGAACGGATCCAGAGACTTTGATTTCCCCGCTGGCCAATTCAAGGATAATTGAACTGTGCAGGGAATTTCAGCATTTCAGAGGGCGGTTTCGTTCCAGTTCACACCAAAACCTAACCATGCCGCAATGCCTTATGAGAAGGATTGCAGCCAGTTTCAGGCAGCCTCCCTGCAGTGGAGTCAGGCATGTAAGCAGCACAAAACCAGCTGATCCCAGCCAGCAGGCCCCACCAAACCCTCCCCCACAGAACTTAGGTAAAAGTCAGACTCCGCTAAAGAAGAAAAAAATGGGATTTTTCAGAATGTTTCCTCTCCATTCCAGATTTGCAACTCCAGAGTAACGTCAATTTGCCCTCGTTACACACCTCCAGTGGAGGCAGATCCTGCTGTAGAAGCAAAGCAAGCAAGGCACAGTGAATTTTCACTCGTGTGCCCAGGGACGTGCAAGAAATCAGCCACAGAAATGAAATGAATCCAGTGGTTTTGGCTCAGGCCTCTGGGCTGTACCAGCTCTTGCCTTCTCTTGCATATAAATCACTTTTCCCCACCAGGGAATGACAGCTGGCCACTGAATGGAAAGTGGCCGTGGTTCAGCAGCCCACAGCAACACTGCACACCGGCTTAGGGTGGGGAGTGGAGAACACTCAGAGTGCAGAGGAGACTGCCAGGGGATCTGGGCCAGCTGAATGGAAACAGAGCAGCTGGAAACCAGCCAGGGCTCCTGCAAAATCAAGACAAGTTAAAAACCCTACAGGAGGAAGCCTCTTCCTTGCTTTTGGCAGCAGAGCAGCTCTGCCAGTCAGCTCCAGGCAGCAGAGCAGGAGTCCCCTTCTCGTGCAGCACTGCTGTGAACAGTGGTCATGATGAGAGCAACCAAGGAGCTCTTGCAGCTTGACCACAGCTGCTAAACACCACTGCTGACCTAATCCAGCCACTCCCTTCAGACTGCAGGTCTTGGCAAGCAAAGACATCCAGTTTTAACCAGTCCCAAAAACAAATATCAGAGGTGGCCTTGAATCTAAAACCCTACCGCCAGTTTCAAGGCTTGGAAGGGACAGATAAATCCCCAGGGTTGGATTTATCTCTGATCTTTATTCCAGGAACAGAGAGATCTTTTACTATGGGTGCCATATCAGTACGCAGACTTTCTCTCCCATTGGTATAAACTGAACATATCATGTTTTATCATGTTTAAAAGTTGGTCTGATTTAGCTGCTGGTGCAGCAGAGTTAGTCTTAGAAAACCTGGCACAGCAGAGAGCTGTAATCCCATCAGGTAATGCCAAGCAAGCTGATTTGTGCCGAAATCTCTCACAGATCACCTCTGTGAGCTGTTTAGCTAGCAGGCTGAGGATGCAAAATCTCCTTCCAGGGACTGGATTGAAAATGAAATCCTGTGGGTCAACCTGCCATAGCAGAGGAGACCATATTACCACCTAATTTAGTTCCATCCCAAAAAAAAGCACTGTGAAACCAAAGCTTACACCAGTGCAACTGGTATGAGCTCTTCTATACTAATTAAACTGCTTTTATTCTAATTTTGCTGACGTAAGTGACAAACAGAAACATCCACAAACTGAAACAGTCCAACCAGCAATGCTCACAGGTACTTTCACCACAGAGAGGGGGATTCCTCTTTGAAAATCTCCACAGGGATAGGGAACTGAAGCAAGAGAGAAGAAGAGAAAGCAAGTAACTTCAAATTGTTTCTGTTGGTTTAGATTTCAGTCAGCTTGGCAAGCTCTTTCACAAGGTTAGAACACAACAGAACCTGAGCAACTAGCCTTAATTCAGCTTCAGGCCTTCCATGTCTCTGATCCCAATCCAAGTACTACTTTCATGAGACCTTTATCAAACATTAACCCTGGCTACTCCATCCAGATGAAAGATATCCTCAGCTGCCTTGTCTCCTCTGGTAGTAAGGGCAGTGTTATGGCCTGTCTAAACTAATAGCTGACAGCTCCTAGAGGTATTTACTTAGTTGAAGATGTAGCTTTAGATGTGTCCCAACTACTTTGGGTTGTAAAACATGATGGACCTGAGACACAGTGTCATATTCTTAGATACGCTCCGCTTCCCCTGCCAGTTCTAGTAAATACTTTCTCCTAAGAGTAAGAAAAATATTTGCCCCAAGGTGAAGCAAGATGCTGCTCTTAAGGAACTAGATTTTATTATGTACCAGTTGAGATTCAGCCACCTGTAGGAAGTAAAAACAGCATCTTTCTTCTTTGAAAATAGTAGAAGGAAAGAAATACCACATCTGAAACATAACAGTGGAAAAAAAACCCTGCTTGAAGGTGCAGGAGTGGACAGTAGCACATGTTACTCCAAAGCATTCTGGGTGGACCAAAAAAAAAGGTTTCATTTTCATTAGTTAAAAAAAACACAGTGAAATTACTCTTGAGGCCAAAGGGATTTAACCTGAGTCCATCTGTTATCAGAGTGAACTGGAGAGCAACCTTGGATATGAAAGTGTCCTTGCCTTATAGGAGTTGCAGAGGACACAAAATGAGTGGCTCATTTTATGCCACTTCCCTTCCTTTCCTCCCACAGACTGCACCTGCACATCGAGAGCAAATCGAAACCAGCCTATTCTAAGCCATGGTCTCCTTTATTCTGAGGGACTCAAAGCAAGAGCAGGGCTGAGACAGCATAACCAACACAGAAACTTGTTTCTCAGCATGATTTTCCCCTCTCTGGTGGCCAAGTCCTGGTTAGTACCTTCAGGATGGCAAAGCTAGCTGAAAGTAGGGCATGCCCATTAAGCTTCCAATCCTCCTTACACAGCCACGACAGTTTGCACATGTCTTTCTCCTTTGGGTTTTAGCCAGAGTCCAGCCCTTTTGGGCATCATAACACAGCTGAATGGTTTAGCTCCTTTTGTTTCAGCTGACAAACACCCTAGCCCTCCCCCATCAGCAACAATACAACTGGAACTGGGATTTGTGTGTCCTCTGAGCAAGGATACAGGCTTTGTGCCTTGCTGTGCTGTCTTTGCAAGGACTGCCAACACTCACAGCTGATTAAGCCTGCAGTGCTGCTTTCTGCTTTTCCTGCTCACAGACAGATGTCAGAAACAAGCTAACCGAAACAGTGCACACAGCTAGAGCTCTGCACCTAGGAACATTAAAGCAGACTATTAGGGATTAAATAAATTAAACCAGAGGGGAGCTTAACACATTCTCTCTAGGCTTCATTTCTGGGTAAGAAACATCCCAGCGTTTCAAAAAGCACTGTATTCTGGCAGGTGGCTCAACTCAATGAACAGAAAGGGCTGTATTTGAAAAGCTTTTGCCACCACCACATGGTTGAAGCCACGAGTGCAGCAAAACAACTAACTGGGTGTTGGAGCCGCCAGCAAGGACCAGCCTGCCAGGGCAAACGTCTGCAGGTTTTAGAGCCTGTGCCACATGGCTAATAACGAGAATACAACTATTACATATTACTTGTTTTATTAAATTAGAACTCTCAAACCTTAATGACTTGCAGTAAGTACAAGGCACGACTTACAGCTGGTCAGAACCTGTTAGTAAAGGGATTATACACAGCATATGCCAAACCAGCTGAGACAACAATTTTCTGTGTGCTGTGGTGGTCCTGGCTGCTGGATTTCTCCTCTGGTCAGCCCCAGAGGCTGCGCTACTGGGGCTGTCTTTGGGCTTGACAGGTGGAGTCTTTTTCTTCAAGGATCTAAAAGAAAGCTAAAGTGCTAGATTCTTTATCTTCTTTAGCCCCTTCCTTCCCAATTAGGGACCAGACATGGAAATAGTGCGTCCTTTGCTGGGCAGATGCTCACACAGCTGGATCATTAACTGCCGAGTGCAGTCTATCTAGAAGCGGCAGGCCAGCCTTCCTTCCCCATTCTTCTCTTGGTGGACAGGCAAAACCTGGCAGCAAGGTTTCACATTAGACTAAGGTGCCGCATTTCAACTGAAAGAAGAAGCCTGCTGCCTCATCTCTGGTACTTTGGAGACAGTAGCCTGTTCTTCTAATAGTCTCTCAGAAAAACATGTAGCTCCTGGCCACTGGCCAAGTGGAAAAAACTCAAACTTGATCATGAAATGGGATTCAGATGTAATAATGGATCGGAATCCCCAATTCAAACTACCCTCCCTATCTGTTATCCACTGAATAGGAATCAAACTTTTATTGAGAGGTAAGCAACTAGGAACAGTTCTGGATGAGTGGCCATGACAAGTCACTCAAAAAAAGCTTCCCAATGTGATTCCAACTGCAGCAGCTTGAATGCCTGACGTGAAAAAAACCTGATATGTGTGTGAAGTATCACAATGAGAAGCTAATCATCATCAGACTTCCTCATCAGCGAGACAAAGGACAAGGCAGAAACTCCCGGTATGTGACCAGCACAGATCCTTAACATCCGAACAAGTCGTTGAGCAGTAGTAACTCGAATGCCTTCCAACTGGAAACAAAATGGAGAAATTATTTCATCAATACAAAAGAAGAAAAGCAACGGTAAGCTTTGATAAAAGAAAGAACCAGAGCAGGCATCAAGTGGCTAGCTGCAGAAAACCCCAAACAGGCCCATTTACTTCCCTAATGTTAAGGAAGGTACAGTGTTGCCAGCTGTAAGTGCTGAAGGGCTTGCCAAAGGCACAGATTCTACCTACTGGTAGGGAAACAGTCTCTGAGCATGCAGTGACAAGTACGCAGAAAAGTGAAGTGTGCTGCTGCTGAATGCCAAACTCTCCCTCCAGCTTTTTAGACCAAGCAGGTAATTGGAAAGGGTGGCATATCAGATGGCAAAATCGTCAGTGAAGCCACAAAGTTTGGCTGACACAAAACATTACATGGGCAAGGGGGTCACATGGCAAATAACAGCTCAGGGACTCCCAGGAAGAGCAAATGCAGCAAGGAACAAGTGTACCGAGGCTTTGCATACCAGAGATGGTTTTTGTTAGCTTAGGCTTGGCTTCATGTGGTTTTGAAGTAGCACAGGAAAGACCAAATTACTAGAAGACTCATTTCAAGGACAGCCAGACTCCTGTACCTCTACTTTTCTTGTAGACAGTCTGGTCTCTGACACTTATGAAGGCCAGCAGCATATGCATTTATTGTTACATGTATTTATTGCTAATATAATGATGTTTCTAACAATCACAGAGCAGTGGAATTAGAAATCCCTTGGATGTCAAATAAGCACCTTACCTCCAGCTCACAGAATAGCACAGGACTGCAGTAGGCTTCTCCTAATTTACAGACAGCACTCATCTCAATGCTGCAAGCATTCACCCTGCCAACTAAAAAAAAAAAACACATTTTCCCACATTACAAGCCTCATAATCAGTAATCAGTGAAGAAAAGTTTTAGGAAATTCCACATCCACAGAACAATCCAGAGCTGAGGATTGGATTGAGCTAATTTTTGGAGCATAACAGAAGGTAAGGCAACAGTGAGCAGTGCAAACAGAACGGTACAAGATTTGAAATTGAATTAGCGCAGAAGTCTTTCATAATACTAACAGCAGTACCACATCACTCTTCATGTAACATTAACATTCTGCATAAGGGATCAGCACACCATCAGCTTCCACTCACTTACCAAAAGTCCTCCTGACTCATATGCTACCACAGAGTGGTCTGGTCTCCAATGAATTCACTTCATCAAGATAGCCATATCACAAGACAATGCTAAGACTCCTCTACTTCAGAATTAGGCCTCCTGACCCCCAAACTCCAGGGACACAGCACCTGTATTCCAAGACTAAGCAGTACAGTCTGGCTCCTCCAGTTCCTCAGAGCTGAAGCAGGAAGGGTGCACAAGAAAGCACTGGGAGACAGAAAGATTAGAGGCACAACACAGCCAGACAGTACACAGCAGGGATACTAGTGCCGCATTAAAACTATACTTGATAGTTTTGTAGCTCATCCATTTAGATTCACTTTATTACCACAGTATCATATGCTTCTCACTGCTCATTGAGATTACCATTAAGACAGATCTGAAAGAGCAGATAGAAGAGATTTCGGGAGTTACACACACACAAAAAATATCAATAACACAAATTATATTCAGGGATTAGGGACAGAGAAGAGAGGTCTGACAAAAACAAAAAGGAGAGAGCAAGTGAGCATGAGAGAACCATGTTTTATCTAGGAAAATAATAAAAAAGGCAGAGGAGTTCAGAAATAATTTAACTAAGTTGCAACAAAGCCACTGTTTTCCTTTAGTTTGTTTCAAGTTAAGTCACTGCCCTGTTTTAAGAAAACTAAGAAAGAGCTGTGCTGCTTGAAGAGGAGGAAGAGGTGCCATACATACCCCCAGTAACAAGAAAGCACACTTTTCCCAGGAAGAAGCTGGCATCCACATGAGTTAGGGAAGTTTCAACATTCTTCAAGCTGTCAGAAAAGTACAGGCAATCCAGTTGGACAGGGAGGTTAAACCAGTGCAGCATAAGGATAACAGGAATAATTTTCAGAAGCACAATTAGAAAAACAATGATGTTAACATCTGCTGATTTGTGAGCTCGCAAAGTTCTGCTTTATGCTAAAAGCATGACATCAGAGACCTCTGTAATACCCACAGCTGTTTAATAACCCATAACATATCCTTTCTACTCAAGACTCAACAGTTAGAGTTAGTTTGAACAGTGTCCTCCATGATTTACAGACACTAAGCATCTGAATTCATTAATATCCAATGAAACTTCAGCACCACTTCGGCTCTTTCAGGAAGCGCTTGCCCACACATTTCTGCAGCACCATCTGTGCTCTAAGTATGCAGCTGGGCCTGTCATTTTTGCTAAATGAGAGCCCAGGATCATCAGTCACAAGTTAAGTAAGCAATAAAATGCTGACTTCTGTGCCTTAGCAAGTTTTTACTTGTGGCCTGGGGAAACAAGTATCATTTCTACAAAGGCGAGCACAAGATGATAGAAAAGGGATCAATCCCTGCAGACCTTTCTCTTTTGCCTAGAGATATCCGTAGTGCTGATCCCACTTGACCAGGAGTATCAGTGAACTGAGGACACAGACCCAGCCACTTGCTGGTTATTGGGCAGCACTGCCCAGTGCACATCACACTTCTGCATATTACAGAACTTCACAGCACCACCAGCACTTCCTTCTGATTCTACAGACAGCATCTTTCCAAAGCTCAGTTTGTATTGTCACACATCCAGATCCAGAAATAAATTCTGCCTTCTCTGCTATGGCAACTTAGTGCACAACAGGCATGTTATTGGACAGAGCAGTTCAGTCCTAATCCACTGCTGGAGGCCAGAAAGCCACTGTATATATTACTGAGTTCTTCCACCACAGCAAGTCTTGGGTTTGAAACCCACTATTCAGCAATTCCAATACAGTAAAAATGCAGATTTAGCCATCAAACCAAGAAAGAATATTAGTTCCCCCCTCTCATCTTTTTGCCCTTCTCTTACCTGTACTTGCTCGTGATGTCAATCATAAACACAACCAGATCTATCCTGGGTCGAAGATGATCCCTCTCTGAAGGTAAGGGGAGGGATGTAGCAAGGTGACTGAAAGATAACAAATTTGCCAGTTTAACCAACTAGCTTGGCAAGACAGTACCCACTCACCCATAATCACGCAACCTCTGCAGTTCACCCTGTAGCAAGTTACCAGGAAGCCTGCTAATTACTAAATCCGTGGGCACTGAAGAGGCACTGTGATTGTTTAAGTGGTACTCTCATATCTTAGGCCCACTCACAGTTGCTGACAGGCACAATGGTAATTGCTAGACAAGGCTGGTTATAATGGGACGCTTATTAGAGCATAACAAGTCTCACAGAAACATTTTCTCCGCGCAGATCTCTATGGCAAGTCATTTCATTTAATTGTAACAAAGAGTCCTTTCTAACAAAGCAAACCCCAATTCTTTACTGGAATATTTTGCTGCCAGGTTTCAGTTAAAATGCATCAGTGCTTTTCTGTCACGTTCCAGAGATACTGCTCATATGCTCACACAGGAGAGGAGACCTTTCCAGGTACAGAAGAACCTTAAACCACAAATTTGTCACTAGAACAGCTTTACAGATGAAGTTATAACTCAAAACGAGCTTCTATTATATCATTACCCTCCCTTTTAACTCTTTTGCTATGTTGGAAGCTACTAGGTTAGTTCAGGCATCTTTCTACACGGTACTACCACTGCTAATTAGAGCTAATTAGGGTGGGGATTTTTGCATCTCTGTCCACTAAAAAAGCCAAACAACCACAAACAACTAACAACAACTAAAACCAAACAAGCATACCAACCAACCAAAAACTCGACCAAAAAAGGTTTCAGCAGTACATAAGTGGGTCTTCCACAGGGAAGAACATTATCAGCACCACATTTTTGGAAGATCACCTTAATTTAAACTGGGCAAATAAACATCCCAGAAGTTCAGTCACTCTCACAACCCACTTCCTCTCTGGAAGCCAAGGAAGAAACATTGATCGTGGTCTTCTTGGGGAATATTACTTCTAGCAATTCAGTCTCAAGGACTTAACAGTTTTCTCCAGCAGCAACCGACCACGGCACACATTGCCATCTATTAATCCTATGTAGTTTGTAGTTTTGTTTGCTAGTCTCCAAATAAAGGTGTTTTGTTTCTTCTATTTATGGGAGATATGTTTTAACAAAAACATTCTGAAACTAACACAAGAGATGAGCAAAGTGAGCGTGAAAGACACACTGCTTATTAATTGAAACACAAAGCAGCTTATTAATTTAAGGTGAAATTTAGGGAGACTCTTTGATGAAAGTATCAGATCTCCTTGGGGGGGAGAAGATAAAAGTGACACAGAAAAGCACTGCACTGTTTGGAATTCTGTTATATTTAAACCAACATGACTAGATGATGACAGCAGTCTCCAGATATGCACTGCAGAAGCCTTCCCCCTCCCCACCCAGCAATAAGAGACACAAAAAACCCAAGCCCTGTAACTCTTCACCCAAGAGCTGTACCTGACAGGTAGAGCTGTCAGATTACATACTGTATTTTTTTGTAATATGAACAATCCCAAAGTAACTCAGTGGGGAAAGGAACCCCACTGGCTTTGCTTTCCTAGCAATATTTACACAGGGATGTGTCTTGCTCTGTAGCACGAGCACACGATGCTGTGCCTTTGGGCAGTTACCCAGCTGTAGTACCAGCAGCCATCTAGTTATGGCACTCCACAGCTCAGCAGAGGCTGCAGGTTTCACATGGAAAATGGGGTAATCCATTTACGATTAGTTAGCACAGACATCCAAGATGCCACAATCAGAGCACTACAGTCACTCTAATTAGCCAGCAGAACATTAGCTTGGGTTGCTTTTACTGCGTAGCCATGGATTACCGCAGAGAAATAACACAAACACCTTCTGAAGAGCTGACTAAACTCATTTGGTCTTGGCAAAAGAGCTGTCAAGGACATTTTATTGTAAAAAGTTAGTTAATCAAGCTTTTAAGACAGGACATGTCATGCGGCTAAAGCTGAAATTCCAAGTGCAACTTAATAGCTCGAGGAGGAAAAGCACATGTGTGCATACATACCAGAAAACAGCTACAAAGAGCATCCAAAGCAAGGGACATCTCTCAGAAACACTTGCTCTCCTGCAAGTACTTGCTAGCATTGTACGTGTCCCATTTTGTCCCAGGATGTTTAATTTCTGTCTCTCAGGCGGGGGAAAAGAAATGTGTAGCTCTCACACCTTTCCAATGTAGTAATTAAACATCTGTGCAACATGCAAAAGGCAAGGGTATGTGCACTGTGAACACGAACGTGGGAAATGTTTCCCCCCGCCCCCCTTTCCCTTTCCAAGCATGCCCAAACTGCCTGCCCTGAGGACAGAGGGGTTTACCCGCCGCAGATGCGTTCACATCTGGGCAGTGGTGCTCTCTAGCGTTCGCAAGAGCGAAGTCTCTCTGAACCGTGCTCTACAGCTCCGACTCCTGCCACGGGGACGGAACCCGCGCTTTTAACCAATTTCGGTCATTGGGAATCTGAAGCGGAAGCTTTCCGTGAATTCGCGCCACGGCCGCTGGTTAGCACCTCTTGGAGCAGGTGGTGGCGGTCCCGCTCCCCAGCACTCACATGCTGATGTTGAAGTCCCTCTTCTCCTGCAGGATCGCCTCCGCCAGCCGCCGCTGCAGCGCCTCGTCCGAGCCCACGAGCTGCGGGCACAGCGACAGCGCGCTCAGCCGCACACCGGCCCCGGACAGGCAGTCCCCGCGCGGGGCCGGGCCGGCGCAAGGGCAAGGCCCGCCCTGCGGAGGGCACGGGACGGGCGGGCGCCCACAGCGGGGCCGCGCGGGGAAAGGGAAGGAGAAGGGACGGCGGGGCCGGGCCGCGGAGCGGCGCCATCGCCGGACCTACCAGGAGGACGCCGGAATTGAGCTCCGGGAGCTTGTCGAAGGGCTGCAAGACCGACATCCCCGCGAGAGACGGCACGACCCTCCCGCCGGCCCGCCGGAATTCAAACGGCAGCCGCGCTCCGCCTTGCGCCGACGTCGAGCGGCGGAGCCGGGCCTGCGGGGCGGGGCCGGGCCTGCGGGGCGGGGCCGGGCCTGCGGGGCGGGGCCGGGCCTGCGAGGCGGGGCCGGGACTGCGGGGCGGGGCCGGGCCTGCGGGGCGGGGCCGGGCCTGCGGGGCGGGGCCGGGCCTGCGGGGCGGGGCCGGGCCTGCGGGGCGGGGCCGGGCCTGCGGGGCGGGGCCGGGCCTGCGGGGCGGGGCCGGGCCGGGCGCCGTTACCGGCGGGCGGCAGGGGGCGCTGCGGGGCTGGCGGCGATCGCCTCACGGGCTGTCCCGGCTTGGGAGGGACACGCAGGGATCGTCGCTTCCAGCTCCTGGCCCCGCACAGGAGTCACACCACCGGCCCAGGAGCCCCAGAGGTCACAGCGTGTGCCTGACAGCGTCGTCCAAACGTTTCTTGAACTCTGTCAGGCTGGGTGCTGTGACCACTTCGCTGGGGAGCCTGTTGCTGTGCCTGACCGCCGTCTGGGTGAAGAAACTTTGTAATATCCAACCTAAATCTCCCCGACACTGCTTCAGGCCATTGTCCTGGGTCTTTTCGCTGGTTGCCAGACAGATCAGTGCCCGCCCACGCACTTTCCCTCACGGGGAGGTTGTGCACTGCAGTGCTGCAGGGGTACAGCGTGGGGCCCCTTTGAGTGCCACGGTGTGACAGACCACCAAGGACAGCTAATCACCATAAAACCCTGCAAAGCAGCACTGTTCCTGTGGCATCCAGATATCCCAGGGATCAGCTGGGCCTGAGGCACCCACAGGTTATACTGGAGGGATTCTGAGCGTTCTGAGGGGAGGACACTGGCCTTGCCTTGGCTATGGAGGGGGATAATGAGCAGCCTTTAGCTTCTGAGAAGCAGAGCCCTTATTTCCAGGGCTGTGGTGCTCCCTGGCCCCTGCCATGAGCTGTTGCCCCTTTGTTTACTCAAGACTGAACAACAGCAAAGGCTTCAGAAAAATTCCATTGCCTCCTTACATTGCAATTTATAATGTGAACTAATACATGGAATTATAGAATTGTTAGATTGAGAAGACTTCTAAGATCATCAAGTCCAATCATTAACCCAACATTGTCATGTTCAAAACAGCCATGTCCTCATGTGCCACACCATTTCAAACACTTCAGGGATGGTAACTCCAACACATACTTGGCCAGCCTGTTCCACTTCCTGACCACCCTTTCAGTGCAGCAATGTTTCCTAATATCCAGGGGAAACCATCCCTGGAGCAACTTATCCTACTGCTTGTTTCCTGGGAAGAGAGACCAACCCCCACCTGGCTACAGCCTCCCTTCAGGGAGCTGTAGAGAATGATAAGACCTCCCCTGAGCCTCATTTTTTCCAGGCTAAACAACCCCAGCTCCCTCAGCTGCTCCTCATAACACTTGTGCTCTGGACACTTCATCAGCTCCTTCTCTGCCCTTCTCTGCTCCAGCACCCCAATGTCTTTCTTATAGTGAGGGCCCCAAAACTGAATACAGGATTTGAGCTGTGTCTCACCAGTACCAAGTATGAGGGAAAAATGTTAACATAGTTAATATACCTTCATACCATAAAGACTGCTTGATAACATAACTAGGGAAGGGAATTTCCCTAACACTGTGTGGCAGTAGTAACTGGCTTTTTATTCTGTGTGAGGTTTTGCAGCAGCTCCAGCAGGCTCAACCTCCATCCTGCCCCTTCCTGGGTGCCTTCCCCCTCACCTCCCAATCTGGTCAGCCTCTCCCCAGCCCAGTGTCCGGGATGCAGGCAGGAAGGAGCCTGGGCAGAAGCACTGCAGTAACAGAGATAGGCTCAGTTTTTCTCATTCTGAGGTCAGAGCAGGAGGATGACATGCAGTTATATAAAACCTCAGAGGTCCAGTGTACCTCAGTGGCCTGTGGTCCACCTTGCTGCATCTCCTGATCTTTGCCTCA
Source organism: Fringilla coelebs (assembly GCF_963513975.1). NCBI lineage: Eukaryota > Metazoa > Chordata > Aves > Passeriformes > Fringillidae > Fringilla > Fringilla coelebs. Next base: position 48,367,706 of record NC_140033.1, on the reverse strand, counting down.
ACCCTGAGTTTGGCTCCACCTTGGTGTGGAAGGGGGTGCAGAACCCATTCTGCTGCCTGCTGGTGCTGGCTCTCCCTGCTCTTTCAACCAGGGTACCTCCAAATGGCAGGAGATGTGCCAGGGGAGAAAGAATGTTGCAGAAGAATAAAGACACATCTGCCACTCTGCAACAGTCTGGAGAGGGGAGGCAAAGCGGAGAGAGACGGGGTTAACGAAAGCTGACATCACATGGCCACTGTGGTGTTTTTGATCTTGACAAAGGCAGACGGTTTCCCTCATTGCCAGCATGAGACAAATTACAGGTGAAGCAGAAGAGATTACAAGATATTTCTGGCTGTTTTTGAGTTTGGTGGGGGGAAGGGAGGACGAATTCAGGGCAGGCGTGTTGTAAAGATGGGAGACAAGCAGATGCAATAAATAACAAGAGCCAGCTCCCGGGCTGGGGGGATGTAGAGAGCAAATAGAACAATGTTCCTTTTGGACTGCTGAAGGTGTGGAAATATGGTAAAAGCTCTGGCACCCACCTAAAAGGTGTTTGTCCTCTTTCTGCCCCCTGTTACCTATTCTCTGGCCCCACTGAAGGATCTGGGTGGCTTTAATGTCTTGTTAGGGACATGCTTGCTGTGCACTGCTGCTGCAGGCTTCCATTTTTTCACCCTGCTGGTGTCTGTTGATATTCAGCAGATCCAGATGAGTTACCACTCATCCCACAGTTAGAAAATTATTTTTCATGGTAGAGGACATTGTAAGGAAGTGGAGACTGGTCTGCCACTGTGCCTGCAGCTCTTGCCTAGATCTGTAGGTTGGCAAGGAGAGGAGGGGAGAGGGATGAGATGTGGCTGGTGTTGGAAGCCAGGGCGTATTTTACATATCCCTGAGTAACTGTGTCAGGTTGTTTCACCTCTTGCTGCCCCATTTCCTGTTGCAAAGTGGGAGGAATGAGTTGATCTTTGCCTCTGAGTGGTGCAGGAGAGCTGAGATGGGTGTCAGTACAGTGGCCCAGAGTGTAAGCAGAAGGGACGAGAGCAGGGCACAATATGGAAGGGGAGAGCTCCTGACTTTACTCTGTGGGCCATTGTACATTGCTCTGGTAGCACAAACCACTCCACAAATGGGTAGAAGTGTATTGCAGTCAACATGAAGATGTTCTGACGCTACCAAAAAACCACAATTGACAACAGCAAGACTTGGCCTGGCCAACATGAGTGCTCCCTTGGAATGGGGCAGCTGCTCCTGCAGCAGGACTGTACCAGCCAGTACAAAAAATGTTAAAAAGCACACCTCGTCCTCATGTATCCATGGCCAATTTGCTGTATGATTCATCCAGTGGCTGCATCTCAAGATATTTTCTCTCTGATTTCTCCCTTGGCTCTCTCTGAGCAGCCAGAGAAGCAGAGGAGACAGGCTTTGGAGATGGTCTAGAGAGGAGCACTGACCCCCAGCATGGTCCCAGCTGTCTCAGTGACGGCTCCCAGCTCCTGACAGCCCATTCAGTAGGAGCTCTATGAGATGTCACCCTCTCATGCATTACTGGCTCCAGGCTGACTTCTCCTCATCCCTCCTGGGAAGCCTGTGAAATAGAGCTCATGTGTATTTGATTGCACTTGTTCTCTCACTAATAGACAAAAATTATATCATTTGCAGCAAGTGCAGATTATTAGAGAAATTAATGACATTTTCACATATGTTGCTGGCAACTTCTGCTTCCTTTGGCAAAGGCTCTTCACAGCTATATTTAGACCCAAAGTAAGTCAGCTTTTTTCATTCTGCTCTTTAATTTAATTCCCTATACACATTTCCTTAATTTTTGATCAACTCAGCAAAGCTTCTCTAATGGGTTTTTTGAAGTTGCAGTAGCACCCAGAAGGTGGGTTAGTCTGCTTTCTCACTAGACTATCCCCAAATTATGCCCTGCCATGAATCCCATGTGCCTTCTGCATCCTGCAGTAGCTCCCTCACCTCCTGCAGCTGAGCAGCAAAGCATTTCTGTGACCCTTGCTGAAGTATTGTCTCTACTGCAGACCTTGGGGAAGGCAAGTTTGATAAACTTCATCTTCTCCAATGCTTCTACCTACATTGGGACAGTAATATTGGGAGATGGGTGTTGCTTTAAAGACAGGCATTGATCTGGGTCTGGTCATCTCAGAGGATGCTGATAAAAGGCTAAAAGACCCTAAAGAACAGTGGGAAAACTTGTGAGGAAAGACTGGAATAACACTTAACCAGGCCTGGGATTAAGCTGAGCTCAGAACATTGTTTGTGCTATGATTTATGGATGTGCTACAAGCAGGAAGTATGTGCCTGAGGTTGCCTGACCATCTCCTTTTTTTCCAGCCAAGGCTTTTGTCTTTGGTTTTGAGAAGGGTTTCATGATTTCTGCTCTGGCTGGGTAGCCCTCTCACATCAAACCTGACCCTATGTTTGCCTTCATTGCAGAGAAGGTTGCCCAGAGATATGGAGGGAGCCAGAGGCTTGGTGATAGGCAGGTGTCCTGGGATGAATGGCTTTGAGGGGCTCAGTGTGTGCGCAGACACTCAGAGGCTTTCTGCTTGCCAGGTGAAGGGGGCTGGAAGGCCCCAAGGCCCCAAGGCACCAGAATGATATGCACAAGCTTATGCCTGGAAGACCTGAGTGACACACAGCAGCCTCATCTGAGGTGGAAACTGAACTGCAGCTGAAGTGTTTCCACGCAGATTGAGCTGCACTGGCGCATCAATGCCTGGAGCTGTCTCACAGCTTTAGCTCTTGTTGGAAACCAAAGGCTGTGACAGCACCTGAGAGCCCGGTCACAGGCAGCAAGCAGCTGCATCAGAGGCACGGGGTCTTCAAGCGTGTCCCAGCTCCAGCAGCACAAAGCTCCGTGGATTTTTCTTGCTGTGTCCAAGGGTGCTTTAGGGCCATCTGAGGGGATTCCTGCTTGAAGGAAGAGAGGCTGCCACATCATGACCTTGCCCACTGCTGTGGGGGTGGCTGCAGAAAGACATGATCACCATTCCTTGACACGTCCTCCTAGTGTTTGCATGTCAGGGAAGTGAGCCAGAGGAAAAAATGACCTCGTGAGTCAAAACTATTGCTGTTCTGGGGTTTTTGCTGCATGAGCAGCATACTGGCATTAAGCCCAAGCTTAAATCTGGGAACAAGTTGAAGACTGGCAAATACATGCTGGCTCTGACATGCCCCTGAGGTGACCTAGAACAGAGACTCAGGACAGTTGGATAGGGACAATGGGAGTAGCTTACACGTTGTGGCATGAATATACCTGGTTTGGCAGGCTCTACTGAGTACCTGCAGCTTCACCACTGACCAGTCACCTGGATAAATTAATAGTCTCCTACCTTGTGCCAGCAACCACTGATCTCCCTCTCATTCTCTCCGCACACCTGGAAAGCGGTTTTCCTTTTGCCCTCTCAAATGGACTTGTCTTTGCCTGCCCTAAAGGTTTGCTCTGAGGATGCAATAAATAATATCCTTCCAAAGTTATTTTTAAAAATCTTTTTCTCCAAACCACAGGTTTCTCTCCCAGTATGATCAAAGCTGTGGGGCTTGTGTTTTCCACCCCCTGCAGTGGGATTAATGAAGCAGTAACTGTGCTGCTGGTCAAGGTGTCATGTCCCAGCTTCACTGAGGTTAAAATTAAGGCATGATTGCAGGCTCCACTCTGGCAATCATCTGGAGTGCCCACCTTACTGGGGCAAACCAAGAAGCAGTTAGCTAAACCTAATGGATCTGATCCTCCATGCAGATATCCTGCTAAGTACAGGGTACTTGCAAGGCCTATACTCAATGCTTCCAAGCTGTTCTGGAGTTACATCAAGAAGAAGTGAGGCTCAGGAGGACCTAAAGAGGATGAAGAGACAATCACAGAGCATAGCAGTCAGCTCCCACGGCTCCATCACAGCCTTGTTTCTGCAGTGGTGGATGAAACCCTGGCACAGACCAGGTGACAGAACCTTATCATACATTATTCTTGGAGCTGGCAGGCGTGCATGGGCTCTGTCACCATCCACAGCTTGCCTTGGAGAGAAGATGAACTCCTTTGTGCCTGAAACACAACCTACTGGGAATTGAGACCTCAAATCTCACAGCTCCTAGAGTGTAGCAGACACAAATTCAGGCCTCATACATTTCAGTGGATACTATTAATCCTGAAAACCTTTACAATAACTCACTGTGATACATCTACCGGGCTGTAAGTGTCAAAAACTAAGTGGGTGGAGCTGGACAGCACAGGCAGGAGAGCAGGCAGTTCTTCAGGCTGGAGCCAGTTGATTGATTTTGCTAAAACTCTTTTGTGTTAAACAATTTCTGGGTCATGGGGAAATTTCCCTTTGTAAAAAAACAAAAAACAAGCCAAACAACAAAACAACCTCACTATGAAAAAAACTAACCAGTTTGCATGTTCCTATTTTTGTGCTGCTGAAAAGCTGAAAATGTTTTTACAAAACATCTCTTGTCAGCAGCAGCAATGACAGAACTAGGTATGGATTCAGGAACAAGGTATTTCACTGACAGCAAGAATAGTACTTTAGACAGCATTGTTTTTCTTTTTCCTGATGGAAGATTCTTTTGGTCAAAGTGTTGATTGTTTTAATTTTACATAAAAGCCCTGGAGGGAGTACTAACCCCCCTTTGCCTCTAACCCCCCCCTCTCTCTCTGCCTCCCATCCACTGATGAAAAGCCTCCAGCCCCCAGTCCTTGGGCTGCACACGCCAGTAAATCTGTGGAGCCTGAGCATTCTGTCCATCTCCATCAGCTAGAGCTCACACACGTGTGCCCCAGCATTTCTCCTCCTCCGGGGCTGCAGCCGGGCTGCGGATGATGCAGGAGGAGGGAGAGCCTCCCGCGGGCAGCTCCCTCGTGGCTCTGACCCGGGCACCATGTGCGGGGCAGCTGGGGATGCTCGTTGCCATAGTGACCTCTGCTAAAATGCTCCCCCCTCCCCGCGCCGGGATGCAGCCCATTGCAGTCGCTCTTGCGTGTGTGGGGGAAGGCCGGCGGTGGGGTGCCCCGAGGAGGCTGGAGCGAAGCTAACACTGCCGGGTAGGCGGTGGGGGAAGCCCCCAGGAGTCCCGTTGGGCAATGAGGCCACGCTGCTGGCTGCCTGTCCTTCCCCCGCCCGCCGCGGCTGCTCCCGCCATCCCTCCCTCCCTGCCTGCCTCCCGCCCATCCGCGCCTGTCGCCTCCCGCTGTCGCCCAGCTCTCTCGGCGCGGGGTCCCTTCTCCCTGGCACTGCCTGGCCGGGAAAGGAGCCTGACTCATCCCGGCTGGGACCGGCAGATGCCGGAGGGAGCAGTCTCATCCCGTCGCCCTGCACCCGTGGAAGAAGGTAGGTGACAGGTGTCAGGGCATGTAGCGGTGCGTGTTGGGGATGCGGTGCATGGCAGCGAGGTCATGTCTGGGTCCCCAGTGATCGGCAGCTCTGTGCCCCAAGCTGCAGCCTGCTGCAGGGTGCCCAGGTCTGGGGGAATCTCCTGCGGACGAGGTGAGCCCACGGCTTGTAATGCTGCAAAATGAGTTGTGCTCCCAGCCATGCACACGGGAGGGTTCTGTACCCAAATTCTCCTGTGGGCTGCCCCCAGCCTCCCCCAAGCAGTTTGTGCTCTGCCACTAACAATGTGGCTCCTGGGGCTCCTGTCACAGTGTGCCCACAGCGCCTCGGGGCAGTGGGAGGCAGCGTAGGGGATCCACGGGTGACATTGAAGGCAAGAGGCTGGAGTGAGGTGTAGCACAGGTTTAAAAGGGGTCAGACAGATTATCTGTATAAGACATGGTTTTGGATGGAAGACCAAGGAGTCTTTCAGGTCTTTGGGGGAACATGGATGTCCCACTGCAAAATGAGGTGCTGAAGATCAACTGGTCCAGCAAGGCTAAGGCATATTTTATATCTGCAGAACTGCTCCAGAAAGCTGACATCTTTAAATGAAACTCCCTCTTTTCAGTATTTGCAGCCAAAATCTGCTTACCTGCCTGACAAAAGCAAGTTGCTTCTGCAGGCCAGCCCTGCAGAGGCTGGAGGGGGGGCTCTGACACCTCATCCGGCGCTCAGCTTGGCCATGATGAGGACCCTTCGTTGAGGGGGCGGGGACGGTGAGCAGCGTGGGGACACAGCAGGATAGGGCTGCATAGCAAGTAGACTGAAGAATAGGTTGCTGGCGAGGAGCTGGCTCTACTAGTGATGGAGGAAGGATGAATTGGGAAGTGTGTAGGGCTGCTTTTTATTGCAGTGCTTTTTTGGATTGCAGCTTCACTCACGCATTTGGAAAGTGCATGATCAGGGAAGCAAATTAGGTTATTGGCTTTCCTCCCATCAGCCCAGGAGGTCCAAGCTGAACTCACCTTCACAGTGTCCCTAATCCTGCCCATTGCTGTTGCCAGCCAGGGACAGACAGCAGCTGCTGAGACACCTCTAAAAAAGGGGTTTGCAGCAGCCTGAGATTCCCAGGATGTCTGCAGATGCAACTGGGGGGTGCAGGGTGTGCAAAGGAGCTACTTTTGCAGAGCGTGTAGGAAAGCTGTGCTGAGGGATTTCTGACACTGAGTTCAGACCCAGCTCCTGTTGCAGAAGGGGTTTGTGCCTAATTCCTTACAAGGTCCCCTAAGGTGCGATAAGGGAAGCCCCACAGCTCCTCACAACACCTCTGTGATGCTGTTGCAAGTTATGGTGGGAGCTTCCTTCAGCAGTTGTTCACCTGAAGAAGGCACAGGCAGCCATGAAGAGGCAGCAGCAGTGCCCAGATCAGAAGCATGCCAATAAGTGGGAGGAAATCAGGTGTTTTCTGCAGTTTCTTGTTTATGGTAATAAGAATTGCAGCTTGTTTCAGATCTTACCCTGAGACAAAAAACTTACTGTTACAGGCCCTCCTGTGACAAGAGGTGTCCAGAAGATAAATGCTGCTGGGAACATTGGAAACAACTGATGGCTGTGGTATTAAAAAAAAAAAGCCCAGCCCCTGGTGTGGAAAAGGCATCAACCTTATGGGCCAGGAGCAGGGAAGAGGATGGAAATGCTCAGAGCTCTCCCCAGCCTCCTCTTAACCTACTCTGTGCAAGGAATTTGGGGATATATAGTTATTGCAGAGGGATGACTTGGGCCATGGTCAGATGTGACAGCTTTCATCTGCCTGGAAAAGCAGGAGTTTGATGTGGGTGCACTTCAGTGTGTCCCCACTGAAGTCAATGGGCATTTCATCACTTCCACTCCCAAGGGGCGAGGGTTACAGAAAGCCTCCTTTCAGGACTGCAGTTTTGTGCCTGAGTCTGGCACCACTGTGCTCTCCCAAGTGTGAGGGTGACAGGTTTAATCCACCAAAGCCTTTAACAAGCAGCACATTCGCAGTGAAAACCCAGAAGGTCTGGTGCCTGGTGAAGTCGTAGCTGTGCTTTTTGTGTGGGATGCTTTTTGATCCCCTTTTCTGTCCCTGCATGATCCACGCCTTGCCTGTCATTTTGGAGCAGAGCAAGCAGCAGAGCTGGACAGGCCAGGCACCTTTGTGGGTTGCAATGTGGGTTGCTGTCTCCCTCCCAAAGGATGGGGATAAGGGACGGAATCAAATGTGATGCCATTACAGATTTAAATGGCCCTAAGTTACGGTGCATGCCCTAAGCATGGCATCAGGAGGGCTGTAATGATGGGGAGAGAATGTACCAGGGCACCAGCAGGTTATGGGCCTGGGACCCTGTTTGTTCACCCCTCCAGAAATATTCAGCCCTGACATCTGGACAAGGAGAGGTTTGCTCCTTCCTGCTCTCCCATTTTTAGCACTGGCCCAGCAGCAATCACACAGTGTGGTGTTGTTTTGTGTTCCCCAGGGCAACGCTGCTCCGGACTCACCTTGCACCCGGCTGGCCAGGGGCCCTTGGCAAGGCAGATCGGCTGCTCCTGGTGAGTGCCCCCACTGCACAGTGGCTGATGTGGTGGAGGGATCTCAGGTCTGCTCACAGACTGGTGCTGGACCAAGGACCCTGAGCCCTGGCAAAGCAGGACCTGAAACAGAGGTGCAGTAAGGGAGGGCTCAATCCTAAGCCAGACCAGCTCAGACTGGGAATTCAAAGGGGTAATGGAGTGTCAGGGGAAGGAGTTTTTTCCTCAAGCAGGAGGTGAGAAGCAGCTGTATTTACCCACAGCCTACCTTAGATCACTGGCCGCAGGGTTGGGGATAAGAAAGCTCAACCCCCTCTGTGGGAAGGGAGTAGGATTGAAACTCTGATCAGGGGTCCCAGCAATGACCCCAAAAGCATTGACCTCTCTCAGTGGATGAGGTGCCTTCATGAGCAACCAAGCATGAACCAGGTGCAGCAGGGCTGTGAGGAGGGACTAGGCGCTGCTGATGAGGCAAATGTCTTATGATCAGTCTTGGTGGAGGAGGTGGTTTTGGGTGGTGAAGGTGTGTTTTGGGTGCTCCCACTGCATGAGTTTTCTCTCCTTTTCTCTGGCAGCCATGCCCCACTTCTTGGATTGGTTTGTGCCCGTGTATCTGATGATCTCCATTCTCATCCTGGTGGGCTTTGGAGCTTGCATTTACTACTTTGAACCAGGACTCCAGGAAGCCCATAAGTGGCGAACACAGAGGCCAATCATGGAGCGAGACCTTCGGAAGACGCTGATGATTCGGGACAACCTGGCCTTTGGGGTGCCTGAGGTTTGACAAGCTGCCCATTGCAGCCAGAGGAATCTCTCCTGGGTAGACAGCAGACACAAGCCTCACTAGGAATGGCAGTCCTGCCCTGGTTAAAGTGGGGCTGATCATCACTTTGCTCTCTGCTGATCTGGGTTTCATATTTCATCACTCACCATTCTGCCCCTTTGCTTCTTAGTCAGGATTTGTTTGGCTGGGCTTCCCATGTGCTCACAGCTCTTCAGCCAGCCAAGGACTTCTTCTCCTTCCGGTGGCCAAGACTGACAAACCACTCAAGTGAAATATCCCTTGTTAATCACTTGAGTTTGAGCTGCCTGGCATCTTGCCAGGATCTTCAGTAGGAAAGATACCAGGTTTTGCAAAGGAATACAGAACCTTGTACTCCTCTTCCCTAGGTTAAATCTAACACTGTCTGTCTAAGTCCAAGGGGTATTTTGGGGAAAATAAATGGGGTTTCAATACAAATTGTTGCTTCAACTGAGCTCTTCCCAGCACGCACTCTTGATGCTAGGATAGTAAGCTTGCTGAAGCTCTCTGCAGAGGGACCAAGGGCTCAGTGAGCCTCAGAGACTGAACGCCTTTATCCTTGCTAAATGCACACTGTGTCTGTTTGGGAGATGGAGAACATCCATCCCTACATCCATTCCAGATGCACCACACTGAAATTAAAGGTCTTTATTAAAGAGGTTGGTTCAAGTCCTGTGTCAAGCTGAGAATGTTCTGCAGCTCTCCATGCAGGGGTGCTGCCAGACTTACGCATCAGCTGCTCCTCATCTGCCTGACTGCCTGTTCCTCTGTCATGGAGGGAGAGGGGATAGTCTGTGAAGCTACTCACGCTTGTTCACTGCACTGCAGAGCCCTTGGATAGGCTCTCTTTCTGAACTGTTTCCCAATGAAAGCTGTGAAGCATCCCTCAGCCCTTTTCCCCCCTGCATGTCTCTGAGAAGGAACATTGAGCCTGCCATCTAAATGGACCCATTGTACCACCTTTACTTTCTGGACCTAAGCAGTATAATGTGGGTCTGGAACAAAATCCCATGTTTATAGACTTTCTGCATTGTCACGGGGATGACCAGCCACCAAAGTGCTGTATGAAGTTGTGACACTTGGGCTGAGAGGGATATCCCCCTCCTCTCTCTCCCTAACAGCCCAGGGGGTACAGGGAGGCTTGAGAGAGCAAGGAGCCTGTGGCAGGGGGTGGTTCCTCCTGTCCTCCCACCCCAACATCCACCCTTTGCATGCATGTGGGTGCAGTGGTGCTACCTGTGAATGCTCTGGACACAGAGGGATTCTGTGTGCCCCACTCCTGCATATCCCAGGTATGTTAGCTGGTGCCACCATCCTATGTGCACATGTCTGTGCATCCTGTGCCACCACCTGGGCCAGCCAGTATATTGGCAACCCACATCTCCAATGTCCTTTGATTGTTATGGCTCTGTGCTCTAGTCTCCAGTGGCTCTTTTCTGCAGCAGGGGTTCCTCAGGCCAGCTGTGAAAATCTGCCACAGCTCCTGGCTTGTGTCACTCAGCCTCACCTGTGAACCTGGGAGCAGGAAGTTTTCTCCTTCATTCCTAAAGAAAGAAGGAGAATTCATTGGGCTGCTGTGAGTGATTTATGCAGGGAAATACAGCGAGTGGGATTACTCCTGTGCCCAAAGTTTTGCTTGCCCTGGAAAGCGAAGGCTCAAAGCACAGGTGCAGCCTGAAAAGTTGGTAATTCTCTGGGGACCCAGGTTAATTTTTAGTTTTAAGGAATGGATCAGGACATCCTGCAAATATCCTGGGACATTTCATCTACCAGACTGCAATTGCATTATCATTCTTTCCACACCAAAACCAGGCATATGGCAGGAGCTTTCTGGCTCTGTTTCAGACAGAGGACAAGTCAAGAGTCCTTTCATTCAGCCAAGTAACCGAGACTGTGATGCAGGTACCCTAACTGGGGAGTCTCACTCAGCAGGGAAATGCAGTGAATAGGATTACTGCTGTGCCCAAAATTATACTTGCTCAGGTAAGCAAAGACTCAAAAGAGCAGGTGTGGTCTGAAACAGATATATTTCTGTGACTTGGGGCTGTGAAATGGAAATGAAAAGGGGCTGGGTTGCATGGCACAATGTGCCACCCTCGGCTGCATGCTCACATTCCCTGCCCTCCGGCACATCATAGCCATATCTCCAAACACCAACTTGGAAACCTGCTTCCTCTCCTCAACTCTCTGATGGGTGGGATTGCCCTGTAAACGAACACTGCTGAGCTGTGGGGTAGCATAAAAACCTCTCCACTGGAGCTGAGGGGCTTGGAGCAGCAAGGAAGAAGTTAAACTGGAGGAAGGGGAGCCTGCACTCACAGGGGTCCCCACTCCTCTGCTCTGAGTTCTCCTCTGCATGCTGCTGTGCCTGGGTTGAGCTCCGTGCCCATGACTCAACACAGAAACTGAGCAAAAGAAGACAGCAACTGGGTGAGGGCTGGATTAGAGAGACGCTAATTGTTTATCTCCTCTAGCTTAATTTTTGTGTTGCTTAGTCCTGACACAATCAGCATTAAGCCAGGTATTTTCCATGGCTATGAAGGACTTTGTCAAAGTGTCAACGGCTTCCCCAGTAGAAGTGTGTGACAAACTGCATGGTTGATGCTTTGTTTTCCTGTTGTTCCTCCTGGGAGCTGCCTCCCTCTAGCTCTGGGCAGGCAGCAAGGAGCAGTCTGCAGCGAGGTTTCCTTTACAACAGGGTAGGTCTTCATCCACCTGGCTCCTGTGCCAACTACACTGCTGGGCTATCTGGGAATAATTAAAGGCAAATGCTGCCTGAAAACTGAGATTGTTTTTCCTCTGTGGGATCTGTGCAGCCAGAAATACCTCAGGGGAGAAGGAAATAATAGTCACAGATACTGAATTAAACTGTATAGAGAATCAGAGTAGGTACTTATTGCTGGAAATACTACACAGTATCAGGTTGGTTTTTTTCATGTTTTCTGTCTCCTTGCCCTTAAGGAAGCAGAGAACTCACACTGTCCCGAGCTCTGCCTTCCACCAGCATTCCCAATGACTTGATGTGGGTCATTGGATGGTGATTCCTCTTCCACTTCCCTCAGCCCTAGTCACTTGAAATCATGCAATTGTTGTCCCTGCCACACTGTGGGTGCCTGTCCCTCCTTTTCTTTGCTCCCACTTGCCCACCAAACCATTCATATTCTCATCCCATCCCACCAAAACACCTTTCTTCTTTCCTCGTTTACTGTGTTGCCCTTCAAAGTCTTTTACAGTGAGAAAGATGTAAAGTGGCAAGCTGAATCCCTCTTGACCCTGAAAATGCCACAAAGCTGGCAAAATTAAGAAACAATCTCAATAATGATGATAATGAAGAAGCAAAAGAAAATCAGAATAAGGGAATGAAGCATCAACTTGGACAAACACCCAACAAGTGACCACTGAACTTGTGCAGTGGGATATAAATTGTTGCACTGGAATATGCCATTTGAGGGGGAAAAAAAACTAAGAGATGAAGGGAAAGCATTTCAAAAATTCAAATATTTCTAATTTTTTTTTTTTAATCACACCCAGTATCCTTGGAATCAGGCAGCACAGGCCTGACCTGTCAGGTCTGCATCACTCCTCCAGCCCTGCCATGGAGCAGGGCGTGGGGCCATGTTGTGGAGCTGCCCATGCCGTGGGGCTGCTGCTGGCAGAGTCAGGAAGGTGCTGGGCAGGGGCAGGAGCGGCCATGGCACCCAGCGTGGGAGCGAGCCATGCAAGCCACAAGAGCCCCATTGTGCCGCTGGAGGCGGGCTGGCCGGACAGGGCCGGTGGGGGCTCAAGCATGTGAGTGACAGCAGCCCCAGGGAGCTCTGCACCCCGAGACACCGCAGCCCTGACAGCAGGGACAGCCCGCGCCCCAGCCCGGCCGGGCAGCCCCGGCCCTGCCCTCGCACCTCAGCTTCCAGCCCACAGCCGACCGCCATGGAGGAGGAGATCGCCCTTCCTCGCAGCTGCCTGTCCGCCCCCGGGAGCCCCAGCGGCCCCAGCCGCATCCCGGGCCCCTCACGGCGGCGGGACGGCCCCCTGGCTGTGGCTGCCCCCACGAAGCGGAGCTGCCTCTCGGTCACGCTGCGCCGGGCGGCCGGGGGCGGCGGGGGGCTGCCCTGGGAGCGGCTGCGGGGCCCGGCCCCGGTCACCCCAATCCCTCCGCGGCCCCGGCCTGTGGCGGCCGAGGGGCCCCAGCGACACGGCGGCTCTGACGGGGCCGAGGCCACGCCGGTGGCGAAGATGGGGGTGTCCTACGCCCCCCCACGCTCCGGTGGGTCTCCGCTGACGGGATGGGCTGGGTAGAGGGAGGGAGGGAGGCCCCAAGGGGTCCCTTGGCGATGACATGGAGCCCAGCATGAGGCAGGACCCTTCAGGAGAGGTAGGGTGATGAGAGGGAGGATGGGGGCTTCCTCCCCTTGGAGTGATTTCCTCTTGACCCACACTAGAATCGGGGGTGGGCAGCAGCTGGTGCGAGAACAACCCGTGTGCTTGTGAGCCTGGCACCCAGCAGGGAGACAGGCAACTGTGGTCGCTGTGTCAGGAGATTTTCTGGGTGCCGGAATGCCTGCCTGCCTGCCTGTCTGTCAGAAACCAGTCTGTCTGCCTAGCCCGGGGTAACTACTGACAATTACTTCTAGATGTTCCTGTAACCTGCAGTGAGTGCAGTTTTCTTTTTGTCCCAGAGCACTGCAAAAAGAGAAACCCCCAAACCCTTGCTAAGTCTGCCGGGCTTCGCACAGCCTGGCCCCCACCCAGGGGAGTTGTCTTGTGGTGGAGGAACACGTGGTGCTCCTGTCATCCCACTGACTGGAGGGTCGCAGCATTCCCAAATGTTGGTGCCCCAGCACAACATGACAGGGACACAATGCCTGTCGGGCCCAGGGCTCACAGATGTAGGAGAAGGAAATGCGAAGCAGGGAAAGGGCATCCCCATCCAAAGATACAAGCAGCCAGAGGCATCCACACGGATCTCCAGGCACAGGCACATCTACATCCACAGGGCATGGAGTTGCCTGCCACAGCACATGGGTATGTGACCTGTGTCCCCCAACGTAGTCCAAGTGGGAGGACCTGTCCCTGCTCGCCACACACAGGCACACACAAGTTTGTACACACACGCACGCAGAGGGGACAGCGCTGGCTCTGCCTCTGCGCCTTGGGCTGACAGCCAGCAATCATGGTGCTGGAGGAGAAAAGGTTTCTCCCACCTTCACAGCAAAGCTGAAGGGCAAATCGCTTTTGATGAACCAAAACATTCTCAATTTCCTCCCTCTGGGAAAGCAGAAGGAGATTTTGCAATCCCTTGATCCTATGAAATACCATGGGGCAAAGAGCACCCTCTCTCAGCCCCGCCGGAACTAAGCTGTGAAGGGTTAAATATGCCCCTCCCTAAACAAGCAGAGATGCTGAAAAGGCTGGGGAATTGGGAGGGAAAAGGGCAAGAAAAGGCCTGTGGGGTGTGGGTGTGCAATGAGGGCCCCTCCAGGACATGGGGGCCCCATCGGCAGCGGCCCCTCCAGCCCCAAGGCCATGCCCCCTCCGCAAGTCAGGGAGGCTGCCGGGGGCCTGGGATGGAGCCGGGGGCCTGGGATGGAGCCGGCGGAGGGTGCGCGGGGGGAGATTTTGCGGAGATGTTTAATATTCAGGTCACATGACGATGGCAGCAGGAGCAGCACCAGCATCCCCGCTCTGCTGAAATAGCCACTGGAGAAGGAAGGGAAGGAGAGAGGGGGGAGAAGAGGACACAGGGAAGAAAGACAAAGGTAAAAGCAAGTGGAGCTTTTTAGCCCACCGTGCTGCTTCATCAGCGTCAGGCTAGAAAAGTGGGGGGAGACCCACCCCCTTGGGAGCGGATTCGGAGACAAAGGAAGCTTCATGTTCAAAGGTAGGATGCTCCGGGCTTGTCAGGGCTGGGCAACGCCAGAGGGACACCGCTGGGGCTTTTTGCGCAGGCATCCTCAGCCGTGCCCCCATGCTGCCCAGCTCTGGGCATGAGGGAGGGATAACCCCGGAGGGCAGTGGGGGAAATCGGTCCTGGCTTTGTCTTTCCTCTGTTTTTTTCCTTTTGGTGGCAGCAGTCTTGTATGAGGGAGAAGGAGCAGGGATGGTTGTGGTTCTGATGGGGAGTAGCTAGCTCCAGGCACTGCTTTGAAAGAAGGGATAATCCAGCTGGGGAGTGCCACAGGCACCTGGCTTGTCCCTTGCCAGTGACAGGCAGTGGGGATGTCCTGTGCCTCTCCCTGGGCATCTGCACAGGAGGCAGCAGGCATGCGGGCAGGGGCACAGGCAGCTGTGGTGGTGTGGCTGCCATGGTCCAGGGGTGCTCAGCATCCTCTCACCTTGTGGTACAGCTGTGCCACCCAGAGGGTGAGCTGGGACATGGGACAAGGATTGTATGGCTGGAGAGCAGCACCAAGGGCATGGCTGGGGCTGTGGTGGCTGGGCTGGGATGTGCCCAGCTCCTTCACCTCCAGCTTCTGCATCTCCAGAGAGGCTTCGGCACACGCTGCCCTAGATTTCACTGCAGCCGGGCTCTTGCCCAAGCCCTTTGCAGAGTGCTGAGGGGAAGAAAGGTTGCTGTCGGGAAGGCTGCGGCAGCCCAGGGTATTGGGATGATCTTCAAGCCAGGCAAAAAGATGTGGTAAGAAGAATGGTTTTGTTCTGTACTCTGATGTCAGGCAGTACATCTGGCAGGGCTCAGCCATTGCCCTGCACAGCTGAAAGAAATGCTCTGGGGTCATCATAGGAACTGAGGAGGGAAAGGTTTTTTCCCAGTGGAGAGATGTTCAGTCGAGCTCCTCTGCAGATCTGAAGCAAGGAGCAGGTCCTGATGGCCATGAGCTCCAGGGAGGCTGTACTGCTGAAGCAGCTGTACTGCTGAAGCAGCTGCTTGCTTTCTTTCCTAGGAACCTGGCATCACCCTTTGAGGGCCTGCTTCCACCAGTCACCTTCAGGTTTTGAACCCATCCCTCCTCCCTGTTCCATGTGTACAGGGAGTGGGACTGTGGGTCCAGGACCATATTGGTGGAAGGGGCTGGGGTGAGATGTGAGGGAGGATCACTGCCTCCAGCTGCAGAGGGGCAACCTTGTGCTACACAAGAGGAGAGCTGCAGCGAGGCCATCCATGTGTTATGTGGGGGTTAAATAGCTTTTCCTTGCTGGAAGCAGGTTTGTGGTGAGCACTGTTTGCAGCTCTTCCTCCCTCTTGCCAGACAAAGGATGGGAAGGCAGGGGGAGGGGATGCGACTGTATCTGGGTTATCAGGACATAGTAGATGTTGGTCCCCACTACCTGAGCCCCCAAGGGACCTGCAGGGCCACCTCTGTCCCCACACAGGTCCTGTGAATGTCAGAGCGTGAAGGGTGGTAGAGCAGTAGTGGTGTCTGCTGCTGGCCGCATATGCCGGCCTTCCAGGAAGAGGTTCTGGGGTGGATCAGTGGGTGTCAGAAGCAGGAGCTAGCTGGGACCATGGGGACCTCTCTGGGCACTCATTCTGGTTCTGCCTGTCCCTGCCTCAAAAGCTGTGCATTCCCTTGGTCCAGTCACATGGAGCATCTCCTGTGAGTCAGATATTATTCCCTGACAGCCCAGCCCAGGGCGACCTCGTACTGGATCTGGGCAGCAGGGGGGTATCACCAGCTACAGCCCTCTTAAATGAGCTTCTCTTAGCACACAGAACAAAGCAGCAGGGAAAAGGGGGGCCTTGCAAACAGCATATGTAAGTGGTTAACCTTGGCTAGCCCTCTCTTCATTATCAGCTGTACTGGCTGTAGTGCCCTCTCGCACATTCATTACAGGGGACAGCTGCAAGGGCTATGGGATGTGCCCAGGACACAGAATGCCACCCCTCGATCAGCCACTCAGTGTGCTCAAGGGGCTTCCTAGCACCATTAGCTTTAGTGCACATAAAACAGAGCCACTCCCAGGAGAGCAGGCAGGCATGTTTCATGTCTCGGGGACAGCTATGATCCTGGTTTTGCACACCCCAGCAGGCTGTTCCTCAACTGGCTCCTTGAATTCATCTGTGGGAGGCAAAAGGTGAAAAGTCATGTGCAAAAAGATGAACCCCAGGCAAATTTCTGCAAAATGGGGGCTTCTCTGCCTGAGGCTGTATGGGAAGGAACCTCACACTGAGAAGAAGACAAGTGACCTAGAGGAAAAAAGCATGTGGCTTTCTCCTGATCTCAGGATTTTCTATAGCTGCCCAAGAACCCGAATCTGAAATATCCGCTCTAGTCACTGCAAGCTCCTGGCTCCAACAGCGAAGCTTGTAAAGGAATGGTCTTGTATTATGATGTCCACAGCAGTTAGCAACATCTACTGGCTCTGGGCAAGGCTTTCCTTGGTGAGACTGAGGGATAAACTATGAACCTCTTAGTGAGCCTTGAGGCTGACAGCAAATTCCTTTCTTCCTCTTCCCTGTGTAAGAGCAAGGGTTGAAGGAATAAAGGAGAGGGCAACAGCTTCCCTGAGGACAAGCTACCACCCAGGCAGTGAAAGGGTCACAGCCCACATGGCCCATGTTCTGCACCCATCCCATGCAGCTGCTCAGTTGGGCTTTCTTCCCATCTTGACCTGTTCCCTTCCACCTTTGGAGTTTATTTGCCCCCATTTCTCCAGTAGCCAAGTTCTTCACTGGGGCCACAGGCCCCTGTCCCTAATTCCCTCATCATTCAGTTTCTCTCTCTCTTCTCCCTATCTTAGGGCTAGGTAGGAGCCCAGCAAGGCTGTGTGGGGTGTATATGGAGAACGCTGCAGCAGCATAAGGGACACAGCACAGCCACACAACCATGATACAGGTGATGTGGGCAGCCTGGGAGAAGATGAATGAAGGGTAGGGCGCAGGAGAACTGGCTGGCCTGGACCCCTGTGCTGTACCAGAGAGATGGGCTTTCCTGGCTCTTATCAGCTTTGATAAAGCTGAAAAAAGACAACGGGCGCCTCAAGGGATGCTTCGTCAGCAGGAAAGGCACATACTAGTTGTGATGGGTGTGAGAGAGGATTGCAGCTGAGAAGCACTTGGTGTGGCAGGCTGCCTTCTCCAGCAGCTGCCTGGCAGCGTGAGGTGCTCCAAATTGCCAGTCTGACTCAAGCAATGGTCCATCTTGTGCTCTGGTTCCCCCAGGGTACTGCTCGCTGCTTCAGGAGAGGGTGATGATAGTCCAGGGTGCCTTCACTCGGTGGGGAAAAGCAGAAGGGGGGCCATCCTGCCACTGACCTCTCCTGTGTGGGCAAGGTGGAGCAGAAGTGGCACAAGAGCCTTCATTTGTTACCCACAGTGCTGTACATGAGTGGCTGTGCTACCATCGTCTGACACAGGGGAAAACTCCTCCCAGTTTAGTATAAAAGACTTCCCAAGCAGTGAAAAGGAGCTGGTTGGAGCCGCCCTGCTCCCTGCCAAGGGTGGCCCTTCCACAATGTCTTTCCTTAGCATGTGACAGTGGGATATTACAGCTTATAAAGACTGTAAAATCTTCACTGTGTAGAGCAGCCCTTGTGTCAGCACTGGAGCTTTTATGTGGGAGTGCCAGGCAGGGTCCCCATTCAGCCATGGAGCCCGCTCCTGCCTAACCCTGTCCTTGAACAAAATCTCTCTGACCTCTTCTCAGTCTGTCTCTGCCTGGCTTGACTAAGCTGTCACTGGGACCTCAGATTGGTGCCATCAATTTCACCAGTCCAGTGACTTCTGAGTAGTTTTCCTTGTGAAGAGGGGCATGTGTCACCACCAAATGGCAGTCGCCTGCCTAGCTGCTCATGTCCTTTTCTGCTGCCAGTGGATTCTCATAAGTGGAGAAAAAACCTCGCCAACATGATGGAAAGGGATAATTTAGTGTGAGATACTTGAACTGAAGTGGCATCCAAAACAAATGAAGTACTTACCAAGCAAAAATGCATTCTGTCTCTGTCCGGAAAAAAAACCCTTTAATGAGACAAAGCATGGGGGAGTCAAGTAATTAGAGTGGGAGAACCTCTAGTTTGCAGCTGGCTTGTATATGAAAGGTATTTGATTCCTGTCCCCTTCATCTTCCTTTCCAGATTCATCCCTCATGCCTGCCTTCCCCACCAATTAGAGCTTTTCTTCCATGCCCTGTCCTCTCCCAACCTCCGCTTCCTCCCAGCGGGTGGGAGCTACTCATTAATGAGACACAGAAAAATGGGTGAGTGAGGCCTGCCCCTAGCAATGTGTCCCATCACCCAAAAAAGGGTCAGGGAGGCTGGAAAACCCTCAGGGTTTTCTTTTTACCCGATTGTGTTACATGGAAGAAGTGAGGAAGCAGAGATGAGGAGGGAAAGATGCAGATAATTAATTTTCTGATCATGATGATTAGTTTCTTGAGTATGACAAAAAACATTGGTCTATGGATGGGAGGCAAGCACAGAGATTATGGCTATGCTTTCACTTCCACCGCTGTCTTCCTCTGAGGAACTCAGCCTGTGCACCACGGTCAGTAATGCAGCCACCCCTGGCAAGGGCCAAGCGTGCAAGTCCTCCAAACTCTGTTTCAATGCCAGGACTTGACACATAATTTTTTAAAAGTCTGTTCCATCACAAATTTTATGGTGAACTTGGAGGGGCAAAACACTGGTGATCCTGTTGAGAACCGGGAGACGAAAATAAGGAGATGCACATGGAGCTTTGGGCACCTGATTATCAGCCCAGCCAGCCTTGCTGCCCCTGCTCCTGTTGTTTGGAGGGAGCCATCAGCACACTGCATTCTCAATGAACCCCACTTCACCTCCTTGTCTGGAGTGGGACATAGAAGAGTGTGCTGGAAACTCAAGTAGATATTGCTCCATGATGAGCCTTACCACTAAAATCTTGACAACCAGTTATCCACAAGAACCCTTGAAAAGGCTGCTCAATGCTGCCCTCAGCCCCTGTGACAGGTCAGCAAGGAGGCTGTTGTTACACCTCAGTGATGATTTTTCAATCTTTGTCCCCATGCAGGACCAGTGGAGAGCAAAAACGAAGCAGCCATGTCTGAGCTGGTCCCAGAGCCACGACAAAAACCAGTCGTACCAATGAAGCCCATGGGCATCAACACCAGCTTGCTGGGCTACATCGGTATTGACACCATAATTGAGCAGATGCGCAAGAAAACCATGAAGACAGGTTTCGACTTCAACATCATGGTTGTAGGTAGGCAGAGACCAGCTGAGGAGCTGGGAACCATGGCCAGGGACTGTCCCAGGGACTGAGGCCAGGTGGGAGAGCAAGCCCTGCGGGGAGGGCATGAGGGAGCAGACAGAAGTTGCTCTGGGGGAAAACAGAGCCTGCACAAGGCAAGGAGACACCTCCAGCCCTTTCCCCTGCCAGCCTGGCTCTGTTCCTTGGGCCTGCTGTCATCACCAGGCTGTGGCAAATGTCACAAGCTTCCTCTCTGCAATCCTCAGGTCAGAGCGGACTGGGAAAGTCAACACTGGTAAACACCCTCTTCAAATCCCAGGTGAGCCGCAAATCTTCAGGCTGGAACCGGGAGGAGAAGATCCCCAAGACCGTGGAGATCAAAGCCATTGGGCATGGTAAGAGCCAGGCTGCTGGGGTGGAAGCAATACTGATGCCTCAGCATAGCCTTGCAGAAGATCCTAGCAGTCTACACGAATAGTTCTTTGGTATTAGGCAGCTCTTTCTCCACAGGAAGCTAAAGGGCAGTTTTAGATGGCCTCAGAGACAGACAAGGCTTTTCTTAAACTGAAAGGCCCCTGATGCCACAGCCAAAAGTGAGGGGTAGACAAATAGAGAGACTTCATCACCTAAGACATTAGCCTGCAGTTGTGGATTAAGCCTTGCTGTAAGTAATTTTCACCTGCAGTTACATTTGATAAGCTACACGAGTTGCATTGTTGGGTCCCATCCCAAGCCTGGTAGTGCACACCTCCTTACAAGCATCAGCACAAATCCTGTGGTGGTGCAGGGTAATGAGCATCATCTCAGATTCAGGATGATGCATTAGAAGGGAGAAGTTGTGTTAGGGTAGGTACTACCTTTGGGCCACAGACTGAGCACAATTCCATTTTCCTGTGACAGAGTGGTGTAAGGTGGCCTTTGTGTAGATATTACCAAAATTTGGGGTCAGACATGGAAATGAAGGTCATAACTGTTGAGGCATGACACAAGCTGGTCTGGTTATGCTTGCTGGGCAGGGATGAGGGCAGAGCTCTCTTGTTCCCTCTCTTGTTCCTCTCTTGTTCCTCTCTTGTTCCCTAGTGGGTCACAAAGACATGTTTCATGATAGAGCAGGTCTCCAGGGAGGAGTATGATTGCTTGTAATTTTTCCCCCAGTCATTGAAGAAGGTGGTGTCAAAATGAAGCTGACAGTGATTGACACACCAGGATTTGGGGACCAAATCAACAATGAGAACTGGTGAGTTTTACAAGGTCAAGGCCTTGTGTCCCAGAAAGGGCTGGAGTTAAGGTGTTATATGAGTGACTGCCATCTTCTTGGCCCTTGAAAGCATCTGGGATACTATTGCACTCAGGGGCTCATGATGGGGCTCTGGGACCGCGAAATCACGGGTCTGTGTGTGTGGCTGGGGGTATGCACATATTACATGGTGAGTTCTTATTTCTGTGGCCAGTTACAGAAACTCTAAATGATCTGTGCTGATAGTGGGGTGCTTCAGGTGGATTTTTTTTTTTATGCCTGAGAGTGCTTTGCTGCTGTCAGATCTGGGAACACTGTAGGCAGGAACATGAGGAGATTTGTGCCTGTCTATTCATCTCTCTTTCCCATTTTAACAGCTGGGAACCTATTGAGAAATACATCAACGAGCAATATGAAAAGTTTTTGAAAGAGGAGGTGAATATTGCCAGGAAGAAACGAATTCCAGACACACGTGTGCACTGCTGCCTCTACTTCATCTCCCCTACGGGGCACTCGTATGTACACAGTCCCTTGTCCTTCCTCCAGCCCATGGTACCTCTGTGCCAGATATATACCCTACACTGCTGCACCTCAGAAATAGATCCAGGGATCCTGCCAGCAGGACTGGGCACTGTTTAGCTTAACTTTGGGAGCTGTGGGGCTTGAAAGGGTCTAAGCTTACAAGAGTGGGAGAAATGCCACCCTGTTTTTTGGGAGAGAACAGAATGGATGGGAAGAAGGAGATGAGAACATGGTGGCAGCAAGCAGGGTATGTACAAGGGAGGGTTCACTTGTGCCCTGGTGCTTGGACAGTCATTAGGATGAAAGGCGAGAAGGGTAAAAAGTGACCCGTTCCATCTTGTTCCTTCTTGGGCTGCAGCTTGCGGCCTTTGGACCTGGAGTTCATGAAACATCTCAGCAAGGTAGTGAACATCATCCCAGTTATTGCTAAGGCTGACACCATGACCTTGGAGGAGAAGACCGAATTCAAACAAAGAGTGAGTATCTCCTCTTCTGGATAAGATCCTTCCCTGCCCTGGCTTGGAGGTGGGAGAAGTGAGTGGTATCCTTCTTCCTGGGATTGCAGTGCAGTCCTCAGGGTGTGCACAGAGTCCACTGTTGCTGGGTTAAGTCCTAAAGATGCAGCTGTTTATATCTCTGAGGGCATCTGTTAGAGAAGGAAGAAATGTGTGTATCCTTGTGACATCTTGTGATATGTTCTGTCATGGGAACTGGAGAGCCAGACAAGTAACTGAGGTTGGGAAGACAGTCTCATCATTGCTGCCTTCTGTCCTTACTTTATTGTGCACTTCCTTGGGACAATCCCTCCAGCTTCTGCCCTCTGGAAGGATGTCCTAGATGTGTTTGCCTGGCCTTGCCAACTGCCTTCCTTTTAGGTTTGTGCTGCTTTGTGCTCTGAAATGTCTCTCTGATTAGGTGCGCAAGGAACTAGAAGTAAATGGGATCGAGTTTTATCCCCAGAAAGAATTTGATGAGGACTTGGAGGATAAAACAGAGAACGACAAAATCAGGGTAGGAAACATTTTATTGTGGGAGGGGAAGGGTGGATGAAGAGGGCACCACATTTTGTTCTGCACTTCAGCATTATTGCCCTCACACATAAGAAATAAACTGCTTTTTAATCTCCATTCCTGTGGTAATTGCAGTCTCTTTCAAGGGATGTCTGTAAAGCAGAGTAAACCTATGAACAGCTGCACTCTGTGCTCTGGAAGCAGATAGTTTCTCCCTGTGCTTAGAGATATCTTGTCCCCAGTAGCTTCACCTACTGTCCTACTTCTCTGGAAAGCTGCACACTTACTCCATTTCTGGCTTTCCTCAGTACAATTTCAGCCATTAAACTTGATGAATGTTCATGTGGCTTATGGGGAAGGATTATTTGAGTTCCATCTTTCTATTGTAAAGAACTACAAATCTGTCAAGAAATATTCACCTCAAACTATCCATAGGAGCAGCTCTGGGCTGACAGACCCTCTGTTGGTTATGCTAAGGTACTTCTTCTCTGGTCATCCCCCTCCTGAGAAATGCTGGAGATAACGTGCAGAAAAGCTCTGCCCCAGCTCTAGAGCCCTTGGCACTGCTGCAAGCTACCCACACAGCTTTTTGGGGTGCAAGGACACCTGGAAAGCAAGAGTCCAGGATTCTAGGGATAGCACCAAGAGGTGAAAAGGAGAGCCAGTGAAGTTTTGCTCCGGAGATTCTCTTCCCTTGGAGAAGGCCTTGTGTTTGTTGAGCTGAGAGGTGGAATGGTGGATGGGGAACCATGGTGGTGCTGGTCCCTGGAATGGGTTCAATGGATCTTTCCATGTGTCTCTCCCCAGCAGGAAAGCATGCCCTTTGCAGTAGTGGGCAGTGACAAGGAGTACCAAGTGAATGGCAAAAGAGTCCTGGGCAGGAAAACACCTTGGGGAATCATTGAAGGTAAAAAACCTCTTGCTTATGGGAGCTGGAAGTATTGTCTGCAGATCACAGTAATAGACAAGGGTCCAGATAGCATGTCCTGTGGCTACCTTCCCATCCCATTTGTCACAAACTGTTTGAAACCAGCCAAAAGGAGAATTCTCAAATACCTGTGCAAGGAGGGAACTGCCGTGGTCAATATAGTGCTGCTGTCACCACCTGGCAGAAGCTGGAGCCACTCTGAACACCACGGTGTATGAAGCTAAGCTCCTGAGGTTGCCTTTGTTTTCAAATGAAAATTCATGTGTGACTGCTCAGCATCTCTTAGTGTGTCTCCTCGATGCTCGACAGCGTGGCGTTCAGACAACTGTCTGTCCTTTCTGAAGTATGCAAGCTCTACCCACTTGGAACCTGCCCCCATGGCAGTGACTTTCCCATGCTCTGTAACCACAAAAGGGCTGTTGAAAAATCAAATGTAACAATTGCTTGCTTTCTTTTCAGTGGAAAACCTCAATCACTGTGAATTTGCCCTACTTCGAGATTTTGTCATCAGGTAAGGTCATGGTCATGCACCAGTTTGCTCTTGATGAGCTGGGAGTCTTCCTGAGATCCAGTCAGAATGAAATAGCCCCTACTAAAAGGGAAATAAAGTAAATTTCAGGCAGTGAAAGCTTATGTGGTATAGGGTTGGATTGAGTTAAGGGGTAGATATTCTAGTGCCTCTCTTAGTGACATGACCACTGTGTCAGGTAGGTACTAGTTTTCATGTATGAGCTGGATACCTGGAGAAAAGCAGGGTACTACCACCCCCTCAAGGTTGCAAAAACTCCCATTAAGTGAGTTTTAAAAAAATCTCATTAAGGCTGCAAAAAATTTTATTTGCTGCTGACAACAGGTCAGTAATAAAGAGGTCAATACCAGATCCTAGATTGTGTTTCCTTCCAGGTTGAAGGATGTACTGGAACATATGAGCTGGAAGTGAAAATCTTCATATTTCATTAGCTTTCATTGTCCTGTCTTTTTTCTACTCTGTTTCCTGAAGTTGCCTCAGCACAAATTCTGCAGGAGAGCTGTAGACCTCTCTTCCCTACAAAAACAACACAAAAGATAAGAAAATAAGAGAAACACAGTTCAAAACCAAAGCCCTGTAGCTAATTCCACTTGTGGGTATGGTGCTATTGAGACATTTGGCCAGGTACAATGCTTTGACATCACCCTACTTTCCTCTTTTTGTTTTGTAATACCTTCTGCAGCAGAGGTGCTTTTCCAAAGTCTTTCAGTAAAAACATCCTACCCAAATGATCATCACAAAGCCTATAACAATCCAAGCCCCCAGGCTGTGTATGGAGGTTAGGGATGATGCTCACAGC
Source organism: Fringilla coelebs (assembly GCF_963513975.1). Lineage (NCBI taxonomy): Eukaryota > Metazoa > Chordata > Aves > Passeriformes > Fringillidae > Fringilla > Fringilla coelebs. The sequence goes on along the minus strand of NC_140033.1, from coordinate 48,342,895 downwards.
AGTGTTCTGCAGCTTATGATCTGCAGTGAACCTGATACACCTCCTGATGCTTCCTTGCCTCACCACTGCTTCAGATAAGCCCCATCTGCTCTCACACACCATGACGACCAGTGGCTGGGCCAGTTGCACAGGTGAGAGAAGGGCAGAGCACTGGCAAGCATAGCCAGGAATTTCAGCCTCTGTCCTGCATCCTGCCTGTGTGTTCTCAAATGCTGATGCTCTAGCTCTCAGTTGTGTATGATGGCACCCATGCTATCCATGCAGAAAGAGGGGTAGCTAAACTGACTGACTGAAAAAATGTTCCATTTATTTTGGGGAATAAAATTATCATCAGAAGAGTAATATCTATTATGCTGATATTGGCTATCATATCCTTTTTCCCAACCCACTTTGTCCCTGCAGGACCCACCTTCAGGACCTAAAAGAAGTGACCCACAACATCCACTATGAGACCTACAGGGCCAAACGGCTGAATGACAACGGAGGGCTGCCCCCCATGGCTGTGGAGACAGAGGAAAACCACGAAAGTAACCTGTGAAAGACCCTTCCCCTCCACAGTCACCTGGTGACTCTGGCTAGACAACCCACCCCTGCTACCCCTGACTCAGCCACGGGCCTGTCTCTGCAGCATGTGGCACCTCCTCGGTGGGAGTGAGCGGATGCAAGTGTGAGTGCGTGCGGGCGTGCGTGTGCCTCCCTGTGTGCCGGACAGGGACGGGGGCATCTCCCCTGTCCCTCCCAGAGTGTCCCCATCCTCGGTTTGTTTGTGCACAGTGGACTGTCCCTCAGCTTCCCTGCTCTCCTTTCTGTGTCTCAGCTGTGTATCGTGCCTGGGGGAAGTAGTGTTGGGGGGGAAGGATTTCTAGGGGCATGGATTTTGGAGGGGGGAGGTGTGGGGCATGCTGTAGTCCTGTTTTTATCACTTGGACACAAGGCAAGGAGAGACTCTGGGAGAGATGGTGGAGTCAATGCATGCATGTTTCAAGAGATGTCAGCAGAGATTTCTCTTGGATCTTCCATGGGTGTAAAGGCAGCTGGTTGGTCTGAGGGCATGGTGGCCTGGCATTTAATCCCCTTTTCTTGCTGTGGCTTCCCAAGGGGAAATGGCAGCTTGGAACAGGGTAGATGAGAGAAGACGGGCACATTTTGTGGTTCAGAGCAAGTGACTGGTGGGAGGAGAAAGAATTAGTTCTTGGCCTGTTAGCATCTGTTTGAGAAGTATCAAAGTACTTGGGGAAAATGGATCTATTTTCCAAAAGAAACAAAACCCAGGGGGAAAGAATGTGTTCCTGCTGCAGAGGGTGCATTTGCCCTGCCCTACACGAAGGTCAAAAGCCATGCTTGTGTCACAGGCATTCGACTCTGTGCAGATCAGACCAATCTGTGCTGGGGTCACCCCATGCTCCTGCTGCAGTGGTGTCTCTCCACCAGCACTGAGCAGGTCCTGGCCAAACTCTTCCCCACAAGATGGCCCCTCTGCTGAGTTAGCACAGGGAAGACAGGGCCAAAGGGCGTCCCTGCTGGGACCTCCCCCAGGGACAACTCCACTTGGCATAGCACCTTGGGGATCTTGGAGGAGTGCAAACAGCCATGGATCGAGAAGCACTGGGCCAGGGTGGGGGCACAAGAGATACCTCTTCCCCATTCTCCTCATTGAAATGGCTGCATTTGCTACTGTAGCGGTGCTGTTCCTCTGCTCTCTTACTGTCCCATGTCCTCCTCCACTCCTGTGCTTTTGTCCTCATTCCCTTTTAGCCTTCCATAGCTTTCGTCCTTCCTTTCTTTCCCTGTCTTTCTCTTTAAGTCTCACTATCCTTTAAGTTTCTCCTTCATTTCTCCAAGTACTTGAATATTCCTCTTCTTCAGACTGTTTCCTCCCTCTCCCAAGCTCTCACACCTTCTTAACAATGTGCTTTTGTGTCCTGTTGAGAAGCTGTCGTTTTACCTTTCCCTGGAGGGGATGGGGAGGGAAGGTAAAGACCTGTGAACTGAAAGAGGCACAGCTTCACTGAAGACCACATGCTTGTGTCTAGCTGGTGTGTCAGCCGTTTTCTGGGTGTCCCTGGGCAAGGTCAAAAGTGTCAGGGCTGTCTGGGCAGAAGGAAGGAGGGGAGAAGACCAGAGATGTCCTGAGGTTGGCAGTGTCTGCCTGTCTCTGCCTGTCACGTGGCTGGCAGGGGCTGTCCCCTCCAGGAGAGTTGCCAGCTGCACATAAAACGCACACCTGGAATGTGCCATGGCCTGGCACCCAGCAAGGGGAAGTGTGGGGGCTTGGCATGGGGTTTGGAAAGGTTGGCACTGGAGGGAGGAGGAAGAAAACAGCAAATGAGCAGCAGAGGAGGACTCCAGTCAAACTTGATGTTGGCTGACAGAGCTGTGTGCGGGCCGGGGCTGGCAATAGGGTTCTGGCAATAGCCTTAGCAAAACTGTCAGGAGCGTATGTCCATCTCGTGGCTTTCTCTGGTGCTGTCACTGCAAAGCAAACGTTCCGTTCACTCTCACTCCCACCTGTCCACACAAATCAGCCATTCTCAGCACCACTAGGACGTGAGGGCCATTCCAGCACTTCCTAGTCCTTTCCCCACCCACGTTCACAGCTCCTGGTGTTCCTGTATGCTGTGTGTGCGTGCAGCCTTGCGCAGCCTTCCCCCTGCACCAGGCTCCTCGGTCCTGCAGGGAGCAGGAGCCTTGTCACCGGTGCCAGCAGCCATACCATGGACCCCTGCAGAAATCATCTGGCTATGCTGCCACCCATCCTGCCACACAGCCAGCTCTGCTCGGCGCAAGGACATCAAAGACGTGAACCTCATCAAAGACACTGCCAGGGCTCTGCTTCTTCACAGCACTGAAGCACGAAGCCACGTCCCATCCCTTCACCCTGGGCTACAGAATAGTAATCTTTATGACTTTTGGGCCCAGCCAAGGGTTAGGGCAGAGACACAATGCTGCCCTGCTTAAAGAAAGCAAAGCAGACCCACGCAACAGAAGAGACTTTCCTTTGCCTGTAATATGGATTTCAAGGACAAGGTTGTGTGTTTTGCCCTATAGCTTTAGGAATTTTTATTTCTTTGTAATAACGTGGTTTTTACACCCTGCTCTGTAATTTCTTGTCGGATCATAGACTACTTCTAAAGGAGCTTGTGAGAAAAACACGCTCAGGTACTCCTCACTGCCATCTGCTCATGCCAATATCCTACCAACATCCCGTGTACCTACCAGGAAGTCTACAAACGGCAAATTAAAAAAAAAAAATCCCACGTGGCATGACAACGGGAGAGATACTGTTGGGAAGAAGCCTCTGTGAATGGATAAGCTGGGAAAAGTCTGAATCGAGCGCCACCAGCTGGGTTCCAAGACGACCACGGTAAAGTCAGCTGTTCCCCTGAGGTATCCCGAGTGATGTTGCAGAGGGGAAGAGCCTAAACCTTACACCAGAGGGGCCCGCTTAGCGCATTCGGAGGCTCACAAGTTGTTCAGCAGAAAGGCCGTTCGCCCGAAAAACTTTGCCAAGCACGGCAAATCCTGGACAACTTCCACCGAGGCAACCACGGCAGCGAACAGGCGTGGTTGCACTGAGCAGAGAGCCGGAGGAGCGAGCAGGACTGCGTGTAGGCACCAGTATCTATGGTTCTTTGTGCGGCCCGGCGTAGGACCGCCCTCAGAGCGTCCCTGCCGCCACCGGCGGCCATTAAAGCGCCGCAGCGCCGCCTCGCTTCCGCCTCGCTTCCCTCTCACTTCCGCCTCGCGCGCGCCGCCAGCCGCCAACGCCGCGGGGGGCGGGGCCAGCGGGAACGCGTTCCCGGGGCGGGGCCGCGCTGGATGTGACGTCACTGTCGTCACCGGGTCAGGGGCGGGGCCGGCGGGGCAAAGATGGCGGTGAACAGGAACCACTCGCAGGAGGGTGGTGTCATCATCCCTAATGGCGAGAGGTACCGGGGGGCCGGGCGGGTTCCTCTCGCCCCTTGTCCCCTCATCAGGGCCGGGATGGTGGGGCCCGCTGGTGGGAGGTTCCCGCTGGGGCGACCCCCTTTTCCTGCCCGGCCGCGTAGGCCCGGCTCGGCCTGAGGTCTGCGTTACTGAAGGGCTCCCTGGCAGGGCTGGGGCGGGCAGTGGGGAGCAGGCTTGGCTGGAGTAGAGCTGCCCCGTCTTCACCGCGGAAGCTCGGGCTTCCTTAAAGCCGCTCCAGCGGGCGTCCTGGGTGAAGACGGCGGCTACCACCGCTTGTAAAACTCAAGGAGTTGGGTTTTTTTTTTAAGTCATGCACTTAGTGACGCTGGAGAGGCAGAGACTATTTAAGGTAGGAGTCTGGTCACTGGAATTCGTAAGTAAGGAACTAGAATTCGGAGTTCCTCTGTGGGGAGAAGCGCCTCTCCATGGAAGTGCAGCCGGTTGCTCGAGGTCTGCCCTCGCCCCGAGGGGGCATTGACCGACCAGCTGAACAGACCTGGGCTTCAGTTCGGTCCTGCTGGGTGCTCCCAGCATCCTGGCACGAGAAATCCTAGAAACCTGAGGCCCAGTAAAGGATCAAAGTAAAAGCATCAAAGGAGTTGGTTTGGGTCTGGTGATCAATAGGAAAATTACACTCGAAAAACATGCTCCATCTTGTGTTGAGTTTGGAGCTGACTCCTAATACTTCAGTCAGGAAGGTCCTCTGACTTGTCTGAGCTCCTGTTAAAGGAGATTTCTCTATCCTTTGAATCCTGGCCTGCACCAAAAGCAGTGTGGGCGGAAGGTCAAGGGAGGTGGTTCTACCTCTGTATTCCACTCTGGTGTCACCTCACCTGCAATGCTGCGTCCAGCTCTGGGGTCCCCAACATAAGAAGGATATGAAACTGTTGGAGCAAGTCCAGAGGAGGCCAGGAAGTTGGTAAGAGGGCTGAGAACGTTGGGGCTGTTCAGCCTGGAGAAGAGAAGGTTGTGTGGAGACCTCACTGCGACCTTCCAGTATCTGAACAGGACTTACAGGGAAGGCACAGAGGGACTCTTCATCAGGAGCTGCAGTGCTAGGACAAGGAGTAATGGGTACAAGCTGAAAGAAGGGAGATTTAGGCTAAACATTAGGAAGAAATTTTCTGCTCTGAGGTTGGTGGGGCACTGGAATGGGTTGCCCAGATGAGCTGTGGCCTTGGCAGTGTACAAAGCTGGGTTGGATAATGCCTTGAGCAAACTGATCTAGTGGAAGGTGGCCTTGGCAGGGAGGTTGGGACCAGATCATCTTTAAGATCCCTTCCAAGCCTTCACATTGGCTTGAGATCATAAAACCATACATTCTTTGAGGTGCTGCTCAGTCCCAAGTGAGGGCAGTGTGGCTCCACAGGGGGCACAGCCTCCCGTGACAGCCCTGGACAGGCATGCAGGTGCAGACTGGTTCAGCAGCCTCATTTCTCTCTGTGGTGTGGCTGCATGTTATTTGCTTGTGTGTGTAGCTGCAGAGCAGTAAACATTACAATGACTGCATAGAAATTCTTCCCAGTGAGGCAAAATTATGTGAAATGCTGCTACAAGACATGATTGAGGGAGTGTTCTGGTAAGAATAAAGCTGTCAAAAAGTTGGTTGTGTTTAGCTTAGAGTATGTCTTTCCCCCTTGCATTTTGGAAATGGAAAGAGCTCTGCTGTCTCATAAATCTGTCCCTTCCAGCCAGTCTGAGAATCTCCATCCAGCTCAGCTATGAAGTAGCGTCCCAGCAGAATTTCTTGGTCAGGTTGTTTTTTCTCATCAAAGCTGACTTTTCAACATCTTTATTCTTGGGTAGCTGCATTTTTCATATACATGTATAATATTCTTCTCTTCCCTGAAGAGCAAACTACCTGAGACTATAGGGCATTTGATTGTTTTTCCATATGGTGGCCCTGAAGATTCCTCCCTTCCCAAATAATTGCACAGTTTCCTGACTTTATTTGACTTCTACAGTATGCTGAGCAGAATAAGGATTATTTTAGATCCAGCCCATTCAGGCTTGTGTTGGTTTAGGGTTTTGTCACTGTTTTCATGCTCTTGAACCATAAAACACCTTGGAGTCTTCTCCACTGTAACACGCTGAAGGTTTATCACCCTCAAGGTTCTTTTGTTTATTCTGCAGATTTTCTTACTATGTGGAAAGTTTATATCTGCACCATAGACTCAGTGACATGCTTTCCCAAGATGACTCATTTTTCTGAAAATATATTTACTTTTTCATGCAACTTCTATACCCCTGACCCTGCAGCATTCACAATTCTCTTTTGGGTTTGTGTCATTAGGAAACTCTGCTAATGTTCCCCTTGATCTCCAACAATAATATCTTTGTTGCTGACATTGCTGACTCATTGCTTCATTCCTTAACGTGGTACTGTTTACTACAAAAGCTTGCTTGGGTCACGTGAGGCAGGGTCAGCACTGAGGGTTTCAGTGCAGCCACTTCCTCAGTTTGCACAGTGGGTGTGGTATATCAGCAGTGCTATTTTCCAGTGCAGTGAACTTGAGCGTGGACTAGGGAGGGAGGAATGCTCTGACATTACACCTTGGCATCAAGGGGATGGTTTCTGACACCTCAGCCCTTTCTGGGCCCTGATCTTTGTGCTGAGGGTCTTTGTGTGTAGAGTGGAATTCCTCAGTCTGACACCTTTGGAGATAGAAACCGCCCTGTATATTAAAGGTGCCCTTTATGAAGGAGGAGCAGGGCTTGTCTCAGACGAGAGGATGGATTCTTCCAGTCCACATAAATCATCCCTCTCTGTTCAAAGTCAAAACAGCGGGGGCCACAGCAGGACTTCAGGATAACACTCAGAGTTCTGCTGTGTTGTTTCCTGCCCTGTGTGATGAGGGTATGTGTCAGAGCTGTCACCAAGTTTGTCTCTCCAATCCATCTAATTTTTTCCTGCAGTGTCCTCAAGCAGTGCAAAGATGTGGAGCTCTCCTTCAGTGACGTGACAGGCAAGCCCGAAATCTTCAAAGGCACCAAAAAAGGAATGCTGTATCTCACCCCTTACAGGGTAAGTCTGATGCCAGCAGGGTTTCTTTCTCAAGGGATCTTGTAAACTTTAAATCAGAAACCTAGCTGATGATGGAAGAAGGGATTTTTGTTGTGGAAGGCACCACTGACAGCACTACATATGAGAAGGAAAGGTGGAAATGGGATAGTCCATACCTATGCCACAATCCCAATCACCTACAAAGGCACATGCAGTTCTGGAAATCACTGTCTAGAGAATACATTTCATATAATGTGTCAGTCAGTGATAATTCCTTTGTAGATTCTCATAGATTATCCTTAAAAAGCAAAACAGTGAAACTCAGTAAATGTGCAGGTGTGTTTTAAGTGGTTTATTATTTTTATTGTACATGCATCAGGTCAGTGAGCCATGTACAATCAAAACTGTTTGGGATCCCCAGTGTTAAAGCTGTGAAATAATTCAATGCATACTCATACTAGAGTTTAAGTTACCCTCTCTTTGGATGCTGATACGGTGAGAGCTCCATCATCACTCTCTCTATTGAATTCAAGTAATTCAGAAGCATTCCCTGCTGTCTTGCAGATGATCTTTGTGTCCAAGGGCAAGGATCCTATGCTGTCCTTCATGATGCCATTCTATCTGGTGAAAGGATGCTCCATTGAGCAGCCCGTTTTCTCTGCCAATTACATCAAAGGGCAGATCCAGGCCGAGGCCGAAGGTACGTGCCAGGGCTTTGCAGACTGAACTCTTCCCAAGCAACACAAGGCCATTTTTGCTGAACACCAGACCAGCTTATGTGCACAGGAATGGCCGAGTAGCTGTGGTTGTATAGCTGTTGTGTCCACACTGGGCTAACTCCCCCCTCCTGCACTTTAGGGCACTGCTGGCATGTTAATTCCTGCTCTCAGGCCAGGGACAGACTTGCCCAGGATGAGTTCTGTGTAATTCTTTAACTTCTGTCTTGCTTTGTGTATCATGTTTACTCACTTTCCCAATGTGCTTGTTTTTCTTTGACCTGAAAGGGTGGGTAAATGACCAAGGCACCAGTCCATGCTGTTGATACACAGAATTAGCATTAACATCCACTTTTGGTTTTTGCGAAGTCAGGAACCCCTTGGGTATGGTTTGCAGGGATCTGGGAGTCTGCTGTCCTTCCTGATTTAGCTTTGATCCCAATTTGATCAAGAAGTCACAGTAACACTTAACAGAGGTGTTTTCCCTTAGGAAAACAAAGCACTCTTGCTTGCCTTGCAAGACATTGCCTACTTGATTTTTTTCTCCCTGAGAAATTGCTATTATACCTCAGCGTTTAATAATCTGAGCTTCTATGTGTCAATGAGATTAAAGATGTTGCATTTGATTTAAATCCTGGCTTGAGCTGCACATCCTGATCTGTAGTTTACTGAGGATATCAATAAAACTTCATCTGGGGGCTTTTAGTTAATATCCTCAGTGAAATAAATGTTCCATCTTTATGCTGTTCTTTATTAGGTTCCATTAAACCTTTCAGGAAAGAAGAGAACAGCCTTGTGTCTAGAGTAGGCTGCTTCTACATGACTATACCTTTCAGAGGGTAAAACAATAAATTCCTGATCCTCTTGAGATACTATTTTGGGGGATGTCTGATAGCAGTGCCATGACTCCTTCTTGTAATAGGATGCAAAATAGTTTTGAAATAAAGAAGAAAATAATAATTGAAGTATAAACAATTTTGCTGGCTTGGATTCAATTCTAATTCTCTCTTCTAGGTGGCTGGGAAGGGCAGGGGACATTTAAACTGACTTTCAACAGTGGAGGAGCCGTTGAGTTTGGACAGCTGATGTTGAAAGCTGCTTCTAGTGGTAAGGGATTTTCGGATCCTGTGGTTTTCCCGCGTCTGGCTGAGCTAGTAAGCATATTGTGCTCATTGTGAACTTCATGGGAAGAGGGGTACCCTAGGCCCTCTTCCACAGCAAAGTATTTTTTCTCTTTCCAGGGGAACTTTTGGTTTCCCGTTCAGTCCTTTTTTTTTATTTCTTCTTAGTGCTTTGTGCAGTCAGAATGTTGTGGGGTTTGGGCTTCTGAGGTGGACCACCTTTTTCTACAGAGCCTTGTTTCAGCTGGAAAAAAATTGAAATATGTGATGGTGAAAAATTGTTTCACTTAGTTACTCTCAGCTCAGTTCTAAACTAGTGCAGTAAGATGGGGAAAGCTAACGTGCACATTTGGAGAGGGGAAAAATAAGGTTTAAAAAACAATTTCTTGTTAAAATTTTCAAATGGAGGAACAAGAACTCTTTTCCTGATGAAGTTTTCTTTTTTAAAAAATGTGTGTTTTTAAATGTGCTTGTTTTCAGAACAGAAGTATCTTAAAGAAAAAGGAAAACACGCTGTACTGCTACTTGCTTTAGAGTGTTCTTTCCTTCAAGCAGTGGTTGTATTTTTGCAGCTGGTTTCCTTCAGCACTCTGTGACACTAATGCTTTTCAGGCACAGTACTATGCCAGGACTATATAGTGAATCTTCATAAGGGGAGACAGTGCTGCATTAACAGGACTATTTTCATTTTATTCTCTACATTTAGTTTTAAGAAAAGATGTCTGGCTTACTAAACGTGTGTTCCTTAGCTTCCAGTGGGGTTCCTCTGCAGAGCCCTGGCTATGGATACATGCCTTTTCCCGGAGGATACGGCCCTGTCCCCGGGGGCTACGCGGCCCCTCCGCCCCCGAACGGACCTTACCCCTATGCACCGCCTGCCATGGGTGCCTACGGACCTGCTCCACAGCCCATGGGCTATCCCTACGCCCAGACTCCAGGTGTGCAAGCTGTGTGATGATGACTGGCTCTGGTGTTAGCTGTGAAGAAATGACAGTGGTACAGTGAGGGTTGTGGTGAGGGATGCTGTCGTTTTGTCTCCGTCAAGGACCCTTGTCCTTGCAGAAATCTGTCACGTGCTGTTGATCACATCCGTGTGTCGCTATAGTTCTAGCTACATAAAAATGTGGTTTGCAAATTGTACTGCTGCTTGGTAGAGAGTGATTGCCTGCTGACATGACAGGCATTAGCAAATTATCAAATCCCTGCTGTCTGCATCCCTGCCAAGCCTGGAGAGCTTCCCTTACCACTGCTCTTGTCCCAGCTAATGTGCTGTTAGACCTGTGAGCTCTCTGTCCTGTGGTCTGTGGGCCAAAGTATCAGCCTGCTGTTGTGTTTTTCAGGTATTTACCCACCACTTCCAAACATGAACCCCATGTACATGCCACCCCCCCCACCTTACTCTGGGGCACCTCCTGCAGGACCCTCAGCACCCTCAGCTCCCCCAGCCGGGGTGAGCCCAGGAACGCCAGGTAAATGGGACTGGCTGGTTGCCAGGGTCTGGGTGCAAATGGTGCCTGGGGGCTTGGGCTGAGGGTGGCATGGGCACAGCATGGGGTGGAAAAGCTGTTGTTGCAAGAGTTCCATGTCTTCTGTAGGGAGCTGCTCTGCCTTGCACTGCACAGCTTGTGGTCAGCCCTAGCCAGCTCTCCTGAGCTGCTCTGAGTTCTAACGCAGCTTGCTTCAGTTCCTCTTGGCTCCTTGGGCCTTTGTTGCCTCCTTGGAAGAGGTGAAGCTGGGGAGAAGGCTCTGGGGCTAGGGCCATTGCCTCAGATATTTAAGGTGGCTTCTTTTCCTTCCTTTCCAGGAGGGAGTAAGGCTATGGAGGCGGCTTCCAGTGCATATTACAACCCTGCCAACCCACACAACGTGTACATGCCCATGGTGAGTACCATGCCTGGTCTTCATGTGCCTACTTCCTCCTCTGGCACTAGCAGAGATGGTGCTTTGCTTTCTTACAAATTCTAGTGTACCTTCATGTTGAACATGCACACAAAGTATGCATTTTTATGGGAGGGAGGCTCCCATGAGGAAGACTGGTGAATTTTTCAGTCAGGGAAGGAGGAAGGCCTTAAGATTGATCGATTAACAGCCATTTACTTCCTGTCTTACTCCTAAAGGCATAACAGACTTGCATGGGCAGAGAGAAAACACAGAGCTCTCTGCATCCATTGGGCCTGAAAATGAGGAGAGTTAAAGAAGGATAGGTCACTTAAAGATGATGGCATGTGGGTTTCTGTTTTGCTTTCTTTCTGGGCTGCATGGAGACAGAGGGAGGTCTCTTACTGTTCAGTCAGTGACAGCCAGTAGGTAGTCTGTAGCCTCCATCTGGTACATGGCAGTCTGGCTGTGCCCCTCACCGCCTTGCTTGGCTCTGGCAGGCTGGACACTGATGGAGCAGCAAAGCTGGCCCTCAGCCCAGGGTTTGCTGTCTGCTGGGTCAGAGCTATCAGCTTCAACAGGGACCAAGCCCTGGAAAGGAAGGGAGAATGGCATTTAAACAGATTAAATGGTCCATTTGCAGTAGACCATTTGTTACCTGGTTTTGAGGGGACTTTACCTAGAAATGTTATGGAGACAGCTGATGTTATGGAGCACAGCTGATACTAGAGAAGAATGGTGTGATGAAATCACAGCTTAAACCATAGAACTTGGTTCTGTCTGTAGCTCTCTGCAGGGCACCCATTTCTGGTGAGCCAAGCCTGGGAATGCCTGGAAAGAGCTGGTCATAAAACAAGCATGGTTGTTGACTCTACTGTATCTCTTTCCAGGATCAGCCACCTCCTTATGCACCTCCTGAGGATAAGAAGAACAACTAGCAGAAGGAAATTGCAGGCAGCCTCCCACATTCTCTCTCCTTGAAGACAACTTGGCTGTTAATACTCCTCAAGTTAGCATATCTCTAGATCTCTGTTTCTCTACAATAGATATAGTGCTGGGCAGCTGAGCACCTGCCCTCATTAAACATTGAGTCAGTGGCAATACAAGGCAGGACAACAGCACTTTCCTACTTACTTGCTTTATCTCATGGGGTCAAAGGACTAACCTTTTGCCCTGCCATTGGCTTGAGGAGAGAGATGGACTTATTAAACTGTATCACATGACTAATCTAGGACTAAAATGTGACGGCTCTGGGATCTTGTTGGAGTGAAACAACTTGGAATGCCAAACATTTGACTTCGGAAGCACCATCCAGGTGGAAAGGTGTAGTGCTATGAGGTTCCCTGCAGAGATCTTAGGGTGCCCTAGAAAGGTGTTAAATGTCCTTAAATTCTAGGGCAGTTCAGGGTGAGATGGGACTTTGGAAATGCTGTATTGGAAGTGTGTGGCATTCTGGACTAACAGTTGAGGGGTCATGACCTTGGGAAGTGCATTCGAAGAGATGCTGAAGCATTTGGCTGCTACAAAAGAGGGAAGGGGATGGGTCCCATCAACCTGTCTTTGTAGCCTTTGAATAGAGAAGCAAACAAAGGTGTGCCTCAGGGCAGTGAGCTCATAGACTGGCAGGCCTGAGGATCAGTCTGTCTTTTCCCTGTCCGAGCAGGCCCCATATCTGTGCAATGATCCTGTGTCAAGCAGCTGTGATGGAGTCAAGTGCTGCACAGGAGGCTGCCTGCCTTGGAGCAAAATACGTTACATTAGGCAGATGGCCTGGCAGTAGCCTTGTCAGGAGACAAGTCCTGCAGCCCTGGCTCCCTCTGTTGAGAAAACTTGTGCTGTGTGCTACCTCCACAGGGGAAAACTGGCCTTCATCTTTTCCTTCAGCTGCTGGAGCCAGGCTGTGTGTGCCCAGATCTGAGCAGCACGGGCACTGTAATGCCACAGCTGGTTGCTTACAGGTGCAGTGCCCTTGCCTGGTAGCTGCTGTCTGGGTGGGAGTTACCGATGCTTGGCTCTCTTGCAGAGACTCTGGCTGCTCAGCCACAACCTCTCCTTTTTCCTTAGGACATAGTGCAGTTACACCTGCTCTGAAGAGTCTCTAGTCTGGTGGAGACCCCTGTGATCCTTTACATATAGGGTGATTGTACTTCTTCCTACAGCCTCCCTACCTTCACAAGGAGGGGAAAGGATGTTTTCCCTCTTACTTCCCTGTATAGCAGGCTCTTCTGCAAGTCAGGTTTGCACAACTTTAAAGTATGAATTCCTTAAAGCAGTTCCACGTGGGGGGAAGTTTCCTCATCTATAAACACTTTTTCTGACTTAGAGATATTCTAACAACTCTGTATTTAAAAAAGAATCAACCATGAATGTTTGTAACTTTTTGAATTGCACTTTAATACAGGAGTGTTGATACCTTTATCTGCCAGTTCAGTGTTGTGTGTGTGTGCTGTGTTGACCTTAATTCTTGCATACTGCACAGAAAGCTGGAATGAACTACAACCACTGCTGCTGTTCCCTTGGGTCACCTGTGGCTCAGCACATCTCTCTCCCTGGTATGTGGCTAAGCTGGACCTGGAATCAAGTAACTGGGGGGACTGAAGAAGGTGGGGCTTATCCCCTTTTTGCCTGGGAAGGGTGGAAGGCTGGCTGGTGTGTGTGGTTATGCCCTGGTATCCAGAAGTGGCACATGTTAATGTCCCATCACTGCTTGTAGCAGGGTCCATGTGACCACACTGCTACTCATTAAAGCTGCATTCGTAGCACCTCTTCTATGTATATTACACCAGAGCGGAGGCCTTTAAAGTCTTTAAAAGAAACTCCTTGCCAGCAATTTTTTTTTCCAGCAAAAATAAATATCTAATAAGGAAAATGGCACTTGGCTATAGACTGTTGTGCCAAGGAATCCTGCTACCCTACTGAACATGATGTAACTACTGGAAAGCCATTTCCTGCTCTGCATCAGTGCAGTTTCTGACAGGAAACCAGTTCTGTTTCCTAGCATAGTTGTTCCTGTTTTGAGGTAATGACCCTGTAATCCTACATTAACCAAGCAGGTAGAGCTAGCAACACATGAAACAGAGTCTATGATCTGCTTCCCTTTATTTCAATCAATTTGCCTCAATCACTCCCCAAGAACAAAACCAGCTCCTTGCTTTGTTGGCAAGTCCTCCCTTATTAGGACTGCAAGCGTTGTGTTCAGTATCTTGACCCTGCACCTCAGAGAAAGTTTCTGGAAAGGTCCAGAATCAACTATTTGGTCCTTCAGGAACCAGAGTGGACAGATGACCAGGAACTCTCCCACAGCTGAACAGAAATAGAGAAAATTTTTTTGCTAATATAAAATGTGGTATTACCCCAGTCTGAGGCTTAGTCTTGTGTCACCTAGAACTCCTTCATAGGTAGTCTGCTGTATGAAGGTGAAACAGTTGAGAGCTTTAGAGTGTCCTGAAACTCACTTCCAGTTTATTAGTGCAGACTCCTCCTCAGGATAGAGCTGTGGATGCAAGGGCCCTTGGGAGAAGAAACCTTTCCCTGAGACATCCTGAGTTTTCAGCCTGCTAAAGTAGGATCTGATCCTCCTTTTAGCAGAAATTTCCTTCTAGGGAAAGAAGGATGCAGCTTGGAGGCGCCTGTGACCAACTCCCAAGCCAAAAGACCACCTCAGCTGAGTATCAGCATCTTCCTGCCAACACTCCTACACAACGTACTATGGCTCTGCAGTTTCTGGTGTGTACCACAGCACGGCTCCTGGGGTTGTGCATGGCTCATGGAGATTTTTGCTCTGCTGTAAACTTCTACCAGAGGGACTTTAATACAGTGCTAGCACGCACACTAGGGTGCAGTAGTGCTGGCCTCTGGAATCATGGCAGTAGGATCAGGCCTACAAGCAAAGCCTCACTGCACAGGGCCAGTATGCCTCCAAGAGCTCTTGGTCCTGATGGGATATGTGGGATGCAGTCCTTATTCTAAACCAAGCTGATTATAGCAAAAGAAAGAAGGTGACCAAGTCTGATCCTTGAGGTTAATGCCATCACACGCCTGGGGGAAAAGGGGATGTCACAACCCTCAGAGATACTAAAGCACCCAAAGCCTTTCTACATGTGTAGTTCAAACAGCCCCTGCAGCATCCAGTAGTACCCAGCTCAAAAGCAATGAAGTTCTCAGGTGACAGAGCTGACAAACTTCAGTAGTGGTGGACTCTACTTGTATGGCAGCTTCCACAGAAGGATCTCAAAAGGCTTTGCAATCACTGAGGCACTACGCTCTGCACACCCTTAGGCAGTGGCTAACAAGAATTCCTGGTTTAGGCAAACGGAGCAGACATCATCAAGCTGGTACCAGGGGATGGTCACTGCCCAGCATTGCTGGGCTCACCAGCCAAAGGCACTTGGTGCAGTGAAGAGTCACGTGCCTTGGGGCCTCACAGTTCACCCTGGCACTGGTCCACACCCACTGGGCCCTGTCACAGAAGGGCTGGGTGGAAACCCTCACCAGGGGCTTGCTGTCTAGCAACATGCCAGGGGTGTAGCGGGAATGCCACGGGACGGAGGTACCACATCACCACCCCCGAGGGGTTAATAACGACTGAGAAGTTGTCTGCTGTTCTTAAGGTCCCAACAATCTTCCCGACATACACGTCTTGTACCTGAAAGAGAGAGAGATGGAGCTACCAGCAGTTCCATACCTTTCATCTTGGGGTCCAGCTGTGGTCAAGGACATGGAATACTGGGAAAGGGCACAGCAGTGGGCAACAGAAGAGTGACCCAGTGTGCAGCTGCCCCTCTATCCCAGAGGCACGGAGAGAGAGTACTCCCTCTCACCCTCCCAGAACACAGAGATATGGGAAGAGGGGGATCCATGTGCCATGGGACTGCCCTGCTATGCAGTGTGTCAGTGGGGCTCACCTCATACACAGCATCCTCAGGGAAGTGGAGCTTGGCCAGGCTGGTGGTGTAGCTGAAGGGCATGTCTGTCCTCCGGCTGAAGAACACAAGGGCACTGGCAGCCTGCGACAGTGGGCGCAGAAACACCTCGATCCGGGATTTCTCCTAGGAGTGGGGATAGGTGGGTGAGGCAGAGCTGCCAGGAACAGTGTAACAGAATTCTGACTTTGCCATGTGGGGCTGCTACACCAGCAGGCCCACAACTCCCACAGCTCTCTTGGTCCTGTTTCTCTCCATCACTTCCCTCTCTGTCCTTATTCTGATGCTCTGTGCTACTCCTGTCTGCTCTCCCAAATGCATCTGCTTTCCCCCTAACCTTGACAATCCTGCGCCCCTGGATTCCCAGGGGGTCCTGGTTGATCTGGATCATCAGGCGGTTTTGCAGGATCTCTTTGGCACTGGGGGAGATGGTGCGGAGATCCGTGGACATGAGGAGTGGAGCTGCCATCACTGTCCACAAAGCCATTTGGGAGCGTGACTGCTCGTAGCTAAGGCCGAAGTTTCCAATGATGAGCTGGAGGGGAGATAGTGAAAAGATGGAAGAAGCAGAAAAAGGTTAGAAACTTATCTGCTTGTCACCCATGGTGATGCTGCTTCCTGCTGGGAAGGAATGGGAAGCCTCACACACACTTTTGCTTCCCCTTAAGTAGTCCACCACTGCCATGGGAGATCTCATCCCTGCTAGCAACATACACTCCAATGCACTCATTAACACTCTTTGTTTCACCACTATTTGCCCTCAGGCTGTGCAGGGAAGGACAAGAAGACATGAAGAACTTGAGAGGTGAAGGGTTCATTGCAACCACTGTGGTTTTTCCCACACCTTAGCCAAGGGCAACACCAGCTTTGCCTCTGCAGCAACAGGGCTCCTGCTCCTGGAGCTCTCTTCCTTTGCCCTGTCCCTAGAAGGGGATGCCTGGAGATGCTCATGCCCAGACAGGGTCAAAGCACCCATCACCCAGCCGCACCATGTCCGGGTCGTTCCAGTGGCCGGGACCAGCTGCCGGCTGCAGCACATCCTGGTTTGTGAAGAACCAGTCCACGATGGAAAGGACACTGTCCCAGGAGTCCTGGATGTCGTCATAGTTACGCCACAGGTTGCAGATCTCTGCCAGGATGGTGTAGTTCACCTGACAAGGAGAACAGCGTCAGGCAGGAGACAAAAAAGAACTGTTCTGCAAGGTGGGGGAGGCAGGGGCAGCACTGTTAAACTGTTGAGAGCTGCACTGCCCAGCAAGTGTGTAAAAGACAGAGGAATCTGGAGAAGGGCAAGGAGGGAAGGTTAAAGAGGCAAGACAGAGTCATATCCCACTATGTCTGGGCACACCCCAGTATTATAGCATGTCTGGCAAAACAACCACAGAGGCCATGGGGAAATCTAATAACCTATCAGATACAAGAATGAGAGCAGCTCAGGACTGACTCAAAAAGTGAAAGAGGAAATATGTGAGAGCAACCAATTCTCAAGAAACATATACTAGGAAGATTATCCTATTTCAAGCACTGAAACCAGACAAGATCGTTTCACAAGAAGACTGTCAGGACCAACCCCATGCCATCTGATTAGGGTGGAGAGGATGCACTCCAGAGCCTTCTTCCCAAAAACTCCCATCACCTAGCCATATTGGGACCCCCCAAGTGTCCCGGGGTGCCTGGCAGGAAGGTCATATCCCCTCTGGGACCTGCAGCACCATCCAGGGGTGGAAAATTAAGTGGGGTGTAACATCTTGATCCTGGAGCTTCAGCAAGAGCTCCTCCAGGGCACAGGGGACACGGGAACTTGCCAACAGATGGGAAAACCCTTACCTTGGGGGGAAGACCCCCCTGGTATGCTGGCCAGCTGCAGGAGTAGACAATGGGGCGACCTGTGGCATTCAAGGCCCTCGCCATTTCTGGGTATCCTTAGGGAGAGAAGATGACAAGCAGTGAAGGGGGTGGCTGGCAGCAGCTCATGTCCCATTAGCAGCCTTTGTCCCAGCCCACCCAGCAAGGGGAATACCAGGCTAGCCTGGCTTCCTTCCTTACAACAGCTCCAGGGCACACAAACTCCCGCCTCTCTTCCCAACAGTTGCAATAGGAGGCACAAGGGAAGAACTGGTTGACCCAGTGTTGCTGCAGAGGGCCAGCTGCCCCAACCCAAGCAGCAGGAGAGGAATGCCAGAGGCTGGTGAATTTTTACCCTTTGCCTGCTCCTCTGCAGATGAGTAGCACCCATCCAGCTTCAGCATGTCCACGCCCCACGCTGCAAAGGTCTGGGCATCCTGCTCCACATTTTCCAACATGGTGCCTGGGTAGCCCCCACAGGTGAAGATGCCAAGGTCACCATAAATGCCCAGCTTCAGGCCCTTGGCATGGACCTGTGAGGAGAACAGAGCTGCAAGGAGCAAACGAAGGGATCCAAGGTGTCTCCCAGGTACCAGGTCCTCCTCTTTTCCTTCCCAGCTGTCCCACCATACTGGCATGGGGACAGAGATCCCCAGTGGCCCCCAGCAGGCACTCACATAGTCAGCCAGAGCCTTAATTCCACTGGGAAATCTCTTGGGGTCAGGAACCAGCTGCCCGGCCTCATCCCGCTGCTTGGCAGACCAGCAGTCATCAATGTTGATGTACTCGTAGCCCAGCTCCCTCCAGCCGTCCTCTGCCAGCCGGTCTGCCATCTCGAAGAAGAGCCGCTCGCTGTGGATTGAGGAGGCATGGCAGGCTGAGACCCTGCGACCCTTGTGCCTCAGCAGGTGAGGCAGGCAGAAGGATTTGGGGTTAACTGGGGGCTCTGGAGGGCTGGTCCGGGCCATAGGAGGGTCTCCAGCGCTCCCATTTAAACCCTATCCGTGTTTACTTTCCTCACCTAGGGGGAAGCGTTTCTCCGGCTACTGAAAAGCCTGGCCACATCCTTCAGCTCTGGGGACTCTCTGGCCCAGTACCGGGGTGTCTGAGCCTCCCGCCCCCCATGCACCATCCACCCCAGGGTCCCAGGAACGCAGACGGTGCCAGAGCCAGCCCGGGCCTGAAGTTCGACCTGACCGAGTCCTATCCACTGACCTGATGCAGTTGCGGGGATCCGCCTGGCAGTCCACGTTGCAGCGGAACCTCTCCCAGGACATCCAGCCCATGGGGGGAGTGCGCGCCAGCCCGTTCTCCAGAGCCACGGAGGGCAGCGCCAGGGCCAGAGTCAGAGCCAGCCCGCTCAGTACCACCGCCTCCATCACTGCCGCCGCGGCACAGAGCACAGAGCGGCTCTCCTGGCCCGGCCCCGCTCACATGATGCCGTCCGCATCAGCTGACTGACCGCCCACGCCTCCCGCCTGCCCGCAGCACCGCGCCCCGCCGGTACTGCAGCCCACGGCCGTGCCGCCCCATTAATATCGCTCCCCCCGGCAGCACCCTGTCCGTGCTGCACCCCACTGCTGATGCACTCCGTAGCCGGTGCCCATCAGCGCTGCGCCCAGCCCATTGCAGCTGCACTCGGTTACTGACACTCTGTCACCGTCGCCCCCGTGCCTGCTGCACCCCACAGTGACTCCGAGCGGGGGGTTTAGGTCCCCCCCAGGCTGCGACCCCGCAGAGGTGTCGGGCTGAGCGAAGGGGTGCGGGAGGACGCGGCTCCGGTCTGGCTGCGGTGTCCCCGGCCCCCCCGCTCCCCCCCTGGCCGCCGGCGGGGCGGTGCTGCCGGCGCGGCGGGACGGCCCCCGCAGGAGCCATCCCCCGCCCGGCCGCGGCAGGGCCGGGCTGCCCCGCACCGCCGAGCAGCAGCGGCCGGAGGTGAGGCGGGCCGGGCAGGGGCCGGGGTCCCCCCGTCGCAGGGGGGGCGCTGGGCGAGGGCCAGGTGGCGCCGGGGCCGGGCCGGGGCAGGGCGGCGGCGGGGCCGGAGCGGCGGCGGGGCCGCGGGGGTCGCAGCCACACGACGAACTCACCCACGGCGGGGCACAGGCACTCACAAAGACACGCAGCCCCATCGCACGGGCGTGCGCCCGCACACAAAGACACAGAGCCCAGCACGGCACACGTGGGACCCCCGCAGCCCCCTGGCGTCTGGGCCGGCCCGGGCCGCCCCGGCTGTCCGCAGCCTGAGTGTGCCAGGCTGGAAGCTACTCCGGGCGGAGCGCCTCCAGGGAACAGCCTTTCCTTGTGTCTGATCGGGGTCTTGGGCATTTTTCAGCGGGGGTCCATGCCCCCATGTCCTCAGCCGTGCACTACAAGCTCTGATGGGAGAGAGGGGCTCCGGGAGGGATTCTGGATGTTGCTCAGCAGTGGGGAGCTCCTAGCGTCCAGATCTGTCCTGGGAATGGTGGCTGTGGTTTGTTTTCTGCATATTTCTCTGTGTGGAGTTTTAGCGGTTGGAAATCTTCTTGCAATTGAACAATCCACGAAGGTTGTGCTGGCTCTGTCCTTCAAGGCTCTGTCCTCCTTGACTTGTTGAGTCGGTTGCCAAAGGGCCTCCACAAATGGGGCAGTGACAGCTTCTGCAAAGCATTTCTGTTTTTCTTTTAATAAACCCAAAACAAACCCAAGAGCCAGAAAACAAACCCACAGGAGCACTAGCCTGAGCTGGGATGGGGCTCAGGCTTTGAAGCAAGTGCATGTTCCCCCAGTTTTGCTCTCCCAGTTTCCAGTGCAGCTTGCCTGCACTGAGGACCCTGGATTTCTAAGGTGGGAGTGACACAGCTCTTAGCTCTCTCAGTCCCAAACTGTTCTGGTTCATAACTCCTTCTTCTTCATCCTTTTCCTCCACCAAAGATGATGCTCATAACGCTGAAGCCTCGGACACCCTCGGCTAGGGAGCAGCCTGGCCAAGGAAGACAGCGAGGGCTTGCAGTCTGACCTGCACAGCTGGTACGGCACCTTGTTCTGGGAGTTTTGCTGCCGTGAGGGCCAGTGGGGATGGGTGGTCCTGCATGGAGACAGGGGGTAGGGAAAGGGGACAGAAGTGTAAGTTCCAGAGCCCTTGGGTGTGAAACACTCTCCTTATCCTGCCTTCTAATAGAGAGCAAAATAAGTGCCTCGCAGGCAGAGAGGCTAATTTCTTTGATGTGCCCCATTAAAAACCAGCAAAGTAGGTCATCTGTGGAAAAAGAAATTAAACAGCAGTGCTGGCATTTGCAGGGAAGGCAGGTGTCTGGGTGGTGAGGCTCTGGTAGTGATCTCTTTGCAGCAGCGAGGATCCAGCCTTCCCTTTGCAGGGTCCCTGCTGGTTTAGATACGATCCTGTACCAGTGGGGGCTGCTTTCCCCTGGGAGCAGGATCAGGCCTCTTCTGGTGGGGCCCGTGACATGCTCCTCACACCAAGACAACCTCTTCCCCCTCTCTTCCTCCACTCCTAGGAGGGGCGATGAAGCTGAATGAGCGGAGCGTGGCCCACTATGCCACCTGCGACTCACCTGCCGACCACACCGGCTTTCTGCGCAAGCGGGTGGAGCGGCACCACCACCATGGCACCTCCTACCAGCGCCGCTGGTTCGTCCTCAAGGGAAACCTCCTCTTCTACTTCGAGGAGCGGGAGAGCCGGGAGCCCGTGGGGCTGGTGGTCCTGGAGGGCTGCACCGTGGAGCTGTGCGAGGCCGCTGAGGAGTTCGCCTTTGCCATCCGCTTTGATGACGCTGGTGCCAGGGCTTATGTGCTGGTGGCTGACGGGCAGGCTGCTATGGAGGCCTGGGTGAAGGCACTCTCACGGGCCAGCTTCGACTACATGCGGCTGGTGGTGAGGGAGCTGGAGAAGCAGCTGGAGGAGGCCTGCAAGAGCTTGGCTGCTTGCCGTAAGTCTCCAAGGAAGTCCTCCTCCTCCTCCTCTGGCAGAAAGAGGCATCTCTCCAACCCTGCCTTGCAGCCTCTCCAGGAGAAATCCACCACCCTGGAGAATGGCTACTCCACATGGAGTAGTGGTGGCTGTGTCGCCAGTGGAGCCACCTGCACTGACCACGATGCGGGGCAAACGAAGCCCCCGCCCCTGCCTCCACGCCGGCGCTCGGCCGCCAGCAGTGCCACAGGATCCCCAGCACCTGGCCTCTCACCAGTCATGCTGGAGAGCCCAGTGCCACCGGAAACCATCTGCTTCTCCAAGCTGCACAACTGGTACGGGCAGGAGATTGCAGTGCTGAGACGGGAGTGGCAGGAGAGGCAGAAGAGGGGACACCCATGACTGGGGGCACAGGACACAAGTCACTGGCCAGCTGATGCCTGGCAGCCTGTCCTGCATGCAGGAGGAGTGAAGTGAGGGACACTGCTTGACCCCTGCCCTCCGGAGTGGCTGAGTGTGCAATGTGTGTATGCTTCACTTGGGAGGGACTCAAATCTCCTCTAAACCTCACATTTCATTTTCATGAGGCTTTATACAGCTGGAGAGTGTGCAACGCCAGGGGAGCCACATTTACTTAAACTCTCTCTGCTGGAAATAGGAGCTGCCCAAATCAGCACATAAGCAGTGAACCTCAGCCAACAGGCTTGGCCACTTGCTGTCCTGACATGGTGGATGCTCTGGGTGTTTCACCCCTACCTCTCCTTCACCACTTTTTAATTTTTTGTTGTTGTTTTGTTTCTCAGTGTGGAAGTTTGCTTTTGGTCAGTGTTTATTACCATCTGTGGTCTTGTGCCAAAGTCCTTCTGCCTTTGTTCTTTTGCCGCAGATAAGGCTGGGCTCTTATGAAGTGCCTCTGACAGGCCACTGGCCCCGGCGCGTGCCTCCAGCCTTGTGCCTCTCTCACTACAGGACGTGTGAGCCACTGCAGCTGTTGCTGGCCCAGCAGCTGGGGCTTTTGCATAGTTTTTTTACTTTCATCTGCACTAACCCTTCTTTCAGCTAAATCCGTCAGGATGTGGAATGGTCTTGCAACTGTCTCTTTATGTGCTCATACTCAGCAGCAAGCCTGAAATGGAGACACAGAGCTTGGCCTGAAGCCTCAGAAGGACACCACGAGCACCCCAGGGCTGATCTGGACTCTGTTAAGTGGTAACCAAGCCTGCTAATATCTCTGGCTCAAGGTTTCCCTGTTTCTATACAGGGATGCTAAAGCCTCTTTGCCTGGGCAGGAGTAAACTTCTCAGCCTTTGTTTAGACCAGAGCCCCTGCAAAGTGCCATGGAGGGCTCAGTCAGCTCACTGGGCTGCTTGCCCAAGAGGGTGTCCAGAGCCACACTCCTGCAGGGCCTCTCTCAGTCCTGCGGCTCTGCCTGGTTCCTGGCAGTGCTGTGCAGTTGGAGGAGAGGCTTTGAAGGGTGGGGAGGGAGAGAGGCCTGGTCTCAGGAGGAGAAGTGAAGGTGTGGGAGTGAGTTATGGGTGTCGGCAGTGTCCAGGCTTGCCTCTCCAATGTCAAAGACATGTTGTTGCCTTCTGCCAAGCCTGCACCTCGCCTGCTGGCGCTTCCCTCTGATTTCATGTCAGCATTGCTTGGCTGATCTCTGCAGTACATCCTATCCTCCCAGCGGGCTGGGAGGGCTGCAGGGAGGGCATGCCTGTCACCTCACTATGGAAACAGACTTGTCCATCAGTAGGTCAGAAACCTTGGCCACAAGGCACACGGTACAAGTAGGTGGGTGCCAAGTCCAGGGACTTGGGATGGGGTTTCAAAATCTCCCTTATCTAGTTGCATGCTTCCCATCTGAAAACATTAAACCTGTTTTTACTGTCCTTTTTTATTAAAGAGCTTTGCTAGGAAAGCAAAAGCCCATTTCAGACCATGACTGGCTGGAACCTTTCTGGATTTAAACACACTCAGCTTTCCACTTTGCAATAGCCTGTAGAAATAGCCAATGCAGAAGTCAAATGAATTGTTAACTCTTGGTGCCTTTTAAAATATGTCTCTGGTAGTTTTGGAGATGAGCTTCCAGCCTCCTGCCTAAATATAGCTTAATGGTATATTAGAGGAAATCAGATCTTAAATTAGATCTTCCAAATGACTTTAGGCAGTAAGAATGTAACCTTCACTTGTGAGTAACACAATCCAGTCCTCTCCAGTTCGTGGTTGTATTACTTCACAGCAAGGGTTTTCAACTTTGGGAGGATTATTTTTGTTCGGCTTTTGTGGAAACAGTTCTGAAAAACTGGGAGCAGGTGGCCATGAGGCAAGGCCCTGGCTTCCTCAGCAGCTTAGCTGGTTGGACATAGGGGACATTTCTGCCTCCCTGTCCTGCTGCTTGAAAAGTTCAGTACTGCAGCATTTCTGGCTGCAAATGTGTCCCTTTTCCCATGCCAGGACAGCAGCATCAGGGGATTTGCACTACCTGGTGCCTCCTTGCTCTGAGCATGGGTATTTTGGGACCAAGGTCAAATTTGCCAAGCATTTTCCTGTGGTTATATTTTTTTAATGTAATACAGAGAGAATATTCCTGATGTCTCGGATTAACATAAGGCAGATTGACAGTAAAGACTCAACTTCCAAAACAAATCAAAATGTAGTGGCAGTTCCTACATGAGACCCAAGAATTGGGAGTGACTTGAAAGGGAAGATAAATTAACAAAGCCAGTTCCGTCAGAACTGAAACAGTATTATTCATTTAAGGGCAGTTTCACTTTTAAGAAGCTTAGTGTGTTTTAATAAGCCAGGATTGTGCTCGTAACACTACTAAAGAGCTTATATTTAATGCTTTAATCTGTCCCATTCAAACGGCACAATTTCCACGCTACCTGGCTTTGCCTTAGCCCATATCCCAACTAAATCCCAAATCCTGCAAATGAGGCACTGCGCTCTGCTTTCCATCTAATCATGTTTGGAGTAATTCTGTGTTTTGTTCTGCAGTGCTGACAAGAAAATGGCTGAGTCCCGATCCACATTTATGCTCAGCCCAGCCATCCATGCCTGGGCCTTTGCTGGGTCTCCAAAGCACTGCGTGACTTTGGATAGGCTTGATCAGGGTTTCCTCACCATCCCACTGCTGTAGCAGCCGTGTTGGAGCCTTGCCCAAATTTGTATAGGAGTGCAGGTTTTTTATAATGACCACTGCGACTTGCTTCATTAGGCAGGGAGCACCTGAGTGCTGCCCTGCCTCCTCAGAGATGGAGGCTATCGAGCCAGCCCAGCTGAATTGCTTGTGCTGGCAGTGCCTTCGAAGCAGCCCCCAGGCAGGAGGCCAGGATTTCAGCTTCCGTGGGATGAACATTCAGCTGGCTGATGGAGCAGCCTGTCTGTCTTTCTGCAGGCAGAGATTGTTACAGGAAAGGCAGAGAGTTTTCACTGCACATTGTCCCTGGCAGCAAAATAAGGCTGAGTGCCACCCAGGGTTTTTCTCCAGTCATTCAGGTTTGGACTGTTTCACCTCCTGCCTCCACTTTCCCTTTTTATTTTTAAAAATAGAGAATGTCTGTCTAAACAGGTTCCTAGGCAAAGAGGGAGCTGAACACCGAAGTTGAATGGGTAGTTTTCTTAAAGTACTGAAGTAAGATCCTTTTCTAAGAGTTTTCTTTAGTGCACAAGTGATGAGAGGAAGGTGCTAAATTTTAAAAGAAATTGAAAGAGGAAGGGCAATTCTGAGCTGTGCCGGGAAGGGCTCCCAGTCCTCCTAAAATACTTGATTAAATCCTTACATTTTTCTGAGGCTGGCATTTCAGATTTGAGCCGGTGATACATAATTTCTGCACTTTTTTTTTTTTTTTAAACTGTGCTGTTTTCCACTGAGTCCAGGTGAAGAGTTAGCCTGAAGGTTTTACCCGTGGCCACTCTTAGCCGTGTGGTGGACAATCATGACCAAGGTCAGGCGTTTTGTGTTGCAGTAGCTACTGCACTAATAGTGCCTGGGGGAGCTACCCCTCAGTGTTACCTCTCTCGGCTGCCTTTGCAGAGAAGCTGGAAAAAAGCCCCACTTAAACGCACGGGAGCATCTTTCACCAGCAGCACCAAACTTGTGTTCGCTCCCCACAATTACCAGGAAAACACTACGGGCGACTCCTGCCTTTGCAAGTGCTTCTATTTTAGATAGCGCGTGATCCCTTTTTTAGGAGATGGTTTTGCATGCGCCTCTGTTTTACACGCGGAACTTGTATTATACATTGCATTACATTGTTTATGGAGTTTGTTTTACACGCGGAACTTGTATTACGCATCCCATTACATTGTTTAGAGTTTGTATTTTATGCCGCGAAGCCGAATAAACCGGTTTGATTTGTAGCCCGTGCGCTGTTAATGGAGCCGTGAAGCCCCCCCTGGCGTGTCTGCAGGGCCTGGCCATTCCCGCCCGGCCCTGTTTTCCCCTTACCGGGAGGCGGCCGCGCCCTCTCTCCTCCGTCCCCCCGGGGGCACCGAGAAACGCCCTCAGGCCCTGGCGGGGGGGGGGGGGTGCGGCCTCGTCTGCGCATGCGCAGTGCCGACCTCACCGCCTCCCCACAAGCCTCGCGAGATCCCAGGTGACGCCTGGGCTGGGCCGAGGCTCGGGGCAGGCGGGACGATGGCAGCGGCAGCCGGGCGGTTCCTGGCGGCGACCGTGGCTCGCACGGGGCGTGCGGGCTGGGGCGAGCCGGCCCGGGCCCCGGCCGTGCCGCTGGTGCCCTCCCGATGGGCCACCGTCACCCGCAGCGGCGCCATTTTGCCCAAGCCGGTTAAGGTGAGTGAGGGGCGAGCGGGCGGCGGTGGCAGCAACGGGCGGCAGCGGTGGCCAATCAGTGTGGGCGCAGCTGCTGTGGGCGGGGCCGTGGAAATGAGTGACAATGCGTGAGACCAATGAACGGGGGACTGCGGGCTGGGATGCGGAAGCGCTCGGCAGCGGGAGGGAGACGGGAGCGGCCCCCGCGCGTGCGGGGCTCACCGGGCCCCTGTCCCCCGCGTCCGCCCGAGCCAGGCAGCGCCGTGACGCAAGGGGGAGATCGGCACCCGCCTACACGCCGTCCTTTGTCACCGGCCACCGGCTCCGTGTTCCCTGCCCCGGGCTGCCCGCGGGCTGGTGCGGGAGTGTTTGTAACGCTATAATAAATACGCTAATAAAGCGCGGTGCGGTGACCGGGGCTTGGCACTAGGGACGCAGGTCGTTCTGCGGGCCGCTTCCAGGGCCCTCCGCGCGCTGGGGAGCCGCGAGTGCGCTGGTTCAGCCACAGTGCGACTTGCTTAGATGTAAAGATCCACTCTTTACAATCGACTCCTTGCAGACGCCCTTCGGCCTCCTCAGAGTGTTCAGCGTCGTGATCCCTTTCCTGTATGTTGGCACTCAGATCAGTAAGAACTTTGCAGCCTTACTTGAAGAACACGATATCTTTGTCCCAGAGGATGACGATGACGATGATTAAAGGGTATGTCATTAACTACACCAGCAATCTAATTATTTGTGCTTCCTGTTTGGCTTGGGGCAGGGAGGAGAATCTCAGACAAGGAAATACAGCCAGCAACAGCTTAAAAGATATACTTAAACACATGGACACAGATATGCCTTTGGCTATGAACTTTTTTGTTTTGTACCAGAGAAGGCCAGACTGGTATCTGTGCAATCTCCACACCAGGCATTTTTTAGAGACTGGAAAAAATGATGGTGTTTTAGATCTTGCCAGCTGAATCAGAAATAAAATGCACTCAATGAGGGTCTATACTAAAGACAACGGAGAGACTTCAGTGTTCCTACGTTACATACACATCCAAAGAAGGACAGCAGAGCTGCTGAGGAGTCTGAAGCACACCTGTTATGAGGTGTGGCTGAGGGAGCTGGGACTGTTTAGCCTGGTGAAAAGAAGGCTCAGGGGAGAGCTTATCACTCTCTACAACTTCCTGAAAGGAGGCTGGAGCCAGGTAGGGTTCAGTCTCTTTCCCCAAATAAGAAGCAGCAGGACAAGAGGAAATAGCCTCAGGTTGTTCCAGGGGAGGTTTAGATTGGATATTAGGAAACATTTCTTCAGGGAATGGGTTGTCCAGCATTGGAGCAGGCTGCCCAGGGAAGTGATGGAGTCACATGCCCTGGAGGTATTTAGAGGAGGTGTAGACAAGGCACTTAAGGACATGGTTTAGCAGTGGACTTGGCAGTACTGGGTTAGCAACTGGGACTCAATGAACTTGAAGGTCTTTTCCAGCCTAAATGATTCCATAATTTTGTTCTACTTGTTTACCTGTTTTAAAGTCTTCTCCTAACTCACAGAATGACTCTTTTAAAACAGAATCATGTACTATCTGAAATTCTGATATAGGTGAACAATTTAAGAGCATTCCAGAACCTATCAGAACAAACTGTCTGCTGGGTGTTACAACACTGATCTCTGGAGTAGTTGGACCATTCAGACTCATTGCAGAAAGGAAGAATGGAAATAATTCACCTTTATCTGCACTGTGCTACACTTTCTGCCATTTTCTGTTTAGCTTGCTCTTGTGTACAGATTTGAGTTTGAGTGTATTTGATTCTTTATAGAACAAAGAAACTGTTTTGGAAAGTTGTTGTACATAATGTGGATTTATAGTCAGTTTGGTGGATGTATTACAGTTGATAAGGGGTTTTCCAGCATGCACTGTGCAGCTAAAAGCTAAGACTTAAGAGATTGCAAAGACTGCACTGGCCTGTTGTTAACTCCCTTTATGTAAACCCCATCTTGTGTAGTTTTGGGAGGAGGCTGCAGACTGCAGCTCAATAGTGTATCTGTAACAGCTTGTTTTTCTATTTGCAGCACTGGAACAGAAGAACAGAAGGGAGAAAGCCATTGACAAAACAATGGTTCCAACATCTGTCACCCGTGTTTTGTCCTTCCTAAAGGGGACAGGGGTGTTTGTATCCCCTTTGCCAGTGAGTGTCCTGCACATCTCTGTATGCTGGAAATCTGTAGATCAGGGTTGAAGGAAGTGCTTGATAGGCCCTGCGTCCTTGCACACACATGCTCACCTCATCAAAGACTGCTTGGGATGCCTTTAATTAGCAACATGGGAAGCACTTAATTAAAGACCCAGAGATTGACATGTGCAACTTTGGTCCTGTGTTTTTATACATTATTTGCCTATATCCTAGCATTTCTGTCTTAACCTTTCCATCTCTGGATGTCTGTTGCAGTAGGGAGGGTCTCCTCATGTTTATTTTCTCTTCTGAGTCCTTTCAGTAACTCAGTACTGATCTACAGGACACGTGGAATCCCAGGGGAGGCAGCAGCCCCGCAACACAGCCCTGTTAAAGAATGGAGTGCACATTGACAGTGGCACTGTTCTACAACCTAGCAGCTCTATCTGATGGGGACTGTGTCATTAACTTCACCTCACTGAAGATGAAGGACAGTATTATCATCACAGAGTTAAAACTTTTGAGTGGCTTTGGTAAAAGGTTGAGATCACAAGTTGAAAATTAACTTGTTCGTGTGTTTTATAGCATTCCATCTCTGAACACTGGCTCCAAGTATCTAATACTTCCTAGGTAGTTCAGTACTTCCTTCTTAAAGAGCCCTAAGGTATTTGTTTTCTTCACTGTATTAACTTCAACTCCTCTTTTCATAAAAGTGTTTGATATTGCACTTAAATCCTTGCATGATAGACTTAAAAGGTCCTCTTTGCTGTTATGTCACAGGAAGAGTATCACAAACAATCACAACAGACCAGCTGTTCTCTCAAAATGAAACCTTGAGAGGCTGGTCAGTAATTTATTTTTCTTAAGCCAGCACTGCCCCAATGTCTCATGGCTTCTGCTCACTAGATCTGGCCTCTTGACTGCCCACTTCTTCCTTTCTTATTGGTGTTGCTGTTGAATTGGGAGCAGTGTATAGTTCCAACACCACATTTGTTCCCTTATTCCTTGGCACAGCTTTTAATGTTTGCTCAGTAACTCTCCAGCATGCCTACTGAGAGAAAAGGGAGCCTGTAATCTGAGTAACCCCAAGAGCTGCAGCTAAAGGCAGCCATCAGGTTCTTGAGTCAACTTGTATCTGAGTTGCCCCTTCATTGCCCAAAGCCACCTGAGAAGGGGTTGTTCCACTTTATCTGCTCTTGGGAGCCAAACATGTACCTACTTCTGTTTTATATGCTGCCAAAATCCTTTTCACTGCTTTGTCCCACAGTCCCTCCTGACTTTGTCAACCCTGTCCTTAAAAACATGCCAACCCTGGAGTCCCAAGGTACCTATGTACACATGCCTGAGGAGTGCTGTGTTACAGTCCTCATGGGGAAGAAAGTCCCAGGACTTACAGGATAAAAAGATGTTTATTTAAGCTGGAAAAAAGAATTTTGAGTGTACCGCAAACATCCAGTGCTGGTCACATCTGGAAGAGCACCCAGTTACTTGCTGAAAAACTGTTCTCTGCTGAGAGAATAAATTCTCCTTATCCCTCTCAAAAGGGAACTAGTAATTCCTGATTCAGTGGATGAGGTGATGGTGGGACACCATCTCCTGCTAGGCTTCAGAAGCTCTTACAGAGCCTTCCTATTCTAGAAAACAGTACAAATCCCCCTTTTGCAGGTTATTTCATTTTATAGCAGAGAAATGGACTCTGCTGATGTTTTATTGCACAAGGATTTATTTGCCTGCTGGATTTGATATTTTCTTTGTGAGAAACGAAGGAGCCTAATGTCCAATAAAAAACACAAGGTCAACAAAGTCATAGGATGAAATTGCAAGACACTTCATGAATACACATACCCCTCAAGCACAAGAACATTTCTGCCCTTTTCCTCACGGAGCTAACATCTACAGATGGGGCTGCAGGCTAAGCACAAAGACCCGCAGCCAGGCTGTTTTGTGGTTATTCAGCAGACACCCCAGGGCAAGTGATGGGATAAATGCCATCCGCTGAAAAGACACACTGGCAAAACTAGGAAATTACAGCTCTTCAAACAGATCACAATCACTTGCACAGGCTCTGGATTCACCTAGTCATTAGGCTCCTAAGATGCTAGAGAATCTCTTGCTATGGATTTTTTTTTCTATTGTATAGAACTTTATTTGTAATATAAGGCAGGAAGACACAGAGTCAGTTTCTCAGGGATTGTGGCCTGCATAGAATTTGGACAGGAAGTCTTTAGGTTGCGGGGTTTCCGTCTTGTGGAAGTACCTCATGACGTGAGTCCTCTGCTTCCAGACATGAATGGTTTCTTGAAGCTCCATTTTCCCCTGCACACACACAAAAGAATTTTAGACTAGCTGGCAGTTAGAGCCAAGTCTAATCACACAGTACCGTGAAAGTTATTTGAGTAAACTTAAAAACACCTACAAAAATAATAGCTGCATCAACAGTTCTGTACTCTTAGAGCCTACATGCATCACCTGCACTGTGACACAAATATACTGTTCCTGCCTTGGGACTTGAGTGGATTTCTCTGCAGCACAGCTTCCCAGCCTGGTGAAACAGGCAAGAGACTCTGTCCCCTTCTTAAAACCTGCTTTGTTTCTCTCCTGACCAGCACCTCCCATAAAATTCTACACAACATTCCTAACTTTTGAGCACCTCTACTGAATTTGGATGAACAGCAACACTTCAGCTGTAAAATTAACTCCTGCCAAGTGCTTTGCACCAGTATCACTGCCACTGAGACATGCAACTTCTTCATAATTTCATTCTTTTGTACTGGTTTTATAGGATGGTGGCACAGAGCAAAAGGAGACTGCCTAGAATTGTCACCTAGTATATATCTAAGATTTTGTTTCCAGATTTTTTCATCATGTAAAGACATGGTAATTGTCTTGAAATGCAAGAAACAAAACAGGTGAGCATGGCAGTCACTGTTTGGAAGCTTTCCAATGCATTAGAACTGCAGAGGTGAATTACTGATGCTCAGACACATTTTGAAGCCTGTGGTGCTGATTATTGCTTTGAAGCAGACAGGTCTCCCAGGCCTATAACACCACCAGATGTGTTACAGAGCTGGAGTGTTTTGCCACCCAAAACCAGCTTCCCACCAAGCACTGACGTTGTAATATATGTTTCAGAATCAGTGAAGAAAACTATTTTGCAGTCCAGTGAAGTACTGTAGAGCATAGAAAGTTCATTTTTAATAGTAATCTAGTGAGCAGCACCTATTTTCCCTTTGATTGCTGCTAAAAAAAAAGGCAAGCGGGCCAAGCAACAAAAAAGGGAAGAAACTTAGTGTTTTAATTATCACTTTGCTTGACATACACTTGCTGAATTCTAAAGCCACCTGATCCCTTACCAAGGTTTGCTGGCATAGATATTACCAATCCAACTGCAAGACACAACCACTATAGACAGGCTGGTACAAAGTAGTCTCTCTCCTCCATCCCACTCACGGCCACTCAGCCATATTCTCTGCAGCTTCAACAAGTCAGCAGTAACTGTGTGTACCTTAATAACCAGCATGTCTATCACGCGTGGATCCGTAACGTGGGCGTTCTTCATGAACATCTCCCGCACCTTGTTCCGCCCCTGTTTCACCGTGATGTCCAGCTGGTACAGGTGCACTAAGAGAAACACAACACTTACTGCGGTCATCCACGTCTCTGTGCACTTGTTCCTGTTCAACGTGCAACTCAACCCTAAAAATCGCTACGCTGTCACTCGTTCGGCTTCACCAATGTCATTAAGGCCGTTCCGACCTTGAGCGCGCGCGGCAGGCCCCGCGTCCCTCACCCACCCGTGTTGGGCACCTCGCGGTACCAGGCCCGGTACAGCTCCCTGACGCGCCGCTTCGCCTCGCGCAGGTCCCGGCTGAAGATCGGCTTCACGGCGGCCGACACCACTCCCTTGCCCGCCACCGCCATGTTGATGATGCCGCCGCCACCTTCCCCGCCGCCCACGGGAACGCGCAGCCCCCGGCACCTTCTCCTATTGGTCAGCCGAGCTGCCACTCCAGCCCTCCGAGCCGGCTGCCTCCCGCTCGATTGGTCAGAAGGAACACCAACTACCCAATCACCATGCTGCAAGGCGTCCCGCAGCCGCTGGGCGGGCCCACACCGGGCCCCGCCTCCTGAGGCCGTGATGCGCCCCGCCCCTCAGAGCCCGCTCCTCCCTCAGGGCAGGGCCGGGGCCGTGATTTGGAACGATTCAATTTTCTCTTTGCTCCGGAACGCCGCAAGCGGCTGCTCCTCGCTCAGGCAAGTGGGCTTTCTCTCAGCCACTATTGCAGGCTAGAAAAGGCACTCCCTACTTTAGCTATACCCATGTTTTATCCAAATACGCGAGTGCCGGGACCTCTCCAAAGTGAAGTTCTCGTTAAACACGCTGCGGTATGTGCTGGCCCTTATAAATCCGAACACATGCAGTTCGGTGTCACTGAACAGACCAGAAAAGTAACTCTGAAATGATTTTGAAAGACGCAGGTGCTGGCTGTGAGGAAATCTCAGAAAGAAATCTCAGGTGAGTATCTGGGCAGGAGCACAGCAGGACTGAGGCAACCACAAAGAAGAGGGCGAGAAAGATTTCACATCACTTTTATTCTTTCACGTTATTTTGTCAATGAAAAGCATAAATGTGCAAACATGCAGTTTCTGCTGAAGTTCAAATCTTAATTATGTTACTAAGTATTTGCATAATTCAATAGCTTTCATAGCTTCCAAAATTACTATTACACAAAATTACTACTGCACACGTGCACTCAATTTCAGAGTTTTAAATTTTTTTTTAGTGGTGGTTATACATAGGAGCTCCTCTGTGCTACTGTCTCTTTAGATATGGTAAGTGGGCTCCTCCTAATTTAAACATCAACATATTTTTATATCTTGCAAACAATTTGCCAGGAGTATTGCAGGAAGAAAGAGAAAGCTAGCTCTGAAATCTTTGGCCATACAGTTTGAAACAGTGTAACTCCATCCCTCGGTGAG
The DNA here is from genome assembly GCF_963513975.1 of Fringilla coelebs. NCBI lineage: Eukaryota > Metazoa > Chordata > Aves > Passeriformes > Fringillidae > Fringilla > Fringilla coelebs. The sequence goes on along the minus strand of NC_140033.1, from coordinate 48,309,649 downwards.
TTCCCAACTAGCCCAAGGGCTGACTTTACATAATGTCAAAAAAAAAAAAAGTTTTATTGGAGGAGATAGTAAATCTAAACACCAGGATTTCTCTTTGAATGTATTTATCGAAATTTCTGTATTTCACAAATAACCTTCTTCTGTGCCCGAAACGCCATATGGAATATTTATATTCTCCTTGGTATTTACTCTGACTGGAGGCATAGTGTGACATAAGGGTTGTGAGGATTAAAATTTATTTTCTTTGAGGCTAGAGGTGAAGACAATGCAATATTTGTTCAACACACAGAAATGTGTAATAAACAGGAAGGAATGAAGGGGACATTTATGTCCTGGATGGTAAGATTTTTCAGAAGCACTACTCTGAAACTACATTTTAATGTCACCTTGTTGTTGAAGCTGAAGCTCTCTTGTCTGATTCAAGAACCACAACTAGAATAAGGCTCAACAAGATATTGGCCTAGATCCTTACTTTACACAGCTGTGGCCTTCTGCACAGACTTGAGATTGAGCCTGGCATGATCCTGCCTAGACCTGCACTGTTCCTGACAGAGTTTGGGGGGTGGTGGTCTGTCAGTGAAAGGAGGGTGGTGCGCACCTATCTTGGGAGAGCTCGCAGCTGATATGGGAGTGGAGAGTTAGTGAGTGCAAAGTGACCGTCCGTCCGTGGCCTGGGCTGGTCCTCAGGGACCACAAAAGTGAATTTCTGCAGGAGAGTGGTAAAGAAGAGAAAGAGCTCCATCCTGGCCAGCTGTTCTCCCAGACAGGCACGGCGACCTGTAAGAGAGGGAAGAGGAAGTGTCTGTCAAAGAGAGCAATAATCAATGCTGGAATTGCTGCCGGAGGAGCCGATCACCCTCCAGCTGTGCTTCTGACTTGCAGCTGGATCCTCTCCTCAGATTTACCTGCTGAGAAGGGCAGGAAGGCCTCTGGCTTCACAAACTGCCCCTTTGCATCCAGGAAATGTTCAGGGTAAAACTCGTTTGGTTTCTCCCAGACTGTCTCATCCTTCAGCACAGAAGACAAGTTGGTGATGACTGTTGTCCCCTGCACTCAAGAGGAAACAACTTAAGTGAGAACAGCAACATTATCTTGGCACAACAGAACAGTGCTGGTTCCTCTTTAGTCCCTGTCTGCCAACTAATAGCACCCATTTCCACATCTGCATCTTATTTGAAGCAGAGGTAAAACAGAGCCCTTTTCCAATGGCATTTGGTGCCTGCCCTACACTCTGAACCACCTGAACTTTTGCAATTTATAGCCTTACAAAGGCTGTAGTGTGCAAAGGCCAGTTTCGCGGTTACACAGTGGAACCAGCCTCTGCTTCTCAGATCCTCCTGACTTGTTTTATAGCTGCAGAGAAAAAGCTGACTGACAGACTTCAAAGCCCAGCTTTTGCAGGGGCCATGGAAAATCGCAAAGCTTTCCTGTTTCACATGTCAAGGTTCTAAATGAGAGGAGATACCACACAGTTACAAAAAAATTACAAGAATGTCCCAGACTTGGGATAGCAGGGCAGCTGCTTGTCACAGTGAAACTGGTCTGAATGCCAATGGCATTTGAGTATCTTCAGAAGTTAGAATTTAACTACTACCATCTCAGGAAAGCCAGTAAGCTAGTGTTCAGTGCCTCCAGAGAGCCTGTTAGGCTTCTGACAGGCAGTGAATATCACGGCTCCTTGAGAGGAAAGAAAACCTTTGCACTGAGCTGCCACTGCAGTTGTGTTCCCATACAAGAAGTATAAGCCCAGAACACAGCTATGAAAGTCTGCCTGAATTTAGCATTTCAAAATGTCCTATTTTAGTCTTCAACAGTGACTGTCATTGGGTCTGGAAGTGCAATGCTGCAGGGATGGATGGGATCATCCCCACCCCATACCTGGCATCTGCACAAGGAGGAGCTGCTGTGTTGCTTATCTGGTAATAGTCACCTTGGGAATAAAGAAGCCTTGCAGCTCGGTGTCCCGGTATGTCCTGTGAGGTATCCCAAAAGGAACAATATCCCCACAGCGCTGCACTTCATGGATCACAGCGTTAGTGTAAGGCATGCTGGCTTGGTCCTCCATGGTGGGGGGTCTCTCTCTGCCAATCACTCTATCGATCTCTTCCTGGACCTTACCTGAAAGCAGAAGAGAGAAAGAATTAGAGGACCCTTAGATAACCAGAAGTAGCTGGTACAAGCTGAAGGAAGTCTGTCTGCATGAGATTGTAAGCACTGAGTGGGAATAGTACAAGCAGTTAGAAACAGAAACCAGAGGGAAGGCAATTTTTAGTTCACCGGTGACTCTGTATAACTGTTCTTTGCTCATAGCATCCTTATTAAGGCCTTGCCACTTGATATGCTACCTTACCCCTCCTCTATACAGCTTGAAGGGTACCTGGTCAAACAGCATTAGAGAATTTAAACCAATCAGCATCTATTCCAAATACTGGAAGAGGGTACGCTGACCATGGCCATTCCCCAGGTGAAGCCCTCAAAATGAAGGTGAGAGCAAACTTGCCCTTCAAACTCCAGTCTTTTTATCATGGCTACCCCCCTGCCAAAACAGCTGTTTGGGAACTGTTTCTCCTGTATTTCTGCTAGATCAACAATCACCAAAGCTGTTCCTCATGGAGAAATCCTTGAGGGAAAATGAGTCTTGAAGGGAAGAGGCTACACTTCTGTAAGTAAGTTTCTGACTTACTCTGTATTTCTGGGTGGAGAAGCATGTACAGCAATGACCAGTACATAGTGGTGGAGGTGGTCTCAGAACCAGCTGTAAACAAGTCCAGGGTCACCAGACGAAGGTTGTTATAGTGGAAACCGTTCTCTTCAGCGGCCTTACCCTGTGGAGAGCAAAAAAGTGGGTGATTGGAGCTGGGGTATTTGCTAGGCAAGAAGACCACCCTCTAGAGAAGTGCTGAGAAGCGCTAGATCCATTTTTTAGCATGTGTTCCTCTTTATTTTTGGAAGAGTAGAGCACAGCACAAGCAACAGTCTGAGCTTGACTGATATACTTTGTAACCCTGCTACCTCCAGTATTTGAAGGTCCCTCAAGCACTTCCAATATACTCAGAGAAGAATGCTACTCCTGCCTTCAGGACAGAAGTAAACACCTTGTGCTTGCAACTCAAACAGACAGCAGGCCCTTGCCACTCACTGTAATATCTTCCCCCAGAGGAGGTGGAACACAGTTGTTCAGGTTTGATCAGATGATAAAAGCCACAGAGTGGAGAGGAAGCTGCATTGATGTGGCAAATGAAAAATTAGCTTTATTTTAAGGGGGTTATCTCTAGCTATGCATTACAGACTCTTGCTGCTCCTGCCCTGCTATTTTCCTACAATTGGGAAAAAATAAAGGATCAGGGTTATCAGGTTAAAGGACTATTGCTTCCTACTAAATCTGCAACACCACTTTCAGCAAAACTGGTCTCTCATCCAAATGGTAATTGAGCTCAAATTTGTTAGCATATGAGATATGACAAGCTCTCTGCATGAGTTCATCTGCTTGTCTTTTCTAATCCTCTTTACACTTCCCTTTCCTAGGCACTAGCTTCTGTTAAGTTATTCTGTATATTTAGATGCTGTTGTCATATGGATAGCAATTAATAATGCATTTAAGACTCAACTGTTATGCCAATAAAAGATCTCAGACAAGGGAGTTTGGGACGGACTTCACCCAGGTTAACTCAGGAGAGGGATTTATCAGACTGGCTATCAGATGATGTTAGTGAAGAGAGGTGTGACAAGAGGCAGCACCCACCCCCAGGCTGTACAGCTCAGTGCAGAGTAATGTGACGTGGGTCACGCTGCTTTGCCCATGGGCTGGAGGTGTCTGACCCCCACAGCATGGCAGGGTTTGTTATGCAGAGCAGCAGCCCAGCCTGAGCATTTCAATAGGAGAAGTGATTTGCAAGCAGAATTTGCTAATATTGCTCATCTGGCACTTGAAATTTAGTGAATCCATGTGCAGAAACATACGGCAGATGGATGGGCAGACCCAAATATCTTTGTGCCTGACTGAATTCAAGGAAAGATTCCTTTTAATTTCAGTGAAGTTCAGATTTAGGCCTTCCTCTGATATCTAGCAAACTAGTTCTTAGCAAGCAATTCAAAAATATATATCCCAAAGGAGACACTGGTTTCAAATCAAATCTTGGTTTAAAGGCAGGCTACGGATGGCACAATGACACCAAAAGTCAAGCTGTTGCTCCAGTTTTTGACTGATTTTGATGCATCAGTCTTTGAAGCACTGACATTACACAGAATCTTGCATGCTGACTTGTTCCCTGGTGCAGACTTAGGACATTCAGCGAATTGTCAATCATTGCCTTTTAGCAGCCTTCATATTTTTGTAGGCTGGAAAGAAGGAAGTTCCTAGATTCTGAAGGAAAAGTGAAGACAGAAAACAGAAACAAGAACATCAGCAGATAACATGGTGTCTTTAGACAATAAAGAGCTTCCGGCATGAAGAATACTTTTCTTTTCAAGATACAATGTGGAATGAAAAAGTAGGAAATTAGTTGGTAAAAGGTTTTGTGCAGCTCTAGGAGGAAAGTCAGCTTCACAAGCTTGAACAGGCAAAGAAATTACTTCTGACCCCAGAGGGTCTGCTAGTATCACTCTACCTTCTCCATTTCCTTTAAAAACACATCTGTGATATCTCGAGTGTAAGCAGGGTCCCAGGTCTTCCTGTGCTTATCTATGGCCTCATCTATGAAGTCCATCAACTCCTTTTGTGCTCGAAAGGCTTTCTGTGGCAGTCCAGGGATCCGCACCAAAATGGGCACCGCATTAAGAAGCTGGGGTATGAGAACCAGAGAGAGAGAGAGAGAGAAAGAAAGAGAGAGGAGATATTACATGATGCAAAAAAAGAAAAATGATGAAAACACAATTCTCTCAAGCAACAGAGGGCAGCTTCTTACAGCTTGTGGTTTACCTGAGGCAGGAATCCAGTTTCTTCATCCAAGGATTTTTGAAATAACCGTGACAGCTTCTTGAATGTCTCATCACCATAGTCAAAACGGTCTCCAAAGACAATGTGGCAGATCAAGTTGCAGACAGCATTCTTTAAGGAAACTTGTATATCAAAAGATTTACCTGTAAATGGAAATGGAAACCAAACCATGAAGCTCAGCAACACCAAACTGCTGGACCTCATCTGTCAGCCATGAGAATACACAAATGATGACACCAGGAGAAAAAGCACCCAAACCACTCAAAGCATCACACTATGAAATGAAGATCATCTCATTCTTATCACTATTTGGTTGATCTCTGTTTAAAGAAGAAAACTCCCAAGAAGAATAGAGCTGCGGGGCTGTTCTGTGACTTGAGAGGTAATACTTTGTTCTGTGTCTGGATGACAGGCTGTGAACTCTCAGCTGCACTTTTATTGCAGGTGATAATACCAATATGTTCCATGAAACTTCACAAGTTAGAGTTCCTGAGCTCTGGGAATAATTCCATTTTACCTCTCTATTTCTATTTCTAAATTCCTATTTGTTTACTGTTTCAAATGGATTGGTGTTACAGTAGCCCCACTATGTAAAGCAGAAGTGGCTCCAAGGAGGGCACATAGAATAGAAACCCTGCATTTGCATGGGAAGAGAGCACTGCATGCTAACAGGAGTGGCTATAGTATTACTTCTCTCTGCATCACTGTATTGCCTTTTTCTGTGATTTCCCCATCCTTGTGCATGTCACAAACCTTCTTCAGACATGATTTCAGAACAAAGAAATCCAGCTTCCTCTACCACTTGCTCCTCCAGTGATTTCTTTCCCATCCCAAAGTTCCTCAGCGTAGAGAGCGCGAATCTCCTTAGTTCCTTCCAGACATGCCCATATCTTGCTACAACAATCCCTGGAATTGTAGATGAGCAAGAACTGTCAGATATCTGACTTGTACATCAAGTGAATTTTGCTAGAGAACAGCAATTGTGAGTTTGGAGGTACGGGTCTGTATGGATAGATGAAACAGTCTGACCATGTGCAGCTTGTTCATTCAGTAATTCTGAAATGGATCACTGCACCTTCTACTGCCTGTGCATGGCTGGCAAAGGTGCAGGGGGATTCAATGGGAGCAAAAAGGCTGCTAAGGATAAAAGAAACCTCCAAACCATTCAGCATTGTTCCCATAGCTTGTGTAAACTGGGTAGCAGCTTGTGCCACCACACAGGAGCTAAGGATGTGATGTGGGCAGGATGCAGGAAAATACTCTGTCTTGAATGAAAGCCACCATGGTTTTTAGCAACAACTTACATGTACCATTTTGCATAAGCACTTTGTCTTACATAAGCACCATAAGCACTTATTTGCGGATGTTGGGAGCTGACAGAAAGGTTGTAGCACTTACAGTGTCCTTACACAGCTGAAGAAGTGTGTGCTTGCTGGAGCTGTACTACAACCACAAAGGGGAACCCCCATTTAATCAAATGCGAGTTTGTCACCACCAAAGGGTGCCAGACATGCAAGGAGTTTGACCACAGGGATACACAGAGTTGCACTGCACTGAGAAAGTCTTGCCTCAATCCTTCTCATGCTAGTGCCATCAAGGAATGTCCATTTTCATGGGACTTGCCTTCAGAATTCTCTCTATAGCCTAGGTGTTCATATATTGCAAAGGGTGGCCGGTCAGCAAAGTCCTCTGATTTGTGGACCAGGGCTTCCTTCACTGTTTTATACCCATTCAGCACTACCAGGTTGGTCCAGCAGTTCTGGAGACTAAAGATGTTTCCAAACTTCTTCTGGAGCTGCCAGGATAGAAAAGCATGTGCTGAAAATGAGCTGAGTGTAACGTCAGAAATATCACCATATCCTCCCTGAGGGCATTTACTACTGAGTGAACTTTGAGGTACTTTTATCCAGAGATCTTCAGCTGATCTTTGACCTTGATCTTTGCAGTGCAACAGCTCCAAACCGTGCCCAGCAGCAGTTGTAGCAGGGATCAATGCTCTGTAAGTGGAAAAATTTGGAATACACCTATCCTGGCCAAACTGTTGTCATGATCATTCTGCAAGTACTTATAATTTTGTCAAGAACCAGTGTGGGGATTTTTAAGGACTGCATGCTTCATAATGAATTATTTCCTAATGTTTCTATTTATTTTGATCTGAAAGAATAAGTTCTGAGTTAGTCTACTTCTGCTGAAGGAAATATCGATAATAAGGTGATACGTAATTTCTGTTTAAAGATGCATTTGTACCTAAAGATCTACCCAGAACCAGGTTTCCAGAAACATAGTTGGGAAAGACAATTCCACACTGGAGTTCCAGGTCAACTTTCTCCCTAAAAGGAGTGTACACATCTAGTACGACTGGTAACTGGCACACACCCTACATCTGCTGTGATCTGTGAGCCTCATAAAACTGAATCACGATGGCTGCACAGGTAATCCTGTCAGCCATACACTAACCATGGGAGCTGGCCATGGAGCAAAGCCTTCTCCAGGTAGACAAGCCATTCAACAGGACATAGACTCCTGGGAAGGCAGGTCAAAGCTCCCCTGCTAGTCAGGAACACTGAGCACAGCTCAGAAGCACATTGTTAAAAACAGTGCAAGAGTAGCAATACCCCACAGTTTTCTTCTACTTTTTTTTCCTGTCTTTTTTTCTTTGTTTAAAAGCTAAGAGTCTTGATTTCTGCACTGTAGCATTGCAAGGAATTGAAGTACTTAATGATGTATTTGCAGTAGGGTTGAAAAGGGAAGTAGCACTTCACTGGCACTAGAAATACATCATTAAACATGATTACTGGTCAGGATTGTGGTTAGCATGACCCTGATGTGATATGATTTGAAAATGGGAAGCTTTTGGAGTACATGCAAGCAAATCATACAAATGCTAAATTTAGTTTCTTCACTTGCAGGTTTTGGACAGGCATTTGAACTAGAAAAGAGGCCTTTAGAGTTTTCAAGCTGAACACAAAACACCCCTGGTTCATCTGCTGCAGGCTGTGAAAGCCCTGCTTTCCCTTTGAGAAAAGGTAAGCCCTGACTTTGAATAGGAACCTACTGAGATTTTGGGCATTGCTGCAGCGGCAAATCCCACAAGCTGGTCTCTTTAATTGAAACGGTCACATGCCTGCAGGCATGCTTCAGTAACTCCCAGGGAAGCCTGCCATTCCTGCAGCCTCATTCCCAGGCCACAGATATTTGTTTGTCTTCCCTTATTTGCACAACCTCCTGCTCCTTTGCCTCAAGGCCTGCCCACATGTCAGGCTGGAAGCCAGCTCTACAGCAGCATCTCTCACTGGGGGCACAGCAGTGATGTCCCACTGAGCTCATACAGAGATAGGGAGATAGAGGTTGGGAAGTGTTGGTGCACGATTATCTCTTTGAGCTGGCCAGGTCAGTGTCCTTGAGCTGTGACTTGCTTCATCCTGGACTTTGGAGAGGGTAGTGATACTGAAGTTGGCCAAAAATAAACTTTCTAACATAATGTGAAGTATTAGAAAGCAGGTATGCTTTATTGTAACACTGGACTCCTCTAATAGAATGAGTGTCACGAAATACCCTTTACAACAGGGTATTTATTCCATCATGATCATACATATTCATGTATAGCTGGGAAGCAGCGTGCTTCCCAGCTACTTCATAGACATCACTTCCTAGGACTTACCTGCACACATCTGCCTCCTACTGGAAGTCCTTTCGTGGTCCTAGAGGGTCATTGAAAGTTGCCTCTGGGAGTCAGACTCGCTGCGTGCTTCAGTATTACAGGTGACCTTCCCTTGAACTTTTTCTTTGGTCATGTGCTATTGTTTCTTGTTACATACCTTGCCAAAACACCCACTATATTCCTCATTATCTGTTTATGCAGCTATGTTTATCATCCTGTGTGCATACTTTTACATTCTTTTACCTTTTTTTGCTAGTTAGTCTTAAAGCTCTATCTAGCAACTTCAGGGGAAAGAAAAATCCTGTTCTCTCTGTTATGTACCTGTAGCTGATACCAGGGTGTGACCCACCCCTCCTGGGCCCACGGTGGATTGTATGTGGAGTGTTCTGCTCAGGGGCTGCCACTCACCTGGCCGAAGGAGCGGTGGGGGTTGTGGAAGTCGACAGAGAGCATGGTCCCGATGAACGGCAGCGAGGCTGGGCCCGGCGGGTAACGGCTCCAATTCTTTCTGCGCTTCATGAAGTCAAGCAGTAAAGTAAACACTGTAAGAAAAATTCCCAGTATAGAGATGTTGCTCCAGATGGATGACAGCTGGGACCCCAGCCACAGGAGCAATGCCATTTTAGTCTGTCTGCTCCTTGTTCTTCCTTTCTTGACCCAAAACTGTTGCTGCCTCCTTTTGCCTTTCCTCTTCTCTTCCCTCGCTTTCTTGCCCTGACAGCTGCCCCTTTCTCCTTGCTTCCTCCTCTTCCCCACACTGCCTTTTTCTGCTGTTCCTCCCTCCTGGAACTTGCTGGTTTTTGAATATGAATCTTGTCTCTGTCTCTAAGCTCCTCCTCTGCTTGGTTCAGCCTTAGGGGAGTGGTGATGAGGGTCATCCCTCCTCCTCCTCCTCCTCTTCTGCCAAGGCCAGAGCTCAGAGACCTCTGTTGCCGCTGAAAGTGGTGGCAGGTGCTAACAATGCCCTCAGGGGGGCAGGGCTGGGTGAGCCCTGGGCGTTTGGGTGCCTTCTGTCACAGACAAGGAGAAGCTCACGAGCAACCAGTGTTGCTGCATTCTCTTGGGGCAATTTGGAAAAAGGTTGTTTAAATATGTGTCACCTTCTTGTTAGTACAGGTAAGTCAAGGAAGATGCAGCTCCTAAACGCAGATCATACAGGTTTCTGTTTGCAGGTTAAGGATAGGTTCCACTGGAACTTGAGAAAGTTCAGGTTAGATCAAATATTCCCTTACAGAAAGCACTTACTACAGAAATAAGCTTAAAACAGTCCTCTGAGATTTTAAAAATAATTTATGTTTCTAGGATTAAAAATTTTTATCAAACTCCAAGTGTCAGCACAATGACCTTGGCTTCTGTAGAACACGGCTCAGCTACAAGGAAAAAATCACATATATTACAAGGTGCCTCAAATATCCAGCCTTTGGGGCAGTAGTAATGCCAACACAATTATGGAGTTAGTCAAAGTATTTCCTAAAGCAGCCAGCTGCGTGCTCCTGGCATCCCTGCCACTGGAGATCAATAAGCCTTGCTCTTAGGACTGTCAGCTCTAGATAAAAAGAAGCAGTAAACCCATCACAGCTTGATCTGTGGTCTCAGTGTGATCAGAGGAAAGACTCCTAATGGAACAGTTGCTGCAGCAGTGGTGGAGAGCTCAGGCTGCAAGACAATGCACCTGCAAGTGCTCTGTGCAGGCAGGGCCTCCAATGCCCTTTCCCCTGCCAGGGGAGGCACCTCCATGCTCATTATGTGTGTGCTGACCTTACCTTGCTGGAGTTTCCACAGCAGAATCCTATTTTGAAAGCATCATGACTCAGGGTTCAGGTTTGTCTCAAGTAGTTTGAAACAAACATGTAGTATGGGAAACAGCTGGGGGGATCACCAGCTCCCAGACCACTGCAGAATTGTGATTTTTTTTTGAGTTACAGAGACATGCCAGGGTAGATCACACACCTAGAGAGCTGTCCCAATGGGCCCAGAACTTGCCCTTGGGAGAGGTGGTGGGCCATCTGAGTGTCTGTGGACAAGGAGAAGGTGGCAAAGGGCTATGGGCAGTGCTGGGCTGGCACTCACTAAGGCTTCTTGGGAAACAAGAGAAAGTCAATAGAGCCATCCCACACAATCACAGGCCTTAGGACTAACTCACAGTGTGCCTTAACTGAAGGGCTGCATGGATGGTCAGGCACAATCTGGGAGGCTTCTTGAGTGTGCTCAAGACAGCTTCATGACACAGGTGATTGAAAAGACAACAGGAGGAGATGCTGTGCTGGGTTCATTGTTCACAAAATAGGAAGAATTCGTTCAGGATATGATGGTCAAGGATAAGTTTGCCTGCAGCAACCATGAAACTGTGAAATACTAAATCCTGCAAGAAATCAGCAGTACAAACAGCACTACTGCCCTTACATGCAGGAGAACAGGTTTTATGTCATCCAGGAACCTCCTTGAGAGAATCCCAAAGGGAGCTGTCCTGGAGAGTGAAGGGGCTCAGGAGAGATGGTTGTTCTTTGAGGGCAACCTCCTCAAAGCATGCGATCACTGTGTCTCATTTATTTCTGGATGCTGCAAAGCCTTTAACACCATTTCCTACAGGAATATTTTGGCTAAATCCATGATACAAAGACTGGCAGGGTAGCTGATAAAGGGGTTGGATGACTGTTCAGATTGTGGGGCTGAAAGAAGTGGGATCAACAGTACAGAGTCCAGGTGGTGGATGAACACCAGTGATGTCCTGTAGGTGTTCATACTTGGGCTGATAAAGTTTAGTTTATTAATAACATGGCTGATGGGACAGAGAGCACTCTTGGCAAGTCTGGCTTGGGAGAGCTGCCAGAGCTGAACTCTGTTTGCAGTGTAGCCTGGGATCTTGTTGGCTTTTGAGACCCTCGACATTTCAAACAGCTCTAGTGTGAGGTCTCAGGAGACAGAGCTGCAACAGTTCCCTACTCATTGGGCTGGCTTGAGCAGATGGCTGAATGGCAAAAGGTGATCAAGGACTTCCTCCCACATTGATTTTCCTGACACATGCGCTCAGATGACTGAGGAAAGATGGGAAATGTGGTCCCAAGGATGTCAGTGGACATTTCCTCATCACCCCACCAGTAAAAGGATGCTGCCTTGCCTGATTCACTTAATTTTGAGCTTGACCTTTATGAACTTCAGCTGAAAAATATTTACCTAGGTCCTTTCAGTTTTACTTACCCTGGCTAGAGCCAAATGTTGTTGGACTCCCATCATTCACCTGTGGGCTCTAACAAGGATGGTTGATCAGAATTCAGGAAGTGGATTTAATTCTAATGAACATCACCCTGGAAGGCCATCAGAACAGGAACTCTCCAGCCACTCTGCTTCCTGTGGCTCCACCTTGACATAAAGTGACAAAGCTGCAACCTGAGAAATGCATCAGCTTAAGGAAAAAACCCTACACTGACACTGACTTTCCAATTGACATCTTTCCAAAAGGTCACTTGGTAAATGATCCTTTCCTGCAAACTTGACAGCTCTTCCACTTTTGGCTAGTAGCATGGATGGCCAGTCCTGCAAAGGAGTGGAACAAGTGCTATAGCTTCATAATTGCAAAAGAACAGTTTATAAAGCCAGCAAAGAAACAATAGACAACAAATCTCTTTCTCACAGAGAGCAAGAGAAAAGGGTCATTATTCTTCTGACAAATGAAAGATGTTGATTTGCATTTCTTTTCAATAAAGTAATATTTTGAGCAATTTTTAAGTCAGGGAAAAAACCCTCCAAATCCATACATATTAATTTTAGCTAACTGCTGCCCAGCTGTGCTAGCTGCATGTCTTTCACCATGCACAGTCAATTTAGAGATGAGCAAAGTGGAATTAGAGAAGTTGCATGCAGACATTACAATTCTTTGAGTGAAGGCACTGAAATACAAACAGAAAGGCAGCTTTAAGAAAAAATTTATTAATTTTGCAAAACAAAGCACCTAGAAGCAAGATAATGCAGGAGTTGGCATTAAAAAAAATTAGGCAATTTTAGTTGAGCCTTTTTGCCCATATTGTCCATAAGATCATATTTAATTATAATTACATGCTATATTTCCTTTTTGAAGGACCCTCCCTCTGTTCAGTGCACAGAATAGATGATGATCATTTACTAACCTGGTTTTAATTACAGCATATGTCTTCAAAGTCAATTTTGCCACCTACTGTTCATACCCTGCCCATAAAGCTGGTTTAGATGGACTTTTCCACAGTGGTCATTAGTGCCTGCATGGGTGAGGAGCAGGTAGTCATTTGTCCCTACAGCATCCCTCAGAGATGCCACCAACGGAGGCAAATGACCTTCTAAGTGTTGTAACTGAGTGTAAAAGTCTAGAAGGTGCCACACATAGCTGCCCACAGCACATGCCCAGCTCCCAGGCTGAGGCTGCAAGCAGCTTCTGCAGATCTTCCTGCAAGATCACAGCTTTGGCAGCCTGGAGATGGAGGTCACAGGTTAGTGCCTGGCTGTGAAACCTGCTGTTTCAGTAATTACCCAGCACCACAGACTTCTCTCTCCACAACGGTGGGGTGAAACCCTTCCAATGGCCAAAGAAACGCTTCTCCTTCCCTCCCTCTTTGCTTCAAGTCTGGAGCCAACCAGGAAGCACTGGTCACAGAGCATGGATATTTCCATGAGCTTTCAGAAACTTTTTGTCCAAATCCCAGCAGGCTGACTGCTTGCCCCTTAACACCTCAGATATAGATGGACACCAACCTCAGCAATTTTTCCTTCTGGAGAAGCAAAGTCTCTTGCAACAACATTGGTTAGCGTGAAGCCTGCTGCTCTCATTCCCTGGCTATCCATCTCCCAGACTACAGCAGAGCTGGGGCTGGTGAATAGCCCAGAAACTTCTCCTCTTTGGTGGCCGCTTCTAAGGCAAAAAAAACATGGTCTCCCACCTAGTCCCAGCCTTTTTTTAGATCCTTCCTCCACCTCCTTTTTTCAGCACACAAAGTCTCTTTTGCTTGTTATGCTTTCACTCAGATGGCTTCCCCCCAACCATTTTGGTGCTGGAAGGGGCAAGGGGTGCATGGCAGAGACCAGCTTCACACTTGTCATTTGCCCTTAGCAGCCCCTAGCAGCCAGCAATAACCAGCACCTGCTCTACTCAGACATCTCAGGGGAATTTTAGATGAAAAACAGAGAGCTCTATCAGGTGCACGCAAACTGGGTTTTCAAGTGCTTGTAGCGGAGCCAAGTTTGAGCACAGTTTTAGAGAGCTGCTGCAATGTGTCTTCCTAACAGAAAGCGGCCTCCTGCCAAATTTTGCCTGTAATGCTTCAAAGCGTTTAACTGAGACAGGAAAATAGCACCAGAAATTTTTCTAATGGGTTAGGAGAAGGTCAGATAAACAATGGATTTCTAAGAACGATGTCAGCTGTTAGAAAGGCACGAACAAACTTTTGGCTGAATGTTCCCAAACAAATTTAGCCTGAAGCACAGCCCCAATTCTGGAAATTTTAGTCTCAGCTGGTTCATTGTGACTTTCTTGGCCTTCAGATGGGGATTTTAAACATTAGAAGTACTTCTACAGCCTTAAGATGGACTGTGCTAACAGCTTGTTCATAATAAAGCAGTCAGCAGAACTGAAATAGCCCAGTCTCTCATAGTTACTGTTACTATGACTTACTGCCAGCCTTCCCACATTGCAAAGAAACCTGTTCTTCAGGCTTTTCTTCCTTAAATTTCCCATGGCCTCCTACTCTTTTGCCTATATCAATGAGACCAGTTCACTTATCACTAAAGTGAGTTGTAGTTGAACTTTACTTCTTTCACCCATCCCTGCCCATGTCATCACCCCTCATGCTAGCCCATCCCCATGCATGTCCCTTGCCCTGAAAGAGCAATGACTCAACTCGATGCCAAAAGCAACGCATGTCTTGGGCCCCATCTTTCACCTCAGAGAGACAACTCTGTGCTGGTGCTGGAAGATGTCAAAGAGACAGGCTGCAGTGATGCTGTGAGCACTTTGGCAGAGTGAGCTGTGCAGTTGCTGCAAACATCAACATCTGGATGAATAAAGCAGCCACAGAGATGAAGTCACCCCTAGAAAAGCCTTGGACAGCGAGGGGTGAAAAATGAAAATTATAAGAGCAGAATGGCTTTATTTTGACTTGACATTTCACAGAGCTTGAGATGATCAGGACTGAGCTCACATGTACATGTAACGCTGCCCGGCAATGGCTTCACCAGCTCAGTAAGCCCAAAGCTGTAGTTATGGGCCCTAACCACAGCATCCTCGTCATGTTAACTGGGGTTAAGCAGAGATCAAAGCAAGCTGGCTTGGTTTTAATGGCCAAATTCAGTTCTCTCACAGGCTAAACTGTTCCCACTGTTACTTTAACATGAGTTAGCCAAATAGTGCTGTTGCACGTGCAATTTCTGAGCCCAGCGTGGGGAGGTAATGAATCAAGGGGCTGCTTTGCCACAACCAGGTTGTGGTTCCAGCACTGGTCCAAAATGCCTCCTGAAGATTCCCTTAAACCTCTGTGATGTGTCTGAGCTCTGGCAAGATGCCTGCTCATTCAGAAAATGACTGGCAGCAGTTGCCTTGATTCACACTATCTTATGAAACTGTCAGAAAAACATGGCTTACGCCCCCGATACCATAGGCTGTTGATTTCTCTCAGCTCCTGGTTTTGGTTTACTGCTTTTTAAGCTTCTCAGGAGCTGTGAATATCTTGCTATTCTTTTCATTTTTGGTTTAGTACTTATACCTTGGGGTTTTCCTTTGCTGTAATGAGAGCATCCTGGGGAATTCGGGATACAATTACTGGCTAAAACCCTGTAATTTTTTTTTTCCCCCCATAAGAGATACATTTAAGTCCACACAGAAAAACTCATCCTACTTTTCTAAAGTGTGAGATCAACAGACACCTTTGGAAAGAATGGTGTAATTAAATCCATGTTTTGGAAGCCAGACAGACAAAAGCATCTTGGTTTAGTTTCTGCCATTGATTTGCCCTGTGACACTGACTTATGGCACTGCCCAGTTTATAATAATTGCATTTGCTTATATTTTTCTCAAACTTCTTGAGTTGGAGATGCCCTGATTGTGATTTGTGCATATTTCAATTGTGTCATTTAGTACCAGAATATGGTAAACTTTTCACAGCTTTCCTATCTATGAATTTGCATATGAAGCCTACAAATTCATGTATGTAAAGGAAAATGCAGACAGCAATAGAAAACTTGCTTTGCAAACCAGCAGATTGCTGTTGGAAGACACTTTCTCTGAGACCTGGATCAATGCAGAATGCATTTTAAGATTCCTTTTTCTGTGTTTTCTATGGCTTCAATTAGCCTGGCACAAATAATTTCCTATTCATTAATGTCATCCTGGTATGACTCTTCTGCTTAAGGGTTCTGAAGTTGCCAGGAGAACAACATGGACTTGCCAGGGCACAGAGCTGGGCTTTCTCATAACTGTCTGGGAAATACTGAATACCTGGTTTAAATATTAGTATTTTGTAAGGAAAGAGTACTATGTATCCCAGCACTAACTTTCCCAAAGCAATGTTCATGAAGCCAACATGCAGAAAATGGAAAAAGGCTAATACTTCTACCATATACGTTTCTGGGAACATGGACAGCAGAGAGTGGATGTTGTGTCAGATAATTTTCCTGGGTTTAGGATTTTCTTTGCACTCAGATACCCTAATGATAAATGTAACTACATTTCTCCAGACATTATATAGGCGATTTATATGTCCATCCTCAAATGGAAGGTATCATAACTTAGCAATGTTGAAAATTTGTTACCAGTAAAGCTGTTATTAAATAAATCTTTCTTCTGTTTAAACTTTTCAAGCAAATACTTGAGACTAGCTACCAGTTAAATTCTTTAAGTTTTGCTGTTTACTCAGTGCTTTATATACTAGAAATAATGACACTCTGCTTTTAAGATATTGTTTTTGTAAATATAATCTGAAGTGTAATATAAATATAAGGAGTCTCTCTTGCCTCAAAGTGGCTTAATACATTAAATTAGTTTTAGAGAACATTGCAGAATTTGAGAATGAAATAACATTTGCCTTTCTGTATTTACGGGAATAAACGAAGGAATGTTACAGGAAATGTCTTGAGGCAGGTCCAGTAGAAACCCAGAATGGAATTTGGGTGCAGAGGTCAAAAGTTCTAAGTCTGGAGGCATAACTGATGATCAGCTGAACACGTAAGCATGTACTTGGTTCTCCATTGTACTTTAATTCTTTCGCTTTTTACTGTCTCGGATTCCAAATACTGTGAAGGTTAATATGGACACAGTAATTTTGATAATTATTTCATGCTTGGTCTGTTCCATATCTAGAGACTAGACTTCACTTTATTTCAGTCTTCAGAGAGCCTTATTATATTAGGAAGTTTCAGACCATGATGGCAATGGAGGCTGATTTAAGAACCTTGTGAGGTTTGGTAAGAGCTATTGCTTTTTGAAAAGAATATAGAAAGAAGAGGCTCTGCCCCATGTTCTCTATAAAGCCTGAGTAGATAGTGAGCTTTCCTTCCCCCAAGGTTGTAAGGATTCCTCACCATGATGGGGAATCAAACTAGAGCTTCCATCTGTTAGGATGGTGGCCTAGCTACCTGACATAGTTTAATAAGATGTAACTGTGCTTTGGAGATCGTAGCACAGTACAGAAAAGAAGAAGTTATATTTCATCATATCTCCTTTCCAGGGTGTTTGTTAGACTTTGTTCTCTGGTTTCAAGGTTTCGATGAGGATCTATTGGATAAGCTTCACTTCATTTCCCTGCACTTCAGGTCATCCCAACCACTTTTATTGCTTTCAATTTGTTTCAGAATTTTCTCTCCTTTTTTAGCATTTAATTCCTTCAATTTCTTCTCCTGTCTCTTTGTTTACCTTTTTTCCCTGATTTTGGGACATAAGGTGCAGTGTAAGAAGCAAAACGTGCCAAAATTATACTCATTGAAAATTATACCGATTGAAATCCTGAAATCAGAGAACGACATGAGTGGACAGGAGAAGAAAGGGATGAAATGAAGTGCTAAAAATAAAAGAGAGAATTCTGAAACAAAGTGAAAACAATAAAATGGTCTGGGATGACACAAGATGCATGGAAAGGGACCAAACCTTGTTGAATTTCTACTCATTGACATCTTGAAATCAGAGAAGAAAGTGATACAATCTGAGTATGGTAGACTTATAATAAAACTGAATTCAATTTAATGAAATAAAATTCTGAAATGAAGTGATTGTAATCAAATGTAATGAGATGACATGAAGTACTCCACTGTGCATGCATTTTGGAGTTGTAACATCCCTGAAGGTCTGGGCTTGGAGTTTTCACAAGCCTAACCTGAAGCCTAAGCCTAAGCCTAAGCAGTTGTGCCTTAGAGGGTAGCACTCAGATGGCTGCTGGCTCCATTTCCTCTCTTGCATAATGTGTTTAATGGAGCTGTTTACTCAGTTGTGACACAGAATCTACAAATCCTGGTGCAAAGGGCATTAGTGAATACTGATACCAGAATGATTACAAAGCAAAGATATATGTTGCTAATGATTTCAAGTACAGATTAAAATAGATAAGGAGCTAACCTGAAGACTCTTGTTGCATGCATTGTCTAGCTAGGATCTTTTTCTTCTGGCAGAGGGAGTTTGTCACAGGAAGCATTTTGTTGCTGTTTCCATGCCTTGGAAAAATAGTCAGAGATGCTGCTTTTTCATAGTTAGGTCCTCAATTTATTCATTTATGAATAAAATAAAAAAAATGGAAGCTAACCTGGCTAAAAAGAGAACAACATTTTTGTGCTGTGCTTATGGCTCTCAGGAGCAGGCAGAATAACCTTGGGTGATTCTGTCTCCTCACAGGAAACTCAGATTTCAGGCTTCAGCAATAATTCTCTATCTTTTCACTCATTAATCATTAATATCAAATTATATTAATGCACTAAACTGAAAATATTCAAACATACAATTTTGATGATCTAAATCCTCTGTTAATAATTTCTGAGAGAATAGTATGCTTGCTAGAGAACAGAGTTTATTATTTTCATATGTAATGCAGCATCAAGTTCTCATTAACAATTTTTCATGGTTTTATCTGAAAAAACCACTTTTCTGTCAGGATAAACAATGACTTGAATACAAGTCAGCATTTAGAAGTTTTTCTCAGTGTGCTGGAAATAGAAGATTGCTGTGTGTACTGTGACAGTGAAATGGGGGTTATTTACATTTGATTTTAGTGTGATGTTCCCAATGATAGTTTATGCTTCACAAATCCAAATGTGCATTGGAATTCAGAATGGGCATTTTGTATTTCTGTAGGAATAGAAAACCCTCAATATTTCGATTAGAAATATTGGCACAGTTGTGCCCACAGATGAATTAGTAACAGTGGGAGCATATGAAGTGAAATAGAAATTAGAAATGATGGCAATGCATGCAAGACCTTACTGCTGGCTTTCAGTTTGTCAGTTACCTTTGGAGCTCCACACCAAGTGATCTGCAGGTTACTTTTGCCAACAGTACTCGCTACACTCTCGCGGCAACCATATGCAACAAGCCTAGTTTTCTGTCCTCATTTGTAATTGTGGTTTTGTGTCAACAAAAATACTCACACTCTTACTCAGGAGGTATCCACAGGAAGGAGGAAGGATCAAAGATGGTGGCTGCAAGGGAAAACTGAGAAGGAAAGTATTTCTGGGATTTTTAAGCTGACCAAAAGACCAGCTTGGTGCTGAAAGACATCACAATGCCATGCAGCAGGTGAGTGGTAAGGAAGCACCCCAGGATGTGCTGGGGCCTGCTCCTTTCCTTCTGATGGCAAAACAGCAATCTCCTTGACATAGCAGCTTCCCCACCTGCACAGAAGCAGCAGCTTCCTAAAACTGCTGAATCCCAGGTTCCCTGGGAATGGCTGCGTGGCCCGGCACCTGCAGCTCAGAATGAGGTGTCCCCGAGCACCAGCAACATGCAGGCCTGAGCTAGCCATGAAAAATGAATGCTTTTGAGGTAATAACACTTTAAACACTTTCTGTTGGGTTGCTTAAAAAATCCACAAAACTGTGAATATTTTCAAAGCCATGCCACAGATGGAGATGACAAACCTTAGTTCTCCTATGGACTGAACACAGGAACTATGCCTGTGAGTTAAAGCCTTTCTGCAGCTCCTTTCTCATTTGTGCTACTCCAGGATAAAACATATTGGCTCATATCCAGAAAGGGGGAAAGGCCTCATGAAAATCCTCAATTGCTTTATTTACTTAATGACACTTCATTGCCTATTTCAAAATCAAAATATTTTTGATTTGTGTTCACTTTGTTTTGACCTAAGGTCTAATACCTAACACCTAACCTTTGCACTCAGAATTAAAAATTAGCAGCTATTTCTAATGCTACCTGTTTTCCTGTGCAAGTCTTTAGATAATGAAGGGCACCTCCTGAGCTGACAGCTTTATGGCATTCGGATCCCACCACCTGTGGAAACAGAATCCACATGGGTTCCTACAAGCACACCTTGCTGCTTGTGCTGCTGCAGGGAACAGCCGTAGAGGGAAAAGCTGCCAACCCCAGCCAAGCTGACACCCATGGTCTCTGCTGTGTCAGAGCTGCCACTGATCTCGCTGTCTTCCCCTGGCTGGTTGCTCTCCCAAAGTGGCTTCAGGTCAGAGGTGCCTCCTCTCGGTGTCACACAACACAGGAATTTTCACCCAGAAGCGCAACGGGAATGGAGAGGCTGCAGATCACACAATAAGCCAAATAACAACAAAATTTGCCACCAAAAAGCATTCAAAGTGCAGATGCATCCACACCTCTAATTTGTTGCTGAGCCGATGGAAACAAGGCTCAAGCCCTCTCTCTCCCCAGAGAAAGGCAGCCTGTAAAAACCTCTGAGAGAGAAACTTCCATACCCTGCCTCATCTGCTCCGACTCTGCCCTACAGATTACAAAGGATGGTTTCTCACAAGCCACAAAATCAGGAGGTGCAGGCAAAAACTTCCGTGAAAGCCCGCTACGCTTTCCCAGGAGAGCTGGTGGAGGAGGCAGCGGGGTAAGGGCTTGCGTCGTCCTCCAGCTGCTACAGACGGCCTCTGGCCGGTGCCCAGCTCCCCACCCTCTGTCCCCAGGGAAGGCGGGCACGGCTTTTGCTGGAGTACGAATTTAGAGCCTTAAGGTGGCAGCACCAGACAGCCCTCAAGGCCGCCTCCGCAGCTCTGGGCCGGCCAGGAGCTCGGCAAGGACAGAACCACCGAGGGCTGCGAGGCGGCGGCGATTGAGGAAGGAGCAAGTGAGCAGGGAGGCAGAGGAGGGTGCGGAAAGCTCGGGGCTCTAAGAAGGAAAGGCCTTTCGGTCCTGCTTCCCTCAAGCAGGCTAGGCTTGGCTGGAGTCAGGATGAAGACCGCTGGTCTTCACCTGAACGTCAGGTTTGCTGGCAAGTAAGAAAAAAGCAAGCAGGGAACTAGCAGGGAATAGCAGTTAGAAGAAGTAAAGCTTTGAAGACTCGAGTCTTTGATGCTCTGGTAGCCCTTTCCCAAAGGAAAGAGCTTCAGAAGGCAGGCAGTGATCTACACTCCTCTGTCCTGGCTGTGGAGGAAGGGATTGAGGCACAGCTCCCTGCAGAAACTGGATCCAGAATAAACACCCACTGCTGCCCCAATTCCCCAAGCTACTCTGGACAGTTACACCAAAGGCCTGCAGGTGTGCTGGATTTTGCGATTAAAACCACTGCTAAATATTTTCAGGGATTCAAGCAGCCTGACTGTCCTAACCTGTCATACCACCATGAACTGCTGATTTTATAGGCAGGGTGGAGTCAGATTCTTCTCCAAATGGCACAGTGACAGGGCAAGAGGCAAATCACAAGCTGCAACAATCAGAACTGTGACTAGACACAAAGAAGTGCTCCTCCAAGAGGACAGCTCAGCACAGGAACACGGGCCCAGAGATAGTGTGGAGTCTACTACAAGGTTTTCACAATCTGACTATCCAAAGGCTTGAGCAGACTGGTATAGTTCTGAGGCTGACCTTCACAAAGCCATCAGGCTGGAGCAGAGACCTTGAAAGGTGCCTTCCAGTCTGTTCTATAACAGGATTTCTGGAGAGCTTTAAAACATGAATGTAGATGACAAGTAAAAATTTCATATGTGTCCCAGCTGTAATAGTCATGGCTGCTGGATGAGATTCCTGATCACAGACACAGTTTGAATGCTTATTTAATTTTTTGATCTAGAGCAGGTATACCTTTGCGAACACTGCAGAAAATTTCTTCAGTTTTGGAAAAGAAAAAAACCAAAGTTTTAAGAGTCTAGAATAAATGTTCTGATTCTGTAAAAGAACAAGAAAGAAGAGAAAGAAAGAGAGAGAGAGACAGAATTTCAGGACTTCAGACCAGCCTGGATGATGAAGACATGGGACAGGCCAAAAGTCCAACTGGAGAAGTTAGTGAAGTGTAACAGCACTGCAATAGACACCGGATACCAAGGCAGTAACCTCTGCGTGAGCCTGGAGATACTGGGGCATTCTGTGCTGCCTGAGGGACAGGGACCAGCTACAGATGCCCTTGATCCCAATCAGGGTGAGAGGGAGGGCCCCTGCTTGAGCTACAACGCCAGAATAGAACCCTTGAGTCACACCACAACAAATGATGACACACAGGTTGAGTTACCTGCGAGCAACACGGACATGCAATACACAGATCACCTGCAAGGAATGTGAAAGATGGAGAAGTGCAATGACAGTCTTGCAGATACGCACTGGCAGTGGAAACGAGAATGGAAGTGTCTCCACCTGCCCACGCCTGTTAGGAACCCTCGTGAGCTCTTTGAATACAGGGCCACAAGGCTTTTCAGAATGACTGGAGATAGTTGGCTGCTCTGGCAATTGCAGCAGGCTGCAGCAGAAATCAGGCTCAAACACGGGCAGTCAGCTGAGGCAGAAGTGAAAGCAAAGCGGAAATACAGGAGTTGCTGTGTTGTGTGGCTGTGAGAAGCTCATTTCAAGGATGAGCATGTTGGAAGCTGTGGCCTGAAGGTACAAAACCTGCTTACTCCATGGAAAGGGGTTTTTTTGTTTTACGTACACTGCCTGTTTGCCAGACAGAGGTTCGGTGCCTTGTGGGACACTTTGAGTTGTGACATTTTAATTGCTGAAGTGCCCCCTGAATGTGTGACAGACATTAACTCTGGTTTTTACCACTCCCACCCAAGTTCATACGAACTGGTCAATGAACATTTTTTCTCCACTTCTGAACCCTTATGTATTTCCAGACATACGTGCAGGCTTACATATCAAAAAGGTAAGGACATATGCTCTAAAAAACTACAAATTGGTATATCCTTAGTGCACCTAGTGAAGACACAGGTAGGCCAAAAAAAGGCTGTGGCTTTTTTGTAGGGGGTTGTGGCTAACAGACATGAAGAGGCTGCTCAGGCAAGCCCGTGACTTGTTCTTCCCCTTACATTGTAAGGAATAAGAAGTTCTACCAAGCCCTGCATTGCACACTTAGCTGAGGACTGGGAAAGGCTGTTCAGGTTTTTGATCAGCTACTCCTAAAGTCCAAGTAACTAAAATAAATACTAAAAATAAGGGGCAAATCTCATTCTCTGTCTCTCTCGGCAAGAATGCTAAATACTGGTTGCAAAGACTTCTGGTGTCTGTCTCAAGCAGCACTTTCAAAAAGGTCAAGTGAAACCCTAGAAAATTGAACATCAGCTGTTGTATTCCAGTTTCTGTGGCATGCCACTGACTGGAGGTAGAAAACCATATTGATGCATTTCTGAAGAGGGACCAACCAACCCTGGTGGGCTGGCCAACAGTCCCCCTTGAAGCACAACAAAGACTATCCCTTATTTGGAACAACCATTTGGGTACAAAAAGAGTTTTCTACATTTAAGGGTGAATTTCAGGGCCCGTTGCTCTGTAGTCTAATAAATGGCACAGAATGGATTTGGTAAGGTACCTACCTGGACTGTTCTTCCAAAACTCACACACACAGAGCTTCCCACAGAAAAGGTCATCAGCAACAGCCACCTCCACCAGTGAGGCCTTCAAATGCCTTTCCAGTGATCTCAGGGCTCCTCTCATGGCATAGTATTCCCTAGAAGGAACCTCAGGAGAAAACCTTCCCAGACTTGTACTGACCTGTTATTTCTCCATGACTCTTTCATATGACTGAGCCACTTGTAAAAGGTTTTCTCACTTCTCCTTATTTGCAAGAGGAACTTCAGATCATAAAACTGCTGTGCCCAGCTCAGGGGTGAATCCATCCAACGTGGGTGGTGGGCAGTGGTTGAGGCCAAAGGGCCGTGCTCCAAAGCAGAATTTTTCTCAGTTCCTGGCAGTCTTACAGTCACTGCTGCTGATTAGCACTGTTCCTAATAATAATTTGTACATCTTCCAATCCATTAGTCTTTTAGACAGCAACAAGTCTGCGCAGTTAAGAAGATGCACCTTCTTTTCCTCTCCTGAAGCAGCAGACCACAAACTTGATGTCTGCTAAGTCCATCTTTCACATCTGTCATAAGGAATGCTTACACTTCTGCTGTAACAGCATTTTTTCCAAGTCTTTCCTGTTCCTGTGGCAACATGACACTGCTGGTTTTAGTAGAAATGAGTGGTGCAGCTGCAGTCAGTCATGAAGCCTGCAAACCTTGATGTCCTCTTTAAAGCTGCAAATGCCCACTTCTATCTCACAGTTCCGGAAATTTTCTTCTCCTGGCACACTTTCCTGTCATGTAAAGCCAAGAATGATTCCCATTTGGAGCAGAGTCAAACACAACCCTGGAAACCTATTTAGATGCTACAAAATTGGGCCATTCTGTATGGCTTCTGCTTTTGGTTGCAGGAAAAGTCTCCATCAGCAGTATTTATTTTACTGGCCTATTTTCTTGCAGAGTGCAACTCTTTGGCTTCATTCCCAAAGGGGCAGTTGTATTTTTGCCATCTATCACCTGTACAGGTAGTGATGCCTCCTCAGAAGTTTCAGCCACAGCAGGACACCAGGTGAACAGAGAAACTGAAACATCCACTTTATACAGTGGCTTCCTCACCTTGGTTTCCAAAGCAGCAAAATATTACAAAACCCAGGAGTGTAACATTAAATTCATCCTTGTTCTGCTTACAACACAGGGCTTTCTTGCCTCTTTGAAATCCATTGCCACCTGCCAATTCTGAATTTCACAGTACAACACCAAACAGTAATTTGTTCACTCTTCTGTATTTCTTCTGACTACAAATGCGAACTGTGAGATCTGTCTTACGTGCACGTTACTTCAAATCCAAGGTGATGAAAAAGTGCGCAAGAAGAAGTAGATATTGTTATGCTCCCTAATCCAGGTTGCTGTAATTCCAACAGCCTTCAAAGTAATGTCCTCAAAATAATCTACATTTTGTAAGGATCTAAGAATTCCATTTCTCTTCTGTGAGGAAACCCAGTTCTGGTGGGCAAGAACCTGTTTTATCATATAAATACAAGTTTTTCTCATATAAATGCTGTGAAGTGTACAGACTCTCACTTGTTAATAAAACCATGATAAGTGACATTTCTTTGATGAACTGGCTTCAGCTCAGAGGACTCTTGCTATACAATGCAAATTTACCCTTACACCACCATTTTTATTTTCAGTGCAAACACCTCCCAGCTCTTTCCCCGACAATTTCTCTGCCATTCTTTGCTGCTCCTCACTAAAAGATGTGGCACTGAAAATCAACTATTTCAGTAAAACTCAGGAAACCATTGCCATGCTGTATCTCAAAGGCAGGGAGCACCAACCTCCAAATCTACTGTGAAACCCAAGTCTGGCTGTCCGCAGGGGCAGCTACAACCCAAAAGCCCTAATGCAGTACAGGTGGTATTTGCAGGTAACCTGGCCATGCTCATGTTCAGCATGCAAGCAGGTTTTTATCACGCAGAGGAGAACACGTCAGGATGAGTCCTGAAGCGCAGCTAGGGGGGTTGTACTATGAGCTAAAAGACTATTTTTCTTTTTCAAATTATTTGGATGGGAGTTAAGTCTCTCTGGGGCTGCTAAGAAATATTAGCATTTCTAAAGCTGGCCAGGTAAGGTCAAAACCTTGAAACCGCAGCATTGAAACTGAGTTAAGCAATAAATTGCAAGAAACCTCTGGAGGATGAAGGGGGAAGAGAAGCAATCTCAGCTCTCAGTATTACCCTGTGGAAGAAGCCAGCAAACAAGAAATGCTCTCCTTCCAGTTCAGGCTAAACACACTAAATAGGAAGTGGGATCCACTTAAGAAATTAAATCCTACAAAAAGATTCTGTAAGCAGCACTCTCTTCACTTTCCAGCTGGATGACAGAGTAAACATTTTGGATTCCACCAGAAGTAGAGAGAGAGCAAACAGTTACACAATCACATGTAGGAACGATGACAGCCACTATGTCAATGACTTTTGCACTCTACGGAAAAACCTCATAATCTCCTTCAGAGGTTTACATATTAATTTCTGGCTGAATAGCACTGGTCAGGTAGGGAGCTCATAGTGCATGATATTCATATGGAGCCAATTTTTCAGTGGTGTGCATTAGCCAAGCTCTCATTGGCCTGTAGCAATGCCAGGAGAAAGTACCAGAGTATTACTGGTCTCCCACAATTTTCTAGTAATTACTTTTGTCCTCTACCTTTGTTGACTAAATTCTCTGACTCGTAATATGCTGCCAGAGTTCCATCTTAAAAAACCTGAAACGAAAAACTAAACCCAAACCCAAACTTGTTTGTTGGAATTTCACAGCCTGACAAGAATCTTGTCCCATTTCACAACAAGGATTTCTAACACAAAGCCAAGATTGCAACTGCTCTTTCAGCATCTCAGAGCAAAGTCAGTAAAACCATATTTTTGTGTTTTCTAGATCTGTAACTGAACCTGTACTCTGTACTCGGTTCTTTTTCATGTAACTTTTAGTAATTAAAAAAAAATCCAGAGCAAAGGTGAATTTTTCATCCTCAACCATCCAAATATCCTGTTCCACTTCCAAAAGTATGATATTTACACTCAATTTTGAGTTAAGAGGACTGCTTCTTTCAGTCATTCTGGCAAGTCAAGGACTAGATCAGACAAACCAATGCTGTATCCCTCTACCAAATATTTCTATCACGTCCAGGACACCCACTGCACTCAGGACACACAGGTAATTCCTTACATAATAACTCAATAAGCATGATAATTTATGAAGTTTATATCCAAATCAGCCCCCAAATGCTCCCCCTGTAACTGTGCCAGTTTAAGGTATTATCTTTCCTAATACATGTTTTTATGTACATTACTGCACATTATATAGTCAAAATTCCAGAGCTGTCATTCAGTTGCCCATATCTCAACAAACTTTTTGCTTTTTACATGCATGTCCCACCAAAAATGCCTTTCTTTAGCTTGCCATTAGCTGGACTCCATTAACTAGATGTGCAACATTCTTCAGCAGATCCTGCACCCTGAACCCCTGAATGTTGCTTATTTCAATACTATTGAACATCATCACTTTGTCTTGTTCTAAGCAATTCAAAAGGTTCAAGAATATCACAAGGCCAAGTAAAACTCCCTCTCATACCTCTGTGGTACAGATTAGTAAGGTTGGCCACTGCCCTCTGCAGGAGCAGCTGAGATGGCTTTCTCCCCTGCTGCACGAATCACAGTGGTCTGTGCCTCGGATTTCCAAGCATGGATTTCACACACAATACATACAAACAACAAATGTATCGATGGGCAGCTCCTGGTATGGAGATCTGCTGTGTACACATCCCAGGGCTTCCACCAGCTCCTGCAGGTCTCCCTTTATCCTTGTCATATCAACAAACATCCTCTGCATGTTGAATCCATTCCCTATTGATGTGAAAACATCTTTTTCTTTGACCCCATGCAGCAGTGCTGACTCACTCTGGTTAGCTTGGAAGCACTCCTAAACCATCACATTCAATTCCAGCACATTGGTGTAAGTCTCTTTCAGGAGATCCCGATGGGAGTCAGCACGGAGAGACACTTTGAAAATGAGCGGCCTTATCCAAGCTCTCGTTAGCTCCTTCCTCATCCAAACAGGTAATTCCCAAACAGATGCCATTCTCATCTATACATAATCTCTTTTAAGGTTCTGCTGCAGGTCATTTCTGCTCCACAAATTCTAAATTAGCCAAGACTTCCAAACCTTTTCTTTCTTTCCAGGTTGGGGTATCCATGATGTCAAGCTGTTAATTGCTTTTGCAGGATGAAGCAGGTAAATGTTTTGTACAACAGCTTTCAAAATCCACTCAGCACTTTGTATTTTCTCAGCCAAAAGAAATTTTTATTTCCAACAGGATTTTATGACTCTTCTGGATAATTTCCAAGCTCTCCCAGGAAGCCGTTACACATTGTTTTAATTCCTCCTGGCTCGTTTTTAGAATCATGACAGCTCTCATTTCTGTACAGACTCGACCACCAAGCACAATCCTGCTCTACTGGAGAGCACCTTCACCTCTGACCACAGCACTGGGGGGATTAAGCCACAGCTGAGTTGAAGGATTTTAAGCACTTCCCACTGCAAAATACTTCCCACAGAACTGACCGTGGTACCACTTCTTTATTTACTCTACACAACTGCCACTAACTTTCCAGCCACAGTGCAAGAGGAAATATTCAATCTCCATGCTTGCCACAAGCTCCCACGTGGAAAATCTCCAAGGCTCCCTCCCAGCTACCCGAAAACCTTCTGCCTCTGCTGTGACACCACCCTGAAGAGCCAAAGTGAAAGTGTCAAATTCAGCAGTTCCAGCACACACTGTTCTGCTGTCACAGTGCTACATACAGAGTTGACTCTTCACCAACATAAAATCAATGTAGTAACAGGAGCTTTTTTTTTGAATATGTAGAATAGAACAGACACTATGAAAAAAAAAAAACCAATTTTTATTCAGTTGAAAAGAAGTAATTTACTCAATCACATTAACTATGCTAAAAATGACTTTTTTCTGACTACACCAGCAGTTAAATATTTTCAGCACCAATTCATGACACATTAGTGACATTTATCACAACAGGTCTATTTCTTAATGTAAAGGACATACTAGCTTCAGTAGCTGCTACTGGAAAAGGAGTAAGCAGAAGGCTGCCTTTTCTTTCCAAATATTTATGAGTGAGAGTAGCAACTTATAGAAATAAATAACTGCCAAATTATCTCCCCAATCTTTAAATCGATCTTTCAAAAATAGAGTTAAAATAGATATCTTAATATGAGCTATCATAGATTTTATTTTTATGTGCTGAATACTCCAAAATGTGAGTAGTTGAGCAAGCATCCAGTACATAACTTTTAAAATAATTCTTCCCTCCCCACAATATCAACCCCATTTTTTTATCCATGTCATGCTGGTTAGATCCCTATCTCTAGTGACTTCCCAGTAAACAACACGCTGTTTGATAGCACTAGGATATGCTACCATCCTATGAGTGAAAGAAGTCAGTGACCTGGTGAGATACCACCAACTCACACAAACAGAAAATTCATCCAGTCATTGGCTTGTTAACTCTGAACATCAAACAAATCCTAAGCTTTAGTTTATCAAAGCCTTTGTGGTCTTCCTCTTGCTGGGCCAGTTCAGAAGGTCATCACTGAAGGCAGAACCGATGAAGGCAAAGAAACCAAAAAGCAGCAGATAGTACTGTCTCTGTCCTTTTAAACAAATCAAGTTCGCACAAAACAAAAGGAGACAAGGTTAAAATGAAGTTTATTCGTTTTTTTGGTTTTTTTAAGCTTTTTTTATATAAAACTGTTTGTGAAACAGCTATTTTTATTCCCATGGCAGAGTGACCCCTGAAAGATGCACTAACCCCTTTCTTAAGGCCTTAATAAGAAAAAAACATGATTTTTTTTGTTGTTGTTCCTAAAACCCAAATGTTTTAAAATTACATAATTTACAAAATAAAAAACAATTAAAAAAAAAGAAAAAGGAAAGAAAAGAAAAAAGGAAAAAAAAACCTAAAAAAACCCCCAACCCCAAATAACCATATAGTGTAGCCTGTTACACTGACATTCCCTCTTCCTTCCTTAGGAAAAGCAAAAATATAAAAATAAAAAGAGGGCCAAGTGGATTTACCCCAATCAGGTTGAAGATAAATTGACTGCACCAACATTCAGACTTCCTTTTGTTCCCCAATCTGGCAGGTAAACCAAGTCTTCCTCTCACCTGCCTTCCAAACTGAAGGCAGCTTCTTGGAATGATCTGGGGGTCACGTTGTTGCACACAGGGCGGACACTCCCTTCCCCTGTGTGGTACAGGTGTTCCCACACCAGTGAGGTGTATGGGACCTAGCAAGCAGCAGCCACCTCTTACTTCATGAGTCTCACGACCCAAGAGTCTGCAGATGTTATTCAAGCTTACATTGTTAATAGTGTTTCTCAAAAATGGAAACCTCCCTACCCCTCAGACACAACTATTGACACCAAATTACCTGCAATCATCCAAGCCTTCCTCCCACACCCTACCAACAATTTATCAGTGTTTTATTTGCCTTTCAAAATTGAATTTCATCAGATGTTGTGAGAAAGAAAGCAAGAGGAACAGAGACAAGTCCTGTTTGGAGTACTCCCAGTTTTGCTCTTCTTTCCCACAAAATGTTAGGCTCCACATGCCTTGCTTTAATTTTGGATTTAATATTTACTTTAGCTATAAGTTTCTTTTTTAATTTATATGGGGTTTTAAAAATCTTAATCAAAAGCATCAAAAGGGATATAGCGCACCTTTCATTTAAAACAAAGTCTTTCAAGACTAAAAAATAGATCTTTATATATATATATATTTATCCCTCCCTCTTTAATTCCCCCCACCTGTTTCCTTTTCCCCCTCCCCTCCCCACTGTCACTATGGAGATTGTGTCCATGGAAACAGCTGGTTCAGACTCCTTGGTCAGATTCTGTGACGTCATCAGTCTTGAGTGTGATGTAAGAATTTATGAAGGAAGTGCTGGCATTGGCAGGCACGTCGAGAGGGGGCATGGCTGCACAGTGGGAGAGATTCCATTCAGTCACGAATGTCCACTGCTTTTTATCTCAACAGCCTAACCTGAAAAACAAAGTCCAAATAATATTGGCATGCTTCCTTCCCTCCATTTGCAAACAGGCCCCTCAGGCTTTGGAAAAACCCAGTCAGCAGCCTACCACAGCAGCAACACCAAGAGCTCTTTAGCTCTGTGGGCTGAAAACAGATATACACAATGGCGAGTAGTTCATGAAAGCAAATCCATGTGATAAAAACCTTTGTTTAACAACCAGCAAAAAAAAAAAAAAAAAAAAAAAAAAAAAAAAAAAAAGAAAAAGAAAAAAAAAAAAAAAAAAGTTAATCCAGCCCAGTTCTGAAGGAGGTCTGGGATGACAGGATGATCCATACCACAATGGCACAGCACTCACCTCTACCTTCAGCAGCCAGGCAGGAGTTCACTCACCTCATGTCCACTCCTCACATTGACCATGAGACTGGGAAAGAGAGGGGCCAAGCCTGTCCCAGCATGGTGACAGCTCCTGGGATGCCATGAGGAACTGTACCCAAATGTTTCCCTATGGGCCACACTGCTACCATCCAGTGGTGGTTTCCAATGAATATGGAGCAGATAGTGAAACTAGTATCAAAATTACAGGAGTCCAGGAACCAAACCTGGGAAATTGCCAGATTTCAACTGTTAAAGGTAAAGCTGTGTGTGGTTTAACTACTTGAAGGGCAGGTGATATTTCTTTCTGCTGCTTTTTTGATCTAATTTTCATATTACAGAGACACTTCATAGAAGGACTAAGCTTGTGATGTCTTGCAAGACAAATGCGGAAACGTCCAAGTGCTTGACACATGTTCTCCCTGTCCATAAATTCTCTGAGGTGAGAAAATGAACTTCAGGAGTTTACTAAGTTGGCAGAGGCTCAGCTCAAAAGAGAAACTACAAAGTTAAAATTTAATTTCTCTAAGTTAGGGCTCTCATTCTTACTCTGTGTAGAGAGACAGCAAAGCTTGAAATAACGTATTCCTTCCTTCCCTTATCCCATACCACAAGTGAGCTGAAAAGCAATTTATTTATTTAGTAAGGTTACTTAGATATGACTTAGATAAATCCCTTCCTACCAACTAGTGAGCTTGGGAAAAGAATTTGCACCGGAACTGATGCACATGGAAAGCAGTTAACGGAAGGTGTGCCTGGGAGCAAAGTAACACCCATGTTTGTTCATAGCTGGCAATTAAACTCCAGGAACCCTAACTAAGTGTGATGCAGAAGTCAATGCTGCTCTGATCATCAGCACACCAATTAGATGACATCCCAGCAAGCCCAACTCTTGGCTGCAAATATCCCCCATCCAGGGGTGCCAGGCTGCGAGTGAGTAGAGTCAGGCAAGCACATCCGAAAAGCAGCCGGGCAAGGTCACGGAGCAGCAGCTGAAGAGGAAAGGGGGAGGTTCCCCGAGGGCTCAGGCAGCCGCCCTTTGTGGTTTCATTACCGCGCAACTGCGAGCCCTCGCCGAAGGAGTGTCAGGGCCGTGTTGCTGTCTCTGGCTCCTGTACAACTGCAGCTTGCCCATGCCTGGAATCGGTCCAGAGCATTAGGCACTGGCTCAGGGAAGAAACAGGCTCAACACACAGAGAGTCCTGCCTCATTCCTGGACAAGATCCAGAGCACCAGACTTGCTCTCACAGTCACTCTCCAGATCTGGACTTGATCCAAATGTTCTAGAGGCAACTGGCTCAGGGAGAGAGAAGCAATGAAGACAGAATACACTGACTTGCCTGGATGTTATCCAACAGGCAGGATTTTTCTTAACTTGCTAGGCCTGGGAGTGAACCAGCCCAGTAATCTCACAATTGAGTATCCATTGTATCTTACACTAAGGCCAGCAGAAGGACAGTTCCAGTACTACCTGACTGCTACAGAATTCCCCAGAAGTTCTTTAATTACCGCAGTAATATAACAATTTTTGTTTGTAAGGATCTTTTAGGTTTGCATGGCTTTTATTTTGAAATGCAAGATCAGGTTGGAACTGGAGAACCTAATTTTGAAGATATTCTGAACATTGAAAGGGGGTGGCTAAATAAGACCTTCTGGTAAGAATTACTTGAGGCAAAAAGTGGATTTCAAAAGAAATGATGCCTTAGAGAGATATCTAGAGCATACAGTGAATACAGTGCAGAGATTCCACAGCCTGCAAGGTCTTCAGTCAAGACATTCCTATGATATATAAAAAAAGAGCTAGTACTGGAAAATAATGCAGGGAACAAAGCTGTGTAAAGGTCTCTGGGACACACACATGTCCACCACTACCTTAAAGGAATGGCCCAAGAATCACTTCCCTGGTGTTAAACCGCCAGAAGAGGCACTTTGGCTGTGGGACTCTTGTCCTGCTTTAACATTATGAATTACATTGCCTGTTACATTTCAAGGAAAAGAGAAAAGCTTAAAGGAATCCCAGTGACCTTTACCATGGAAGGAGAAAGCTACAAAAATACTGAATACTGTTAAACACTGTTTACATGGTAACTGTTAAAACAACACTCCACAGCCAGGAATGAATGCTATTAAAAATGGAAAGTCACAGAAACACAGCTGAGCTAAAGCAAGTCAGCAGTCAGTCTACAAAAACTGTTTATATGGGACACTACCTGTCTTCTGCTACTGCAGCAAAACCCCACAATCTAACAATTAATCTCTCATCCTTCACACAGAACACCATTAGAAGTACTTCACAATTACTTTACTTGAAAAACAGGAAAGATTTTAAGTCAGGAGAGGTGCCTGGGAAGCAAGGCAATGGTAATGAAGGAAAGGGATTACCATCAGCAGTTCCAAGAACTGACATGAAAGAGCAACTTCCACTGCATGATTGCAAGAAAAAGACAGAGAAGCAAATAGCTTGAGTAAGAAATACAACTGAGTAGTGAAATGAAGGCAAGAGACCTTCTTGGGCTGCAGTTTCATGGACAGGGTGCCAGCAAGTGTTAATTTGAAACCGAACAGTTATTTTAATCCACCCTGCTCCCTTTGAACTGCAGTGCACTTGCAATTGAGTAAGAAATCCCAACCTCATCCCATTCCCTGGGTGCTAACTCCCACCTCAATGCTACTCCCTCCTTGTGCCAGTGTGTCTTCCCAGCCACACAGTGAACCAGATTAGGAAAAGGACCCAGCTCTGATGCTAACATGGCAAAAAGCTGTTTCAGACAAATTGAATTCCCAACCAAGTTCTCACCTGGCTGTGTAATTAATGCTGGGCCTAGACAAAGGAGGAGGCAGGAAGGAACTGCAGTGAGGAACTTGGGGCACATTACAAAGTTCTGGAATTGTGACCACTTCTGGATACAGTTCTACCTTCTATGCCCTATGTCTCTTTGCAAAATAGAGAAAAAAGTTGAGCCAAAGGAAACACAGTGGGGTCCTGCTAAGACTGATTTACTTATCCCAGGATCTATCTACATTTGCAGAAAATGGGAATCCTGGGTTACAATAATCCTGAACTCAGCAGTATTATTTATTCCTTACATATAGAATTTAAGATACTTTGATGACTTTATTTATACAGAAGCTTACTAACTACTCTGAGACTCACAGAAAAACACCTTCAAATCCTTATGGACATGACACAAAAGAAGATTTCTGCCACTCATTTAGCTGAGAGAGTAATCAGGCAGTTGTAACAGCTAACAAGCTTTGCCTTTGATTGTTTAACAGAAGGAACTGCTGCAGAAATACAAAAAATGAACAGGATGGTAGCAGAGGAAAAAATATTACAGATTTTCTGAATATATACAAAAGCACCTTAATTTCTCACAGAAATGGGGAAGGCACTGGATGTAAGACAGCAGGTGCAACTGGAAGCTCTCCTCCACTCACCTGTGCTTGCTTTTATATCCATTCCCAGGAGTACACTTCCCCCCTCACCCCCGCTCCGACTGCTCTGTGCTGAGGCTGCCTTTCAGCATCTTGTTCTGCAAGGAGGGAATAGAGCAAGGAAGGAGGGGCTGACAAACCAGCAAGCCAAACAGAGGAGGAAAAAGAAAACGAGGGAGAAACGGAAGACAGGGGTAGGGAAAGGGAACATACAGGAAGTGAGAGAGAGAGAAAGAGAAGTCAGTATTGGAGTCAGAAATAGATTTTTCAGACAGAGTTTTCCCCAAGACAAAGGCAGGTAATTCCACAAAAGCAGAGTCTGAGATATGAAAGTCTGGGTAAACTTAAGGAACACAGAATTTAACACAAAAAGGTAGAACAAGCTGAGAAGCATCACTTGAAAATTGCCCAAACAGATAGCTTAAGACAATCTAAGACGGCTGAGCCACCAAAAGATGAGGTATCCCATCCCTTTTACAGCCTCTCCATGGCTCAGCATCCTCATCAGGTCTGTTGCAACCTCACTTGCTGTGATGCAGACAGAGCCCTTTGGATCTGTGAGAGGAACCCTTCAAAAGATGACAGTTTTCAGACAGCATTTCCCTGTGATAAAAGCTGATATTTTGCATAAGTAGCACATTCTGGACATGGATGGTTGAAGCATCAATCCTGACAAAAGGAAATGGAAAAGCTCACTGGGGAGCACATGGAAAGGCAGGACCAGTCCCCTCTGGACTCGGCTTGCTTATGCCCCAAGCGTCAAGCACAAGTTAATGAGGCAAGAAGCACCTCTGCTCTCCAGGAGCTGCTTACTGTGATGAAGTGTATTTACTGGTGTGAGGCACAGACTGCCAAAGGGTAAGAGTCCCTGTACTGGGGGACTTAATGCTGGAGATTTATTAAGTTAGCTCCTCCACCCATTAGCTACAGAAGAGCAGAGTGAGCTATCAGACAGTTACTAATTTGCTAACAGTGCTTAGCTGGTGTTACCTAAAAGCATCGCTTTCAACAGACTAATTGAAAGTCTTTCTTCCTCTCAATTGCTCATATTCATATCATGCAAAAAAAATGATGCAATTTGTTCTCCAATCATTCTAGAGCAATGGTTTTCAGCCTTCCTCTTCCTGCATTGTCACTGTCTGGAATTCCCCCTTCCAGCCACTACAATGGAAGGAACAGAGTGAGCTTATATTCTGCCCTGCAGAAAGATTGGGAACAAACCAGTAATGATTAGTGAAATACACGCTGAGGGCAGAGAAAGAAAGCAAACTCTACTTGGCTTCAAAGAAATTATTTACTAAGCAAAAGCCAACAAACTTCAGTGTCAAATAAAGGCTGCTGGTGTTGAAGTTATGGTTTTGATGCAATAAAGAAAGTGATCTGCAGTGGGATAGTTCTGAATAGAATTCAAAATTTTATTGCCTCATGAAGAACTATTATGAACTTCGTTGTAGCTGTCCCACTCCCATCCTTCAAGATTACTTTAGAAATCTATGTGCCTTCTCAGAATTTTCTCTGAAAAGCTGGATTCTTTGCCTGAATCTAAACCAGTTCTTTCCTTTCATGATTTGAGCACCATCACTGCAAGTGCTCACATATAGCAGCAGTGACCCAAGGCATCCTCGTAACACTGTATTTCCCTGGAATACTTCAGGCAACAGACAGCAAAAATGAAACAGCCTTCAAATACACAACCTCTGTAATAGTTTAACCCCAGCTGGCAACTAAGTACCAAGAAGAAAATAACTGTCCCATGCAAACCCAGGACATGCTCCAATTATCTTTCGTCAAGTATCCAAAGTTGAGCAGAGGGTGGCACTTCGGCAGTTACATTACACAAAAAGGGGAGCTCATCCTTTCCGGATGTTTGGCAAGATCTGCAGGTTCTTGTAGCATTACTGCATTAATTTAAGCCTGCTGTACATTGTCAACATTATTCCACAGTTGTGCAGAATAACTTATTTTCTTTTATATAATGAAAAGTAGGCCAATTCTGGATAAGAGCCTGAATGTGCACTGAATCTTCCAGCGCATTTTAAATACGTCTGTATAAATACATCGTTTTGTGGTAGAACATCCAGAAAGGAACATGAGGCTAATTCCTGTATGTTTACAAAAGACAGATTAGAATAAGCTGTGAAAACAAAAGACCACCAGATGTCAGTCTAATTCTAGGCAGGGATCTGCAGAGAAGAACTAGATGGAGACTAATCCCTGCTAGAAAGCAACACAATTCTTCCCCATTATTTGCTTTTCAGCACAGGCCATCCGAACTCTTGCCCTATTCCTGTTGGATTCAACTGGCAACATGAACAGTTGGGGTTTTTTTTTCTGGATACTCTCTGACCATTTAAAACTGGAAGACTGGTATCCACAACCTCCCAGGGGTGTATGCTCCCTTAAGGGCTGGGAGGGGCACTCCCATCACTGTATCCCATTACTTATGCTACAAGAGAGTATGTATTGTCTACCTCGTCCCCCCTCGCCATGCAGACAGCTCCTTGCACCCTGTGCTTGTAGGCTCCAGGGACAGTCATTAAGGACGCCCAGACCCTGGGCAGAAGGAGCACAGGGGTCTTTTGATCAACCAAAGATGTACAGAACAACCCCACAGATCCAGTGAAGGCTGACTGGCTGGACTCAGCCCAGTTACTACTGATAAACTAGAACAAGATGTTTCCAAAAAGCAGGAGAACTTTTTCATAAAGTCATTTTTCTTCTTCTCTGCATCCTCATTAAATCCAAGGAGAAAACCCAACAGAACAATGAAACATTCAAACAGGAATAGGAAGCAACATACTGATTCTATCACAGAATTCAGGAAATGAAGCTGAGCTTTCTGAAAAGTCTTCAAGGACCCAAAGAAACACTGAGCAGATGGAACAAAAATTTTATCTTCTTAAACTTGTAGTCTTCTTGAGTTGATGTTTGCCCCCAGAAAATACCACAAGCATATATCACAGAATAATTGAACTAAAAGCATCTCTGACTACAGACATTATCAGATAATAAAATTACTAATCCAACTTTAGAAACTAGAAGAGGGCAACAAGAGACCCAGGTGTAATTCAGGAGAGGATTCTTACCTTGTGCTTGGGGCACCTCACTGAGAAATTCTCTTCGTTTAGTAAACAATCTAAAGGAGGAGAAGACAGCAATGTATTATTTTTTTAATGAAAACCAACTTGAATAATACATCACATGTGTCAATCTTGCCTCACAGGTACACATTTTTCATTCCAAGATCTCTTCTAGGAATACTTTGTCAGTATTGCCTGATCTGTGTATTATTAGTAGGTTCATTGCCTAATACCTGATCTGTGTATTATTAGCAGGTTCATTCCTTCCACCCCCAAAGTTTTAGCAAACAAAGTAAGTGAACACCCGAAGTGACAATGTTGCTTGGATTACCAGGCAACTTCAGTATTCCCAGTGATCTGTATGCAGTAAGAATGACAACAGCAAGCCTACAAATCCTGTATCCCAACGCCCCCCGCTTCAGCAATTCCAGTCTTCTTTGCTTTAACAGATGGACACATTCATCCACTCTGAACCGACAATCCCTGCATTTCATAGTACAAATGCTGCCTTTCACCCTTACCCCAAGGCCCTGCCAGCATCAGGGAGAGCAGGGGTGTGTGTCTCTAGGTATGGGTGTATACAGTTTACTTGCAATCTCAAGTCCTGGCGGTAAGTTTACACTGTGACCCTATGTCTGGTAGTCTGGTCACTCATGCTGCTGTTAGATCTGCTTTCATGAATCTCATAACGTGAAGTTTTTGTGATCTAAAAAATAGTTCAGTTAATTATTTAAACATATTATGTAAAGTGAGGCACCTATATGGAACTGCTTATTTAGGAACAAATTAAGCAATAGTGCCATTTGCAGAGCCCTATTTAGCAGCACTGCCAGAGTACGGATTGCTTCTCCTCGCATCCCCCCTCCCAGACCATGCCTCTAAGTGATGCAAGTCGGCAGCTCCCAGAACTGCAGCCACAGGAAAAAGCAGCACTCCCCTCAGCACTCAGCGGCCTCCCCTGGGCCCCCTGAATTGCAGGGTCACCACTCAACCTGCCCAAACGCCTGACAGACACTGCTCGGTTCCAGTCGCCTCTTGCATCGGAGGCTGACCCAAGGCTGTCACCTCACGAGCAGGACCAAGCACCCATCCCCACCTCAGCACGACGGAGCAACGCTGCCCTGGAGAATTGAGCAAGGTGCTTCTGACCTCCTGCCTACTCCAACACACCCCAGGAGCTCATGAGTAGAGAAGTGCAATGGTAACTAAGATGGGCTAATTTAAAACGCTCTTAAGTATGTAGCATAACCAGTGCTACCTGCTGTTTCAATCTGCTGGAAGAGTTTAGCAGACAGCAGGAGACTGGAACTAAAGCTTGAGGGAAAAGCTTTCTAGATACCCAAGCTTTGGCAGAGCATCCCTCTGCTAGGGAATGCTTAATGTTTCAACATGAATGCCCCTGCCCTGAATCAAAGGGAAACAGCATGCAAGAGGCTAAGTTACTTGAGAGATTTTAGCAAAGGGGAGTAAAACCCTTAATCCTGCCACAGATAATTTCAAATGCAGCATTAGCAAATCACAGGAAATAAATAAAATGTCTTCTCATTATAAGGGCAGGAATCATACATTTAGACTACAGCATGAATTATCACTGCATAATACAGCAATCATCAAAAATATACAGAGCAATCATCAAAAACATACACAGTATGTTAGAACAGAATGGAGTTTTCCTCTTTGTTGGAAACCCAGCATTGGTAATGAATGCAGCTCTTTAGCTAGTACATCAGAAAGGAAGATTGTACAAGGATCAGGAAGAAGTGCCAGAAACCTTGTCCCTAATGCCTGATCTGTGTATGGAGCCCTATTTCTTACTAAGATCAGCATTTTTGTTGCAAGTACTAATAGCAGATCCAATTAATAGCAATTTTTTTTGTTTCTGTTAAAGGACAACTATGAAAAATGTCATCAGCACATTGGAGAAAATCAGCTGAATACCAATAAGGCAGAAATTGTTCATCATTACAAAGCTGGCCTGGATTTTGGTTAGCAGTTCCAAGTATTTTATATAACAGATTACAATTTGTCATGAAGTCAGCAGACACAGAGCTATGATCAGCTCATTGTGGCAGAAAGCAAAAAGAACTGAGACTTGTCCTTGTTTCCACAGATTTTTCTCCATAAAATAGTCAAGGAAAACCTAAAACACTTTTAATAGAAGCAATTATTCTTCTGTAAGCTTCATACTTTTGTCTCACCCTCTGTGTTCTGCCTGTTACTCATCTTTAATGATACTTGTGAAGACACAGGATTTCTGTTCTCTGAAAATTAATTTTATTTTCCTGTTAATATTTTCCTAATTTACAGTCAAAAATCTTCTGTAAGTGGAACTGCCTGTGATATATGTTGTAGGGACAAGTGTGCCGCAACCATTAGGATTTGACTCCAGGTGGGGAGGAACAAGCAGAGGGAGAGAATATAAAATTTCAGAAAACAAAGATCTTGTTTCCATGGAGACATCCCTAGGACTAAGTTATCTTGATACATCAGAGGCTCTTCATAAATTTGGACAGATGAAAGCCAAACACAGACAATGTTAACCACAGTCATTTCCATATAAAAATTACTTAAGTGGCACTACTGATCTTGATTTTTATGTAAACGGCTAAGAAACGTTCAGCTCTCTTACACCCTATATTGCCAAAGACTATTTTCTATGAAAGGAAATTAAAAGACAGCCTGAATTATGCTATATAAAAGCCTCCATATGTACAAACTGGCAACTTACAAAGCCATGTGCCTTGCACAGCACTCCATTAGCAACAGCAGGGCAGAGCCTGACCCCTCACAATGGGGTTGGACACTGACCATTGGTGCAGGAGGCAGAGCCCTAGGGCTGCCTTCAGTGCTGCAAGGAGCCATTTGACACGTTGCAAAAGGACTCCAGCCCTTTCCCAAAAACGTACTGCCTTTCACAAGGCACAGTAACTGACTGGGACCAACTTGTAACCCACACGGTGCAAAGGCAGAAACGCTTCAGCTCACACTGCAACAGCTTTGAAATATAACACGGGTATTTAATCTCAACTAAGGCATGGTCACTTCCAGGAATTCAGGCAAACCAAGTGTGTGTGACTCAACATACCCTAAAAAACACTCCAGCAAGTGTTTTCTGTTTGGCTTTATTTCTTTGAGATACAAAACCAGTCATACATATTCCAAAAGCCTGAAAGCCCTTGTAAATGTTAACACAAACTTCTGAGGGTTTGGAAGAGATCTGTGACAGATCCTAAATAAAGCAAGGCGGCACCATCCTTCAAAGCAGGATGGTTGATTTCAAAATGGAACTACCACTGAGCTCAAGGAAGCTGAGAAGCACCTGTACGGTTTCACTACAGAAAGACAGTAGAACTGCAAAACCAATAAAAAGGGTTTACAGGCTGAGCAAAGAGAAATAATGTTGATTTGTTTCCCAAGGAAGCCTACATTTTCTGCTCGGTCATAAATGAAAACCAGATCTTATGCCATATAGCTTGCTTATTTCTTTTATACAGATTTATTGGAAGAGTGTCTGTAGATT
Organism: Fringilla coelebs; assembly: GCF_963513975.1. NCBI lineage: Eukaryota > Metazoa > Chordata > Aves > Passeriformes > Fringillidae > Fringilla > Fringilla coelebs. The sequence goes on along the minus strand of NC_140033.1, from coordinate 48,268,641 downwards.
AAGACAGCTTGATTACACCCACAGATAAAACCAACTGCAAACAAGGTCTTTTGCTGTCACACCATCAGGCTGAAATTTTAAATGCTGAGAATCTACTTCAAGCTGGGGCTTTTTTATTTGTTTTGGTTGAAAACTTCAGCTGAAGCAGCCCAACGATTTCCTTAAAACTCTTTCTTGGAAAAAGTTATTCCGCCCATGATAAACATCCCAGGATTTTTTCTCTGAAAAGCTCTAAAATATCCTGATTTTCAGTAGGACCTGGACTTCAGCTAAGGCATTCCCTTGCCAGCTACCACAAAACCAGCAAACAGAACTCCTTGAAAAGCAATATGGGGATTTTCATGTGCACATCCTTAGAAGAGGCCTATTAGATTTTAGTAGCTAGGTATTTTTAAAAATTCCACCAAATATACTTCTGTTTGGGGGTGATCAGGCCTTTCCTGTAAACAAACCTCTGCCCTCAGATTCAGACACCAGTCCCAAAAGCAGTGAAGCAGTCAGGGGACATTTCTGAGACTCAAGCAACCCAAAAGAAGAAAGTGACCATTTCAAAACTGCAATGGGAAGCACCAGTCCAGCAGGCAGAAGTGAAAACAGTACTGGGAAAGGCAGCCAAGATACAGAAAGAATGGAGGCTAGCAGGAGGGAGACCAGTGCTACTGGAAGTCAGGAGCAGGGAATTAAGGATGAGTGCCAGCAGGAGGCTAAGACAAAGAGCTGATTGGAAAAAGGCATAGAAAGGTGAAACAGAGAATATAAAGGACAGTATACAACAACAAACCAGGACTAGCAGGGTGAGGTGTGACAAGGAGCTGAGTTAGGAGAACCAAATGGCATTAACAAAGCCCAGAGACAAAAAAGAACTAGAAAAAAGAAAGGAGAGGAGGAGGTGAAGTAAGAGCAGAGAGGAAGAAGCCAGAGTGAGAGCTAGAAAACTGGAAAAAGGAAAAGTCAGAAAGAATTAGGAGGAATTGGGTCTTACAAAGAGACTGGAGTAAGAAATTTGTAAGGAGGGGCCTGGTATGAGAAGTCAAAGAGAACACCACATCAGACATACAGATGAAAAGGAAGAAACAGATAGGAAAATGTATTTAAAAAGCACCAATGAAGTATTTTGTCCGCACTAAACCATACTCTTCCTGAAGGGAAACCAGAGACTCACCAGTTTTACTAACTCCTCTGCTATTTTTTAAATATGTTTGTGAAGTATTCCAAGTATCCCATCTCCATGCAGCTCTTGCAATTTATTACTGCCGTATTACTCAAAGGAGGGAAATTAGCTTGGAATTGTGCACTCCGACAGATGGCCACATGACAACATCATGTCTCATAACAAAATTAAAAGAAGTAAGCATAGCTTTGGAACTTGAACACAAAAAGCTACTCTAAAAAAATCTCACAGGTTGCAAAGTCAAGACAAAAGTGAAAAAAGCCAAATTTAATCTAACCCAGGTCTACACATTATATAGCAGACATGTTACATTTAAATTGGACTAAATAGTATGATTATATACTGGGTTTTGTACATGATGCTGCTTCTTCCATGCATGACACACAACTTCTCTTGGGAATCAGTCATGCTTGTTCAGTACATTTCTCATTTTGGAGAATCCTACATTTGCTGAAGTGGAATAGAGTTAATATAGCTGAAGAAAAAGGAGAGTATCTGAATTTTGATATCTGAATTTAGAACCCAGAAAATGCTACATATTGTATCTAGTAAAACATGAATTTAAATTAAACCCTCAAATTATTTGGAACATTCACTATAATTTTTGTTTTTTCATGGTACTGAAAAGGGCAAGTCACAAATCAGAAACAAATACATACTAAACACAACAGGAATGTGAATCTGATTGGTGATTGTGTGTCTCAAACACACTGTACAAAAGCAAGTTTATTAATGTTCATGAAACTCTCAGGCATGACAGAGATGAACATCATAGGAAATCTCCCAGGTCCACCTTCAGAACTGAGAAGGAATCATCTGCAGTATGACACAGACCCAGCAAAGACAACATATGTTCATAAATGAGTACCTCTCCATCCTACAGGCTAAGGTAGGGCCTTATGAAAAGACATATCAGCCTTTAGTTAGGTGATTACTGTAAGACAGATTCATAAAAGACCAACAGCACAATTACATGGACACCCTTGTTTCTGGTATTTTTTGAGTATGTAATTTTTGCACCCTGATAATCTACCTTTCATGTGAAGTCAAGGACACTCTCTGCTAGTAGTACTGTGGTACTAGAACATTCCACTGCAATATTAATTTTAAAATAACATTCCTATTAGAATTAAAGTCCAATAGGGTGGGACTTCACAGTGAGAGGTGCAGTGCAGTAATACAGAAATGAGCATTCCTACTTCAAATACTCTAACATTTGGAAGACAGCATAAAATGGGTGGTGAAAAAGTGCGTTGCTGTGGAATTGGAATAACAAACAGGAAGCCTGCAATTATTTTCCAGTCTAGAGTTGTAATCTTGAATCCTTTCCTGCTTGTTATCAGACCAAGTTTTGTATGACAGAAGTGAGTTACAAGGGACTGGAAAAGTGGGGTACTATTAGGCTGAATTCTTTTTTACCCAAGAACAAAGTTTATCTCCACGAAAAACTGTCATTACTGCACAAAACCCACCAAACTCACAAGCCCAGGCTCATAGCTGGAAATAGTATCATCCAAACAATTAGCTTGTATAAGGATGAAAATTGGACCTACTCAAGAGACTGGCTGAAGTGCTTCTTAGGAGGGAGAAGGATGGTTGTGCTGCAAATGGTACTGATGATTCTACAAACACAAACACTTGAAATCTTTACTAGGACCACCCATAGGAGTATAACCCTGAAAGAAAAAACCCCTTGCTGCTTACTTACATCCTTTTAACAAAGGGTTTCTATTTTTGGCAAGAAAAGAGTGATCAGTTCTCACACAGCAGCCAAATTTCAATCACTCCCCCAAACCAGGCTTTTTCTGCTCTTTTAGGCATATTCTTTTTCATTACAAGCTCCATCTTGTCCCAGCCTGTGACTGTGTGCTGTTTATTGCATGCCTTCTCTCGCCATTTTTATTACTTTATCTTCACCGTAGGAGAAAAACTGAGAGGAAGTAATTTGTAAAATACCTCAGAATTATTTAGTGTAGTATGATTTGAGTAATTATGGAATACAGTTGTCATTTGTTCCTACCTGCATCGATGGCACATGGGTAATGGTATCGGAAGGAGCAGCCTTTGTTGTAGCAGCCTAAGGTGGCTCCTGGTTCCTGGCAATGGGAACATTTCTGAAAGGGAAACCAAAAAACAGTAATGAAGATTGCAGCCATTTTTCTGAATACCTGTATTTTCCTGGGAATTTTATCAACCACATTCCAGCACAATTTTTTTGATAAATCATGTTAAACTCTATCTTTCTACACTACACAAATAAAGATCTTTCAAACAAGTAACAACATAAGCTCTTTCGAACTAATAACTTTTCAGTTGAGCTACGCAGGCAAAAGATACAAATGTTCAAACATTCAGAAACAATTTGAAATACTTCTCAAATCTGTTTTACTGGCCTGTGTTTCAGTACCTGACAATGACATCACTATTAAAATAGGAGGAAAAAGAGTGGCTTTGAAACTACAGGAGCTTTAAAAGGAGAATTAGCATGACAAATAATGATTTAGAGGACACCACCATAAAAGTAATTTGGTTACATCATTCTCACTATCACTAGCAGTTGAAGATGATCATGTTTTTTCACAGGTGATCAAAAAAGGTTTATCTGGAGCAGAAGAAGATGCCATCATAGGAAAACACCTCATCATCATCACAGAAACTGCACATGTCCAAGAAGCACACTTGCAGTGCAACAAGGATGCTCATACAATTATTGTCAAAGTAGCTCAGACTAATCTGATGATGACATTCAATTTGCATTAGTTAAATCTTAGTAGCTCAACTAGTCAATGATATATTTGACCATAATGTCAGACAATTGTGAAAGAAGAAAGAAAGTCTCTCACCCGTTTACTTCATCCTGAATGACTTAAGAAATGACCTAAGGAAGTAACTCTAGAGCGCATCTCATTCAGACAGCTGTTTTATTTCCTGAATGTATACAGTAAGTGATTTTTGTTAACTAATCTGATTCTGATGAAAGCTGATTTCTGACAGGTTGACATTTCTCCCTTAAAAAAAGATGTAGCCATACCTGGTAGAATTCACCAAATGCTAGGAGACTGCTACTACTTAAAAATTAAAACGTGAATTAACTAGTGGCAGAAAACAAAGAGAGGAACTACCGTAATTTTTAAGTCACACTTTAAAAATACAGGAATTTTTTTATTCTGCTAAATACAACCAGCACCATAATAAAGCCCAGTATAATTGGTACAATTCACCTTGAATTCAGGCTGTGAGAAGTTGCCTTTGATCCCTGCCTGCACACAGGGATGATGACATGATCTAAAATCACCGCTGCTACTGGAAAAGCCGGTATCAAACTATGCTGCCCTATTGCCACTACCAGCGAGCCGCACCTGCACCGCACACGAGCAGCTGTGCCCAAGCCAGCAGCGCACCTGGCACTGGACACGAGCACGGCCTTCCCACCATACGGGGACGCTCGTCTGCCAACACGGCCACAGCCCCTGGCCCACTCGTCTTCAATCCCTGATCAGCACACGCGCTGCAGTGGAGATCTGCACAACAGACGTGGCCAAAGCTAGCAGCCACAGCAAAGTTCCTCACTCGGCACAGTAAACAGGGCATTGATTACAGTGTTTCCGAACCCTCTGAGAATATCTGACAGTTATTGTTCTTCCCACTATTCTATGCTATGCAGAGATGACTATAGTTTCTATTTAAATGCCTGAATGAAGATGAAAGCAAAACTAGCTCCAGCCATAAACCAGGGGGCCCTCTTCAAATCAAAGCAGATGCAACTAACAGAAAAGCTTGTGAGACGTCAGTTCTCGTGACATCTACAACTGCAGTTTTGAGTAACACCTTCTCTTTAGGGGTATGCCAAAGCATCCTGAGCCTGATCTTCAGTTCTTCCTACTAAATTGTGTCTCTATTCTAAGCACAACAAACTACTGCAGTATTTATGATGCAAGGGAAGTGTCCCTGAGGCCTAGAAAGAGACACACAAGCAGCTTATTATTGCCTGTCAGAACATCAATGCAAGTTTCCAAAGATTAAAAAAAGAGGCTAAACCAATACTGAAATGTGCACCGAAATATACGGACCACTAGCCAAACTGCAACATAATTCACTCTCCCATGGGAGTAAAACCAAACTTCATCCACAGAAAATGTCTTTTCCTGGCTCTGAAGTAAACTCTAGAAAGATATTAGGTACTGGCAACAGTCCCAGATTCACCTGTGCCAAGAACTCACAAAGTGCAGCTTGAGGAGTTCTGAAACAGAGCTCTGTATCTGCGTACTTTATTCTCGCCTTTAGATGTGGCTGACTGGGATTAATTATTCTAACAGGAGAGAACCCAAATTGACTATTCTTTTTGAATGCAGATATGAATTTCTAGTCTTGTTCCTCTGAGGCATTCTGCCCTCCCCACTTTATCTCATCTTTTACGTACCATCACACTGTTGCAACAGAAGGTCATTCTCCCCTGGAACACTGTGTCCTGTGCAGAGCAGTCAATAAGAGCATAAGAACTACAGCAGCAGAGATTGAACTGCAGCTATATAAAATATTTCTTAACACTAAAAAGGCATGTCTTAAAAGAGTATGGTGTGTGATACAACAGAAAACAAGACCTCTATCAAAATTTTTGATACTCTTCCAAAAGGTAATTTATCTTTTGAACTTACTCTTTGGTGCATCTAGCATGGTTGATGTCGCTATTCTGAAAATCACATTCTGAAACATGACAAGCATTTTGACAAATTTTCAGCTGAGAATGGGTAAGGAATGCTTTAAAACTGTTTGTAATTTTAGGAGTGATTAGACAGTAAAAGTGGGTAGTTAAGATGCCAGTGCATGTGCATTGAGCTTTCACTGCCCCTTTTTTTAAGTCTGGCAGACAAACAGAGATTTTACCAAGATTACCTGTGCTACGCCCACAACAGCAATTCCCCAGTGGACGACTATGCCACTAACGGCTCAAGGCAGGGATCATCTGCTGCTGCTGGCTCCCCTGCTGCTGAACAAGTCTCCATTCTGGCAGATGCTTCTGCTTTTCACAAGCCGCTGACAGTATAATGGCCCCATTTCTTCTACCTCCCGGGACCCCCAACCATCTGCTTCTTTCAGGGGAAGCTGAAGGAACCACATTCACAATAACTACTCTTTTTTTCGAGTTCTTCCTTCTTGGCACACCTGAGTGACTGAACAAAGCAGACGCCCTACAAAGCTGTGTGGTTCTAAAACAACTTCGGAGTCTATCACCTTATCTTTGAAAGAAATTATCATCATGTAGTGCCACATGGTTTCCAAACACACCCAGGTGTTCCCATGAAGACAAAAATAAAAAAAAAGGCGCTTAAAAAATTTCTGGATGGTCTCACTCTTCTTTTCCAAGACAGTGCTGCTGTGCCTTAAAAGGTAAAAAGATGCCTTGTTCCTGCTGGTACTTTCTGTAGCTTTGGTTAGCTACATTTCTCATCTCACATAGTTATGCTTCAAAATAAAAAATACGTACACTACAACTAGGAAATATTCTAACACCAAAATAAGATCACAGAACTTCTTACAGGAAATGTGTAAATTCAGCATAATGACAACTAATTGTTCTCTTGGTCCACCAGCAAATTTTCACCCAAACTCCACCATCCTGCAGCCATTCACCAGCAGATGGTAGCAGCCTGCTTGTCACTTGTAAAGGAATTATAGCATTCTTAGCCAGGGAAACAGCACTCCAGCTCTCCTGGGAAGAGAAATTCCTTTTGCTCAGTAAGCAGCCTGCTTAACCTCCCCTGCTTTAAAGAGCTGAAGGCTGGTACTTGGAGTGTGCTCCCAGTGGGAGGTGCCAACGGATAGTAATCATTGCCAGGCATCTAATCAACTCTTGGCTTAAATGTAAAAAAAAAAAAAAAAAGAAAAAAAAGAGGGGAAAAAAAGAGACCACACAGCAAAGACTGATTCATAGGTCCTATCTCCACAATTCATTTCTGACCAGAAGGCACATATATCTTACTTAGATAGGCTGGAGAGACTGAAAAGTGCCATTTAGAAGAGACACTCCATCCCATGAACTAAATTATCAATAGTATTAAAGCCAGATACACTGTCTCTACCTCTCCCTGCTATTAGCAGCCCATTTCTTCCTTGCTACAGCTCATCATTCTGTGTCTACCAAAAAGAAGTAAGAGCCAACCTGGAAGTATGAACAGCTGGGGGACAGCTACCACAGTGGCAGATTCATTTAAAATACTACAGCATCTACCAACTATATTTCTTTTGCTTTATGCTTGGCTTTTTTCCCCCTTGCAATCTGTGTTCTTTCACTCTTCTGAGACCACACTGCTATATGCAATAAGAGTATGCTTTTGAGTACCTTTTTTGCTTCCTTCAGATTTGTACCCAACTCCACAGAAGTGCTGTAACATAAAGATATCCTGAGCTACCTACCTTCCTCCTCCTGAGCAAGCACAAAGCTCTTAGCCTTGTGAAAACCAGAGCCCCAAGCTGCTCAAGTAAAGCACTCACCTGCTCACTTTGGCTCTGCACTGACAGAGATAGTATCTTTGTCTCTAGACAAAGTACTTCTTAGTACTGTAATCCTACAGCGGACATGGTTTCGCTGGTGGGAGGATGGAAACTGCTTACTAGCCCTTCCAAAATATTCTAGGCAGGAGCAGGAACAGCTGCTTAGAAGCAGCAATTAATTGCTTGTAACTAATGTAAGGTGTTTTCAGATGACTCCTCAGCCATCTTCCTTGCTGAACCATTACCAAACCAGTTTACACCAGAACATTCACAACAGGATCATATTTTCTGCTGTCTGTAACATGAAGCATCCTTTCTTGATCAGCGGTTATATGCCCTATAACTCAGACCTCTTGGCTTCCTCTCTTCCAATGATCAGTTTTTCCTTTGTTTTCTTTCTTTTTCCTTCGCTTTGCTTTCTAGGCATCTCCTTGTTTTGCCCCTTCTCCCATACCAGTGTCAAGAATGCATAAAAGGAGAAACATGGAAAGCAGCAAGTGAAGGTTACTAACAAAGCAAAGCAAGCAAAAAGTGAAATATCCATGGCATTAATTATACAGGTACAAGTCCTTGCTTTACATGTTATATGTATTTTTCATACTCTCTCCTTCTCCTGTTTAAATTATAAGCTTTTAGGAAAATAATTGCTTCTGTATAATTGCACTGCACAAATGCAGATGTAAGATAATGAGGACTTCAGAGTCAGCTGCAATATTAGGAAGGAGGGCCTTCTGACTATTTCTGATTAAACAGTTGGCAGGCTCGGCAGAGGCTTGGGTTTAATATCCCAGCGAAAGGGCAACAGAAACAGCAGGCAGCCACATTCTCTTTCCTGGAAAGTGGGATATAAAGAGACAACTTATTCCAAAAAGCTACAAGAAAAAATAAAAATAAATAAGTGTGTGTGTGTATACATATATATACTGCTTACTACAGGAGAAAGAAACACATGATTTTGGAACACTTCTGCAAAAAGGGACCAAGATGAAAAAAAGCAAGGAAAGATGTTTTTAGGAAACAGGAGAGGAAAAGAGTGCTTCCACTCTAATGTGCAGATACTGGTTAATGAAAAAAATTGTTTATGTGACTGAGGCTAGAGATAACAACCAGTACTAAATGACACAGAACTATTAGTTTACATTTCCTGACAAACAATTTTAACTTATCAAAAAAACCAGACACAGAATATTAGTAAAATGAACCCCACAATTAAAAAGATAAAAATCTTTAAACCTGCATCACAAAAAGGCATCTCTTGCCAATGATGATATCTTCCTGTAGCAAGCAAATCAAATAATAAAGGATAACATTTCAGAAGTAAAACTGGACAGCTGTCTTCAAGTCAAGAAACTAAGGACAAATTTAGATTACAAGATTTCAGCAAACAGACAAATCAATGATCTGGAAAATGCTATACTAATAAAGGTGCATTAGGAAACATAATAAAAAGTTAGAACTGCAGTGCTGCACAGGCTGCTGAAGCACAAAGGGAAGCTGCAGCTCAAAATGGATGGCATAGAAAAAAAAAAACACAAGAAATCCAAGAGCTGGAAAATGTCTTAAAAATGGAAAATCCTATTCAATACATGTGAAACTGATTATGCTAGAACAGAAGCACTTGAAAGCAAGAACAGAGCATTTTATTACCCTCAACTAGAAGGAAAAATAGAATGCAACAAGAACAGAAATAAACATTTAGTTTTAACAAAGAATGGTTTGCCAGCAATAATTTTAAGGTCCTATGCAGACACTTAAGCTATTCAACTGCCCTTATAGAGACTCTCAAGAAGTGGGGGTTAACAGTAAGATGTGAAAATTTGTGAAGTTTGTAAAATTATCCAGGGTAGCCAGACCTCAAACTGATAGTAAAAAGCTGCAAAACCATCTCACAGCCATGGATAAAATGGAGATGAAAATTGCTATTGTTAAGTGCAAGGTGATGTATGTGGTAAAAATATTTTCACCTATGCATATACATGATGACAGATTCTAAATTAGCTTTTACTACTCATAGGAAAGTATTAGTAGTCATCCTAGGCAGAATCATCATGCAGTCCCTGCAAGCACAAAAAAGGACAGCCAAAATGTAAGCAGTTATTTAGGAAAGAAATCCATAATGACACTCAAATGTTCATGATGCCTGTCTGTTACTCTTGTAGTAGCCTGACATCCTAATATTGTGTGTGGTTCTGGTGACCCTCTTAAGAAAGGAGTACAACTGACCAGAAACAAAAATGGATAGAGCACAGAGATAACTAGGAATGCAAAGAATTTGTATATAAAAGAAGACTAAGTATTTTTGAAAAGAGAGAACTGAAGGGGGGTTGAAACCTACAAAATCCAATATGATGCACATAAGAGAATGATTCTTAGCCATTTCAAAGAAGGAAGAGCAGGTTCAAATGTAACATAAACCTAGTTTTTTTTCACTCGAGTAACAAAGTCATTGACTAAAAGAATGCTGCAGTAGCAAAAAGATAAGCAAGTTCAAAAACAGATCAGACCAGTTCATCAAGGATAGGTATGCCTCTGCCTGGTAAACACAGGGATACCAAAGCTACAACTCTAAAGCTGAAAGTAGTGAGGAAATATGCAACTATCATTCTGCACATGCCTAGTTTACTACAAATCTCTGAATACATGCAGTAAAGTGGTAAATACATGGCCATGGCTGGAGACAGGACACCACAACAGAAGGTACTTTTGCACCTGTCTGGAAAGGCAGTTCTTGTCAAGATCAAGAGATGTGATTGTGAAATTCCACAATGAACAAGAAACCCCCACCCCCCATGATTATCAAAAAGAATAGAGGCACCAAATAAATACTGTGTGGTTACAAATTTTTAAGACTCTCTAGTTTTACCTCCCTAATAGGAAGGCTGAGCTAAACTGTACACCATATAAAAGACTGAAATTCAAACCAAAGTGATAAATTCATGTTCACTACTCCTTACAAGCCTGTTTCATTCACTTGGTGGAGTGATCAAAGGCTTAACTGTGCATGAATACATGAGACTGCTGAAGAGCCAAGTAAGACTTGAAGGGGGATGAACCCTTCCCGCCTCTTCCACACAACAGAAGGAGAAAAAACCCAAATGAAAAAGACCCAGTGTAACTGAACCAGAATAGAGGTTAGGTCTATCAAGAGTCAACCAGTGGCTAACTAAAACAGATTTAGCGAAATTTAAAAAACCAGTAATTTTAAATGGTGCTGCAAAAGCATGTTTAATTTCAGTTAAACTGGCTAAGTACAACCTATGCAGCCATTTCAGATTTTAAAAGGAATGTTAAAATAATATATAGACCACCAAGTCCAACAAGCCAAGAAATTTGTAAATCTTGTTTCCTTTGATTCAAAGAGCCACCCTGAATGAGAGAAATATTTCAGAAAACCACGTGCAAGTATAGGGATTTGAATCTGCCGAAGTATGCAAGTCTAGCAGAAAAAAATAATACAGTTTATGTTATCTTGACTATTCATTTGGGGAATTAAACATGCAACAATAGTGCAATTTAGTTACAAAAAGGTTTGAAAGATAGAAAGGCAGACTTAAAAGAGGAAAAAGAAATTCAAATTTTCAAGCAGCGATTATGTGATAAGGACATGGAGTTGTGGGAACAGCACAGTCAGCAAGAGAGCATTTACTCCAGTTGAATTTTCTACCAGTACTAGATTTATTTCCCAGCCATCTTGGATACTGATTACAGGAAATATCCACATATATCATGAATTTCTATTTAATGCAAGACCTACCATGTAGAGCATAAAACAACAGCATGCAGTTACCTTAAGAGAAAGCAACATCTCCATCAGAATCGAAGAGATTTTGGATAAATTAATTACCAAAAAAGCAATAGCTTTGAGTATCAATATCTGGAGTGATATAAAAAAGGAAAAAACTTGACATAAACAAGAAAATGCAATAAACTCAAGGTTTTCAAGAGGCAAACTGCCTAACAGAGCCAGCTTTTTTCTAATGAAAGAAAAAAAGAAATGATGCTGAGTATTTACTAAAAGGCTCAAAACAAACAAACAAAAAAAGATTGGTTCATTAAGACACAATCACTAGGTTATTAGGAGCAGTGGTTACAACAGAAACAAAATCTTTATAAAGGCTTAAAAATAAATACTTTTGATAAAAGCAAACTGTAAATGCAAAATATTTTGACACAATATTACATATCTGTGCAACCTGACAGGAAAAAGCGTGCAGCACAAACCCATCCCGTCAATGACTCAAAGACTGGTAACACTGGACAGAAATACACCATTTGTCATTGCTTGTAATAATCCGTGCAAGCCTTCATCATAAACAGAGCCCCACTGTGCAAGACACTGGGCAAGACACAGAGAACAAAGCGTTGGTGGATGCAAAGGGATGAAATAGGAACGGTGAGACTGAGCCAGCAGCGTTGGGCAGAGTCCATCTCAGCAGCAGGCTAAGCATATCCAATTATTCAGCACGAATCCCAGACAAGAAGGGCTTTGAAGAAATGCATGAAGAAAAACAAAGGTAAATGTGCAGGGTTTTGAAAGTGAAGCACTTAATTTAGGAAATTATAAAATTAGCCAGGGTGTACTGATTGGAAGTAAATCTTAAGTTCTTGAAACTGAAAGAAGAAAAAGCAGCAGGATAAAAGCAGATAAAATAATAATGAGTACCTTATGCTTGAGGCGTAAGAAAATAGGAGGTGGGCAGATGAATGTGACAGAAGTAGGAATGTGAAAATGACCGTTTAGAGCAACAAATGTTCGTGACAGCATTCCATCGAAACTGCACTTAGTACTGAGAATACCAATTCTTAAATTGAGGTCTGAAGAACTGCTGCACAGTCAAAATACATTTCACTGCAAGCAGGTGAAAAAGTACAATGTTTATCTTACTGGAAAGTAAATAACTTGTCTCTAGAAAAAAGGTAGCAAAGAAAACTACTATTCAATGCCATTAAAGAAAGAAGAAGCTCCCCCAGAAAGCCACAGAGGCAGTGGTTGGCAGCAGAGCTCCAATAAGGAGTAATGAAGGGCACACCAGTTTTCCTGAGGTCACTGATGACTGTTGCTACCACTGAGGAAAAGCAGCAGAAGGTGAATCCAAGAGAAGAGGTAAAGGTGCAATGCTTTGCAGAAAGAGCAATGCCTGCAAGTCAGTAGATCTCTCTTTAGTGATAAGCTCTCAAGTAACGTATTCAGTATTAAAAAAAAATTTAAAAAAAAATTACAATCTTATGAACCACAGCACTAAATCATCAATCACAGCTGAGAGCAAGTAGACAATTAGCATATATTAACAAAATGTCCCCAGATAGACAGAAGGTGCTCTATGCAAAGTAATATTCACTGGCCAAAAATTTGAATGGGTTTAGAGAGGAATATGTTAATTCATTACTCAATAATCATCAAAAAACCCCATTGCAATAATAGGTACTGTTTATAAATTCTAAGCTGAAATTCTGCAAGAACATGGAGTGTCTGTAGACAGGCACGACACAGACACGACACAGGAAAACATGGTATGACCTAGCAGCAGTTTAGAAGAGGCAGAAAATATAAATAGCAGCAGTCCAAGCCTGGATGCCATTCCAGCTGGATATTACACAGCAGCTGAGGTAGTGTCAGTAGCTTCTTTAAAGGACAGACATAATGTGGCTCTCCTGAAAGAAGAACTTCCTCCATCTAAGGATCAGATGGGGTTCTCCTGAGATCTGAAGGGAAAGGACTAATGAAGATCTTCTGGGCTCAGAACACTTCTGAATCATGGTAAAGGCAATAATATTATTCATTTGCAAGCCATGCCTTCAGTTTTATCAATCTAGATCAATCTATGCTATGAAAAAAGGGCTGGGATGAGCAATAGATTACTAGAAATAAATCACTAGACAAGATCAAAGAGAAATTTCAATCTTTTTCACCTGAGGTAGAAATCAAAGGATACAGGTGTTTTTGTTTTGTTTGTCTTTTATTTTACATAAACACATCCTCTTCCAACTTATTCCTTCATCTTCTGAAGGCTCTAGCCCAAAAGCAGAAGAGTAAGTCAACATTAAAGTCTTCTTTGTTAAGACAGCTTCAGAATAGACAATTCTTCTTTTGGCATTACCCTTATAGCTATTTGTCCAGGAAACTGAATTTATTGGTAGCTATTTGTAACTCCTGTTTCCCAGGAATTGCCTCTGAAAGTTTCTGCTTCAAGTGGTACCATGTGGCATCACTAAAGAATCCTCATACCTCCCAAGGAGAAACTGTAACACTTCAAAGGAAGAATAATTAAATTTAAGTACAGGACTTAAGACTGCATAAAAAACATTGTAAAAGAGTTTTATGTACCTATAATGTGAGCATTAGATTTTTCTAAACAATTTCCTTAAGTTAACATTAAAAAAAAATAATAATGTTGGTTTTCTGGAAAGAATCAGTTATGAACTGTGTCAACTCTGAAATTTTAGTGATTAAATTTAACTTGGAGAGTTACTCCCCAAGAAAAATCTTAATTATATATAACAATGAATTTACATATGGGACGAGTACATTGCTATTAGTGTTTTCAGCATTTTAACCTTTTACAAGAAAAGAGAAAGCTAACAACAAATGAACACATTACAAAACATTTTTATTATCTTTTTGGACCTGACTCTAAATGATACATGAACAAATTTATCTTCCTGCCATTACATCTATGCAAGTAAACCATGAAACATTGTATCAGCTCCCTAATATTCCAATTTAATTGAGAACATCTGACAACTTAAACACATACTGTACTTTCAAAGCACCCTACCAATTTGCCTTAATGGTCACAAAATAAGTGATCTTAAAGCCTACTTTACAGAATAATTAGACGATTTGTCAAAGGCCATGCAGGCAATTTCTGACAGCACAGGCATGAAGTCAGGAAAGTTCACAGTTCTCACACCTGAACTCTAGCACATGAACTTACTTTTCCCTCCCAACCCCACCCACCTTTTTATTTTCCTTTTAAGCTTCACATTGAGCAGCAGTATCCTTCAGTGAAAGTCCCCATTTCAGAGATCCATGCCAGGATGCCCTCCTCCTCCTTCCCCTCCCCTAGCAGTAAGTCTTTTATGAAGCTGGTCAGTCGTCTTTAATCATCAATAACTTTCAGATATTTAACAAGTGTGAGTTCTCAGTAAGAATAAAGGATTTGGAAGCACAAGAAAAGCTGCAATTAACAGCAGTCTAGTGCAACGTAACAACAAAACCATGTTGTGAAATGAGTAGCCATAAGAAAAAGAAATACAGCTGAGTCGAGTCTCCTAGTTGTAAGCACAAATCAAAAGAAAATATGCAAGACAGAAATGGGGGAGGAAAATCACTAGTAAATGAAGACTGCACAACCCGTTTTTAACATCAACTTTTAGTATTTTCTCAAACAGAAGGAAAGCTTATGACCCAGGCAACAATCAGCTGGCTGAGATAAGACCTGATTGTACTTATGCTACAATCAGTTGTGCAGCCAGACCTCAGGAAGGCATATGCAATCTATTTTTACCACCAGCAGCTCAGGTGGTGACAAACAGCGCAGCTGCAACAACCAGAGCCCTGGGAAAGCTTTGCCACTCAGCACTGTCTTGTGCCTTGGGCTGAAATTTAAGATCAGGTCCTACACTGGTATTTTGCCTCCTAAGGCAAGTCTGAAGACAACTTAAGTAGATCTACAGCATTATAAAGGCACTCATTGAACACTGTCAGAATTTCTCAGAACAAACTGTAGCTACCTGGGACCTTTTAACTGGAAGGAAATGTCCGGTTTAGGCTACTCCAGCTGGCAAAGTAGGCTGCGGGGGGGGAAGGGAGCATCCAGTCCCTAGTGCTTCTGAATCATGGGATCATCATAATAAAGAAAACCCCCATCTTTTCCTATGTCTAGACAATGAGACGGATGTACTTGACATCAGTAATAAACGCATACATTTGAGAATCACCTTAGACAATCTTTAAACTGTTCCTTTTTTTCCTTTTTTTTTTTAATTTACTACTTTGCATAATTAGTAATATCATTTTGGAAGAACTTTTCATCTGAAGTCATGATCTTGACCAGGCTCCCCACTTCCAAATCATTTTAAGACCTGAGCTTGCTCTTGCACCACCTGCAGCCCCCTCCTATGCCTAGCATTTCTCTGTATCAATATTGACACTGAAAGTCAAGAAAGCCAGTCCAGCCAAAAATTAGCCTGATTAAAATGTGAATGGAGTGAGGGAGGGATTTGCTGCCTAGATCACCCACCTAACTTGCTTCACTCACAGAGCACTACAGCTGGCAGAAGGGGAGGATGTGGACAAGAAGAATGGCTTCTAACAACCCTAATTTAGCCTAGATGAAATTACCACCATATTTCATCTTCACAACAGATTCCTCAGTGAAGCAGAAATGGTTTACTCTTCACTCATTTGTACCTCTAACACAAAGAAGCCTTGACCTTTTGCTACACTCCTACCTCCCTCTGCCCTCATCCATTTCACTTCCCCCAGACCTTGCCCTGCACTCATCTTTCTCCTAATTTACCCCACAGTGGCACAAAACAACCAAGGGCTGCTATCAAAGTAAAAAAAGGAATTTCACCAATTCAGAGGGGAATTCTGAGAAAGGAGTTTTAGTTGTGGCAAGGAGAGGGACGAGTCTATGAAAACCCATGTTACAGTGAGACCAACTCAGACCTTCAAAGGGCCTTTTCAGGATGATGATTACTTTGTTAACTCCCTACACTCGGGCTAATCCACAGCCAGTCCCTGTGGCTGATGTGCAGGCTGTGCTCTCCTGGATATTTGCTCCATTTCCCACTCCCATCCAGCCTCCTGGCTTAATGCTGCAGTAGGAACAAGCTGATGAGGTCAAATAACCTCAGAATCCTTATTCCCATATTCCAAGCAGCTCTGGGCCCACATCTCCAGCTACAGACCTTCTCCCTCAACATGGCTCTAGCCACTTATGCTTACCCATAGCTTTAGCAATACAAGACTGCTGTTGAATGCTAATTGCTTACTAATGAAAACTAATCATCATGCAATTAAACTTTAATCACTAAGCAGCTGGCTGGGATCCAATCCATAACAATAAAGGCTTATTAATAACTTTTTGCCAAAGTGCTCTATCCATGAAGACTATCCTCTACACAGAGTCCAGCTAAGTGTATAAAATTGTTTGAAAAATATTTCCTCTGCCAACAAACTAGCCAGGGCACAACAGGATAAGAGCAGCATAGTATAAATTAGCTAAAAAGGTTGGGTTTACGATTCAGGGAACCCAAACTACTCTTCTGGCTCCTTCCATAACCTCAGGCACAATGTGCTGCACAGAAAGAACTTCTTTTCTCCAGTTCTTGTCTCTGTAGAGTAACATTCTTTAAGGCAAAAAAACTAGTTATAATTTTGCTGTAGTTTCTAAAATTATTACATGAATACTCATCATACATCAGTTTTATTTTTACTCATCTTTCTAAATCTAGGGAAATTAATCTAACCTCTTTCAGAACATATTTCTCTAATTAAAAATATATTGAGGTTATATAACTAGGCTTATAATGGACAGATTGAAATCTACTTTTGAGAGGAAGAAAGTTTAAAACCTGCTTTCTATAAAGCCACAAAGATGATGAGAGGGCAGGAGCACCTTTGCTATGAAGACAGAGAGAGCTGGCTTGTTCAGTCTGGAGAGAAGGCTTCAGGGAGATCTTACAGACCATGCCAGCACCTAAAGGGGCTTATAAAATTGATAGAGAGCAAATTTCAACATGGCCAGATAGTGACAGAACAATGGGGAATGGTTTTAAAATAAGAAGAGAGGTTTAAAGAAGGTATTAGGAGGAAATTCTTTATAGTGAAGATGAAGCACTGGAATGCGGTACAGAGAAGCTCTGGATGCCCCACATCCCTGGAAGTCTTCAAGGCCAGGTTGGATGTGGCTTTGAACAGCCTGGTCTCATGGAAGTATTCCTGTAGGTGTCTTCCAACCCAAATCATCCTATGAATTCATGATTTGCAAGTAATTTCATACCACCATCAGTAAGTGTCCCAATTTTGCCTGCAGAATTCCTATCCCAATCTGGCATAAAGTTGTGTAGATAACTTTTTATGAAGTTGGTTTGCATTGCCATGCACGGAGAGCTTTCCTTTATTATGAATAGTAGAACACTAGTATAACTGAAGCATTATTCTTGCTTATTCAGTGATCAAAGAAATCAATATAATGCTTATTTCAGAAATGAAATTTAAAATTTGTAGATTTTTTTAATTAGAAAAGGTCTTAACAAAGACAGAACACAATTCTAATAATCTACTAAATATTATCCAGAAGAAAGTAAAGAAATTGATCTCTTTTCAAAGTCAGTAAGACAGATGAAAGATGAAAAAAGAAACTTTTTTCCCCAAAAATCAGGAAAAATATATTTAAGTCTGCATTTTTGCCCAATTGTAATCAAATATGCACCATTTTAAATACAGAGGCATGGAGCAGAATAAACTTATTTGCTAGTAGTGATCTTCTGACAAAGCGACAGGAATACAGCTGAAGTGACAATCCATCTGGAATTAGTCTAAGTTTAAAAAATTGGTTTAAAAATTTTTAAAAAAGTTTTTAAATTTTAATTTTTAAAGTTTTACATTTTAATTTTTTAAGTATTTCTACTAAGTTTAAAAAAATATCTTTTAAAAAATTCAAAAATTCATTTTAAGTTAACTAAACAAAACACCAACAATGCAACAACTCTCCTCCAAAATTTTGGGGAGTCTTAACAAGCTTTTTACCAGCACAGCTTAAAAAGATTCAAGCTAAAATGACATATAAATGGATTGCATTCACTCACTATTGAAAATTTAGTAAGAGTTTGGCACCCCTTTGGTAACAGGCAATTGAAATCTTACAAAAAAAAAAAAAAAGACTGTGTGAGCTTGTGGATAAGCCAGACAAAAAGCTCTAAAGCTTTGTCTAGAAATCTCCTGCACAGAGAAGGCCCCATTCACATTTGGAAGAGCTTCCTCAAAATTAAGTTACTTAAATGTATTTTTAAATTAAAACTGTACAGAAACTACAAGGATCCCTGATGCTTTACAGAAAGGCAACTGTGGAATGAGCAAGCTGCTTTTTGCATACAAGTTTCCAGTGCTCTTGGCTACAACTCATGTAAGTGGGTAAACATCCTATTCTTTCCCAACACTCCATTGTCAGTAAATCTATTTTCCACTTTCCTCACTCCACATGCAAGACAAACAGTAAAATATAAAACCACATGCAAGCACAGACATAATGCCTGTACTTCGGGATAAATTAATGACAAAGGAGTCTGCTAATAAAGATGCACAGAAAGTACTTCCCTGCATCTTCTCTCTTCCCCATTACAAAGGGGTCAATCCTCTTACCAGCATCAATTTTATGCTCAAAATTGCAACGAAAATGTGCTAAAAAGTGCTTCCTATCACCTTCAGTCCATAATCACCAACAGGCTGCACCAAATTCACCTCACTTCTACTCCCAGCAAAGCTAAAGAAAACCAACTTCATTTCAGAAATGTTAATAACTGGCGTCTGATAATTTAAGATATTGAAACATTTGCATCAGACATGTGCATGTGGATTCTATCTGCTCAGCTCTTTAGCATTTAAGGCTTGTGGTACCAATGCACAGAGCTGCTGTAAGCTACCAAGTTCTGCAGCAGTAGTGATTCACACTTCCAGGGCCCTAAGAGAGGAAAGCAGTGAACTGAGATACAACAGGGACTCCTCACAGGTTCTCCTCCCGGTGGAGGATTACTCTTACAGAGCAGGAGTCATGACAGCACAGAGTTTCAGTGGCACAGCAGATGGCAATGCCTTTCTGAGAAAACCAAATCTGAAGTTCATCATTCAGCTGTCTTTCAGAATTTCTCCTCCACCCAAAATTTCATGCTTTCTTATTTTTGTAACACTGCAGAAAAATATTAAAGATGCTGCCATTTCCTGAGGAATGAAAACGAGTATTATGCTAGTGTGCACATTTCCAGCTCAGATAACTAGGTATTTGGGCACAGTCTGTCAATGAAAACTAGGAATTGAGCCACTTTAAGGGTAACTGTAGAAAGTGCCTCAAGGTTCTGTGGCAATCCTCATTTGAAGGGCTAAAGCATACTAAAAGCTGTTCCCAGAGATAAAAACAAGCAAACGATGTTCTCAATACACCCCTTTTCCAATCACTGCTGGCAGTAATTTTAAATCTGCCACTGGTTTCCCTTTCCCCACAGTGAAAAATTAAAAAGCTCCAGTGTCACTTCTTCCTACTCTTGAAATGTGTCCCTACTAACACAGCTCTAGGTGTAGAAATACAACTGTTCCTTCCTGTCTGTTGTCAGGCATTATTTTTGAAGCAGCAGATAATTATTTCAGTTGAACCCTGACCTAACACAGAACTCCAGTGGAGGGTTTTTTTTTGTTTCATGCTTTGGCTTGTGGGGCTGGGAAAGAGTGGGTTTGAGGTTGGAGGGGAAAAAGATTACTAGGTTCTGCATGTTTTTCTTCTCTACAAAGAAAGACAACGAATAAAATGTTAACATTCTTCTCCAAACACTATTAAATAGTAGTACCATAGACCTGAAACCCTTTCAAGTGCTGGTGGCACCTGGGCACAATGTTATGTTACAGCTAAATTGATCTAATGGTTATTATTATCAGTGGAAAGGACACTTCCCTGATCTGACATAAAGATTCCCCCACCCCAAGCTAGTCTTCTGCTGGATTAGCTGGCTACAAATCAGCCCACTGTGTAAATGCACAGGTGGGAGATGTAGTGCAAGTGAAGTAGTAGAAGCAAGCAGCTCACAAAGAGGATAAAGCAGGCTCCCATCCCACCTCATGACAGCAACTCCCTCCTGGTATGGCTTAGGGATAAGAGAGCCCATCTGTGCCAAATGAGACATTCAGAATGAACTGATACCTTTATACTTGCATAGTAGTACAGCAGTCAGGTTTCTGGGCCTAGAAACCGTTTTGCTTTGTTTTGCCAAAGGCAGCTAACCTGCCACAATTTCCCCAGTTCATACCAATTCCCTGGCTTAGCCACTTGATTAGCTATGCAGCCAGGAACCTTTTATAAGCAATTACTTACAGAGCGTGGGAGCTTTACCGTTAGGCTTTGATTTCCCGAATTTGAGAATATAAATAGCTTAAATCCTAGTGATCCCTCCAGGCACCTTTCTTTACCCACTTTACAGCTAGGGTCCAGAATGGTAGAGGTAAACAAAAGAAAATGGTTCTATATGAAAGCATCAGAGTAAACAAAGTACTATAGAAAGGCAATTTCCTCCAAATAAGATATGGTGGAAGATTTAAATACCAGCTGTCTTAAGTCAAGAACAACTTACCTGTGCAAAACCAGGAGCTGTTCTCTGTGAAATATGGGTAAGATGCAAACCTACCTCTAACTCTAAAACTAACAAAGACACACTCACAACGTGAGGCACAAGGCTGCCACTGCCTAACAGTAATGAAAAATTCAATATCTAGTATCGCGCTGAAGAGAAAGAGACTTCAGGCATTTAGGTTCTAAACTTCTCATCACTAAAGTCTAACAGACATTCAAAGCAGGCCTGTTAAGAGTCGTGAAGCAGGCTTTGAAAGAGAATCCATGGAGAGCTGGACATACAAAATTACAGACTGGCGAGAGAAAACACAGAATCTTCTGCTCCACTGTAGATATGGGCAGGTTTCACCCTTTACCATTTGTTACTCTAAAGTTCACCGGACTGAAATCCAAGATGATCTTTTCAATAAGGAGCAACAAAGGAAACAGGTTCTAAGGACTCCTTTCAATGTATAAGGATTAAAACATTTCTAAAGCTGGAAGAGATGCAGAGATTGATGAGAAAAGCATTACGTTTTTTACTCTTTTTAGAAGAGATATTTAAAAGGGGGATAAACAAGATTTCCTTTCACAGAACACTCTCAGCAGGAACACAAGCTACATTTATCTTCAGCAAGGTCAATTCGGATAAGAGCAGGGGTAGAAGAAGAAAACAAACAAACAAACAAAAAACCCCACCCTAACCAGAAGTAATGCATGTGCTAGGTCAGAGTGTCTGCCTTGGGAAAAAACATGTCCTACAAAGAACCCTGTAAGAAACAGCATACCACCTCCTAGTGAACAGCTTTTTAGAAAACAATAGCTGAACTATCTTGGATTCAACTTAACACAAAGAATGTTCTCTGCATTGTTCTTCTCTTCATTTACAGCTTCATATATTTAATACTGAGAATAAAGACCATCAATTCTTCTGAACATTAAAACTGCTGACAACTACCAAAGTGACTCCATAATTCTTCCAGTTTCAAAGGTAACCAATACTTCATCTTATGTGGAAATGAACTTCTCATTAACAGAAAAATGGTGAAAAAATAGACAAGACAGGAAACTTCCTGGCCACCTACAGTACTTGAAAGAAAACATTTTATAAGCAACAGGATCACCTAGCAGTAAGGAGATGGCATTTTCTCAGTTCAAGATTTCATCAGCATTGGAACAAAAAAAAAAATCTACCTACGAGAAGGCCACTTAGCACCGTTGCTATGCATTTACAGTTTATGAGGGAGACAGACTCCTCGGCAGTTAGGCTCGTCTGCTGGGGTATCTTATGTGAGCCTCAAAATAACAAGAAGGATTAAGTCATTCTGCATCTGAAGCAGCTCAATTAACTGGATCACATTCTCAGAACCAAAAAGCATAGCAGAGTGACCAGAGTAAAAGGAACACCTTTTTGCCTTCAAGAAAGGCAGATTCTAGCACTTTGGAAACCACCTGGATTGCTGCTTAGCAGATAACACACACCATTTTCAGTCCAGAGTGAAAACAGACTTTAAGGAAAGCTCAAAGCCCTGGAGAGTCACTTCACAGTTTGATAAACCTTTTTAAGATAACACCTTCTCAGGAATTCTTCTTGTGCATCTGGTACAACTTGATCTTTGAGCACCTTCACATACATAAAAATCCTTTCTTGAGATTGACTATGGGGCAGTTGCCAAAAAAACTGCAGTAAGACAGACATTTATTCATATAGAAAACAATTTAGCAAGAAAAATTTATTTTCTGATCTTGGAAAACATGTGAGAAATAGGTGTCCAGGGGGAAAAAAATCTATAATGAGCTTTCATGTGATAAAAAATAGGTGAGCTTGTGTGAGAAGAAGAAACACAGGATGAGTTACTTATATCACTACCTACATCAATGGCCTTTGACTAGAGGTTTAAGTTTCCTATACTAAAGTGCTGCATAAACAATAGCAACTGAACCAGGTGTCTATAGAAAATATTTCAACTCACTTAAAATGGTATGGATTCAGTTTAAATTGGTGCATATTTACCCTGTTGGTACCACAGATAGTTTATGTAATTTTTAGTTATGGGAATATTTAATTTGCACAGAATGAGTTACATACATGAATTATTCACTTCCAGGATCATGACCCTTCATATACCATATGCTAATGTCCTTCCTTACCTGTAAACAAAATCCAAGAGCTACACTCCTGTGTGCCTGTGCACATATCTCTCTACTTGTTCCTGGTAGGAAGCAGCTACTTGATTTGCATGTCTGCTTTTCCATGACAGCAACACTAATGAGCTGCATGTCAGAGGAAAAAAAGAGAAAATGCACTTGCAAAGCACAGAGGTGGTAAAGAAAAAGCATATGCAACAAGCATAGGAAATCAGCTGTGTGAGCCAGAAGGCTTTCCTCAGGCAGCAGGGCAGGAGTGTAGAGCTCAACAGAGCCTTTCCACTGCCTGGGGATGGCTTCTGGCAGGCACACCTCTGAATACCCCATGGCCGTCTTAGTGCTGCACAAAACCCTCTGTGAGCTGAAGGGATGAGGTTACACTGCTTCCAGAGGAGAACCCAGCACAACAGCTTGCTACAATAGGAAAAGAAAAATGCTAGAAGAAAACCTTTTCCATTCTTTGTCACAAGGGTGATAAATGGATTACTCTTGTGGATGCTATACAGAGGAGCCCAGCATCCTGTTAGGATACTGTGTTTGTATGAAACACAATACAGAGCTTTAAACTCTGATTCAGGA
This sequence comes from Fringilla coelebs, assembly GCF_963513975.1. NCBI lineage: Eukaryota > Metazoa > Chordata > Aves > Passeriformes > Fringillidae > Fringilla > Fringilla coelebs. The sequence continues at coordinate 48,244,929 of NC_140033.1, read as the reverse complement.
GGGGGACAGTATTAGGCTTGTTCTTGGCAAGCTGTGGGATGAGATGCAAAGGTTAGAGGAACAGGGTGGTAATGAGGGCACGCTGCCCTTGACTCTGAAATGTGCTGGCCACAATGGGGCACACTTGGAGCCTTACAGAGGTGAGCCAGGGACTCCTGAGGTAACAGAAGCCAACAGGGATACCAGCAGGGAAATATCTCAAAGGAATTAAGGGGTGTTCCTCTGGGAAGCTGATGCAGCCAACAGCCTGGCCAAGGCGCCTTTAGACCAAAGCACACAGAATGGGCAACAAACCACAGGAGGGGCTGGATGCCACCATGCTGCTGGAAAGTTATGGCCTTGTTGCCATTACTGAAACTTGGTGGGACAAACTGTGTGACTGGAGTGTGACTATCAATGGCTATGAGCTGTTCAGAGGAGACAGAAAGGAGGGAGAGGTGGAGGGGTTGTCCTCTATGCCAAGAGGTGCACTGAGTGTGAAGAGCTGTCTCTGAAGAACAGCCATGAAGAAGTTGAAAGACTGTGGATAAAAATCAGACACTGAGGCAACAAAAGGAATGCTGCAGCTGGGGTCTGCTACAGCTGCCTGACCAGGGGGAGCCTATTGGCAAAGCCTTCTTGCCCCAGTTACAGGAGGCATCGTGCTCACACGTTCCAGTCCTGCTGGGGGACTTCAGCCACCTTGACAGCTACTGGGAAAGTACCAAGGTAAACTGCAGGCAATCCAGGAGACTTCTGCAATGCATGGAAAATAGCTTATTGAGCCAGGTGATAGCCCTACCAGAGGGAACTTGATACTGGATTTGATGATCACCAGTGTAAATGAACTAATTGGGAATGTCAAGATGGGAGGCAGCCAGGGCTGGAGCAATCGTGCATTGGTAGATTTTGCAGTCCTGAGGGATATGGGTCAGGTAAGGAGTGAACTTCAGGAAAGCAAACTTCCAGCACTTCAAGGAGATAGTCAATAGGGTACCCTGGGAGACTGCCCTCAGGGACACGGGAGCAGAACTGAGCTCAGATTTTTATGGAAGTCTTCCATAGTTCAAGAGCTAGCAAGAAACTGAGCAAGAAAGGGAAGAGACTGGATGGTTGAGTAGGGAACTCCTGGTCAAACTAAAGGGAAAGAAACAAAGACACAGGCAGTGGAAACAAGGACAGGTAACATGGGAAGAGTATAGGGATGAAGTTCAGTTGTGCAGGGTTAGTCTGGGGAAAGCCAAGGAAAAGCTGGAACTGAACCTGAAAAGGAATGCAAGGAATAACAGGAAGGTCTTCTATAGGTAAGTTAACCAGAAAAGGAAGGACAAAGAAGCGTACCCCCTACCATAAACAATGCTGGCAAACAGCTAACAACGGAAGAGGAGAAGGCAGAGGTACTCAACAACTTTTTTGCCTCAGTCTTCAATGGCAACCTCTCTTCCCACACCTCTCAAGTGGATGGATGACAGGATGGGGACTGGGGCAGGCAAGCGTTCCGTCCACTGTATGCAAAGATCAGGTTAATGAACACCTGAGGAACATGAATGTACACAAGTCTATGGGATCTGAAAAGATGTATCTGAGGTTCCTGAGAGAGTTTGCTGATGTAATTCTCAAACCACGCTCCATGGTATTTGAAAAATTGGTAGTCGGGTGAAACCCCAGGTGCATGGAAAAAGGGAAACATTGTACACATCTGTAAAAAGGGCAGAAAGGAGAACCCTGGGAACTAGCAACCTGTCAGCCTCACCTCTGTGCCTGGGAAGATCATGGAACAGATCCTCCTAGAAGCTGCACTAAGGCAAACAGGGGACAGGGAGGTGATTCAAGACAGCCAGCACAACTTCACCAAAGGTCAAGTCCTGCCTGACCAACCTAGTGGCTTTCTATGATGGAATGACTCCTTCCTCCCTGGGAAAGGGTGAGGATGTGATTTATATGTAACGCTTTTGAAATGTAAGGCTTTTGATAGTTCCACACAACACCCTTCTCCACAAACTGGAGAGTGATGGTTTTGACAGATTAGATGGCTGAGGAATTGGTTGAACAGGTGCATCAAAAGGGTAGAGATCAATAGCTCAGAGTCCCAGTGGGCATCAGTGACCAGTGATGTCCCTCAGGGGTCTGTATGGGGACCAGAGTTATTTAATGTCTTCATTAATGACACAGATGAAGGGATCAAGTGTACCCTCAGAAAGCTTGCAGATAACACCAAGCTGAGTGATGCTCTTCACTCACCTAAGGATGGGATGCCAGCCATAGGGATCTGAACAGACTCAAAAGTGGGCACATGGAAATCTCATGAGGCTTAACAAGCCCCAGCGCAAGGTGCTGCACCTGGGTTGGGGCAATCCCTGGTATCAGCACCAGCTGGGGGATGAAGGGATCAAGGGCAGTCTTGCCAAGAAGGACTCGGGAGTGCAGGTGGACAAGAGGCTGGACGTGACCCAGCCATGTGCACTCAGCCCAGAAAGCCAGTTGTATCCTGGGCTGCATCCAAAGGAGTGTGGGCAGCAGGATGAAGGAGGGGATTCTGCCCCTTTGCTCTGCTCTGGTGAGACCCCACCTGCAGTGCTGCATCCGGCTCTGGGGTCCTCTGCACAAAAAATGACAAACCTTTTCTGGTCTATGCAAAAAGACCAAGAAAGTCTTAGCAAGTCCAGAGGAGGCCACCAAAATGATTAAAGGGACAGAGCATCTCTCCTTACAAGGAAAGGCTGAGAGAACTGGAATTGCTCAATCTGGAAAAGAGAAGGCTTCAGGGTGACTTAATTGTGGCCTTCCAGTACCTGAAGGGAACATACAAGAGAGAGGCTATTTACAAGAACATGTAGTGACAGGACAAGGGTGAATGGTTTCAAACTGAGAGTAGATTTAACTTAGATATTAGGAAAAAATTCTTTAGGTAGTGAAGCATTGGAACAAGTTATCCAGAGCAGTTGTGGACAGTCTATTCCTTGAAGTGTTCAAGGCCAGATTGGATGGGGCTCTAAGCAGCCTGGTCTAGTGGAAGGTGTCCGTACCCACAGCAGGGGGTTTGATCTTTAAGGTCCCATCCAATTCAAGTCATTCTATGATTCTATAACAAAAAAAATGTGCACACAAGACAATTGTCCCCGACTCTGAAAGTTCAGTGTTATAAACAGATAAAAAATGGATCTAGACAGAATAGTGGAGAGCAGTGAAAGACTACATATTACTTATCATATACCAAAAGTAAGCTGTATTTCTTGCAGCCTTAAACAGGAAGGATTAAGAAGAAATAATTTTAAAACCAAATGAGATTGTGAATCTGAGAGACATGAAAATCAGAATAAAATGACAGACAAAGGATTAAGGATGATGTAGATTAAAAGCCATGTTTTAAAGTGAGATTTTGAAAACTCACTATAACTTCAAGAACAATTTTTAAGTTTGTGTCAAAATAACATGAATCTGTAGAAAAAAGGAAGCTCTACAAGACTCTGGAAGAAAGTGACTGAGTTACCAAAAGCTACTCAAAAGCATGCTATTCCAGGATAAAAAAAAAAGCACCGGCAAACTTCAGTGAACCCCACAAAAAAAGCATAAAGTAATGAAAAACAGCCTCTCTGAAGAATACAATGGAAAGTAAGGAGGTAATCAAAAGACACAGGCAGGAAACAAAGGTAGAACAACACTTCAAAAGCAGCACAGCTGATAGTGATAATGTAGTCGACTGAAAAATGGAAAATTAGGCACTGGATCTGAACCTTAACTGGGAAAAGATCACCGTAAACACTGATTACAATTGCAGTAGAGCACAGCTGAAGCCACAGTGGAGGACAAGAGCCCCAGACAACACACTCAAAGAACTTTGAGATGAAAAAAGAAAAAGGAAATTAAGAGGTAGCTGCAAAGGCAAGAGAGGCCACAAGCATTTTGTACTTTTTTTTTTTAAAAAAGAGAAACACTTATTTCTACTGGCATTATGAAGGAAAAGAAAAGATAGAGGAGTTGAGCAACTGATTGAGGGAAAGAGGTAGAGGAAAAGAACACAAAGTTCAAGGGAGATAAGGAGATATTTTTGTAAGGTGCCATAAAGGCAGATGAAACGGTTAAGAAGAAGAGGAAAAAAAATTTTTTACTTGTAAGTAGGAGATGATTGTAACAGTTGGAAGAAAGTGCTAAAGGGTAAGCCAAAGCATATTCAATCAGAAAGTCAAAGATTCCATGCAGAGAAAGAACTAGACGTCAAACAACATGCAAAAAGCCACATAAAAATGTGGATAACGGGCTGCTATTATTGAACAAGTTTGATTAGAGCCTCTCAACACAGCATGTTATAGCACAGCTGGGCTTATGTCCTTTGCACAAACAGGGACACAAAAAGGATCACTGGAGGATAACTCAAGCAGTTCAAGAACTTGTAAAAAAGGCATTTGCTATTGGGAAAACCAGAATCCTAAGTGAAAGACACACCTTACACACAGTAAAAAGGGAAAATCAGGCTGGAGAGATACAAATTCAAAATACTGGTGAACTACCAGACAAATGAAAGCATGGCCACATTGCAAGTAGAATCCAAACAGTGATGGAGAACCTGAAAGAAACCTTGCAGTTATCAGAGATAAGAAATTCAGCAGTTGCATCAGAACAAGCATGCAGGCATGGCTCGATGAAAACCAAATGAAATTAACTGACTATGTTTAATGAGAGACTAGAAACAAGAATGCAAGCCAAATCAAGTTAGGGCAGAGAAGCATGTAATTACTGTCAAAGAACAGTTGAGTGAAAATTTAGAACAAGCCAGGAATCAAACTTGCAGAGAAAAAGCTCATGGGGAGGAAACAAGCACACTGTATTTAACAATACAGAGGAAAGAAGATAAAAACTGGATCCCAACACTGTTTAGAAAAGGAAGAACCTGAAGGCAACAGGAAAAAGTAGTTCTATGCCTCTTCCATGGTCTGACCCAGGACAGAGAACAATACAAAAAAAAGATAACCATAAAAGAAGCAGTGCAGGATACTGACGATGGCAAAGCAAGGCACATAACTGTGGTTTTAAAGCATCAGCTTCTGCCTCAGGAAATCAAGAACAGTCAGTGTGTCCATCCACAATCAGGCAGTTGTGAATAAAGTTTTTCCTTTGTCCCTGCTTTAACTTTACTATTTCTTGTCATTGTATACTCACGCTCTGGAGAAAATAAATTATCAGTGTCATTTGTGAATGCTGAACTCATCAATACTAAATCCACACAGATTTCACTCAATGCTTACAGATCTTCATGCAATTCTATCCACCTAATTTCGTAAAGACTGCAAATTCTCCTACAGTTGTGTAATATGTATTATAGTGTAGAGTAACTCACACTGGAAGGAGCCCCTGCTGAAAGCAGAGCCAACTTCGAAGGTAGATCCACCTTGAGATGTAAAGATGCTTAGGGTTCTGCCCAGAACCAAATTTTGCATCTCCAAAACCAGGGCATTCCACAGCTTTTCTGTCATTTCCCCTCCCTCAATCCAGTGTCTGATTACCCTCACTGAAATTTTCTGCCAATTGAACGAGAATTTTCTTTGCTGCAACTCGTGACTGCTACCACTTGTCCTTTCACTCTATGACTCCAAGAAGAGCCCTAGAGAACACTAAATATCTAACAGAATAGAAGAAGGCAGGGCAAAGAGACCACTGTAGTCACGAGAACGCCTTTGGACATCCAGAACTTTTACAAGGTAATAAGCACCCAGCTTTTTGATGTACAAAAAATCCTATCTGATCAGGTGTGGCAGAGATCTAAATGAGGCCATCAAAAGGACATCACTAGAGATTTATTAAAGATAAAAAAAAATGGCGGTTTAAGACATGAGAGAAGAACAAGGAAAAACAGTATTCCAAATGGTATATATTTGCTAATGAAAGAAAATAAGTTTGTATAGCAAGGTTAGGTACTCACCATCTCTCTTGCAATCTCCACAGCTTCCTGCAGCCCATAGAGTCTGCCACAGACCAGGTAGATCCCATTGGCCCAGAGAATACAACCCTCATGGACCCAAAATTCATTGCTGTCAAGAGGTAGTTCAGGAATTTGTAACTCCAGCTCAGTGCCACCTTCTGAAGTGGGCATAGACGGTTTTGAGTCCAAAGGAGTCTTTTCACCGCCACTGCCACCATCAGTGGTTGCTTTTTTACAAGAAGCTCCCCTTGAAAGTGACCGAGAGGCTCCGCTACAGTCCTCAGAGCGGTGCCGCCTCTTAAAGCGGGGATGAGCAGCCAGGCTTCTTTGTTCCTTCTGTTGTTGCTGTTCCTCCTCCTCTTCAGTATCTGTCTTGGAACCATTAGAAGCACTTTTGTGCCGTACCTTGACCTTGCTCTGCATTTCTGTGGCCCTCTTTGGAGGTGGATTCTTGGGCAAGGTAGCTGCATAATCCTGGGGGTAGAAAGGACCAAAGAGGTCACCCATGTTACGATAGCTGGCCCATTTGCCACACAGGCAGCAAACCAGATGCCCCAAGACAGAAGACTCCGTTACTACAGGGCCTTGCAGCATGAAAGTTGAGGTGGGCAGCACTTTGCTCTCCGCATTGCTAGGAGGGGGTGTTGAAGACCTCTGTCCTTTCCGACCCCTCACCAATTTGTTCTGCTCCTCTTCCTCCGCGTTTATGATTGTGCACACAGCGCCTAATTCACACTTGTTCACCACATGAATATAAGGGAAAAAGGACTTATTCTTGGAGTCAGTTTTATCTACAGACTGGGTAGCATATTTAAGCTTGATCTCTGGTTCTTGAGGCTCCACGATTGGAGCAGCCCGTCTAGGCTTCCGCTTCCGTGGCTGCGCTGCAGGTTTTCGCCTCTCCCTCCTTTGCCTCTTGGGCTTTGGCTCACCAGCACCCACCCCTTCTGCAGGCTGTGATGGTGCTGGTGGGGGAGGTGGGGGCACAGGCAGCTGCTGCTGTTGCTGCTGCTTCTTCTGCTTGTTCACACTTCCAATTGGCCTCCCTTTTTTCTTTCCAGAGGGGAAATATCCCTTTGGAGGGAAACCATCTGGCTTGGGTGAAATGTTTGTCACATCTCCATCTTTTTCCTCAGACTTTGGATTTGGTTCAGAAATGAACACACTGGAAGGAGAAATTGTTTTTGAGTCAGAAAAGGTCAGAGTCCCAGCTCCACTCACAGATCCATCAGACCTTCCCTGACCACCTGACTTCTGAGAAGCTGGTGGTGCTGCACTGGATCCTGCTCCCTCTTTGCCAATACTGACAGTTTCAGGGACGTCTTTTTTGTTTTTATCATCCTCGCTGCTTTGCCACTCTTCTGAAGATCTCGGAGCAGTTTTTTCACTACTTGTATCCTGGCTTGCTGGCCCCACTTGATCTGGTATCTCTCCTTTTCTCTTCTCAGCCTCTGGTCCATGTCCAGTCACATTTCCTCCTTCAGGCCCACTCTTGAGGGACAGGATGTCATCAAGAGTGACAGTATCTGGACCAGTTTCAGCACTGTTAGTAGAAACGCTTCTCCTAATATTGGGAGATGTAATTTTCTGAACAATAGCTTCCAGTTTTAATCCTCGCCCCTTTCTTGGGGGCAATATTTTGGTCTTTGCCGGGCTTGTGAGGGAAACAGCAGGACAATTCCTATTATCAGGACTTGGCAGGTCCTTGAAGGAATCTCCCTTTGCCACTGACTTGCCAGCATCTTGGCTTTGAGATGAATGGGCATAGGAGTTGTATGTTTTATCAGCTCCTTCTTTTGCTGAAGTCATCAGTCGCCCTTTATCGTCACTGCCGCTGTTCTTCATATCATGTGGCTGTCTTTTGGTAGGGATAGGAGAGATGAAAGAACGGACCCTCCTCCTCATAATTAATGGGTTTTGCGGAGACTGGTCCTCCTGGCCAGGGAGCCTAAGCATAGCATTACTAGGCTTGGGCAAGTCTGTAGATTCCTCTCGTCGATGCCCATCACTTTCTTGAGGGCAAAATCTTTTTTGGTTGGCTGCTCCAAGAGGGCCACCGCTTTTGGCAGGAGAAGTTTGCCGAGAGAGGTCCCAGCCAGATTCATGATGCTGCAACTTCTGGCTGCCATGTTTCAGTTCGGTGCATTTGCTCTGAGTACTGTCACTCCCCATGACACAGCGCCCAGCTTCCTGGCTTCCAGTATCATGGTAAGAGCTACCCTGAAGGTACATCATTCCATCCTTGTCATTTTTTAAGGGACTCCTTACTCTTTCCAAAAACTGCTGTTGTCTTGGGCTCTTCCTTGCTCCTTCCTGCCTGTGCTGAGCTGCAGCAATCACACCCTGAGCAGCGCTGCTTGCCCAGTCTTTGTATTCTTCTTGCTGTTGCTGGTATATCTGTCTCTTGTAATGATACTGGGAATTCAGACTCTGGTTGGGGTCACCAAAACCATGAGGCCTAGCATTCGTGTGATATGCCGAAGCCAGAGATGGGCCTTCTGAATTCTGAGGGTAGACAGAATGCAAGGAACCCCTGCTAACTCTTTCAGATAGTGTCATGTGTGGGTTCATGTGATGCAGATCAGCCCCTGGGCCTCTGCTTCTGCCTGGTGACATTTTCAGCTTATCAGCAAGATCCTGATATTGAGAGGGTGATTTACCCCTTCCAGTTCTGCCAGGTCCTCGTCTCATCTGTGTCGATCTGTTGTCCTGCTGGGGCATGTAGTCTGCAGCAGCATCGGAGACTGCAGCTCCAGGGCTGGCATTGCCTCGAAAAGATTCATGCTTGATGCCAGCAGGATGACAATGGTCTCCTGTTTTCTTATTGTTGAGACTGGCCGAGCTCTTTGACTGTTCAAAATCTTCTTCCTTTATTTGCCCACTATGAGCTTTCATCTTTGTTTCCATGGATACTAAACCACCAGGGAGTATTACTGACTGGCTCAAGCCAGGGGCAAGACGTTCACTCCTTCCGCTTCTGGCCTCAGGACCCATGTGCCCTATGGGGTGAGGGCCAGGATCTCTTACAAGTTGCCTTAATGGAGATATGTCACAGATCACTGATCTCCTCTCTGAGAGTGCTCCTGCCTCATGGGCAGCAGACTGAGACTCCACATCAAACTTTCTAGCAATAGGGTAATCAGCTAAATTTATCTGCTTCATGTCTGGAGCTGCACTGCTAGACTTCCTATCCCATGGACCCCAGTGAGGGCCTTCTAGGAGGGATCCCATGTTTTTGTTTAAGAGGCCTCTATTGGTCAATTCATTGGTTTGACTAATTAAAACATTGGGTCTCATGGCTCCCTCCAAACTCCCAGCCATCCCAGAATGCTCCTGTGCATTCCTAGAATACCTTCTGTCCGGATGATGGTGGTACCCCTGTAAAACCTCTTGGAGGAGGCTAGGAAACTTCTCATTACGGCCTTTGCGCTCACTATGCCCTGGAAAATCTCCCTTTTCTTGACCAGATGGATACTGTGGAAAGCCACCAATACCTCTCTGTATACCAGGTGCTATATTATCCTTGTAGCTGTATCTTAAACTGCCAGGAGACTTGGAAGATTCTGTTCTTGCAGGAAAATTTGGCCCAACAACTGCATGACCAGGCTGGCTGTTCCCCTCCCCATTATGGTTAGTGTTATCACCACTTTTGCTCCCTTTACCTCCTCCTTGACTTTCTTGCTGTGTCCCTGCATGCCCAGCTTCTTTTGCTCCACTAGTGCTAGCTGGTGCCTGAGGGGCTGTGGAAGCATCATCTTGTGCAGGTTTATCTTGTCCACCTGACTTTTCTACTCTTCCTGCCATGGCTTCCCGGGAGACAATCACCCCAACTGCCTTTTCATTCACTTTTGGGGTATTTTCCACAGCAACCACAGCTTCCTTCCCATCAGGGGAGGCCACATCGTCCCTAGCTGCAGGACTGCTGCTGAGTTTTGATGGCTCATTCTGAGAGCCTTGTGCTGGTGAAGAGTTGGGTCTCTCTAAATTACCCCCTTTGTAAGTGGTGTCTGAGCTGGTGCTCTGGCCACTCAGCTGTCTCACCCTTTCCCCATGATCCTCTGAACTACTGGAACAGCCACCATCCAGGGACTCTGCCATAGGAGACTTGAGTTGCTCCTCTGCCTGGGAGGAGCCTTCTGAGTTGGTGCAGCTGTCGGCCTTCTTGGAAGAGGATGATCTTTTGGAACTTTTTTTCTGAGGCGCCAAGGCATCTGAGAGCAACATGTGCTGGACTGTGTTGGGCAGATTGGCAACTTGAGAACTTAGAGCACTCAGGCTGCTCAGTCCTGGATCTGTGAGCCTTTTTTCCTGTAGTCCTTCCAGACCAAACCCCTTGAATCCACCCGCATGAGCATTGGGGCTTGGCATCATAGATGGTGTAGGACTAAGCTGAGGCATCATCTGCAGGATCCGGTTTCGAGAACCCATGGACATGTTGCCTTGCCCACACTGGAGATTCTCTCCACCTGGCATGAGGGGAGAAGGGGTAGAGCTGCAGCTTGGAGACTGAACCACAGATGCGGCAGGAGATGGATTAGAGATTGGACTGAAGTTTTGGTGGAACTGCATTGGTGACCTTACAGGAACTTCAGTCTGGCTGTACTGTCCCACTTGACCTTGAAGAGAGAGTTTAGTGGCAGCATTTGAATACTGCATTACATGCTGAGGTGGGTGCTGTTGCTGCTGTCCCTGCTGCCCACTTTGGGGCAGCTTCGATTGCTCAAAGCTTTTCATCGGTTGAGTTTGAAAGCTGTAGTTTGACTGGGTCCCATAGGCCTGTGCATTGGAACCCACAGCATGGCCTTCGTACTGCGACCCAGAATTCACGTTGTAGCTTCCGTCATAATTCTGTCCTGACTGGCCAAAACGCTGTGGGGAAGGGAAAGAGGAGGAGGAGGATGACGAAGGTGGCTGATAGTGTTGGCTGAACTGACCCACTCGTAACTGGTAGCCTGAAGCAGAGGAAGGCAGGGTGGATGGACGCTGCATTGGCTGCAAGTGTGAGGTGCTAGAAGCAGACTGGCTGGAAGCCTGGGGTAAAGGCTGATGAGATTGATAGATCTGCTGTCTCAGCTGCTGCACCTGCTGCTGCTGGCTAGAAGCCTGCTGCTGATACTGGGCACTCCCTGGAGAAAAAGGACCAGTATAATCCTGTTGATAGTGGGATACACCCCCAAGGGTCGAGTGCTGTGTTTGGAACTGGCCCACATGTCCCTCACTCCCATACTGACTCCCAAAGCTACTCCCTTGAGGGGGCCCATAGCTCTGTACTGGTCCAGAAGGCCTGCGCTGAGGCGGCTGCTGCCCTCCTGATACCACTGGATCTTTGTTGGCAGCCATATAGTAAAACTCTCCTGCTTCTTTTCTGAAACCTTGGTAGCTCTGATGGCCAGAGCTCTCACCAGGCATTGCTGTAGAGGCTCCTGTTGCTCCACGACGTCCACTGCCAGCACCTCCTCCAAAGCTCTGGAACATCTGGGCCTGCTGGCGGGGGCTGAACTCTTCCAGTCGAGATGAAGTATGCACTTCCTGCGGGTAGCTCTGCTGGTTTCCGTGATAACTACTTTGCTCCCGAAAGGACTGCATGCTGTTCAGCAGCAGAGCAGTAGCTCGAAAGCCCTCCTAAATATGGAGAAAAAGAGAGGGAAAAAAAGGTATGTTTCTCAGTCACACCAGTACCCCGCTCAATTTCCCTGCTTCAACAGCAATTAAAATTTAGTATTTCTTTTCTACTTCCTGGTACATCAATGTTTAACCCCCTTGTCTTGCAACCTGCCAATCTTCTAGGTAATGCAGGCCAGTAGCCTACTACCAGTTGGAGTGCACTTCCAGCATTAATATTTCCCCATCATCATTTACTCGCTGGCTGTGTTTTTGTGTGTCTGAAGAGAGAAACTTCCAACAATATTTGTAAAGTAAATGAGAGCAATCCTCACCATCCAGCTATTCCCTATGGCTAATACTGGGAGTAATCCAAGTATTTTGCTACCATGCTTAAAGACAGGACAAGAACCCCGCAATGCTTTCAAACCACCCTTGGATTTACCACAGGAATGATATCCAAGGTCCACGTTTCACACCAGGAAGATCTCTATAAGCAAACACTCAAGATACAATTGACCAAAGCTCAGACCAAGACAACCCAATGAAAGGATCCATGTGAGTGTGTGAAAGAACTGGCACGAGCATACTCAATCCTCAGTTCCTGAGTAATTCCAGTGACACTCCTAGGTGAAAACCACACAAGACAACACATCGCATTTTCCCCTCCAGCCATCTGCTTTGCTTTACAGGATGGAAAAATAGTTAACTCTATTTAGGAAAAACAGTCTACAACTTCATTTCTCAGGGCTTCTATATTACCTTGAATGAAACATAACTGAAAACACTTGCCAGTCAGAATATGTATGGTTATCTACACTTATATAAGCAACTCATAAGCAAACAAACTCCAGGAAAGCTCTCCTCTGTATTTCAACATATTATTCAGTATGTGGAATTATGACTCACCCTCAAGGACTGGACCATGACTGCAGAATTCTTTGGGGACCCTGGCTAGTCCCTCTATAAAAGCCTCTTACATTACTAGATGCATTAAGTACAGAAATGTACACTGCCTTTGAACACCAAAGCCAAACAAAAAAAGAAAAAAACCAAAACCAAGCAAACAAAACAAACCCCCTAAATTAACAGATGACATAAGCATTTCATGTCTGAAACACCTTTTGGTTTTCTCTTCCTGAAAAAGAATACAGATAAAGCCACCTGGACAGACTCCTTCCTTTAAAAGAACGTTAAGACAATGCTCACACTTTTCCAGGAAACAGAAGACCAACTCCTCAGATTGGAGACTTCCTGGAAAACTTGCCTGCATTATGTTTTCATATTTAGCCATGTTTTGTGTTTGCCACGTTCAGCTGAACCCATTTAGAATAAATTTCTAGCTTTGCACTTAAGTTTTGTTCAAGTAGATCACCAAACTCACAAAAAAACCCAAACAGGCACACAAATGAGATGCAGGCATCCAGTTCTTTTCCCATCTGCCTATCAAGGTTATTTTTTTAACTAACATGTATGTTACCTACAGAAGACTCTATCCTTGGAGCCTTTCATCTGTGTGTAGGCTACAGAACACACAGGCCCCAAACCACCCACAGCACTGCATGTCTCTGCAGCCCCTTTCCTCTAACTCAAAGGCCTCTTTGTGTTACAGCCTTGGTTCATGCAGATTGATGCACATAATAATATTACTAGAATCAAAAGGGAACTGTCAAATTGTTAATACCTCAAATTATGTCTCTCTTCTTCTAGGAAGTCCAATTTTACTGCTGTTTTAATCTTATATTTTAAGTGTCATAAGAAAGATCTGCTGTTTTGCTGAACTTTCACTTTTTTAGCATTTTAAAGACTACATATATCACATGAATAACACTTCTATGAATGCCACACTGTGCCAATCTGTCCAGTTCAGGCTTATTATGGATAAGCTCCTCCTTTTTCTAAATTATTGCTTTTGATGTTTTATTAGTTTGAAGCTCCAGCCCTATTGGGGTAGGACTAAAACTGGAACACCTAAGGCAAGCTTCTTTCCTTTTTTGTGACTTGCTGTTAAGGCAAAAAAACGAGGGGAGGAAAAAAAGGGGAACACAACATACACAGAAGAAAGTTATCAAGCTAAAGGTAAGAGAACATCTACTGCCACTGGCAGATGTTAAAAGTAGCTTCTCTAGATAAGCAGTGTGGGGCTCTGCAATCAGCAACATTCACGCGCCATGCACACCCTGCATGCACACTGCATGCACACCCTGGCTACCACGTGCTTGGCATTCATCCTCTTTTCATGAAAGCAACACTTCCATCCTCTCACAGGCTCAGTCTTCCACAGAATCTCACACTCAGTTTTTAAACATGACATGACCAAAGCTTACTCTGCATAGTCTGGACAAGATCTCAGGAAGCCTCTTCTGCATTACATCTTACAAAAACTTTAATCGCTGAATGATATTCGTTCTCTGTAATTCTACCAACAGTAGAAAACTGTTATGTTTTCCAGCTAATGTATGTTAACAATGCTGGCAAACAGTCTTAAGACTTGTTCACTATTAAAAAAAGAATAATTTTAAATACAATGAATAGAAACAGCACAAGATGCTGTAAAATGCTGTTAAGAACTGGGATACAGTAAAGGTCAACCAAGGCACATATTTTTATCCTCCATAATCTCATGCAATCATGTAACATTTATTTAGTCCAGAAGCTATATATGCTAACTCAAAACAGGGAGAACATATTTTTCTCCTTCAATTTTTTTTTTCAATCTTGGAATTTACCCTGACAAAAAAATAAGAAGTTTTACCAGGACAATACTTGCTTTGAGTATCTCACAAGGAGCCTAACTTGAGTAACATATCTAGCAGAATAGCTGCCAACAAGAAAAAAGGCATTTCATTAATAACAGGAGTAAAAAAAGATAGAATGTGCTCCAACCCATTACATCACTGATAACTTAAGACATATAGCACATTTCCTGTCATTAACGTGCTATAAATACAGAACTATTACAATTACTTCTGCAATAGCCTTTCTTAATAGTAACAGCCCTGAAAAGTACTTATATCTAAGAGCTATACTCTGAGCAAAACCACTGAGAATAATCCCCTGGACAAGTCTTGTTAATAAAATACATTCAGATAGATAAGGCCTTCAAAGTCTACCCTCATCCACATGTAAAAAATATATCTGCTTTATTATCTTTTTACTGGAAGCCTTTAAAGAAAACATTTTCAGCTGGTACATACTCCTCCTCATATAAAACTCCATAATGCCGGTGCACATCCATAATGCCATCCCCAGCAGAAGGGACAAAAGTCCTGCCTCCAAACAAATGTTTTGTTAACACCCACAAATTACACACATTTACAGTACTTTCCAACACACACAAGATGCAACGTCTTTGTTTATTCAAAGGGAAGGTAAGAGTCTGGCACAGCTTTCACTACTCCAGTGTCACACCTACACTCTTGCTACACGTGCATGCAGCTCTCTCAGTAAAGCTGCATGACTTTAAAGTATTTATAGCCTGTAGCTGTAGAGCCATCTAAGCACATCCATCTAGACACTGCAGACTACACTGACTAGGCTAAGCAGTTTGACTTTGCTCCAACACATTCATTTCTCCCCCAACAGTCCAGTAATCAAAACTTGCCTTCAACCTAGCAGGAACAAAGGAAACATATTACAAGCTTGTGTGGCTGATAAAAACAGCCTCACTTATGGAATCACTGCACAGAAGTCTGGAATAGGAAGAAGCAATAGGTCCTCTTACCCAAATCTTGGACTTATTTGTGAAACATGTGAAGTTATTTCAAGCACTGTATCAATTGACCTTCTTCATATCAACTTATTTTTATGCATAATGCAGATTTCCTCTCCTGTTTAATCATTTGAAACAGCCTCACAGAAATTTGTTAACATAGGGGTTCCTCAAAATATGAAGCTACTGCATTGTGACCTTGCTGTGCACAAGATTATCCAATGTTAGTCAACAGCATGTAAGCATCTTTCAATGGTTCCTGCATGAGTATCAGAGTGCCCCCAACCAGCGCTGATTAACAGAACTCATCAGTACTCCCACATCAAGATTACCCTGTGAGATGATCTTCTGCAATGTACCATGCTAGGCTTTCTTTCACAGGCACATAAATCTTTACAACTCTTTCTGTTCTGATTATCAAAGACTGGACAAATAACAGGACAGCTGCCCAGATCTCCCCACATAACACCGATGCCAACATAGTAATGCATCACTACAGACAGCTCATAACAACTGAACTAAAAACCAAAATACTGTGTGGACATGCCTAATTCTTGACTATAAGCCTATAAAAGAGCAAATGAAACCACCACCAGCTCATTCAGTAGGACATAAGTGAGGTCTTTCCGCTTCGTTAAATTTTCTTTAGATTTGGGTTGACTACCGCGATCCATCTGTGCAGAGAAGTCTCAGGCAGCAGTCAAATGCAATATATCTTTAGTGCTCTGTCAAAAGCCTCTCACTTCCTAGAATGCTTATCAGGAAAGAAAATGCAGTTACAGGCAGGTGATGAACAGAAAGACAGTATTTTCCATAGGCAAAAATGTACACAAAGAAGTTGGGAGGGTTACAAAGTGTCCACAGTTCTGATTAAAATACTCACTTGCTAAATGCCGTGCAAGTGACAGAGCCGTACTTGTACAGAGAAGTTTACAGCCATTTCTTGCCACAACTCATACAAAATGCAAAAATCACTACTTTTGTCCTTCCTCATTCTATCTTCTTAAACTAGCAGAGAACACATATAACCAAAACAATCTCAAATTCAGGAGTATATTTTGTAAGAAATAATGTCCATGTTCCAAATTCAGCCACAAATAGAGAAAAAAAGGATTTCCATGTACTGAGTACCATTTTTTTGTCAAGGCCAAGTTGCTAACCCTCATTTCTGCAGGCACAGAATTATTACTTGCACACCCGATCAACAGCTGGGAATAGACTGACCTTGTTTCAGTTTTGGAGGAACACTTTTTAAGAAAAGGCAAATCAGCCACCTATGCCACAAGAAGATGAATTTAAAGATCAAACCTAAGACTACATTTAACAAAGCAACAGATATAACTTATTTCTTCTACATTTGATGCCTTTTTAGAAGAAAAAGGAGAATAATTAAGACTTGTTTTCAACATTATGTGCGCTATAGAAGTAAACCAAGACAGTCAGCCCTTCAAACAGTCACCAGTTTGTCAATGCAGTAACATTCACTGTTCACTTCATTCAGAAAGTCGTGTTTCTGTATTATTCACCACCACGCTTCTAGAGAAAACTACAGCCAGATCTGGCTCTCACCAAGCCATCACCATATATTCTGTCAAACAAACTTACTACATCACTCAAAGCTGAAACAGGATACAGTCACTTACCACAGAGAGCGCCAGACCCTATGTTAATATCTTGTAAAGTAGATAAAAATTAAATTAAACCCAGAATACTGCATTAATGGAAACCAAATTTTATCATTCTAAAAAATCACAGCACGTCTTAGAAACCATACGTAGTGGTTACACATGCTTAAGTACCTATTAATAACACGTATTAGCAACATGTATTGCAAATCAGTGGCAATATTGGTCTCAACACAAAAAAAACCCCAAAAAAACCAACCAACCAAACAAAAAAAAACAAGACAAAACAAACCAGAAAAAAACCCAACACACCAAAACTTATTTTGTCCTTCCTAGTGAAAACTTTTATCAAAAAGTTCCTCAAATGAGCTACAGCTTGGCCAAGTGGATTGTAACTAGCTTCCATCATTTCACAGACACACTATGCCTTCTTTACCAAAATGTCTGCACAGCTTTTCAGAAAGTCATTATGTATTGAGCTTAAATCCAAACAATTAAAAAAATGGTTCTCACAGAGTGGGTGAGGAACAGATGAGTGTGGCAGAAGGAGCACAGTGAGCTTTGTCAGTTGAGAGAGGGGAATGCTCTGGAGATTATTGTGCTAGATAAAATCTACATTCACTCTTTTTCCATATATTTCCTTAAGTGACCACAGAAAAAGCCCAACCACAGTAAGCTTGAGTCAGTGTACCTTCTGATCTCACAGGGGAGATGTGAGTAGACATATTCAAAGCATTCAACTGCTATGATAAAAGGCATCATGTAAACAAATCACAACAAAAAATAATCAAATTTTGCATATGGCTATTACTTGGCTGCTGCTTTCTTCAGTCACATCCAAAATATTTTTGTAAAAAACTCTTTCCGTAACACCAAGAAATACACAGACTTTTTTGCATCTGCAAGTTTTCCTTGCTCACAAAGTGAAAAAAAATAATCTCAAGTTTAGCTTTGCACTTTTAGTGAAGTGTACGGTTAAATTCATATTCCTTAACATGAAGAAAGAAGAAATTTGACAAGAACAACTTCTATAGTAAGTCAGTATTTAAGTTGTAGTGCTATGAAAAAACGTATTTCTAGAAATATAACAAACGATCAAAGTTCAGCAGAATTTTGGCTGATGGTATGTATCTGATTTTATTATTATGCCATTGGTTCTCAGTCTCAATCAACAGAACAGATGCACTTAAATAGCTTTCAAAAATCTACCAACCTCTTGTTGAAAGTTATCCATCCAAATTTTTAACAGACACTGCTATTTTAATAAGAATCTATGCAAATCAGTCAGATTCCATTTTATGTCAAAGATAAAAACAACAATTTTGGGCTCACATATAGGATCAGTCCTCTCTAGCCCAGCTGAAGAGGTCCAGCCTTCTCTCTGGTATTAACATAGCCATTCACAAGCAAGTCAGATCAGGGAACCGATACGGTCAAGAAAATTCTGTGAGGGCGAAAAGCCATTTCTGACCTGACAGATCCATGCACTGTATCATTACACAAACATCTGCACCAGCAAAACAGACACAGCAGGAACTGTTTTAAGTGGCGTGGCTACTGAAGGGCACTTGAAATCAGAAGCTCATATTTAAAAGGCTCTTGGTCTTTACACAATAGTTGAACTACCCTTCCTAACCAAAATGAAAATAATAATGAACCCTCAAGCTCTTTTTTTCTTTCTTTCTTTCTCCAAGCTGCAGATCAGCTGATCGCACATCCTAATCCACCTCATTAGTCCTCCAAAAATTTTGGCAATTCATCACTTCATTACATACCTCTTACTGCAAATTGACCTGTGTCCATACCCCCTATGTCTTCAAGCAGTCAAACATGATATCTGCTCTGGCAGTACAGCAAAATTTGAACATCCATTTCAAGAACCATTTCTGATCTGTTTCTGACAGACATGCAAGACAGGAAGCTCAGCAGAGGCATCACAACTCTCACTAAACTTTCACCTTTCAGTTACAAAACAATAAAAAGGAGATGTCAATTATTAATTGCAAGAGGAAAACAGTGAAGTGAAAGCAGTCTTGTGTCAGGTTCTATCTGCCCAAGCTCTCACTTTCTGTGCAGAAATTTATCCAGTATCTAAAACACTCAGAACTATACAGTGAAGGAAATAAAAGCCTGCCATCCTAACGCATTATTTTTAATCAACTTCTATCATTTTTCATACTAAGCTCTAGCCCCAGCCTTGATGACAAGTTGCTAAGAAGAATACTTAAGGGTCATATTAAACAGCACCTGTAATATGTACTTCAACATAGTCTATACAATTAAATATTTTTATTCTTTTTTCACAACGTCTGGTGCAATGAGCCTGTAACTAAGACTCCTGGGAACTCCTCAAGGCAAATGAAGTAAATTGACACAAAATCTGTATCAGTTATGTGCAAGTATTATTACAATAGAAGCTATGCACTGTACATAAGAATTATATCAATTGATTACGATAAAACCATTATTGAAGATAATACCATCTATTTACATTATAGGCAGTAACATTAAAATCAGGTAGAAATAGAACCTTGATCTACCTAAATTAACAAATTAAAGAATTATTGTTCAATTGCAGAAAAGCTGTACTCAAATTTACACCTTCCAATCATCTTATAGACAGTTTTTATTCCTTTAAGGTAAGACAAAAAATTTCACTTTAACACTTTCAATTTTCACTAGCCAAGGCCATCATTCCTCCTATTCAGCACTTCATACCTCTAAATCAATGCAGATTTAAGAGGAATTTGAATGTGGAAGGTCTGCAAATACTACTGCTATGGCACACTTTAAAAGAAAATACAGTCAAGGCCATATCAAGTTTACTGATAAAAAAATTGGAGAGAAACCTTATTTTTCCCAAACATAAGAACTGTTTGAACTTGTCTCTCAAAAAAAAAAAAAATTCAAAGCATTTGTAAGATTTTCACACTAGAAGAACAAGAACTTTTTCTTTGCCTAACATTTCTCCTTGTCTCCTACAACCTATGTCTTCTAAATCCTTTGCTCATTTTTCCACACTTCAGATTCCACAGCATCTGCCTCAATGTTGAAGCCACAAACTGAAGCAGACACATTCTTACAGTAAGCTTTGTCTTCTGACACTAACAGGGAGTGACTAAGACTACAGCCATACTTACATGGAGACAGGAGAAGCAGTTCAGATTAATACAAAATAACTTTATATATTTAAATAATTCAACAAAGAGACTACTTCAGAGGTAGGACTATTTTTAAGGAGGTCCTCCCCCTTCCTATCTACCCATCCCCACCCCTGCAGGTGTTCTTTAAAATTTTCAGATTGGACCAGTTTCTTGAACCACCTCATTATGCATCCCCACTGCAGCTCCGCTGGCACAACCAAGAGACAGATGAGAAGAGAGAGAGAAGGCAGCACAAAAAATGTTGTAGCAAACAGCTCGCAACTCCTGAGGTTTATACTTAGCCTTGGCCTAAAGCACTTAAATTGGTTCACTCTCACCAGCTCCCCCACTGAGTCAAAACCTTTCAGAAGCAATCTTTTTGTGTCAACTTTATGCATATAAAGTGATTAAACTTCTAACACACCTCAGTTAGAAGCCTGAAAAATCTAGTTTTTAAACTCAAGCCACTGTAACCAACAAAATCCACACTTCCAAGTTTTGTTGCCACAGCCAAAGGCAGGGAAGGTCAACAGCAGTCAGACCGCACCACAGGTACAAAATTAACTCTAATAAGCAGTTCACAGAAATTAACGACCTACAATTAGAGACCTTCTCACAGGCGGGTTTTAAAGCCTTCTCCTTCCCCAGAGGATTTCTGTATCACCACAGTGATAGTGTCAGGAGTGTTCCACTGCATGTATTCCATGTTGTATCCTAGAGGATATACTCTTAAGGAAGTCAGCAGTTGAAAAGAAAGAGGAGAGATAAATCCAAAACCAGAGCAGAAAAAAAGCCTCTGTAAATACCGATTAGCGGAGGATGACAAAGATACTGCATTCAGAGCATAATTTTTGGAAATGCTAGAATTAACATTTGAAAGTAGGACACAGGGAGTTTAGATGGTCCACTACTCTCAGAACCAGTCCTATCATTCTCTCAAATTCTCACACTCCTGCAGTCACTCATCTTGTACACCAGGGAGTAGGGAAAAAGACAAAACCAGAAGACTCCACTGTTTCCGTCTCCACCTCTGTCCTCTCATGAGGAGGCTAAATAAAGAGGTACAATTAACAAAAACCATACACGAAGGATAACATATAACCATTTCATAATGCTAATGTAGTCCTAATGTTATATTACAAAAAAAGGAGGACTAGATCTCTTTTCACCTCTGCTCTAAAATGTTCCAACTTTCTATGAAAAAATGAAGTTTGCTACCTTGTTTCTACTAGAAAGATGGCAACTAAATGACTTTCACCTTGAGAATTGTCCTTGATTTAATTCCTCAAGTCCTGTTACCCAACTGACCAAAAGGACCTTACACCTTAGCTTAATCCAGAAAGGCAATGCACATAGAGCCAAAATTCCATGACTAAACAGAGACCAACAAAGACTTTATAAACATTACTGTTCTGCGGATAAGCAAAGACATTTATTTCCTAAATCCTCCTCCCTTCCACTTTCAGGAACTCCCTAATGCTGTTTCTCATTGAGCTAAGAGATGTGCTTTCACTGGTGGGTTTGACCCAGGTTTACTGAAGTTTTATTTTTCTGCCAGCTTTGACAGGCTTTTGACTATGCAGCAGAGTATAATTAACCTCTTCTCCTCCCCTTGCTATTTTCAGCAGCTCTATTATATATACACCCCCCCTTTGGTTTTCCATAAATTCCACCTTTCACACATAAAACAAGCTATATTCCTGCAAGGCAAAAAGGCAAGGAAACAAACAAAATTAATACATGACAAGTCAAATTTCTATACCCCAAATGCAGGACACTACCATCACTGAAATAAAAATGTACTCAACCAAGCAATTCGCAAGCAAGAACACAGTTTGTCTCTGATAACCAGAATACAAGAGACACCTAATATAGAAAAGGTGAAAAACATCAAATGTAGAAAAATGCACAGAGCAAAAGGAAAAAAGGCCAGAAAGCAAGAATCCCTGCTTTCCAAAGTAAATAACATATTAGTTGAAGTCAGAACTGTAAAGGTGCAGAATACCACACAGCTCATCACCAAAACCAGCGCCCTACTATAGCTGGCAAACAATTCTGCAGCAGAGTTCTCTATGCATTCTCAGAGTAACATGGGATGAGATGTTTCTCCATTAAAATGCAGTGATTTAGATGAAAGGGAGATAAGAACAGCACAGTTCAGTTTTCTCATGCAAAATAAAAAGTGTCACTTAGGCGCAATTCTCAGTTATGCTCCTGCTACTTCCGCTCTCCAACACTACAGAAAAGAATCTGCCACTCACTCAGCAATGCCCTGCAATACAAGACAATCTGCTACCTCCTTCTGTAACGATTTTGCCCAACCCATTTAATTAACTGCCAGCTAAGTATCTATTATTATTGTACTCATCAACACGTATCTAAAAGACCAATTTTATGTAGCAACACACACAAGGTATGGTCAGGATCAAGAATATCAGAAAATCAGATGCACACATTTCAGGCTAAAATGTTGGATAAGGGAAGGAAGAGAAAACTCCTCCATCTCCACACATGAAGTAAAATACAGAAAACTTATAGGGGGCAAACCAACTTACACAACATGACAGAACACTGTTGAATTAGTTCTTTTTACCCTGAATGCAAGATGAGAAACAAAAGAGAAAGACATGGTTTATAGCATCATGGAATCCAATGGCTTGTAAAAGACCTTTAAGATTATCAAATCCAACCTGTCTTATAGAACTGACAGAGCCACCACAAAATCATGTCCTTAGCCACAACATCTACACCTCTTTTTAAATACCTCCAGCGATGGTGACTCCACCACTTTGCTGGAGAACCTGTTCAAATGTTTGACTTCTTCAGGTAAAATATATTTCTTAATATTGAATCTAAAACCTCTCCTGGCACAACTTGAGGCAATCTCCTCCTATCCTATTGCTTGTTACTTGGGAGAAGAGACTGAACTATACCTGGCTACAGCCTCCTTTCAGGTTGTGTAGAGAGTGATAAGGGTCTTCCCCTGAGTCTCCTTTTCTCCAGGTTAAACAACCCCAGCTCCCCCAGCTACTCCTCCTAAGATTTGTGCTCCAGACCCTTCACCAGCTCCCCTGCCTTCCTCTGAATGCACTCCAGCCCCTCAATGTCCTTCTTGTCAAAGCTGGATTCAAGGTGACTCACAAGTGTACAGGGGCTGGCCATACTGTATCTGATAGGAGCCATATTGCCACTGGCCTTTTTGGCCACCTGGGCACACACACTGGCTCGTGCTCAGCTGCTGTCAATCCACTGGGCTGCTTTCCAGTCACTCCAGCCTGAGTCTGCCGCAGGGCATGGTGCTGTTACAACCCAAGGGCAGGACCTGGAACTTGGCCTTGCTGAACCTCATACCGTTGGCCTTGGTCCACCAACCCAGTCTGACCAGATCCCTCTGCAGAGCCTTCCTGTGCTCCACCAGATCAACACTCCTGCACAGCTTGGTGTCATCTGCAAACTGACTGAGGGTGCATTCAATTCCCTCACCCAGATCATCAATAAAGACATTAAACAGGATTGCTTCCAGCACAGAGCCCTGGGAAACACAACTCGTGACCAGCTGCTAGCAGGATACAACTCCATTCCTCACCACTCTGAGACTGGCCATTCAGCCAGGTTTTCACCCAGCAAACACGGCACCCCTGCAGGCCACGAGCAGTTTGTCCACGAGAATGCCGGGGGAACACTGTCAAAAGCTTCACTACGGTCCAGCTAGGCAACAGCCTCAGCCTTTCCTTCTTTCACTAAAGAGGTAACCTTGCTGCAGAAGGAGATCAGGTTGGTCAAGCAGAACTTGACTTTCCTAAATATGTGCTCACTAGACCTGGTTGAACCATACATGCCATGTGGTTGTGGCACTTAAGGTCTGTTCCATGACATTCCTGGGCACAGAGGTCAGGCTGACAGACCTGAAGTCCCCTAGATCCTCCTTCCAGCCCTTACTGTAGATGGCCACCAGGTTTGCCAATTTCTAATCACCTGGGACCTCCCCACGTAGCTGGGACTGCTGATGGAAAGCAGCTCAGGGAGCACTTCTGCCAAGTCCATCAGTACCCGTAAGTGTTGTAGCAGGGTCACTGACCATTTTCCCTTGGATTACAGGAGCTTCTTTCTTCTTCTCATCCTTGTCTCCCAGCTCCGGGGACTGGATGCCCAGGGAACAACTGGCCTTACCATTACATACTGAGGCAAAAAAGGCATTAAGTGCCTCAATCTTTTCCTCATTCTTTATCACTTTGTTTCCCCGCAGATCCAATAAAGGACTCTCTTTGGCCATCCTTCTGTTGCTAATGCATGTCACAGAAACGATTTTATTGTCTTTCATGGTAGCAACCAGACTAAGTTCTAGTTAGGTTCTGGACTTCTAATTTTCTTTCCGTGTAACCTCACAACATCCCTGTAATCATCCTAAGTTTAACACCCCCTGGTTCAAAGGTTGTCTCTGTTTTAATTTCCCCAAGTTCCAGCCAAAGCCCTCTGTTCAGACAGACCAGTCTCCCCTGCTGGCTTATCTTTCAGCACATGGTAACATCCTGCTCCTGTGCTTTTAAGACTTCCTTCTTGAAGAATGTCCAACCTTCCTCTACCCTTCAGGAATGCCTTCCAAGGGGCTCTGTCAACTAGGCTCCTGAACAGACCAGACTCCCCGCTCTCTGGAAGTCCAATGTGGAAGTTCTGCTGACTCCTCTCCTTACCTCCACAAGAACTGAAAACTATCCTTGCATGATCACTCTGCCCAGGATGTTCTCTGACCACCACATCATCAAACAGTCCTTCTCTGTTCACAAACCACAGGTCCAACAGGTGCCTTCCCTAGTTTTCCACCTCTTCATTTGTGTCAGGGGACACACACTCCAAGAACCTCACACACTGTTTCTGCCCTGATGTTTTGTATTTCCAGCAGAAAACATAATGCTAATCACACAGCATTCCATACATTTATCATATAACCATTTATGTTATTTTTTTTTAAATCACATTTCCACTATTCCAGAACATCTATTCATAGAAACCACTGTTAAACAAATTGAATCCCAGGGAAATTCAAGAGTATCCAGGCATATGACCAAAGGTAACAGCAAATTGCAGATACTGAATTGAAGGTTGATTAACAACACTGCATTACGGTGTATGAAGGTTTATGCCTATTTTGGCAAGTATGACAGCACATATTTTTCTTTCAGCTAATAAGTTTTAGGTATGTTTTTCCCAGTCATTAGTGATGCTGTACAGGGACAAAAGTCATTCAGTTAGCTTTGTTAATACCAAGTCTTTAGATCAGTTAAAAGCTATTAAAAAGACACTTTGCAGCATCTAATTTTAAAATGAAAGCGATATGAACAATACTTCCAATAAACTGTACTAAAGCTTCCAGCATAGCAGCTCCCTATACAATTTCTAGTTAAGTACTGAGCTCTTATCAGTGCTCATCAGAGGGTTCTGTTTAGGATTTGCAATTTACTAGCAATTAGATGACTGAGTTCATACTAGTAAAATACTACAAAATATGTCATCATATTCCAGCACAGAATACACAATGAATTCCATAGACAGTTATTGGTATGAACGCAGGCATGCTGTGTGCTTGCAATGAAGAGGTGGGGGAAAAGAAAATAATTTTCATAGCTTTTTTCTATTTGTTGCATCACAATTCAGGCAAGAAATAACGGCCTTCCCAAATGAAGAATAGGTCAAATCTCAAGGGACTCAAACCAGGGCTCCCTGACAAAGAACCTGATAACACTTTTTCCCCCTCTGCCAATACCATCACAGGTTACAAAGACTGTGCTAAAAGAGAAATACCAAAAGCACTGGAAGAAACACAAGCATATTCACTGTCACCAGGCTGAGCTCACAAGAGGAGCTTTTGGTTACCACTTTTGGTTACCACTGCTTAGCTCCATTCTTGAGGAAGCACTGGTAAGAGGCAAGAAGAAACAGGAGTCTTGCCGCAAGATCACTGCTCTGTTGTAACCAAAACTGGAAGTTTGACTGCTTGTGCTGTTGTTCATGAAGGCAGCAAGAAGTTCAAGAGTTGGTAAAATGCAATTCTACTTTCTTTTTGTCTTCAAAGGCAAACAGGCAGCAAAGCACAGAACACCCAGAGCAGATCTTATCTTCCAACAGGGCCAAACAGAATCTACTGTTGACTACATGTCAGGCTTGATTTTTGAATCTTTGGGTCTTGCTTTTTATTTTTGTCCCTTCCTGTCCTTAAAATGAAAGGAAACCCATGTACATCCATAATGAAGAATGTCACATGCTTTGCCAAGTGACCCCAAACAAATCAATATGTATCTTATGTATCAGTGGAAAGGCTCAGCTGAAGCAATCAAGCAGTGGTGCAGCCAGACACCAATGTGATACAGACACACCAGCAGTGCTCTCTGTACATGGCTGAAGCCATCTTCAATTTTCCCAGTTCAGTCAAGACTGAAGTCTAGTCAAGAACTGTCAGGAATGGGACCAAGGCAATAACTGAACCACCTTTTTTTCCCCCCTTTATAAGTAAGAAAAGTTTGATAGGAACAGAATTGAACACCAGGATCCCATTGCAGGAATAGCCTCTCCTGCATGATTTTAGAGAAGTATACACCTCTGCTTACAGTATGTTTGTGTTCTCTATCAGTAACACTAAATGTTTTTCTACAATAAAGAAAATTCTATATAGCATATCAACACTAAGAGAAGTGGGTTTAAACACTTAAGACTGCCTTTATTTTTGATTTTAGAAGTCCAAAAGCTAAACCAGAAATTAAAATGTTATTTTGAAAGAGATTTCACCAAAAGCAGTCAATAAAAAAACATCTTTTGCTATCAAATCGCAGTTTTAATTTCTTGAATGGGAAGAGTTGGTTGGTTTCTGTCTCCACCAACAAATCAGTTAGTTGGCTCTTCAGAAACTGCCGTCCATAATCTTCCCCATTTCAGAGGCCTACCATGGGATTAAGTAACACAAAATCTCACACAGCCAGTTAAGGCATACTCTGAAGTCTGAGAAGCCAGCACTGCCAAGAGCATTACTAAATCTTTGTAACTTATAAGAACTCCAGTTCCCAAAACATGAGTGTAAAACTTTTCTTTAGTACAAAACATAACTGAACAAGGTATGAAAAGAAAAACACACGCTTTAATTAAAAGCTATCCCACCCAAATGGAGATCTTGCATGCCCTGTGTCAAAAGGCAAGATACACATAAGCCAGCTACAAACTCTTAAATATCCTTATCTAAAATTATAGAGAAGCCAAGGAAGCAGCATGAAATTATTCAATTTTATTACATATTGTGCCCTCACTGCAGATAGCAGCATGCCAAGCTGTCAAATAGCAACAGGACACCTGCACTGCAACTCTCATGGAGGGACCCTTCCCAGAGCAGCATTGTTGCCATTTTGCTGTGTCCAATGGGTGGGTTAGTTAAACGTGACCTAAAGAGGGAGAAAAGGGGTGTGCAATTATTTTCTTTTTAACAGAGCCCAAAAAGGTCTTTGCACACATTTCCACAACAGGAAGTGGGAGAGGGAAAAAAACCCTCAAAATCTTGCACATTTCACTCTCTGTCCCACAAACTTCATACATGTATGTATCAATCACAGAACCATTAAGAATGTTTTTGCTCACACTGAGTACCCTTTAAAATGTAGCAAACAGGTTAGTAACAGCCTATTTCTTTAGCTGAAGATTAAGGAAGCCACTGACAATAAAAAGAGGTCCCCTTTACAACTAATACACAAATAAGTTCTCTTTCATTTAAATAACCTTCACTTCTTATTTATGCATTATAGAAACAGATTTACCCCTTTAATAAAAGTTTACTTCAGCCTATTTTTACATAGCATTAGTAACAAAGAAAAGAAACTACAACAAAACCAAAATTCCTGATCTCCTATCAAAGTCACAAACAATGAAGCTGCTCCTACAGCTTCCATATAGGGGACCATGCTTAACCTGCCCCAGGCTGCAAAGGTACAGGAAAGTATAGGTTTCAGCAAAAAACCATGCTTCATCAATCCCCAAACCTCTGAAAAGTGATTTAAAGGTCAAAACACACACAATTCTACTAGAAAGGATGCTGACAGACTTAGCTTTAAGTCATCTGAAGAATACCAAACCAGCAAAGAAGTCCAAAGTCCAAGAAGTTCCTCCTAGACATTTCAACCTAACAACACAAAGCCCAAAAGCTATCCCAAAACGACAAGATTTAAAAGAGTACAATAGGAAAGCAGTATTTTTAATATAAAAAATGTTGTCATACTTTCACTCAAATGGCATAGTAACTTGCTTGTTAATTTAACCAGAATACACAATATGCATTTCAGCATTTACAGCAATTTACAGAAATGAGGAATGACTATCCTCCTCTCCTTGAAGCATTAACAAAGTTTAGGAGACAGATGACTGAGCAAATAAATCTTTTCCCTTTTCTTAACAGTAATTCTCTCTGCAATATACTAATGCAGCTGCCTTTTTAAATGCCAGTGGAACCTAATATTAAGATTAAATAATACAGCTTCAAACAACTCAACGTGAAATAACATGGAACCCTATTTAAAGATGTGGATCTAAAGAAAAAAAAACCAAACAAACAAAAAACCCAATCAGAAACATTTCAGTCAAATTAAAACTCAACAGTACTAAAAATTGCTTATCACATACACTTAACCAAACGCACTTGGTTAGGCTGCATAATACCCATTAAGCCTCAAAAAACAAGTTTCTCTGACAAAAGAAGTCTAGAAAATGTGTAAAAGAAATCAGCTCTTCTTGAATTGAGTTCAGCCAATGTGCTACAAACCTAATCCAGAAGCTGCTGTATCTCCATCATCCAGTCACTTCATTGTTCTATAAAATCTGAGCAGAGGTGATCCAACTGCTCCATGCACAGCTATTGGTCAGGAAGCATGCTAAAAATCATACTCTCCAAAGAATTACCCATGCATACAGCAACAGATGGCAACAAGCGACACAGACATGAATAGCTTTCAAAATGCTAACCTAAACACAGAAAGCTCTGAAACTCAATCCCCCCACAGGTGTATCTCTTTTTCTTTTGTTTTCAAAGGAAGACTTAAAAACCACGGAATGGTACAGAAAACAATACTGCAATTTAATCAAACTGCCTGCCTTTTTAATGAAGGAAAAGACATTATGCACAAGAAATAAGGATTCTAGTGGAGCCAAATCTACCCAGAGAGACAGTCACTTGTTGATTCACACACAATCGTGCTCTTATTTTCAGGTTAATAACAGAGCCCCAGTACCATGAGGCAGCTCTGATACATAGGTTAGAACATTTATGTTACGTAACTTTCCCTCACTCCTTCCCTCAAGGCAGGAAAAATAACTTGCAACTGCAGCCCTAAACACAACTTCCAGCAAGGTAAGCACCATTAAGAAAAGACAAACTGATCCTCACAGCAGCCCAAACACATTATATCCTGATTATCTCTGCAGATAAGCTACTGCTACGTTGAACCTCCAAAAAGCAGAGAGGCACCACAAACCTCAAGCATTCCCAACACAGCCTGTCCACCTACTACAATCCGAGCACTGTGCATCCATCTTCTTCAACAGTTTTACTCGTTTATCTCTTGAACGAAAACACCAAATCCCACAAAAACTTCACAATTCTTGCAAAAAAACATTCTTCCGGGACAGAACAGGTGGGCACCCCCCCAGGTGGCACGAGGGCGTCTTCGAACACACGTAAACAATCATTTTTTTTTTCTTTAAAGGAAAAAAAAAATTAAAAAAGGGGGGCGGGGGAAGGAGAAGGTTCAACTTCCCAGGAGCCCTTTCACAAGCCCCTCGTACCCAGCGCTCGCCCTCCGACTCACGGATGAGACCCTCACATCCCCTCCCACACGCCCAGGCGACCTCGGCTTCCCCCGCCAGAAGCTCGCACTCCGTCCCCAGGCCTCCCCCACACACCGACACAGCCCGGGCGAGCACGGCCTCCCCTTACCTGAGACACCCCCCCCCCGCCCCCCGCCGCCGTGCCCGGCGCCCTCCGCCGCGGCGGGCGGGGCGGGGGCGGCTCAGCAGCCGGGGCGGCGGGGCCGGGGGGCGGGCGGGAGCGCGGGGGCGTCCGGTTCCATCCTCCTCCCCTCACTCACACCTCACACACACACACAGGAAATAACACGGGGTCACCTGACCCCCGGCAGCCAATGGCGGCGGGCGGCGGTGGAGCCAGCGCGCGCGCCAGCGGGAACGGCGGCGCGAGGCGGCGGGTCCCGGCCGGGCGAGCGAGGGATGGAGGGGATGGGAGAGGAGGGGGAGCGCCTGCGCGCGCGCCCCCGCGTGCAGGGACGTGCCTTCGCGCGCGCGCGGAGGGGGGGAGGAGGGGGGGGCGGCGCGCGTGAGGGAGCCACCGCCCCTCCCACCACCACGCGCCCGCTTAAAGGAGCCGCGCGCCACCCCCCCACGTCCCGCGCGTTCGGAGCACGTGGGCGAGGCGCGCCCGGTGCGCATGCTGCCTCACCCCGCCCCTGCGGAGGGCACCGGGTCTCCCGGCCTGGGCTCCGCGCCGCCCTCCGCCCCTCGGGGCAGGCACCGGGGCAGCTCACGTTTCCCTCTCCTCGTAAATCAATGCCGCCCTTCTCCACCCGCCACCCTCACCCTCCCCCAAGTCATTTTAAGAACCGGCTTTACTCCGCTTGCTCACTTATCTCCGCCCGGCCTCCCCACCAGGCGCGGCGCGTCCAGCGACGGCCGAGCCCTGAGCCGGCCCGGAGCCCCGGAGCACACCCCGAGGCGGCAGTCGGACCGTACGGCGGGGCTGGGCGGGCCCCGAATCGGAGGTGCCTCAGCGGAGGCGCGGGGATCTCAGGAAACAACATGGAGGCGGCGGTGCCCGGGCTCTCCTGCCCGCGCAGCCCGCCCGGCCGCGACCGCCAGCCCAGAGCCTCCCGGCCATCAGAAGTGGCACTGCCAACCCTCCGAGTCCCCACTGGCTTTGCATTTGGGAGTCCGTGGTGTCTAGTTGCACTTCTGTTCTGGAGAGATAATTAGGCTTTTTTCAGATCATTCACGAGTTTTTGGGTTCGAGAGCGAGAGGGCAAGGAGGCTGCGGATGGGGCAGCAATAGAGCAAGGATGCAGTGCCTGTCAAATCATTACCTCCTTCATTTAAGCCCAGCAAAGGAAGCTCTATATGACATTACAGTTTCCTCCATCTGCCACTCAGAACATTTCACGTGAAAACTCAGTAGGGCTGGCAGTCTGCGAAGCTCTTAAGTGCTGGACAGAGAAAGCTCAAGCAGCATTTAATACTTGCTTTGCCAGGAACTTACTGAGCAGATATGACACTTTCAATAACTGCCCTGTTTCCCAAGCTTTGTTTCTCAGATCCTCAGCAAGCCGTATTCCGAGAGTAGGCCTCTGCTCAGAGCTCATCCAAAAGGCAATGAACTGCTGAGAAGGACTGTGTTGTAAACACAGCCAGTTGACAACTTCACTGATGGCTCCTCCACAGGTGACTCGCTTTTTATGAAAAATAAATACAAACCACGGCATCTCATACCATGCATTATCTGTCAAAAATAATTTGGAGGCTGGCTGAAATTCCATCTAGAAAAGCCTAAAATGATGCCAGTAGTCTGGGGAAAACAACCAGAGCAGACAACAATTACATGTGCTTCTACCATTTGTCTTTCAAGTTAACAATTTGTGGGTGCTAGGGGCTCCCCAGCTGCTGGTCAGGCAATCGTGCACCTGGAGCATCTAGGAAAGACTTGCCTGCTCCTCTACTCACTCGAATTGGAACTCGAGAGGCACTGGCTCCTTTTTGAGGCGAGTCTACTGCTGTGATCTACGCCTTGTCTCCTTCAGATGAGAATACTGCGATGCGCTCTGCATCATCTCCCTGAAATTGCAGCTGGAGCACACAGGCACTGCCTTACTGCGAGCTCTCGTAGCACTGTAGGCCCTGCTCTCCTGGGCACTGGCTGCCCATTCACAGGTGGTGTTTCAGGCACGCTGCTTCGCTCACACGACGTGGAGGCCATCGCTTCCTTCACCTGGACAAGAGGCTCTGGCAGCACGTTCACAGTGACAAACCGCGAGGTTGCTCTCATCAGAAACAGCCACATCAGTTTCATCAGAAACAGTCTTGTTGACTGCCACGGCATGCTAAGAGCTTGGTTAGAGCAGCATTCCCCCTGGGGATCCAGGACTGTGATAAAAGCTGTAATGGGGTGGGGGAACTCGATAAGATTTTTATAATTTGGTTTTCCATTACCTGTTTTCTGATTTTGAAGTGAGGCATCAGTTGAGGTCAATCCTTTATGTAGATTTATAAGGTAGGAGTGCTTAGAGCACTCTAACTAAAGCTAAACTTAAACTTACCTTAAGATAAAACTCTTTGGTATATAAAAAAACATGACAGCATGCCTTATGTAGATAAGCTTGTTATAGCAAGGTATTTTTTACCTAATGTCTAAAATGAAGTTGCAGCATAAACAGCAGAAATTTTGTAAAATACTCCAAAATGCATATAAAAATACAAGGACAGCAACCATTTCCAAGTCAAACATTTCTCAAAGAACCAAAAATAAGTGAGGTCACAGAGTTAAATATCTGGATCTCTAGTCTGCTGCAGAGCAGCATTTCCCATCTCCGTTATGACTACTTTGCAGGCGTTACAAGGGAAATACAACAGGAGTTGCTTTTTAAAATATTTAAAAACTTGAAAACTATATGGCTGATTTTGAAGGATGAACTGAAGTTTTAAAAGATGCTATAAATGCAGGCAATTGTCACACCATCGTCAGCTGTTGCACTACAGCAGGCATCACTGGTTACACACAGGGTCAATTTAAGTGCAGAATGTAAACAAAATTATCAAAACTGTATTAGTTAAATATCACGCAAGTAGAGGCGCCATATCCTTAGCAGCTTTCCAAGTGATATATCAGGCTTCAACGTACAACCCCACTGAGCTTAATGGATAATTTAATTCTCTCAGAAACTAATTTTTGGCTGTCTGCAGACTCCAGATGAAAAACCACTGTCATTAGTACACCTTGTTCACATTGCCAAGT
This sequence comes from Fringilla coelebs, assembly GCF_963513975.1. Classification (NCBI taxonomy): domain Eukaryota; kingdom Metazoa; phylum Chordata; class Aves; order Passeriformes; family Fringillidae; genus Fringilla; species Fringilla coelebs. The sequence goes on along the minus strand of NC_140033.1, from coordinate 48,211,913 downwards.
TCTCCTTTGCCACTGAACATTTCATTTTCTTTCCAGAAGAAAGAAATTCAACCTTCTGACTTGGCCATTTAGGGACATCTACCTACTTGACCACTGTCAGTTAAACAAAAAAAATTGTTATATATAAAACATTCCTAGGACTAATGACGAAAGTAACCCCATCATGCTACTAGGGCTACAATCCCACACACACGATCAGGGTGGAAATCTAACATCCATGCAAAGCCTTTCTACTTCAGGGTAAAGTCCTCAGTTGCATCTATATGCTCTCACCCTTCAATTTTGAAAAGAAGAAAAAACCCCAGGGATTTAAGGCCAAAAATGGCTACAAAAAAACCAAACCAAACCAAAAATCCCAAACCAAATAAAACAAAAATACAAACAACAAAAAAACCCAAAAATCAAAAAAAAAACCCCAAACCAAACAAACAAACCACCAAAAGCATGTAAAGGATCAATTTTACAATCAACACAACAACTGAACAGGTTTGAATGTAAATTTCCAGCAAATACATTCCATCGCCCAAGAATAAGTGCTATAAATTCAGCAGATGTGCTATATCATAGTCGTAAGAAAGACTGAAGTCTCTGCTTTTAGTGTAAGAAAATCAGCTCGGCCATAATTGTCAAGAGCCACCATGGTACTACCACAAACTTCCCAAATCCTACCTACATCCTCCCTGAAATCCTCCCTGCCATCTCCTAATCAAATTACTTTTGAGGACAGAGGGACAAATAAGGCAGGAAAATGGCCTCAAGACTTGACACCCTCCTCTATGATGGATGGGCAATTCTGAGCAAAATTAAGTCCCCTGAGTAGCCCTCTGGGTTAGTGCCACTGCTCCCACCAGTGCTGCTGTCATTACACACATGCAAGCAATGCTGCGTCTTACTGCACATGAACACTGCGATAGCTAAAGCAAACGTTTTTCCCTGTTATGCCTTAATGTAAGGCTTACCTTGCAATTCCCTTTCCCCCCCTCACAGATCCCAGCGAAAAATTGTCCTTCTGACCCCAAGGGGACTGACAAATGGAGATGGAGAGTCTCCTCCTGTCTTTGAGGTCACCACTTCTGATCTAGCCGTAATTCAGTAATTACTCAGTTCGTGTGGCTCTCCAGAAGCATACATTAGCAGCTTGGAGGGGGAACAGAAGGATGACACCATTCCTGACCTCAACCACCTCTCATCTTCACACACTCCCTGAGCTCCCTCTGCCTGGAAGGGGGGAGGACAGTAAGTGATGCAGGATGGGGGACTGAGAACAAATTTGCAGGTAACATAGGCTGGAAAGGCTCCGAGCACCCCAGTGTTTGTTAGAGCGAACATTTCTGAATGCAGCTGGTGGGGTCCTCTGAGAGATTTCTTCTTTACAAAAGGTTTCACTGTTGATGCAGCACTAGGAAGGTGAAGCCTCCATGGAGTCAGGCACACAGGTTTCTCACAGACATGGCCCCTGTCCCCTCGAAGTATCCTAATCTATTCCCCTGTTACACAATTTCATGTCATGCACAGGCTCACCACTGCACTTTTACAGCTTTCATCTAGAGGCTCTCAGATGCTATGGGAATGGGCATTAGTGACTACCTTGAAGATAGATAATACAAAACATGACAGCAAGATTGGGCACCTACAGGTCACAAAACTGGGGACTGAAACTTATATTTATGGTGGGACAGCTACATCTTTAAGCGAGTGTAAAGCACGGGCAGCTCACCTGTTTCTCTTTCTCCAAGAAAGACATCAGCATGGCTACATTCATTAACATTTCCTACCTCTTCTTACCCAGCCCCAGGATTTCCCATACCTTCCTCCTATTTTTTTTACACTTAACTTCAGATAAAAAGTGTTACATCTGAACCTACACAAGGGAGAAGCAGTATCAGACATCTCCCAAGGAACTGCAGCAAAGACAGAGAGGGCTCTCCTCTCATTAATTCACTGATATTTAACTTTTCCCCTTAAGACTATCAAAGGATCTGTGCTTGCTGGAAAATATTTTTGACAAGCACAGACTTTTCAGCCTACTGATGGTCATGTCTTAGTTGCATCACTTGGAAGGTGCTCTCCTCCAGACACTGGGAATGTCTCCATAAGCAATATTGTTAAGTCCTACAGCCCCTTCCTGCAACAGAACAACTGGATTGATAGACTTTGGAGCATCTCAAAGGAAGGAAAATGATAAAGCAACTGAAGGTAGGTAGTGTGAATCATAGCAGGAGAAAAAATTAAAACACTGCAACACTTCTGCCTTTTCATCTTCCCATTACAAAGAGCTGATTCATGAAAATAAGATCTTTGTACCTTAAGACCTCCTCTGCTTCTTCTGCTTCTTCCTTTTGCTTCCTGCCAAAAAGCTGCTTCTGGCAAAATAGAATTAGTGGCTGTGAAAGTGATTGTGATGCTGCAGACAAAAGAATCTGAGTCCAGCAGAAAAAGCGAGAAACAACAGAAGCTGAACTTTTAAGGAAAAGCCAATCAAATTTCCATGCAGATGCCCAAAGTAATAAAGGTGGAAATTAAAACAGAAAGCCATACAAATGTGATTCTCCAGCAAGACTGTCTCCAACAAGGCAGAAAAGTCCATCAATAAATCTTCATTATCTGAATTGCTAACCATATCTAAATAAAAGTAGAAATTCAAACATTAGAACTTGTCTTTTTAAATTATCTTACATAAAATCAAGTCTGCCTTGCCTGAACATGTTTTACAGAAAGGGATTTTTTTCTCTCTTACTTCTGCTAGCCCTTTACAGAGGTTTCATTTGCTGGGGTGGCTTTTTCTGCCTATGGGGAAGTGGGAATTTCTGGGCTTAACAAGCACAAATCCCCATGACATATAGTTCCAAATTTCAGAGGCAACTAAGGTTTTGATTCTTACTTTGCTCCCTGTTGGCTTCCTCCCTGATGTATGCAATAGCTGTTGAATCTCAGCTGTTCCAACAGGAGAGAAAAAAAAGGTCCCTGAAGGAACAGCTTTAGTTCTTCCCATCACCTTGCTGCTACCATGCTCCAGAATTGCAGGCACATGAAACAGCACATAAGAAGAGCTTGCAGCAGCAAGAGGCCAATGCAGAAAGCATCAGACTGGACCAAAACCAAGAGAGTCTTCTATATTCATCTGGTAGGAAGTCTGTACTTATATTGGGTAGTAGAAACCTAAGGAAGGGTCCACTAAAGATAGACATTGCAGGAAATCTCATTAACTTCTTGTCATAGAAATCAACTTCTGTGCTTTTTTTTTTTTTTGTTAGGTATAGTGATGTCCTCTGGTTCTGACTGATCTGAGAGACTGGTTTGTTGAAAATATTTTTAAAGTTCCACCACAGTTACTTACATATCTCCTCTTGCTAACAGAATATGAGGGAAAAAAACTTATTTCAACACAACCACTTTAATTACTTTGTATCTCGAGACTCATTTAAGTTTATTCAATGCTCAAACACTCTAATTCTACATTTCAGAAGTTATTAATTTCTTATTTTAGTGCCCTGCATTACTTTAAAGTTCCACTCAAATCCAAATCAGGATAGGGCACATGAGAACATATAGAACTTACAACTTTGAAGGCAAAACTTCCACTATTTATGAACGCTACTGACACATTTGGGGGTGGGGAAAAGTAGCGTATTTTCATTCACATTACCTAACCCAAGTGATGAAAACGCTTTGAAAGCTATTATAACAAACACAAAGACACAACTGTCCTCAGTTAAGAAAATGAGTCTCTAATTTTTAAAGGCTGGACAAATCTATCTTTAGAGAGTCCAAGCCACATAGTAAAATCTTAAGCAACTTGGTTTTGTTTCAAGATTTGAGGAATTCTTCCAGGTGCCTACTTAAGTTCAGGTTTAAACTAACAAAACCTCTGCTTACATATCATGGCTTTCATCAATCCTCTTGAAATTATCTTCTGCAGATGGGAATCCTGCTGGCACTCACATTTGTCCTCAGAGATGATTAGGACTGAAGGTCTCCCATTTAACTTCTGTAAATGTGCTGTGAGTAATTAGACCTAAACAAAATACTGCCAGTTCCATTAGGGCTCTGAAAATAAGGTCAGCACTTCTTAGAACAGCCAAAGCAAGAACAGATACCTCAGCAAGCACAGTTCATGTCCACCTACCAACTCAGTAAGTCTCCACTGGTTTTAACAAGTTTAGGAAATAGCCCAAACTTCCAAATGAGAAACAAGCTATCCCAGCACTGACACTTTCAATGAGAAGCGGCAGCATTAGGCGTGGAGAGAAACCATTTCACCAGGGTGAAATTTCACATTCCCTGGGATACCCGCCCCCAGCTCAAGGATCCCCTCATCAGGGCCAAGCCTTTTCACAGCAGGGAGCATAATGTGAGAGAAGAAATGAATACTCTTCTCCAAAAGTAACAACTCTTGAAGTGTGATTCATTCCACAGGCTAAAGATCAAGGTGTCGGCTTACTCCTAATATTGATGAAAAAGGGCAGTCAGCCTATTTATAATCAGCTAGCATTATCTTTTCTCGGGAAACAGTAAGTCAGCAGCTAGCCTCAGGTGATAAGTAGGGGGTTTCCTTAACAGTCCTTTTCATTGGGACACAAGTTTTTTTTTTAAAAAAATACCTAGAAAAGAAAGACAAAAAGCAGTTGTGGTTACAAGAAAGGGAATAGATTAACAGAAACGGGGGGGGGGGGGGGGGGCGGGGGGCGGGGGGCGGGAACTAATTAACGCTTTCAGCTCGTGCCCCTTCACCATTGCCTGGAAATTCTTTTCTGATACACACATTGCCTGCCTAGGGCTTTTTGAGAGACCCTTGCACATCCTCACTGATTACTTCCCCTACTCAGGGAGACAGACTGTCCTTTACCCTAAATGCTTTTATCCTCTTGATGAGGTCTCTTACCCAGCTGGATCCTGCTTCCTTCTCCCACTGCAATCTCTGAGCCTGAGAGAAGACACCTGGGGACCTTCCACTTTGCTTAGGAAAGAGATTTAATCCTTTCATGTCCTAGCATGGGGCTGAAGTGATGCACATCTCCCCCCCTGACCTGAACACCTACAGTTACAGTCCTGGGTGACGGATGTCCTCAGCTGAAAAGAAATCAAAGGAAAGGGTTTTCTCCACTGTTTGCTGCTCTTTTAAAAGCAGGTGTAGATAAAGAACTGAGGAAAGCCCCGTAGGGGATAATCTTGCCGTACCCAGACAAAATAATGAGGCTTAAAATCTCTTCTGTACCTAATCTTAGCTAAATCACATCCCCAATGTCCTCTGCCCTCAGTTTTGCAGGGTGCATTTCACTCATCACCACCCACCTCCCAAACTCACACACAGTGTCCAGTCCCACTTGGTCACCCCCACTTCTGCTCTCCCTAAGGCCAGAGGTCCAAAGGAGGATGCCTCAATGGTTCTTTTGACTTAATTCTCCAAGCGGCCTGTGCAAGGATTCTAGGTTTCATTTCCCAGGTAGTGACTCAGACAAGCCAACAGACAGTACTCTGCACAGACAATGATTTTTATCTTCAAAGTGCTTTACAAACTTATAAATCCTTACTTCCCCTCTGAGAGAAAAAAAGAAGGAAAAAAAAATCCCTAAACATCACCATTGTGATGGAAAAGAGATGCAAAAATGCCTAAAAGTTCTTTCACACTGGAGCAGAGGCAGAGGAGAGGAGTCCTGGGGTGCAGCAGCACTTTGGGTTTGAGGTTGTTTGCGGCTTTTACACCAAAGACCTGGATTCGAATCCTGTTTCATGTCACTCCACTAGGACAGAGGCTCTTAAGCTGTGGCCAACAGGTCCCTTCCCCAAGGGCAGTGGAGCTGGGGCTCTGAGAAGCAGGTGGCAGCACATGGGTGTCTTCCAAGAATCCACTTGCCTGTTCAGACTGCAAAAGTGCTGCACAATTAATTATACATCTGTGCTACAAAAGATCAGCTCTATAACTGCAGGGGGTGCTATTCATCAGCCTTGAAACATATTGGCAGAGGACAGCCAGGGTCCAGTAGTTGAAATAAAGAAATAAATAACTACAAAGGCAGGAGGTGCTCTGGGTCTTTAGGAGTGAAGTGCAGCAGCAGGACCCAAGTGACCCGGGAGCGGAGAGGAGCCTGGCCCTGCAGACAGTCGGGACGTGGTGCTTTTCACAGGAGCTTCATGAATCAGAGCAGCAGAGAAGCCACCGGTCATCGGGGTGATCGGGGTGAGATGCGTAGGCAGAGCGGTGGCAGCAAGGAGCCTGCCTGACACCTGCCCTTTCCGTTTCTCAGCCCTCCCCTTTCATGGAGGCAACAAAACATCACATTCCCAGTAGTGAGAATCCAGTCCGAAGTGGCTTCACCAAAGGGCAAATTCAGAAGGACCCCCTTTCGCTCATCCCTTTCTTTTGAAGCCCTCCTTTCCTGGAGCAGGCATTTAGCAAGTACAAATACACCACAACATTAGGCATCCTTCCACTGTCACTCTCCACTATCCTTCCTCCTCCAGACACACACACTAACACAAAATGACGGCTTCCTCAACAGACTGAATGAGCAAAGCCCTCGCACTGATCCTTAATTGTCTGCGCTTTACTCTCTTGCTCCAGTCATATTATATCACAAAACTCAAAGCAGCCCACCCACTGCCCCCGTCTTTGTCCAAAATCTCAAGTGAACAGTAAATTTGACACAGGGAAAGAAAAATTACCAAAGAAGGGAGGGGCAAGCTAACCCCCCACTTTCCCCCCCCCCCCCCCCCCCATTTTCCTCCTACCCTTTTTTTAATTTTTATTTTTTAAAAATATTTTTTAGGTTGCTGTTTGCTGGTGCACCCACACTGCTATTGTGCAGATGTCAGTTAAAAAAACAACAACAATCACCAAACCCCCCCCCCCCAAAAAAATCAAGACATTAAAGAAGAAATCATATCTCACAGCCCTTGAGAATGTGACCCTGAGGCCTTGCCCTTCTCCCTCCTGATGCACCCACATATCACGGGGGAATGGCAGGCCCCCTCCCCATCCACCCCCGTGCTACTCTGAGCCTGCAGAGCAAGGAAAAAAAACAACCACATCCAAAACCAAAACAAAATAAATTTTAAAAATTAAAAAATCATCCACGAGAGATACATGGCAAAGAAAACGGGTGGGGGGGTGGGGGGGGGACGACACCTCCCCCCCGACATATGCATAAACCCATAACCCATTTATGTCGGTCTCGCAGGAGCCAGACTGCAGCGAGCAGCCAACAGCTGGGGCCTTTGAAAAGGGACAAGGCGAGCGGCTCGCCGTGCCCAGCCACGCCGGGATCCGGCTGCCCCCGGCGCCCCCAGCCCGGCCCGGCCCGCCCCCAGCCCCCCACCCCGCCGCGGGCAGCCCGGGCGGGCACGGCGGCGTCGCGGGGGCGGGTGACACGCACAGGGCGCCGCAGACACACGGCCGCCACCGCCGCCGCCGCGCGTGGTCGGCGAGAGCTGGCCTCTGCAGGGCAATTTTCCACTCTCAACTTTCAGGGAGAGGGAGAGAGAGATAAAGCCCATTTACTGTACCTTTCTGGCATCTTTCTCAGCTTTCCCTGCTGCTTCTCCCCACCCCCTTCCGATTTATCTCAGCTACTGGTTTTATAAACCGAGAGGGTGGAGGGGGGGAGGGAAGAGGAGAGGAGGGGGCTTTTTTTCTCTTCTCTCAGCCTCGTCTGCACCTTCTGCTTGAGCCCGCCGGTGAAGTCACAAGACCGAGTCTCTGACATCACACAGAGCCCACAAACGCCGGATTGTGACTTCACTGCAGGGTAGAACAGGGAGGAATAGGAGAGGGGAGGGGAAAAGGCTCTTATTCAAACACATATCTGCAGTAGTAACAAAGGGAACTCAGGAAATGGCTGGCCAAGAAAATGGCTTTTTTTTTTTTCCTTTTTTTTTTTTTAAATACATCATACTCCCTTTTTTGTTGTGGATTTGGATGGTTTTTTGTGGTTTTTCTTCACAAATAAACTTTGTGACCACAGTGGAAATACCTTTTAAGAGTAGCTTGGGCAGGACAGACAGCAAGCGCCAGTCCAGGCGCCATCCTCCAGCGCAGCACAAGCACCAGCAGCCCTTCTGGGACAGAACCACCTGCCGTGGTCCCTCTGGACCTGCCAGGACTGGAGCAGGATGAGGTGCTGGGGTGAAGATCAAGGGGTGGCAGTGGCCACAGGAGAGGCTCAGCAGGGCAGGGCAGAGGGGGATTGCAGGGTAAGGATGGAAACAGGCAGATGCTGTGGGTTGTGCCTGAGACACACAGGGAAGGCAGCGCTGAGAGCCACCGGGCAAGCAGGGCCACGCAGAGTGAACACAACTCCGTGGCAGAGGTCTGGGAGCTGAGGGCCGGGCAGAGGTAAGGCTCATCAGTGGGCACTTGGGGTTCTTCCCCCCCACCCAAGGATCTGAAATCACTACTAAACTACAATTTGAGTAAAAGCGGTCAGCGTAAAGGTAACAGAGTTGTATGTAAGGCCTTAGCAAGGCAATAGGGAAAGGAGAGGAGGTTTTAATTCCCTAGCGTATTTTTAGGTTTTAGGTGCCCTGGGGAAGGGAAGACAGACTGGAGTAGATGAAAGAAAGGCCAGGAGACTTTGATGTACTCCCAATACAATGCAATGCTCGGATGTTGCTCTGGGAGCAAAAGCTGATGATATAAGACTTCTGTAGTCATTTCTGAAATGAAGCCTAGAAGAAAAAAAAGGCTTATTAAGTAGCTATTGGCTTAATGTGACCTGGAAAGTTGTACGTTTTGGGGCTTTTTTTTTTGTTTATTCAGCTGGTGTAATTTTTTTAACATCAATTTCTCAAAATTTAACACCACCTCAAACATGTCAGTAAATAAACCCAAAAAAAAAAAAATCTGTTATTTGTGTTTAAAATTGATTTTTTTTTTCACCTTTTGAAGCAAGGCAGCTCAAACACACTGTGGTAATCATGCCTGAAGGCCAAGAATTCAGAGAAATAAGTCAAGGGCACAGCCACAGCCAAGTGAAATTAAACATAAATCTTAAAAAATTAAACTGTGCTAATTGCATACGTTATATTTATGAAGTTATTGGAACTGTAGAGCCAAAAGGAAGACAGGTTGTGATCCTCACAGTGTGTCCACTCCTCCCTCCAACCTCCATCCCTGCCCTCATCAAGACCCACAAAGCAATTCCCGTCACCGTGTCGACCTGGAAGGGAGGAGAAAACAGCACTACCATCATAGCCTGCCCTTTCTGCAACCTGCCAGTGAGGCAGGAGGGAAATCTGTATGTGGAGCGAGCAAGAAGCGAGGAGGGAGCAATCCAGATCCCTGCCATGAACCAGCTGGCAAGTACATTCCCAACTTGCCACTGCTGGACGGTGGGAGCACCCCATGAGTGCCTGTGGTGCCCCAGAGGGCTGACAGCAGCACTGGAAACCCAAGACACTCGTCAGAAACTTTTGTACCCCAGCAGCTCTATGTGCTTCCAGCACAAAATCCAGGCATCCAGAAGATGGCCTTCCAGGTTGGAGTTGCTCCATGGCCAAAGCCTCTGTTCCCTCATCAGCTCTGAATCCCAGTGCCTTAGGGCATCATCCCAGCCCTGGCAGAGCCACAGTGTTAGGGAAGATTTCCCCTGTTGTTTTACAGTGTCTCCATGCCAGTACAGCAATAAACCAGGCTGCAATGGATGGAATAAAATCTCCTGCCTCTGCTCGTGAGAGGGAGGGAAAAGGTATGAATTGCAAGCAGGGAGGTCCCCATCCAATCTCATATCTTTCAGCACGTCTTGCTCCTTGTTTGGCCACAACTTTACTACCATTTTTATATCAAATCCTTTCTTTTTTTATCTTTTTTTTTCCACCCTGCTGACTGCACGAGAGGAAACCTCCATGTTTATCCCACTCCTCCTCTCTCGGGGAATCTCTCTCAACCCGCCCAAGGCAGGGAGGCAACATGGCTGCCATCATGCAAGGTGAGGAGGTGAATGGGGGAAAAAGGGAGGCACAGGCATTTGCTGGGAAGAGGAAAAAAGAAGGGGGAAAGAGCAAGGAATCTAACACATACACACTGACTAGCATGGACTTGCTCCAGCTTGGCCCACGATGCAATTACCTGACTTGGAGGCTGGCCAAGCCTCCCAGGTTAAGTCCCTCTGCACTTGTGCAAAATGCTGTCAGAGCTGCCGGGACTGTGAATACTCAGGGCTCCGGCAGCATGCCTCATCCAAAAAGGAAAAAAAAAATAGAACAGAGACAGGGCAGGGACTGAATGGGCTTATTTTCACAGAACTGCAATTGTTTTGTTGATGCGGAAAGGTAATTAAAAAAAGTTCTGATTTCAAACGTGCCACAGAATTCCCAGAGCCCGGAGGCTGCTGCTTAGAGGCAGATTAATCACACTGAATTCTCCATCTAGATATTGCATGCACTCCAAACTCCCACCGCTAATAGCTCTAATATTCTCCTCAGCGTGTGCATGCTGCTGGTGTTATGTTCCAGGAATATTAATTCCCCAACTCGAGCTCCTTTTGCTTGCGCATGTACCCTAAAGGCTTGCTGCCGGGCACCGGGAGATTATGGAAAAGAGAAAACAGGGCTAGAGGAGAACCAGGGTGCGAAGGTACTGGCTGCAACTCCTCAAGGAAAGTCATTAATGTTCTTTGGATAAGCAAGCCGTCCAAATAAAATCTACCTGAAGGCCAAGTTCTTTAAACAAAGACAGCCAACTACACACACACACAAGATGGTTGAAATTAAAATGAGCTCCCAGTGCTGGCTTTGTGTTACCCGTTCCCACTACCCTGAGACTTGCTCAGAATCTCAGTCCTGTTAACTGTGAGCTCTGAACTAGCAGTTTCTTCTGCTGGTGTCTTCCCCCAGCCCCCCTTACCCCTAAAGCAAGGCTGCATGCATCTAAACTCTTGCTGCCACACACCAGCAAGAGTGAAAATATAGCAGGCAGTAGCACTTTACACAGCAAGTCCCTTCTATCGCTAGCAAAACTGACAGGTCAGGGGGTTCATGGTCCAGCTCAAGGCATCCCCAAGATCCTCATTTCTACATAGGAAAGGGGAAGGTGAAGGCAGAAGAGAAACATATAATTTTTCTTTGCATTCAACTAACTGCCATCTCTGATAAGTAAGTCAGAGTGTGTGTGATCTATATATATGGCCAAAAGGCCAGCTGCTAAGCTTTAAAACCAATGCACACTTGAGAAGTACATTTAAGATGCCTATGATGTAATTTTCAAAGCTGCTAAATGCCCAGTGCTTCCAATGCTGTTCAGCAAAGACTGCAGGTAGCGACCAGATTAAAACAGTTCCCTAAAACTGGCCATACCAAGACTCTGGAAATTACCATGCAGAAGAGACCTCAAAAATGGATGGTGCGGGCCATGCTTCCATTTAGTAGGATTACTTGCTTGACAAGAAGATGTCATGGGCATGATTTTCTTTGTTAAGCAGTCAAAATATGTATCTCCATGTAATGTAAATCAGTGTACTTATGTCACTACTGGAAAATCAAAAGGGGTTTGGCCCCTTTTGTTGCCGGTGTCTTTGATAAGCGAACCAGTAAGAAATCTGAATCATAGGTTAAACTGGATGTTCAGACCAGCCCATCAGCTGTTCTCACAGCTGAGAACCTAGTCTCTGGACTAAAATCTGTAACACCACAGGTGCACAGGTGGTGGCCCTCTCCACAGTCACGGCAGGTCAAAAAGAAAAGTCATATCTTTATGGCTAAATATTTTACAGGGGCTGTTGTTGCTTGGAGAGAAAAGGATAACAACATTTTTGAAGCTTCTTGCTATCTGTACCATGCAGGTCTGCAATCATACGTGCGCCTTGAACTCTCAGCCAATTCTTTAAACGTGGCTTTTGCTGCAGGGAGAGAAAGGACAGGACTCCAGCTGAGGCACTGTCTGTGTAAGACCCTTGGGGCTTAACTCTGCTGTAGTGGGCAGGGAGAGGCATGGGCTTCCTCCACTGTGATAAACCAAGGCACTGGCATCACTCTCTGCAGCTTAGGTGCAAATCTGTGATCCTCTTTCTCTCTTTGTGCACAAAGAATGAAGCTGATAGTGAAGCTGACATCTAAATCCTCAATATTACACACCTGAGACCTCAGGTGGTTTTGTTTTTCAAACTCAAATATACAAGAAGGGAGAAAGACAGAAGGATTTCAACCCTTGTCAAACCCTGTCACCAGCCCCCTGAGTTACAGATCTATGAACTCTTACATGGGATGAGGGCCCTTTGCTTTTATCTCCCTGTGCAGTGTGTGTCCTCAGCCCTTTGCAAACACATGTTTTGCCCTCTGAAAAGGAATAGAGGGGGGGAAAGGAGAGCATGAGCACAGGGGAAAGAGAGAGAGAGAGAAAGAGAGAGAGAGAGCATGAGCAAGAATGCTGTCTGCAGATGTCAATCAGGACTTCAGTCTAGGTCTAACCTGCCAGTCCTGCAAAAAGAGGATACATGAATTTTCTAGTTGGATAGTCAGTGTCATCAAACAAGAAAATTGTGAGGTTTAGATTGTAATGCAGTCTCACATTCAGTAAAAAGGCCTTGCTACATGGAGATGATGTGGGACTTAAGAGCCTATTCCTAGCACCATAAAAATTAAAATTTCACTACAAATATCTCAAATGAAATGGTGAAAAATAGTACAGCATTTCAGACCGTTTTTGTAGAGCATGGTAGTATTTGGCATGGGGAAAGTGATTGTAGGTAGAATACTGTCAGGTTTGGGGAAAGCTTTCTCTGCATTTAAAAAAATTATATGAAGGAAAATATTCTTGGGAATGAAGTCTAATGATTACATGTATATAGAGTGTCATCTCTATCTTGGCATTTAACAGAAATCAACTCCCCCATGCCAACACCCTCCCCTCCAGCCACCCACCCTGATATTCTTCTTCACCACTTCCCACCCATTAACCCAGTACCTGCAGTGCAGTGTTCAAGTGGGACTGGCGGAGCTGCTGCCGCTGTCATCTCCTCGGAGCTGGCAGTCACCTGCCAATCTCGCCCCCACTTCCTCCTCCCTCCTGCTCCCCCCCACCCCTCGTCAGTGCAGCTTTCCCTGGGGATAGATCTCTCTCCCCCCCCTCCAGCAGCCTCACAAATAACTACTGTTAACTCAGTAATATCCCCCTCCACGGTTTTTTAATTACCAGCCATCCACAGGGCATGAGACTCGCACATACAGGGAGAAACGGGCCGGAGAGGCGGGCTAGCAACAGGGCGTCCGAGAGTTTGGGCTGATGTGGGCTTCCAGCCGCATGGCAGGGCTGGCACAGCAGCCTGCAAACCCCGGCCACCAGGGACACTGCCACCCTGGGCACAGGCACACCTTATGTGCCGCTGTGCTTGGGGACAGGGGGACTTGGTCCTGCAAGGGCCGGTGTGGAAAGCTGCTCCTGCAGGACAAGGGGATGCTTTGCTACACCAGCTCAGGAAGCATCATCCAGGATAGCATTTGTTTATACGGTATTTTAAATGGGAACCAGAAAAAGGGGGGGAGGGGAGAAAAGGAAAAAAAAAATCAGGTGCATTTCTGTTCGTGTATCTTCGCCAAATACATCTCTCTTTTCACATATGAAAAGGCCTTTTTTTTGCCCTTTGCAAGACAATAGTCTTATTTCACCATTTTTTGTGTGAAAATTCATCGGTCTGTGGCCTGAGGCTTTTTCTTAGCCTTTTATTAAATGGACACGGCTTACTGAACTTTCAGACAACCTCTCCACCTAGTATTTGTTTGTTCACACCCATTTACACTCTCTTGATTTTTAACAGGTCTGAATAAGGCTTATTTTTTTAAACACTCGATTAATGAAGTTTTATCTGAATAGTCATAAGCCTATTAGTGCTCAAGTTGTGCATCAAATTCCCCCTCCCCCCTAGAGGTTAAACAAGACCAGAAATCCTTTTGTATTTGAAATAACACGCTGGGAAGAGAAGAAGCAAAGAAGGATAAAAAAGCCCAGGCCCCCCATTAGATCCCATTTAAATCAAAAAGAGACACTAGAAAAGGGGCATAACGCAAGGCACTTTCCCCATTCCCCCCTCTTCATTCTTCTCCTCCCTCCTTTGTAGGTCACCTTTACTATGAAGACATTGATGCTTCAAGTCTTCATTTGCTTAAATAAAGAAGTTCAACAGCCCAGTGTACCCCAGGCAGGCAATGAACGGGAAGGGACATCCAGGGAGGGAGGCACCCTGCCTGAGGCGAGCACCGTGTGCTCAACACACCAGTGGGACTGGGGGGTCTTCTCTGGGAAACAGCAGGCGCTTTTGGAGGAGGACAAGTTTGACAGCATGGCACTGAAAATGCTGGGCTCAAGTGGAAGGGGAGGAGACAGACATGCTGTGCTGAGGGATGGCCCTGACGCTGGCCTCTCTACCCCAGGAAGGGCTGAGGGCAGCAGTTGAGGGGAAGAGCGTGGCAGTCGTGGCCGAGGAGTCCTTTGGCAGCTGCCCCTCCATCCCGGCAGAGCATCCTGGCAGACGAGAGAGCCCCCGCTCCCCTGAAATAAACAGCAGCCTTCCCAATGCTTCATTAAACTAACACAGCTTCCCGCCATTGCCCCGGCAACCGACACAGGCCTCCTGTTTGCCAGCTGGGGGAATTAAAGGAAGCCTGGCAGCCAGCCCCTGGCTCCTCCAGAAGCTCCCCTTACACAGTCAGAAAGCATCCCCTGGCAGGGGAGGGGACCAGGTGGCTCCCAAGGTGCCAGCTGAGATGGGGGAGTCCTGTCCACCCCCTCTTGCAAGCTACAGTCCCCAGGGAGCCAAGGACCCTGCCACTGCCACCAGCACTGCTGCTGGAAGGCAACACAAATCTGGAGGGCTCACCAAAATGGTCCCCGAAATGGGAAAGGACTGAATAACCCCAGGATGGTCCAATACTGCTGCTCCCCTCCACAGCATCACCTCTGTCCAAATGCGATCAATAGTTCACTTTAATTAGCAACACATCCCTCTTGCTGCCCATCCACCAGCTGAGGGAACAAAATATATCCTCTTGTCCCTGGTTTGCATCCTTTTGTCCCTGGTTTTCCTCCTCTCTCTTAAACTACATTTACTGTGGGGTAAGCCTCAGCATGACCCCCACTCCCTTCAGCCCCTCGGTGCACACAGAAGGTGCCACAGACCACCAGCTGCCTCACCCTTCGCTGCTCACCCTTGGAGAAAACGTTTCAGGAAAAGTTCCAAATGGAGCTGTGTTGCACCAGCCTGTGGACACCGTCCTGCTCTTCTACCTGTTCTCAATCCATCTGTTCAAAACAAGTAGAAGGGCCCTTCAGCCATGGCAGAGACACCCCTCCACACATCCTCTGCAGAGGAGCTCTGCCCAGATCCCAAAATCAGACCTACTGGGCTGGTGTAGGTGCAACATACCAGCTGCTTCCAGCACCTTCTTCCCACCACTGTCCCAGGCCACTGAAACCACAAAAGAAGCTTGGTAAATTGGTGAGGAGAGGAAAACATCTCACTTCAAAACAGCAATGAATGAAGCAGTACTATTCACTTGCTCGGGCATCCACATCTGTTTTGTCCTGTTTTCCATGACTACTGGCTGTGAGCAGAGGTCTCACAGGGAGGAGCATTAAGTATTTATTCCGGCTCTCGGTTTGTTGGCTTCTGATGCCACCAACATGTTTCAATTCTGCTTGAAAAACTACATTGCCTCTTTTATTTTTAATCCAGGGATCCCAAAACAACCACACAAAGGTACCTCCAATCTCCTCAACAGTAGCCTTGCTTTCTGTAGCTCTGCAGCACACATTTCATAACAAACTTAACCCTGTCTGGAGAGATACATTTTCAGTCCCACCTCTGAACAATCTATGCCCTACCCCTCTCTTATTTTGTGATGATATTTAGGTTTGTGAAATACTACTTAGCTACATCTAGAACAATTAGGGGAAAAAAAGGAGGAAAACAAAGAAATTGGTACATTCCAGATTCTGGCCACAGCTCTGCATTGCATGAGGAAGCGGCACATGGAAAATGTGGAGCTGTTTATAAGCATTCAATAACACTCTCTATCAATCTTGCAGGGGCAAACATAAAGGTAGTGAGTCCAAGCAACCTTACAAAAATTAGCTCAGTGATCCCACCTCCGTGACAGAAGACAGCACTGTAGTAAAAGATGTCTGAGTAAATCTTGAGCAGAGGGAACTAGGGGTAGGATAATACAATCAAACACCTTCCTTCAGCGCAAAGCTCTCAAAAAGAAGTGTTACAGACTTTGAAAGGGGCATCTTTAAGGTTAAAAGGACTGTAAATTATAGGGAAGAATATTGCCTTATCTTTGATGAGAGATGTAGAGAAAAGGGAACACTTTCACCTACTTGCAGGAGAAATTAAAAGGGGAAGGTGTGTGTGCAGACCACTGCGGGTAATAGCCATTGGACTGGGGGGCCTGGTAAAAAGCTGTAGGCCTGCCAGTGGTCCTGGTTTAGCCATGTCTCCTTCTCTGGAAGTTTTTGATATTCTCACCTGGTGTGGGGCTCTGACCTCACAAAAAATCCCACATACACACACATGCACACGCACAGAGAAAAAAAGGCAGGTTCCAATTTCTTAAGCTTTTCTTTATAGCAATAAAAGTCAGATCCTGGAGATTTAAAACCAAATGCTTTCCCCAAACGTTTTCCCCAAAAGAAAGCCAAACTATAGTTTTATTTGTTGGGGTTTTGTTCCCCTTCAGGTATTGCTGGGGGGTGGAAGGAGAGGCGGCTGACAAGTCCTGAGGCAAAGAGAGACCTGCAACAACAATCTGGACTGGTCTGTGCCCTGTCTCCACCTCTCCAACTGGGAAGCACTTGCAGCCTGCTGTTGCCAAACCTACTTTTATTTTTTCCATTCTCCTCACTAATTAAACCTTCAGTCAGGTCTGTCTCTCCTCCCACCTGGACTAGTTCAACTCCCTGCTTTCACATTATTTTTCATTCTTCTCCAGACCCAGGAGATTTAAGTTTCTCAAGTCTTAAAGTTCCCGGAGGATGGGCTGGGTAAAGGAGCAGTCTCTTGGCTCAGGCGAAACACGGTCCCCCTCTGGCTGCCCTCCTCTGGGACTGGTTTTCCGAGCAGAAGAGATCGCTGTCAGCGAGCCAAAGGCGCGCAGGGCTAGGGGAGGTGCTGGTCTCCGTGTGCACACCGCGTCCTCCTTCCTCACTGCTGCCATACATGATTAATCATCCCTGAGACACGCCTGCTGCTCCCCTCTGGCTCTCCAACAACCACAACAGCGGCGGCAGCAGCAGCTGAGAGCACAGAGACCTCCTCAGGTTCCCGGCCCCAGCCCAGCGAGCAATTCCCAGCGGGGACCTCTGATCCTCGCACTCATCTCTCCCGCACATGCCGGTCCTGCCTCACGGCCTCGCAATCAATCGTTCCCATCCCCCCATTTTCAAATTCGGCTCATCTCCCACCCCTCCCCCACCCCCCCCCCTCCATCTGTGTCTAATTGCATTTCATCTGTAGTCATTCTCTGGAAAACTCACCGGGAAGGTGTCCAGGAGACTAGCACAAGCTCAAACACGCGCTTGACACGGGGAGCCGGGGAGCAGCCCGCCGCTCTGCTGGGCTGCATCAGGGGCCCGGGGGAGCTGGCCCTCTCGGCAGCCCAGCCCTCCGCTCCCTGCTCCCAGCCCCGGCAGGGGATGCGCTGCCTGCCAGCGGGCGGGGGGCTGGCAGCTGGAGAGAGGCGGCAGGCAGCCAGGAAGGGCCGGTGAGAGCCAGCGGGGCAGAGGTGAGGCTGCTCAGACGCCAGCTCGTGCTCCACCGCGGGAAGCATTTGCTCCCCTCCTTCCTCTGCCGAGCACCGTCGGCCTCCCCGTGGGGCAAAGGCAGGGGAGAGGCAAGGTCCCACCCGTACGACCTGCCCCCAGCGTGATCCGCAGGCTCCCCTGGCTTCTGGCTCTGCAGAACGATGTCCCCATCCCCACACAGGCACTCTCCACTTGCATCTCCGATGTTCCTGCCTTGACCGGGGCACGCTTAAGCCCGACAGGTCCCAGCTGTGCCTGGTATGGCACGTGCATCCCTGCTGATCTCACAGCTCCACAGTCCCACCCCATCACCTTGCTGCTGCTCTGATCCTGCACGGCCTCCTGTAAAATCCAAACATTTCCCAAGGGCTCGTTCACCCTGGGAAGGGAGCGATAAGCTGGGCTCCGAGCGGACGGCACTGGGCACTGCACACACCGACTCACGCTGTAGCCACTCTTACTCAAAACTGCCGGAGGAAGCAGCTCAGCTCTTAACTGCATATGAAAAATGCCCACACAGAAGAGTCAAGAACAGCGGGGGAGCCATAAACTCACACCCCAGCGTACTGCATGCCAACTTCCTTGCATCAGTGAGCGTAAGTGCCCAGTGGTTTTACAATGGAAGCAAGGTTTCAGTGGAGAGGCAGACCCTGAATGTGAGCTATTTTAACGTTTCAGACCTTGGGGAGAAGATCTGCAACCCAAGGGCTGGGCACAGATCACAAGTTCATTTTGCATAGGCTGGAGCCACCTGACTTGTCACACGTCACTGTTGGATAATATGAAGCTGTGGACTGACGTGTGGCTACCCAAAAGCCCAGCTCGGTTCGCCACCAAAGGGGGAGGTTCGCCACCTTTTCCACAAAGAGTCAGTCTTCCAGCTGTGGGAGGATAGGGAATAAAATACTAACCTATATAACACCACCTTCAGCTTTGCCCATTTGCAGCCAAAACTCTGAATATAAAAATTCACAGCTCAGATGAGGGTGACAGATTTATTTCAGTAGGCCAGTAACATAGACACATACAAAACTTTTCCCAGTTCTTTTTGCCATCAGCTCTACAAGCAGATCTGCTTCTATCCAGAGAAAAGTGATTACATACAGGTAAATTTCCTTTCACTTGCCTTGCATTGACAATGGTTACCCACCAAAATCAGTTCAAGAGCTACCAGCACAGAAATAAGAAACTGAATTACCACAAGTTATCATTTGCCAGCTGAGTCACAGTAACACCGAATCAAGCAACCTCCTGATAGTTTAGGCAAATATTTTAGTAGTTACTGCAATGAAGAAAGATCACAGAGTCAAACTACTATAGCCCAGGTGATAATTTATAATCTTATTGTGGTAAATAAACTTGCTGGCGATTGTCTGTTCATATATTTTGCTCTACCATTATCACTCGGAGTCAAATCTTGATTCCACCAAATGCCACAAGCCAAGTGCATTCCTGCACTGCAATTGCAATGCATTTTGCAGTGAAGATGCAAAACACCCCTACATTTTTATCCTTCTAAACCCCTTCTCAAGAGAAATATCCTAATGAAAAATGAAGCTGTTCATCTCCACAGGCCAATTCAACACAAAAATATGTAAATATATCTTTAAATAAGCACAAAAATAATCCTGCCTTTTTCCTCATTCTTCCTGAGTATTGGATACTGAACCAAGAATCTGAGAAGTCTGGGTTTAGTTCCCAGTTTTAATGCAGACTTTCTGCACCGTCTCAAACCACACAACACAGCTCTTTATTAAGCTATAAAATGGGGACACTGCTTTTGACACAAAGCAAGGTGAAATACCTGCACCAGTGCTTGTAAAAAGCTCTACACAAAAGACAAGAATTGCATAAATAATTAAATATAAATATACACATCAGATTTACCTCTGCCCCAGAACTCTAACTCTGTAAGGTAGTCTACAGAAAAGGGTATTTCCCATGCTGATGCTTTCCCATCTAAAGTAAATGAATACCTGTGAGAGAACAGACAGCACTCCATCTGCAGATGAATTTTACCTGCTTTCAATGCCAGTTCAGAGCCAGAACATGCAGGGAGTAAACAAAATCCATTACAAGACAACAATTTATCCCAAATGAGATCAACACATGGACTGAGGACCATTGAACAGGTTCTGCCATATGCAGCAAGATGACAGAAGCTACCACCCCCCTTACAAACTCTTGCAGAGGTCAGTTGGGCAAGACAGAAACTTACCTGTTCTCCCACTGCGAGTGGCACTCCGCTCCGTGTCAACCCACATCCTCCACACTGGCAGAGGAAGTTTTTACTGGCACTGTCTGCACTGTATAGTTACAGTGCAATGACTGTCAACCCTGTCTCATCAGCAGACAGTTGTCCTTATCAGAGAAGGGATGCACAATAGGGAAAGAGAATTACGTACACACAAGCAGTGTTTCTCTGATGCTCAGCATAAAAATCTAATCAAAATTGTACCAGAATGGTGATGTGAAAAGCACCCTGCCAAGTCAGTAATAAATATAAAATTCATATCTTACATTTCCACAATGTATCACCTCTCATTCCGCAGTACTTTACACATTGTTGGGACTCAGATGAATCCCCAAATCAGAACAGATTTGTATTGGAATCTAACATTTTTGTTGGCTTCACATTCATTCAAATTACAGCCCTAAGCAAGAGTAGGATAACAGGCACTTAAAATGGCCCCTTGAATGCGGCAGCAGCCATTTTAAATGAGGCCCAACTCCTTCCAGCCAGACTGATTCCTTGAATATCATCTCCCACCCACCCCTCACTCCTGAGCCCTGCATGAGGTCCTCTTTCCCCTTCCATCCACTCTGGGGCAGAGGAAAGACAAAGTGATTACTTTAGGGTGCATAAACAGCAGTTTCTCCCCAGTAGGCCCAATTGAGGATATCCTAAATCCAAACACAAGCCATCTAATTTTGGAGACTGCAGCCACCAAAACCTGAGCAAGCCTCAGGTTTAAAGACAATAAACCCCTATCTTCTTGGTTTTCACCCTTCCCAAGCAATACCACTGCACAGGTATTACACACAGCATCTGCAGAGATCAAGAACTCTGGAAGAGTTGAGCAATCAGCAATAGTAACAGCTTTTCCTTTTTCTGAAGACCTTGTAAACTAGGAGAAAAGTAGAGACTAGACGGCAAAGAGTGAAAAGTCATAGTCTACCTCCCTGTAGCTCATTATCTTAACACCATCACTAAATCCTTCCTGACAGATGCATTTGCTAGCTACTCTGATGGGAACACTGAGCAGCGCCATTCTTTCTTGTCCTATCAATATGGCTATATGACAAAAGTGCGCTGATTTTTGTCCCAAGGTTTCATTTTCTGAAAGACACATGCATGAAAGACAGAAGGTGTTAGAAACCGTGAGGTGCACTACAAGTGTTCCTAGTAGCAGGTACCTTAAGACATAAATGCTGATTGTAGTCCTTCAAGCATACCATACAAAATCACTGCAAGTCTAAGTAGGAAAGGCATCTTCTAAATGCTCAGCTAAGACTAAGGTGTCTAAACGAAGGCCAGGTTCTCATGACTGTTTAAAAACCTTGAGCAGTAGGTGTTCAGTTCTAAATTCTGATGTTGCCTCTAACAAGCCACAGGTGATCTCAAACTCCTCTGCCTCATCACTAGTGGTAGCCCAGCTAACTCAAGACAGCAGCAGTGGAATGCCTTGCAAGGTTTCCCTTCTGTCAGTAAGGTTTTGGAGATCTTCATATTTTTCATAGTCATATCTATTCACTTCTTAGGGCACTGTCTACAAACCAAGATGGAAGAAAAAACCCCTTGGAAGCCATAATAATATGAATGGCTTAAAGTCCATTAAAGCAAGAAAAAAGGAGCTAGTAACACTTGGAGATGCTTCTGAAAAGAATTACATTATAAAGATAGGAGTCTTCTCTAGCTCCAACTACATTTATCTGCATCTATACTGATGAAATCAGGACAGTTATTTCACCTCTGGCAGCAGAAACACAGCTGCAGCACATGCAAGAATCGTCTCCTGACATTAAAGAACACCCCAAACCCTTCCACAATGCCATTTCGCTTTACAACGAAATGATAAACTATGCATCATTTGTCTTCCTTTTTCTAGTATAGATAAGGCCCTAGAACAGCATCACCTAAACTGTGGTCCACAGGTCACTGATGGCCTGTGAAGCATAATAGGCAGACAGTGCAGTGCCCTATCTGCAAACAACATCCTGCAAACCACAGCACCAAATAAAACTGCCTGTGCATTGCCCTGTGTCATTTTTCTCCTTATAAACTCTGCATGTTTTTATGCTTACATGACAGATAAGCGTTTACATCTACGTGTAAACCATGGTCCAGAGGGCATCTATTTTTACCAAGGGGAAGAGACAATATGAGACCCTTCTTGAGAGAACCAGCCATCACACCTGAATCATCAGTGTTTGGTACTCAGAGCCATTGCAGTGACACAGGCACAGGAGATGCAGCATGCAGTCTCCTGGAGAAGACTGTTGTGACAGAGACACTTCTGTGTACAGGTGGGCACTGCTGGAAGCAAATAGCTGCACTTGCTGCATGTGCTTACTGTATTATTAGCAGTCTCTAGAGCTGACAATCCTCAAATTATTTTGGTTGCAACCATACCAGAAAGCTAGTATTTAACTCTGGGCTAAACCGGCTCAAAAAAACCTCATGACAAAATAGAAGGTTGCAGAAGAGCAACAAGTGCATTATCAAGAAGCAGAAATTATTTAAAAACACAAAGACTAAAGAGGAGATCTCGCTAAGCAATGGCCAATGAGCCGGGACCCAAACTGCCTGCAAAGCTCTGAGAAGCACAAACTGAAAAGAGGATCATTCAGTGCCACCTGAGTATTCAACACAACCTGACTGCTGCTGCATGGGGAAAAGAGGACAGATCACCTTAACGGGAGACATATGGTCTTGTCTTCTCAGGAAAACATTGGAAATGCAGTCACTCGGGACAGCTCAAACGAAACTGAACGCAAACACCAGAAAACACACGGAAGGAAGTGAAGTATCACATCCACTGGATTTTGATACGGCGTGGAGCTAGGTAATCTGATTAGTAGGGTGAGGGGGGTTGCTGCTGGCTAAAGGATATTTAATTCCACAGCTAGACTGCAACTTACTCTTCACATCCACCTTGCTTGTGTCTAACCAGGCTCCAGCGTGGGTCAGTCCCTGTTACGCAGGACTGTGACACTCCTGTACCTACAGTGCAGTGAAAGAGGCTTCAGGCAGAACCTGCCAGGATAATCAAATAACCCTGCTGAATCAGACTGGTTGTTTGTTTTGCTTAAGATGTATTTACTTCAACAAGTAATTAATATTTTAAGTAGAAAAGGCCTTTGTTAAAGATTCACCACATTCACCCCTTTAATTAACATTTTAAACATTCACATTCATAGATTCATTTACACCTCCCACTTGTCCTTCAGCAATGCCAGAAAAGATCAGAGTTTACATTCCTGGCATCTCAAAGATAAAAGAGAAAGGGAAAATAAAACCAATTCCTCCAGAAAACAGCAAAATCAAAACCTACAACAACCAAATTACCAAAAAACCCAAACCAAAACCAAACCTAAACCTACCGGGTCTTCTATCCATCTCCAGAAAGAAGAAATGGTATCCGAGCTGTTTAGAAATCTCTCCCCTCTCACATGCAACACTGCAGCTGCAGGATGAATTAGAGGAGCAGCTTGGGTAACTGGGGCATCACCAGCCACTGGAGGAGAAGACCTGAGCCCCTCAACCTGGACAAGGGGTGAAAAGTCTCACGCTGTGGCTCTGCACCCCAGTGTGGCCAGTGCAGAGAGGTGTGGGGTGGGGGGGATCTGGTCCCCCTCGGTACCTGCAAGAGGGCCCAGATCCTTCTGCTGTGCCCGCAGGGAACTCGACATACCCTGGTGATGGAGAGATACCACCGGGGTGGCAGGGATATTTGCATATGTTAATTGCAATGTCAAGGTGTTTGTGCCTGCCACACTCACTTCTTCAGGAGGAAACAGCAACGACAGGATTTGGATCTACCTGTGCCTGCCGGTGACGTCACAGGCAGCTATTTCCAGCCCTGTTGCCATGGAAACCACCAGGCCTCAGCACCAGTTAGCAGTTCAATATATAATTTACTTATTCTTTTTCACCTAAGTGATTAGGGATCAAAATACAGAAGCATCTCACACACCCTCAAATTGTCTGATTGTTACATAGGAATTTTTCAAAGGTGAAAACCAGCCTGAAACAGAGAGCTGGGCACTCTCCAGGGGGAAAAAACCCAGGCAAACAAAAGCCTAAACAAGATCTGAAAAAAACCACAACCTTTTTCCCCGCTTCTTCCCCTGCCGTCCCAACTTTCAAGGAACGTTGTGGCTCCTGGAAGAGTTCACAGTGCTGTCACCATTGGAAGGAGATGAGCCCACGGTGAAGGAGGAGATAAAAGCTTAACACAGGAGCTGCCACATCCGGCAGCGCCTTTGGTCCATCCAGCCCAGGACACCACAGTCCCCTGTGCCCTCCAGTGCCGCTGACAGGGCAGGGCACCTGCCCCATCCCGTGCCAGGGGTGAGTAATGGGCTGCACCAGGATACCCAGCAAGTCTCCCCTGGCTCCCACGAGTGATGATTGTGCATTAAGAAACGAGTCTCTCCTCCTTATTAATCTTAGCAGGAGCGGTGATGGGTGCTGCTAGTCAATGCAACACCTACCAGAGCCCTGGGGAAGGCAGCTGCTCCATCTCCACCTCTTCTTACAATTCAGGATTGCAGTGGTTGCCCATATTTTCCACAACTTTCTTAACTAGTGCTGCGGTCAGAGGTGAGGTGATTTCTCTGCTTTTCCACTGCCTAATTAGTCACTGCAGAAGCTTATTCAAGACCCAAGGTTACACTTTAACATACTGTTCCATTGAGAGAAAATAGAAATATTTTTATTGGGAGAATTTTCAAGCAATCCATCTGCCTTCAGGTAGTTTCAAAGTATCAGTCTTAATGTTTTTTATTATGCTTCATTATATTTTAAACCAGTATTTTTCAAAATGGGAAGTTTTTAACATTAATTTTGAGAACCAGCTGCTTTGTGGCTGAATCACGCAGTCTGGCAGAACAATAGGAACAGCAGCACTCCCTGGCTCCCCCCCTGCCCTGTTTCAACCCTGCATGGGCCGTCCCGCTCTTATTTCCCGAAACAAGTCATCACAAACCATCCCTGCTGCATCCCTTCTCCTCACCAGTCCCTCCTCACACACAGACTTGGCAGCAGGGAAAAGGGAACAACCACCACTGAGAACAATCAAGCAAAGCTAAAGGCTTTATTGGGCACAGTTTTAAATCGGGCACATTAAAAAGGAAAGGAAGACAAAAAAATCCACAGACAACAAACTTTCTGTAGCCACTTTTTGTTGATGTTTTAAATGCTTTACATGTTAGAAGTTGTCCTCTACAACACAGGACAATAATTTGAAAGCCAGCAGGACAAATTGGCAGGGGGCTGTGCCAAGCCATTAACACAACAGTTTGAGGGACTATTTTCTAGGGAAAGGAGGGTGCTATCAGGCACCATTGTGATCTCGAAGAGCAAACTTTAGAGATCTTCCTACTCCAAATTATTTAATGTGATAATCTAGATTCAGATGCTTAAAAAAAAAAAACAAAAACCAAGCCTCATTTTGCCCTAAGTTTAGAAACATAAGGGTAATGTCTGAAAAGTACAAATCAGATAATCTACAAAGCTAAGTGAACTGAACAAACTCTTTTCCTTATTCCATCCCTTTGCTCCTTGACTTAACCCACCTTTCTCCAAATCACTGGTTTCATTTGTGCTCCACTTCCTTTCTTTCTTTCATCTGCAGCATCTCCTTTCCTCTCACTTTTTGAATAATTCTTCCCATTTCTGCAGCTCAACAGAAGCCTCCTGCCAGTACCTCTCAGTCTAAACTTCCCTTTTATTCTGTCACTGTTCCCTTTCTGCCCCTTCATGCTCTTCATCCTAATTCTGCTAGGTCACCAGGTGTGTTCCCTCTTCTCTAATATTAAGATTCTTCTACCAATATCAACTATATTAAACAAGCAGGACCTACTCTGATTTAAAAGAAAATGGAAATAAAAGATAAATTTACAAGTGACTGAGCAAAGGCCACATGGCAAGTCAGTAGTATCACACAGAATAAAATGCAGAATCAGGCTGATCTGTACCTGGGCCACTTCATAGTCTGAACTGGATCACAGCACTGACCAATTGAAATAGATTTATGTCAAGCCTAAACCAGAAAAAGCCGCTGGGGAAAAAAAAAAAAAAAAAAGTTGTTTGGCTGTACATTGAAGCTATGATTAAAAAGATGATTAAATGTTTCTATTTTGGACAAAAAAAAAAAAAAAAAAAAAAAAAACAACAAAAAACCAACAACGACAAAGAAAACCCTCAACCCAAACAACAAAGAATGTCTTTTAAACCCTTTTGCTACAGTAACTCATTTCACACGGGGAACAAGGCAAGAAAAACATGTTGCAGTGGCTTTAGCAATGGGAAAATGACCGATACTTCGGACTGAGCTGACAGCTGACTTAAGAGTCATCACTAGGGCTAACATCTTCCTTCTCCCCATAGCCTCAGTGGTCTGGCATATCTCAAAACTTGAAGGAAAAAAAAAAAAAACAACAACCCTGCTGATTTCATAGGGAAGTAGCCAAAGAGCCTGTTTGGAGGATGAAGTCAACTACATATGGCTCTATTTATTTGTTTGCTTTGGGGTGGGGAGAGGGAGTCAGTGGCAAATTCTCAGCCCTAACAACCAGCTCACAATAAAAGCTTATGAAGTCAAGAGTTCCTCAAGGAAAATAAACACTCTTAAAGTTTGTGTTTATTACATAAATGCCAACATATTTGCAAGATTCCAAAACTCGGGCAGCATACAGCTTGAATGACTAAAAAGTATTTCTCCTTGAGGATTTTAATCCAGCGCAGATAAACTGTAATCCAAAACTGCCTTTGGATAGCAGGTCAGTGCAATCTACACAAAACCTCCTCTCTGTATACAGAGGTGATACAAAACAGGTACACTAGGCAGGTCATGTCCTAATGCACACTTAGACCTGTGCACCACAAACCAAACTCAGTTGCATTTAAATGCATGACCAAAGCTTTCTGCATTTTCCTTACGAAACCAAAATATCCCTTTCTCTGTGCTTTATGAATGGGAATTGACATTTTAAAAGGCAGGAAATGAGGTAAGGTTGCTTTTTTCCTCATTTTCTGTATTATGACCATGATGCATATATACATTTCTACCTTTAGGAATATAACCACATACTCATATATAGCTGCATCTCATCCAAGCACTGGTCACTTGGGAAAACTTAGAAATCCAAGAATTCTGTGACTCTGATTCTATAACCATTACCAGTTGGGAGCTAACATACATTTCTTTTTTTGTTCATCCTAAAGCTTTGAATTATAATTTGCTCATTAGCCTAATAAATATCTTATCCTTGTGTGGCCCATAACAGCAGAAAGAGCAGTTATTATAGCAGTTCCCCACTGCAGCAGAGGAAGCTCGTCTGACCTCAGCATCCCTCAGCACCTTACGCAAACATGGATCCAGTATAGCCATGATCCTGATGGAGCTTTCCTGCTAACCCAGACACAGGAAAGCAAGAGGTGTGACTCTTCTCTCTCCAGAATGCACAGAGACTTTTCTCCAGTCACAAGAGAAAAATCCCATCCCCCCATCTGTTCCGGGTAAGAGAAAATTAACAGTCTGTGGCACAGGGGCAATATGTGCAGTAAAAAAGGTTCACTAGCTCAAGTGCTTTGGTTGTGCTGAACATTTCGGTTGTGACCAACATAATTTCCTGTCATTCCACTTTTCCCAAGTTACCTCTACATCTGTCCTGAATCTATGTGAAACTCCTGTTTAAACTTGCATAAGAAACTAAGAGATATTAACAGTAAACAGATTTTTATTTGTTTCTAAAAAGCTTCTTAATGAATGACCCCAAAATAATGAGTCAGGTTTGGTGAATTTTTTTTGGTTGACAGGGTTTTTGTTTCTTTTTTTTTCTTTCTTTTCCCACCAGGTTTTTTGGTTTTTTTGGGTTGTTTTATGTGGTTTTGTTTTTGGGTTGGTTTTTTTTTGTTGTTTTTTGGTTTTTGGGTTTTTTTTTAAGAAAAGAAAGCTGAGATTGTGATTTTGATTCTGTTGAAAACTCCCCTGGCCCATTCCCAAAACATATGCCTGATGAGCAGAACGATGAGTCTCCCAAATGTACTAAATGGGGCAATTTTGGGACCTCTTCCAAAATCTCTTTCCATCTGTCCATCTTCTGCACAACAATTCATCATCTCCCCCAAATCTCTAACTCCACTGCATGCATTCTTCCGCCCTGCCATTGACATTTGTCTCTGTCCCACATTAACCCAGTCACATCCCACCTCTGAGCACCACCTTTGCTCTTCCTCGAGCTGTTTCTTTTCACAGACATAGCACCAGCTAAATTCTCCAGTCTACTATTCCCAAAGCCAGGCATCTCTGGGGCAGAAACCACCGCTGGCAAAAGCAAGAGGGATAATTCTATGTCACAAATCTTTGTTTTCTGCTGCAAAAACAGGCATCAATCCAAAAAGCAGAGACATCAAGTTCTGGCTCTTCTACACCAGCTCACACAGGCTCCAATAGTTCACTTGTCCCGTTTCTCTTTTGGGATTCCTTTATAAGCAAGGGTGAACCCTCGAGCACTATCATCTGACCTAATCCAGCCCTGCTGAAATCCCATCATCTGCCTGCACAAAACGTGGAAAGAACTAGCGCTGATCTTGGACTCCGGACTATCAATGGTCCCTGTATACTAGAGAGTTAAGTACTAATATTGCACATGCCCAGAAGAGGTGGCAGAAAGACACTTCTGCCTGCAGCAGGTGAGAGACCTGCAATTTTCCTGGGAATCGGGCTTTTTCCTTTAGCCTTCTGATTTACAGAGCAATCAATAGGTTTCTGCCCATTGCTGCCACCCCCTTTAGTTTCAGAATTGATGGGCGGCAGCGCTCCAGCGCTATTGTGTTACAGACAAACTGCGAAATGCCACCGAGGCGAGTGCTCGGCTGAGTCACGCACAGTCAGCACAACACAACGGGCCGGCAGGGTTGGAAAGCTCTGCACGGACCTGACCGTGCCAAGGCATCCCGTTCCCACCTGTCAGCAGCCCTTGCCAATGCCATTTCTTTCCCCGCGGAGGTTCTGACAGCAGAAATTATTCTTAGGTCTCTCTCCCTCTCGCACATGTATACACATACACGCATTTCATCGGATCACTTCTCAGCCTGCAATAGCCTTATCACACCCTCATAAAGCTGGGAAGTACTATTAAATGGGGATAACAGGAGAGGGCAACGGCAGGAAGCAGACGAGTTAGCTAAATGAGCTGAAAACAAGTTGTCAGATAACACGTCAAGACAGTCCAAGTCTTCCTCTGCTTCTTCTGCTGAGGGGGCAAAGAAGCCCCTCCTGCCTCTCTTCCCCCAGCACATTCCCCTGACTAGATCTGGCTGAAAAACGTTGTCTTTACTTGGCTACTTTACCACAGCATACTTGCAGCAGTAACAAGGAATGCGGGAGACAACTGGGACCATTCCATTCGGTAACTGTGTCAGCCTAT
Source organism: Fringilla coelebs (assembly GCF_963513975.1). Classification (NCBI taxonomy): domain Eukaryota; kingdom Metazoa; phylum Chordata; class Aves; order Passeriformes; family Fringillidae; genus Fringilla; species Fringilla coelebs. Next base: position 48,182,527 of record NC_140033.1, on the reverse strand, counting down.
CACGAAGCCATGCCCTTATGAGCCCAAATGCCAATATTGCTCCATCTCCGGGCCATAGATTTCAATTCCAAATGGTGAACAGCACCGAGTAAGTGCAAGCCTGCTTTCATTCAGGCTCTTCCATCTTCTTCCCTTCCCCCTGCTCAGTCAGAAGGGGTTCAAGCCTAATTCCTGCCTTCCTCATCAGATGCCAGCAGCCAGAGCTTACAAAGGGAAGCTCTCCAGCACATCCTCTTCTGGAGGTGCAGAGAAGCTAAACAACATCATCAGCAGATGCAGGCTTGGTTTGAACCACAGTAAGCTGAGTCCTCATCCAGGACCTTCCCTCCAGTGGGATAGCCTGTCTTCTCCGCTTTCCCTGAACTGCACATGTTCTAAAGGATACTGCAGCCACACCACTGCCAGGACCACTTAATGCAAACCTGCAGCTTGAGAAACAACTGTTTAGTGCATCATATCAACAAGCACCTGGTTCATAACTTGATACCCAATCCTGCCCTTTCACCTTACAACATTTTTTGAAGGCATTTTCCAGGAACAACTTACAACAAACCAGCTTTCAAAGTCAAACAGACGTAAGAATGCCTTAATTACACTGCAGCAGGTGATACACCTTTTCAAAGCTTTAAGGAAACAAAACACAAACCAAAACAAGCTTCTCCTCCCACTCCTCACAGAACAGCATGAAGGAGTCTTATGGAGAAGCCTCTCCTCGACATCCTCACGGCAGGATCCTGGCTGCTGGTGAGAAAGCCAGCTTCCAAACCCATTTCCCCACTGGCTGTCTCTGGGTGTCACTGGGAAGCAGGATCTGTTTCATAAAAGAGCCATGAAAAACCCTCTCTCTCCACCACCCTGTCCCATCAGAAGCAAAGGCTTCACTCTAGCTCAGAGGACAGCCTTTGTGCTGGCAGGCTAGGGGATATTCTGGGCAGCCAGACAACACCACATTCCTTTCCCTGTGAAACTTGTATAAAATGCTGCATCTTAGACAGACACTTGCTAGTGTTTAAACTAACACTTTCCAAAAGAGAAAAAAACCCCACATTTAATCAATATCCCCAACTGGCTCAAGTGCTCATGTCTACAATCCAAGGAGAAGAGAAACACTAAGAAGAGAAAAGAGAGGGAAAACAGAGTGTTTTCAGATTAAATGAGGCACATGAAAGAGAAATGACAAAATGGTCAGCAAGTGCCTTCCAAAGTCACACAGCTGCACAGGAGCTTTTTGTACCAGAGAAGAGATCTTATAGCAAGCCAGAAAATAAGCTGCTGTCTCCAAAGGAGTGCAAGGTATGGTGTGAAGAGAAAGTAAAGGAAAGGAAAGCTCAAGCTGCTCGAGCAGCTGTAATGCTTTGACTGGAACCAGTAGATGATAAGCTGTAAAGCACATTAGCTGGATGGATGGGGTAAGTATGAACAGAGGGATCCTGCATTTTTGTCTCCAGCGCCTGCAGTTCTGGCAGGAGGCTCCCTGGATACTTGGACATGGAGGACAAGTGAAATTTCTTAGATGCAGGCACCACCCAGGAGGAGGAGGCCTTGCCAAATTGCAGTCTCTGCAGTCACAGGATAGAAGCACATGGAGTTCCTTTGACAATCCAGAAGATACACTGGCCAGTATCTTAATTCAATTAGACTTTTGCAAAGATAACAAAAATATCCACAGTGGTATCAGGCACAAAATCATTTATAAATTAGTGCAGACCCTCACATTTCCAAGTGTATGGAAGCCAACTGACAGAGACATAAAGAAGCAGCTTCTCTCTTAGGGTCATTTCTCCAAATTACCCTCACTGGAGTAGTTCTTCACTTTCCGAGGACACCTGGCATCAGCTCTGGCATCGCAGCCAGCTCCAGTGCCCAAGACAGGGTATCAGACCAAATGGGTCAGTGGGTCCAACAGTGGGACAGTGTCTCTGGCACTTTACCATGGGCATAAAGCAAAGCACACAGCAACACATGAACCATGACACCCCACACAATGATGATCCAGCAAGATGCCATGGTAAGAGGCTTGGAAGAACCACTGACAGTAGACATGGTCTATCCAGCCAACACCTCACTCACTTTCATCCACCATTTATGTTTATCTTATGTAACCAAAATAATGAAAAATCCAGTTCTGTGGTATTTGACATTGAAGTTTGTGCTACGCCACTGCATCAGCTGCAACCTAGGTCTCAGAAGCATGAGTCCTACCAGAAATGGGAATAACCTACAAATATCAGGAAAGTAGATGCCCCTCCCCAATAAGGATTAAAGATCAGCAGTTCTCTGGAGCAGAAATGTGGCTTACAACAAAAACCATGGGGAGGGGACTAACAAGGAGGATTGAAATATAAGGCTACATTTAACATAAAGCTCTTCTAGGGAATGAAACTTCTGCTGTGCAAAACCCAGCATGGCCCATCTTTACCTGTACGGCCCACCCATGGGGTCTGATCAACAAAAGTGCACATTCCACTGCTGAGGGACAGGCCAGACAGGCAAAGGCAGGTGAAACTGAGAGCCTCTGTGAGACCCTCTGTGACCTTCACTTTCCCAAGGCACAAGCTGGAAGTCATTGCTCCTAAAAGGTAATGAAAAATTGAGAAGTTTGGAGGAGAGGGAAGATCAGATTCTATATTTGAGATTCTGGGAGCTGAAAGGGAATAAAAAACTGGTTGAAGCCTAGCTCTGCTAAAAAACCCTATGTACAGACATAGAAACAATGCTCATTTTACATTAGAAACCAGGAAACGAGGTGGAAGGAGAATGCAAGACAGTGCTGTGTTTCTGCATTAGGGTTTTTAAGTACACTGCAGGATTTCTGTCTCAGAGTACTCATTGAGTTACATCAGACTGTAATGGCCTGTTGATTTTGAGAGATTATGGCAGCGCTGCTGATGCAGGGGGAGAGGAGATGGAAGGAGAGAGAAGATGTGATGCATCAGCCAGCGTGCACACACATTTCAGATGATTACCCCTACACTCCTGTGTGAGAAAGACACAGCGGAGTCACAGCAGGACCAGGAGCGGACTGAGCACAGGACCCTGTTAGCGACCAGCACAGACACAGCAGGCGGGTTTTTGCCCCTCTGGGCCAGCAGATGCCAAAAGCAACATTTCTTCAGGGGAGTCCCATCCAGGGCTGGCAGGACCAGAGCCACATGGCATGGCGTGGCAAGCATAATGGAGAAGGTCAATCCTGTGTTCAAGGTGTGCAACGTGTTCCTGAGATGGATTCAATCCCACTCTGTCAGGCTGACAACTTTGCTTGCCTGCCTATTTCTCTCTCCTGTATTTCACAGAAAGATGGTATCCTTTCCTTTTCCTTTCTTTGCTCCCGGGCACAAGCAATCAAGAACAAAGGATGAAAGAAAAATGCAGGGGGGGATGGGGGGGGAGTGAGGCGGGGGAGGGACATTTGAGAGTTAGGGAGCAATCTTTAGCAGAGAGAAGATAATTTAAAAAAAAAAAGCAAAAAGAAGATGCAGAGGCTTGGGGGAAAAAAAACCACAATATGCAAATGAGGCAGAACAAAAATCAGAGCTGGGAAAAAAAATAAAATCACACTAAACCAACCCATGTCTCCATAAGCTCTCCATCTCTCAGACAAGGGGATGCCATTGGGGTGAGGGGCTCCCAAACCCCTTTACCATCCTCAGCCTCCAGCAGACACCCGTGGCTCACTGCAGGCAGGCAATCTACCCTCTGGGGCATCGCAAAGGAAGGGAAGAGGAAAGAGAAAAGCAATTCTGGAGCAGTGAAAATCCTTGTTTTCTCTCTGAGGTAGGGAGCTGTGGGGCAAACAGAACCAGCCAGGTGCTTCTAACACGATGTCTGTCAAACAATCTGATTTCAAGCTTCACTGGAGGAGTCCCTCAGCAGCTGCTTTAATCTACTGCAGCACTTTTCCCCCACAGCAGGCTGCATTCCCCTTGTGCCTCCTCCACTCTTCCACTGGGACAGAGGTCCCACAGGAGCAGAGACCTCTATCTCAGATGGCAGCAGGTTGCCTCACAGATTGAAACACCTCAGGCCATACCACAAGCTAAGGAGGATCAGCCTTGAACCGGAGCTTTCCAAAGGGCATCCAGCTGCACAAGGGAAAGCAGGATTTTGTTCCTACAGATGACATACTATTCTTGATGCAGAACCCTCACACTGCTCAGAAGTGGGCATCAGTAAAGGTGGCTTCTTTCCTCCAGCCCATGGAGTAAATAACTCATCCATCAGCTTGATCATTAGCAACACCATAACACACGGGTGGTGTGTTACGACACACCATAGTGCAGTTACCCTTCTACTCATCATCATTTATTTCTTCTCCTTCCAAGGTATGGCAAAACATCAGTGCATGCTCCTCAGCTGGAACAGTGAGAGCCGTAAAAGGGAACTAGGAAGCAGCAGGATTCCTGGCTTTTAGACAAAGTCTGGGGCTGACTCACCTGAAATACCAATTTTTAGCACCAGGAGTGCTCTACTTTCATGTAAACAGCAGCTCCTCTGCTCCAGCTTTCCGCTCTCCTTCCTGTCCACATTTCTATTTGAACCATTATCTGTTTGTCCAGTTCTGCCTGTGAACGCCTGAAGCTAGAGACTATAGGCTATGGGTTGGTCCTACCAAAATGTTTTTTTAAAAATCTATCAATATCAGAAACATGGCATTACTTTTTCTTATTACCAAGGAGCATCACTTAACTCAGTAAATACTAACTGACTAGAAGTACAAGTCACAGTTGTGTTGCAAAGGCTAGTTAAAAAGGAATTTCAAGAAGCTGACAAATTCCACACCAAAGGTGTTTAACCTCCGGTGGCATGTGTGAAAGCAAAAGCTAAGCCTTGCACCATATTTTACAAAGGACCCTGGATATCAAGGTAAAGCAAACACGGGAAGCTGTGCTGGTATTGAGGGCACTCAGATGTCCTAAGGGGAAAACAGCAAGAGAACAAAAAGACAACAGTGAGAGGACAGGGAGAAGAGAACAGTAAGTTTTAGCAGAGATTTCTGCCATGCAGACTGGTAACTCCAATCAACTGCAAAGGTCACTTGAACCTCCAGAAACCAGAGTGGCTGCAGTCACTGGCTGTTATTTCCCAGGAGCTCCTTTGCTCCCAAGTGTGACTTCCCCACCCCAGAGACGCACAGGGAGGCAGAGTGAGAAGATGTATGATGTCTCAGTGCGCATCTGAGCCAGGTCTGTGTCCCCATCAGTAAGAACTGCCACCACAACTGACACTAATTGGTTCCCTTGTCATGCTGCAGAGGTGACACAGACCACATGGGCGCAGACAGGAAGCCTCCCTCTCCCTGGTCCCCTCAGGTCACAGCTAGGCACCCTGGTAGCACAGTGTGCATGCATAGCTGGTGTTGCCACGATGTGTGATAACTGCTCGGTGAAAAAAGAGCATCACTATCTGGAGCTGTTGAGCCTGCGTCACTCACTGCAAGAAGCAGGGGGGGGAAGACAACTACCAGCTTAAACCAGATTTTACTGGTAGGAGCATCACCAGAATCCAGGCTCTCAGGGACTTTACAAGGGATCCTGAAACATTACCAGCTGCAGTTGCAGCCTCCATATCCTCTGTCAGCCTGGAAAAACAACAATTAGCACACGTGTGCATTAGTGCATGCATGTGTTTGCATGAGCCTGCGGTGAAAACATACACAATAAACACTACGAGGAAGAAAGAGATTGTTGTTTGAAGCTCAAAGAAGCTATTTGTAAAAATCTGTGTGCAACTGAGAATTCAAAAAAGGCAAAAATTACTTTCATCTTTCTGTGAGGCAGAGGGGGCAGGGAATTAAGCACACACACCCCCCAAAGCAATGCCCAGGAAGAATTATGCGGCTCATGATAAATGCACTTTTCTGGTTCTGTGAAAAATCTGACATAATGAAAGTACCTTGAATGCAATTACTGGCACTTGTTTAGCATGGCAGGGCATTGCACTGCCACTGGGCTCGCTCCTCTCTGCTCCCAATTAGCATGCCAAGTACTCCAGCCACACACATGGGCTCACGGGTCAGGGATTGGCGCGGAGGAGCAGCAAACAGCTACCTGCCCACCAATGAGGGAGCGAGCGATGTGCTGGAAAGCTCCAGCTTCCTTCATTTTACATCCTCCCATCCCTATCACACTCGTTTCCTCCACTTCTCCAGGGTCTCTGGAGGCAGTGATAAAAACCACAAGCTCTCCCCCTCCTCTCTCAGCTGGTCTCATTCACGGCTCATGGCAGACCCGGTTTCCTCTGGGGACTCACTAATGAAGACGGCCAACGTTAATCTCTTTCCCCCTCCCTGACGGGTCGATTTATAGTTCCACGGAGAGTCCTGGATTGCAGCCAGAGGGCTTGACACATTCTTCTTGTTCCAAGACGAAAGGGGAGGGGGGAAGAGACAGGCTTGCGCGCACACACACACACTGAAGTCACACACGCTTGTGATTTGGATTCAGCTGGAAGATGCAGCTGGAAAACCTGTTTACCTGTTCCGAAATGGCAGCTGAAGGGAACAGTAGCCAACAGTGCCTTTGTATACATGTGTACACTCCAAACATCTTTATGTTTCCATAGCACCTCTTCCAGCCCAAAGACCCCAAACCACAGGGATCACTCCCTCATCACCAGGATGAAATAAAGCATTAGTTGTGTGCCAGCAGCATTACCCGTGAGTCATTAGGAAAGGAAGCAAATGATAACTTCTCCAGGATAAACGGCAGGGGGAGGGAAAGGGGAAATTTTAGACAGGCAGAAAGTAATGAACTGGAATTTGGCCAGGACACTGAGGTTACTGTCCCCTCATCTCGTGAGAAGAGGAGTGGGATCTTTAACAATCAATTGATCAAGACCTCGTCTCTACCTCTCATCCGTAAGAGTTTCCAGTACTCCTTGCATCTCCTTCAAGAGCAATGCTGGTGCATGGGCTCAGCTGCGGCTCAGAGGGAAACGCACCCCTCTGGTACCCCCACTTGCTCTTCTACACCACTGTAAGGCACTACCTGTACTAGAACTCCTCAGACCTGTCACTCCCAGAGCTGCACCTTCAAATGAACCAGAGAGAAGGAGAGACTCGGCTACTTTTTCACAACTGAGCTACGAGGGAGCATCCCTTCCTTTCCCCGTGAGGCAGTGTCTGCCGTAGCCTGGTCGGAACCCCTAAGTCTGTGCTATTTGTTGAGCTCAGCTCCCCGCGCGCACAGCGGACTGGCCTGCGCTGACAGCACAGCTCTGCTAATAGGGTCAGTCAGTGAGCTACTGCTGCAGAGCCGCAGGGGAGCACAAAACACTGCCTTTATTCCTGTAAGACCTATACATTACGTCCTCACCCCCGCCCCCTCAGGAACCGAGTGGTGGATTTAAAAGGAGCACTGTCAACTCATTTAAGCCCATTATTTTGCACTAGAAGAAATGGCCTTTGCAAATCTCAGTGGAAGCACACTCTCATTTCATCTTTAGGTAATCTTAAAGGTTTCAATTGCAAGGCTGTAAACCACAATGCAAAAAAGCACAGACAAATAGATCAGATCAGATATGAGACTGCCCAGACACAGAGTTCCCCTTGCCAAGCTGACTGCAGAGCAAAAATAGAAATGAACACTGCACATAATTATAGTATTTTACATTTCCACTGAACTTTCCATCCTGAACAATCCCCAAATGCACGCACATGTGCGTGTGTGTGCATACCGAGAGGTAGGACATTGGGAAAATTCACTTACTTGTGAAAAAAAACCAAGAAATTGTAGTCCAGTGGTAACAGCTTGTACTGAACCAAAGCCTTCATTAACACAAACACACACACACACACACACACAAGCTCATAGAAAATCATTATAATGTGAAACGAGACTAAGCCAAGCCACAGCAATCTGTAGATCAGCAGCTCCAGCACTTCTACTGCTGCTCAGCATTTCCCCCAAAACAGAAGATTAGAAACTGATCTTTTATTAGCTCTCACCCTCTTGTTTCCCAGCAAAGCCCAAGGTGCCAATTCCACTTTGCTACTGCAGGGCAGGGGCAGCTCTGCAGCTGTCGATCCACAGACTTCCTTTCTCCCGGAGTGCTTTGCAGTCTGTAAGCAGGCACATCCCCCAGCCCTGTGGGCTGCAGCAGCCCCATTCTGCAGACAGCAGAGCATCTGAACAGGGGAACCAAAGCCAGGGACAGTGCCCAAACCACAGTGCTCCTCTCTCCCTCCTGACAAAAGGGCCCGTACCAGGAACAAAGGCCTGTTCTCTACTTTATGCCACCCAAGATGATCTGAGCAAGGATGAAAAGAGCCAGGAAAGAACACTTGAAGATAAGCAAGAGTAGAGACCTGATGCTCTAGCAGAAACCTTTGACTTTCTCAGGAGGCTAAGAGGCAGGGGAGAGAAGAGCACACACCTCAGCCTGGGATGCTGGGTCACTCCTTTCTCCTTCCTGTGTGTCTGTGGCAAGTCAGTCTCATCTTCCACATATTAAATGTCTCACAGTAGTTTTAAACTCCCATCTGAGCACACAGGCGTTTCAATGCTGGTATGTGGCCAAGCACATGAAGAATGGGGGTAGGAAGTTCAAGAGGAGACAGAGAAGGAAGCAGCTCTGAAGCACTACAAAAATGAACTAATAGGTCAGAAGCAGGGAAGGAAACAGTCTGAGGTTATGAAATGATATAACAGATGATTTGAGAAAGCTAGGGGTTTTTTTAATGAAAAACAGGAATCTCACCAACAAAAAAATGTAATCAAGTGTAGTACACCACTACCTGTTCAGGGAAGAGCCTTAGCCCTTACACTAGCATGAGGCCAGTATCTGCCTTTGATGCCCCTCAGAAGAATCTGTTCACTCAGCAAAATGCTGCAGTAATGTCTAAAACTCAGTGAATGACTGGCCAATGCCTCTCTTGGCAGATATTCTGGGGAAGAAAGATATTTTGTCAAGGACACTGCAGCAACACCCTCCCCTATACTTCAGGAAACAGTCATGGGATTGCCATCATCCAGAGAGGACTCCAGGTTTTAATAAGGTCACATCTGAAAGAGCCCCACCTAATAAGCTGCATGGAAGTCAATTTATCGACCTCAGCACATGAAGTTGTGGTTGCAGGGTGTGTAGGTAATTCATACCTGATGCTCAAGGCCATCCCCTCTGGCTAAAAATGGGAGACCGATGCAATTTCTTAAATTTAATTCAATAATCCAGTGCTTTATTCAGAAATGCAAGGAAGAGCCTGGTTAAAACAGGATTTTTATTTTGACAATGTCACTTTAACAACAAATAGCTGGCTGCTCAGTTCCCTTAGCAGGAGACAGCAGGTGCTCAGCTGGCTGATTTAGCAGCAGCCACAACTGCCACCACGAGCTGCTGGGTGCAGTTCACAGGCTGTAATTCCCAATTCCCCCAAAGCAGACTCCCAAGGAGGGGGAAGGGCTAAGGAAGTGAGAGGAAAGGCAAGGGGGTGAGCTCGGGGTGAAGTGTTACTGAATTAATGAACAAACCTCACTGCCACTTCCCTGGGGCATCCTCACCAGCCTGACGGGCACCTCCGTCAGCTGCCTTCCCCCAGCCTTGTGTGTGCACCTTCCTGCATAAGGGAATTCAAGGCCTTTCACCCCTCCTTCCCCCTCAGGAAATAACACACCCAGTTTTTACATGCATGCAACACCAGCAAGACACTCCATGATCTTCTGAGACCTTCCCCAATGGCCTCATTTTATGGGAACCACAGTTCTCAGTAAACAACTAGGAAGCAGGGAGACCATGTTGCACAGCCTTGTGCCTACAGAAAATCAGGGCTATGGAAACACATCCTAGAAGATGGTATGGTACAGCTAGAGGCCTGTTGCAAAGATTGTTGGAGGACACCTTACAATCATCTTTAAAATGAAAAATAGACATGTGCATGTGACTTCGCGATTTGGGTTTTTTTGCAGTTTGGCAATTGTATTTTTTAATACACACAACATAAAAATGTCAAGACAAAAATTCTTGCCATTTCCTTTACCTCACCCATCTTGCCAACCCAGCAATAAAAGATTTTTCTAGACTGAAAGATTATGAGAATTGGTGGGCCAAGAAAATAGTATCTCCTGAACAGTGAGAAACTGAAAGCTCTGTGGTTAAAAGGGAATGGGATTTTACTCAACTCACAACAAATTCTGGATGGTCTTCACTTGATTTTGCTACTGTCTATACCAATACTTGTATTTATTAAGCTGTTTTAAGCTGCAGAAAGGCAATATTCTCTTACCTACAATTAAAATATTAGAGCTCATAGAAGCATCCATTATACCTCAGTAGCAGTTCTCTAAGGCCTCCAAAAAATTAAAACACAGAGCACACATTACTCTTTATTGCAGCCTTAGATACATCAGGCTTGATGACAGCACCATTTTTTAAATCCATTGTGATGGGGTGAATGGGGGAGATAAACTGGTACAAGCCTCGTTTTGAACAAACATCCCCTTTGGGTCATCTGTAAAACTAATCTAGACCTAACACTAGAAAGCACGCTCAAGGACAGAAACAAAATCCTTCCACTGTTTTTTTTTATAAGCATACTATCAGTGGAAGAGGTTTGAGTAAAAATAATAATGTATCAGTATATTAGCCAATTGTTATTGTTGGCTACTCAAGCAAAGTAGGACTTCAACAACCCAGAATTTACAGGGCTGGGAGCCTGGTGGGTCTCTGGGTTTTATCTGGTGCCAATTCGCATTTACTCGTGCTCCTGGGAAAGTGATGATGCCATCAGCAACTCCAGCCCAGCTGGAAAAGTGGGTTAAGAAAGCAGTGGACACTCATCAAAAACTAGGTCTTGTCTGCAGAGGGGCACACAGGAGAGGCAAGCTGAAGCACTTCAAGTGGATGGGTAAAATGACATAAAACACCCGTATGGACAGATTTATACAGAATGCAAATGTATCCCTGATTTGCCTGCTTCACTGCTAAACCTATTTTTACTAAATCAGCTGAAAGTTAATTTCAATCTAAATAAGGGTATGGTCAGATTAGCCAAGCAATTGGGTCAGGGCAGACTAACAAGTTGTTGTCCTTTCAGACAGATATCAGTAACTCACCATATGTGCTTCCAGTCTTCTGCAACACAAAGAAACTTACAGTATCCTCAGAGAAATCTCCCACAAACTGTTTTTGTGAGACTTCAAAATCAGAGGGGCCAGTTTGGCTGGGAGTCAGCAATCTGGTATGTTGGCAGGGGCAGGCTACAAAGGATGTCCCAAGAGTTGCCAGTCTAGCACTCTTTCTTGGCTCCAAAATTAAATAGACATCAAATTCTTAATTTTCCCCCAAAAATACAGCTTTGACCCTGTAGGGGTGCTGCCTCGGGAGCACCCAGAGAAGTTGCCACCAAGAAGAGGCATGTCTGCTGTGGGACGTTTTCCAGCCACTCAGAAACAAGAAGCCAGGCAAGGGCTGCTGCCAATTCACACACACTACTCCAGGACTGGGCAGTGACTCAAGAAAATTGCTTCCTGACATCTTCCCAGCAGTGACCCCAGCCATGCACCTGCCTCAAGAGATGCTAGCATGCCTTTATGGCTTTGACAAGAGATGCCTCACATGTATTGGCTTCTCTACTTGGAGAAGGGCCTGCCAAGCCACCTAGGTTCAACACTGGGTGAACAGATCTCCTGTAAGTGGACATTGAGAGATGAGCTTGTCACTGAATACAGGGGAGATACAGAGCTGGCACAGTAGCTGTTTCTTGAGGAACAACAAGTTGCTGGCAGCAGGGAAAACCCTAGTTGGCCGTCTACCTGATTTTCAGTCCTTCCTGCCCTAGGGTTACATCACCCTTGACTGGGATTTTGTAAGAATGAGAATACAAGGACAGAGAGAGATGTCACTGCTCCCCCAACCCTCCTGCACCAGGAGTCAGCTGGGTGTGGGCTCAATCCATTGCACCTGACCATACCAAAACCCTTCCAGCCAATCTGCCAATGTGTCATGAGTGCCATTCTCTCCTGGCAGTTCCATCTAATCAGCACACACAAAGTGCCGGGGTTCCTCGCTGTTTGCTCTCTCCCCCTCTCAGCAGGGCTATGCAGCATTAATGTTTCACCGGCAGCTCTCGCTCTCCTCACAGCTCCATCAAGCACATCTCTGCTCTGACCTATTGCCCCAGGCAGCTGGCTCCTGACCCCCAGAACCCACAGCTGCCCCAGCCTGACTGCCCCTCAATCCCAGCAGTGCCCGGCATGCCTTTGGAACAGGAAAGCAGCAACACCCCTCACTGCCCCAGGCAGCCAGCTCAGACCACCAGACTCATCCTGCCTGCAGCTTAACTGGCATATTAAGCCTGGAAGGGGAAAATGCCCAGCACCCGCTCTGCATCCCCGCCAGCCCCCTCCCTTCCCCAGCCTGCCACCATAGCGTAAACCCTTTTGTTTCTCAAAAATATTTCTCTGCAGAAATACAGCAATTATTTCAGGAAAATCTCACCCCTCACCACTGGTAGAAATACCATAATCTGAGACAGTAGCTCTCTTGATGATTGCAGACAGTGGAATATTCCAGAAAAAAAGAAAGATTTGGGGAGGGGGAGGGGAGGAGGTATCTGGGATCCAATCTTTCTCTCCCTGCCAATCCCCTCCATCTCTAGCAGATTTCATTTTTATCAACAGGATTTCTGTGAAATTTTCACTCAATCCTCCCTCTCTCCCATTTCAACTCCCAGCTAAGCTCAAAGGTGCACAAGAATAACGTGCTGCCACCTTTTTCTCGCAGGCTGGACAAATAAGTCCTCAGCTAGCCACATGGAAGCCATTAAAAATATATTAACATACCCAGCAGGGTCTGTCACTTTTTCTTTTCCTCCTCCCCCTCCCCTTCTTCTGAAACACAGAGAAGGAAGAAATCTTGCCACAGTAACAAGAGGTTTTCATCAAGTCTCATTACCTCAAGCGCAGCCGCGCACCACAGCCCCCACAGAGAACAGCCTTCGGTTCCCGCTGTCATTAAAGGAACGAAGATCTTAAACAAAAATTAAACCCTGGACAGCATGAAGTTGGGAGCACATGAACGGATCAGGCAGGGAAGGCTATGAGAAAGCCAAGGGAAAGAGCAGGAGCAGAGCCACCAGACAGGGCTACACTCTAGCAGCTCGGGAGGGATGGGGCAGGTTAAATATGTCCCACAGAGAAGGGCAGAGGGAAGCATTTTCAACATTTCGAGCCAGCATCAAGGTATGCTGTATTTCCCACACTTAGTGACACAGCAACATCCTGGAACATTAATAAGGCTCAGGGTGAAACCAGACCAGCAATCATGATAAAAAAAGCACAAAGCTTTGTCTCAGTCTGTGATGTTCCGTAAAAGGATGATTTTGCACACTTTGACACATGTCCATTTTTACTCCAGGGGGGTCTTCACCCATTCCAAACAGCATAGTGTCCCATGCATGCTGGAGCGGCTGCACAGCACATCTTAACCTGCAGCAGCTGCTCTAAGCCTGAAGCAGGTGGCTGCTGGTGTTTAATAGCTTGGGAGGAGGGTTTGAAGGGCAGAGGCAGCAACTCTACATTTAAACAAGGGATTTCTATACCAGGGGGTTGTTAGTCAAAGGGCTATCAAGTCAAAGTGCTCTTAAACTGTAGTTTTTCAAGTATTTCTTTGAGCAAATCGCTGGGTTAAGCAGCTTTCCTCTCCACCTTGGCTACTTTAATCCAGATCAATTCCCTGATCCAGTTCAATGTGCAGCAGCACCTTCAGCTGCACTGGCACAGCTGAGCAAGTAGCTGAGAAGCAGCAGCAGGAACTGCTGTAAAGAACCCTAGTAAAATGACACCCTCGGATTCAACAGGCATGACACTGGGACCCAGGGGAGCAAGACACCGCATGCAAACCCCATGAAAACAAAGGGAAGAGGGATAGTTCATACATGGTTAACAGAAAGAGATGAGCTGAGTCAAAGAGGACACAACCTAACCAAAAATCTGGTGACAGTGTGGCCATGTTTTATGTACCTCTAGGCAAGACAGAAGTTTTATTTCTCCCATGGAAATAGAGAAAAGCAAAAAGCTCTCCCTTGTGTAGTAGGCAGTACAGGGAGATTTCCCTGCCCTAGGAAAGGCAGAGCTTGCAGAAGAACCATCAATGGCAAAGCAGCATTTGGAAAGGCGGACAAAGACCTCTGAGGATCAAGGAAGATAGGAACCCACAGCTGGTGAGGAGTAAGAACTGTGTGGGGATACCAGAGAAATAACTCACTGGCAGAGCAGTGAGGAGCAGAAGGACATGAACTGGAAGACACAGAGGCAGGATGAGGATATAGAGAGTCATTGTTGGGTAAAGAGGCGGAGATCAGGAGAAACACTAAGAAAGCTACTTCACATCTTTGATGTCACAACCATTCTGGTTGTGAACAGTTTAATGGGTCATTGTCCAAACAGTGCATACATCCCCTGGTTCTGGAGTAATTACATCCATTCTTTAAAAAGACATCACACAAAAAGTTCTACCAAAATTATAGAAGCAGATAGGAGTACTGACTGTACTAGAAACCAACTAGAAAATAGTGTCAATTTCATAATGATACAATGCAAGTCAAAGATACATTTGCCTCTGCAGCTTGTGAAGTTCACATGGGCAAAACAACAGCCTCGTGCTGTGGAGTGAAGCCTTCTAGTGCCTCTATACTACAGCACACACCAGGGCTGTGACACTGGGTGCATGCTGTTCTCCCCAGGAAACCTGTCCATCTGCTCACAGCCAGCCACCACAACCTGGCCTAACTGCCACCAGCCTTGGAAGAGCCACTCCTTGAGGAGCTAGCAAGGCAGACTCTTCACCCACAACTGCCAAACTGGATACACTGCATACAGAGTCTACATTGCTGAGCCTCGTGGTTGGTATTTCCACAGCCTCACAGATGAACAGCTTGGCTGGGTTGCTCTTCCTTGCTGCTTCAACATAGGCAACACAAACTCTGTCATGTAAAAGAAATTAAAAGCCCTGCTTTAAGCTGATTGCAGGAAAATAGTGGAGTCTCATCCTCACTTTTGGATTTGACAGCAACACAATCAGGTCATGGGATAGCTGTGGTGTAACAGATTCCTTGGACTCGGCTCTATCCAAGGTAGAGACACACACGAATGCAGCTTCAGTGTGTATTTCCTTACTTGCCAGCAGCCTGGATTCTTGAAAACGGACTCAAATGACAAGTCCGTCTCAGATCACAAGTCAGGTCCTTGACGTGGGGTCCCAGATCTCAACTTCTGCAACAGCTTTCAACAGCAGCACTAAGGACAGTGGAGTCTGAGCCAAGGTACAGCTGCCTACAGTTGAAACAGGCCTACAATACAGAGCAGGAGGAGAAGCAGGCTTTAGGCAGCACATGCAAGGAAGGCACTGGTATTGATGTAGGCTAAGGTCATCCTAGGGACCAGCAGTCTGACACCCATGATTAAAGCCCAATTAAGAAACATTTCCTGACAGAAAAGTCCATTAGGTTGTGGAACAGGCTCCCACGGGAAGTGGAAGAACCCTCATCCCAACTCTCTGTAAGGAGTGATGCGACAGGCAATAGGCAATCAAGCCCTAAGACCGGCGTGACTGACTGATACGGAAAGTCTCGTAAGATGCCTCAGGAGTAATACAAACTTTAGAAATTTCCTCTGCCCCTCCTGCAATAATTGTTGATAATATATACAGTATCAAGTAAGTTTCTGACACACTGGACTGGCACTAATTTAAGTGTTTGAGGTCTGAAAGATTCTCTCAAGTTATACTTTATTTAACATTTCAAGTTATACTTTATTTAACATTTCATTTTACCCTTTATATATTTCCTCTTTTCTATTTTTTTGAATGTGAAAGGATCAACTTGGTTTTTAACTGTGCAGATCAATAGGAATGCTTACTTTGCCATATTTAAAGCTAGCAGATGCCTATCTCCTTTTGGTTTGGGGGTTTGTTGTTGTTGTTATGGTTTTTGAGGGGTTTTGGTGTTTGTGGGGTTTTTTTTGTTTGTTTGAGGATGTGGGTAAAAGAGGAGTTAAGGGTTCAAAAATTAATGTTTCACAAAGTTCAAAATCGATGTCTTAACTTGTAACACTTCCCCTCTTCCACAACACTGGTTGCAGAAGCTACCCAGGGCTGACACGACTCATGAAGCTCCATATGGTTCTGCTTCTCCTCATTTTTCCTCAGCCTAAAAAATATTGGCACTGCTCAGATTTTCCTGATCCTGAGGAAACAGGAGAGATTCCAGTAATTCCAGTTTCTCCTTCCTTCACTTTTACAAAGCTCCCATGGTGCCATCTGAGAAAATGGCACCACTATTGTAATGGTAAAGCATAACGGCAAACTTGCCTGAACACCATTGGCAGTGTAGAGTTTTTCATACTGCATTCAATATTGGTAATAATTACTTATACTGCATTGAAGTTGAAGGACTTCAGTAATATCAGGGCACTTCGAGCTCAGCACAACTTACTCATACACCAACAAATGTCTGTGTCTGACTAACAGGCTAGTAAAGTTTTTTAAGGTAGAAAGGCTTCAAAACAGATCGTCATTTTAAAGCAGCCATGAGTTGACAAGAGTTTGTACAATTACCACAAACCACTCTAAAAAAGCTTCCAGTACACCTGGGAAGCGACCATGTATACAGTAAGTACCCTGCATGCACCATAACTCAGCAAGTGCTTTTTGCAGCTCCCTTCTACACTCAGTCATGAAGGATATAGATCATTACAGCCTCCAGCTATAGAGCTTTAGCTCAGAGAGTAGCAGCTCACACTTCCAGCTCTGGAGATCCCCAGTTCAATCTGCTGCATGTCAGCCAAGAGGGCAGCTGTCATATAATTACAGCCACAACTTTGCATGTGAAAAAGTAGGGAGAGTGAACAGAGATCTTATTATAGAATTCTAGTTGCAACCTGCTGAACAGCTCCCTATTTAAAGTAACTTCTTGTAAAGAGGAGGGAGAGGGGGCCAAAAAAAAAAAGGAAAAAGACTAAAGAAAATCTTTCAACTCAGCTTCCCAATTCCCTGTTTTGTGGAACAAACCAGTGCTGCTTTGCAGTCTTTTGTTCCAAATGCATATGTACACTAGATGAAGCACACAAGTGCAGAGCCAGGAATAAGGCTCCTGGCTTTTCAGTCCAAAAAAGATAAAAAGGAAAAAAATATTCTCATTGCTGCAACTGAGGCATTAGAAGTCCAACAAGGCATCATAGTTTCTTCCTGAACTATAACCATCCCACAGCAGCCAACACACTTAGTTATTCAATTTAAGTATTAAAATTTAAGATCAAGAAATCTTAAGTCAGTTGCATCCTGTTTTCTTCAAGCTGTACATACAAGCTCTTAGGAAGATCTAACAGAACAAGAATCCAGGAAAAGAGTATGTTTGAAATACAAAGGTACAAAGCATAGTGAAAAATTCACTCTCAAATGAAAAGTTATTTTAGTGAGTGCAACATAAAACAATAAGACCAAATTTTTTTCTTTCCCACTCATCTTTCTGCAGATCCCTCTGCACACAGAGTCATTTTTGAGCCAAACTTTCTTCTAAGCCAAGACAGTCAAAAACTACATTTGAAACAGTGTAATCCAGTTTTGAAGAAACTGGAAAAAAATCAGTTTTCCCCCAAAAAACAATTCTAGAAACCTATTTGAAGCTTTAGATACAGATTCCTTGCAGAACACTGTTTTCTCCTCAACAGTTCCTTCCATCCATCCATCCATCCATCCATCCATCCATCCATCCATCCATCCATCCATCCATCCATCCATCCATCCATGACCCAGCAGTACAAAACCTGTGGATCTCTCATTGCATGAGGTGAATCAACCATTTTGGACTATGAGTAACAAATGGGAGCAAACTCTCCAACTTCCTGCAAACTACTTGCCTGCTTGCTAAATATCACTTAAGTGGACTAATCTGACTCCCACGGCTCAGTACCTGCCTGCAAGAACACAGGCTTGCTGAAACATCTCAACTCATTCATGCATTCTACACCACTGGCCCTCCAAAGCCCCTGATACACACTGCCATGCTTCCAACTAGATTTGAAGAAGTACCTGGTCTCCAGCCAAGCTGGAAGGTGCTCAGGTAAATGCTAATGCCAAGCACAAACCTGCAACAGTAAACTCCAGAGCAGAATTCAGCAACATTTTGTATTTAAACCAGTTGAGTTCTCTGCTGACATCTCTCAGCAGCCTTGTTTCTGAAGACCCTTTTTCATTTGGCTCAATATTCTGCTTCTCCCTTCAAGCAAGACCTATTCTGGAAACACACAAACTAGCTGACCATCTCCCTCCCTCAAGAAGGGAGTAAGGGAGAGAATAAAGGACACAAAGCCCGTTTTGAAGAAAGCTACATGCAGCTTCAGCAGCACAGATGCATTTGGGGTTGATTATGAACATGCAACAAAACCCTGGCTGGGGCTCATCCCACAGGAGGAACCCATAAAAAAATTCACCTTCCACTCACCTTCTCCAACCAAGAGAAGCTCACAAACATCTGAGCCACACTTGTCCAACAAAAGCAGTACAACCCTATGCAGAGATGGCTGAAATGAAACACCATTATGCTATTTTCTGGTATTACTTCTGTGAATTCAGCACTGCTAAAAGGTTCCAGGTTCAGATGCTCTGAAGACCCAAATCCTCTGCCTACCTTGAGAACACATGCAGATGGAACAGCAGCAAAACTTACACATACTTTTCTCATCTCTTCCAGCCTCCCAAGGCTGAAATGACTGACAAAGGTCCAAAATGAGGAACACACATAAATTATTAACATTGCACTAGTAGTCTCACTGTTGCTGCAACAGTCTAAAGACTTAACAGAGGCAGGCTCTGCAGGGAAATACTACTTTACTTCAAAATCATTCATTCAGGAAACTTACAAAGGAGAAAAGAATCACTCTGCAGCACACTCTGTCAAATCCCTCAGCTTTAAAGCAAAAGCAATTTTAACAAGAACAGGAAATTGATGTGAAGCATAAGAAACTTCAGATTTCAAGTGAGCAACACTGGAACAGCATTACTTCTGGACACAAATCCCAACACACACATCTTCTCACACCTGACATGGAAAGCCCATCCCACTTCTGACAGCCAGGTAAACGTTCTGTTTTCTGCAGCCTCTCTGCTGGAACAGCCAACTGGCATACCAGAAGACAATGGGGAGCCATGCTCTACCAACTGGAAGGGAGCCAAAAAGCCACTTCAGTTTGTTTCTTGGATTGCAACCCGTGCTTTACACCCATGCAAGGCTCCTGATTCACATTCCCACCAAGCTTTTATTTCATTCCAGGTCTCATGCAGTACCTGCTGCCACAGTAGCCATGTGACCACAGGCAGTACACAGAGAGACGCAGCTTCCTACTGACATATTCCCTCCTCTCCCCTGTTGCAAGGGGAACAGTTTATGCAGGGGTATTAGTCTGTTTTACATTAATTTCAAGAACTAGGACAAAGAACCTGAACTTTGGCATTTCTGAAAAAAAGTTAAATTATTTTCATCTCTCTTAGTAATCAGAATAGATTTACTTTTCATTTAAAACATGAAATTTCCCTCCCAAAATATCTGAAGTAGTTACTGAAATGTTTTCTTTACCAAAGCCTGCAAAGCCTCAACACTATTAATAACATTTTAAATATAAAGAGGCACAACTTTGGTCCATACCAACAAAAAAAAAAATTAAAAAAATAAAAAACAAACAAACCCAGTCAAGTTTTCACACAATGAAGCAATTAATTTTTAAGCTAGTACTTTCTATTAAAAGTTCTCACATTTAAAATCCCTGAAAGGTTTCCAGTAACTCTAGACACTGATGGGGACAAAGAAAAAACAGACCCTACCCCCAGCTGGATGGCATTCCTCTCTTTGGGTGCAATGTGGTAACATTTGATTGACGCATCTGATCCATTCCAAAACTCCAGGCGTTCTTTTAATCATCAATGGGTAGAATCCTATTAATTTTCAGGGAAAAAAAAAAGAAAAACAGAAGAAAAGTAGAATATGGATACAGGACACAGAGCACTTCACATTTGTCTTGCAGTTGCAGCTGATTTAGCTAGATCCCCAATAATCAATGGATTGAAGACTGAGTTGATGACAGAAACTCACATCTTCCAGCAAAAGCCCTTTTTTCCATTCTACCCTCTTTCTGTCATCTCAGCTCAACCCAGTCTCTCAACACAACCTGGAACATTAATCCCATACCAAAGGAAATGAAATAGGAATAGGGAAAGGAGTGGGAAGAGATAAACCAGGGTAAATAGGGATAGCATGAAAAGCCCATTGGCATGCAACCAAGAGCCTACACAGGCCCTTGCTACAGCAGAAAACAGGAGATCAAGCACGTACGAGGAGACAGCGGGAGAACAGATGTGGGAAGAAGGTTCAAGTGTCCCTGGGCTCAGGGGGTAAGAAATGGCAGCAAAGCACAGCAGTGAGCCTCAGCACACACAGTGATCTCAGCCTTCAGCAGCAGCACCAGGCGACCCACTGGCTTGGTGTCTGCCATCACAGCATTTTCAGTATATCAATATTGATTTTGGATGGTACGAGCAATGTCATGTGAAACTTCCACATCAACCAAGGCTTCTCAGTCTGCCCATAAATTTATTTGGCTATCAGCCAAACCCAGATACACCAATACTAATCACTTTTGCTCTGAAATAAGCCTCCACTTACAGTCTTGCAACGAACAGTCACTGTTTCATTTCAGTGCTGATGAGAACTGCAAGCCCTAAGGACCCACAAACAAGAGGTGGCACAATTCTAAAGGAATTTACCCATTCCAGAAGCAGACAGAAGGTGAGTATCTGACCCTTCCAGCTGGCCAGCCCACACATCAGACCAGCCCACACATCAGACTAGCCCACATCCCATTCAATTGAACCGGGAGACTGGTACCTTCCCACTAGAAGCGGAAACCTGGCTGAATCATCAGCAGGACATCAGGAAAATACTCCCAGTCCAGCTGACCAGCTGCCTGTTTGGGAACACGAGCTGCACAAGGGTCTTCGGACACCCCGCTGTTCCTTGGTTGCTCCTTATATCTGTATTCCCAAGTCTCAGAAGGATTACCAGCAGAGAAGTGCTGGGTGAGGAAAAACAGAAAAGGCAAGAACAAGCTGATATACTGCAAGGGGAAGGAAGCAGCAGGTTGAAGATGGGATTTTACAGTAGGGAAACTGGTTGCTAGAGTGTAAAGCAGAATCTGGGGGGAAGAGGAGGTGCTGGTCAAGAAAAGAGGCAGGCAAAGGCTTGCTACTACAGGGAACAGAAAAAGCCTGTAGCCCTGGGCTGATAAATCAGATATTGCTGCTAAAGTCTCACACCAGCCCCTAAAGCCTCTAGCACTGACTGGGGGGCTCAGCAACAAGCAGGATCTGCCACAAGTATGTCCACCCAGCTTCAGGTAGACACTTCAGGTATCTCAGGTCCAGACCATTAAGTGCTCTGATGATAAGGACACAGACTTCTGCATGACCGGTCACGTGGAACGGGCACAATGAGAAGGATACACTCCTTTGCCCGGCCTACACAAGGACCACACAGCTGCAGCTCGTGCTCCTCAGAGCCAGTGGCTGCATTCCCAGCCAGCCTGCCTTTGTAACCAACCCCCTGCCCGCCAGGAGGGCCTGAACCCTGCACCATCAGCAGTGAAAGCACAAACCTCCACCTCATGCTCTAAATAATTAAACTCTGTGGGAACATCAACAGACTCATAAAACTCTTACACAGACCAAGCCAGTCATTAATGGGGGTCAAAGATGAGTGCTGTATTTTTTTTAAGAGTGCTTTGATGCATGGAGAGAGTGGTGAGAGGAGATCTTCATTACCTTTCTCTGGTACCTGATGAATTTTTCCTTTCCTGGCTATCAACACCTCCCACTTCCACCCAAACCCCACAGTGCTGGCAATCATCCGTACAGCCAGAGACAATTGGAAGGTGTGTTTGGATGACATCTGTGCTAGCTGGTCACCTGCAAGTAGGAAGCAAGGGGCCTTGCAGAGCAAAGCCAGGCCCTACCAGAGGCTCAGCCGGTGCTTATTAGGAGGCTTGGGTTTCCCCAGGGCCAGCGTAATGCTTAAAGTCATGCAAACCACAACCTCACACACTGTCTCCCCTACAGCAAGGCACGGAGCAGAGCACAAGGCAGTAAAATATGTCAGGATTATTAGCTTGGGCTCAGAGCCAGAGCTGGGAGCTGCCACAAGGGTAGGGAGGCTGCCTGCAGCCCTGCAGGTCAGCAGGAAGGAAGTGGAAGTCCCCTGACAGGCAAGGAGAGGCAGCACGCAGGAAAGGCAAGCCACAGCTGAGAAAAGGTCACAGAAACACTAGTCTGACCCACTCCTTCTAGCATTAAAATACCTAGACATATATACACACACACACACACATATATATATACACATACAGGCGTGAGCTTCTTGCTCCTGTGCTTTGTTCAGACATTTTAAGGAGAGGTCTGCTCTTCCCATTCTATCTACATTTCCCCGATCCATACCAGCTTGGGAAATGGTTTCTTAGACTTTCCATCATTGAAAGCCTTGGGTAGAAAGAAGGGAAAGCAGGCAGTCTTGGGGAAAGGATCGCCACAAGACAAACACCCCAAGCAGCATGCACCAGTGTTGGCTGCTCTGTTGCCAGCTCCAATTCCAGCTTGCACCAGCCCAGCCTCTGCCTGCTTTCTCTGCTGCATTTGCTTTGTGTAGAAGAGAGGCCCCAGACTGGAAGTGGCTCCAGGATCTCTGCTACTGTGCCAAAAAAGTGACTGGTGTAGGCCAGCTTCTATTTATTAATTATAAGTAGAACTGATAGATGCCCCTTTTTACAGGTCACTAGAAACCTCTTCCCAACAAGCCCCGATACTTAGACATGCAGAGGGAAGTTAGGAGATTTACACACAACATCAGCACTCATCTTTTCCATCATAGCAAAAGCAGCAGCTGTTACTTCCCTTATTCTTGGAAATAAGGGGGGAAATAGATAGGACTCTTGAGCCTTGGCATCTCTTCCCTCTCACCCTTTGGCTACCAGAGCTCCTGTTACTATTCAGGGCAGAAGTGCTCCACAGGGCACACATTCCAGGGGGCTGAGCCATCCCACGTGGCCAGGCTCAAAATGGCAGACAGCGATGAATAGGATAATTAGAAAGTACAACAGCAACCGCAACATAAAAACAAGCAGCTTCTATTACAAGAAACAGTTCTATGGCATGGCTAGATCCATCACCCCATATGTTGGGTTGTGGTGGTGCCTCAGGAGCCTGCTGCTATTATCTGTTTGCAATCACATTTCAGCCCGTCTTTCTGCTTAATGCTCGAAAAGCAAAGCTAATCAGATTCGCTCTCTCTCTTTCTGCTTAATGTCTCCACTTCTCAAGCATGCTCTGTACTGCTTCTATTGATGTTCAAGTAACAGTAGCCAGGAGCATGCAGTGCAAAAAAAAAAAAAGGAATTACCTATTAATTTTAGTCTTTCTTTGCACCTATTTTGTCTAAAATTTCTTCTACGCTTGATCTTTGCAAACAAAAGTCAGGAAATTCCCATTTCCCCCTCTACACCACACCCGGCTCCCATATGAGTTCTCTCCTTCAAACTGCTCCTCCAGTGGTATCTGGGCAATTAATTATAGCACAGACCTCTCAGGCTTCCCTCTTACTCTCTGGAAAAGCTTTTTAAAATATTTGCTGGCTAGGAACTTCCAGATTAGGCTGTCTTCTGCTGGCACTGTAATAGCCCCTCTTTGTTAATCTATCTGAAATGACCATCACATGCTCTGCTACTCCCTCTCCCTCCAGTACTATTTAATTACTACAGTCCTACATGGGAACTCCAACATGCTCTCAGCATTTCAGGTCTTAGGACAAACAGGACCCCAAAAAGGCTACTTTTTAACTACATTCCTTTGCACTCCAAAGGGCAGCTGGAGCATTGCTGGAGTCAGCTACAATACCGGGATCTTTATTAGAGCAACCATCACAAGAGCAGATAAACTGCCCCCAGACAGGGCAGATTGCATGAAAATTCAGCAAAGTGATCCAGGAAATCCAGGAAGAGACTGGCTTACATGAACGCCCATCACCATGAGGAGAAAAGTTACCCATTACAAGCACAGTAGAAGATTTGCCAGAAGAACAACAATTTAAAAAAAATCAGCAAGTATTTACATGAGAAGAGAAAGAGATGTAGGTGGAAGACAAATCTGCCAGGATACATATCTCTATCCAGGAGGAGTGAAAAAAAGGGAGACTGCAGAGATGAAACCCCAGACAGCCCATCAGCTCGTGCATCTGTACACATTCCCCAGCTAATACCCACTACACCAATCAGAACAATGGCAGCTCCAGAGAAGACCCCGATTATCCAATCTCCTTCACTAACATCTTCACCAGAGGCTGCATGCTTGTGCAAAGGAATGGAAAAAAACCATACCTCTCAATGAGATTACTTCCAGCATTTTCTATTTTGCTCCCACTCTTACAAATATGTCTTTAAAAAATATTGCAGCTGGCTTATAAATGTGTCAGTTTTTTAAAAACCCAAACACAGCCTTGAAAACAAAGACACTTTGTACTCACCATATCCAGTGGCATCATTATTTAATATCAATGCACTGATTCTTTCCTTTATTCACTCCATCCTTGGAACACAAAACCACTGTAACAGCCACCCAGTGTATAATCTTACCATTCAACGCGACACAACCCTACAATAACCTTTCTTTTGCCATGTCTTCAGCTACCAATGAGAAGAATTTAGGTTTCAATGCTTCAAAAACCCAGCCCAACTACAGTACAGCATGAAACAAATCTCTAACTTTCAAAGCTGGAGTGAATTTTCTCATCCCTCCCTATGACTTTCCTTATTTGAAAATGGCTGCACAAATATTTCTAATTTGTGCACCACACCAAATGCAACCTGCCCCTCCTGCCAAGTACAGCTGCTGGGTCAGTCCACACATGCACAGGCTCACTGCATCCTGCTGCCTCTGGCACACTGCTCTTCACTGACATCATCTCCACCTTCATGTTGCAGAAAATTCACCAGGCAGGCACTGTTTCTGCTCCTTTAGCCATAGGGCAAATGCTGTAGGCCAACAGATGCCTCCATCTCATCTTCAAATGCACACTCCAACCTGCACTGTGCCCCTACTAGGCAGATGCTCGGGCACTTGTCTCGTTGGACACACGTCCTCCCCGCAGCCAGCACGGGCTAATGCAGATATATCAAAACATCCCTGGCACAGCCAAGGCAGAAACATCACCCCTGCCAGTCAGCAGAAGCAAAGTTCGCATGGAGCCTGAGCTTCATCTCACCCCAGGCTTCATCACATCCCTGAGCAAGACAGCGCTATTCTACAGCACCACAGCAATGTCTCTCAAGGGACAATTTCTGCTAGTGTCTGAAAATTAGTTAGGCAGCAGCACCTGGAACAAGCCACAGTGTGAAGAAGGAGAGACTTCCTCCCGGTGCCATGGTACCCAGCTCCAGGCCTGGCTCACCATGGCATGCAGAAAATTCTCCAGATGTTTCCTCTCCTTGTCATTTACCCCAGACTACCTGGTCCCACCAGCTCCAGGGTCTCAGTCCAAACCCCTGCCATCACCAGGTTTGGGGAAGAAGCTCTTTTACAAATTTGGCCTACAGCTATCCCACCAGGCAGTTTCCTTTTGCCCTCTCATAAAGAATGATTACAGTTACTATTTTTTGAGCCTGTTAATAATAACACATGAGCCTAATAATAATAATAATTCTTAGGCTCCCAGCAATGGGCTCTCAGGAACTACAGTATGTCTCCAATTGTAGAGGCAGAAACTCAACCTTTTCCCTTTTTCTCCCCTTTTGAAAATACTGCCTGGGAATGAAGTCAGCATCTGGAAGCACATGAGCATATCTGAGGGACAGAAGAAGTGCAGGGGGGAAGGGAGGGATCTGAAAATGAAAGCTGAAGGTGAGGCTTCACATTACAACTGAACCAGGCTAATAGGTCACTGTTGCCAAAAAAGGGGGGGCCCATTTTCACCTTTCTTTCATTCCTTACCTTTCACTGCTGGCAAAACAAATCTAGCCCCTCCTTAGCAGCAGCTCTGATATGAGCCTGAACCTGGTGAACAGGTTCAACTCTCTGTCCCAGGAGAAAACAATTCACTTTTTTATAGTTTTGGTCAAGTCAGCTTTCCAAAAGCTGAACAAACTGTATCCACAAGGCAAGGAATATGGCCACAGAGCCAGGAGCAAGGCATGATCACCCCTCTTAGAAGGAGCAAGTGGTTAGGTTGGGTCAGCCACAGCAAGAAAATCCATCCTAACGCACATGAAACTGCAGTTTCATCCAATAAGGGTACTGGTCAGCACAAAACAAGTGGCCTAGCTGAAAAGCCTGCAATAGAGGTGTTTGCTAATACTCTTAAAAGAAGTAGTTTTACCTATTTACCTGCTTTTACCTGGTGTCCACACCAGTGGCATTTACGAAGGCAGCCATGCAGATGAAAAACAAGACTAAAACTGAGCAGACCCCCAACTAGACAGAAATACAAGAGGTACTGCAGGATTACCAATAATAATTTTCCCTATTTCTAAATTGGACTTTCTTATTATCAAACAAGATGGCTGCCTTCATCACTATGTTAAAGAAATGTCTGTTTTCATTACAAACTTAACAGTTAGTTTCAGGGTGAATTTTTCTTTTCCCATTAGCTTCTACATCATCAGATGAACAAAAATTATGCTTTTCTTTTATTAAAAAAAAAAACAAGCCCATATTAACTCCACTGTCTTTATTTCTCTCCACCTCCTCTGCTCAATTACTAGAAGCAATTTACAGACAATAAATGTAACTTCACAGCTGCCTGTATGAAGTATTCCCTTCATTTTATAGATGAGGTTACAGGCTATACAGAAATTAATATCAGCAAGGTCTACTTCAAAGCTGGATAAGCAAGAGGAACAGATGCACTCTTAAAGAATACAGATCATGACTGTACTCTAGTAAAACTAGTAATAAAGGATTAAGAATGTTGCCAGTTGGATATAAATTCTTTGAATGTATCTGCTTAAACTCGGTAACAAACAATAGCTTGCTTTGAGGTTTTGCTTGGGTTTATTCTGTTATTATTAGGAACAGCATTATGAGATTTCAGATATACCGCTCACAGACCAAACATGCTCGATTTACCAGTAAACATTGCTTAACTGCTCACCTCAGGACTCAAAGAGGCTCTCTGCCCAGCTGGTGCATGGTCACCAGGAATCCGCTGCTAGAAACTCTGGACGTAATTTTAATCAATACAGATAAGCAAGCCAGGAGAGAGTCCAGCGTTATCTGACAAAGCCTCATGGGCTTTGGCAGGGCTAGGAGCAGCAAGAACCAGTGTCTGCTGTTATAGCTGCCAGCCCTGACTGTGAAAAAGCATTGGGAGTAGCAACACTAAAGGGGAAAAAAAAAATCCAAAGGTGCAGTTTTGTGCAGGCACTCTTCTGATGATAACTGCTCCTTAAGGCTTCATAAAAATGCACAGCCAACTTGTCTTCTTCCACACATTATCACAGCTCAGAAATAGCACCTGACTCTAGTTATACAATTCAGCAGGCACAGCTTCTCCTCGGAAGCAACCACCACTGGCATGCAGGTACTCCAAAGGCTGAGTCATCTCAACAGGCCCTTCAAGGGAAAATAATCCTACTAAGAATTGGTGTGCTGGTATTGAAGGCAAAAAGGAGTGTTAATTTTGGCAGTTAATTACACTGCTTCCACTCCATCCATTTTCTACCAAACCTAACACCTGTAGGTTAGTAAATTCACCATGCTCCTCCATCCATCTCCAAGGTCCTTTCTTGGCCCTAATCCCCTCTATAGCCAGCAACTGCCTGTCATTGTCCATGTTTCCTTATCCCTGACTAACACAAATTAGTATTTGTACAATCACAGAGCTTGAAAACCTAATTTAGGACATAGGCCTTCATTTCCAGCCTGCATACAAATTCCTTCACCTGAGGACAGGTTACAGCACTCCCCCACCTCCTAAACTCCTCCAAAGGGGCTTAGGTCAAGAATTTTACTTTTGAGACTGGTAGATCTGTTGTGGAGACTGATCCACAGATATTTTTCTAATATAAGAAACATATAAAATGCCTAGAATTTGATATCTGCTTTTTAATTAAATTGAAATAAGTAAATCACAGCCTGTTGCCATGGAGAATGAACAGACACGGCCTCTTGACTCCAGGGCAGGATCAAGCAGGAGAGGCAGACAAGGCTGTGAAATTAAAAACACCTATTTTAAAGCAAATGGTCTTGATAATTAGCAAAAAATGTGGCATAGGGAAATAATATAACCATATGGCAGGAAGTGGTTTTCAAGGTGAACTACAAAGCCATTTTAAATAAATGAATAAACTGCTGGAGCTGCTGGGTCACCCACAGAATCATATATGCAGGATTAAACGTGATTTGAAAAATACACCAAAAAATAAAAATTAGCTCTTCTTTCACTTTCCTACCTATAGTCTGCATCTGTGTCTGTTCTTATTTTTAAGGACTTGTTTCAAGCAACTAAAGCTTGCACCTTTTTGCAGTTACCAGACAGTCCTCAAATTCAGACATTTTCAAAAGCCTTGCAGTTTACCCTGAAGCTAGAACAAAATTTATGGGACATAAAACCTTTTATCTATTACTCAGTGTCATCACACAATCCTGGTCAGGCCATCAGACACTAATAATCATTCCTGAATCTATGCACCCTTGTTATGACTTCCATGACAAAGTGACTTTGGAGGGAATTTGGCCTCCACACACCCTGTGCCCAATCCTGTGCTACACCACTCAAGAAGCACAGCTCAGAGAGAGTCAAGAAGTAACTCTGGTTTATCAGTGGGAGGCTGACAGCACATCCACGCTTGGCTGGTGGACAAGAGCCTTGCACGCTCCCTTCCCAGTTTGTCTGGAGCACAGGACATCAAAATATTCCACCCCTTTTAAGATACTTCTGCTCTGCTCAGATCTGAATGGGCTGCAGCAAGGAAACCCCCTTGTCACCTTTTTGAGCCCAGCCAGGGCAAATCTGAGCAAGACTGTCTAGCAACTTCCAGTAAGCATGTGGCCAAAGTGCATCAAATTCATAACAGCTTAAAATACTTGAAATAAACTGTACCTGATGACTCAGTTTCAAATATGTGCTGTACATTCTTTTAAAGGGAAGGGACAGATGAACTAACTTTCACTTCAAACCCCCCATCCATGCTGGAGAAAAAGCCAGCCTTTTCTCCTATTCTGTGAAGACACAAGCTATCAGCCACAATTATTTGGTCTTCCACAGCAGTTAATGACCCACATGAAACAAACTCTCAGGGTCTCAGATCAGACCCTTGTGACACAGCTAGTTAGTTACACTAAAAACCAGTCATATTCTCAACCCTCAGCAGCCCAACTTGAACCAGCTATTGACAAGTTACCTTCTGTTTTCCACCGTGACCAAGAAATACCCACAAGAGAGTTGGGACAGAAATCTTGGGAAAGGAAGGAGTTGTGGAAAAATGCACAATTAAAATTAGTATTCTCTGTTTTCACAGTTTTGCCCAGTTTTGGAACATTTCTGCTTTAACTAAAGTCATGCTGCTTAAGATGTTTGGCTTCCATTAAAAATAAACTCCAGGTCCAAGTCTGCATGAAGATAGGCATAAACTTGCAAATCTGGTTCACCCTGAAGGACATCAGTTCCTTAAAAATGCTAGTGTGGGGGTAGCACATGTTGGATAATTCATAGTTTTTGAACAGTCAAGGCTAACAGCAGTAGATGCCCAACTTCTTTGCTCATGCACCCCATTTCTTTCCAAACCCTGCAGCAAGAGGAGCTGTGAAACACCTCAAGACACATCAGCTGCACTGGAAGATGCTACACACCCTTGGCTTCCTCACTGCCCAGCACCTTCCCTGGCATGCCAACAGTTTCCTACTGCTTGAACACAGTCCTGCAATAACACCCAAGTGCAAATGGCTTTGCCAGAAACAGTTTCTGCCCTAAACGGCACCTGGCACATAGAGGGCAGCAGGTGGCTTGTACCCCCTCACTTCGTAGTTCTACTTACGTTTAATTTTGACTTGAAGAGATTTAACACAATTATAGAGGCTGGCCAAGCATCTCCCTTTGGAAGGGAAATTACTTTTCTTCTCCATCCACACAAGCCAAGACAACCACACAGAGGAAGACTCCTTCCCAGGGACACTCCCAGCTGGACAGAGCCAGGGTTTAGGGGCACCTCCATTAAAACTCAAGCCAGTGGTCACTTGGCATATGAAGGAAGATGCTAACCATGCCCAGGAGAGATTATTTTCATATCACAGCATACTGGGTCACAAGCCAAAAATATTTTTTTTAAAAAACCATCACCAACAACAAAACAACAACAAAAAAAAACCCACTTAAACAACAACCAAAACCAGACAAAAAACCCCCACACCATCCCTCACACTGTTCCCTTCAGCAGTATACACTGAACCACACACACAATAGAGGGGCCAAGAACCCTGCCCAGGCTGTCCACAACTCCTCATTCCCATCACCCGTGCCACCGTGCCAACACCCTGCAAGCCCCTCCTGCACCCCCAGCCAACATCCCCAGGACCGCCTTCACCCACCCACAAACTCTGCCTGACATCTATGCCCCCGGGACCACTTCGAGCCTCACCAGCCGGGTAGAAGGCTTCCCGAACAAGCAGAGGCGGCAGCCGCCAGCCTTGCTGGGGTATTTTTCCCCCGGCGGTGCGGCTGCCCGGGCTCCCAGCGGGAGTTTCCAGCCCTAAACCTCGGCGGCTCGAGGAGCGTGTGGCACACGTGCGCTCCCGCCGCTGTCAACAACTTCCAGCCGCTGTCCCAGTGGGCGAGTCCCGGGGGCGGGGGGCTGCCTACCGCCCCAGCAGTGACCTGCCTTGGGAAAGGACGCTCGCAAGCAGGACAGCGCTTTAACAAAAATAAAGATCACCTTAATATTATCCTTAACAGCCAGAAAGGTCACGACGTGGAGGTCCGTAAGGGGGGGAGGGGAGGGAGATGGGGAAGGAGAGGGGAAGGAGGGGGGCGGCAACGCAGAAACCCCCACAGTTTTAACTGTTTGACTGCCGTAAAAAATGAAATAACATGAAGTAACCGGAGACTGAGGAGACGGACAGACCCCCACACGCGGGGACTGCCCGGCTGCCCGAGCCCCCGCCCGCCCTTCACACGAGGGAAGGCGGGAGAGGGAGGGTGTGGAAAGCAAACAACACCCCCAGCAAACGCCGCGCACGCCGGGGTCCCCAACACGTCCCCACTGCCGCCGCTTACCTGCGCGGGCCGGCGGCCCTCAGGGTCCCATGGCAGCCCCGTCCCGCCCCGCCCGGCCCCGCCCCGTCCCGCGGCGGGCACAGGAGCTCCCGAGCCTTTGTTGCGCGGAGGGGAACGGGAGCGGGTCCTGTCAGCTCATGTGACGCGGCGGGCTCGGTCTCCGCTGCCCCCCCTCGCTGCTCTCCCCTGCCCGCCCTCCGCCGGCGCTCAGCGCAGGCCCCGCAGCCGGGAGCGGGTCTCAGGCCCGACTGGCTGCTGGCGGAGCGGCGGCGGCGGGGGAGGAGGAGCCGGCGGCGGGGCGGGCTCGGCGGCGGGGCCGGGCGCGGAGGAGGGCGAGGAGGGCTCTGGCAGCGGAGCGGAGCGGAGCGCTGCCTGCCTGGGGCGGGAGGCGGCGGGGCCGGGCGGGCGCTGCCCTGCGGGCCGTCCTGCCCCCCGCGCCAGAGCCCCGCTCTGCGAGTGGTAACACGGAGCCCCGAGCAGGGGGCTTGTTCGCCTCCAAGGCGGTGCGCTTGGGGCCCTGATGCACAGGCCCGGGCCTGCCGCTGCAGTCAGGAAAGTAAATAAAAACGTAATTATGTGCTTTCTAGTTGGGGCTCGCAACGAAAGAGAGGAAAACCCCTCGTTTTCTCGAGAAGAGATCTGAGAAATAGCAGTACTGGATCAGATCAACATCCTGCCTTTGAGATTGCTGAACGGACAAACCCTAGGAGTCGGCTACAACAAACAGACCATGGCGCTGCCCCAGAGGACTATGACCATGACCATGACCATGATCCTGTGGTCAGGCAATTACCAATAGCTAGGGTCTTCGTATTTAACAGCTCTTAAAGGATTTTTTTTTAATATACATTCAGTATTTTTGGTTTTGAACCATTTGAAATGTTTGTGTCTGCTCCATCATGCAGCAAGCATCCAGCTTTCTTCTCCAGAGAGCATTTAATCATCTCCTTTTGTTTGCCAAAGTCTAAGTAGGGGGCAGAGAGAGATTACCTTCCTGCAGGTCTTTAAAACCCCAATATGCCATTTTTCTTCACAATCCAAGACTGAAAAGCAACACCACCAAGCCAGGCCTTATAAAGGAAACACGGGTGACATTTCTATCAAAAATGCAGACAGCTCAGAAAACCTTGGATTCCCTCATCTAACACAACCACCAATTCAAGGAGCAGCTTCCCTGCCATCCCAAGATTGCTATTCCATTGGAATCACCTTCCTAGCCACCACAGCTGACATTAAAAATGGCACTCCAAAAGCCAGCACATACACAAGAACCTACAGACCATCAAACTTGCTCCATAAAGCAGATGCAGTAAGATCAGCAGCCATTCACAATACAACAAAAGGCTGTGAGATTCAGTCAGTCCTGCAGATACTGTTACACCTGCTCTGAGGGCAACACCGGTGATCTGCTTTACACAGGAAGGTCACTCTTCCAAAAAATAGATACAAATTTACTGCAATAAAGATACAGTGGCAACAACAGCAATTCTGAAAAATAACTTTTCAAGGAATCAAGGTTTAATTGGTGTTCATCCAATGCTACCAAAATTAACAGAGATTGGCAAAGTCTCTAACCACATTAGCTCTCTGCCAATCTGTTTTTCTGCTTTTTATTTTAGTCTCTGCTGTAGCATTCTCCCCTGCAACCACATGCTCCTGCTGATGACAATACTCCATGGTAAAATCCACTCCTAAAATAATCTCTTAAACTACTGGCTCTGAAAGGGTGTTTTTTCCCCCATGTCTCTCCTGCTAACCTTCAGGCTCTCCCTTTTGCAACTCATTACAGGAAGCAAATCCACAGATGCAAACGTAAGAAATAGAACCAGATGCCACTGGAGCATCAAATGTGAAATATGTCAGTACCGCCTGACAGACAGCACAATCAATGCCCTTCCTCCATAGCAAAAGGAAATCTGCCCAAATTCTTTGTTCTTGCATGTACTTAGCCCAAATCTCTACAGTTCACCACTTTATCCAGCACATGAAATACTGCCACAGAAACCATGTGAATGAAACTAAATAATTGCTGTCTTACAACAAGCACATACAGTCAGCCAGCAAAGGACATTAGGAGAGTATTTGTCAGACAGCAACGACATGAACACCTCAATCCTTACCCCAAAGGAGACCAAAACCTTCCCAAAAGCTAAAGCTTGGCATTAAAACTTATAATCCCTCGATACTAAAGCTATGGATTTAAGGAAGATGTTGCCTGCCTAGCCTGTTACAGCCTCCCAGCTGACCTCTCCTTTGTCACCAGCACAAACAGCCCTTTTTCGCTAGAGGTCTATGAGAAAACCAGCAGCCTGTCAGTCACGGCTGTTTACACCCCTTTCCACTTCTTTGGCACTCCTTTTTTTTTTCTCAAGCGGTCCAATTGATTAATATAATTAGATTAAACTAAGAGCAATTGCATCTACCCTGTAGCTAGCTTGAATATTGCTGTTTTCTGTCAGATCTGATAAAAAGACCCTGAGCCCAACAGCTGTTTGCTTCTTCTAGCTCTATCAGTTGATCTAATACAAGATACTACCTTTCACCACAAACCTTGCTTCCCTAGGATCTTTAGACTATCATGGCTACAATACCATTTTAATGTTTTGCCTTAACTGATTCTTCCATATTCTCTTATCTATGAAGTAGAATATGATAAAATGTATTCCCTTCTGTATCACTTCTTACCCTGTTTTCATAAACATAATATTCAAGTACCTTCTAGGACTGCATTAGCTGATCTGACTCCCTTTAGTCATATGAAGGGATTGGTTTTCTTTCTTTTTCTTTTTTTTTTTTTTTTTCTCTGCAGGAAGAAAATTATGCATGGAGCAAAGTTTTGGTTTTGTGGTGGTTTCATCCCCTTTCCTGTATTCATGTTGCTTTGTGTTTTTACCATAGAAAATGAGGACAATGGCAGTTTCTGTGATAGATAGACCTTATTTCCCAAGGAAGCTAATTTCAGAGTGTTGTGCCACCCATAGAAACAGTCTCCCGCACAAAGCAACATTTTACTGTGTCATTCCCCACCAAAGAAAAGCTAATCCATATTCTTGACATTTGGGACAGAAACTTCCTTAGGCAAGAACAGCATTTTCCTTCCTCCAGAAAAAGAGTTTCAACCTGTGATCCTCAGTATGCAATGTTCAAACAGATTGTGGCAGATTATTAACATACAGGCCAGCGCTCTATACGGTTATAAATAGGAAAATCTGGAAACCAAAAAGAGTAACATGCCTTTTAATTGCACTGAGGCAGATTATCATAGGACAGCCTGGAAGGAAAATGGTGGAGACAGATTATTTCATGCTAAAAAAAGAGAGGGAATTTACTTATGTGTAAGGAATCGCACTGCTGTTCCTCAAAGAGGAACACTGAATGATCCCACGTGTCTACAAAGGCAGTAGGTACAACATACGAGCTACTGAAAGACAGAAACTGAGGTGAAGAGAGGAATCATCTGTGCTCAAGCACTGAAAGCAGAAATGCCAGAAGACCTCGGGGAGACAGTAGACAGCAGATTTAATATGTTTTTGCAATGTGATATGGCAGCAAAAATCATGCAGTTAATTTAATTTGGGGTTGTAAAGGCAGAGACCTCTTCTCAGAGATACAGGCAATAGTCCCATTTTTTAATATAGTAGTGAGACCGCAGCTCGAAGACATGTTTAGTTCCGGACAACGCAGTGCTAGCTACATGTCAACAACTTGGAGGGAAATAAAGCAAGAGGAACATAAAAAGACGGAAGAGATTACAGCATGTGTAGGTTGGCCAAATAACAACTGTGAAGAGCATCATGGGAATTGCAGGTGAGAACTTCAGGGGAGCAGAAGCACCAGGGAGCAAGAAAGAATGTTTAGGGTTATCTGAGTGAGTATAAATGGTATAAATATAAAGTAAATTAAGTAAAGGAAACATTAATCTACAAGACTGCAAGACAGCATCCCACAGGAGCTCCTATCACCTGATTCACACAAGACTATGGAGCAAAGCACACAGGAAACCACTAAAGAATCCCTGACTGCAGGAAAAGATTACATGAGGACAATATGCCTTTGGGACCATTTAACTGCTCACAGATTGGGACATCTGCAGAGCAATAGGTCCCAGGCCAGTACGTGGAAATCTCCCTTCTCCATGCCATTGCTGGAGGCGCTTGTAGACCAAAATAACCATGTGGGTAACCACAGACAGAGTCTTGTATTCAGAGGGGCTGTGGGCAGGAAGGTCTGTTGTCAGAATTTTTCCCTTTTATCACTATGACTTCCTTGGGATGTCACTGGCTCACCATCTGCAAAAAACAGCAGTGATGTTTTAATAAACATTCATTTGGATTACAGAGACCTTTGAGCACCTGTCCTGGACAGCTCTAACCTCTTCTGAGGTCTGTGCCAGATATAGTAGTTAATTAGAATGAAAACAATCTTTAATATTTCACAGTTAAAGGGATGAAACCAAGATAGGATGTAAAAGATGTAACATAGGAAAGCTTGCACCCGTAACACCTTTACATCACATTGTGCCATCATATTTTCTAGCCTGTTATACAGAAAAGGAGACCTGACAGTTTAATATGTTGCTTCAAAGCAAGGGCTGATACACCATGTCACTGCTAAGCCCAGATGTGCCACACACTCATTGCTGGGGGGGAAGAAAAAACAGGGGGAAAAAAAAGCCCAAACAATTTTATAAATGTTCTGTAGGGAGTCTGAACGTCTTTTCTTTTCAATTTGGTCTATATTTTTTAACACCACCCTTTAGGGAGTATGTTCAATGATCATTATCTGTGCATTCATACACAAAGCACAGAAAGGTATAGTCCCCCATAAGTGCTGACTTTAAATTGTCTTTCTCCACATAGAAATGTCATGATCTTCATGAAGGAAACCTTTCTGCTTATTTATGTAAATGAAAAACATGGCCTAACACACACAAATATACAGCAAATGTATACAGCAAAAATGTACTAGTATTTAACATAATCTTGTAAGGAATTGCTGAAGCATATACTAAACTTAATTCATCACACCCCCCCCCGCCCATCCTTCCCCCCAGCTTATCACAAACCTGTGACTGCTTCATTTGCACTCTGCTTAACGGTCCATCTTTCTCAGGACAACATATGTTACAAATCTCTGTAATTTCATGCTCTTACCTTGCAGACGGTGCTTAAAGAAAAGGAAAAAAATAAGAAAAAAGAAGCATTTTCTCCCTTTTTTAAAATGTAGCTCTTGTCTAAGTGCTCGGACAGGCACTGTCAGCTCTGAAAATTCAAGATGAATCAAGCAATTAAGAATTGATATCTAGTGACTTATCATGACTGGAAATGAGAGATGCTGCATTCATTTTAGCTCTGCAAGAACCCAAAATAGCTAACCTGATTTTTATGGACAGCAAGATCTTAAATCTTATGGGGAGAACAGTTACAATTCCTTCTATTAAAGTGGTTCCTTCAGAACCCCCATCAGCTTTCTGTACATTCCTTAGCAAAGGGCCAGTTTGTACAGAGGGTCATGCTGGAAGAGCTGCATACTTCAGATTCACACCCTGCCTTTACCTGAATGAGTCTAAAAGTGTACAGAAATCCCACGAGAGCCAAGATGAAGTTTTGCTTTCTCTCCCTCCTGTGCCAGCACAGCATTGCACTGGACTGCTTGAATAAACAACCCGATTGAGGAAGAATTACATCACTTCAAAACTGTGGTTTCCTTTAAACATTAAAAAGAAGGGCAAGCATTTCCATTCACACAACTATCAGCATTATCACCTCGCCTCACAGCTCCTTCTCCAGCATCTAATTGTTGTGATGGTAGGGACTTCCTCCTTCCTTGGGAGTGGAGAGAGCCTTTGCAACTCAGCTGCAGTCATTTGCTCTTCTCTCCATGAGCTCAGGAACTTCTTCAGCAATCAGAAAGACTTCATGGGTTGGATGAGCAACAACTCAGCACATTCCCTCTGTAAACATTTATTGGGAGAATTACGGCATACATATTTGGACTTTCCATGGCCATTTGGATCTGATGAGCTTTACTTATTGTCAAAATGATGGATGCGTCTGTGAAAGAGAGAAGTAACTTCTTCTGCAGCTTTGCTACCTCAGCGAGGCAGATGCAGGTCTGATTGATACCTGCATGAGAAATCAAAAATTATAAGCAAAGTGCAGCAGAAGCCAGTGCTGGTGACTCAGGAAGAAACTTTATTTTCCCCTAAACTATAAGTATCTCAGTAGTTCTTACTTACCCAGCTACTGGCTTCTTCCTGGACAACCTGATAGAATTAAGAACACACAAACCTGAATTCTGTTCCAAACTTCACTTCTGATGCTCTGTAGTCTTGGAAAAGTCATTTAAGCTCCTGAGTCTCCATTTTTCCCATGCATGAAGCTGAAATGACATACTGAGCCTTGAAAGAACTTCTGAAACCTCTGATTTTAATAGTACATGTCAGTGCCAAAAGCACCGTTACGGGCATTACAGCGCTAATTCTCTCACAAGGGAGGGAAGCTCGCTGTGTCACAGGTATTTTGGATACAATTATTACCCCTGGAAGTGCTCAGATATCATTGCACAAAATTGTAGGCAGATGAATCTTTCAGATGGGATAGAAACCAGAGGCCCTGACAGGTTATTAAAAGACATAACGTTTTGAAGAAGCCCATATGTTAGCTTTTTCATGTTCACCCTGTTCCAATTTGGATAATTACGTTCTAACTCTTTAAAGCAGGGTGGCTGACCTGCCTGGCCCTACCAGCTGTATATCCAAATCTTCATGTGGCCCAGAGTGATACAACACAACCCACATATTTCAAAAAGCTGAAGGAAAAGAGGAGCTCTAAGAGAGGTTCATCAGCTAGTGAGAAAGATTTCCTCCTGGAACAGGAGCCCTCCCCTCCTGCTGAAACAGTCCTTCCCTGAGAAGCAGCTTCTCTGTGTCACTTCCCACAGGAACCTGCCTGGTACTGTCAGGGCACCATCACACTTTGTCCCCAGGCAGCTGCACAGTGGCAGCTCTGTGATGCACAGATGCTGTGAACATTGAAGGTTCACAGCTCACAACACATCCCAGAAGTTCATGGGCCTAGTTATTAATAGTGAAGGACCTAGTGACATACTAGTTACTAATAGTAATCTGTATTTCTACTTTATCGTTAAGAAAGAAAAACATTTCATCCCTCACAGTAAGGGGAGCCTGGCTTGCCCGAGAATCAAGCAAGAGACGACACTGAAGGTTTTCATTCTTCTCTTGGAGATCACTGGTGCTCTCTGAGCTGCTCCTTTTTTCTTTATAAACTCTCAATGATAATTCACTGTGTATTGCACACCCTGACCACCATAGAGTCCCAAAACACAGAAAGAGCAATATCTGAGCCTTCATCAGTTTCCTGACATAGCAAAGAAGAGGAGTAGCATATGGTGCAAAGGATTTTTTTCACCACAGACCCACAGTAAATTTTCCCAAACCCAAGATAAGATGCCATTTCCAAATGGTGAAAGAAAGTGGTGGCAATTCCAAGCAACCCCCAACATCTGTCTAATTTTGCATTTCAGATGCCACTCTGACCCAGGGATGGCGTCAGCAGCCACTCTCCTGTCCCTTGCATGGGCAGTCCTGTGCCAAGACATTGGTATCTGATGAAGCAATTGCTCCAACCGTCATGGATGTAAAAGAGGGGAGCCTGTCCTGTCCCCATCTCTTCACAGGTGCTGGTGGCACCTGGGCCATGGTGCAGACCTTTGAGAAGTGTCAAGAGACATCAGCCCCAGAGGTAGCAGCCAGTCCTAGCTGGGGTGTTCTGTGTGGCTGTAGCTGCCCACCCCCAGGGAGTCTGTGGTCTGAGGGTTACCAGGGAAGCTGGCGGGGGCATGTGGGCACGCAGGGGACAGGAAAGAGAGCAGAGAGGACCTAGGGCACCATCTGGTGGCTTCACTCACTGCCTTCCCTAAATCCTTGTCTCACGGGGTCATAACATGGCATGGCCAAGGGCTGAAAGAACACCAAGTCTTCCCAAGAGACAGCGCAGCTGGAACAAGAGACTCCTGCCCTTGGCCCAGACTGGCACACCTGTAGGCACTGCTGGGTAGGACAGCAGTGCAAACCAGAGCCTAGTAACCATTCTTCTTGGGTACTGTTCAGTCAAGCACTTCCCCTGATAAAGAACCAGCCCTAGCTGGGTATGTAGAGATGATTTGCAGTAGAGACACCCCTGAGAAGGCTAAAGAAGAGAAGAAAGAAGTGATGAAGGAGAACACTTTGGACACATGTTTCACTGGTGTTATCCAACACAGTAAGGTCTTGTCTGCAGGTAAAGGCAAAATATAGTTTGCAATGTTTCGTGTGACAAACCAGTGCCCATGCAAGAGCTTGTCCTCAGCAGAAAAATATCAAATCAACAAACCTCTGAAGTGCACCCTGGTTTCTGCCTTCTCAAATAAGGATTTGCTGTAAAGCATTATGAAGGAGTCCATTTAAAGGGAATAGATGACCTCAGTGTCACCAACACCCTTCATAGCAATGCACTCAAAGGATCCTCATCCTAACACAGCACCTCCTTTAGAAGAAGGCAGGCAGTGCATTTCCACCTCACACCACTGCTTACCTTGATAACAGGCCTCCACTTCCCTGAAATCCTGTCAATAGAAAAGGATAATTCAATATCTGGGAATCAAATGTTACCACTACCAG
This sequence comes from Fringilla coelebs, assembly GCF_963513975.1. Lineage (NCBI taxonomy): Eukaryota > Metazoa > Chordata > Aves > Passeriformes > Fringillidae > Fringilla > Fringilla coelebs. Next base: position 48,142,559 of record NC_140033.1, on the reverse strand, counting down.
GGAGCCTGCTCTGTGCATAACAGCACCATGCTGGGGGAAGCAAGTGAAGCTGAAGGTCTTAGAGAAACAGTTTTTAAGAGGAATCCATTCTTAGCATTCAGTTTAAAGCTAAATATATAGGGTGAACACAATAAGCCAGTCACTGCTTCTCACATTAGTGGAGCTGGGGAAACTGATCCATAATTTCCTTTTTTTTTTCCCAATTGCCTGACACTTAGAAATGAACACACTTCCTCTTGCTAGCAGCACACATTTTTTGCACCTATCCTCATGGGCCACAGAGCCAGGTAAGACAAAAAGACCAAATGACAACAAAAAGATCAAGTGACTGCCTTTTCCCTGAACAAACCTTTGCTACAAAGTAGTTATACCAATATTATATAAATTATATTTCATAGTCTCTCCTACCTGTGCCTTCAGGCATTTCCTCATACCACCTTGGAAAACTCCATACCATTTAAAAACATCCCTGCTCTCACAGCTTTCTGCTTTATGCTTTTCTCTCTCACACAAGCTGTTGCTGCTGTGGCTGCCCATGGTGCATAATACTAAAGAAGTGATTTTAGATTGTGGCTTCATAGCTTTAAACTTCCTTTTTCTCATGCAGCAGCCTTTTAGCCTTCCTCACAGGGCCAGCCCAAAAGCCATTGAAATCAACACAGAAACCCCCACCCTGATCTTGACAAAGTTTGGCACACAGCCCAAATCCTCACATTTGCCAGTGTTTCTTAAAAATTTTTAATTTTTCACTTAATTGATCAGAACCTGGTGTGATTCTTCCAGTACTGTAGCACTGACAGTTCTAGAATAGCATTTTCCATTCCAAATACTGTTCTTTCTCTCATGTTTTATTTTAAACAGCTTCAGCTTTTTAATATAGAATTGTTGAGGCATAAATGTAAGAAACACACTACTTTAAAAGGTAACAGAAACACAAGACAAATCAACTCACTGCAAAGAGAGATCCTTGCCAGGAAATTTCGAGTAGCATCCAGTATTTTTAACATTTATAAAATTTAAAAAACAAAACACAAAACCTAAGCATCATTAATTTGAAAGTTTTTACTTTTCATCTAATCCACCAGCATTTGCTGAATATTTTATTGCCACACTGCAACATATTTATAATTCATCTCAAAATGATGGATGCCTCTGTGAAAGAGGCATCATTTCTTCAAATTTGTTAAGGAAAGGAATTGTTATACCTGTACAATCCTCTGTAAATTCTTCTGTGAACACAAATATTTCCTGGTCATATTAGTAAAATGTAAGATTTTTTACTTCAAAAATATTTATAATTGTTGTGATCACTTAACAAATTATAAATGGATCTAATAAGACACGCTGTCCATTCACTGCCTTTTCTGAAATGAATTCCTCAGTGCTGGGAAGAGAAAAAACATTTTTCTGTGGTTAAGGAAAGTCCAAATTGCATGTTTGAAATCTTTTCTAATAAAAAGAGCAAAGCAATAAGCGGATTATCTCTTTAAACATGGTATATAGGAAGGTTGGAGGCCCCGGAGTCATTTTCCACAGCCTCTATCTCTGATACATAGCAACATTATCTTCAGCTAGAGAGGGTCCTATGACCCTGGAGCTCAATTTTAATTTGATCTTCTTCCCTAAAAAGGTTTCTACAATTCCTCTCAAGTTATGCTGCATATTCTTATTTTGGGTTGGTTTTGTTTGGTTGTTATTTCATTGTTGTTTTTTAATACAAGATAAAACAGCCTCAGCTTTTTGATCTGCTGGTTTGATCACGTTATATAGCTATTTAATGTAACTCCTTCCCTATCAGGACCAGAATATGCATCAACACAAATGGTAGGCAAGTTCCAGCTGACAGTGGAGAAAGAACTTGTATAGCAAATTCACTTCTAAGGCCTCCCTCCTTCAGTCGTTCTAAGTTTCAGAACTGATCTCCCTAGCCAATAATGTAAGGTGGGGGGGAGTAAAGGAGCTTTATACTCTGCAACAGTCAGCTGAAACAAAGGCAAACAGATTGGTTTTGGTGGGGCAGAGGTACCATGCCTGCTCCCACACAGGCTCAAAATCCCAAGCGATATCAATGGCCACTGCCAAGAAGAAAAGGACACTGGGGAGCTCCCCTTGGGCTCCTGCAGGCTGGAGCCTGGCCCCAGACCTGCCTGGTTTATGCAGCCCCACAAGGGAGTTTCCTCACAGTCCCACTTCCTTGTTCTTCTTTCTTGTTCTGGAATGGGCACTGTCTCTGAGACGTTGTCAGGAAGGGATATTTTCTGTGTTCCTTTTCTCCACCTTTATCTCCATCGGTGCATCCAGTCCTCACCGTCTACTGCTGATATTGCTGAGGGGAAACATTTTCTTAGAGGCACTGATTTGAGTCACCCCAGAAAGGTCGCAGCAGGCATCTGTGACTACTTGATGGGATTAGCAGATTATGAGAAAGCTGTTTGCTGTGGGGTTCCTGAGAAAGGGAAATGGGCAGGGGGATGCTTGGATCTGATTAAACTATGCATGAAGTCCTGATGGCCACTTCAGCAAAGCCACAAGCACAGGATCAGATGGTCGGCGGCAGGTCAAGATCGGAACATCAAGCCAGCAAGCAGGGAAGTCTCCGGATTGTCCTACCACTTGCAGAGGATCAACAGTTAAGTATTTCAGCCGGGGCAGGTGAGAGAAACCTTCACAGATTGCCCATTCCCAAGATAAGTGCTTGACAAAAGCAGCTTTTCTTTTGCAGCAAACAGCTTTGCTGCAAAATAGCTTTGCTGCATCAACGCAGACTGAGCCCCGAGGGATTTCAACAGATACATTCTGTTGTTAATGAAGGGCAGTTTAGAAGGGGTAAGGGGTTCACAATTCCCTCGTGATTGTGCTCTGAAGTCAGTGTGGATCTCTCCACATATCTGCATCTCATCAGGGATATAAGAGAGTAGCTCTGCCATACAGAAAGATGTCTGGTCCACCTAGGGTCAGGTATCTTCCCTGTTAGATATTCTCATACAATGTATCAGAGGATTCTTCTAGAGTTTCTGGCTTCTTAGGTGTCTGCAAAATGATGAAAAGGAGAAAAAAGAAATGGAGGAAAATTATTCAAAATATGATGAATTAATTCTTAATAAGCAGACACTGACGTTTGTTCTGTTAGAAATGGCTATAAGTGATCTGCTGAAACAGAAGCCACTACAGTGAGAAATGCTGCTCCACCAGAGATGAACGTGACTAATCCAGCCCAAGGGATAAAGATGCCTCCTTTACTAGTCACTCTTCCCCAAAAAAACTGTCAGACGGGGAGGGGAGGGAAAATTGGACTCAGTAAGAAAATAAATCACTTTGGATTCTGTGAAGGAGGAATTCCCTGACCTCCTCAATCCTGTTTCTTCAACAGTTGAGTCTATTCCTCACGACCGTTCCTTGTGTAGACAAGGCGCTGACAGACTGATATTTTAAGTGCTGTGTGGCACAGGCCTGCTGTAAGCAAGGTTACACAGCAAGCAGCTAAAATGCCACCGGCTGAACTAAGCCCTACCTACACTAGCATTTTCTCTGTTGCCACCACCAAAGGGAAACACTACAAAAGTGCTGAGTGGAGGCACCTCCAAAGAATGCAGGATTAACCCTTTGCTATCCAAACTGGCCACCAGTCCAGAGTGACAGCATGCAAATGCTCTTTTCAGAGGCTTTCTGCCCTGCTTCTCTTTACAGCTCCCCTTCAGTTATGCAGCCTCCCACAGCAAGGGTTCGGTGGACCCTCTGGAGCAGAGTGAGCCACTGTTCAGCAATCTCAGCTCCCACTCACAGGCCAAACCCACTAAGCCACAAGTCTCACTCTTAGAGAAAACACCCTCCTATAGTCTGCAAAGACAACTGGAGGACAAGTGTCTCAAGTGGTCACAGCCCAGGATGACTGAGGGAAGCTGATCAAAGTGCTCGCAACCATAGTGGATAGGGCAAACTCTCCAGTGCTGAGCTCATGGGATCCTGCCACTCACACTTCCCTTCCTCCAGAGACCAGCACAAGCATTGAGGACACTTGGAGTTGTCTGCTCTCAATGTGAGATTTCATCCCATCCCCTCTCCGCTTTCTTCTCCTCTCTTTCTCCCATCTCTGCTTTGACCTCTACCCCACCCTGGCTGAGGCTGCCAGTGCCAGACCCACTCACACACAGATGCTCCTCTGCTGTTGCTTTGTTGCTGCTCTGTTTTACAGACCCTCTGTCCCTTCAAGCAACGGCTGAATGGTGCGGGCCACACACAAGCAACTCAGCACAGCCTAGACAGCTCCCTGGTAGGGAAAAACCCCACACATACTTCATCTTACCATCCAGACTGAATCATTTCAGAGGGAGCAGCTGGTAAAGGTATACAGAAGAATAAACAGGATCAGAAAAAGGGCCCCTATCCAAATAATTCAAAACACAAATGCAGGGATGCTGTCTTTTCCAGTGCATCAGATAAGACAAGCCCATACAGAACAACCCATCCTTCCCCTCAATAACCGGGAGCCTGACACTGCTTTTGCTACCACCACCATGGTGGTGTCACGGCAGTAACTGCAGGAGGCCAGTGGCCATGGGACCAGACCACACAGAAAGTAGCTCTGACACAAAGGGGGCTGCTTGATTTTAGACCACCTTTTCCTAAAAGGTGTGAGTTGTGAAAATGTCTCAGAGATATGTCCTTCATGAAAGAGAGGGCTGGTGCAACCAAGGAAACTCTCCCCAAAACAACATTAATGGGAGAGAGCAGCAGATGTTTACCAGGAACATTTTCTAGCATTGGAAGAGGATATATTTTTTTAAGCAGATAAGAGGTCTGGAGAAGAAAAGAAAAATTATGTTCTGAGGACAGGAAGGAAATGCTCCCTGGGGTGCCTGATGCAAGTTTTGTCCATATGAAACAGCTGGTGCCTGCCAAAGGCAGGGTAGAAGGCTGTGTGGGCCTCTGGTCTGCTTCATGTGGCCCCCGCAACTGATTTACACCTGCATATTCCTAATTGCCTCTATTTTCACTGTGAGTGAATTTAGTTCCTTGTCTCCCACTCATAATTCTCAGCCCAACAAGAAGATCCAAGTCTAAAACATACCCACACTGGTTGTTTCTGAGCCCCGGAGCTGACAGCAGAGATTGTATAAGCCCAGCCTCTGCTCAGACCATCTTAGCTTCTGCTACCATGAAATGGCTCTCAGGTGCTTAATGCTGGTAAAAGGAAAGTTGTGTTCAGGGTCTGCTGCTGGTGCACAGATTCCTTCAGCCCAGAGGATGTCTCAGCTGCCTAAATAATTTGGAAAGGGCAGTAACAGGACCAGCACCTGCCCAACTTTTCATGAATGCCTGTCTTGTTCAGAGGGAGCAGCGATGCCAAACCCCTTGGTGCCTTTCAGCATACGTCACACAGCAAAGCATCTGCACAAAACTGTGAATGCCAGAACTGGTAGAGCTGCAGGAGCCAGGGTTCTGCTGGAAGAGGGAAGAGAGGCTACATGTGCAGCCCAGCTGCTAAGTGCATGTCACATCTCATTTTCCCCTTTTGGTAGGACCGCAGACACATTTACTGCCTGCTAGGCCATGAGATTGTGTGGGGTTTCTTCCCCCAGGTGCCCGGGGCATATGGGAACTTCCCAAGAACATGGCCCTGGCCCTTACCTTCCCTGGAGGATTCTTTGTGTGTGATGGGTTGTTTGTGTTGTTCTCGAGGCTAGAATAGACATCAACTTGCTGCACATCCAGGCTCTGCACAGAGAAGAGAAAAGAAAGTATGTGTCAAATAAAGTACTTAGGTTTAAGATAACTAATTACCCACTGGGTTGCTCCCCAGTTGACATTATTTAGGGACCCCTGCCATCTCCAAAATTTTGCACTTCCTGACCTTGGGCAAACAGAAAATCCTTTTCCCCCGAAATCCCTACAGTGCAGCTGCATCATCTTCCTTTTTTCAGGCTTTCAGAGACAGGCTTTGATGTTGCCTACCCTGTATAATGCAGTGAAGAATGCCAATGCCCCTGCCTGCCTCTGCTCCAAAATTGTCCCAGAATGCAAAGTTGTGCACCAGGAGGATCACAGGGAAGAGGCAGTGCTCTGTACAACCCAAGACTGTGTAGGTGCTTGACAACCACAAGTTCTTGTTCATGTTTATTCTGGGGACACAAAGGTGAGAAAACAGGAGAGGCTGGGGTTCCTGAAGCACAGAAGCTATAGAAAATTAATACAATTTCTGTTTATTGTCTGTTGGGGTTTTGTTTTCCCCAAGCCAGAACTCTCCTTTCTTCTTTGAGTGAGCAAAGAATAACAAAAAAATCCATATGCTCCCAGGCCCTCAAATGTTACCATGGTCCCACTCAGCTACACAGAGAAACACACACACACGCCCTGCATGCATATGCACCCGTTGTCCCCCAGGTAATCGTGTCACAGGAGGTGCATGTCAGTTTGAGTGATATTCCAGATCTGCCTGAAGGATCAAACATAACAATCATGAGGACTTTTCCATGTGTGTTTCAAGGATGACAGCAGGTTGCCAAGGTGGCTGTTTCTCTGGCAACAGGAAGATGGGAGGAGCTCTGGCTGCAAGAGGGGCAGATGGTATTAATGGAGAGAGGGAGGCACCCTGTAATGCAGTGAGAAGGATGAGTAAAACATGGAGGCTTCATTGGGGGCTGCCAATCACTTGAACCCTCATAATTTCATGCAGATTTGCAAACACTCAGCATCTTGGCCAGCAGGACAGTGCTTTGAACAGGGCCAGAGGATACAGAAGCAGCACTGGGGAATGAGCCTTGGAATAAACAGGCACTTAGACATGAGTTGGCCAGAGTGAATGGGGCACCACATGGCTCTCACATTCCCATTGCTACTCTGGAAACAGTGAAATTATTTCACCTGTCTGCTTCCTGCTCCCAAAAACCTGCTTTGCCTACTCAGACATCCCCACCATTTGCATGTGCACAAGTGCACACAGAAAATTCTATTTCCCCACACTCATTTTCAATTCTCTTTGTGATGGTCACAGTGAGGACCTAGTCTCGTGTGCTGAGCTTCCAGAAGCCTGGCTCCATGTCCCCTTGGCAGGACAGGCAGCCTCTTTCTCTACTCCAGTCTGAAGCTATTTGCAAGCAAGGTGTTAAACTGCCAGAAAAGATTCCCTTCCCTCCACATGCCTTCTTTCCATGCAGGCTGTTAACAATGCTGGTCCTTTTTGGTCATTTAGAGAGCTGGTGTCTCCAACCACCATTTGCAAGTTAATTACTTTTACTTGGTCACTGATCACCTGCTACCGTCACAGTGAAGGCACACAGGCCACTCTCCTCCCTGCTGACAGATGCCTTCCTATCCCTGAACAGCCTCCTGTCTCCTTCACACCTGGAAAAGCTCCTGTGCTCTGGAACCTGAGTGCACCTGCACTGCAGGAGTTCTGTTTGCTGCTCAAAAAAGCTTGTTTGAAGTGTAAAGCAGATGAAGCAAGTCTCTTAGATTGTTATTTCCAAGCTGCTTGTTAACTGAGCAGCTAAACTGGAAGTCAGAGGATATACAGGTTTGGTTCTGGGCAGTGCAGTGAGGTAGAGCTACTCTACAGCTGCAGGAGGACAGAGAGGTTAAGGAAGGCAGCACAAAGTGGGTTCCCGGCTGCCCCCTTATTACCAGGCTTCTTCTACCTTGTATGCTTTTCACTGCATACAGCCACCCCCAGGGACGGCAAAATACATAGTGGCACCTAGAAGAGCCACTGGGAGAGGTATTTTCTCCCAGGAATGTTCGGCAGGACAGCTTTGCAGAAGATGTGTTAGGACCCTTCCCACACCAGGGATGAGCCTTGATACCATCTAAGATAACACAGAGCATTTAATGAGCTGTGCCAGCCAGTTCCAACAGTATCTGTTACTTTGATGTCCAGTGCTGCCTCCTTTTGCTTCTGCTCCCAGCTTCAGGGAGGGAGGACATTGTGCTTCCCTGGCCTCACCTTCCTCCAAAGTCCAACCTCTTGCTTTCCCACACAGACAGCATAGCTAGCATTGGCTGGTCTCCTGTCCAGCCCCTGACCTCTGACCTCCTTCTTTATCTCATCACTGGGAGCTACTTCTCACTTGTCCTTCCTTTTTTTCCTTGCCTTAGACTACCCCAATGCTGATCACAGATTTTTCCCTTCCCCATGAATTAAGGACCGCATTCAACACCCACCAAGAGATTTTCACAACTCACCTAGTTTCAAACACAGTTTGCAGGGCTGAGTTTACACTATGCAGAGCCCCAATAAAATTTAGCTGTGGAGCACCAGAGTTATCATTCAAAGGAAGTAACGTCCGTCAACTTTATATTCCCTTCATCTGTCCAAAGGGCCCATCCAATGCAGGTTTCCATCCCAGGGCGCTCACCCTCTCTCCCCCCCGCCCCTTATGCCTTGCAGGGCCGTGCTTGCTGCTCTCCACATCACAGCCCTGCTCTCAGCCTGTGCCTTGTCTGGAGCAAGAGCTGCTGCTTCGAGCCCCTCCACTGCAGGAGTTGCTCCACAGCAGGAAACTCCCGTGGGCAGACTCATACCCTCCAGCATGCAGGAGATGGTCCCAGGCTGCTTGCAGCCCTGCCAAAGAGGGCCAAGCCACCTTCCCTGCACACCGGGCTGGCCAGGAGCCCTGAACAGCTGGTGTGTGGTAAACAAGCATCACAGGAAGGCTGCTTGGGCCAGGTCCATAGGGCTCCTGCAAGCACAGGGGCTCAGCCAGCTCCTGGGATTGCCTGTGCCTAAGGCTGGCTCTGCTGGCTTGCTATATTAGCCTTAGTGGAGCCTGAACAGAATAACATGATGAAACATGTAATTAAGATGGAGCTAAGGATGCATGACGAGGCCGACTGAGCGAGAAATGGATTTGATTTTTTTTTTGTCTCCTTGCAGAAATCATCCACTTCAGCAGGAAACTACCCATTCGGATTTTTATAAGCCTGAATTAAAAAGAAATTACTTGATACAAATGAAAAGGTTTATAACCTGCAACCTCCTTTACCCAAAGCATTGCCTTTTGCCCAGAATAAACACATCACATACAATACATAGTGCTCTCTTTTAAACTGCTACTCCAAAAATTAAAGGGCCACAAATGGTGCCCCCCCCCACCACCACCACAGAGTGAGAATCAGAAGGGGCAGGCCCGTCCTCTTGAAGGTATCTGCCCCTGATCAGGTCTCCTGCCTCCCTGGCAGATCTTTGCTCCTCTCTGTAGTACATTCTCCAGAGCTTTGCTTTGTTTAGTTTAAATGATTAACGCAGCAGAGCTCACAGGTTTTCCTTGGAGAGTCTTTTCCAGCCCTTATAGACCTCACAGACAGAAAGGTTTCCTAATATTCAGGCAACATCCTGCTCTACTCACTTTCATTTTATTCCTCCTCGTTGGTCCCACAGATCACAAGAAAAAAAAACCCCAAGCCCTTTCCTTAGTGGAGCAGCCATCCCATGGGAGTAAAAGGAGAAAAAGGAATCCATATAAAATGGAGCTGGACAGGTTGACAGGGATTAGGAGTCATGGTTACTTGAGGTAGCTGAGGTCTAGCCTGACATTTCAGGTGAGCCACTTCAATCCTACTGCCTATGACACTGTGGCTACTGGGCTCGAGGAGTGGGAGCAGTTTGGGAAATGGAAAAGGAGACCCTATACAATGAAAAGGGAAATGCTTAAAAAAAAACCCTCCCTTTACTTTCTCCTTGCCCCTTTCCCCCTGCTAGGCAGTGTTCTGCTCAGGACTGCAGTGGTCTGTGACACTGACACCAGAGAAGGTGACACAGCAGAGGCCCAAAACAGCTGGGGGTTGGTCAGGGTATCATGTCTCTGCCCCTTTCCTGAGGCATCATTCTCCAGCTGGGAAGGCCATGCCCTCATGACACTGCAGTACAAAGTGGGGCTGAGAGTCCCTCTTCCTTCCTGACTTTTGGGGACCCTTTTGCCTCTTCCACCAGGAACCCTCCCTGGCCCCACACTTGCTGCTTTGTGCTGCTGGCAGAGGAAAGGCGCTGCTCAGCAGGGCATAGGGCAAGGCTTGATCACTGGGGAGGCCATGACTGGGACTAGGATGGAGACACACCCAGTCCTGAGAGAAGCTAAGCAGGGCAAAGTCACCAAGAACAGGCTGGTACGAAGGTATTGCTTCACATCATGACACTGGCATTGTCTGTAGCATGGCAGGGAAAGGAAGGGTTGTACCATGATGTGGACAGAAGAGATTCTGGTACTCACGTCATAGACAGGAGGTGGTAGTGTTGGTGGGCTGGCTGAAGGGAGCTGTGTTTCCACCTTCTGTCTCAGGATATTTGGTTGGTTCCTTCTAGGGCAAAACACCTGCTCAGGACAAGACACCAGATGACACATTTGGAGAAAACCACATGTCCCCAAAGCTAAAATGAATATCAGTGTCATATCAAAGCCAGCTGTTTGCACACCTCCTGAATGCTTCCACAAGAAAGAGTGTTGGTAGTGTCTGTACAACATGTGCTGGTTACTTTCCTCACTGCATGGTTAAGTGTAGAATCCAGTGACTTCCACTGAAGAGTGGAAAGGAGAACTGGGCTCTGTGTGTACATATAACGCACTTTCACCACCGAAACCTTACTGGCTGAAGGGTGTAAGTATTGAGCAGCACAAAACAATGCTATAGGACAAGGAGTAAAGCAGGGCACTGGTCATAGTGCAGAGAGGAATTTCGGAGAGGCAAAATGCAATTACTTTTATCAGGATTTGGCAGGGAAGCTTTTCCTAATACAAAGAGTCTACAGAAGAGCACCAGACAACCATTAATGGTGACATCCAGCCAGTGATACATGGATGCACAAGTCCAGCATAGAGTTGAAGGAAGAAGGTCCCTTCATCTGAATGTTTCTTGCATCAGATGAGTTCTCCTTGAACACATTCCATGCACACACAGAGAAGGGTTAGCCCTGCTCAGCAAGCAAGAGGCAGAAAAGGCAGAAGGCTTTGCTAAGTATCTCTGTTCTAATTCAGAAAGAAGTGGGATGATTATATTCACATCACATGAAAACGACAAACTGCTTTCCAGTCCATTAGTAACTAAGGAGGATGCTAAATAGCTTCTCTTAAAGATAAACATTTTTAAACCAGCAGGTCTGAGCAAGCTGTGGTGAGAAATATGGGCTGCGTTCTGCAGGAGGGCAAATGTAATGACTGCACAATCTCTTCAGACCCCAAGGAGAGGCCATAAGTCTGAGATTCACTGGCCCACCTCAAAACCCAGAGATGCCAATTGGTGAGTTGTGACACTGCCTCCCCTCCACATCCCCACAGACACTCTCTAGACAAACAGAGACGGGGGCCTGTCTTCAGCCAACTCTCTTTGCCTCTTACACTCCTCCCCCACATCAGACTGCCTGCAAGGTAAGTCTCACGAGATTAGCTGGGCTGCCGGCTGCTGCCATTCTGTTTCCAGCCTCATGATCTCTGACTGTGTGTGCTGAAACCTGATGCTCCTTGGAGTTGAAGGACTGTACACACAGCGCAGCCTCCACATAAAACAGCATGCACAGAGTCTGCTGTTGTGGCAGAGAGCAGTTTCAAAAAGTTATGGGGCACACTACCTAGAAACCAACAATCCCAAATTCCACTCTAGAAGACGTAAGGGTATTTTTAGGCCAGCCTTGAGATCTCTGAAAGAATGCAGGTGATGCTGTTGGAACACCTGAGGGTGGCAGTACTAGAAACAGTAGGTTTTCCCCAAACAACAGGGATTCCATTATCATGACTCCAGATGGTTTTTCCACAGGATCCATCTCAGATCTTCTAGCTCTGCTTTTGGCTTTTCTTCTCCTACTCTTCAAATCCCTTCTTCCCCACTCCTGGTATCCCCTTTACTCCCAGCTTCCCAGATTCCACTTCCTTACCCACCTGGTCCCCACCTGGGACACTAGCCTGCTCACCCAAGAGACTCTGTCAATCCAGTCTTAAGACCCTCCTAGTACTTCCTCACTCCAGATTCCAGTCCCAGTTTCCCCCCTGAAGCTCATTCTTCCAGCCTCACAGAACCACTGCTAATGGAAGGTGTCCCTGGAGACAGTATAGTCTGATCCTCATCCTTTTCTCTCTTTTTTGTTGTTGTTGTTTTTCCCAGTTTTGTAATTCTCACACAAGCTTCCTTGGGATCTTTGCCGTGACCTTCCCCTCTCACTCTGTCTCTTAACGTTTTCTCTGCCAAACAGATGCTCAAGGCTTTGGTCCCCATCCCCATCACACTGCAGAGTTTTTTTGCTATGGTGCCTGAGCTCAGGAATACAGCTGCAGTCTCCTTGAAAGAGCAACCTCCATCTTGAAAGAGAAATAGGGAAAGTCCTGCCATCAGGGTTGTAACAGATTTGCTTGGGTGCACAGGACATTACTTGTATAACTGGCCCCTTCACAGGGGTTTTAGGCAACTGAACTGGTAAATTGACAAAAGCCATGACTGAGTATGCACAAACTGCAATTTTCCAAAATCTCATCACAAGGCTACATCTCCTTGAATATTCTAATAGCCAGCACACTGCTAGTGTGCCTTCTTGCCCTGTGTCAAATCCTTGCTCTAAAGCAGAGCATGCCATAGTCAAAATGATTGTCAGAATTTCTTTAATGGGCAAATCACTTACTTGTTTTGTCTTTCCTGTAATCTTTTCTTCTCAGAAAAACTTAAGAAAATAAACTGGATCAGACACCCAGCATGGAAAATTTCAGTATGGGGACTTCCAATTCAGCCAAGCTAGAAAAAAATGGAATTAATTCCTAGAGTGCATCAGGTATTGCTTTTTATTTGCTTATTACTTGCCTTTCTTTTCCACAGAAGCAGAGCTGTAGCAGTGATGCTCAATACAGCCAGAAGAACAGTAAAGGCAATGAGGATTTCCCAGCTGTAAGAGGTATTTATGTATCCTGTATCTGTAAGAAAGAAGGCAAAAGGTTCACAGTGTGAGTGGAAGCTACAACCCTGCTGTATTTTTAATCCTTGAAGCAGCCTTGAGAAAACAAAAATACAGGAGTGCAGAATATAGTGGCAGAAATGCATATACCCTTCAAAACATACTCTGACTGAACAGAGAGCAGGGTACAGCTGCAGAATCATACAGAAGATGCAGGGTATAAGCAGCTCCATTTCACAAATGAGGTGATATGAGACAAAAAATTTGGTAGATAGAGGCTGGCAAAGGTCTGTTTGTGATAGGAGCAGAAAGACAGATGGTGGAATGCACAGAAGCCACATGAACTGGGAGGATGGGTACTGCAGGTATCCTCTGACCAGTATAGCAAAGCTACTTCATCACAGCTCTTTGCATTTACATTAACAAGTTCTTCATATCCAACAGTCATTAATGCACATGCAGCCAATCAGCAGTGTGCACTTCCTTATCACTTTTCTTTAACATTCCTCTTATGTTGCATCAAGCTTTCCACTCTTTTCCAGTGTGCTCATTAACTGATCAACCAACTCCCTGTACCAAATGGAAAAGAGGTAGGCATGCTGGTGAGGCCATAACCTGTTCATGAGTCCCTAAAACTGAGCATGCTTAATCTGTACATGCGGTAACAGCAAGCACCCTAATGAGTGACCTTATCAGCTGCCTCTGTCACACTGCTGAAGGACAAACCACACCGCCTCCTGAACACTGACACCTAAAAGCACTGCCTGATCCAGCGCTCAGGGTTCCCAGATAGATCCTGATTCCCATCTGGCAGGGCAGATATAAATTACTGCCTCTTCATGTCCCCATCTATGCATTGGGAACAGCAGAACACCTGTGCCAAGTGCATTTCAACTCTGATGGCAATTAGTATTGAGCATAAAGCATTATTCATACCTGACTTCATAGCATGTGTGGATGGAGAAAAAGAAGAGCAAAGATCAGGTTTCCATAGCCAGATACAGCTGCCCTTACTTTCTGGTTTTTCACTTACCTCTAATAAGGACAAACACTCCCTTTCCCATTTTTTGGATATCATTCCATTTCACCTTGCAGTAGTACGTGCCAGTAGAAGAGGTGTTTTCAAGTGGCATGATTCTGTGGTCGTAAGATAAGACAGCAGTCTTATTCTCTTTTCCAGAAGGAATGGCTACGTTTTCCACTCTACTATAGATAGATGTCTTCTGATCCAGTGAATTAATCCAGTAATAGGAGATTGAAAATTTGGTGTATTTTGGCATGTAAGGGAAGATGACTTCACAGGGGATGGATATTTCTTCCTTGAGCAAAGCAACCTGGATTGGAGGTTTCTGCTGTACATTGACATTTCCTCCTGTAAAGGTAATAATTGTTAGCAGTCACCTAACCTCACTTTTAGTGAGGAGAGGATGGCTGCCCCAAAGACAGGATCACTCTGAAAATAACCATACACCAGGAAGCACGCCCATAGCATGCAGTGCTGGCCCTTGTCAGAAGCTGAGTGATTCAGAGCATGTGCCCTGTGTGATCTGCCACATCTCTTGGGTAATTGCTGTCTGATCCACGATAGCCTGCTGCATTCACAGGCTTCCCCTTTTCTCTTGTGAGCTCCTCCATACAACAGCAGCACGCAGAAAGACAGGAAATTAAGCAGGAAGTGAACTGATTTTGCAGTGGTGTTTGAACGCATTTACAGCAGGTGAATAGAAAGCAATTTTCCAAGACAAATGCTAGCTGGACATCTCCTGATGTATAAACCACACTTGGGAATCTATGTGTGGCCATGTGATGGCTCTGTGGCAGAGAAGGTGTTGTGCACAAGCAGGTGTTATCAGTGGGGCTGTGTATTTCTAAATAGAAGGTGAGGAAGGAGATTGCATATTCTGTATAGGGGCCAGCACCAGGGCCATGAGAAATAAGCCACAGCTTAATCACTCCAAACCTAGCTGCTCTAAAACAGGAGTAAAGCACAAGCCTCAATGTTAGCTATGGGAACTATCTGCAGATGGCTGCAGATCTAAAGTATTTATACATGACAGTATAGGCAGAGATGAGAGCATGCCCTTCTCATCCTTCCTCCTAATACACACAAGGCAGTTTAAAGTGATCACTGTAACTCGGTAGACAATGATGTTAGAAGCTAAAAGAAAGGACAAATAAGATGGAGAACCACACCAAAGTTTACTCCCTGTTTTGTTTAATGAAAAGGAAAAAAACCCTAAGAGTGAGCCACAGCTAGCAAGGAGACTGGGGTACAGGACTTCTTTGGTTCACAGCCAAATCTGGGTTCAATATCAGGCAGTCTCTGGATATATTTATTTGTCAACTGATATAACACCACACATAAAGCAACTTTAGAGAAGGCTCTTTGAGAAAGGAAACCAGAAACTTATGAGTCTTCTCACAAAATGAAGGATTCTTTCAGAGACATGAAAAGAGAAGAGGGAAGAAAGGGGAGAGAGAGAAAGCAGGGGATGGGCAGGCTTTTCCATTTATGCTTTTGATGGGATTCCCTGGAGTTCTGCATCTATGAACAGGCTCATAACAAGGTATTAAAGCTGTCCCAGAGCACAGCCAGGCTTGCTTTTCTGTCACCATGGACTAACGCTGCATCACAACAGCAGTGTCACCTCAGCACAGCATGAGCTGGCATTGGAAAAGGCAACTCAGACTTAGCACTGCTGAATGCTGAGCACTGAGGATTCATGGTGGGGGACAACAATGGAGAGCGGGCACAGCTACTGCCCCAAAAGGACTGCTGGGAAGTACCATATGTTAAGGAAAATTCTCTGCACGTCGCATAGCCAGGGACAACAGCCTGACAGTAAGGAAGAGCTTAGGTTACAACACCAGAGAAAGGTTCTTGGCTGTAAAAGCAACTGAGAGACAGCACAGTCCTCAGGGACATGCTCAGTGCTGTGTACACTAGTTACAATACTATGGAAAGGCGGTAACAAAATCCCGCAGACACTGTGGGAGTGACAACCCAAGTGGCTTATTCTGGGCCATATTTTTGAAAATCATTCATCATCCTTCTCCTCACCTCTATACAGCAGAACACACATGAATATAATTTCTATATAAGACACAGCTAAGCACTACTGTAACAAAACAGAGGAGAGATCCATCTTCTCGTATTATCCCAAAAGCCACTAGGTTGAAAAGAACATACCCAAGGAAAAAGCCAAACCATTTTATTTAGGTTATCTAACCCTTCTCCCATGTTCCCCCTTTCTTGAGGATTCACTCTCTTAGCTTTGAAATGCTTAAAAGACAGAAATAGCAGCAGCGTGCAAATTCCTGGAGGGGATCTCTGGAAATTAGCAAAAGATAGCAGCTGGAACTGCTCTAATATGAAAACCATGAGAATAAACAAAAGGAATTAAAAAGAAAATATTTGTTTACCTCCACACTGAAGCAACGCAAGAAACAGGAAGATGACTTTTAGATTTGTGATCATGATGGGGAGGTCAAAGGCTGTAAGAACACAACCAGACACAAAGATCCAAAAGGCAAAGGAGGTGGGGGTTGGTCAGGTATTTTCATGCCAGGGCAGCTGGTTGATCCCCTCCTGTTTGCAAAGGGACAGGCGAGATGTACACACACTGCATTTGGCAAGCAGTTCCTGGCAGATGCAAGCTCTTCTGCTTTTTGGTCAGACTCCTCCCCACACCAGGGCTGACTTCTCTGTACTACAATGATGGTATCAGACCTACAAGTGGGTATCCAAAACCTAGACCACAAGCAATTTAACACACAGAGCTTTGCTTCCTGATGGCTGTAAAATATCGCATGCATTTACAACAAACTTTGTCACCTTCCAGAAAGTGTGGGATCACCTGTTTTGCCTTCAACATAGAAAACCAGTACACACGAGCAGTCAGTACAGAGCAAAGGCTCTACTGTACCCCTGACTCCATAAAACAGCCCTCCACAGCCAACCTCTCCACTAGGTCCCTCAGAGGAAGGCACTCACATTTACAGAGTGAGAACAACCAGACAGCGAATTCATCCTGAACAGCTGGACCCTTTCAGACCCACACCATGCTGGCTCTGAATCAGCTTCACAATGCAGGCAAGCTTTAAGTAATCTATTGTAGGCAAATCTAAGGAGAGCCCTTTGAAGAAGAAAAACCACGTTTTGTGGGAGGCTCCTGCCGCCTATACTCACGAAGAGTCTTTGATTTTCAATGAATGCTTGTTTTTAGCTAAGACATCTGCAATGCAACAGCTGAGCAGCATCTGACTCATAAAAACTCCTGTGGCTGAGAGGTCTTCACTTCTCTTTAGGCAGCTTCCTCCTTTCACACTTCTTGTGAGACAATTGCACTGTCCACAAGAAAGCACTTTGCTGCAGCTTCAAGGGTGCCCATTCACATGGGGTACTGTGCTTCAGAGACTGGAGGGGGATGGTCAAGTGGGGAAAGACCTAAGGCAGCAGATGAGCCTGTAAGCTTCATTTATTCAAAAGCACCATCAGTTGTTTTATGCCTCCAGACTTTGTAGAAACAAGGTTTACCCCAAACAGCCTTTGGTTTACAGCATTGTTCCTCCTGTTCAGCCGGGGACAGGTCCCCAGGAGGAAGGGGTCTTGACACAGGGGGAGGCATGTAGCTGCATGATGCCCAGGGATGGCTCCAACACCTCTTTGAGAGCCCTGACAGATGGGGAGAGGAGAAAGTGGTTTTGTGTTGCTCTGCAGGGCTGGTGCAGCAGCTGCACTCCTCTAGGGAAGGTTTAGCTCAGATTAGCCAAAACCAACTCGTCTCCCCAAGACATGCTGATGTGAGCTGCACAGGGCTGGTCTCAGCTGGAAATCACTCCTCACAGGTCTTAATGCTGAGCAGCAAGGACAATCAAAAGCAGTAACAAGACACTTGGGGCCCACTTGGTATTTCAGATATGGAGGCAGAGAACAGGCAGCTGTGGCTCTGGGGTCACAACAGTATTTAGAAGCCTTTCTCAGGTCTGAACAGCATCTCAGGGTAGTTGGGGCAGGGAGAGAGAAGGAAGCAGAGGCTCACTACCTTCCTGTGGAAGAACTCCACTGACTAGTGAGGGTTTCCTCAGCTCCTATATCATGCTCATCCCATGGTAGCACACAGCTTTGTAATTTCCAGTATTGATGTATTTCTAGAGGACAGAACATGCTGCTCCTGCCAGTGATGTGTTTTAACTGTTATCAGCATTTATCTGCTTCAGGAATTCAGGGTGATAAGTGGATTAAGTGCGGTAGGTTTGTAGGGCTGCTAGGTCAACATCATCCTTCCGTCCCTTCTGTTCTCTTCCTATAAACAATCCCGCTGCCACTCGAAATGCCAAGTCCTAGAAATATCCCTGTCTGGAATTAAAAAAAAAAAAAAAAAAAAAAAAATCTAGCATTTCAAAAGAGATCACACATAAGACTCAGCTGTGGGATTAAAGGCACAGCCAGGCCAGAAATACATTCACTGCTGGGATTTGCTATGGTAGAGCTCACTGAAAAGAAATGGCTTTGAAACGACTACCCAGCAGCTATTAACTGCGAGACAGGATGACATTCTGTTCCTTAGAGCCTAAAGGGAGCCTGAATCTTTGAATGTTAAATTCTAATTCAATTTGGTCTGGGGATTCTGAACTGAGTTTTAACCCTGGAGACAGAAATGGGAGGAAGATGAGGAAAAGCTGGGGAGTTGCTATTACCAGCCAGTAGCAAGACTGAACTGATTGCCCCAAAACTTACGTGGAACTAACCAGGATGGATACCTGTGCCAAAGGAAATAAATTAAAAAGCTCCAAAGGAACAGGTCATTGTATGACCTTCACTCATGCATTATACAGTACATTGATGCATGTGAGGCAGTCTCTACAGCATGATGAGAACAGCCTGGCCAGCTGTAAACCCACCACAGCACTGACTGGCCAGGACCTGTACAGCTTGGTCCTTCCTTTGACGCAGCCAATGCTGACACTTCCTGAAATTAAATAAAGGATTGGGGTAGATTCAAGCCAGTTTCTGCCTGCAGCTGAAAAGTGGATATTAATTTCACTGAAGCACTTTAAAAAGCCCACAATAGGGGCCAGCATTCCCAATCGTGAGGAAAAGCACATTGTTCCAGCATGCATGAACAACAAGTTTGGGCAAGTGCTGCACCTACCAGAAGCGCCTGTTCACAGCTGTGTCCAATGTACACCCACAAGTCAAGGCACACACACGAGCCCACACATGCCCCCACAGCCAACTCCAGGGAAAGCATTAATTCAAACAAAAAGGCTGCTGCTAGCCAAGGCAAAAGCAATGCTGCAGAGACCACAACAAAGCCTCTTTATTGCTGAAGCGTTTAACACCACAACCATCCAAAAGAGAAACACCGCTTGGCACACAGAAAAGCTGCAGCAGCTCAGTAAGCCCGACTGCACAGAGCGCTTCAGAGCATTCCCCAGCACGGCAGCTCTGGGTCTGCTGCCTTGTCAGAGACCAGCTCAAACCCCCATGGCTGGAAAGCCAGCCAGTGGCAACATGTGCACCTCTGAGGATTCACAATCTCTTTGACTCATCTAACCCCAGACTTCAAGGCATAGAGTTTCCCTCTGTCTGGCAGCAGGAGCGCTAGCAGAGCCAGCACGAGCAGGACCGTACTCCTGCCAGCCTTTTTACCACTGTTGTGTGTCGAGTGCCTCTCAGCAAGGCAGATGATGCTGAGGTAAAAGCTGCCAACGCCCTCACTACGTTTCTACCTACTGAAATGCTGTAGGGAAGAGAATGATCAGTGGCTTGATGGGAAAACAGAAAATTAGACACACCACCATGGGGAAGGTGTTGACACCACCATGGGGAAGGGAGAGGACAGGTCTCTAATTCCCTTTCAGTTCTCTAATTCCCTTTCACCAGCAAAACAAGTCTGCCCTAGAAATCACCCACTCCTGCTTTTTCTCTGCTCACCTGCTGGAAAGATTCCCAGGGACTAAGTTACCACCACAGGCCTGGCACACTCTCGGGGCCGTGCCTCAGCCTCGCGGCGAATCCCACCCGTTCTCCTTCACTGGCTCCTTGTGTGGCAAACGGGAATCCGCCTGGCGGGAGAGCTTCGCCTACTCAGGGTGACCCCTTCCAGAAGAACATCTACCTGGCCGGGCCTGGGGCCGACGCGAGGCCAGGGTGGAGCGGGCCGTGTTAGGTCCGCCTGATCCGGGGGGTTAAATTCAGCCTCCCCCCACCCCCCGCCCTCTGTGGGGGCTGAGCCGCGCACACCGAACGCGGTCCGGCCGTGCCGCGGTGGCGGGGCGCGCAGGGGCGGGCGGTGGCCGCTCCCGCCGACCCGCGCCCTCGCCCACAAGATGGCGCCGCCGCCCCGGCCGCCCCCTCCCTCCTTCCCGCGCCCGCCCACCCACCACGGGCCCAGGACACCGGGGGACCGGAGGAGTCGCAACCCTAGAGAAAACGAGCACAACTAGGATCCACTTAAGGCAAAATTAATGCTAATTAACCGTCATCAACAGCTCGAGGAACAACTTTTACTCGGCAAGCCGCAGATACTGCAGTCGCAGTTCTCCCGTCAGGCAGGAGCAGCAGAAGACGGGTGTGGGAAAGGAAAATGAGCCGCTGTGCCGCGGGTGTAAGCCATCCCCGCTGTGCCCTGCCATCGTCGCCGCTCTCTGCGCCAGAAGTCACGGTCCCCGCAGCAGCCCAGCCCAGTCATCCCCCGCACGCCTCTTGCCCCAGCACCGGACACTCCCCTCGCAGCTCTCTCTGGCAGCGGCAGCCGAGCCCTTTTGGGGGGCAGCAGCCCCCAGCCGGGGGGCAAAGCGCAGGGAGCTGCCGGCAGCACTGCCTCCAGCACTGGCACCGCCTCCGCACTCACAAGCCGTCCCTTTATGCTGAGAGTGCTCTGGAAATTCCTGCCAGTGCTAGTGAGGAGCACAGTTTTATTATGAATGACAATTCTTAGCTGGCAGAGGCCTCTTGGT
Organism: Fringilla coelebs; assembly: GCF_963513975.1. Taxonomy (NCBI): domain Eukaryota; kingdom Metazoa; phylum Chordata; class Aves; order Passeriformes; family Fringillidae; genus Fringilla; species Fringilla coelebs. The sequence continues at coordinate 48,121,732 of NC_140033.1, read as the reverse complement.
ACCACACGTAGGTGCTTCCCACCAGAAGCAAAGCCCAAGTACCTATTTCATCCCAGTGACCAGTGATGCTGCACTAGTCAAGGTGCTGGTAATGGTGTTCAGCTTGCTGTGGTTGTCTCAGCAGGGGCAGGCTCAAAGGAGTGTCCCCACAAACAGCCACAGACTCACACACCTCGACAGCCCCCAAGGGAGCATGAATACAGGAGTAGCAGGCACACAGCCCTTTCCATGGTCACAGGATGTGTCACCAGCCCCTCAATGCCACCACCAGGCCAGCCCAAACTTTCTCATATTAGCAGCAAAAATGCTGGGGGTGGGATGCTGGGCAGGAGCAGGGCATGCTGCCAGCAGTGCTCTCCTAAAACAGCAGTCCCTGAGCCCCTGCTTACCAGCTGCATGCCTTGAGGTGTGTACATCAGGCTCTGAAACTGTCCTGAGTGAAGGGCTGTGCATCCCCCCTGCTGGGGGCAGGCAGGCAAGTTTGGCAGGTGCTGGATGCTGTGCAGGGCACACACAGGGAGGATCATGTTGGACAAGATGGCAGCAGTTGCAAGGGAGCCGCAGGACTGGTTCCTGCCAGCAGTGGCCTCGCCAGATGGCCCTTCTGGTCTTGTCTGTGCAGGAAAACTCCTTGGGCCTCAGCCCTGCTTTGAGCCAGCCAGCTGTGCCAACCCCAGCTCCCTGCAGCCTGGCAACAGTTTCTGACTGCCCCCAGCTACCCAAGCCTGCCCCACAGCTGACTCAGAATCTAAGCTCCTTCTCCCTGAGCTTGTTCAAGAAATCCCTGCACTCCCTTTCACCCAAAACCACGTCATTCCCTTGCCTGCTCTTTCTCTCCTGTTTTTCTGGCTTTTGTTTGTTCTTTCTTTTTCCTTGTAATGTCTTCCCTTTTTTGGTTTCTTTTTGGGTCTCTTTCTTCAGCCTGCAGGAGCTTTTCAGCTCAGGACATTGGGAAGTAGAACAGCACAGCTGCAGCGACCCTGGCACTGCACAGCTGCAGTGACCCTGGGACCCAGCATGGACCCCCAGAGCGGACACTGGAGTGCATTCACACCCTGCTTTAGATTGGCACAGCTTTCCTCATGCACTCCAGGCTTCTGCCAGCTCCCAGGAGGAAAGCTGGGAAAGGATTAAGTAGCTAAGTATCTTATTGGCAAGTGAATATATTGTTTTTTCTTTCTATTAATTCCTCAACTTTGCTTTGATTATGGACTGTGGAGAATATGCAGGCTGATACAGCTGTAATAGCACACCCTCCTAGGGTGGAAAAACATAATTTTGCCACCAGGCCCTATTCTGGCTATGAAAACTAAATAAAGGATCCTGGCAAAAACACGTGCTGGAAGAACCACATCTCTGCTAGGAATTTTGCCAATACAGAAATGTGTTTCATTCTGTTGTCCTCCCTACCCCTGAATTTCCCACCTGCTGTCTACATTCCTGGCTGACAGAACTACAGGACAAGGATTTGTAGTTTTGACCTAATGCAAGAGAAACATCATTGGATTTTGTTTTTCAAACCCTTACGGACCTCTGCTGAGTGCACTGCGAGGATCCAAGGCTGCTGCAGGCCATGGGGAGACCTGGGAGGGGTTTTCTGAACCTCCCTGTGGCCCTGGAGGGAAGGCACTGAGCCTGAACCCACTCCAACCCCTCCAATGGAAGGAGGTCTCCTTTCCCTGGAGAACTGCATGATGACAGATGTGAGTCCCACAGGAATGAGAAATGCAAAAACCCTGGAGTATAAGAAGAAGCATATTCTGCCTGCATGGAGACACAAACCCCAACAGGAGCAAGTGCATGGAGTTGAGACTATATAGATACCATTGCAGGGTTCAGACATCTTCTGTGACTAATTGTATCTCGTCCTGCTAAATATAAATATAAATATAAATATAGATATAGATATAGATATAAATATAAATATAGATATAGATATAGATATAAATATAAATATAAATATAAATATAAATATAAATATAAATATAAATATATGTGTATATATGCATGTATATACATGTACCCACATTTTATACCTACCTACAAATACTGCTGAGGTTTCCCTAAGGCACCTCCTCTGTGTCTCACCATGCTGAGACCCTCTGCCACAGCTGGGCCCATGGTTTCTCCTGCAGATCACTCTTCTCACTCTGTACACTGGGGAAATCCTTCCCCAGCCCAGTACTGCTTCCTTTATTTCTGCCCAGTTGTGGTTTATAAGTTGTTTAAATCTCTTCTAGGAACAGATAAAGATCACAGTTACCCAGAATCCAAAAACACAGACAGCTTGAAATGTGGTTAGAGTCTGCCCTACTTTCATTGAGTTGAGAGCAAGGCCCTGCCAAGGTGCTCAGGGGAGACAGGAAGAGAAAGACCCACTTCAGCAAATCACCCCTTCCCGCCAGCCCAAGAAATAAACCTAATGCATCCCCTCCAAACCTGCTGCATCTGTTCAAACCACATCGCCTCTCCTCCTGGTTTGCCCGGGACTTGCAGGTGAGCAGGGCATGGAGCCATGGAGCCTGGGAGAGATGTCCTGCACTGCAACACTTGACACAGGCACAGGTACAGGCACGTCCCCAAGCTGAGAGAGGTGCAAGGGATTCACTAAATCAGGGCCATGAGGGTGAGCTGCAGATTAAGAACAAGATGTGTTGCTAGAGTTTTTACCATCCACATGCTCACCAACAGCTTTTCCCCATAGCAAGTTGCTCCCTAGGCTGGGGGAGCTGCAGAAGTGGAAGCGCTGCCTGGGACTTCCCTCCTGTGAAAAATCCCCTCCCTGGGAAGTCCACACTGGGTTTCACAGCTACTGTGTGGCTGTGCCTCCAAGGTGAGCTGGTTTCCTTGCACTGTCAGGCTCCTCTTACAGCAGTATTTCCAGGGATCTGTAGTGATCTGGGAAGGGATACTACTGAATAAATGCCAGGGTTTTTTTTTCTTGAGTGGTGCCAGCCTACAGGACCAATCTGCAGGCAAGGATGTGTGTTTCCCTCACCCATTTTGCCTGTGGTCTGATTCTGATAACCCTGGACTTTTCTAACAAGCACTGCTGGTGTTCAGAGGAGATGGGACTTGGGCAGGGGAGAACACCTTGCAGATATATACCTCCAGCTCTATGACTTTCTCCAAGGTAGACAATCTTTGCTGAATGATTCCACCTATATTCCAGGTGGAATACACGGAGCAGTACACAGACAAACCACTTGCAGACACTAATATTTCATTTCAAGGGTATTACTTAACCCTGCTTGGAAGGGCTTGTATCAAGGCAAGGATCAGAGCAGTAGAGGGGAATTTTTGCTGGTGCTCTCGTTAGAGGTAGCAACAGTGAGGTGTTTCTGGAGAAGGGTTTGCTGCAGTCAAGGCCATAAAGAGATGCTGAAGAAGGCTTCATCTGAAGATAGTATAGATCATTATGATATTTAGTAACACCACTTACAGGGGCTGACTTGAACAGCCTTGGAAGGAAGAATGAAAAAATCCTTCCTAATGTGTTTGTGCCAGCAAACACATTAGGATCTCCTGCAAGAAGTTTTTCCATCCTATTGAAAAGCTTTGTTAGAAAGAATGATGAGAACGGTAATAATAAGGCACTATAATTACACCTGATCCTTCTATAATCTTTCTCTCTGCAGAGTTCAGGAGCACTTTACTGCTATTATTGGATTTGAACAGTCCCATCTGGATAACATAAGACTGATTTGTTTGCATGGCTTATTTTAGGTATCTCAGCACGTACATTAGACTTGCCTTCATATCTGGTTGATTCCCTGCACAGTCTGGAAGAGCAGGAAAAGATCTGCAGCTCATGTTCTCCACCACCCCATTCTCCCATCCCAGTGCCTAGGAGAGCTCCTTAGAGAAGACCAAAGACGAAAGGAACCATCAGTCCTTCCTAACTCAGTACTGCAGAAGGTACAACTGTACTACTGAAGCACTTAGAACATGGAGGCTGGATACTACCAGGAACGCCTGGATTTGCACCTGTATTATTCTAGGCTTGAGATTCTATGGATTCCAGAATAACTCAAGATGCACTGAAAGTCTGGCAGCAAGGACCTGGCAAACACCTCATGCTCTGTGATCAGCATAGCTGCTACCTGAACCTTTTAAACAAAGGGATGAAGTGCATGTTTCCAGCAGACACAGAACCAGGGAAAGTGTGAGGGTGCTCACATCTTTCTGGATTTAGCATTCCTTGCAACACCATCTCAGTTACAGAGGTGCTGCTGCACTCTGGCTGCAGCTGCCATTCACCATGTCATTAAATGAGGGACCACCAGCACCATGAACCTTGTTGTCCCTTTGCAGGAGCTCTTGAGTGGGAAGCTGGGCACTTGCTGCTTCACTCTGCTAGGCCTAGGAGAAATGAGACATAATTGAAAATAATTCAGTTCCATACTTAAAACACCTATATAAAAATGAGATTAAAAAAAAATTAAAAGCACAATACAAAAACTATGGTTTACGTGACTTGGACAGTTTTCAGTCTGAAAATCACAGCAATTTGTCACTAGTTTGCAGTTTAAGGAGGGAATGTCCCTTTCAGACTGAATCACCATAAAACAAGCACAAGCTGCCTGATCCTTTTGTTCCTCTCACAGCTTTTTAGGGATTTTTTTGTCCTGTGAACTGAAGAAGGGTTTTCTCCTGCATCCCTGACATATCCCACCTTCATTCACAAGGACAGATGAGGTTTCTAATGTTTGCCCATCCCTAAGGCTGCAGGACATCTTATTGAAAAGTTTAAGAGGACCCATTAACCCTGTCTAGTTTTCCCCTACTTAATTTTTGGTGTATTATATCCAGTCTCCTCACTTTCATTCTCCTAGATCCTTCAGAGCCGTCTCTGTCAATTTGTTTACTTCTAGTTTATTTTTAAAAGACAAACCCCCAATGGACATAAGCTCTCAAGTCCCTTTTGAAAATGCTGTCTTCTCCATAAGTGCTTTGTTTGTGATCCTCTCCAATCCTTTAGGCTATTGTTTACAAGCTGGAAGGCATCTGCACTTGGGCTAATCATGCCGAACGCCAGCAATTCCCCCAGCATGATTTGTTGCACAAGCCAGTGGGAGCAGGGTTTGTTTTGATTATGTTTAGTGTGGAAAACCCACATTTTGTTCACATCAGCCTGACAAAACAGGGAGGCCTAATCCAAAATCTTCAGAGAGGAACAATAATCTGGTTATTGATTTCAGTGGCACCTGGGACCAGCTCAAAGATTGAGAGCTCTGATGGCAAGGGGGGTGTCTTGGGAAAGCAGGTAGCTCAGGAGGCAAAAATATTTAAAAGGGTATGCAAGTCATTTGCTCTGGGATGGATGAACCTAGCAGCCTGCCTAGTGCTTTGCTTCTCAAAGCTCTGCAGCTCCTTTCTGACATGCAGTTAGTCAGGCTGGGAGCCCCCAGCTCTGCCCCCACCAGCCGTCACCTTAGGCTGATGCTGGCCTCCCCTAGTGCCCTCAGCTGACAATTCAGGCTCCTTCACTCATTCTGAATGATGGTGATGTTTTTATCCTCAGCCTGTGCTGATGCTTGCCTCCAGGCATCAGATGGGTGTCCCAATTTTTCTGCTTGTGAAAGCTGGGAAGAAGCGCCCGAGGGCTGCTCCCTTTGGGCCTGCCATCAAACTGCTGGGGCACGCAACTGCACTGCAGGAGAGGGTGTACAGGTCTGCCAGGTGCAGACCCCTCTGTCTCCAGAGGCCCAGCACAGTTCTGGGAGCTCAGCACAGCTGTCCCTCACCGAGCCACCGGCTCAGCTGGCCTGGGCTGCCCCCTGTGCTGCTGAGCCTCAGGCTGAGCCTAGGCTGCCTTGTTCCCACACTCCTGCCGTAGCAGAGGTCTGCTCTACAAGGCACAGAACTCAAAAGCTCCACCTGGATCCTGCTTCTCCCCTATTTTCTGACTCTGCTTTTCCTCCTGCAGAGGTGCTCCATCAATCACCATTAATCCCTTTTTGTACCCACACAGAGGTTAGCCTTGCTGGTGGCCTGTGGCAGAGATTTCCACAGCTTAAGTTACTATATGTCACATGAAGAAATGTCTCCTTTTGAGTCTTGAAGTATTTCATCAGACGCCTCCCTGGATTTTTAAGAAAACACATGGTCACCTACTCCATGGCATTTAGGCTTTACAGATCTCTGCCACAGACCTCAGCCATCTCTTTTCTGGCTGAAGAGTCCTACTATCGAGCCAGCCCTTGCACAGGAAACGTTTGGAAGTACTTTGCTTTGCCTGAATCAAAACCTCAGCTCCGCCAGCCCCAGCTGAGATCAGAAGGCAGCAGGAGCCTGCCAAGACCCAGGCAGCTCTGCAGGGAGGCTTCAGGAGTTTCAGAGCGACTCTGCCACATCTCCCTCTCCCTCTGACACCTGCTTTCTCTCTGAAGGCTGCCCTCGGTAGCCTGGCCTTTGCACCAGGGAATGGCACAGGGCAGGCAGAAAGCTCCAGTGCATGCAGTTTTAACTGTACAGATGCCAAACATCTAAGGAACCGGGGCAAAACGAACTCAATCAGACAAATCACATTCCCCTAGCCAAGGTGGGCTGTAAATTAAGGGCTTTTGCACACTTAAAGACACACATACATATTTTTAGAGGGACACCAGGGTAAGGGTAAAAATGGAGATCCTATGCGTACACAGACTTGATTTTGAAGCTTGACTACCTAAGAATTCATTTCCCAATCACTGAGGATGACTAAATGTTAATACATTTTTAAAGAGCTTTTGCACAAACTTGTGTCTTTCTGTGAATTTTTGTGAATCCTGATCCCTAACGACATACAGACCTTTATGTCAGAGGTAATCAAGTATTATTACGAGAGCTGATGGCTGTGGGGCCCCTCCTGAGCACACACATGGGTACATATGGAAGTTATTAGCAAGTTCCAGTGAAGAATTTTGGGAAATTAACCCTTGGGGCTCCAGAGCACTACCAACAGACAGCTAGTTGGAGCAGACAAACAGCAGTTTCCTGCTGGATGCCTGCAGCATATTGGGACTGCGATCCAGGCCCTTCACAGCATGGTAGAGGAAGCCCCTCTTGCAAGCACTAAACTTTTCAACTTCTGCTGTTAGGAAGAACACTTGAAAAAAACCATCTGCAGAGCCTGTGTAAGTTTCCTCGACAAAGTGAAATGAGTCAGCTGGAGAAATGTATAACATAACATATAAAAATGCAAACAATTTTCTTCTATTCCCCAAATGGTGCTCAAGAGGTTGTGAGGAAGTTTGCAATTTCTTTTTAAGTCCCCTTAGGAGCCACCAAAAGAAACATTTGGATGCAGACCACCAGGAGCTACTCCTACGTGACAGAGGGACCCGTTCAGAGGCAGGGTCATTAAAGTGAACATCTCCCACTCTAATGAAAGCAGCAGGATAGTGTTACCCCATGGAAGTAAATTCTTACCCTTTTGCTTTATACATCTTTTTTCTCAAGAGCTGAAAGAAAAAGGTTTCTCTTCCAACATCCAAGCAGAGAATGTAGGATTCTAATGCTTGCCTCAGCCAATGCACTTTTTACTTTCCTGTTCTTTCTACATTGATTTCCTTTCTTGCACCAATTCTGATCTGCAGAGTGACCTCTCCTTGGGAATAATGAGGATACTCACACATGATGTGCTTTCAACTTCCACAATATAACAATGCTTGGCAGTAATTCACTGCTTTTCATCCACAGATCTCAAATCAATTCGCTGCAGCCCTGCGTGGAATTGACTTACTTGTAAGACTGAGACAAGTGCTTGCTGTGCAATTAAACAAAAAAAACCCAAAAAAAAAACCCCCCAAAAAAAAGGAACAAAATAAAGCAGACTTTATTAAAACCCAAACTATTTCCTTCTCCCATGGTGTGATTTTCCTGAAGTGCAATCCAGGCCGCAAATAGGGCTCCTCTGCAGCCCCCAGCTGCACAACCCAAGATGCTCATTTGCGGCCAAATGAGAGCAGTTCACAGCCAGGTCAGAGCAATACCGTCAGAAAGCTCTTCCCTCAGTGAGGTATAACCGTGGCCAGAAAACAGAAGCATTCCTGTGCTCAGTTCTAAACATGGAAGAAATGATACTGCTCCTCCACCCCCTGCTTTCTGGAGGGAAGGCAGGAAGGGAGCCAAGGCACCTCAGCAGACACCTTCAAGAAAGCAAAGGATGGACATGATCCCTGGGCCAGCAGATCCAGTGCCACTCTTCCATGGCAGAGAGGGAGGGCAGCTGTGTGGCTGGTCCTGCTGAGGCAGGGCCTTCACCCAAGAGCCCGAGAACGGTCCCAGAGGTCCCCAGAGCCACCTGAGATGCTGGCAGCAAGCAACACTATGGCCACATGTCAGCCACCCCAGGGCACACACCCTGCAGAAATGAACAATCCCAGCTCCTGCTTTTGCCCTGGGCTGAGACACAGTAGCTGCAGGGCCACGGAGCTGCCTTGGGCCTCCCTGTAGATGGAAGGAGCACGCAGCAAGGACAAGATCACCACTTCCCTGACACTTCTCTAACTACCTTGGCTGATAAGCCAGTGCCCTGAGACAGGCAGCCAGGCACCTCACTGCCAGCAGAGCAACAAAGCCCTCCAGAGAATAATTCAGAGTGTCTAAGTTAGGGTCCTGTGATGAATCACAGCCTGTATCTCTCTCTGTGCTGACCACACACTTTAGTTCCTCAGATAAAACGGAAGACAATAGAGCAAATTCAGTGTATTCTCTTCCCCTGTTCAGCTTTTTTCTTCCATACAGGTCTGAAGAGTAAAGTCAGCATGAGCAAAGCAGGCTGCCTGCCCAGCTATGGATGTTTAGCAGCCTATAAAATAGTTTAGCTCTAAAATTTGAGTATCTGAATTTCTTCTTTCATGTAGCTGTTTTCAATCACTTATTTTGAAGACATCATACTGACTATCCCTGAAATGAACCATGACCCTATTTAAGCCAACTGTGTTCTTCCCATTTGTACTCATACTCACCATTTCAAGTTCACTGATGCTGTGTCCTGTTCTAAGATCTTGAATTACTTATTCTTTTTCAAACACTCAGTACAAATTCTGAGGTACTAAAAAAAAATTTCTAAAAATGTAGGGCTGAGATTTTCAGAAGTATTCTCTGTGGAGAAAATTCTTCACTACATTACACTACAAGATGAATTTAAGTTTAATGTTCCCAGCTAGGACCACTCATTTATGCTCTGCTTTCTTTATGAGAAATTCACTTATTCAGCTTCAGTTTGATTGCCAAGCCTGGGCACTAAACTAACTGGCTTCCAACATTAGAAGGGAAGTATTCACCAAGTATTCACCGACTTTTAAAAATTAATATAAATTTTTTATTAAAATTTTAGAAGTTTTATATAAAAAATTCCTTGCCTTTCAGAGGCAAAACCAAAACATCTTCTGATGCTCGACAGATGGCAGCAGCACACTATCACATGAGCTTAAGGAAGGGTGCAGGATCCCATCTCTTCACACCCTCCCAGGACAGATACAACTCTCCAGACCAGGGTTATCTCTGCAGGAATGCCGTGCCCTTAAGTACAGCATAACCCATCTTCACTCTCCAAAATCCAATTGAATAAAGCAATGCAAAAGCCAGTGAAGCTGCATGTATCGTACACGGCTGCAGTGGTTTCACCTGGTGCAAACACCGGCCTCTGAATAACAGGCAGCACATTCGTGCTGCAAGGAGTGAAATCTGCTCTTGCTTCACCACAGCTTCATGGGTCAGCACAAGGGTCCCATCGATGCCCATCAATGTCCAAGCTGCACTGCTGTGGGACTCAGCTACATTCCACCAGGGCAGATTTGAGGCAGAAATGAGCTCAAGCACTTTGGAGTAGAAGAGAACACAGGGCTGTGACCTGGGAGGACAGGCAACTCACCTTTTTCTGAAGCTTTTAAGTTATAAATGTAGCAAAGAGCAGAACGTGGTGGCAGTGGCAATGTCTGCTCTTTAGGTCTGGCTTTACCCCAGGCACGTCTGGGAAAGTCACACTTACTCTGTATGTATGAGGACACATCTGTCACAGCCACTGGGTTCAAACTCCGCTCCCTCTGCCCTCCCCCTTCCTCTCCCAGCAGCCAGTCCAGCATCACTGGCATGGCACACATCCCACCAGCACAGCCATAAAAGAGGCATCTCCTTTCATCTCCCATATGCATGGCATCATCTCCTAGCCCAGGACAGAGAGGGGCTGGGGCCAACGCTCCCCTCTGACCCTCCCCTTCTGTCCAGGGGTGAGAACACCTCTTCCCTCAGACACATTCCCAAGGAGCCCCCCGGGCCTGCTCTGTCCTCCGTCGCGGCACCAGCAGGGAGGCTCCGGCAGCACAGCTCCCGCAGCGTGGGCACTGCCCGGCGGCTCCGGCACAAGGGCTCAGAGAAGACCAGGGGAGTTCCCCCCATCTCATCAAAGTGCAAGGGGTTGTTCCGGGTCCCTGCCACCACCAGCTCCAGCAGCTGGACGACACAGTCTGAAAACCAGTTTTTGAGGCGGAAATAGCCCTCCTGGAAAGAGATTCGAAGGCTGACAGGCCCCGTGGGCATCCGCACGCTCAGGCTGAACAAGCAGTTTCCCTGCGAGCTGTCCCGCACCAAGTAGGTGCCTACAGGCTCCCGCTGGAGCTTGGCGTGAGCCTCCCCCACGGACAAGGGGCCCCAGTAGAAGTCACTGGCCTGGAGGATATTGAGGGATCGCTCCAGTACTTCCCACTCGCAGCTGCGAAACATCCGGAAACGATCGGGCAAGCCGGGCGGCGCGGGGCTGGAGAGAACGCTCCGATGCTGCCTTTGCAGACGAGAAACAGTGCTGTGTGTGTTGTGCAGGTCATCTGGCCTCCCTCTGATCATCTCTCAAAGAGCCCATGAATCCTGGAAAGATGCTGCCTTTACCATGCTTCCTCCTTTGCATCCAGCCTGTGGGACAGAAGGAGAGTGAGACAAACCCAATACCTTCTTCAACCTGGGCAAGACACTTCCCAAGAGAGAAAGGCCACCACGAGTACCAAAGAGGGTACCAAGGAACTATTGCATGTCACCAACTCCCAGCTGCAGAGAAAACCAAGGATATATGTGCGTAAAGGGCTCCAGCTGGGTCCCCACCAGCACAAGGTGGCACTTTACAGAGCTCTGCATCCACTGGGTTTCTGTGAGTCACAGCCAAGGGCTCCTACACACCTTCCAGCAGGCTAGTTTGAGCCCAGCAGATATCAACATTTCAAGATATCCTTCTGACAGATGCTCAGGACTCTTCAGAGTGGTCTTGAGATTGAAAAGGTGAAATGACACCACAAATCAAAAGGGAAATATTTCCTAAAGGAGGACAGTAGCATTTACTTTGTCATTCAGTGAAAGGTAGAAAGGTTTCCTCACACTTCTCCAACCCTTTCTCCAACAAAAGAATTGACAACAGGACTTAGCAAAAGCAGAAGACAGGTATGAGCCTTTCTCACCAAATCCCAGGAACCACTCCCTTGTCCCAAGACATGCCCATTTCACTATGTCAGGAGAAAGCAAAGGTCTCAGAACAAGACCTCTTCAAGAAGTGTTACATCAACTTCAAGGCTAAGACTACCTTGAATGAATTCCCTTAACACTGGTATCAGGCACTGCTGATGCCCTTCCAGACTCTTAATTTCTGGTTCTTCCAGAAGGACAACTCCCCCTGCCTGCAGACAATGCCACCCTCTCCCAGTCACCATCCTCTAATGTACTGTCATGATCCTGCTCATCTCCTGCACCTTGTGTTATCACTAGGCTGTTTTCAGAAATGCAAATTTCTGAACCCAGTGTTGCCATCAGCCATCCAAGTCACTTCAATTATATTTTAAAAAAATACATATTCTAAATGTGTGTGTCTGTACAGGCACAAATAAAAAAACCACAGCCCTAAGCCAGAGGCTCAGTCTGTGTGAGAAGCTGAGCTGTAACATACCACTTCCCCAGGCCTGACAAGTCAGTAGCTCGCTGCCAAATGCTGCCCTCGCTCCCTTGACATACTCCATTAACCCAGTCATACTCGCTCACAGCACAGCCATGCTTGGAGCAGAACAGAGTGCTGGCACAGCCTGCAGCAGAGGAAGAGACACACTTCATCTCCAGCAGTCCCCCCCCCCACCACAGACTTGCCAGAGCATTGGGGCTTAGGGCTCATATCAGGCAGGCAGGCAGCCCCCCAGGGCATGTGCAGGGACCTGTGCTGGGCCTGCTCTGCAGGGAGAGCTTCAAGTTAATCTTGCAAGGTTCCCCTGTCTCATACCCTTTGCCAGCTATTCAAAAGCCTCACATTCCTTTTGGTGCTCGTGCCATCTGGGTGGCCATGCTGGTGGCCACACTCTGTGCCCCAGGAGAGCACAAACATGTTTCCTTCACAGGGGCACAGTGGTCAGGGAGAGCAGACATGTGCCTGGCAGTGCCTTACTACAGACATCTTTTCTAGTCTAATATCTCTCTCAATACTTAACAGTAATATCAATAATGTAGCTGCCAGGCACGTTTCATATATGGAGCCCTAAGCATCCTTTCCAAAAGCAGCCTGGGAAGCTTATCCAGCTTATAGCCCTGTGATTTGCAGTGCACAAGCTGCTAATGTCCCTGGTACTGTTCTGAGCGCTGCTGATCCTGCCCTCTACTTAGTTTCATAGTAGGAAAAAAATTCGATGCTTAGAGAAAGGTGGGAGGGGTGGGAAGGAGTTAATCAAGTTGGGTTTTTTCTTTTCTATTTAAAAAAAAAAGGCAGCAGTTGAAAGCTGCTCAGACTATTCAGCAAGTCAGAATAAATCTTAGGTGAAGGTGATTTAGTGAGCAGGATGCAAACAAACACAGTCACCACTACAGCAACAAGGGCCATCTATCACCACTGAAAACTCAGCACAGAAGGCACCACAAGGAGTTGCAGCATCTCTGTCCCTCTCCTTCTCTCTGCTGGGTGAGGAAGCTATAGGGCCTTCTGACATTAGCTCCTCTAGAAAACAAAGGTCATCCACCAGGTGCCTCCAGGGCTGTGGCTATAGCTTCAAAAGGAGTGATAAAGAACCTTCCTAAACAGCAATCTCTGTTGGATCCAAATGGAAATTTTGCCAATTTCACTGTCGAGGTTGGAAATTTAATTCAAGCACAAAAACAGAAGCAGGCAGCTGTCTTTCAATTCCAGGCTAGTTTTAAAAATAACAACAAATATATAATTTGTTTAGGGCTGCAGATTCTATTTGACAGAAAAAAACCCCAAGCTGGTTTGTCCCAGTTTTCAACCTTTAGTCATTCACCCAAGTCCTTTAAGAAAAATCCACTGCTACTAGAAATCTGACTGACTAAGAACTGAGACTGTCATCATTTCAAATTCACAGTAAATGCAAAAATAGCACCTTGACAATTTGTTCACTTGGTTTGAAATCTACATATAGGTCAGAGCCTCATATGGGGGAAATTTATTTAGCTTCAGTGACCCATTTCCAAGAGGTAAGTGCCCGGGCTGCAGCACAGCATTAGTTACAGTAATATTAGCCCTAGAAGTGCTACCTGATACTACCTTTAAAGTTCACTTTTAATGGCTCAACAGGTCCTGGGCATACAGGGCCTCCACATCAAGGAGGATGTGCCGACCCAGGATTAGGAATAAACCAAGCTGGGGGTGTAATAAAACACACATGCATAATTAGTTCTGCTGACTTGTCACACCATGATTTGCTTTCCCTCTTTTCCCCTCCAAAAAACCCCAAAAAACCCCAACACCCAAACAAGTTACTACCTCCCTACTGCAAGTCAGAACAATGCTTGCAGCCAAAGCAACATAGCCTAAAAAGCTGGTGTCCTGGGATAAGTTTCCCCAGACTTTCTGATTTACTGCAAGTTCAAGAGCTTTTCAAAATAAGTGCTCTTGACACAGGGCATTCTGCTTTCCTCCTCACTCACGACCCAGGCAAAGCAGGGTGTTTTATATAAGGAGACAATTCTAGTACACCAGGGGACTGTACACAGCGTGTGGTGTCAGCCAAGCCAGCCCTGCACCCTGGGGCTTGACAAATCTGGCATGTTCAACATCAGCCTCAAGTACTCAGCTATGATGCATCCTTGCACTCTTCTTCTAGGACGCTTGAAAAAGCTTACCTCTTTGTCTTTGCCACCCATAGGGATGAGTTTCTGAATGTCAGGACTGGAAGTGTTCCAAACTCAAAAGCTCTGATGCGGCACTTCCCAGTTTTTGCACAGCTTTACTTAAGAGCAAATCCATCCTTTGAAAAGAAAAAGACATCCATCAAGCAGGTGACTAAGCCCATTAGTTTACTGTAATGTGGATCTAAAATACAACAAATCTGGGGACAGGTTGTTTGTCTCTATCTCTTTGATCTGTGTTACTGTAGAAACACATATACAGCACTTCAGATAGCAACAGAGACAGCAGATTGTTGCTGTTGTTGTTATTATTGCTATTTACAAAGCCAGGAGCTGATTAGGTCCAGGCAGCTCACAGGTGGCCCAAGGACAAGTGGAAAGACCATAAAGTTGCCATCATCTTCCGAAAGCAGGAACCATAAAACCCAAATGTTAAGAGATGATGGCAACAGAAATAAACCAAAGGATTCAGAACAGCAAAGTCCCAACTTGTTCTGAATACAAAACACAACACTGAGAGTATCTAATTTGATACCACATAGGTATCCATTCACTGTGACCCAATCTGTTCTGGCCCAATCTCTTCTGCCCTGACTCCCTAACTCTCAAGAATTTTCCTCCTTACCTCGCAGATGGAAAAGTAAACCCACTGACCTGGTGGAGCTGCAGACCACCACGTGTGCAATCACGAGTCTGTCAGTGGATCCATGAGCAAGCTGAAAACACAATCCCAGCTTTCTGCACACCTTTCAGAGGCAGGCCCTGCACAGCTTCATTGTACCCACGTAACCTCCCTCCTCTGCATCCTCCTCAGCCCCATTCAAACTGGGCACACACCCCACAAGCTACACTGACTTGCCTCTAGCAAAACTGCAGGTCCATCCCATTATTACACTTTCCCATTACTGCTCCATTTGGCTTTGACATCTCCCAGATATCAACCCTGCAGTTCCCAGAGCAGTTAGAGGGAGGCTGGGATAATTAGGAAAAGCTCTCCCTAACGTACCCTGCAAGCCCTCGTGACAGCGGCCCTACTCCAGGCAGCAGTGCCGGAGCAGACATCGCTTGTTTGCCCGCCTGCATCCCACAGAAATGCATTGCCTACTGATTTGCGGCTGGGAAGGCTGTTCCAAAGGAAAGCTTGAGCAAAGGGCTGGAAGAAACCTCCCTGGTAAGAGCCAAGCACGCAGCACTGGGTTTCAATGGTAGGCCAGCCTGGTTCTCAGGCCACACACCGGCACTAGTTTGAATCGCGCCGTCCCCGCCACGGTGCATGGTCACACCAAAGCCCCTGGCCATGAGCACCCCGCCACAGCCAAGGAGACCAGGGCTGATCCAGAAAGGGATCACGGAGGGGGAAGGGAACGGAGATGCACAGACAGACATGCCAAAGAGAACAGAGGGAGCTGTGGTTAGAGCAGGAATGTGGCCCAGCTCAGCCAAGAGGACCAGTGTTATCACAGCCAATTTCTCCAGCACAAAGCAGGCCTCGGAGACATTGCAGTTCCCTCTATCTTTTATGATACTGCCATGGCAGTTTGATGCGAGGGTGCCATTATGTCTGACACATGAGAGACTATGTGGGAAAAAAAACCAAACCACAGCACACATACATACCCCAAACCAAAATTGCATTTCCCTATACAGCCAGCATCCAAGGATGCAACATTTAATAAAATAAGCTGAAGCAGCACACACACTGTGGCAGCTCCTCTTTTGCACAGCAGAGACAAAGTGCAGGAAGCTCCTGCATACAGGCACTGGGAATCAGCAGCTGGACACCTTGCAAGAACACATGTCTTATCAAACACCTCCCAATGTCTTGGGTCTGGAGAACATACTTCAAAACCCACAAATAACTTTGCATGGATCTGATATTAATGTTTGGTACTTCTTAACATATTTTTCTATGATGTGTTTTCTGAATTAATATGACACTTTGCTGATAGGGGCTGAAAGAAAACCCACAAGACAGTGTGATCTGTGCCAAATACTCTCCAAGGCAGGGAAGTCTGCAAGCACTTTGGTTTCTCCATGATACATGTTAATAAAAACCCAACAAGGTGCCAGTTTAAAGGAAAAACCAATTGTCTTTACTGAGCTAATTGAAGGAGCTGGAAGAAAGACATCCATTTTTAGGGTGCCCTTTTCAAGCCTTGGAAATACTATGCACTTTCAGAAACTCTTGGAAACAAAAGAGCCTATTCCTCATCTAAATAGCCCAATGTGAAACTGTAATCCTGCCATTTCAGAACAGAGAAGCCTCATCACTTCCCTGAACTCAAGAGACTGCTCTGCAGTAGCCACAAGCAACTACAGCTTATTCCACAGCAAGTAAAACTACCAAAACTACCATCTGATGTCTGCCAAAGACATCTTCTACTGAAGACTGAATTATTTCTGCCTTCTCCTGTAACTGGGGAAACAAGAAGAAAAAAAAATAGAAAAAGGAAATCAGGAGGAGTTACTACTAAGTTCCAAAGCTGGCTGCAGCTGAGCCTATCCTGCTATGGCTTAAGCAAAGAGAGTTGTTGCTTGCCTCTGGCCAACAGCATTTTTGGTAAGTGAGGGAAGCCCAGTGGCATTGCTCCTGACCTTTGCAGTTTCACAGCAAGCAGCCATTCCTGTGAATGTCAGTGCTGCACAGCTACACAAAACCTCAGCCCTATGCTTAGCCAGGGAACACAGAATCTGTGCTGCTGCCTTGCCACCCGTCCCTCCACACCACACACCAGCTCAGGAAGCAGCCCTCTGGAAAGGTGGCTGGAGAGGACACAAGGAGGAAGAAGAAAGAAGCCAAGGTAACAGCAGTCCCTTGTGTCTCCCTACTTGAAATGCTCCGTCCCATCTCCCTGCTGAGAGGGGGATCACTGGGAAGGGGGTAGGGATGCCCAGGGCTGCCTCCAACCTATCACAGCTCCTCAGCATTACCAGCTTCCCCCACCCCCCGACCAGCAACACAGGTACATTTCCTCTGTCTCTCTCTACTAAGCTGACTTTGTTCCAGAACCCTGTTTGAGGAAATGAGTAAATCCTGAGACACAAAGGCCATCAGTGGTCCCTGTGAGGACCACGGCTTTTTATCAAAAGCATCACACTGAGCCGGAAAGGAATTCAAAGAAGCAGCTAACTCAGGAATTAGCAGTGTCTGCAGCTAAAGTTGGTTCAGAATCCTTACCTATGCAGCTAGCAGTCCCAGATGATTAACCAAGAGGAGCACAGGGGGACAAGGGAAACACCCTGCCTTGGCTCTTCAGGAGGACCAGCTTCAAAAGATGTGAGGGGCCATTATGCAGCACCAGTTACTGTGCCTTCAGAGCAAAGGGCAAGGGTCAGAAAGCACAGACACACCACAAGACTGAGTTTTATAGTGGGGGATTTCCAACACACAAAATAAAGAAACGAGTCCTGAGAGTCAAAAGTAAAAAAAAAAATTAAAAAAAAAATAAGTCATGAAAGGTTTTTTAGGAAATCTTAAGTAACAGAGTGTGCAGACCTCCCACAAATGACAGCACAGAGATGCTGCCTGGCTAAGAGGACAGGCTTGGGGGACAATACAGGTCACACTGCAGGTATCACTGAAGGTGCAACAGCTGGCAAGGGCTTCTGCTGTGGATCAGAGACATCAAACACACACACTACAAAACCACAGTCCCTATTCAAATCTCTCCACAACCTCAATAATCCTTCAGAAGATGAAAAAATAATCCTGGAGGAGCCAATATAAAGGAATATAAATTATTGACAGTAGGGAACAAATTTATATGAGGATGGCTGTTATGAAACTGGGACAGTAGGTGGCCAAGATAAACGAAACAAAACCCAGAAAACATATGGCATTTTCAGTTTATCAAAAACAGAAAACCTCGGCGGGGAATCATTTAGTTAAGTGGGATACCAGCTAGTGGGGACAGGGACACTGCAAAAAAGTTACACAAGCAAGCAGGTATTATTTTTTTCTTGCACAGGATGTTGAGGAAATTTCCCAGTATTTAAATCTGATTAACCTGAAAGGAAAAAAGAGGGTGCTCTATCAGAAGAGACAGGGAAAAGTGACATTAAAGCAGAAAGCCAGCTGGGCACAGTGGACTATACCTGGAGATTTGGAATTGGAAATGGATGGCTGAGATACGAAGAGAAGTGTTCTCTCAAGCAAATCAGCTACGCCAGCAATTGCCAGAGGGCTGCAAGTATTGGCAGGAACTTTTTTCGACATGTGCTGCTTAAGTAGGAGCAGCACAAGGCAACCTGGTGGGGGGGGTAAGCTAACTCCCAGGCTCAGTTCCCCATCAAGCAGATGGCACCTGAAGAAGCAACAGATGACAGGATACACTTTGTGCTTCCTCAAAGCAAGTCAAAAAGCAAGACATGGTACACAAACTAAAGAGCCAGCAGCACACCAGGACCTGTAACAGCCGATGGGCAGAAGACATGGGGCAGTCATGCCACAGGGCAAATGGGAGGTGGAAGAGGGGTGGCCAGAGAAAACCAAGGCATTTCAGCCCCTGCACAGCTGGTCACCTCTCTGCCACCCTCCCAGCCACTGCATCTTCCCCCTGGTTTGACTCGGCCCACTTTGCGGAGCATCCCACCTCACTCCTCAACAGGCTGGTGGGTACAAGCAGCCCAAAGGCTCCCCCATCTTTTATGCAAGCAGCTCCCTCCCCCGTGACTATGCAAACTCACAGGCTGACCCAGGTCTCTTCCTAGAATTGTCTCTCCATCTTCAGGCTGTCATTACCCACGACACCCCCAAGGCCTAACCTTGCTCCCCAGCAGGCAGCTCACAGCCTCGTGTTACTTAAATCCAGGCAGCCAACTCAAAATGTGGTGAGCCCTCTCCATCGCCTTCCCAGGGTAAACAGTGACAAAATCACTCCCCGCAGGACAGAGAAGTCAGAGGTCATTAAAAATTCGTCAGCACAAAAGCAGCAGGAGGTCAGGCAAGACTCTGTC
This sequence comes from Fringilla coelebs, assembly GCF_963513975.1. Lineage (NCBI taxonomy): Eukaryota > Metazoa > Chordata > Aves > Passeriformes > Fringillidae > Fringilla > Fringilla coelebs. Next base: position 48,102,685 of record NC_140033.1, on the reverse strand, counting down.
CTGACACAGGCAAATGCACGCAGGCTTGTAGAAAAGCCAGCTGGGTCTATATTTTCAAGAGCAATAAATTAAGTGGTGCAGCTGACCAATGAGCCGAGTAACAGTGCTGAGGGTTCATTAAGGAAAGCTCCAGCTCCGAATGCAAAAGCAGTCATTTCAAAACCAAGAGGGAAGCAGGACTGGGAGGATGCAAAATGGATGGGAACTTAACAGTAATGTCACCTCCTGAGAGAATACAATGAGTTCCAGTTACCTGAAATAAAAACATGCAAAGCTGAAACAAAGAGGGTAGGCCTAAAGATGGGTAATAAGAAGCAACACATAACTGTACAGAGAGAGACTGGAGAAATTTTTTGCTCAGTTTACAGAGCTTATATATATACAAGAGGATGCCAGAGAAAGATACAGTACAATCAGGACATTCTTTTTGTATTCTTTCAGAAAATCAGATGAGAGGAAGTTCAAAGGTGACCAAGACTGAAAAGTAACTAATTTGAAAACTCATAAAAGGAAAAACTCCAATCATGTAGACTGGGGAAAGTGAGAGAGCTGATCTGAGAAGTCTCATTTCTCTTCTCTCTCAAATGTCTTTGCTTTGTTTCTATGCTGTACCCACCACGTCATGCTTTAGCAGACCTTAGACAGAGGAATCCAGCAGCAAAGGGCTGAGTTTTTGAGCAACACTTTTTAAAGACACCTTTTAACCATTCAAGCCTGACATAACACTAAGGGGAGCCCAGCATAAGGCACAAATGCCCTTCGTGCAAAACTGAAGTAGTAAACAAGGGCATATGAAGTCAATATGAGGAATCAACTATAGACCTGCTGCAGAGTTAAAATAGTTCTGTCCACGCTTTCCTCATTCTTTGATAACTAAAAAGAACAGCACCTCTTCTTTGGATCTGCTGACTTGAAAATCAGCATGCACCCTACACAAACAGCACATTTCAGTCTTCACTGCAAAAGCTGTAAATATTTCTCCAGCTCCAACTTCTCTCCTTCCACACCACAAAATCTCACCAGAAAACATGGAAGAACTAAAATGTGGATAAAGAGCAACACTGCTGGTCTGTCAAAAGCATAAACAAACCATTCCTGCACAATCAAACCTGTGCTTATCACCACTAGTGTGCCAACTGAGGCAAACTTATGCTGAATCCCCTTAGCTTCAGCAAGGCACCTTCAGCAGGATGTGCAGAAGCCCAGCTACACACTACAGATTGCAGATCTCTGGCATTTCCCAACTGCTAACAGCCACATTCATTTTCTTAGCTTTAGCCTGAGTTTCCAAATAAACTTTGCTACTGAGGAAGTAGGAAAGTAGATCCAAACTGTTCCTGAACTGCAGAATCACATACACGCAAAAAACTCCCTCGTTGCACAAGTCACGGTCTGAAGTCAAATTTTTTTTTCAGCATTTGCAGGGAGGGAGGAGAAGGACAAAAACCCTCTGACACGAAGGCAACTGAATGCTGCCAGCTTAATCCAATTTTGCCAGCCACTGCTCCAGCACAAAGCTAAAGGAGCCCATCTGCAAACTTAACAGTGGCACCGTCTGATTCTTCCCCTCAGCTCTGCATGTGTTTGTGAACAAGCAGAAGCACACAAAGTGCAGGAGGAGCAGGAAGGGAGAAGGCAGAGAGAATGTGCATTATCAAAATACCTTGAGAGCGGTTCTTGGAAATGTGCAGCCTGCGAGCCTGTATCAGACACTCATTTCCTGTGAAGTGCACACAGGCCTTTTCATTTCTCCACTGAAGAGGATGAAAATAAGGGGCAGCTCTGAAGTCTCCAAAGACAACACAAACCAGCATTTAGCCATTCTACTAAAACTGAATTTACATTTTTACATTATTAAATACCCGTTGAACAGAAGCATTGAGTTCCAGAAGTTTAAAAAGTAGGATTTTCTACACCTCTCACTTCTAAATCTTAACTTGAAACCTGTCACTTGGTGAGGGGCGAGGGGGAAGAATTCTACTCATCATTTTGATCACTCACTAACACAAAGTCACCAAATCCTGCTCCATCAAACAGCACTGCATCTTTTTTTTTAAAGGTTGAGACTGATTTCAGCAAAATGGCAAGCTAATAAATACCTTACTGAGGCAGAAGGATGCAGGATATGCTCAAATGCAAACCAGAAGAGTAGGTTGTAATGAAGTAGACTGACAGGACAAAGGGGATAAGTTGCTATCATACCTGCCTCTACCTCTACTTACACATAATCAAGGATCTAATGAATGTAGCATTTAGTTGCAATATTTTAAATAAATATGCCTCCTAATGACATACACGCTTAACACCTTTACTCTCTAAAAAGATATGGTTGCTGTATGGCTTACTCAGTTCTCACACCATCCACATCTTAAGTTACAGAGATGCATGTGCCTTCCTCTCCCATCTTGTGAGCTTTTGGCAAGCAGCACTAGCTGAGGTCTGCAGCGGCCTGGAATAACAGCTCAGGAACACACCACCTCCCCACAGCTTTTATTAATCTAACCACAGTATCAACCCGATCAAATGATGTCATATTTAAGTATTGGCACTATCTCTTCATTGCTGACCAAACTAAGGCTGGAGAAATCAGGACAGAGAAGCCTGTGGGTGGCAAGGGGAGAGCGGGTGGTAAGGAGCTGCAGGGAAAAACTAGGAGAAAAGAGCAAAACATTCCCAGTGGGGACAGAAAAAAAGAGAAACAAGGGAAAAAACACAGCTCTAAAGGCACATTTTCTCCTTTGTTTCTCAGCAATGCAACCACAGTATTAGTGACAGCAATTAAGAATTTACACCACCCAGTCCCAGCTCCATCCTTGCGCAAACCGACCACCAACTTCACAGAAATCCCAGCTGGACTGAGGAGGGTAAGAGGCACTGGCTGCATGTTTGAAGCTGTCATCTGGAAACTGAATGTGGCCCTCTCTGAGCAGACACACGGTGACAAAGACACACACCTGGAAAGATCTGAAGAAGCTCAGCCTCTCCCTAGTGGTCCTCTATGCCCATTTTCGGGGACCCAAGCACAGTTTACCTGTGCCTTCCAACACAATCTTACAGAAAACCCCTGTGTTGCCACTCAACCCCACTACATTTAAGTAAGTGATAAGCCAGGTTATTAAAGGACATGCAACATACAGAATATTAATAAGGAGCACAGAAATAACAAAGGGCCAGATCCCAGTTTAACTCAGGAAAAGATGGGAACCTGTGTGGGAGGCTGGCATCCCAGTAATCCTGCGGGTTTGTGCCGTCCCCTCTGAAGGAACAAGAATCCATACTTCAACAACTATGTTCTAAATCACCCAGCATAATCGCTCATGAACACAGAAACAAAGCTTGGCTTCATCTGCAGCAACTGGCCACATTTCGTCGTAACTTGATTCAACTAAAAGCAACATTATGTGATAATACAGCCTCAGTCTCACAAACTTCTGTGCATGTGCATGATTTTAAAGCACATGACCATTGCCCTGCTGTGACTGAATGGGCCATTTGACATTCACACAGCATCTGAATTGCAGTTGCAGTTGTTTGGAGAAAGAAGATATGCTTGCATACCTTCTTGAGGACACAGTCAGTAGAGAATGAAACATCAGGAAACTACTTATTTCCGATTCCACCCCATTTTACAGAGTTGAGTATGGTCAACATGTGATTGAGTTTTTCATCTAAATTCTCTGAGAGCTGCAAGGACCAGAACTAGAAAATGGCACTGTCTGGACCACATAGTCCTAAATAGCAGCTTGCTAACAATACCCTTTACCCTCAACTTTCCAGAACAATGGTGAAGCCACATCCCCCTTCTTCACCATGTAGGAGAAGAAAAAAGCCAGGGACATTAACTTAGCATTCCTGAGGTCTTCTCAGCTGCCTCTGGGATTCATCCAGATCCTGTTCCCAAGGTTCTATTAAGTAAGAAGTAATATACACTTAAACTAATTTTTTTTTAAAAGAAAAAAAAAAAAAAGAAGAAACCTAAGAGTAGCATGACCTGAGGTTTTACGTGGTAACCATTCCAAAATTCTCAGTAACAGTGCGTGCGTTTGTGGGAAAAAGTGAGTAGCGGATCCTGCATGGCCGTGAGCACCATGACTCAGATTGCATAAAGAAGGAGGATTTAGCGATAACCTTTGCGATGAGGCTTTTCATGGGCGCGCAGCACTGATCTTCTGAGAAACGGCAGGTGTGAGGCTGCGTTCTGACTGTGCCAGGTCTGGAGGACGGCGAGTTTCTCCGCCCTTCAAGGCAACCCCAAAGGGGCATATACACCCCCGGTTCACAGTTATCCCTCTTCCCTGTAACGCCTTCATTTCTGGCAGGCAGCTCCCTTTTCCAGCTAAGTGTAACACTTTGAGCATCGCTTCTCCAGTGCTTTATGTGAAAGAAGTACCGTGAAGACCAAGTTACCCAGACCTGTGCGGCTGCTTCCCTACAGACCTATCTGAGACATTACATAATTTGCAGGTTTCACTTTAGAAGAAACATCTCCCTATCCTGACGGCGTGAAGAACACCTTGACAGCAGGACAGTCCCCGCGGAGCCTTCCAGACTACTCCCAGCGCCCCGCCGCCACCCCAAAACAGCACATGGCTCCCTTCAAGAGCGACAGTGACATGCCAGCCCCCCAAATCTCCCTCGACTCCTCGGGAAAAGCCCCCCAAGCCACAACACGCTCCTTCTTCCCAGCCAAGAGCGGCCCCAACGCCCCCAGGAGCCAAATCAGCGGACGCTGCACGCCGTGGCAAGCCAAGGGGGGATCGGAGCAGACAGGCAGATGGACAGACAGACCGACAGACAGACTCCTCGCAGCCCGCCCCCCCAAAAGGCCGTTTCCAGTTAATGCAGCACAACTTACTCTCGGCACCTCCGGGGCCACGGGCGGGCGGCGCTGCCTCCGGTGCGAGCGAGCGCTCAGTGCCGGGGCGACAGCGGCGCTGCCTGGCCCGGCCCCCGCCGCTCTCCCGCCCCGAAGCCAAACGGAGGCGGCCCCGCTCCCCGCCGCGCTCCGCATATCCCCCCCCGGTTCCTCTGCTCACAAAGGGGCCGGTGCGCGGCTTACCGGGGGCGGCGCGGCTGCCCCGCCGGGCCCTCCTCGGCCGCGGCGGCGGCTTCGGCTCGGGGCAGCGGAGCGGCACAGAAGGGAGGGGAGAGGTAGGAGGGGAGGAAACCCCCAAAATGTTTCTTTTCCGAGGAAGGAGCCACGGGGGGAGGGGAAGGGGAGGGGTTTCTCCCTCCTCCACCACGCCGTCTTTCCACGGCGTGCCTCTTGCAAGGGGGAAAAAAAAAAAGTAAAGAAGAAAAAAGTTTGGGTTTTTCTAAAAGAAAACTTGGACGGATAGGGGGGAGAGAAAGGAAGAAAGGAAAGGGAAAAAAAGGATGCCGTGAAAGCCCCTCCGCCGCAGACTGGCAGAGGAACCCCACCGGGACGGCACCACAGCATCCGCCAGCCCCGGGACCCGCCGGAGCCACGTGTCGCCCCGGGGAGGCGGCGACCCGTCCGGGGTTCTGCCCCTCCTCCCAGCCACCATCCATCCCCTACGCTGCAGCGGCCCTGGGGCATCGGGGCTCGCAAGCACCGGGGAAGGGGCAATGTCCAGGGCCGAGGGGGGCGGGGAGGGGGTCGCAGCTCTTTACACCAGGGGAAAGCAGAGAGCCTGACCCGACCTTCACTGCCAGAGCTCTCCCAGCTCCTCTCGGACACTGCAAGAGCTCTCAGAAGGACACCGAGCACAGCATGTGTAGCAGGGTAATACACATTTAAGGAGCGTGCCCCGAAATGCACGCTGTTGCCTTGGTGGGTCAAATTAAAATACTGGAAATCATGTAAAAAATTACAAATGCTGACAAACCTTATGATATGAAATATAAATAGTGCACTGCATGGTGCATACTGTAAGCATATTGCTGCTCAGAGAGAATAGATGTAAAAGAAGAAAAGATAAACTTTGGCATTCAGTACAAACCTCACAGTTTAAAGGCCTAGCCTGTAATGAAGCTATGATTTGATCATGTCATCAGAGCTCTCATTCACCTACAGACTTTCTTTAGATGCTGCACACATTCCAGATGTGCATACCAGGTGAACTGCCGTGTTGAAAAAGCTCTACACAACCCCCCAACGCAGATGCGCTCTGGCTGCTCCACACCAGCCTAGTGATGCAAAGCAGCTGTAATTCCAGCTTGAGCAGCAGACTAAAAGCTTTACAGCTGCTTGGCATTGCTAGGAAGCATAAAGCAGTCAGAAATGACGCTGAATCTGATCCTCAGCCTTGCCTGAAGTTCCACTGAGTGTTGAGACATCAGTTCTTGTTTTTTCTTTCAACCAAGCATGAAGATGTTACTGACCACAGAAGAGTTTCTGAACTTCCATAAGAATCTGGGCAAAATTTTATTCTTTTTCAGAGTGGCTTCAGTGGGAGGACCTGCCGCTGGAGCTCTAAATCACAGCAGGGATGAAGTGCTCATCTGTTCCATTTTTGGTTTTTAAGTAGGCTTGTCACACTTTTCTTTGTATTTTTGGATGGCAGCTTCAAAAATATCCTGTGGTTTGCTTTACAGTTGCCTAGTAGGGAGTCTGTTTCCCTCTGTGGATATTTATAACATTTATTGGGTGACTTCATAGACTCTTCCAGCCACCTTGCCTTAATGTTAAATGGCCTGGTCTAATTCTACCTTTTATTCTTCTTCATCATCTTTGCCTGTGAAAAGTTAACATACAGCCTCACTGCTCCGAGATTGTCTGTGGGTCTTGCTCATACTTCCCTCTTCCACCTGAAACTGTGACCTGTCAGCAGTTACAGCTGAAGTGTATTGCAGCAATCGTCTTCAGCCGTAAAAGCCAGTGGGACATGTCACAATGCCACCATTGACCGCAGCTTTCCAAAGCTCAGATTTGAACCACAGGGTCCAAAATGTCTTCAGGATCAAGGTACCTCTGAGGTGGCTTCATTATAGGTGCAAAACACAAGGATGCTGAAATATCTTGTGTCCTGTGCCATGACGGAGGAGAAGGCAACCACCTGAAAGGCTTTGTGTAATGACAATGAGAATACAGGCAGGCTAATTTGAACACTGCCCACTGCTGCACCTCTGGAGAAAGCAGGATCCCTCCTAAAGACAGTTTTTGAGATGCCCAGGATGCTGATGACAGCGTGACAAGGAATAGCTCCCAAGAAGGTGCCAGGATTTGTTCTTAGGATTTACGAGTTTTATCCTACCCCTCATTTTTTCCCCTGCTTATGGATACATATACCCTCACTATCCCAGATGCTAAGACTTTAAAGCACATTAAACAGGAAAGCATTAATTTATAGAGCTGCTGACAGAATTAACATTTTCCAGAGAGTTTTTTCTGAAGTCCCGCTGCTGAGAGCAGTAGGTCTGAGTTCATTCTACCTTTGGATCATAGTTCTGCTTTGTGGTGTTTCTCTGCTTGTTCTTCAGCAACCTCCAAGTCTTTGGTAAGTTCCAAGATGTTGGTATCCTGTAGCCTGAAAGCCAGTAACACCCCAACACCTTCACTCCTTCTCAGCATGCAGATTCCTTACATCTTGCATAAGGTAGAAGGAGCCACAGCCTGCCTATTTACTCCTGTCACTTTGGGAGGTGTGGGAAAAAGAACAGTATTTTGGGGTAGGTCATTGCAAACTACTGAATAAAGATGGTTTTCTGGGAAAGCGAAAGGCAAACATTGCCTCAGAGGAAGGGAGAGGATAATATGATGAGGGGAAAGAACTGGAGATAAGGGAACACTGAAAATCTGCAGAAGAAAGAAAAAAAGATACCAAAAAACCAAAGGAGAAAAACATGGAGGGCAGAGAGGAGGGAAGATGGGTGAACACATTAGATCACCCAGCACTGACCTGCCCTTCAGCTTTGCAGATCTGTGTGTGGAAGCTCAGCTGGGGCTGGAGCACCAATTCCACATCGCAGGTGGCCAATTACTTAGGATCTCAGTGCCTTCCTGGGCCCCCACCAGACCCAGACATGCTGTTGCCCACTGCTGTGGACACTGACTTTCTGGATGGGATGTAAGTAGGACATGAGACTGCCCTGACAATGTAGCTGACCAAGTGGGCCAGACATGGGGCCCCAAGCTGGGGGGTTCCTGCCAGGTGGTTAAATGGGAAAGAAAGGGGGAGAAGAAAGCACGGGGAAGGCCTTGGTACCCTGGGTTGAGAGGTGATGCAGGCAGTGCCTGAGATTTGGTACAGATAGGGGGATGGAAGGATGCTTGTGGGGTGGGTAGGAAATGACTGCCACCATCTCCTGATGTGCTGCAAGTCCAACCTGCAAAGAATACAAAATGTACAACTTTGATTGCATTTAGTCTTAGGTAGTTTTTCCCTTTTGACCTCTCCTCCCCTTTTGAGATGGTCTCTCTCTTAACTTGCTAAAAGGCTCCTTTTAAGAGGTGCTAACAGCAAAGCATTAAGAAGAAGGGAAAAAAAACCTAATACCACAAAAAGAGAGCACCAGGAGGACTAAACCAACACACAAAAATCCCCCAGCCCTGTTCCTCTCCTCCCCCAGGAAAAAAAAACCAAACAACCCAAAAAACCAACCAAACAAAAACAAACAAACACCTTCAGTGGTTTAGAGCGAGCAGAGGCTGTTTTTGTTCCACTCTTATGAGAAAAATTAGCACAAGTAGTGGCCCCTTTGCATGAGCGGTGGCAAGGCCCCTCCTTCCTCTACCAGAGCAGGGCTCTTCTCAGTAACGAAGAGAAATTGCTTTCCAGGAAAGCGAAGGTACAGGGGCTGCCCGGAGCGCGGTGACCCAGCGCGGCTGCGGGAGCCGGGTGCCGCGGCTTGCGGGCTGCCAGCCCGGGCACGGAGCGGCTGCGCTGCCGAGCCCGGCGGTGCCCCGTGTCCCGGAGCATGGATGGAGCGAGGGCAGCCGGAGCCAGCCGCGCAGGGGGCACGCCGAGCACCGCGGCCGGTGCGCCTTCATGCCAGTCTGTAACACCCTCTGCTGTCGCGGCTTTCCCCCACGGCCGCCGCAGAACACGAGTTCTCACTCGCTGCCAGTCCATGCCCCTGGGTCACTTGAGGGAGGAAGACCCAGCAGACAGCGACCTTCTGCGTTTTCAAACAAAGCATCAGGCTGCATAATCTGGAAGATATTTAGGTCAGATTGAAGCAGCTGCAGTCTTTTATAACTGTACAGCAAACCACTCCCTCACCTCTGAATCTCGCCTACATGTCAAAGACCCTGGAGCAGTACAGGACAATCTGGGATGGGGGAAACGAGGTACCAGCCTTCCGCACCACTGGACTCAGGTGGGAGCTCCTTGAGGCTATGTGGCCACGTAAACCCATGACCAGCCCAGGTGACTTCTCCCAACGTTGCTGCCCAACAGACATGGAGGTGGAAGCTCAGTTAAGGATTTCATTGTATCCTTGAGGTCTATTGCCTCTCCTTCTTGCCTCACATTTTCCAGATGCGTTACTGGAGGCCAAAATGGGTGAATCTTGCCCAAATCCCTCTGCTCAGAATCCTTCAGTTGGAACGTGTACTTCAGTCCTACCCATGCTTTCCCAGATTTGTCCCCCCGCACTGAGGCGTGTGGTGATGCTGAACCCCACTCACAGGACACAAGCACCGAGTTCACTCACTTCAGGCTTTTCTTTAAAGCAGACAAAAACAACCGGGAGAGGCTGTTTGCAGGGAGCAATCCGAGACAGAGACCCCATAGCAGAAAGGTCCTGAGTCATTGTTGGACCCAGAAACAGGGGCTTCCTCAGCTGAGGAAACCAAGCTTCTAAATAAAGTAAAACAATGTAAAATGCAAGGAGTATAGCTATGGACTATAATTTTGGTTGTAGCAAAAGCATTGCAGGTTGGTACCATCTGACAGCAGTGTCTATTGCATTAGACTGATTTCCAGACCACTCTGCTTTCCAGATGATCACAGGACAAAGAATTCTGTCACATTAATCGTTGTTTTGCTAAACATCCCGTCTTCATTAAAAAACTGCCAATGGTTGGCAAGTTGCCAGCACCCTAAGTAAACCCCTGAAGTATTTAACTCCTTTCTCCATTATCAAATGTATATCTTGTCTCTAGACTGTTTTTTCTTGTGCCATTGTTAGGCAGTGTGACAATCGGAGGAGCAAAAATGCAATGCTACATAGGTATCCCAAGGCTTTGATCATGTTGGTCCTAAATGCTTCTCTCTCACAAAATGTCTTTCAACTCCTTAACAGGCCTTAAAGCTCTGCCAGGAAGCCTCTACAACTTGTTCCCTTCCTCATTGAATCATAGCTGTCAAAACTGGGAATTCTTTCACACCGGTAATCACCTCCATGGAATTAGCAGACACAATATAATCTCCTGCAATATAATCTCATTACACCTGTTCCACATTCCCTGCTTATACATCGGGGAGTGGAATGAGCCTTTCAGACTTCCCTGGGAGCTCACACTCAGCTGCTGCTCTGCTGTGAGTCAGTCCTTCACCAGAGTCACTTCTTCCACAAATAGCAGGACCAGATCAAAAGTGTGGCTCAGGTGGAATAACTCACCATTGGACTGTTTCAAAACCCCCCCTTACATGCTTGTATCATTTTTAATATTTTGACACTTGCTGCCTAGTCAATTCTCAGTCCTATTACTATAAAATGTGTTAATTTGGTATCATTCCAGAGTTTTAAAAATCAAAACACAGTGTAAGACTGTATTCATTTCCTTACTGGAGAGCTATTACTTCAACAGTTTTTACTTTTGTCAGCCAAATCCATAACCCAAATCTACATCTCCAAAAGTTCCCAAGCAGTTTTATAGATTATTTTCCATAAACACATGAGACTTAGTGTTAACTAGAACTTTTCCCTTGTTTTTAAATGATCCTAGTATGTGCTATTTCCTTATTTTGTCTGAGGTCAATAAGGAGCTGGTAGGCCTGTAATTACGAGTGTCAGATTACTTATGGTTTTCACTATTATTTCATCTCAGCCTATGGGGAATCTGCCAGATTTCCAAGTGAAAGATGGTTAAATCTAGACAAGAGCTGGAGAGAAACTTCTCTTTTTCCCCTGCCACATCATACATTAAAATAGGTGCATGCTCTAAAGGTGGGTAGGGGTTTTGTAGCAATCTGGAGAGTAGCTCACCTCACAAGTTAATCTAAACAGGCCCAAGGGATGGGAACCAGCAGAGACTCCTGAATCTGTCCCAAAAATAACAGACTTTCTGATTAAGGAGGAAATGGAAAGCTGAGACTGGAAAGAGTTTATTTGTATGATGGGTGCTCATATATAATTTATATGCAATAAATGTTTCTAGCCATTTCATTAGCTGCAAATAAAGTGATATAAATGTACACCACTTGGACCTGATGCATGGTGTGTGCCTGGGGCTGCTTCCAGCTGAATGGTGGTGGTTCATGTGGGAATGATTTAACACCCCAGCAGCCCCACTACCCAAATTATGCTGCAGGTGAATCCCTGAAGTAGATGCACTTCACTTTTTCAACCACTCATTGCTTGGCTTAAAACAAAGATTTCCATTTAAATTATCATATTGGCCTCAGACTGTGGTGGGTAAAGAGCCAGCATCTCTTTGTCTTTCCCACCTTCTGCACAGCTGGAAAGCTCTGGAAAAACTGAGTTTAGCTCAGTTGGTTACAGCATGATGCCAATAAACAAGGAACACAACAGTTCAGGAGCAAGGGGGAGAAACCAATCTAAGCCATCACAGCATTTGTTTTGCACTTAATATGTAAGCAACTTTCTCAGTCAGAAATTCACATAAATGAAATTCAACAAGAAATTAGGGAAAACAAAGAAAAAGTACACCACACAAAGTACCTGGATGAGTCTGTTGCTATTGAGCAGAGCCCAGAGATCACGAGATAATGTCCTACCCCAACTCTTCTCACCTGGGGAGCTCATTTAAGCTCTTGAGACTTCCTGGGACCATCTCCAAGGCAAGCAAGATTTGTAGATGGAGCTGAAAGTAAAGCCTGTGAGCCAGCATGTCAGAGCTGCTTGCATGATAATATGCTTGCCTGTGATAATTTTTTTTCCTGTCTACTATAGATTGCAGCATATGCTCACAATGTGGAGCTTTATATAGAGGTGTGTCCTCTATATATCCTCTGAAAGAAATCAGTTAAGCTAGCAATAGCATGCTTTTTTTTTTTCATTTGTATAACCACACAAGAGAAATTGGGGTACAGGACTATGACTAATAAATCAACATAAATAGATCAATATGTCAGTACTTCAATGCTTGAATCCAACCAGCTATGGGGAATTTGTCCCCTGGTAGCAATCAATCTGCTGTACTTAAAGTTTCCTCACCAGATCTGCAGCTAGCACAAACTGATCAATGCTGTTCCAAGTCAGTGGAGCATAACAGCTTTGCATGTCCCAGTGTTCACCCTTGCAGGTACCCTGCTCCTTTGCAGGGACACAGAGGTTGAAATATCCTTTGCTAAGCACATGGGATATCTCACACTAACTCACAATTCTTTCCTCAAAACCAGCCTTTCTTACCACCAATCCAGTGTAGGCCAGCCAACACTTCAGCACCTTTCCAGGTGGAATCTAGTTAGGTCCTCCACAAGCAGCAATTCCACTGCAGTGGCCTGTGGCACTTGCTAGAAGTAGATGCAGCAAAATGAATTCTGTGAGCCATCCAAATTCTGCTGTGCATCCTGCGTAGGGCCCTCCCCCTGGGGGGTTTTCCAGGCTGTGCTGGGGGAGATGCACAGTCTTGTAAGATGTTGGGCTGCTCTTTTAGAGGGGGGAGTAGCATCGCTAGGGAAGGTATGAGGGACCTGGAGGACAGCTCAGCAATAAGGCTCTGGCTAATAGGGTGACAGTCCTGCCACTGAGGGGAGGGTACAGAGCACGTCCCAGTGCAATCTTCTCCACTAGGAGCTCTATCTGAAATCACCTGCTCCCGATCATTTCTGTGAGGAATTCTTCCTTTCCCATCAGGTGGCTGCCGATGGAGCCTCCTACCAGAAGTGATTTAGGATGCAGGTCACAGGAGTCCAACGTCACTAGAGAAGCATTATTCCCACCTGAGTCCCAGAATAATCTCTGTGACCCAAAGCAATGACAGCCCAGATCCTACTGGCTGCTGGAATGGGGGAGAGAGCCCAGTGTGGTGGTCCAAGACCTGTGGGTGATGATGCATGTACTGCCAGGGCAAGAATTAACAGCAGGATCCCAGGATTCTCCCAAATATGGCTTGTGCCCAAAAACTGGTATTAGGTAGAGGTCAGGTAGAGCTCCAGCATGTAGCTCTCAGGGGATGTTCCTTGTGGGTACAAGTCCTCGGAGGTGAAGTTCCCCATGCCCCAAGCACAGGTGGTGGCTCAGGCCTGGGGATAATCTGTGCTGTGCTTGCATGGCTGGCTGGACAATGCCACCACCTTCAGCCAGGCTCATTTCACTGCTCCCCAGAAGTGAGTCTGGCTCATGAGTGGCAGTGGGTTTTCCTGGCCATGACCCGTTGTCCCACCAGCCACTGGAGTGTGTGCCAACAGTCCACATAACTTCTCATGGCACAGGGTCCTCTTCCTCGTAAGTCATGCCATAGACTGCAGAACCACAAGCCTAGCAGCAGCCACTGCCTAACAATTACACTGCCTAACAATTACACTGCCGTCTGGTGGCTTCTTTAGGAACAATTCCAGGAATTCGCAGGAGGGCCCTGCCCTCTATTAACCGCAGCCACTATTTGATTATTGTTCATTATCATTGAGTGCATTTTACAAATCTGTTCTGTCAAGCTATCTCTGCTTTTCACCCCTTGTAACCAGCCACCCAGCTCTAAAAGTTGTAGGAGAGAAGCTGTGGAAGTTACTGTGGCCTGTCTCCTTCAGCAAGGCTCCCCAGCCCTTGTAGTCTGCTTTCCTTGCTCCTTCAATATGGAGGCTTAAGAAAAAGCAAGGCACTTGACACTTTGCAAACTTGTAAAAATTCATGTTCTGATTTCCTTTCTAATGGCTCACATGGAGAGGAGGCTGTGAGCTACACAGTGCTCTTGTTTCTTCTCAGTGATGGATCCCCAAGGTTATGTTTCAGCTGCTGTGGTGCAGAGCACATTTTGCCCGGATGAGTTAGAGCTAGGCAGGAGAAATAGGGCTCTAAGCTTCTACACTGGTTTCTTTCAAGCTTTTTAGGCTGTTCTGAAAATATATTGTGTAATTTAGAAGACTGATGTGCTGAACTGAATATAGGGCTTCCAGTTACCAATATAAAAATGATTCCCTAAGAACATACATTCATTCTGCTTCCTTCAACTGTTCCAGCAACGGGTCTCACTGCTCACAGTGTGATTTGACTTTGCTTCCTCTGACCGCAGAGTCCTTGACTGAAGAGGAATGGTTGTGGTCTGCATTAGGCTTAGCAGACTGCCTGCTGGATGGAATGAGAGGCACCAGCAAGTAGCCATACTTGGGTATTGGCTCCCTTGAAACTTGGTCTATGCAGACATCACCTTTTTGGGCAATTAATGAGGCAAAATGTATAGAAACCTCTCCATCTGAGAGGGGTCTGTTTTTGCAGAAGAGGAGTGGAGAGGCTGAGGCAGTGGTGTCTGCCGTGCATCTGTGTTAGCTTGGCCCTGTGGTAGAGTCAGTTCACTGCGATGGGTCACAGTATGGGAGGGCGACTCTTGTCCCTGAAGCAACACGATTCCAGCAAGTGTTAGGAGTTCAGAAGAGTCTCTCTATCAGAGAGTGACAGAAGTTCAGTGTCAGTGTCAAGCACTGGGCCCGTTTGATGTCAATATGAAGCTCCGGGGTCACAGTTAAAACATCTCACACTGTGTCACCACAGTACAGGCAGTTTCCATCGTCAGTGATGTGTCTTCTGGAGGTAGTCAAGGATGCAGCCATACCTCCTTGATTTCGACTCCTCAGAGATTCCTATCACGCCCAGGAGGTTGTTCGCAGCTCCAGACCCCACAGCCATCGTTAAGTCCCCGTTCTTCTTACCGAGCCCGCCGCAGTCGGAGGCGGGGGCCGGGTCGCCCCAGGGAGGCGGGCAGCGGGGCGGTGCAGCCGGTCTGCCCTGCCCTGCCCTGCCCGGCCCGGCCCCGCCGCCTCTGCTCAGCCGGCCCGGCCGCACGGAGCGGTAGGAGGGGGCCGGGGTGTCGCGGGAGGGCGGCGAGGGGACAGGGGGCCGGGTCGGCCGTGGCGTTCCGGGGGCTGTACTGGGCGCCGGCCGGAGGGGCGGCCTCCCCGGGCAGCCCTTCGCCGGGGCCGGGAGCAGGACCGGGAGCAGGCGCTCCAGGGCGTCCCGAGGCGAAGGCCCGGGTGTAGCGGCGCCTCCTGCCCGCCCAGGGAGGCCTTACCCCGGGGCCGGGGGGATCCCAGGGCCGGAGCCCCGCTGGGCCCAGGCAGGACTGCCTGGGAGGGCCATCAGCCTCTGCCAGGAGCCCAGGCCCTCAGGACAGGGCAGGTCCATGGTCGCAGTACGGGAAGTCAGCCCACGGTTGTTTGTCAGGATCTGGCCCGGCGAGGGCAGCTGGGATCAGACACAGCCCCGCGATCAGCAGGCTGGGCCACGGTTCCTGGGGCGAGGGCGTTGCTGATGGAGACCGGCACTCCTGCAGCACTGCTGCGGCTGGTCCTGGGCCGAGCTTAAACACACTCATGGGGAGCCCAGGCTTGGCTGATTGGGACCATCAGGGCCCTGACAGCATTCCAGCCCCTCTGTCCTCACTCCTTAGAGACGTATGGGCTCCGGAGGGACTTGCTGTAGAGTGATTTAATTGCTGTGCGGTCTCAGAAGGCTAATTAAGGGAGCAGATATGCAAGACAAGTCACTTGGAAGAGGATATGACATGAGAGACTTGGAGATAGTCAGGTTGCCCGTGACTTGGGGGTGAAAGGGAAATGTTTAAACCACCACTGGAAGGTTGCCAGAGGCTGGGTTCACTCAGGAGCTGGTGCTTGAGCAAGGGTCAGTGATTGCCAGGCAAATGAGATGGTTTGAGGTTGAGCAAGTGCCTGGCAGGTTGTGGACCCATATCCCATGCAAAAGTCCCTGGCCCTGAGGGGTGGACAGGCAGGTGGCAGCAGTGACCTGCTGTGCAGCATGGAGCCAGCTGCTCTAGCAAATGTGCCAACCAGTGGTGTGAAAGAGAAGCACCAAGGTAAAAGAGGGCAAGGTGGTAACAGTCTAATGCTGGAGGCAGCATCCTTATTCCCAAAACTGTCTTTCTGGCCCGGGACAGGTGCCTGGCTGACTGCAGCTAGCTGGGGGAATTCTGCATGGTTCCCTCTTGCTGGATCTCCTGTGCCTTCTGGTCAGGTTGCAGCTGCTGCAGAGACACAGAGAAGGCTTTCTCCTCCTGCATAGGGAAAGCTTATTTCTTCCTAGGAGCACAGCTAGTACGTGCTGGGAGGAGGATTCCCCAAACAGGCAGTCAGGAACGGCAGCTTGGGATGTCGAATGGGGAGCTATAAATCATCAAGCTGCTAATTAAGACCACAGGAGACTGGTGAGTTACTAAAGACCTGTATTACTCTTTTCAGAGCTCTAGACCATTAACAAGACCCCTGGGACCTTCTCCAAGTACGTGACTCTCCAAGGACATCACCCTGTTTTGGGCATGTTCTCAGAGTTGAAGTTCCCTGTGCCCTGGGGACATGTGGCAGCCAAGGCCTGGGGACCCTCGGAGGGACACCCTGTGCTGTGTTTGCATGGCTGGTTGGACAATGCCAACACCTTTGACAAGCTCATTCCACTGCTCCCCAGAGGTAGGTCTGGCTCATCAGAACGGCTTGTATTTCGTGGCCAGGCTGCACATCTGATCCTCTTTCCTTTCAGGTTGTTATTATGTGGCAATGGATTTTTCTGGCCATGGTTTGTCCTCCCACCGACCTGCAGGCTGCCTCTACCATTTCCTAGATTATGTGACCGATGTGTGCCGGGTGGCAGCAGGTGGGTACTTGAAGGAACCCTCGAGGGGGTGCTGTATTGGTCCTGCTCTTTCTAACAAGCAAGCAACATTTTCAGTTCCCCCTCCTTCTCCCCCTGCTGCTAGTGTTTCTGTTCTAAAAAAGTTGTAGTGGTGAAGTGGTGGATGCAACTAAATGGTTTTGCCAGACTGGGTTTTTTTAAGCAGTCAGTGACCCCTAACCAGTGTTAGGTGTAAGTTGGAAACTTCTGGTTCTCCCTGATGGCAGTTTACTACTTGCTTTAGTATCATGCAAAGAAATCTGAAAGTCAAAGTGTCTTGTACTCCTAAAAACTCCTGAGGTAACTCTCCATCTGTATATTTGGCATGTGGGATTTTACATTTCCCATTCAGTACACAAAAGAGCCTCTAGAAGCTCTCAGATGTTCCAGAGAGTAAAATCCCATCTTTCAGTGAGGTATATTTCAGATAGGCAGCACTGATAAAGCTGTATTTTCCTATAAGCCTCCCAGAGTGCCCTAAAAATGGACTAAAGAGCCTGATGTGCTAAATGGTGCAGAAAGCTTTCACTTGGAATCATACTTCCTTCAATGCAGCAGACCTGGCTCTGTGTCCTCACATGTCTTGCAGAATGCCCTGCAGCAGGATGCTCTGTAAGGGTTTCTCTCTTCCACCAGATGCTACCCAGTCAGGCTCCTCTGCTTCTTGCCAGTCTCATATCTGGCAGTGAATGGGACTTTGCTGGAGTTTGTTTGACATACAGAGAGAACTTGAGAGCTGTACGACTTAACTACCATGGAAATTAGGTGGTAAATGCTCTTTTTCTTCAAAATCGGCCCACTTAGCTGCTTAGTTTCTGGATTAAGAAGCAAATGTGTTAGTGCAAAAGCCCTCCTGGGAGAAAGGGCCCATGTCAGTAGAGAAGCAGCACGATGTTGCTGCTCTGGTTTCTAATGTAGCTCTGTCTGTTTTTCTCTGTTGCCATTTAGCCTTGCAGTGGAGACGTTTCACCCTGATGGGTCACAGTATGGGTAAGTGGCACTAGTCCTTGTAAACTGTGAGATTAATAGAAAGCAGCAGATAATTAACTTCCAAGACATGCTGCTAGGAGCTGAGTTGGAATATTTATTATATTATGCCAAGTGCGAGGTTCCTGCTTGAGTGATTCAAAAATCTCTGCCTGTGTTTGAAATGCCTGTTTTCAAGACCCTGCAGTACAGACAGTGGTAACTCTTGCTGTGAGCATTTCCCCCACTCACAGGACAGAACAGTGCAAGGCAAAGAGGGGTGGTCTACACAGGAGAATTCACAGCAGGCCTTCCTGCCTGGTCCCCACAAAGCCTGGGAGCAGACAGTCTATTTGGTGGGCTGTAAAGCTGCCTGAGGAGAACTGGACTCCAGGATCCATCCCTTTGAGCTTGGAATATGATTTGATTTTGCCACAATTTGGAGTTTGCTTCCTAGGGCTACTCTGGTCACAGCAAACAGGACCTGCACACCAAGACATTTTAAACAGTAACTCCTCTTTGGCCTTTGCTGTCTGAGGGAGGTGGGAATGGCACAAGATGTGCAACACAGCAGGTTAACAGCCCTGGTCTCTGCCTGCATGTACTGGGATTTTGTCCCATGGTACAATGCACATTTTTATTTCTGAGGTGGCTTCTGCTGTGGGGAAGGTGAATTTCTGTTACCAGGGGCTGTTCTGTGCATTACTGAGCACCCTTTTCTCCTTTGCAGGTGGGGCTGTGGCAGGAATGGTGAGTAAAGCATCATTTCTTCATGGGGTTGTGATTTCTGCAGCTGCAACAACAAATAGGAGAGGAATGAAGGGACAGACCTGGATCTCAGAGGAAGAGAGGCCCTTCCCTGACCCCTCTCCTGTGCAGCAGGATAAAGACATCACTCAATGCTCAGCTTTTCATTTTCTTATTGTTTCATCTCTCCTCAGTTCTGTTTCCTTTATCCTGAGATGGTGGACAAGCTGATCCTGCTGGAAAGTCTTGGCTTTCTTCTAGCTCCAGAGGTTAGAGCTCATGTGTCCTTCCTTTCACTTTTTTAAAATACAAAAATAATATGGGTTTTTTCTTTCCCTCACTTGTTCAGAGAAAGCACTGATGTGACCACTTCCTGGCAGGTCACAAGTCCTAGGGCTCTTCCTTTTGGCAGGCACTGATCTGCTCCTTGTTGCACAGACTGAAGTCTGTCCTTTGGGTGGCCCTTGGGGCACACTTGGTAGAACCCACATCCTGCAGTCCCTTAGCACTGAAATTTTCTTGTCTGTGCCAAGCCTTTGTACAAAGGAAACTGGAACCTCTGTCCAGGCAACTGCCAGCTGAGGTTATCTTTTTGCCAACAGCATGTTGGGTGACCTAGGTACAAGATTGGTAGATTTTTTTCTGTTCCTGGCAGTTCATAAAGCTACATTCCCAGCTTGCCATCATTGCTACCAGATGCTGGAGCTTTTGCTGGCAGTAGTGGGACAGAAACCCTAGTTCAGAGAGACAAAAAATACCAAACTTTGGAGAGTTGTCCTCCACTCAGAAGTGAGGTAGGAAGGGTTAGAAAAGATGGCAAGGATAAAAAGTTAATAAGTTCATTGCAGCAGTATTGCTGTATTTATCAAAAATAGCCCTTCTCCAGAAAGGGGCATTTTTAATAAGATACCCATAACTGATACCAGTACTGAGGGATGTTGAAGAGTGAAATTCCCTCTTCCACTCTCCAATATGGAGTAAAATCATTCAGAAGAAAGGGGTTACTCCTCTTCCCTGCCTCTCTGTGTTTCAGGACACTGAGGCATGGCTGAAATCAAAACGGAGAGTGATCGACAGACTACTGAGTCTGGAGGCAAAGCAGCAAACTCCCAAAGCACGGAGCCCCGAAGCAGCATTGCAGAGGTGGGTTCCCATCCATCCTCTTCATTTACTGCCTGCCCTCACCTTGACAGTTACAGCTGCACAAATGGGAAAGGAAAACCATCCCTGCATTTCACCTTTCAAGTCCTTTTCTGGAATCCCAGTAAGACCTTTTGCTTCTGTTGCCAGAAGCTGCTGCTTCTTCCTGCTCCTTTCCAAAGCAGCCTGAGAGCTCACTGTCACCTTGTCATGGCATTTTTGCTTCACTTCCTCCCTTTTTCCAGCATCACAATCTCTCTACCATGTCTCCCTCAGGCTTTTAGAAGCAAACAGCCATCTGACAGCAGAGGGTGGGGCAATCCTGCTGCAGAGAGGAGCAACTGAGACACCCGCTGGTAAGGGGCTGTGTGGTGCTGGGCCACTGCTGGGTGTGGGAAGGGACTGGTGCCAACAGCCATTGTCTTCTGCACGGTACAGGGTGCCCTAGCTCAAGATTTACACAGCCTGAATGGGATCAATTATATCTGGAGGCAGAGTTCTCCATTCCCAGCAATGGGGTTTGGTGCTCAAATCCTAGAACAGCTAAAGAAAATAAATTTTAAAAAAGGAGAAATTTGAATTAATCCTGTTCTTCCTATCTCAGAAAGTCTTGGGCAGACCCCAAAAGTGAGTTAAAAAAGAACAGCTCCTGGTCCTAAGAAAACCTTCTGTTTTTTATTTCCAGGGTTGGTGTATAACAGAGACATGAGAGCCCGTACGGTGAGCACTGCTCTTCTGACATGCCTCCTGCTACTTTGGAGCCCTGAGCTTACAGAACACTCACACAGAGGATGCCTGCTCACTGAGCTAGGCCCTGCGTCCACCCAGCCTGCTTATTTTCTGCTTCTTGAATTCCCACATGTCCTTTAAATGCTGCTTTTAAAAGACCCTGCACTTGATCATTGATTCAGCTTACAGAGTCACTGGAAAATGTTACTGTTTGTTTTTTTAGAAGTTCCTCTGCCCCAGGGCCTCCTGGCCACATTTTCCTACTGTTATAACTCTTGAGGCAGCAAATGGATGGATGCTTTCTGTCAGCTTGGCAGGTGACCTGAATAAGAAGGGGAGTGGAGCGAAGTCCTTAGATTTGGTATTTGGATAGTTTTGTGCCATTTTTGAGCAATTAGGGCCTCCTCTATCTGTGCTGCTATTCAGGATATGGAAGCCAGGGTAATGTACTTTCTCCTTTTTAGTAAAAGGATTTTTAAAGCTTTTCTCTATGAGATCATTCCCATATGTGCTGCAGCCCAGCAGGCAAATGCTGTTGGCAGCCCTAAAACACAGCTGGACTGAAGGAGCCTTTGCAGAGCCATTTACTCCTGTGTGCAGCCTGGACACTTGTCATGTCTCAGCATGAAAACTTCAGGGCCACAGTTACTTCTGTCTTCAGAGCTACTTGTGCAGGAGGGCTTGGGGACACCCTCTGCCCCCAGCTGCTGTCCCTGAGCTTTGACACTTTCCCTCTCTTTGCATCTGCAGCAGAGTCGAGAGTTCTTCACGGTGGAGCAGTGCGTGAAGCTCCTGCAAAAGATCCAGGACCGTGTTCTCATCATTGTGTGAGTGAGGCACAAACCATACAAACCCTTGCTGTCTCCCTCAGGAGAAGGAATGAAGGCTAGGAAGGAGTCCTCCACTACCCCTTCATCTACACTAGTCATCCAGACTTTTGGCCAGCTGGTGTAACAGTACAGCTTCACATGTGAGAAGTATTTCCAGTTCCCCACCACTGCCTTGGGTTGGGCAGGCTCCTGGAGAAGGCAGACAGCGACTGGAACATCCTCCCAGCCTGGCACTCTGCTTTCAGGCTGGGACTCCCTGGTGCAAGGCTGACTGAGGAAATATTGGTCCTGCCCCATCTTTCTCATGCTCTTGGCTTCACAATCCCACCTCACAATTTTCCATTCCTTGGCACTGCAGCAAGGGGGAATGCTGGCAAATACGTGACCCTCCACAGCACCACACCTAACCCAGTCAGCAACCCAGCCTGCCCCCTTCTCCAGGCCCCAAAACCTCTCGCCTGAGCAAACAGGTGAAACTATAGTAGTCTCCATCTCCTCCAGCTGCTCCTAAAGCCCCTGGTCTGACTGAGCTCCTGCAAGCTCTCCTGTGGCACCTGGGGCAAGCAGCTCTGGGGACAGGGCCAGCGGCTTGCCAAGGTGCTAAGCTGTGCACAGCTTGTTCTGCAAGTTGTCCTCTGCCTTTTCCCATCTCCTTCGAGGGCAAGGTGTGCAGGGCTCTGGCTACCTTGGCTGGGGGGGTGCTGTTAAAAGATTGTCTAAAAAACAAGAAATGCTAGCAGTTGAGAAAAGAGGTACAGTTTTGACTTCCCCGACCTGTTTTAGTATCATAACTGCTTCAGGTTATTCCTGCTTGTCCAGAAATGTAATATTGTGGTGAGGTCGAGTCCTCTATGCCATAGAAATGCCACTGAGCCTGAGATGTCCCCTTGTCCCACGTCCTTAGCTCTGCAGGAGATCTAATGCTGGCTTCTCCAGGGCAACTACCCTGGTACCTCCCTCTCTGAGCAGGGCATAACTTGGTTAAATAAGCAGCAAAAAGAGGCAGAAGTGACTGAGAGGAGATGTGGAAATTCTAAGGAAGGAAGAAGTTAAGAGCAGAAGGTAGAGCAGGGGCAGGGAATGGTATTTTCAGACCAGTTACAGAGCCAGCCCTGGGAGGACAATACTTAGCCAGTCCCCACTCTGATACCACTAGGCAGTCACCCAAGGTTTTACACCTTTTAGTTTGATAGAAAATGGTTGCTGAGCCAAGCTGTGCAGTGCACTCTGACTACCATGTATGACCCTGTCACCTGCTGCTTATGAGCAGCCTGGGAAGAACAGCTGGGTTTGTCACCCTACTGTCTTGAGGACACTGATTCTGCCCAGGAGAGCCACAAAGACAAATGGACAGACACTGGGTGCTGTACTGAGCCTCACTGTTGTTTTCAGATCACAAGATGGACTCTTGGTACCGCACAATCTACCAAGCAGAAATCACTTCGTGAAAGCCCTGCAGGAGGCATTCGAGTCTAACCTCAAAGAGGTGAGAGCAAACATCATCACATTATCCTTGCATCTCGATTGGCCACCAACCTGGAAGCAGCAGCTGGGAAGCAGCTGAACTTGATGGACACCCTCCACTAGGTGATTTGTCCTGAGCAGCACACCCCCTCACATGGGGAAGGGGGGATGGTCAGGAGAGGAAGTCAACTTTGTCCCTGCTGCTGAAGTCTCAAGTTAGTACTGCCCTCTGGACCCAGCTCTTCCCTGGTCCTCCCATCTCTGTTCTGCCTCACTTGCCCTGTCCTTTCCCACAAGTGTCACACAGCAGTATGTGCTTCAGGGAACACTTTCCTGGTCCACATCTTCACATCTTCTTGTGTTCTTTCTCTCCAGCACATCCAGGTAGCAGAAGTGCCTGGGAGTCATTTTGTGCACCTGAACGAGCCCGAGGCAGTATCTGGGATCATCAGCAACTTCCTGACAGCACAGAACACCAGGGCCAGACTCTAGGAAGCCCTCACAGCTGCAGCAGTCCAGGAAAACTGGGAGCTAACAAGCAAGCTCCAGAATTGTCACCATTCCTACCTCACATCCAGCATTAGATCGTGATAATCTTTACTATGCTTAGCTCACTGCAGGGTGGAAGCAGGTCTGCCAGGGGTACTCTGAAGGAGAGCTGAGCAAAGTATCTAATTTGCCAAAGGGAGAAGGAATCCTTGCTCTACTTCCAGCTCTGTGAGTACAGGGATAGAGGCCCAGAGTGGCCCTCCCCTTGGCTTACTCCAAACTTGTACTGAAACAGCAGAACACAAGGCAGAGGCATCCTCTGTGACAGCAGCAGCTCCCCAGCTTTGGCACTGCGATAGAGGTGGCTCATCTTGCCTCCTCCCTGAGGATGGTGAGTAGGCTGCTCCCAGGATTTAACCTGCTGAAAAACGAAGTGTTCTGCTTCTCTGCTTACTTCCATAGATGCCTGAGCCCAGAGGGCCTCAGTGTCTCTGTTCTATTGTGAGAACTACTGTTTAAGAATTGGCTTAAATGAGAGCTCACCTGTGCAGAGAAGGCCATTTTAATGAACACTAGAGAACCTTTAATCCTCTAGCTGAAGCAGCTGGGAGAACTACAAATTATGGAAAAGTTGGCAGAGACAATTTCTGTCCTAAATAAAGATTAATGTTCTAATGTTAAGTCTGTCTTCTTGATTCTATGGGAGAAAAACCTCCTTCCTTTTTCTTTCCAGGTGCTCACCCAGGCAGCTAAAATGCGTCTTGGGAGGCAGCAATTTTTACACACTGTCTGCCTTAGGTAGGCCTTATTAAGGATCTGCCTCCCAGTTAAATTGATGCAAAAAGCCCACTGAAGCAGGCAGGCCTGTCATCTCTGCAAGCAATGCAAGCTGTATTTGCAGTTGGTTTTTTAGGAGAGGGTAAATACATTTTATCTCAGCTCTCTGGAATTTACCACCACTTCCACCTTACATTCATGGTCACATCTCTAGCGAGGCTGCAGATAGTAAAATAAATGTGTATAAGCCTGGAGCTCAGTGGGTTACTTTGATGACAGACCTCCCACTATTCCAGAGCTGCACAAATGCTACAGGAGCAGCACAAAACCATTGCCTCACACCTAAACGTGCCTGCTGCCATCCTTACCTGCCTTCTGTGGGCTGGGTACAAGTTAAGTGGAAACAGGGTGTGGAGAGTCTGGTTTCTCTTTCCAAACCAGGCTGCTAAAAGTGGCATTTGTTCTTGCAACAGTGCTGGGTCTCAGGAAATTCCCATGGCCTAGACATGGCTGCAGAGCTTCATGCACAGCTGGATGACTGGGCACTGCAACATTTGGCCAGGGAGGGAATACCAAGAGAAGGGGTAGGGCTCTGTACCAAACCACTGATCTTTCCTTGTGACAACAAGGTTTTTCCTAAAGTCACTTCCCTCCTCATTCCTTCAGTAAAATGTGCAAAGGAGCACCAGGTTACAAGCCAGGATTTTTACCACCACCCCAGCATACAGGAAGCTGTTTCCGACAGGAGACTGGAGGGGAGAGAGAAGCATTCCCATGTTCTGAAAACAGTAGCAGCAGTTTATTTACAGTTCTTCAGCCATTCCCTGCCCCTGCAGAGGCTGTGCTAGGTCAATCCCAGTTCTCACCAAGCTTTAGGAGGTGTGGTTTTGGGTAGCAGGGAGATACAGGTTGTCACAGGATGTGCCTCAGCCCCTTGGAGCACCCTGAGAAGTGGTGCCATGGGGCTGAATGACAGAAGAGCAGGAAGATACTGGTGCAAGTAAAGGAAACTCTCCTCCAGCAGCAGTTGCTGGAGTCTCCCGTTTCAGATCCAAAGGTAGAGGCCACCCAAAGCTGCCTTAATTCCTCAAAATCCTTTGGCAAATGGAGTCAGTAGGCATCTCTCCTACCCTCTCCAGCACAGGCACCTGAAGAACAGCTCAGCACAACCTAGTATGGCCGAAACTTGCGCTGGGCACGCATCAGTGCAATCCTCTGCTTATCCTCCTCAAATTTCTTCCTCAACTGGGCAATGTCTAAAACACAGAAAAAGACAAAGAACGGGTCACATGAGAGCAGCAGATCTCCTTCTCCTGGGAGCTTCACTTCCACACACCAGAGTGGCTCAGTCCCAGCAGCCACAAACACACAGTTCCCAGAGCAGGTCCTTTTACACTTCAGCTGAGTGTCAAGCTGGGGCTCCAGCTGCTCATCTGTGGTGGTGCTGCAGCTCCCTCTTGGGGAGGAATTGGCTAGTTTCCCCCTTCAATCGCTGCCTTTATGCAGCCTGAATAAGCACCTTTTGGAAAACCACACCCTCCCACAAAATATTCCAGCAGCCTTTCCTAGGACAGGTGGTGGCAAGTGGCCAGTCAGATCCAGCCAGCCAGTTGCTTAGTGGCAGCTGGATGTTGCCTCCCCTGAAGGCAGAAGTATGCTGTTTGGGCCACAGTATGAGAGACAAGACCCAGGCAGGGGTAGGAGGAGACTTGCACACTCACGCTCTCTCTTGGTCTCGCGATGCTGCCAGGCATAGAAGTTGAGCAGTTCTTTGCGGGCCCTTTTCTGTTTCTCCTTCTCCAGCACGCGCAGGTTGGCAGCCTCTGTCCGGGGCAAGCCGGGCTTCCGGCCCTTCCGTGTCACCTTCACCCAGCCCTCCTCATCTGGAACCCCCTCCTCCTTGGCTGCTTTGGCTTCTTCCTGTAAGTACAGGAGGGTGAGGCAGCCCAGTGCAGATGCACAGCCTAATGCACAACTCCCCACAGCCCTCCCTTAAACACAGGCAAAGTTACAGCTCGTGCTTCTACTCAAGATTTAAAGGAAGGCATGGGATCAGGGCTGCAGGCATTCAACTCGCAGTCACAACACTGCACGTCAGCCACAAACCAATTTATTTGTGGGTATCTGTTGTAAGCCCTAGGGGAAGGGTCAGGTGTTGCAGAACAAGCCTGGGTCTGACTGCCCACCAGGAACTGGGAGTAAAAAAACCTCTGCCAAACAGAGAGACCCTCAGCCCTTTCCATTATGGCTGGAGCACCGAGAAATCTCTCTTCTTTCCCTCTGCCCCAAGAAATCGGCTTAGCTGGGTTCCTTCCCTAGCCTGGCCTCACCTCTTCTACTTTTTTATCATAGTCTTGCATGTAGGCATCCACCTCAGCCTTCAGCTCCTTCGGATCCACGATGGAGGCCTCATAGCTGGCGATCCACTCTGAGACAGAGAGGGCACAAGACAGCAGTAGCTGCTGTTAGAAGCAGGCTAGTCTGGTGCTTTTGGACAGCTCTAAAGGGAACTCTAGCATGGGGCAAGGACATACTGTTCCCATTTGTGTTCAGCTTCCCCCCTGCCACAGCTCAAACTGACTTTGCTGCGAGCACAATCAATATGCCATGGGAAGAGTTTGCAACTTGCCCAGGCAGAAGTGGGCTAGCCTTAAGCCTAAGAGGCACAACATTCAGGGCTGTGCTTCTGTCACACAATTACACATCAAGTGCTGCCAACCCGACAGACATTCAGGGCCTGTTGCATGAGTCTGGTCTCCATTTGAGGACAAGATGCAGACAGTATCTCTGAATCTATGCAATACTGAAAAAAATGTCAGGAAAAAAGGACCCTTCCAAGTGTCCCCATTCTCCCACAGGGTCAGTGGACCAGACTTCAACATCTAGTTCAGTAAGATTGCTACCACCCAGTGAATAATGAAAGAACACAAAACACTGAACATCCCCCAGCTTACAACAAAATGGGACATGCAGGGTAGAATTCAGCAAACAATGAGTATAGTTCTTGCCCAGCATTAGCCCACAGAAAGATAGCCAGAGCTGACATACTGCTAATGCCGGTTTTCACAGGGTGGCTTTCTGTTGATATTAGCAAGGGACCTTGCTGTGACAGAGCCTTGGCTGCCTGGACAGCTGCTGGTTTCCTGAACACCACGTATGCTACTTGAAACCCCTAAAAGAAAAAAAAAACACCCAGGTGAGTCAGATATTTAAGAGAAATTGGTAATAGAGCAAGGAACTGCAGTACAAATAACTTTAAAAATAAAATAAAACTCAAACCACAAGAGGCAGTAGGATAGCAAAAAAAAAAGACAGTGTAAACTTAAGTAAGTAATCATGTCACCTAATGTCCCATATGGTTTCCTGTGCCTCGTGTTCTGAAGAGAACCATTCAGTACTTGCCATCTTTTCTCACCGAAACATCAGTATTCCTCTCCCCCCTCACCGAAACATCAGTATTCCTCTCCCCCGCCCAAGCCTTACCTTTAGAGTTTTGTGGTCAAAGAATTTGGACGCCAGTTTATCTTTTTTCTCTCCTGGCCCTGGCTTGTCACAGATGTCCACAGACTGCACATGCCCGCAGCGAGAGAACAGCCTCGACAAAGAGTCCTTAACCAGGAGAGTAAGTAAAAACACGCGGGACAGTAAAGGAGGAGCGATACCCGGCAGAGCTCTCCGGGCGGCTCCCCGCCCTCAGCCCGGCCGTCCGCCCGCAGCAGCCCCGATGCACACGCCGGCTCCCGGGCCCCCAAGCCCTGCCCTCGGCCCCAGCCGCCCCCACTCACCGGGCCGCAGTACGGGGGCACGTTGAGGACGAAGAGGGTGCGGCGAGGCGGGTGCGCGGTGTCGGCCCCTTCCCGCACCTGGTGCTCCTTCACCAACAGGCAGTGGCACGACCGCTGCCGCTCCGCGAACTTCACCGCCAGAGCTGCGAGGGATGCACCGCTCTCAGACGCCGCTGCCGCCCCGGCCCCGTTCCCCGCGCTGCCCCTCACCCGTATATCCCGCCGGCCCCACTCCCGGTGCCCCGCGCTGCCCCTCACCCGCGTATCCTACCGGCCCCGCTCCCGGTGCCCCGCGCTGCCCCTCATCCGTATATCCCGCCGGCCCCGCGCCCGGTGCCCCGCGCTGCCCCTCACCCGTATATCCCGCCGGCACCGCTCCCGCCGCACGCCCCGTGGTGGCCGCCATCTTCTCTGCGCGCGGCGGCGCGGGGGCCGCCGGGAGCTGTAGTTTCCCGGGCGCGGCGCGGCCCTGATAATGGCGGCGGCTGGACTCGCCGCAGAGCCGGGGTTGAGTTTATGTTTTTGTAAGAACAGCGTAAAACTCACACACTGTCCGTAATCTGAGAGAGGCAAGTAAATCTTAAAGAGATGTAGAAACATTCAAAGGCAATTGCTTTTAAAGACTCTTGTTAATTAAAAAACTCAAAAAACTTTACAGACGAACTTGTAATGGAAGACAGAACCATTTTAAAAATACTGAAGCAAGGCTAATGTAGGAGGTGACAAAATATGACATGATATGAGAATCGATCCAACCAAATATCAAGTTAATGAACATTATCAGAAGGTACATGCAAAAGCCATGAAAATATACCAAACTTGCACATTGTGGCATCACTTCAGAAGTCCTCACATTTTTGAAATAAAAGAAAGAAACCCAAACAAAAAAAAACCCCCACCATTACAAATTACCTACCACCTGTCCTGGCCAGCCATTTAATTTAATGTCCAGATTGACGCACATTAATTCAGAGTGCAGGCAATTAGTATTTCGAATGCAAGTTCATAATTTCTACCAGCCCAGAAGGAAAAAAAAAACCCCAACAACACAAAAATATAACCATGTTGCACAATGATAAATGTAGACAGAAGGTGGTAGGTTCGAAATCATGATTAGCATGACAATTGCAGGATGTCCAGGAGAAACTGAAGAGCCAAGGTGAACTACCTGAAGAGGACTGGGAATAACCTGGTAAGAACTGGGAATAAACAGTTATTCTTGTTTCAGTGCCCAACAGAAGCAGCCATGCAATGGTGCATTAAAGAGCTGACCAAGACCAGGACACCAATGTACACCAAGACATTGTGTTTGGACACCCACTTAATTCACTGATTTGTAAAAAATAAGAATATGCTGCCATAGATCACAGAGCTATGGAACAGAGCAGACAGTACTTCTTCCAAGGAAGTTATGTCCATGCCATCGTAAACTCTCAGATAACCTAAACATAAGGCAGAGTTTAACAGTAAGTTAAAATGCATCTTGCTACTTGGCTTCTCAAAAGGACACAAATCTATTAATCAAAAACATCCTTGACTCTCCCCATTCTTTCAGAAGAGGCAAGAGATGCACTCCCAATACATGTTTAACATTTACACAGCTTTCTGTCTAGCTGGTAATGAAAGCATCCTACTTCACCTGGAACAGGTACCCTGATCTCAGAGCTGGTTTTGCTATAAAATGACTTTTTAAATGACTAGGCAGTAACAAAGACTGCCTTTTTTCTGTAAAAAGAGAACTGGAATTATATGCACACAAATGGCTTCAATTTAGTAGCAGGAGTCAGCTGCTAATTTGTATAATCCAGACTAAAAGGTGGATGAGCAACAGTTGTCTTACCCATAAGCTCCTCTTGCTCTTCATCATGTTATCAGTTTTGAAATTTCCACGTTCACTTAGAAAGTGCAATTGACTCAAAATTGGAACACCACCACTTATCTTTAGTTGCTTCACAGCATCTAAAAAGGCTTAGAATCCACTCTCTGTATAACAAACGTTTATTCAGAAACAGGTAATACATTATCTTCTCCAATCCCTTATGTTTCCTCCCCCTCCCTCCCCTGTTTTTTTATTAAAACACACATATTTGGTGGGCAATCTAAAAAAGGAGAACAATAGCTGTCTTAGGTCCCCTCCCCTACAAACATCTGCTGTTCACATGAAGCACCCCACCAATCATAGTGTCACTGGCCTTCAAACCAAAGAGAGTACTCCAGGAAAACAAGTCCTGCCAAGTCCTTATTATTTCCATGGCTAAAAGGGATACAGTGAGATTAAGGAATGGTCTGCACAAGCTAGATAGAAGAAATAGTTCATACAGAACAAGAAAGCAAAAGAAACATGGGGCTTTGTCAAGAAACAGAATCTGGACTTACAGGAGCTACACAGCAGAGCTGAACAAAATGGATTAGGTTAGTCTCCCAGCTAGCAGGATCAAGTTCAACCCCCAGCACGGTTCTGGGAAGTTGTTCTCAGCTTTCCTCTCTACCAATACAGTCTGAACAAACACAAACGAGTGGAGCTACTGGGACTTTCAACATCCAAGGCGCCAATGTGGTACGAACAATGGGAAGAACTGGAAGTGCCACCTAGTGGCCTGTCACACACACTCGCTGGCCCATGCCACGTCCTCGCCGCCCTGCACGGGACTTGCCACTCCTCTCCGGTGTCCCTTACACAGCGTTAACTGCCCGCTGCTCCTAAACCTCTCCCTGAAGCCACACACTGTAGCCATCATCCTCCAAATCCAGACATGCCAGCAGCATAACCGCACAGCAGCCAAACAATGCCCAAATAGCATCTCTCAAAGAAACCAGTTTTCACTCACAAGACTTTGTGTGTATTAGGGTCCGAAAAGGGTCTCAGGTCCCTCCTTTCTACAGGAGACTGGCTGAGTTAGAAGGCAAGAAAGAAACCCATGTCCGTGCATCAGCAGGAGGAGGCAATATAATCTAACTGGAGTCAAACAACTGGGTTTCTTCGAGCTCTGAACATGACTGGTTCTTAATTTTTCAGTCCGGGAAGAGGAGAGCAACTGAGCCTGACCCTCCAGAGCAAATATATTCCTTGTACAAATGCCAGAACAACCCTCCAGCAGCACCAGAGCTGAAACACCCCTGCCCATAGCACAATGGCCGTTGCACTCGTGCACACATCCCTCCTGCCTGACGTCTCTGCTGGCACACCACGAGCAGCTCAGCTTCTCCCACTCCTTCTCAACATCCCAGCTGCTGAGCAGGAAAGTGTCCAACAGCCAGAAGGAAGAGTTATGTCACCAAATGCACACAAGTCCTTTCTGCAGGGAGCCCAAACTACCTTTGCACCCAGTGCAGCAACTTCAGAAACAACGTGGTGCTCTTGCCTGTGGACAATCAAGGGGATGCACGCTTTAGTTAAAGGTCAGTCAGAAGAAAACAGAAGGAGATCACCACTCCTTCCCTCAAAGTCTATGTGCACTTTTAATGGCCACTGGGGGCTTTGGAATAAAGGATGGAGTTACATGGTATATGCTTGGTAATACATTACTGGCAGAAGGGGAAGGTTATTCTCTTGGGAAAAAAAATCATGGAAGAAAACTCCAACTATGAAAACAGAAAGTACACACACAAGAGGAAACACTATTGTACAGTAAGGTAGCGATCATAGAAAACAAAAAATTTCAGGACAGGCAAATGCACATAACATCTGCACTCCTGCACTTTCCTCATCCCCCAGCTTATATGAGTTTTCCAGTCCACTGCTTGCTCCCCCCTCTCAGAGTTTAATTTTGAATTCTGTGGGCTGCACAGAGGCAGAGACCCCTGAGGATTTGAAGAGTGCCTTCAAGATAGTTTCAGGGTCCACTTCAGCTGGGGGATTTGAGGAGGCGCTTGCACTTGACCGGCGTGGTTCCCCTTCCTTCTTCACTGAAGGGGTATCACTCAATCGGCTGAAGGATTAAAAAAAAAAATTTAAAAGGCAGTTTTTAACCTCTCTTCATGAGAAATAACATTTACTGTTATCAGTGTTTCCCCCTTACCAGTGTCAGAGATAAAGGTTTTAAAATATGCTTTTCTCACAAGAAAATATCCTCATCTCAGATTATTTTTGAGCCTCAAGGCTGAGAACACTACGTAGTCAAGCTACATTGCACTCCACTCAACATATTGTGCCACAGAAGGAGAAAGAAAATTCAAGGAACAACAATTCTCAAAACAGAACCTGCAAAAGCATTTGGACCTTTTCCCCACTGAAGGACACTTACAGCAATATAGGCTGGTCTGAGGTGATGACATTCCCATTCATATGAAGATTGCATTTCATTGGTTGACCTAAATAAAAACAAAACACAAAATTCATTCTATCATAAGTGGGGTAAGGCAAGATCCTTGAAACATCACACAACAGTGCAAGCAACACAGCTCAACATGCTGGGGAAACATGAGAAAAAAACAGCTGATAATCTTTTGTTGCAGAATCAGAGCAACAGAAGAGCCACTGTAACACTCAGTACCATAGGAAGGAGCATACTAATTAACAAGTTACACAGTACTATGAAGCCCTTAGCAGGGACACAAGTGGATCCCCCATTCTTAGCTGTCTGCTCCTCATCTGACATCAATAACACATCACTCATCTAAAGAAAGAAAAAGCACCTATTCCAGCTAAAAATTAACAGTCCAACAATAATCTCAGTTTAACATGGTTAAAAAATAAAGCTGCATTATTCAAAGTTTATGGAGAATCTGATACTAACTATTTTACAAGTCCAATTCAAAATGTTTCTGAGTACACCCTGAAACTATTGCAGATACTAGTTTTACTTGTACTTTGCAAGCAGCTCTGTAAGCAGGTAAAGCCTTCCTAAGGACTTTCTGTGGAAGAGGTTTTACAGCAACTTCTGTGAGCCAGAGAGATGTTTGATAAGAGGATCCATGTTTACCCCTGAAAGAATTTTCTACCGAGGTCATTGCCATAGAAAACAAGAAAGAAAGAAGGATAAATAAGAGAAACCTGCAACTGCCTATTCCAATGAGCACTTTGTCTCTTGTGACCAATGAGTAAAGTGTAAACTTAGGAGTTTTGTAAGAAGGTGTAAAAAGCATGCATGCTATAATAAAAAACAGCTTGAAGCCTTCTGAAAATGGAGTGTGTTGCTTTGAATTGTCTCCGTCTCAACCGCGACAACTTTCCAGCTCTTGGTACCAAATTAGAAACACAAGCAATTTCATCTGAAAGTTAGAGGAGACTCATCAGGACCCTGCCTCCAGCTCTGAACCTTCTTTTTCTAGGAAAATGTGGGTGGGCTTTTAAATGCATTTAAATAAACTGTGCATATATCCAGCTAGTTACA
This sequence comes from Fringilla coelebs, assembly GCF_963513975.1. Classification (NCBI taxonomy): domain Eukaryota; kingdom Metazoa; phylum Chordata; class Aves; order Passeriformes; family Fringillidae; genus Fringilla; species Fringilla coelebs. The sequence goes on along the minus strand of NC_140033.1, from coordinate 48,069,496 downwards.
CAGCAATTATTGTCACATCTAGCTCTTGAACTGAATTTCTGGTATTTCTCTCTTGCTAGCATATTAACATCTAAGATACTTTTAAACCTTCCACTCAGGTAGAAAAGTCATTCTTGATTTATTTATCCTACATGCAACTCTGGCATCAAACTTACCATCTAAACACCTGTTGTTATATTTCTTATATGCTGTGATAGCATCTTCTTTCTTCACAAATACTACCTCAGCCACACCAGGGTGCACCAGCCGGGCTCGCTTCAGGGCACCACACACACAGAATAACTCCTGAGGGCAGAGAGTCAGTCATGACCACGGTCACATCAAAGGCGCTGCATCAGAAGGGTTTACTTGCTTCATCACACCACCCATCCTGCTTATTGAATACCCGACAGGATCGGGACACTTGTCTTACTGTGTTTGTTATGGTATAAGTACTCGGCACTAGTAATAGAGAGCATACAAGCAGGGAAGTTCAGGGCCAGTACCCAGTAATGTTTTTCCCAAAGGAAGACCAGATTCATTCTCAGCCAGGTGAGAATGGAAGCCCCTAGATAATTTGGATGGGGGCATAAGTTTGGGTAGAAGAATCATCTTCTTCTAAGTGATGTCAGGTATCTCAAAATACTCTGTGGGATTTTGTCCCATGTTCTTAAGCACACGCTTTTTAAAGTAAATGTAAACAAACCCCAAACAATCAGGAACCCTCAAAGTTTTTGCACAGACAGTAAACCCACATCACACCCCTCTTCACTGCATTCACCATAGATCAAGTGATTTATCAGAAGAGGCAGGACATGGAAAGGAAGTGTCACTCATGCACAGTGTGGCAGTAAGCAACACTCACAACAATATCTTCTTCTGTGACTCGAGGATGCAGATTATTTACGGTCATCTTTGTGCCTTCCAAAGGACTGAATGCCAGCTGCCAACACAAACAAATGCATCACAGAAATATGGCACACAATACAGCACAGCAGAGAAGGCAATAAAAAGTCACTAAGGATATGTCTGGGAATGTCTGTACACGCACACAAAGGAGAAAGCTACAGCTAGTAATGGGAAATATCAGTTTACTAAAGCCCAGCTCATCTGACAGCAAAAAGGAACTTCTTTTCCATGCTAGTTTTTCTCTGAAGTAATTTTTCCCTCTTATTCCCAAGAATAACATTAAGTTAATCTGCATACACAGTACTCTGGTCATGCGCACACTTTTAATAGCCTATCTCTGTCGTACTCTACACCAGCCAGCAAACCCCAAAATACACCTCCAGCCTCTCACGAGCATGCTGAACTCAGCACACCTAGGAATACCTGGAGGGTTACTTGTACCCAACATCAGGCACTTTGGCTAAGCAATTCCAGGCAGGCTGTCTACAAATTGCCTGGGAGGTCTCCTGTGTACATGAAAATGTGTCCATTTGGAAGAACTTTTTTTTTTCTCCTTGCTAGCTGGAGTGGACATACAACATACAATGTATCAAATAGTGTTAAAACACTACTCCTAGGGACGTGAAAGCCACCAAGGAATGCCCAAACAACAACTGCCACCTTCCTATAATATGGATTCCTCCAGGATCATGTGCAGGGAAAGAATGTTTAGACAGGTTTCAAATCCTTGGGACATGGACTGCAGTTATCAGAATAACCCTGATGACGTCCCAGAACTAACGATGAAAGGCAGGCACAAATGAGCTGCTCACATGTCCAATGAACAAGTTTCAGATGTTTCAGAGACTTCTATAAAGAGCATTTTCCCCTTCCCTGAGCTTACCTCAACAGGTGCTGACTCTTTTGGAGGCACTTCCTTTGTCACTAAGGTCCGGGACATGTTTGCCAAGGCCTTTGTCCGCATAGGAGCGGGAGTTGCAGGTGGAGCTGTGTATGTATCATTCTGGACCACTTTAGTCAGGGGAACAGTCTTGGACAGAGAGAATTTATTGCTGCTCAAACCAGTCTACAGGAAGAAAAAAGAAAAAGTATCTAAGAGCTACAGCCTACAAAAGTCATCACTTTTCTTCAAGCACCTCCACCAAAGTATTACTAGTATGCATTGCATGTCCTTCCCAGTGTCAAAACCACTACAGTGCTGGAGAACTTCAAAAGGCTCAGAGAAAAAAAAAAAAAAATCAGTGCAGGTTTCTGGGCATAAACATAAAAAGGTATGCTTATCCAGAAAGAGCACTTCCCTCATAAGCACATTTTGCTTTCATACTTTTCATAAATGAACTTTAACAATGTGATCTGAATTTGAAAAGCTCCTTTCATCTGCAGACTTTCAAGTACTTTAGAAAGAGTTCACAAAGATTGCTCATTAACAGTAAGATTGAGAATCCACAGAACAAAAAGCAGTAATTCCTCAGAATCACCAAGCTAGGGCATACAAACACATGGAACTTAGGCTGAAATACCTGAGTTTTAAGCCAGACAAAAACTTGTGCTTGGCAGCTACTGTGAACACTGGAAAGAACAAATTTACTCCTGGAAAAAAAACCTAAAAAAACCCTCATAAGATTATTTGAGAATCACAAATAGCCAGAAGCTCAATTCTGAATACCCACATGAGGAAATAAATTCCTGGGGTAATCACTGTCCTACAGTGCCTGCATGATGGTAAAACCACATGAATTTGCTTTTCCAAGACCAGAGAATAACTTAGCCCAAACCTGTGTCCAACTCCCACGTTGGAAGCAGGGCTAACTTCAAACACTCATTAGGCTGGCAAGGGCCTTATGCAGCTAAGCACTGAATATTCAAGAACGAGGACTGCACAACCTCTCCTGGTCCCTGTGTCAGATGCTGATCAATACTGTGAGAATTTCACCAACTAGAATTTCTTTTGCTGCAGGACATTTATTGGTTTGTCTTCTTCATGGTCACTCCTGAAAAGAACCTGGGTTTTGCCTCTTCCAAGCAGTGAGAGTGGACTCACCCTCTCCTCATGCATATTATGGTGCAGCCCTCTGTCCACCCTGTTAACTGGCTCCAGTCATGCCTTTCTTGTATTGCAGAGCCCCAAGATAGGCACAGAATTCTGGATGCATTCTCAAAATGTCAAACAGGAATAATTATCTTTCTTGATTAATTATCTAAAGTGGGCCTTTGTTGCTGGAAGGATGCACTACTCACTCATTCTTAGCAGATGACACAATAGGACCCCTAGGCTCCTTCCTACATAACTGCTGCTGCTTTCTAGCCAGTCAGTTCTCAGTTTAAGCTGCAGAGGGCCATTCCATGCCAAAAGCAGGACCTTACATTTGTCTGTACTGAAATTCCATCTTCTCCAGAGCACAAGTCCTCCCCAACAAGATGCTTACTACGATTTTTGCACAGCAAGAGATTTCCTGCTTTGATGCCCGGTCTCCAGAAGCAGCAGAAAGCTTCCCTTGCTGGTTTACTCAAACAGTAACAAAACAGGTTCAATGCACTTCCTCAACAAGAAAGAGCCAGGATACAGCAACCTGCCAGCAGGGCAGAAAGCACACATTCTGGCTGCTGAGAGCCCATAAAACCAGTTACCCTAAAAGAACTCTGTTCCAAAAATAACAGTAGAAGCATTGGCACAAAGGAAGAGTAGGGTAAAGAGCAAATATTTGAGGAGAAAACTTCATTTACAGACTTTAAAAGAACTGTCTGATAGCTAAGTCCTGTAAAGACACAGCCTTTGTGTCCATGCAATGTGGGCATGGCATGGTGGGGACTGTTCTGATGGCCCCTTACCGAGTTGTGCAGGAAACTGTTTGTGGTGGTGATTTTCATCTGTTTGCTAGGAAGGGGAGAGATGCTTTCCTCATCATCTTCTGTGTCATACAGACCCTGAAGTGAAAAAGGCAATCGTTTACATGCAGGCAGATTTCATTGAGACATTTCAAAAATAGGTAGTTTGCTCCTGCATTCAACAGCCTTCAGCAAATGAACACATTTGAGTTTCAGGTATATCAGTCCATGTCAAAACATCAGCATAAAAACTATTGGACTTTCTTTCCAAAAACACCACAGTAAAACTGTTTCCCTAGATATACTGAAATCACATACAGATTCCTCTTCTCCTGGACCTCATTAGGACTGTTGAAGCTACATTATTGGAATAAAGCCTCAGTGTCTTACATTTTAGCACCCTCCTACCTTTACAGTGACACCTGTGCATGTGATTTTTAAGTTAGTTTGGGGGTGTGTGGGGGGGTTTCTTTTTATTTGTTTGGGGTTTTTCATTGTTGGTTTTTTTTTTAACTAAACAAATGCCTGCTGAATGCACCTAAACAGAACATTCCTTTTGAATAGCCTGCTTTCCTTAGCACAGGACACATCCATCTGGCCCTAGCAGACACTGCACTAACAGCTTTACTGAATGAATAATTAATTTTCCAGTTCAGCTTAACACTCACAACCTTGCCTTAAAATACTGAGGTGAGTTCTTACACATATCGTTAAGAAAAAGTCCAGACACATACAGCAGTGCCCAAAACATAAGAAATCACAACTGCAAACAGTTTTCCATTAATTCACTAAAAAGGTAAAGAAAACTGGAAGGATTAGCAGTGAGAGCTTGCAAAAACAGTGGGTTGTCTATAGTCAGCAAGATTCTGGTTTACAAACAGGGAAGTTGTTCCAATGACAGAAATGCTATGAAGGAAAAAAGACCAAAAACGGACAGAGAACAGAGGAGAATTGTGCAGAAAATAAAAGAGCTGGGAAAAACACTAGATATCAGGACAACGGACTTGAGCTTGAGACAAAATGAAATGGATTCCATGTTTACAGTAATGAGGTCAGAATACTGAAGACACTTCCTTGAACAACACATCTGGGATAGGTGAGGGTAGCAGGCCAGCATAAAGGCAACATACAAAAATAGCTAAAATTACTATAATTATTACTATAAATTACTATATACTCATGGCAAAAAAGTCACCTGACATGATATTGTGAATGCCAGTTTTCCAGTATTTCATGCAATACTTTGTGTATTCACACAAAATAACATAAGCAATAAAAATATCCAATTTCTCTCTGAAAGCACCGAGGTAGTAAGGTCGCTGAATGGCTGGGGGCTGTGACAAAATCCATTAAAAGTGATCCCAGAAAGAAAATACTCTAAGGTCTTTCTCAAAATCTGCTTGATAAGGGCTGTGGGAACTCTGGAAGTACAGCAGAATACTAAGTAACATCATTCCCTATCAGGATTCCAGCAGTGGCCCACAGCTGGGATTTCACAGGAAGGTTATCCCCTCTCCCAACCTCACTGCAGCACATCTGACCATGTACAGTCACATCCTCTCTCTGAAGAGGCTGGCATGGTGAACCAAAACAGCCAACAACTTGATCTGATGTGATGTCGTAGGAAATGTATACAAAAATATCAGAACTAGAGGTCAGCCTCTAGGGAAAAAATATACCATTAGCACACAGATAAAACTGGGAATATCTACTTCTCATTCCTCTATCTCATTCAGTTAATACACTAGGAATCAAGATAAATGATACTAAATGAAAACCTCAATCACCATGAAACTATTTTAAACACGCAAGACACGGAAGCTAAGCTGATGGAGAACTTTCAAATGTTTTTCTCTCCTACTTAAGAGTTTTCTTTGCACCTGCCAGTGTTTATGGACACATTTTCTTCCCTGTTAAAGGTAACAAAGAGTACAGAGCAGGTACAGACCTGTTTATGTGTATGGTTGTTCACCACATTGATCCTCATTCCTGCTGGATGAGAATGTCCAGGAACTGGAGCCTTCTGCTGCAGTTAGAGATAAAGAACCAAAGCACTAAGCATTACAGTCCATCAGGTTGAGTTCAGAAGATCAAAGCTTTAGTTGAATACAGAGATCACTTATATGAAACTTACCTTCCCTGCTTTGAAATATATTACCACAATATGCTCTTAGGTAGCACCTGTACTTCCTGTGATATGCTCAATATGGGATAGCTTCACCTAAATTAAAATCTAAGACCACATGAAGAAACAGATTCAAATTATTTAGGGTTTAGTCCAAGATTATTGGGAAGGGAAGTTAACTTCAGTCCTGTCAGGACTGACTAGATCTACATTTCTGGCAATACAAAACCACGAATGGGGTAAGTCAGAAGGTAAGTGTGTCTTCTTCCATGCTACAGGTAACTAAACATGCATATCTCCATCAAGCAAAAGGAGAAGTATACGCTGCCCCTTAGCACTAGAACTGGAAGAAGCTGGAGTGGAATAAAATGCTGCACAGGGTAGTGTGCAGCCCATTAGACCATGAAACAGAGCAACCACAACAGAAGGAGGTAGGGAATGTAGCTGTACTAATCGATAACTGAAATCATGCCACAACACCCATAAAATGCCCTTCTGTTGTTTGAAAAAGCTGGAATCTGTCCATTAAAGGATATCTATTCTTACAAAAATAGTCCACACAGATAATACAATCTTCAGATCTGCATTTTCTCTAGGCTGCAACTTATACCACAGGACCTCATGTTTCAAGGGGCTAATCAAAGAAAGAAGGATACCTATCCTACAGAAACACCAGCAGACCTACAGTCATTTTTTTGTTTCAAAGATTTTTCCTTGCTTTATGGAAAACAAGACCTCAGGACAGCACATTTAGAGCTGTGTGCTGTACCATGGATCAAGATTCAGCAGTTTGATTCCACTCCAACGTTTGGGAAGGTAGGAGGGTCGGGCAATTTGGAATTTCAGTACAAATATTTTTAAAAACTTTTAGATAATTGCTTATGTGCAAGGTTCTGTCCACAGTCTGAATCACCATGATACCCTATGTATAAATATGTACGTTCCCTCGCACTATGTTGTCTAGCAAACAGAAAACACTATTGGTCAAAACAAGTCAAACAAAAAACCCACAAAACACCAGGTCAGAACAGCTACTGCACCAAGTCTCTGGAAACTACTTAAACTCCTAGAAACTTTGTAGATGTTCAACTCCTCATGGATGCTGGTGATTTGCCTCAGAAGGACAGCAAAAGTACTGATCACCCTCCTAATTAACAACTGCTGAACTGACTGCTCTACTGCTCTGCCATTAGCCCTTCTTACTGCCTCAAGAGCCCTTTCTCCTTCTTACATCAGCCTGGCAAGAAACCTGCAGACTAGTGGGAAACTTCCTAGGCCAATTTGCAGAAGAAACATGTTTGATGTTTCTCTTCAGCAAAACCCACAGCTGAACAGAAAGCAGACTCATCTAGGCTTTCAAACTGATGACAATAGATTCCTGGGTATGAGTGAGCACACTGCTGATTTTTGGGAGGTTGAAAATGGAAGAGGTAGACTAGGAACTTCAGTTACATGCTTGCAGAGGTAAGGAGCAAAACCACTCAAACAACATTCCCAACAGTCTGGAAATTTCTCTTCTCACTCTACACATTGTATCTAACAGACACAGCTCAAGAGCAGTTGTTTCTCAGAGAAGCTGGCTAAGAATAAAGTTGCTATGCACTCAGCAAAGTGAAATCAGAAAACTGGCCCAGGAAATCAGCAGGTCAGGGTGATCAACTGATTATAATACAACTGAAATAAATCTTGGGCCTCAGCAGGAATGCTTCACGTGATCAGGCAAATCCCTGGAAACCAGACAAGTATAAAAAGAGAAAATTGTAGAACGGCTCATTGAATTTTAAATTTTCTTAGATACAAACACAGCTGCATATTCTAAACTGTTATTCCACCACTAGGATAAACCAGTTATCTATACAGGACAATCCACCGCATCAGACTTGCAAAGAGGGGCGGTATGACAAAAAATCTGCATAATTTTGTTTGCATTCAGGTAGGAAAGAGACTACTTAACCATTCAAGACATCTCCTTTAATGCTGACAGGAGCTCTGCCTTAGTCTTTTTGGGCCCAAAATTAAAATGAAAATTTAAATGAGAGGTGTGATTCTACAAAAAGTCCCAAGCAGCTGCAAGGACACACAAAAGGATCAGAATCCCACCCCACAGGCTGGAATGAACTGTATCATCCTTGCTTCTATTGTAACCATACGAACATAGTAAAGCCTTATCACAGCTACTGCACTGCTGCAGAGTAACTGAGGGGCTCAGAGGCGACTCATTCACCTACTTGGATAGTTTTGGTGATTTTCATGGCTGGATTTACTGTCCCCATAGCTGGGCTGATAGCAGCTGGAGTGCTCCTTTTTAAGCTGATCTTCTCTCTGGCATCCACCACTTTGGTCACTTTTTCAGCAGCAACACTTTGCTGCTTACGGGAATTCAACATCTCCCGAGCATCCTGCACCTTCCCCTTGATTTTGAAGCGAGCGTCCTTTTGAACCAGTTTTTCTCGGGCATCTTTCACCCCCAGTTTGTGCCGGGCATCAGTGAGTCCTATCTTCTGTCGGGCATCAAAAGTCTGCTGGAAGTTCACAGCTGGTGATGATCTATTCAGAAGATTTTGCTGGATCCCAATACGAGATCTTACACCCCCAAACACTGGCCTTGTGTTAAGTCTGAGGGGAAAAAAACAAACAAAAAAAAGAAAGTTTTAGGCATTATAAGATGTGTCAATACAGTGTCAATAAAAGTATTTTTGTTGCTGCAAACAAAAGTTCATTATTCCTGCACAGAAATCCACTCCAGTTGGACATCTAAATACAACAGTAGAACTCTTAAGCTCTTTTATGCTGGATTTTTTTTCCTACATAATCAGCTAAGGAACTGATTTCCAAAATCCATCCTTAAGCTCACATTTACAAACTAAAGGGTCTGACTTCAGCTGTGCTAAGTACATACTACATTTACACAAAATTCAACAACTCAGGTACTTTGGGGCAAACTTTGAAGACAAAGAGGAACAGGAACAGACTTTCTAGCTTTAGGAGTGAATAAACCTGCTAAAGCATCTTCTGTAATACAATAACACATCCTGATATGAAGGAAACATGCAACTACACATGATTTCAAGAATTCTGGGCAGCAAATTCAGATTTGTGGGAGCACAGCAACTTGAATTTTAGTATGTACAAGAACCAGTAACAATCTCAGTTTAAAGCCAGTTTCAAGGTTGATTAGCTTCTAGCAAGAATAGTCATTAGTCAAATTACTTTCTAACATAACTGCTTCTTCTTTAATAAAATAACTACTGCATTTTATGGCCTTTACTTTTTAAGCACATCATTATTACAATACTGTGCACAGAAAGACAACAGCGCACAAAAACTACAGCATTTGTACTTGTATACAAGTATTCCTAAAAAAGCAGCACGATACAATTGTGCTTTACACAAGGTGAAAGCTAGAACTAACTTCTTGCTACAGGTCTGATACACTTTTTCAAAATCTGCCCAAAGAACAAAAACAGTTTATCTAATTTCTTAATGGAGTTCCTCTGATAAGTATTTTTAAAGCTATTTCTTCTTCACTGGGTTTCTTCATATTAAAAAAAAAAAAGACAAAGTAGAAAGAGAGAGAAAAAAATATTCTTGCTGTTGACTTTTAAAAAGTCAAAATATAGGGCTACATAGTTCATCTGCTTTCAGAAACGTGTTGTCCAGTATTACAAAGTCTAAAAGTAGATACCTGGAATTTGTTGTAATAATCAAAAGGTTAATATCACAAAATCAAATTATGACGTTATTTCAATTCTTCATGCACTTTTATGTTAGTATTTCCTGATTTAACTCCACAACCTTCACATTATTTTCATGTATTTTCAATGGAGAGGTCTTTAAAAAAAAAAAACCCAATCAACCAAGAGATGAAAGACTTAACCTCTGCTTCTGCCTCTTTCATTCTTGTGTCTAGATGTCTGGAAAGCTGGGACTGGAGTCCCATTTTATTACCTAAGAGTCCTATGGCAGCTCTCTCATACAGCCAAAGCAAATCAGCTAGAAGAAACAGAAGGATTATGAAGACCATCTATGAAAATAAACCCAGAACACAGGAGACTAACAGTACCATAAAGCAACAGACACAGAGCAAGACTTTCCTTGCAATTTTAAAAAGCATTTATTTAGCCATGTTGGAAGCATGCAGCTGGAGGGCTGCAAAGGGCTGGATGAGTGGTTCACAAGAGAGGTCAAAGTAAAACCAGAAATGTATGTATCAACATTTAAACTAGAATTAGTTACGACTGTCGATAACAAAACCCAGAGAGATAGGTTAAGAAACTGTACTGAAGATTACACCATTTCTGGTGTCTTTACCCTAATAAGCAACTTTCTTTCACAGATAATTGCTTACCCTACAAGAACATTAACTGCTTAGGTATTTGTGCCACAGCACCTGAAATAAAAGCAGATATCAAACATCTAATTCACTTTCCAGGATTCCAAGCTCTGGCTTGAATATGTTATGGACCAGTACATTTTATTAGTGAAAATTTTTCTTTTCTTTCATCTAGACTACTGAGTAGCATGAACATAATGATTTAAGTTTATTCAGTTTATCCAGACTTCACAAAGCCAAGTCTGCTACCTCAGGAATTTATAAAGTGAGCTAAACACAACATACAAGAAGAGTGTGGGGCACAACAATTCTTACAGTGCTGCAGAGGGATTATTGCTCAGCAAAAAAAAAAAAAAAAAAAAAAAAAAGCAGGAAGAATTCCTGAAAGAAGTGAGAGTTAAGGAGGGATTTGAAAAGGGATAAAGGAGGTACTTGGGGCATAGTAAGCAGCCTAAGACTCTTCCAAATATGCAGGATAACATGAATAAAAGTGCAAAGCCAAGGCTTTGTCTAGACTAGGATTTAAATATGTTTGAATGTTTTGGTAGTATATGTTAGCAGGAAAATTCAGAATATTACTCTAGACACATAAGTGTATACACATTGTGGGTCAAAAACGAAGACTAATGGATTAAAAAAAAAAAAAAAACAGAAAGGGAAAAACCCAACAAAGTAAGAGCACACTGAACTAACAGATATGGGGGACAAGTACTTCAGAAGCATTACGAGACTACGGCAAAAGCGAAAGTAGAAAGCTACCGAAGCAGAATCCAGGTAAGAACTGCCAACTGTGGCAGTAAATGGCCCAGCCTACACTGGAGACATCTGCCATGCAAAGAAATAACCTGACCTTGCAGCTCCGATCTGCAACATGCTCCACGTCCTCTCAGCCACTTCAAACAATCAGTCGGAGCACCACCAGCTACGGCACCTTCCGAGACCCGGGCAGCGCTGCGGCCCAAGCCCCGGCAGCCTCGCCCGCACGGGTGCCCGGCGGCCCCGGTCGGTTACGGCTCCCCGAGCACCACCAGCCCTCCCACGGCTCTCCCACAATGCACCGAGCCGCGCCCGGGAGCACCGGGCACCGCAGGGCACCGCGGGGCACTGCCTGGGCAACACCTGCGGCCCGGGAACCGACGGGGGTCAGGGGCGCCCACCCCGTTACAGGGAGCAGCGCTGTGTCAATCGGCGGGGACAAGCAGGAGGCAGCGGGGACAGGGCAAGTCGGAGGGTTCAGTGAGACAAGGGACGGCGCCAGGAATCCCGAAAATACCGAGAGGGGATGGGCCGCTGAGCGCTCCTGCCCCACCGGGGCAGCGGCAGGCACAGGGGCCGAGATGGGGGCCCGACCCCCGCCCCGGCCCTGAGTGACGGCCGCCGTCGCCAATCGCATGGCAGCGCGGTCCCGCAGGCCCGCGGCTCGGCCAATGGGAACGCGAGGGCGGGAGCAGGGCCGGGCTGCGCCGAGACAGCTGCGGCCCGCAGCCCCGGGTGCGGAGCCACCCGAAGGGACACTCGACGAGCGGCCGGGGGCCGCCGGCCCGAGGCGCTGCGTCGCCGTCCCAACCGCTCACCTCCCCTTCACCGTCACACCGCGTTTCCGTATGAGCTCGTCCAGAGACAGGTCCGCCATCTTGCCGCGGCCCCAACGATGAGACGCAGCGAGCGAGTCCCGGAGGTGACACCGTACAACTTCCGCTCCTCGCCCCGCCCCCAGAAGTACGGCGGGCCCCGCCCGGGCTCCGCCCGCTGCGACGGGCCGCCCCACAACTCCCCGCGGCCGCCGGGCCTCTCATTTGCATACGGCGCGGCACGTCCCGGCGCGGTTCGGCCCGCGGCAGCGGTTCTGCGGCGCGTAAGGGGACAAGGACCGAGCGTTATGTGGAGGACACTGTAGGGCAGCTAGAGGCCGCGTCGGGCGGTGCTCGCCCTGACCTATGGAGTTAGCGCGGAGCAGTGTCACGGCGGCGCGGGCCTGAATCGGGCATGCCTTAAACTTATGAGTAAGGAAAATAACGACCCGGGGTGACGCCCGGGTCCTCACTCCGAATGTGAGAGGAATTTTTGCGCGGGTACAGGTCGCCCCTGGGTGCCCCGCTTACTTCGCGGGATGCCCGGGTGCCGTGATCTGCCCGACCTCCGTGGCGCTCGTGCCAAGGATAGAACTGCCGGCCTCGGGGCCTGCCGCGCTGCTCCGGCGGCCCGCGGGGCGGGACAGGACAGCGGCTGGGCCTCACGGGGGCGCGCCGCAAACAGAGAATAGGAACGCCCGAGCCTGGACCTTACTGCTGTCGCTCTGTACGATGAGGCGCCCTAAGGGTCTTCACGAGGTTTAAAAATAAATCTCCAACCCTGCCTAATAAATACTTCATGTGTCTGCAGGAAGCAATTCCTTTTCTGCTCTTCTGAGGGAGCAATTACACCGTTTAAAATCAAGCTGAGAGTGAAGGGGAAATGGTGCCTTGTGCAGCTCGGGCAGCGATGAGCTCCCGGGGTCCTGTCCTGTCATGACCTGCACGACTGCGGCTCTGGGTCTCGCTGCGGGCCCTGGTGCTGCCGGGCCTCCCTCAGAACGCCCTTCTGCAGCACGTCCCAGCCACAGCTTCTCCAAAACGCAGCTCTGCTCCCACCCGCAGCTCTGTCACGAGGCTCACTCGTGACCCCTTCGCCTGCCCACTGTTCCCCTTCTGCCCTTTCCCCAGCACCGTGTCCTGAGCTGAAGTAGCCCTGGGGCTTTGCCGTGCGTGCTGCAGCACCCATCGTGTTGCTGAGGACCTGGCTGCCCAAGCTCATTCCATGAGATCCACGGGGAAGCTGCTGGACTTCAGCAATGTGGGAGCTGCCAGGGAGGGCTGGGGACAAACGCAGAGGAGACCTGTGCGGCTGATTCAGCTGCTCACAGTCACACAGGCTCAGGCCCCCACAGCACTGATTGCCTCTCAGGAAGCCTTTGTGAGCCTAAAGCCATACCAGTGGTGATGCCAGGCCCCCGCTTGGTTGTGCACTGGTGCTTGATCCAGCTCCAGGGTGGCACACGACTGCAGTGCTACAAAGGAAGGTACACAAAATACAGCCCTTTTTGTGCTGCCTCTCTGCAGCTGTTGAGGTACTTGATCAAACTGAGGCGATGGGGTGGCTAATCTGTGATATTTGTTTTGCTGTTGCAAAACCAACAGCAATGTTTGTTTAAGCAAATTCATTTGACTTCAAGAGCAGCCCAAGTGGTTCTGGACTAGAGGGCCACCTAGCCAGTATCCTGTTTCCAGCCTGCAAGTACCCCTATGGAGGTGGCTTCCAGACACCCCACCAACCTTAGTGCTGTTTGTGCAGCCACGGTTCCTTCAGGCAGTACCTCCACTCTCTGCTTCTTCTGCATCCTCCTGTTTGTTTTGCTTCCATCAGCCTAGTTCTTGCAACTGAAGCTGGAGAGTGCATGCGTGGCTGCCGCCCACCCTCTCTTCCACCTGTGATCCCTGAAGTTCTCTTTTGTCCAGGCAAAGAATTCCAGGCCTGCTCAGACATTCCTACAGTGAAGCTCCCTTCCCTGTGCAGGCTTTCACCTTCCCATGTTAAGTCTCTGTGGGAGGCTGATTAGGGGGCATGAGTCATGGTGTTGCAGGAAAGGAGGGTTTAAACTTCAAGATCTTCCTTCCTCTTTCTGACTGTTTTGCTCTTCCCGTTAGACACAAGCTGTAGGTCAGTTTTCACAGGTTCTTCATGGTTTCTTCTCTGAGCTGTGGATGAGAAGTCAAATGTTTGTTCCAGGAAGGGCGTGGGCCCCTGCTTCCCTCCTTGTGTCTGGGAGAAGGGTAAATGAGTAAGCAACAGCAAAGAGATTTCCCTGAGAGTAGGGGTCTCTACAAAGGGCTCCTTGTTCCAGTGTGCTGGAAAACATTCAGGCCTGCCCTTGTTTTCCAGAGGCAGATTTCCTATGGGTGTCTCCTGAATCTGCTGGGATCCCCACAACATGGAAGTCAGGCCAGAGGAGACCATCTCACACCAATTTCCTGTTAAAATATTATCAGAAAAGCAGGGCATCCCCAACAAAGGAAGGAATGGTGAGGAGAACTCAGTGGGTATCAGAAAGCTCATTAATGACTTTATTATACTATATTACATTACATCTAAACTGATTCTGCCAAGCACTCAGCTGCACCCCTCTCGTGACTCTAAGCTGACAGTCCCGACACACACGCTTGGCCCTGACAGGCCAAGGAAACAAAGCAGCATCACTCTGGGTAAACAATCTCCATATTGCATTCTACTTTGGCACAAACACAGGCACAGCAAATGAGATAAGAATTGTATTTCCTTTCTCTGAGGTTCAGAGAATGTGAATCCCAGAATATCCTTGGGAAGTTGTGCCTTGCTTTTCTCTGTGAAGAGAAATGTGGCTACAAAATACTACTTAGGAAATTATGCAAAGGACATCAGGACATCCTACTGGCCTTGGAATGGTATGTGGTACAGCATCTCATTTAAAATATTGCCTCAAACATCAAGAACTGGGAAAAGAATTGTGTTGGATCATGGGCTGGATGTTGTCCTTTGCACCAGGAGATGTGAGAGTCTGGCAATAGGGGAATTTTATGCACAGAGACACTGCACAGTAGCAATCAGTGGATCTTTGTTGATAGTGGAGGAAGTACCTGGTTTGTAGCAAGATTTCCTCAGATTTTAGCAGTTTGTTCTCTCTCAGGACTACTGAACCCTAGGCCTTTTAGCCTTCTGAAGACTTTAAAATCAGTTTTTAGAATATAAGGCCTTGCAAGATGAGTATTTTAGCCTAGCAAAAATTATGTTAAGGAGAGAAAAATCAAAGGAGAGGATACACCTGAGGAGATGCAGAAGTGATGAGCTTCAGAGACAAAACTGATGCACAGCATAGGATCCAGACAGACTCAGGGAGCTACCAAAAAAATAGGCTAAAAATTTTCTAAGCAGGTAACAAAGAGAGCATGGCAGCTTGCCATATATGTAGTATTATACCTGTATAATCACATGGCATTTGGCTCAGGGTCATGCTGATACTTCTACTTGCCTGTACTGGACAACTTCCCTCTCATTTACCTTCTACAGCCTGGAAAAATGAAATGTTATTGCACTGCTCATCTGAGTCTGCAACATTTTAAAAGGCATGAAAAACCAACTATGGTAGTTCTTTCTTTTTGTGAAAATTGTAGGAAATATGGTACATATGTAATTTTACTTCACCTGTTCTATTCCATAATAGGTGTTTCCAATAAAGGAACACACCTGGGTCCCAGCTCATGTTGTCAGTGACCTGTAATATGCTTAGGGAATACTAAATTCCTGAGAGAAGCAGAGCAATTTGCTTGCAGAGAGCTGCACAGAAATTTGCCTTTCTTTCTGGAGGCCCATTGAGAAAATCCCAGAGACTTTGTGCAGCCAAGGAAACAGATGGATTAGAAAGAAAAACTGGAGAAAAGGACTTGGCAGGTGTTGAGGTGTGAGTGGGTCTTGGGTCTTCAAAGAGATAGGAGTCGTTGTTGGTTGTTGTGAAGTAGTTTATTGTATGAATACGACAGTATTGAAGGTGAAGAGTTTACAGTATTAAAGTTTGTGCTAAAAGCTTTCTGGTTTAGAGTCCTGATGTTCTGAGTAGAAGTAGCAGTAGTAGTTAGTAGAAGCAATTAGCACTTTTTTTTTTATCCCAATAGAGGAGAAATTTATTCATAAATAATCTAATCAGCTAAAACCACGATTCTAAAATATTCTTTCTACGCTTATCCAAGCTTAATTCTAATGTGTGAAAGTAGTGTTAGTTTTTGCACAAAATCTACCCATATAATTCTATCTGTTCATGCAAACAGTTCTGTCGGTTCTATTTAGGAATGTAAGCAATGCTCTGCTATGTTTTTCTTATGTCTGGAGCTAAGTTAGTTTTGTGAAAGGTAATGCTACTGAACTTTAGGGTTTTTTACTAGCTAATGCAGTTTCTTAAGGCATTTAAGATATATTTCTACTTACTTAAAGCTAAAACTTAGACTCCTACTTCATGTTTGTGTGGTTTAATATATTTCAGTTTCCTCTAAAGGTTCCAATTCAATCCCTGCATTCCTTCCTCTCTTTGAGGGACTCAGAGAGGCTTCTATTCCATGCATTATTCTAACAGCAGGCGCACGGCAGAATTTAATCTTTTTTATTTGGTAATTCTCAAGTTGCTCACAGAATACTGTGTCACACCAAATCACATAAACATGCATTTGCCTCCTTGCATTATGCCACAGAATACAACTTTTACAATTCTTTGGTCTAGAGCTGTGGCACATAGCTGAAGGACTTTGGGGGAGCTAAATTGTAAAGATATGAGGAAGCAGAGGAGTGCTATCAGACAGGTGGCTTTTGTGAGGAGACAATTGGAATAGCTTCAATTTTTAATACAGGTTTGTTAATGATGATTTATCCTAGGTGTCACAAGTGGGGGATGTCTAACTTACTAGCTCTGAAAAGTGGGCAATTCATGGGAGAAAGAAAAGCAGAGTATTACATAGCGGCTGTTTCATCTTCTTATGGCTAAGCAAGTAATTAGCCTGACTCTCAAGTCATTTTCCTGTGGTCCCAGACTACACCTTTCACAATAATTTCTTCCCCACATTTCATTATGGGCCACAGAAGTGATGCACTTTTCCAGTGCACTGCATCTTTCTTGTCCACATGCTCTAAATGCTTTCTGTTCATCCTCCACTCAGCTTTAACTGGTGGGTCCTGAAGAAGCAGCAAACAATAAATTTGGCAGCACTGCAGCAGGAATTGTGTTTCATTTTCAGTTCTTGTGTGAATGTCAGCTTCCTGAAAATCAAATGAGAACAGTTTTCAAAGCTTTGTAATATTATGATGATGTACTGTTATGGTGCCTCCCCATTCTCATTCCACAGGAACTAAGCGCTCAAGAACTTCACTTGTCAAAGCTGCTGGTACTGTTTGAGTGGGACATGCAGGGGTCCCAGGGTCATTTTAAAAGTTCTTTTATTTACCAAGTCCTGACTTCTGGATTGTGCCAGTGTCCGGCCCCTGTCTCTAATTCCTCATAGAGAGATCTGCCAGGAGTTTGGTAAGACCAAGCTCTTGGAAAAACCCAGCAAGCTGCAAAAGGAGGAAGCTCCTCTTTGGAAGTTTCATATATCTGTGATATATATCTCATATCTTCCACAAAAAAAAAGCCAACTAGAGACTTGTCCATGTGGATAGCAGGTGTCAGAGCTCTGTGCACATCAACAGCCTCTGTGTTCCCAGGGTTTTGGCTGCTTGTGTTCAAGGTCAGCTCAGATTTAGCACAACCATATGACCTTGTATTCAACTCCTGCAATAACAGCCAAGCTGGCAGAAAGGGTGGTGTGAGAAGGTGTTAGGAGAATCCTCATCTTCACCCACAGACTGGCCACCAATTGACCCAGGAGCTGAGTGGTGGCTGGGTGCTTGACTGAGCTGTGGTGTTGGGATGCCTGTGCCCAGCCTTGCTGGTCCTGACCCACAGACCAACTTCACAGCTTGGTCTTGACCTGGCTGGTCACTGTGAGCTTGCTCGGTGGTCACTGGTTTGTGGCTGACCCTGATCACCCCCTCTGGCCCTTTGCTCTTTGTGCCTGGCTGGGGTCCAGTAGGGCTGTGCCTTTGTTGGGAGGGGCATGACCCTGCCTGCCCTGCTGTACTCCCCCTACATGGTTACATGTACTTGGGAATATTTTGGGAGTATATGGGCTGGAAGGACCTGGCCTCAAGTGGAAAACAACCTCATGCAGAAGGGAGACCTCTGATATTTTAAATAACAAGCTGCACAGACAACTGAACCATTGCCCTGGTTCCTGGGCTGTATCTTTACTCACTTGAACAATCTGGTCGTAAACCAGTGAGTTTTGGTGATAGTGTTGCCTCAACAGCTTCATTACGTCTTGCATCATCACCTACAGAACAATCATAGCACAAAGCAGGCTGTTACCATGTGGTAAGGCAAACACTGGGAATTTTTGTTTCTCATATTGGGTCAATCAGTAATGGGGAAGTCGCTCATTTCAGGCTTTGGAGGAAGGGTCCCATAAAAGCAACTCAGGGCTGGAAAATGCTTTCTGCACTCATATATGTGTTTCAACCAGCTGGACAATTCAGCTATGCAGTGTATGGCTGTTTATCATGGGACACAGAATAATTTAATTTTGGAAGGCTCCCACAAGGATCCTCAAGTCCAGCTCCCTGCTTCATGGAATAGCCTAACTCTTAGAGAGAAAGACCTGTTTTTCATCCAATGCTGCTCTCATACCTAGGATTGCTAGAGCTTGGGCCCAGACCTCTCAGCTCAGAAGTTATCCCCAGGGTCACTGCTGACAAATTTTGAGCAGTGCCCTTAGCAGAAACAAACTTCTAAATGAAATGGCAGGTGCCAATGGCCCTTTTACAGGCCATGAAAGGCCCTTTTACAGGCCTTTTACAGAAACATAAAATACCTTGGTCAAAGGTATTTTTACCTTATTCGAAGGTGGAATGTAAAGAATTTTAAGTATGTCCTCTCTTCTCTGTTGTATGTCTTTTTCACAGGCATCAAACACCATCTGCAGTGCAAAAGCAACAGCTGATTACAGCATCAATCACAATGAAACCACAGGTGTAGTGTGCAAAGCTGAGAAAACATCTGCATTAGAGTAAATTGTATGGCTGCTAATTGTTTGAAACATGTCTTGAATAGCTGTGAAACAAACTGTTTCATCAAACTGCTTGCATACTGGAGGCCATTCTTCAGCATCTGTGGGGTCTTATCATCACAGTCAATGCTAATAATGGCCTAATCTCAGTCTTGTCCTTTAAGGTAATACCACTTTGGTATTTTCCTTTAGATCTCTCCAGCATCACAGCAGTGAGTCAGACATCAAAATGAGGTCTCCCAGCTATCAGTTCAAGCACTAACATAAGGAAAGTGGATTGTTTTCCCAATTGTGCTTAACAGGTGTGAGGGATGGGACTAGTATTTGAGTGTGCCCTTCTGAAAGGCAGGAGGAAGAAGGTCACTCAGTTTGATCTCTACAACATTCCACAGGCCCCGCTGGGCTGGAAAATCAGAGACACAAACATAGGCCCCAACCCTGTCTGGTACAGAAATACAAATACTCAAAGGCTACACCATAACTGATGGGATAAGAATCAGATGGAGAAAATGGACTTGAACAAACCCTGATGGCGTGACTGCCTTCTTCATAGGTCCAGCGGTGGGGCATGGAGCTCCTGACTTTCTCCCATTCCTGCAGCCGGAGCATCTCATATCTCCCCAGCACAGCAGACAAATGTGAAGGGTCATTGATGTCCTCAGAGTGCTGGTGCATGGCCATTGCTTTAGCCAACAGCTCTTTGTTTCTAGGTCAAGGAGGATATTAAAAACATATCTAAGTCAAGATGAAATAACGAGCGAATGTAAATATTTTACTTATGAAACTGTTTAATCAATCCCATGTTTTCTACAATGCACTTCTCATTTATATTATATAGCTGGCAAGCAGCTTTTTTGTGGAAAATAGTGCTTTCTCAGCTCAGTTTTGCATGGTCATAGTAGAATCTGATCAGAGTGGCATCTTGACAATGTCATTGTAGACTGGTTTCTTGTACTCTTTATTTAACTGGTTACCCCGAGAATGTCTTCTTCCCTTTGTGGAACAGCCCAAGCCATCTTCCAGAAGTCAGCTGCAAAGAGATACTGCAGGTTGAAAGTCTGGAGAGAAGGTGTCTGGGACATCTGGTCAGAAATAGAGTTCCCAAGGACTGGAGGAAGCAAGAAGTATGTGGCTTTTCAGTGGAGAAACACACTATGTCTGAAATATGAATAAATGCCTTACCTTTGCTCTAGCTTTTTGGTCTTTTCTTTCAGCATCTCATTTTCCTCTTTCTCCTTATGCAGTATTTGGATTACCCTTTCAGGAAGTGCTCTGAAACACGTTTGGGAGATCTCTTTATTTGTGCTTGGACACTGGCACAACAGTGGAAATGCCCCTATTGAATAATCTGAGTTCAAGGAAAAAAGCTCTGAGGTGGGAAAGTGCAAGAGCATCCAGGAAAACTCCAGGGGAGCCGAACACCATCCCTAAAAGCTCCCACCCAGAATTTATGCTCAAATCAAGTGGGAAGCTATTTACATCAGAAGAAATAGAGGTGTGGTTGTGAGGATCATAATGATTTTCCCCTCTTACACTGATTATTAATGTAAAGAATCACATTACCTGTTGTGACTATCCAGAAGGTGATGTAGAGTATCAACAGCCTCAGACAAAGTTCTGCTCTCATTGTCCGTCCATCCATAAGGGAGAGAAAGAAACAATAAACCACATTGCAATCAGTGGGCAAGGATGCAATAAAGTCTTAAAAATGCACAAGCTAAACTTCCTCCCTCCAATTTCTGATCAACCCATAAGAAATTTAGAGACCAAAACTTGTCAAGGCTGTTCTTTGCCAGGTGCATGGTATGTGATTCTGTGAGTCAGTACCAACAGTGCAAATAAAATACCCAAAGTGTAAGATCTGCACGTTACATGGTGCAAATCCAACAGCTGCTATAAATTGGCTCTGGGTTTCCAGTACAGCCTGGGCAAAACTTGTTGCTAATGCAGAGCCCTCCCTGTGTCTGTCTCATTTTCTGTCCGACCCGCCCTAGTGTGCACCAGCTACAGTTCATTTTCAGAGGCCACACTAAACAGGGTCATTTTTGGTTGCTGGACTCTCACATTATTTTGTTGTCCATCTTTTTCAGCATTTCAAATATTTCCTTTGTGTTCTTGTTTTCCATCTTGTTCATCATTTCAAACATTTCCTTTGTTTTTTTGTTGTCCATCTCTTTTACCATTTCGAACATTTCCTTTGTTTTTTGATTGTCCACCTCTTTTATCATTTTGAGCACTTCCTTAATTTTTTGATTGTCCATCTCTTTTATCATTTCAAACGTTTCCTTTGTTTTTTTGCTGTCCATCTCTTTCATAATTTCAAACATTTCCTTCATGTTAGAAGTCTGGTCTCCATAGGCTGATGGCTGATGTGAGGGGTCAGATACATGTCTGAGGAAAAAAAGTAAAGGGAATTCTTATAATGAAGTGGGGTAAGAACACATCCTCAAAAAAAGTACTTTATAATTGCCAGTCCTGTGAGCAGAGGCTTCATGGCTACATCCATGCCAGCAAAAGGATCAGAGACGGGACAAAGGGCACACGGGTGCAGATGTGGCGCAAGTGAGTTAGCGCCATCCCAGATAGTGCCTGATACAGCTCAGAGGACTCCACAGGCTATCTATCTTAGCCAAGTCTAAAACTACTGTAACTTTTTCTACTTTCAGACTTTGCAGCTGCAGCTAGCTCTAAGTTTTCTGTTCTTCCTGTTTCTAAGGCCTGCTTTTAGAGCTTTCTAGAAATCTTCTTACTTTTACTATTTCAACCAGGAGGGTTTGACTAATCATTAGGTCTGGATAAAGTGGGCAAGATACAAGGACAGCTCCTGAAAAACAAAACCCAGACCTGCAGAGAGTGGAGGAACAGCAAGTGCAGGTGACTGTTCTGCTAAAACCAACTTTGAAATGTATAGGGTTTTTTTTGCAGAGGAGTACAAAGATCTGTGTTCTCAAGGTAATTTTTTTTTTCTACAACTGCTGTGTCCTGTTTCCTCACGAGGATCCCAAATATCAACTATTATTAGAGAAACAGTCCCAGATGAAGGTGCTCCTGCAGCCTGGATCCAGGTAGAACAGAAAGCAAGCTCATCCCTACAACCAGATGCCAGAGCTAGCCTTAGCATGAGGCTTTGCCTTTGGTTTATGCCAAAAAACTTGCTGCCCCTCTCAGCATTACTCCTTCCCACTGAAGCACATTTTGGTTTTGTTTACTTGGATTGATTCCTATCCAGTTAAATCACTTCACTTTCAGTCTTTCACTGAAGACACAACCTTTCTCTTTAAGTTAAAAAATCCAATAAAAAAATTACATTTCAGTCCATCTTTCCCTGCAAAATTGATGAGCTCAGAGTCAGAGCCATGAAATCCCAGATCTTGTCACACTCTTTATACTGATATTTGTAGTTTCTCTTCCTCTTGCACCAGTTTAAGATCTGCCTCCCACAGTGGAGTTGAACTTGAGCAGAATTTGGGGACAGTAACTGTCTCTGTGATGGCTAGAAAAGTTAGGAAGAAGAAAACAGAGCTCTTACTGAATATTTCGCAGTCAGAAATATTCAGCACTCATGCAACCCTCCAAGAAACTTAGTAGAAATATTCAGACCTAGGAAGATTAAATAAGATTATCCAAAGATATCCCCTTGTGTAACCTACCTGCTGCCTTCTGCAGTTGTCTTTCTGGGATCAGCATCCTCACGCTGTCTTTCCAATACCTCTCCTCCTCTGTTGCCAGAAACTTTGTATGTATGCCAAGATTCAGTTCCTCTGGAGCCAGAAATGTTGGATGTACACCACACTTCTCCTCTGGAGCCAGAACCACTGGGTGTATCCCACACACCTCCTTTGCTGGAGCCAGAAATATGAGGTGTATCCGGCACTTCTGATTTTCTGTGACCAAAAACATTGGTCATAACCCACATTTTTCTTTTGCTGGAGCCAGAAACCTTTCGTCTGTTCATGCAGCAGCAAAAAAAGTTTGCTGAAATGTGTGGGCAGCACTGAGGACTGTCGATGCTGCTGGGAGTGCAGAAAGCTCCTGATAAGACCGTTCCCTAACAAAGGCACTTTGCTGCTACAAAAAGCCCTGCGTCTCTACAGGAAAACGCACAATTTACAGGATGTCTAGAGTCACATCTGTCTCCAGCCAGTAAAATCAGGGGAGATTGCCCTTCCCTCTGCAATATCAGACCTTTCAGTTTCGTTTCAGTCCAGTCCCCGTTCATGCCTCTCTGCTCCCAGAGCTGCACGCCTCTGCAGTGGCCATGGCCAGCCAGTCGCTCTTCATCGTTGCTATAGATTTTGGCACATCCTACAGCGGGTACTGTTTTTCTCTTGCTTCAGGTACAGACCAGATCCGCCAGGTTTACTGGGGAGCAGAGCACGGGTTAAAGACCCCAAAGACGCCTACGAGCATCTTGTTCAACCAAGAGCAGGAGTTCGAATATTTTGGTTATGATGCTGTGATGAAGTACAAGAGCCTGCCCTCCAGCCAAGCTGACAGCTGGTACTTCTTCCAGAACTTCAAGATGCAGCTCTACAACACGGTAGGTGGAAGAATTACTACCAGTGGGGGTCGGGGCTGTTCATTTATTTGAGGTGTGGGGGGTTAGAGAATCCATGAAGAGGGCTGAGTAAGTCTGGTTGATGAGAATTAATAAATGCTAGTCAGAGAGTATTTTGATGAACAAAAGAAGAAGTTTGGGTTTTTTTAATTGCCAAAAGCTTCCCAAACCCTTCCTTTATGATGTTTTTTGTCTAAAGACAATATACGTGACTGCATACATGGGTGAAGGCAAATACCTGTTCCTAATAAAAAGCTGCCCTGGAGCTTGACAGAGAAACTGGTCTCCCTCTGGGACTCCCTACCTTAGTCCTCAACAAGAAATACGGATCAAGTGAAATTTCCTGTAATTCCAAGGGGATGGGCAGTCTCGGGATGACCTAAAATCTCATTCCATGTCACACAGCTCCCCCTAGCGTGCCTCTCTTTCCCTTGAAATGTTATGCTGAAGCTAACGACAGGATGTCCAGCCGTCCTTGAAGCCAGCAGTGGCTTTAACAAATTTCCCTCTGAGGCTCTGTGTTGGTTTAGAATATTTCACAGCTTTATCTGTATTTGCTTGTTCAGCCAAACACCGGGCTACCTTAGGGCCTTCCTGTCTGTGCTCCAGGGTCCCACAGGGCCTCTCAAGCATAGAATAAGCCAGAGTACAAGGCCAGTCCCAGAAAAAGCCTCAGGTCCTCTCTTTGGTGGATGGGAGGCCTCCTTGAAGATTTTTCTCCCCAGGACAGCTGGGAATGATGTGGTCTGTCACAATGTCACCTCTGGAGTGGTTGGTTCTTATTCACTTTCAGCAGGGGCTGGAGAGGTTTTAGTTCAGAACTATTTCTCTGCATCTGAGGAGCAAATGGTGAAGAAAAAATTCATTACAGAATCACTCCCCACTGGGTCTTCAGGAATCTATAGGATCTAATGGGTCTTTACAAAATTTGGCCTAGGAGAAACAGCTGAATTATCAACTACACTGACATTTTGCCTACTGAATCACAGGTGTGGTGGGTATGCAGTTTGGTAGCTGACCTGTGCCATTTAGACTCAGCCACAGTAGTGAAGCCAGTGTTGGGAGTTTGGTCTGGAGACAGGGGTGTCTGGGTGCCTTATGTAGCACAGTGCTTGGTGTGAAGGGGACAGGTCTCATACTGACACTGCACCGTGTGACCCTGGACTTTTTTGGTTTTTGGTAGAATGTCACAGCTGGCATGAAGCTGAAAGCCACCAATGGAAAGTTCCTTCCTGCCTTGACAGTCTTTTCCGAAAGCCTGCGCTTCCTGAAGGAGCATGCTCTGAACACCATCAAAGAGGCCTCTTTCCAAACTGTCTACGACGAGGAGGAGATCACCTGGGTCATTACTGTCCCGGCCATATGGAGCGCTGCTGCCAAGCAGTTCATGCGTCTGGCAGCAAAAGAGGTGAAAGCAGGGGTTACCCCATTTCCACAAAATACCTTTGGAGCTTTCTTTGCCCAACTGAGCCACAGGAGCTCCTCAATATGTAAACAACTTGTATTTCAAATATCAGTCCATTGGGCGGAGAAATCTTCCACATTGAGGGTGGTGAGGGAGAGGAAGTCCCCAAATGGCAGTACAACAGCTCTGCCCTCTCTCCCCACCGCCGGGTAGAAATGAGCCCCACAGAGATCATCAGTGCAAGAGCCACCACCCCTGCATGAGCTGCTAGGGTGAAAAGAGTCTCCCTAGCAGGTGAAGTTCATGCAGCAGTAGTCTCACCCCCTTTCCTTGACCTGACTCCTCTCTTTTGTGATTTTAGGCAGGAATTATCTCTGACATGCTCTCTAGGAACCTGATCATTGCCTTGGAGCCAGAAGCTGCATCGCTGTGGTGCAAGCAGCTTCCACATGAAGGGTTTATGGCAGACAGTAGTGACAAGAAGAAGTTTGAAGACTCCCCTGGGATCCAGTATATTGTTGTTGACTGTGGAGGTAAAATTTTCCCTGTTCAACAGGTACCATCTTTGCTGGGCATGGTGCATGGCTACTTCACAGTAGGTGAAGGTCCCAGAGCTTGGACTCCACTGCTGTGCTTGCAGTGGTTTTTCTAAATGTTATTTCTCACCTAATGAGATCCTGTGAGCAGGCACAAATATAGGAGGGAAGAACAGGGTTGTGTCTCACACTGCAGTGCTCTTCAGGCCAGACAGTCACAACACGAGGCCCTGCCCTCGCACCGGATCAGCCGGCACGGTGTCCCAGCATCAGCCACCGGCTCTTGTGTAGCCTGAGCTCACAGCCTCCTCTCCAGAAGCAGATGTAGTTAGTGCCCAGTGAAGTGACCAAAGAGAACAGCTAGCAGGCACTGGAGAGTAAATCATTAGGAATATTTGATGAAGCACTTTGCAGTAATTTCTCAAGATTCCTCAGGTTTTTTGGTGTGATGTGAATTTTCTGCCAAGAGCAGTCCGGTGGCTGCGAACAAATACCAAAAAGGCATCAAGAGGACCAAAAGTTCCTGAGAGTCTTCTCACCACTGCTCAGGAGTCAACCACCTATGTGAGGAGCCAGGCTCGCTTTGTGATCAGACAGGAGATTGGCTTGTTCAGTGAGCAAGCTGGAGCATCCAGCTCTTATCAGAAATAACTGTAGGAGCCTCATGAGACCAGGCTTTTAAACAAAAGTGCAGAAATTTAAGAAATCTAGAGAAATCCAGGCGATAGCAGAAGAGTGAGGATGAGGAAAGAAAGCAGCAGAAAAGCACATCTGTGAATCGGGAATTCAGAAGATAAGATCAAATTCCATGGAAACTTGTGTACTTTAAAGCAAACAGCACAATTAATTTGAGTCTCTTTCTCTGTGTGTGTGTTTGCACGTGTAGGTGGCACCATAGACATCACAGTTCATGAGATCCAAAAAAACCATTACCTCAAGGAGCTACATAAGGCAACTGGAGGTGGATGGGGAGGCAACAGAGTGGATGAAAACTTCACCAATTTCCTCAAGGAAATATTCAATGATGGCGTATGGGATGAATATGTGAAGAAGCACCCTACTGAATTACAAAATATGATGTACAACTTCAGCCTGCAGAAATGCTCTTCTAGCAGGGAAGCAGTCTACATACATTGCTACTACAACCTGACCAGAGTGGCAGAGTCCAAGAAGGACATCTCCCAGTTCTTTGAAAATGCAGCAGGAGCTGTGTGGTGTGATGGGACAATCATGATTACATATGAGAAAATGAAAAGCTTGTTTGACTACAGTATCAACAATATCATTTTTGCTTTGAGGGAAATTCTTTGCAGACCTGAGATGGACAAAGTCCAGTACATTTTACTTGTGGGAGGTTTTGCATGCAGCATCATCTTGCGAGATGCAGTCAGGGAAGCCTTTAGCAGCAAGTATCACATCCTTTGTCCCATGGAGGCCCAGGCAGCCATTGCAAAAGGGGCTGTTTTATTTGGAGTTAATCCTCACATCATTACCTCAAGAATCAGCTGTAGGACATATGGCTTAGGAGTTTGTGAGAAATTTGATGATGCTGTCCATGATGCCTGTAAACGGAGGGTCACAAAAGCTGGTGACTATATTTATTGCACAGATGTCTTCCAGAAACTGGTGGAAATTGGCGAGTCAGTGAACATACACGAGGCTGCCCACTATGATTTCTTTCCAATAGAACCAGATCAAACAAAGGTAAAATTTGCATTCTATTGTACAAAAAAACAGAATGCTCAGTACGTGGATGAGGAAGGGATGGAACTGCTTGGCTTCTGTGTAGTGCCATCGCCAGACACATGGCTGGGGTTAAAACGCAGGCTGAAGGTGAAGATTCAGTTTGGGCTCACTGAATTTAAAGCCACATGTACTGATGTTACTTCCCGAAAAAGTCGGACCATTATAATGGATTTTTTATCTTATAATTACTCATCATATTGAACAGATCTTAGATGCCTTTTCCAACCATTATGATTCTAACAATTCTATGACTTCTACAATAGAGGAGACAATTGGACCAATAAGTCCATCTTTCAACTTTCCATTTACACAGGAAAACTATTAGTCTGATTCTCTGGTTCCTTCCATTCCTCACAAACCACCCTTTCAGTCCAACACCTCATTTTCTCTTGTATCTGACAGCAGGTTTTCCTGCTGCTTTATCTCATGCCCTTTTAGCTTGCATCTCTGAAAACAATAGTTCATACCACCAACACAATCATCTCTGACCTACTTGTGTTTGATGGAAAGCCTTTGGACTGGTGTCTAACTTCCACATAAAGCAGCCCATAGCTGTTTATTTTAGCCTGATGTCTTCTTGCAGCTACATCTTCTCTTTCTCTGACGTCAGGTCACTTTATCTGGAGCCCTGATAAAGGAGTCCTTTATTCTGCTGGGGGTGATATTCAGTGGAATTCTGTTTTCTTCAGAATATAATTTATATAAACTCTATGTAGTTAAAGCTCCAGTGTCCCAGACAAGGGAGTTCAGTAAACCAGTCTCGGGGCTGGTGGCCAAAACCTGTGGGAGTCCTGTTTCTATTAAATGACTGGGTGGTTCAATCTCATCTATAAATGTCAGATTGTAACATTACAGATATGAATGGTGCATATGCTGCTGCCTGATGCCTCTGTCCAGCCCTGGTACTCTGCATCTCTGATTTAGGCATGATATTTTCTTTATCTTCAAAAGCTCATCTTTTTCCTCCCTCCTGCAGCACCTGTGCAAAAGTTGAGCAGTGTGAAGGCTTCATGAGCCTAAATTTGTCCACGAAAAGGATGCAGTCCTGCAGTGTGCTGGGTCTGGCTGAAGTGGAGTTAACTTTCTTCATAGCAACCCTTATGCTGGTGTGTGGTTTGGGTCCAGAATGATGCTGATAGCACACTGATGGTTCGGGGTGGGCTGGGGTTTGTGGAGTTGGCTTTCTTCCCCTTTACTAAGGATGGAAAGTTTCTCTGCTGAACACCAGCCTCCACCAATGCCAATTCTTGGTTGGCTGGATACAGTGCAATAAAACTCAGCATTGTTGTCCTTATTAGTTGAATGATCATGTTAGAGTCACTGCTGGCCATGTACTGACTGTTGTTAACCATGAGAGCAGCATTCAGAGGACTAACCTGCATATATGCTATGCCCTGTGATATATAAAAGTGAAATGATTTTGAAATTTTAAATGTTAAATTTAAAATGTTTATGCACGCAATAAAAATATTCACAACAGACACCTGTGTACATTTCTACCAGGTCAGGTGGTACCACTCTGAACACTTCATAAGGGCTGCTCTGGGGGCTAGGTCCCAAGAAGCTGAGTAATCCTGCTTTTTTCTTACTCTTTGCATTTGGTATTTTCACCAGTGGAAAGCCCAACACCTGAGCTCACCAAGGCCCTGGAATGGGAAGAGAAGTACGGTCTGGGACAGTGGCAGTGGGGAAAGCCTTTCCCACCCATGTGCTAGGTGGGCTTTGGGATTCAGACATTGACACCAACAGTCGTGACTGCAGCTCCTAGTTTTGCTTGTTTTGATGAGCTGATTTTGTTGATAACCTCAGACACTGAGCAAGGGCAGATGAAGGTGTTTGTCCTTTCTGTGAAAGCAGCACTGAGTGCCAGGGTCCCTGAAAGCATCCCTGAAACCTGGCAATATGGAGGGCTCTACCCTCAGCCTGACACCCCCATGGGTGTTGGGAAAATAGGAGTTACAGCTGCAGAGCCCCTGGCAGCCATCCTCTGAAACAGGTGTGTCTGCTGAGCTGGGGATCAACCCCGCTGAACCACAAATAGGGCGTTTATGCTAAAAATCACAGATGCCCAAGTTTCAAGGATAAGAAAAGACACTGAGGTTTGCAGTGCCTGTAACCAGGACACCAATGAGTTCTAGAGGTGGGATGGCTGCTGGATCCTAAATAGCTGGGAGAGTAGAAGGCGCCACCCATTTCTGTGGCTGGATCTTGCCAGCTGACTTCTGCCTAAAGCACGTGATATCTTGGAAACTGAGAGAAAGCAACCCCCACTCTGCCGTACTGACACCACTTCCTGGCAGGGAAGTGGGAGGCACATCCTCTTCTCCCCCAGCTGGGGGTAGAGAGAGGAACAGCTTTGTCACAAGCCCAAACACCATGGCTATGCTTTCTGCTCCAGATTTCCCAGCGCCATCTGGCTCGCTCTGCTTGCTTGATGTCAGAGGAAATTAAAGATTCACAAAAAGTTCCCAGTAACTATAAGTTAGCCTTGAAACCATGACAGTGGGGTGCTGGAGCAATGGAACCATGAAGAGACCCTAGGAACAGAATGCTATAAATCCTTATGTCCTTGACAGGTAATGGTTCAAACAGATTCAAGCAGAAACTGCAACAGAGGTTTAACAAAATAAAATTAAACAATAACTTAGCAACAGATGTAAAGACAACCTCAAGTTACCTTAGAAAATTATAAAGTTAAACAACACATCCCCAGGGGAATTGTTATGTGGAAATGAACTGGACTGAGATCAGCACATGCACATAAAAAATTTTGTTACTCAAGCACAAGTGACCAATCTCCTGTTTCTGCATGATTTGTTTTTGGTTACCTTTTTGTAAAAAGGACTCTGCTTGTTTTCCAAACGGTTGGAAGAGGCCTGGCCTGGCCTGGCACCCTATTCTTCAGGTTTGTAATAAAATCATGTCTCGACTCAACGTGTTGATTTGCTCTTGCACACAAGGATTCATTTCTCTAGGGATAACATCCAGAGGAGCTTCACCCCCGTTAGAAAATATGTCTTTTCATGCAATAGAAATTACACTTGAGAGGATTAACTTCCTTTGGCATGCTAAGCAAAACAAACCACAGGAGGGGAAAAATAAATAAACCAAGCACTCATCCTCTTTCTCACATGTGGGGAGGTATCAGCAATGACTTCATGATTAAACAGCACATTTTTCATAGCTTTTCAATTTCCAGGCCAAAATAAATGGGTTTCTAAAGTTTTTTTTTTCAATTGCTAGAGATTGCTGAGATGTAGCATAAACGTATATAACCCTGTTAGAGATGTCAAAACTTTATGAGGGATTATTGTGTTCATCCTACAAGGACTTGGCAAATCATGCAAGATGGAAATAGAAGATAATTTTCCAAAGCAGTAAAAGTAACACCAGAGGATGGAAGAACAGAAAAGCATGTCACAGAGAGAGCACGGTGACGTGCTTGAGGGAAGATGTCATTGCTTTGTCTGGTCAGGGATTGCCCTGTGCTGCTGACACCTGGCTTGGTCACAGACAAAATTGTCACACTGTGCCCCAGAACTGGGCCCACCAACTAGGATTAGTGTGCCTCCATGGAAATGTGAAAGAAAAGGCAGGGAAGACTGACAAGGGAGAGACGAGTTCAGGGCAGGTACAGTATCCAGCAGGATGATGACCAGTGGAAGAGCCCATGCTGGAGCAGTTGAGTAGGACACAAGGAGCAGCAAGAGCAAGGGACTCCCACACACCAGCCCCAGCTCCTGCACCACCCATGGTCTCACCAAAAGGTCTGATTGTAACCTGCAGCATGGGGTGAGCAAACAGGACAGGGGGAAGTGAGGCATCTAAGTGTTGGTTGGCTGGTTTGTTACTTGGCAATAAAGTGATTGGAATGAAATTTCTCAACTCAAAATAGGTATTTTTTGGCCCATGACAGGATGTCTGACTATACATCAAGGGATGGAGCATGTTCATACTGCAGAGTCCCAGAGGAGAATGGGGGAGAGCGGGGCAGAAGTCTACTAGGGAATCATAAAATGTTTTGGATTGGGAGGGACTTCAAAGATCATCTAGTTCCAACCCCTCTGCCATGGGCAGGGAC
The DNA here is from genome assembly GCF_963513975.1 of Fringilla coelebs. Classification (NCBI taxonomy): domain Eukaryota; kingdom Metazoa; phylum Chordata; class Aves; order Passeriformes; family Fringillidae; genus Fringilla; species Fringilla coelebs. The sequence continues at coordinate 48,038,341 of NC_140033.1, read as the reverse complement.
ACCTTCCACTAGACCAAGTAGCTCAAAGGCCTATCTAGCCTGGCCTTGAACTCTTCCAGGGATGGGGCACCTACAACTGCTTTGCAGCTTTCTACCAGACTGCTCTTTGCTGTCTGGTAAAAAGGGAGAGGAAACAGATTTCAGTGAGGTCATTTGAGGCCTCCCTTAGCAGCAGTGGGACACAACCCCATCAAGACCAGTCAGTCTCTGTGAGTTTGCATCCAGCACTTTCCTTCTGCCCTGGGGTATCAGGCTGGTTTTTCTTGACATGCTGCATATTTTCCCCTCACACCTGTTCCTTCCCTCCTCTAAACCATCCCAAACAATATGAGGTTTTGTCTGCCCTCAGCATCCAGCAGCAGTTTCCCAAGCCCCTTAGCCCTTATTTTGCGTGTGTGCCCTGGACTTAACCAGAACATTCCTGCCAGAGGTTAAGCCCAGGCATTGCATGGATAATCCTTGAAAACTTTTTGCCTCCAGTTCCAAGTGACTGTGACTGTAACAAGTCCAGAGATGCTGTCTGCAGCTCCACTCTGGCCCTTCTTCCACCCCTTGTCTCTCTCCCAGGCAGTCAGAGCTCAGAGACAGGAGGAGGTCCCAGCTGCAAGCCAAGAGGGTTAGGAAAGTGAAATGCCTCTGCTCCTGGCTGTGCTGCACCCTTTACCTCCAGTGCTAAAATGAAGTGGCTTTGCAGGGCACTATGGCCATGGGTGCTGTGCCACGCTGCCATCACCATCGCTGCAACGCTGTCATTTTGGGCTGGTGAAGCCTCCCACCCTCATGGGACCAAGGCTGGGAGCAGCTGTGGGGTGAGCCCCTGTAAAACCAGAGAGCTGAAGGGAAAGCAGAGACCGTGGCATGAAGGCAGGACTGGAGAGAGTTGCTGGACTAGAAACAGGATCTTTGACTGAAAGACCAAAGAGTGCCAGGGAGAGGGGATGGCAGGGCACCACAGTGCCCTCAGCACAGCAGCACTCTTGGGAGAAAACCAGGAAAATTAGTGCTCAGGCAAGGATCGCCTTCAGGAAAAGGAGCCAAGCACTGGCTTTGGCAGGGGTGAGAGGGGAAGAGAATTAATCTTTTTTTTCCCCCACTGAAAACTGCCTTTTTTCCCTTCTCTCCTCAGACAGTGAGACCTTTGCTTTGGCACCTGACCTATGACTACAGGGCTAGTCCTCCTCCTCATGTGGTCGGTTTCTTTCCTGATTAAAAGTGATTAGGTAGCTCTAAAGCCTGCAGAAATGTTACTGAAGGTAACAGAGACAAAGAGACCCTTCAAGATCTCTTAAATCCCCAGGGCAGTATTTAGAGAGCCCTGAGGAGAGAACTGGAGCAGAAGGACCCTGCAGGACCTCCCTGTCCTTCTCCCTCCTGCTGCACTCTCTGTTTCCAGCATCTTCTCCACCATGTCACTTTCTGAAGCAGAGGTGCAAAGTGCTCGTGGTGCCTGGGAGAAGATATATGTGGATGCTGAGGACAATGGGACAGCTGTGCTGGTCAGGTAAGGAAAGAGCCCATCCAGCTGTTGCCCTGGAGGGGTGAAGGAGGAACAGCAAGGATGGAGTACTGCCTAGGAGCATGTCATGATGTTTTTCATGCAGCCCTTGCTGGGAAGAGGAGCAATCCACACAAGGAAAAATACAAAGAAAGGGGTAGGGGGATGGGAAAAGAAGAAGAGACAAGAACAAATTTGGTATGAAAGAGAATGGGAACAAAACATGGGTGTTATTTCCCTCTTCCTCTTTACCTCTAAACTGTTTTAATGCTTTTTTAAAACTCAGTATTTTACTTTGGATTCTCCTTCAGCCTCAGTTCATCTGTTCCACTGGATTATAGCCTTTCTGCGGACTTTCCTCTCTTAGTTTCCATCCTGTTTCCCTCTCTTCTGTTCACCTTTCACATATTCCACTCTCATCTGGGACTTACATCACCTCCATAAGCATGGATCAGTTCAAATACTCCTTCTAGTTATCAGACATTTACCCCTCCCTCCAGCTTTCTTGTATATCACACCTTGTGCCTGGATTACCCTCCTGAAGCCTTACATGCTGCTCTTTCCTTCTGCAGGCGACACAGTCTGAGCACAGTTAGGATCAGAAATGCAGCCATAAAATGTTAGTACAATCCAGTAGCTCGCCTCCCTGGGCTAATTTACTCTAGAAGCTTTTGTTTTAGTGTCCTACAGCCCCAGGCCTGCCTATAGAGAACGTCAAGGCTTCCCATGACAAGAGAGACATGGCCATAATGGAAAGAGTCCATCCAACAAAGGGCCAAGATGATGATGAGGAGACTCTCTCTGATAAAGAAAGGCAGAGAAAGCTCTGACTGCTCAGCCTGAAGAAGAGAAAGCTCAGGGGAATCTTGTGAATGTGTACATAAAAACCTGAAGGGAGAGTGCAAAGAAGGCAGAGACAGGCTCGTCTCTATGGAGCCACGAGACAGGACCAGAGTCAATGGGCCTAAAGTGAAACACTGGAGGTTCTCTTGAACATCAGGAAACTTTTTTTTTTTTTTCACTTCTGAGTGCAACTGAGCACTGGCACAAATTGCGCAAAGCTGTTGAGTCTCCCTACATGGAGATACTCAAAAGCCATCTGACCATGGTCCTGGGCAACTGGCTTGACCAGTGGTATTGACCCAGATGACCTCCAGAGGTTCCTTCAAGCCCAACCATTTTGTGACTCTGTGAAATGCAATGTGGAATTTGCTATGGATATTGCAGGTGGATAACCAGGTTACCCAGAGGAGTAAACTGCTTTTTTTAAAAGAGTTTGGCCAAGATGACTGTAATTGATCAACGGTAATTTCAAACGCACTGAATTATGTTACTTTTGAATAAATGGAATTAGCAGTACCTCATACTCAAACAACAATCCATCACAGGCAGTAAGAAAGCTTTGCAGTGGACTGTAGGAAGGGATTAATTAACAAAACCAATAGTAGGGCTTCTCTATGAAAACACCCATCAGTATCACAGGGGTCGTATCTGCTGTCCAGAACATCTTTGAGAATATTAAACTGTCACAGTCACCCTATGTGAATGTGCTGCCACTTCTTTGTGAAAGTAACACAGAGAAAATATTATCTTTAGAAGGAGTGGAGTAAGTTCATTATAGGTTTTAAGGTGGAATGAACAAAGGAAATGCCCTGGGGAGAGGCAAGGGAGAGAGGACCAGCTGCTATGTGCATGGGAATTATGCACAGGTACAAAAGGCAAAGGAGAAACAAGGAATGCAGAAGTGTCTGTTCTAATAAAGAGAAGGAGAAAAGGGACATAAATGTGGAAGGCAAGGCCTGGAATGTGTGGCTATGTCTGCACTGACACCTTGGTCCACAAGTCAGGATGTCTCTCATTCCTCAACAGGATGTTTACTGAGCACCCAGACACCAAGTCCTACTTCACACATTTCAAAGGCATGGACTCTGCCGAAGAGATGAAGCAGTCAGATCAAGTCAGGGGCCATGGTAAGAAGGTTTTCAGTGCCATCAACGACATGGTGCAACACCTGGACAACTCTGAGGCTTTTCTTGGGATAGTGACCCCACTTGGCAAGAAACATGCCACCCAGCTGAAGATTGACCCCAAAAACTTTAGGGTGAGTGAGCAGCCCTCTTCCCAAAGGGTGTAATTGTGAGGAGGGCATGATTTCCCCTCTGAGGGGTAGAACTGAGGAACATAGGCTTTGTATGTTGGAATACATATATATGCCTCAGAGAACGGAGGTGGTGGAAGGTGAGGAGGTTGGTGGTGGAAGATGGCAGGAGTGAGAGATCTGGCACTGGTGGGAAGATGGCTGGACAGCAGATGTGGTGCAGGCAGGTGATGTGGTGGGAGCTGCACAGCTGCCCATGAGCTGTAGAGGGTTTTCTCAGAGCAATACCATTCCCACACCTGCCATTTAATAACATGATACAGAAAAGCACTTTAACACTGGACTTCAGTCCCTGATGTATTTTTTATCTTGTAACAGGAGCTGAGCTTTTCCAGGACAACTAAACCAGCTGTTATTCAGGAACAATGACAACAGCAGTGTCATAATTAAACAAACTCAAATAATAAATACAGGATCAAATTACTTGCCCAGATCCACCTAAGGTCACTAGCAGAGTGCCTTTATAACTATTTTGTCTGCCTTACACAGCAAAAAGAGGCACTTTCTGGCAAAGATTATTTCCAAATGAAGGTGATTTCAAAAGCAGTGGGCCCAATTTTCAATGAGTGGGAAAATAAGGGATGATTTCTGGCGGAAAATACTTTTTCAGGGTAAAAATGCACACAAAACAATAAATGCTGTACAGGAAAGCAGTTGGCATTTCAAAATATACCACCTACCTTACTGCAAAAACTCTGCTACAGAGTGCTGGATAGCTAACGAGCAGGAAAGGTCAAGGAAAAACTTAGCCCCCAAGCCATGTATTCCATGGATGTCCAACAAAGGGCTCATCGTGGCCTCTAAATATTTGGGACAGTCCCCTGCCTGGAGAAGGATTGCAGTGGATGGATGAAGCACATCAGTCCTATACAACCATCCTTAAGTGATAGGTGCAGTCCACATTAAGTAGGGTAGTTAAAAACACCAGGAGCAGTTTTTTTGTGAATTCTCTAATGCAGCTTATTTTCCATGCCCTGTTACAAGCTCTGCAAGTCATGTGCTCTGAGTTGTTCTTGTACCTCTTTCTGCCCTCCAAGAATCCCAGCTAAAGATATGTAGGTTATGCCTCTAATATGGAGAAAAGTTCACACTGGCTGTTTCTTCCCTTCTCCTTGTTTAGATTATCTGTGACATTATCTTACAACTGATGGAGGAGAAATTTGGCGGAGACTGCAAAGCTTCCTTTGAGAAGGTGACCAATGAAATCTGTACCCACCTGAACAATATCTACAAAGAGGAGGGTTGGTGAGGATGTGCACCTCCAGGCTCTTCAAACGACTCACCAGCACTGATTTGCTGCTTTTGGGCCCCCAGCCACAGCTGGAAAAATTAAAATTTAAAAATAAAAAAAAGCAAGAAAAAAGGCTTATACAATATAGAATATCAATGTCAATAATTTCCTTAGCAAACTGAGTTTCTACAGCTAAACAAAACCCGCAGATACATCAAAGTCAACCAAGAAATCCTGATACGCTTTGCAGCTTGTTTCAGGTGGGTTCCTCTGGCCACCATCTTTGAAGACTACTTTTTAAGATGGTGACTTTAAGCTTTCTATTCCTAAAAGAAAGACTTCCTCCTGCCAGCAGCACCATCAGCTCTTTGGCTCCCCTACCACCGCTCTATCCCCAAGAATGACAGGAAGGAGACCATTTTGAAGCATCTCCAGATTCTTGGCAGAGGTCATTATTTAAGAGGCCTGAGTTTTGTTTTGTGTTTGAACTTAAACAAAGGGGGAAGTGATGTATGAAAATGACCAGCATCTGGGAGAGACATGAGGAAAGTCCCATCTTGCATGAGCCAGGAGATGCATCCAACCTTGGTTTCTCAGAGCCGCTTTCAGCACAAGGGATGACAACACTGAGTGTGGTCACCACTGGACCCCTCTAGGCAGGGATGAACATCTCCAGGTGTGGATTTCACCATGTTACTCCCAGGAAATTACTTGGGTTGAGTTCCCACATGAAGCAAGAGTAGAGCTCACTGGCTCTTGTGCACTCAAAATGCACCCAGCTGATGGAGGCTGCTGCTTTGCTGTGTGGGCAGCACAGGGGCCTCAGCCTGGCACGGGACTTGTTCTGTCCAATCACAGAGCCTGAGCCTCCCTTCAGTGCTAACTGGGTCCTGAACTATTCAGTTGCTTTTCTTTGTATTCCTTCGACTTGGTGAAATAATCAGCTAATAACTGCAAATAACCACATGCTGGTTTGCTTCAGTGTAATGCAATAAGCCCAGAGAAAGCACATGTACCCTCTCATTGCTTCACAGAAAAGGTGATGTGCAGCAGTGGCAGCTGGTTTCAGTGCACATTTACTGGTGGTACTGGGGGATTTCCAAAACCAGCTCAAGCTCCCACCCAGGCACTCATTACACTTGTGGCAGTCAGGCTTCTCATGGGTTTCACTTAACCATGATTCAAGAGTTTTGTAAACAAGTAAAAATGCAGAGGTTTCCTTCATTTAACATGTAGCTTTCATCACCCACTGCATTTGGCAAAGGATGCTACATCTCGAAGTCCAGAAGAGGAACTCTAGCCAGAGGGGAAGATGGGGCAGGCTGCTTTATTTGCTTCAGTTTTCTGTTCAGCTCGGGGAGAAAGGGAAGCATATTGCACAGCATTGGCAAGGACTGTAAAACAAGAGCAAGAGGTTCAAAAAACTATTTATAGTCTCAAATCCCTCTGAAGGAGCACAAGTAGTTAAAGCTCAGAAAAGAGGTGGTGGCAGTTCTTTACTCCCATTACTCTGCCGCAAACCAGTTTGAGCTTCAGAAGATTTGAAGGCAAGCCATTAGAAAACTTACAGTGGTTACAATGCAAAGTCCCCACCCACTTACCACCTCCCAGAGATGGAGACAGAGGCTCCAGCCTGGCTGAGGGTGCCTGAGGGCCAGAGCTGTAAAAGTGCCTTCTTTGCAGCCTCTCTGAGCCAGCACCTGGAACATTTCTAACTCTTGTGCACTTAAATGAGCATCACCATCAATACTTTACCACAGTCAGCACTTGTCAGATAGTTTCAGCCTGGGAAAGGGCTGTACAGCTAAGGCAGCTCCTGCTGCTCTCAGGCCCTTTGTGACCTTGCTGGTGTCCAGCCCTGCTTTGCTGCTAATTAATCCTGCTTTTCTGATGGTGCATCTCCTAGAACTCTGCTTGCCTGCAGTGCCCTGGCAGCACCACTGAGCCTAGGGAAAGGGATTTGGGACTGCAGTTTCCCCAGCAACAGGAACTGAAAAGCTAGAGCCAGGAGAGGTAGGTCATGAGAGAACTTTCTAATTGCCCACCGACTCCATTACATGCCCACAGAGGGGAAAGCAGGGAAAGCCAGGACTGGAAGCAAACATTTCTTCCTCTTTCCTTGTATTTCCAGCTGCTGATACAATTCCTGCCCAGTAGTCTGCTGCTTCCCAGTTTGGCAAACTGCAGGGAAAAACAGATTTCAGGTCTTACTGAAAAGAATAAATAATTATGTAAGTAGTAACAGGGCAAAAATTTATTAAGCAAGTGGAAAAAATTGATCAAAGCAAAAAAATAAAGATCAAGATCATGCAGGACTGGATGAAGAGTGCGTTAATGTTTTTTATAAGCCCCTACTGCCTTGGAATAAAGGAAAATGATACTGAGGAAGGTGGCATGTGAAATGTGGGACAGAGAACAGTAAACTGGAGGGGTTATCAGGTGCTGCATGCCCCTACACAACACTGCACACTGCCATTGCCTCTGAAGCGTGGCTCAGTCTGCATTCATACTTAGTTTGATGCTGACTGCAACCCCCATCTTGTGTGTCCCTACAGCTAGACCAATCTCCTTGGATGTAGCCACCCATGCCCTTGGCTGCCTTGCACTGCCCCCTGGGGTCTGAAGTCTTGCTACCATTCTCTCTTCAGATAATCCCTGCTTCAAGGCCATTTAACATTTGCTCAATCATCACTTTGCACTGGCTTAGAGAGCTGGTTTACCTATTTCCTCCCATTGCCCCTGGGGATGGGTGGTGCAAGATAGGCTGGACAGAGAGAGGGGCCTCCAGGTAAGGGCAATCAATGAAGTGACAGGATGGTAACTCCCAGATTCAACAGCTGAGGGAAGGCAAAGGGACAGAGGAACAGCCTCCTGTGGCAGCTCCACTGGCAAGTCTTATGTTGGGTAAGGGGATACAGTGGCACTAGGCCAAGCACTTCTGCTTGGAAATGTCACCGTTTACTGTGTGGTTCCTCCTGCTGCAATGGGAAAAGCAACACACAGGCTGTGGTGGCACTGAGCCAGACTGCCCAGGGAGGTGGCTGAGTTGCCATCCATGGGGGTACTCAGAAGGCAGGAAGATGGGGCACTTGGGGACATGGTTTAGTGGTGGGCTGGGCAGTGCTGGTTAATGGGTGGGTCCGATGTTCTTGATGGGCTTTTTCAAGGTAACCAATTCTACCATTCCATGTTCTCATTTCTGGTAATGTGCCATTCTCCAGTTCCTTAGCATCTTAACCTTTTTGTTTTGCACTCCCTGACTAATCTGGACTGATTATGAGATATGGGAATGATGCCCTGCAGGTTCACTGCAGTTCAAACACTTTAAATCAGTTAAGTAACTTACTTTTTCTGCTCATTTTGTACGTCTTCAGTTTGAGAAAAAGTGCTATGGAGCTACAACTGCATCAGCAAAATTTCCAGTCTCAAAAGCTGATGCTCAGCTACAGCAACCCCTAGGTTCCCTCAAGAGCTCCATTTCACAATCTACTTAACCATGAAGACTAAGGTCAGTCCATACCACGCTTCAGCTGTCCAGCAGGAAATTTACAGGTGATGAATACCTAAGTTTTGCACTCCTGGAAATTAAGGTGATTGGGTTCTGATGAGTGGAAGATCCATATTTAGGCACAACTCTCCTCTTCTGATAGATGCTCCAAATCTTTTGCATCCTAAGTGTGTTTCATCAGTCATCTTAATTTTTTCTTCCCATCTGCACTTCAGTCCTGTATTTCCACAAATTCAGATTATTTTATGAGGGAATCAGAGATACCTTCTTGATTAACATTTAGTGTGGTACTTCCTCTACATAAGGGAAGGCCCAAACACAATCCTCCTCTTGTAATTAAATTTAAAAACCATTTGTAAAATGGATGGCATATTAACCAGAATTTGCTAGTGTGGAGTCTAGGCACTGTTTTGTCACAGTATGCAGGTTTCACCCACCCTCCCTTCCTCCCCCTTTTTACAATACAAAATTTCTAGTTGCTGGCTGCAGGGGGAGACAAGTCCTGAGTATTTCTGGAATATCATTCCAGAAAGGAATTCCAAAGGAATCACTGGCACTTGTGCTACGATGATCTATGCAAGATGCATCTAGAAATGACCAGCCACCTTTTGTCACACCCCTAGAATTCCATTAACAACTATGTGACAATAAATGTTTTCAAGCACTTACACTCTGGTTGTAGCAGATGGACAAACACCGGTAACTTCCATTCATCAACCACCTGGGCCATCCAGGAAATCAAGAAACAGTCCCAGGAAGGAAACTCATGCTCAGAATTAAAATGGATAAATAAATAAATGTTTAAGTAGTTAGTCGTCATCATCACTTTGGCAGCTTAAAATGATGTGAATTCAAATGTGCAATGTGGAATCCAAGTCCTTGCAAAGGTGTAAAGGACCTGTTCAAGCTTTCACTGCCAGCCAATACACTGCTAAATGATCTTCAGTGTTAGAATTATCATCCATGTGCTCTGATCATACCAAAGATGCTACAGAAACAGCACTGAGGACAAATGCACAGAGTGAATGCCATTACACAACGATGCTAGCAGGCCTTCGTAGGCACTTGCACTAGGGAGAGCCAGGCTGCAGAACCTGCTGGAAATACCAATAGATCATTACAAACACGGCTCTTAAGCATCACTATTAGGTAACTTGGTGTGACCACAAGGAGGAAAACTTACCAACATCTAAATTCTTCTGTGTTGGGAGTAGTTTAAATACCTCAAAACACTTTCAATCCAAGCAACCCCTTCAGATCAAGGGCACCCTCAGCAAGTTGGTGCAGTCAATGCACTGCAGGAAAGGGATACCATCCAAAGGGACCTCAACAGGCTTGAGGGGTGGGTGCGTGTGAAGTTCAAGAAGTTCAACAAGGCCAAGTGCAAGGTGATGCACCTGAGCCAGGGCAATGCGAAGCAAATCCAGGCAGAAGGATGAACAGATGGAGAGCATCCCTGCTGAGGAGGAGTTGGGGCAAATGCGGGGCTGGACACGACCCAGCAATGCGGGCAACAGGGTGAGAGAAGGGATTCTGCCCCTCTGCTTTGCTCCAGTGGGACCCCCACCGACCCCACCTGCAACGCTGCGTCCAGCTCTGGGATCCTCAGCACAAGAAGGACAAGGACCCATTGGAGTGGGCCCACAGGAGGCCACAAAGATATTAAGCACCTCTCCTATGAGGAAAGGCTGACAGTTCAGGTTGTTCAGCCTGAAGAAAAGGCTCTGGAGAGATCTTACAGCATGTTCTAATACCTAAAGGGAGCCTACAAATGGAGGGGGACTTTTTACAAGGGCATGTAGTGTCAGGACAAGGGGGAATGGCTTTAATTTGAAAGAGGGTAGATTTAGACTGGGTATTAGGAATCAATTCTTTGCAGTGAGGGTGGTGAGAGGTTGCCCACAGAAGTTGTGGATGCCCCACCCTTGGAACTGTACAAAGCCAGGCTGGATGGGGCTCTGAGCAACCTGGACTAGAGAAAAGTGTCCTTGACCACAGCAGGGGGGCTGGAACTGGATGATCTTTAAGGTCTCTTCCAACCCAAACTGTTCTATGATTCTGACTCCACATGTTTCTGCTTTTGAAGAATTTAGAATAATCAGGATTGTAAGCGGAATGACTGCTTCTCCTAGTGCACATCTGTAGGTTAAAAACTCTAATAATCAGATATTTTTAAAAAGACTGAACTGCTAGTTTACCACCTTAACAGACCAGTATATCCTTGTTAAGTTATTGGACAATGTGGTTTCTTTTTAATTTTTTTTTATTTCTTTTGTCCTTAATTTTTGTTTGTTGTTGCTGGTTTTTTTGTTTGTTTTAATACAATTAAAGATGTACTCCACAAGAAAAAGCAGAAAGAGTCCTTCTGGAAAAAAAACAAATATATTGAACACATACCAATCAAATGGTACATATGGGACTGGCTTTGATTTCAAAATTTAAGTAGAAATAAAAAAGATGTAATGCAACAGCTGTTCAATTTCCAAGTCTAAGTAGGCACTGTAAAAAGACATTTCCGCTTTCTCCAGCACACGTTCCTGTCTAAATGCTCCCACTGTAATCAACTCCTAGGATCCCAAACAAAAATAAAACCCAACACTGGGAACGTAATCATAGAGTAAAAGTTAACATCCATCCACCCACCCGCTTACAAAAAAGCAAACAAAAAAAATCCCCCCAAATACAACCTTTCAATGCTGCTGTTTTGACTGGAGCAGAATTGGAGAATTTATAAAGGTTCAAAAGCACCCAAGGCAAGTAGTACAATATAATTTGTTCACTAACTTGTATTGGAAAGGAGATTAAAAACATTGAGATCTGCATCTTGGTACATAAAACTGTTGTCCTGAATAAAGAGAAATCTTTCAGAAAAGTTTTACAACTTGGTGGAAGTCCAGGACCCAGCTTTAGGCACCATTAATTCATGGGGTTTAATTCTGACTTTGTTATAACCACTTTTATATACTGTACATCTACCCTAGTTGTATCAGTGTTGGTACTGCTCACTGGTGTCCCTTTGAACAACTGTAAACTAAACCAAAGTATGCAACTCCATAGGAAGCTAGAGATCAGGTGAATATACAGCCAGTTATATCTCCCCTGCTTCACGCTCCTCTGAGCTCCTGGGCTCCTCCGATCGGCCGTTAGCACTTTCGTAGGAACGTTTCTTGTCTTTGAAATCCCGCGGCGACCTCTCCCTCGAGCTTCTGTCTTTGTCACGGGATGTTCGATCGCGATCTCTCGAACGCTCTTTGTCTCTGGAAGATCTTTCTTTAGAGGATCTGAAAAGTGCAGCGCATTTGAGAATTCAAGTTAGACACGAACTGGTAGCTATCAAAGAGCACTTAGGTTCTATATTTTTCTTCTTTTTCCAGCCCAGCTTTAGATTTATATAAACAGAAGCGTATGAGAAGACACCAAATCATTCTACCCTTCTCTCTTTCCTACTTAAAAGACAAGTACTTTGAGGTAGGATTTAATTTACATTGATTACAGAGCCCAGATTAGGTTCAATGTGCTTCACTACATCTCTTACTTTCAGCCTCCACCTCCAAGTTTACATTAACTGGAGTTAGGTGGAAATTTCTCATCTGCAGTCTCTAGTTTAAGAACAGTGTCTAGCCTTTCTTAGATTATAAATTACAAACTTAAAAACACATTTAAAAACCAGAGTTTGCTTAAAAGTAGTGGGAAATTAACTTGCATAATTCTGGAAGGGAGGCTCTATATGACAAATACAAATGAAATCTGGAATCTGTTCTACAACCATATTTTGTTATAAAAATTAACCCTTGTGTGACTTTGAAAGGTTACGGTAGTGTTCTTTTTAGATATTTTACTCTGATAAATAGACATTTTCAAAACTTTTATGATGGAGACAGAAAAGACCTGTTTTGTTAAAGAAACTAGGTAGTTTTAAACTAAATTAGCTACCTGTATGAGAGAAAAATGGATTAGACATCCTACTCTATATTCCCTTACAGATGCACTTAAGTCTGTTTTTGAAAAACATTCCATCTGTATTTTACCATGTACTGCAATCACAAAATGTTCTAATACAGATTTTTACAGAAAAATTTTAACAGCTAGCCAATCATTCCCTCGTTGAAAAACTTGCTACTCTGGACTGTGAGATTGTACTCTCTCCATTTACACAAAGTTACTGTCAAGCTTCAAAACGAAGGTCTGCAAAATGCTCCTCTACTAATTTCCTTTTATAAGCTTACAAAGAAGTGACCTTTCATGTTAGTTGCTCATATGAAAAGACTACTTTCCCTACAATGTAGTGTTTTGCAAGACTTAGTACTTGCAAAAAACACTTGGATCCACAGGCATTACCCTATTCCACAGACTAGACATCACAGAAGAAGAGAAGCTACATGCCAAATAAGAGCTTCTTCCTGGAGTTACTACAACTGTTCATCAAGTACCTTGTGCCCAAGTACCCTGCAGAAGTAACTATGACTTAACTCCTGAAATAATTTGAACTAGAAGCCCTGCACGTGTGGCCACTTCAAAACCTGACCTTTTATCTTCTTGTAGGTCAACAGTCTCAGGGTTTTAAGACTGAGCACCCTTTCACTGTACTGCTCTTGAAGCATGCCACAGTGGGTAACCTATACAAGAAAGGAATCCTGTTTATGAGCAGATCTCCCTACCAATGCCTCATTGTGCAATCCCAAGTCTCTTAAGTTATGCTCTCCTCAGTAAACAAATCAGCCAATCCTTAGAAGCAGACAGCAACTGAATCATTCAAAAGCAACACCCCCAGCCTGCCCCCTTCAGTAATCTTTCCATGAGAGATCCTTGCAAAGCACAATCTTCAGATGCAGCGCAAAAAGTTTACTTTCAGGCATACCTAAACCTGCTTTTATCTGGTGCAGTTCACAACAGATGGATGTTGGGAACAAGAGCCCAAGGGAAAATCTGAAGGTACTGACAATAAGATGAGTGCTGATATCCCTGGCTTCAAATGCAAATCACCTGTTTCACTTTCTATGCTGCATGAAACTTGACACCAATACTCTGTAGCAGTCATCCAAAACAGAAATAATATATAACCCTGTTACTGAGATATTAAAAAACTAGAGAATAAAACACTCTGGTGTGTCAAATCATAAATATGCTGAAGTTGTAACTGAAATTTGAGGCAGACTCAAAATGTGTTGAAATTACTAAGTGCTAAGCATAAACTTAATTTAGTGTGAAAATTCTCACTGTGTGTTGGGAAAAGCCATTTATTTCTAGGGCAGCATTCACCTCTTTTTGGAGCTGCGCTCTCGGCTCCTCTCCCTGGAGCTGTGCCTGCTTCTATGGTGGCTGCGGCTCCGGCTGCGGCTGGCAGAGCGGGACCTGTGGCGGTGCCGTTTCTCACGGGATTTGGATCGAGTCCGTCTCTTCCGTTCCCGCGAGGCTGAGCGAGAGCGGTGTCTGCGGCGGTCCCGGGACCTAGACCTAGGAACAGGGAGGGCTTACAGCACACACTGCTCTCACCAGAGTGCTGTGAACATTACACACTCTGTATGTGAGCACATCTGTACAGAGAATGAATGGCCTGCAGTGTTCAGAGCCATTGCAGTGTCTGATTCACAGGCAAACAGACAGGGGAAAGCAACATTAGAAAGCCTACAAACTCCTTTTTGACTAATGCAGACAATTTTATAGTTAATTCATAACTGTATGGCTACAGCATAGCAAATTTAGGCTCCTGAAAGCAAATAAAAATATGAAAAAAAATCTACTTTTTACATTTTAAACTAGTATCTGTATCAGGGAAAGAACTTACAGATGCAGTGACAGGGATCATCTGCCAGAATCTTTGTGCTATGATGTTCTTTAAAAACTAGACTATATTGTTCCCCATAGCTATAACAACAAAACTAATTTGGCAGGTTCTAAACACTACACAAACCTGGAATTTTCTTATCCCGCCCCCCCCCCCCAAATCACTTTGCAATCATACCTCACTGGTGACCTTCAACTGTGTAGATTTGAAACTACACTCATACTATTAATGGGTGATCTGATGAATTAACCTGGTGCTTAGGGATTTTGAAAACATGGGCTTTCATTTAAAGATATTAGCCAGAAGCTTTTGTAAAGAAAAAGCAATTCTCTGTGTTTTAAGTGTTATTTGGGACATGAAGCTGCACTGTAATAGCCACAAAATAGATGTAGATGTATAAACTGAGTAGCATGGTGATAAATAGTGTACAAACACACAGAGAGATGACTATGTAACAGAAAGCTTTGTTTGTAAAGATGGACATCTTAAACTAACAGTGCTAGACAGTCTTAAAATGTTCCAGCTTGTGAAGGGCTAACTTCACCGCTGGTATTTCTTGTCTGCAGATTTATATACCTTTTGGCATGCTTGCTGTGGGATCTGGACCTGAAATAAATGGAAAATAGTAATTTTTCTTAAGAGAATCTCACTATCAAATAAAGTGCAATTTAGTAATAATAAACCAGACTAGCTGACCTGTTATTGTACTTCTTGCTTTAGCAGCAAGTATTTAAACGCCTTTTATTTGATGTCAACATCTTTGTAACACGTTTATCAGGAAACACATCCCTGTTTCATGTTGGTTGGGTTTTTTAAAATTTATTTATGACACTACTCTACTAGAAGTCCAGAAGATTATCTAACCAGCTTTTAAACTTACATCGCTCCCACAGAAAAAGCTTCCAGGGAAGTCAGTATTCCCTGATTTCCTGATAGGCAAATAGTACCAAACTGCAACAGATTTCAGAAATTCACACTGTTAACCTCTAAAAATTAGCATGTCAAAAGAACTGCAACTCAGGTTCCATTCCACTCCAGCCCCACCAGGCCTGGAAGCTACTATCCATAGAAGAACAGGGAATTGCTTTCCTTAATCATACACTGAACTGCTTCCAGTAAGAAAAATTTCTAACATGTCTGAAGAAAATTGCTAAGAGATGTAAAGAGCTCATATGTGTGTAAGCTCACATCTACCAGGTCTCAAAACAAGGTACATGCCTGAAAATTATCCCAAAGGCCCTTTGTTCAAATATCTAGAGACAATACTATCAGCAATTTTTAAAAAAGCCTTTTATGACAATAATTACATGTTTTAAGATTTAGAATGAAACTCCATCTCAATCAAAGTTTCCAAGGAATGCAAACTATTGTAATTCTGTATATTTAGAAATGTGTATGAACTGTATCAGTTTTCTTATAAAATGTAAATAGGTCATAATGTACATGCAATTAAAACAGATCCCCACCTCCTTAGTTTCTCCCTTTCTTCTCTTTCCCTCTCCTCTCTACGTTTCAGACGTTCCTGATTTCGTTTCTCCTGTTTATCAGCCACAATCCTCTGAAAACAGAAGAATATGTTAAGTTACATTAAAAAATTTCTCACATGAAGGTGCTATAAAAATAATCTAGACAGTTAACATTCAGTTCTTTCCCTCAGGCATATCCCCTTTCCCTTGTGTATATTATTCCCACTCTTCCTCGGTATATATACATATATTTTATTTTTTTTCTTGAAGAAACAGAAGTTATTGCAGAAGAGCTGCACGTGGGTGTTACACGAAGACCTGAAATATGCAGAGTTAAATATTAAGTTTTTAATAAAGGGGAATTCAGAACAGTAAGTCATGCTTTTAATGTGAGAGTCTCCATGCCAATCCTATCATATTTTGGACACTGGGGAAAGGCAGAAAGGAATCAGAACTGGGAGCGTTAATTGTTTCTTAAAGGACTTGGTTGGGCCAACACCTAAGTTTTGAGGCTACTTGTTTCTGTATTATGACTGTGGGATTAAGTTAGAGCAGATGCTTCAGCTGATAGCCCCCAGGGTGAACTCACTACTACTGGGGACAAGGCACGCTCAGTAGAGGGCCCTCAGATGTGGAACTCACAACTGGAGATCTGGCCAAACCCAAGTCTTGCCACCTTCTGGACATGATGCAAGAAATTCAACTCTTTGTAAAGACCTTCTTCTGAGAGGTGGAATTGCCCCAGCAGCATCTTGATTAGATCTCTGAGGAGAGCTCTGAGGAAGGAGGGGATAGTTATTGTTTTCTTTCTTTATCAGCAAAGCACTTTGAAAGATTAATTTATTGATGCTTTGGGACTGTGAAATAGTTATCCATGCATATTTTGTTCCAAATGATGTAAATAATTATTTATTTCAACCCTTTTGGTCAAATTATATCTATATTTTCTTGTACAACATCAGCAATTTAACTACAAGCAAGGTTTCTTGTTCAAGTGACTCTTTGCAAATTTCATGGAGGTATGAGAGGAAGTACACATGACCTGTTCTAGGCATCTAAGATTTAAGTTACACCAGCTACAGAGTTAGGAGCCTAAATTGGCAACATCAACAGGAAGAGTTGGCTCTCCGAAGGGCAAGTCACAGTATCCATGCAAGACAGCTGGAATATTACAGAACATAAACCAGTTGATTTATTCAAATCCAGTAGCAGCAATTTCTGCTCTTAGGAATTCAACCAATTTAGCTACCATCTTCAGTGATTTCTACAGTTAAAATTGAAAATTGCTTAATTGAAGAGCTTAATTGAACTGTGAACTCCATAATTTGTCATAAATTAAGGTCGTAAATGGCATCAGTGTTCAAATCCATCCTCTGAAAACCAGAGGTCCAGAATATCATTCCAGTAAGTCTTTCTGCTGGCATATGATTTCTGGTCAAGATAGGTTATAATATTCCAACTGGATTTCAAATGTTCAAGCTACAGAGAACATGCAACCTCCCCATAGCAATTATTTCTGACTTCAAGATATACATAATTTGGTATTCCCATTTTGGATAGCTACAGCCTTGAGTTGTGGATTCTATTCAAAATCATTTCCTAATCTTCGTCCAGGTAAAATAAACAAATTGAGTTTTAGTCATTTACCATACAGCAGGTTGTTTTGAGTTCCAAGCATTTCTTTACATTTTTTGGAAAACTTTTTCAAGTGTTGTCATCCTCCTTACTACATGCTCTTGTCAAGTCTCCTTATTACTTTTAGTCAATCATCTGGCTAAAAGCAAAGTTCATCTGGCTATCTTCTATAACTGCTAAATATAGAATTTGTAACTTGTTTCAACATTGCTGTTCATTCAAAATACAGTTCTCCATTTTAAAAGGAGATTCAAGTTCTTAGCTCCCAAGATGAATTACATTGAACGTGTGTTTTAATCTACCTCATTGCAAAAGAGGTCATCTTACAAATCTATCCGGGTAATTGATGCTAAATTAGACTGTTTAGTGTTTTTAGGCTAATGAACTCCCAAAGTTTAAAGTGATATGAAAAAAAAAATAATCACACACAGCAGAAGAAATATTCCATTAAGGCTGCCTGGCAAATAATTAAGTATGAGCACACAAAATGTAAGAATGATTTACCCTGAGTTCCTCAAGCTTCTCTCTTATTTCAATAAATCCCAAATGAAGTTTTCCTCCAAAGTGATCAGCAAGTCGTCGGTCATTATCATGAAGACCAAGATAAGCCGAGCACACTTCACAAACCCGTAGCTTCTGCTGCTGAAAGCTAGAGGCAGGCATAGAATTCCTGTATACTTCCTAGAAAAGAAAAACATCTGCTGTTACTTCAAAATGCACACATAAACACAAGGATGATACTTCACTGAAGATACACTAAAAATAACCAAATTCAATGTACACCACAACACCCTTTAGTTGATTCACACTAATACTTCAACTGTACCACTAAGATACAGGGCATGTTTCCTTATTTTGAAAACGGAACATATTTAAAAGCAAGAACATCAGCAACTGTTTCTGCAAATTGAAAAAAAAAAAAAAAAAAAAGGTTGGGTAATTACTACCTTCAGATTATAATTACATAGAAGGATGATGTACTTTTTCATGTACAACAATGAATACACATTAACACTACAGTTACTATGTTGACATATTATGAAAAGATGACACCAGTTTTAATTCTAAACCCCATTTAAATCAGCATTAGTTTCCTGAGAAATTTACCTGCTTTTTAGACACTAATTAAACACATTATCTGAGCAAAATTTACCTAAAGACATTCAGATGACAGACCAGCAAGACTGCCAGCAATCCTTCTGGTGCTATTGAAACAATTGCAGATACTGGTTTCTAGAAATTTCAGTATTTTGCGTAATACAATATGGAAAAGCTCTTGGTGAGTTCTGTCACCTGAACATTACAAGGATCATTCTGACTTTCCTGATACACAAGACATGAACTCTCTTTTAGTGAGGACAATGGATAACTTCAGTGAAGTTTTCCAGCACGAGATTACAACAGGGATGCCACTGCAAGAGCCATGAGACCAAACCAGCTATGTCAGTGCACCCATCACAGCCACAAAGATAGTATCCACAGATACAACTGACCAACACAGCCAAACTACAATAAATGCATCATTTGTGGAAGAAAGTATATTTTTAATGGTATAGGAGTGTATTGAAGGGTAGAAACTTTAACTGGATGCTACAAAGCAATTTTAGTTTTATATCTAGCAATTAGCTGAGGAATTGACAGATGTAAGATGTCTTGCACTATACAGAGGCCAAGCAATTTAATATTTGACCCTGCCCTCGCCATCCCCCAATCCTTACGCAATCAACTTACTTCTGCTTCTCTCTTCTTTACCCGAGCCTTCTCCACTTCATCCATTACTTTTTGGGATTCTTCCACATTCCCATCAGCTCCGAGCTGTTCTACTTTGGCCAACAGTTTCCCAATTTCTTCATTCAATTCATGAACTCTTTCAGCCTTGAAAGACAAGGAAAGGCTTAGCACAGGAAATACTTTTCATTATGGAGAACAATCTGAACTACTAGTGAGTTATGATATGCAAAATTAGGACAGAATTAAAAGAAACACACAGAGAGAACTACTCCAGTTAGAACTGAAACCGAAAATGCCTCTCTGCAAAGAACACAGAAAAAGGCTAAGTTACCAAGTCTATGTAAAATTCCAGAAAAAGGATTTTGTTCAGCAAACTGCAAATAATTCACACTTATCCATAACAGTCTTGAAAAATGAATATTTCTACAACAATTTCTCCTAGCATTTGCATATATGTGCAGAAACATTATAGGTTTTTCATTCAAAAAAGATATAGAGAAAAGGACATTGATTTTGTTTACTTTATAGATGAAGGTTGGATCAAAAAGTGTAAGAATTACTAACATTTCTATAGCATGGATTCAGAGTCAAGTTTCCTGAGGTCAAAAATATCAGAGAGGTCTCTTCCCTCTGTTCTCTTCTGTGCCTTAAAGGCAATGTTAGAAAGGACAGAGAAAACTTGTTACTTTTTCCCCCTCTTCAGTAGGAATTCTCAGATTTGATATATTTTCAAAACTTGAAACTGGCTCCTTAGAAAAACTTGCCTCCAAAAAGACAGCAGTAACTTGTCTGCCATGCTTACCTTAGCTGCAACTTCAGCGCTGATCTCCTCCTGGGTTTCTGCTAGTCTTTTCTTAGCCACTTCTGTCCGCCGGTCGCAGTCTGCAATAAATGACTGCAGGTGGTCCATTGCCTAAAACATCAGTAAGAACAAGGATCAAGAATATAAATAAATTAGCTGTCAAGAATATAAATAAATTAGCTGTAAGGCTTCTTCAGTTTATTAAGGCTTCACTTTCACAAGTTTTTATTAGTGATTAGTGAAACTATAATCTACTGGTTTATGCTGACTAATCACACATATTCATACAAATGGTTAAAAAATTATAGTCTACACATTGCCATAGTTTCTAACTATTTGCAGAAATGTGAAGTGAATCTGTCTTAAGACAGAAGAAGAAGTAGTAGTAGCGAGTATTTCTAGTGGCATTAAAATTCTTGGAAGGCTATTCAGGATCACTTCATCCAGCCATGACATGCTGAAACTTTTTTCACTAGGTTTAAGTAGGTATATTAATCATCCCTCCAAATAACAATTGAAAAACCCAAACCCTTTTTTCCTAGCAAAGACTAACTTCCTAGCTGGGAGTTCAAAACAAACTATAGTGTATGGAGACACAGTATATGATTTATCTCCAATACCAAATTACTTTCTTTCTTAAGTGTAGAATTTAAAACTCTCTTCAAAGCATGCATACACAGCTTTAATATTTGCGTGCTATTTGACAACACTAAGACAGCACTCAGGTTTATCACACTCTGAGAGGCTGTTAACAGATTTATCTAGAGATGACTACCAACACAAATTAGCAAGTATCTTTCATGTAACTCTGCCTCTTTATAAAATCACTTTTCAAAAGTCTTCCTTCAGTCTGTAACACAACATCTGTGGCTCAATTTATCCACCTAAGTACACAAACTAATGCTTTCTCTCCACCATTAAGACAAAATACTTACATCAAGCTCAAAGAAGAAATCTTGATCTTTGGATGCTATTTCATAGTCTGCCCTTAATGCCAGGTCATGCACTTTCAGGCATTCTCCAAGGTCCATCCTCTGAAAAGACAAAGGCAATGTGATTTAACTTTTCAGATGTGTTGCAAGGAATAAGGGTAGCATGATTTTCTTTAACTGCCAAATATTCTGAAGCAAGT
The DNA here is from genome assembly GCF_963513975.1 of Fringilla coelebs. Taxonomy (NCBI): domain Eukaryota; kingdom Metazoa; phylum Chordata; class Aves; order Passeriformes; family Fringillidae; genus Fringilla; species Fringilla coelebs. The sequence continues at coordinate 48,017,398 of NC_140033.1, read as the reverse complement.
CATCTCCCTTGTGGTAATGAGAGTTTAAAAAAGAAGATTATACCAGGTTTTTGATAGATGTGCATGAATCAAGAAATAATAACAGCAGAGCAAATGAACAGCTTATCTTATCATGATGGCTGTTTGCATTACAAAGTATCATTGATGTCCTGCAAAAATGCTGTTTTACTAGAAGTTCAAAAAAGTGACTGAAGTTCCATGAAAATAACCGGCAATTAAATGGTCAAATTCTTGACCTGAACCTGTCTGTGCACTCCATGACAATGTGTTTCCATTATACTCATCACCTCAAAGAGCTACAACCACAGCGCCAATGTAAGTGCTGCTTAAAAAACATTCTTGAAGTGTTTCAATTAACACAAGCAAAAATCAAATTCCTGCAAAACATTTTGCAAATGAGGGAAGATGAGCTGAATGTTGGACTATGTTCAAGACCCAGGGAAGAAAAAGTACAGATATTTCACTTGTAATCTAAAACCGTTCTAGAAGAGGCAGGGAGGAAGCATGGATGTAAAAAGTAAGTAGGCTGCATCACTTATCTTGCATACAAAGCCACTGAGGAGAGTGCCCAGGATCTTACTGGGTAACAACTACTGTTTTTAAATGGAATTTTGCATAGGAGACAGCATAAGAAATTCTAATTCAGCCTGGTCATGGCAGGTCTGGTGACAGAGCAACGTGCACTCGACAAAAAACAAACTGAAAAACTCCACCCCCAAACAATCACCCAAAAACCCCAAACCACCACCCCCCAACCAATATGTAATGGAAACAAAACGGAATGAACCCAAAGCAGCCTCTCTACAACAGCACAGACTGATGTAGAATCATTGCAAGTGATTGTTATTTACAGTACTTAAAACCAGCAGTTTCAGTTAAGTCTGCTCTTAAGGCAGCACTCACTTAATTTTAAGAAGAATTAATCCTTTCTTAACATTGAAAGCACATGATGAAAATTGAACTCTGATGGAAAAAGTTGTTACTGTTGTAGTTAAATAAAAGTTTTAAATCCAAACCTAAAATAATGAATAACTTGCATTGTGAGTTTTGTAAACAGAAGATGAATGTTAACTCAGAATATGCTGCAAGCCAAATGAGTGAGGGTTTTGTTGGGTATCTGTTTGCTTGTTTTTAATAAACTACTTGGATTTAAGTAAACAATCAAAGCCTCATAAATGCAGTAAAATATACAAACCCAAATTATTTTAGTCTTCTCAAATTTTTACTTGGACTTCCAATGAAACCATTAAAGTAATTTTTATGGAAGTTGATGGTTTATTTCATACAGAAGTTTCAGATAGAGAAAAAAACTCCACATTGGTAAAATAAAGAATTTTGAAGTTGAAAAGGTTTTTTATAAACTGCAGTTATTTAAATCCCCTTCAGCTACCACAAATCTGTTTTCCGGAAAACATTTGATTGCAATAGGGAACATCTGACTGCAATGATAAAGGAGAAGATTAGCTTTTCCTTTTGCAACTATACAGGACCTCAGCAATTTTGTTAACTGATGCAAATCCACGAAGACCTTGAAGCTGAGCACTGTATTATAGAGGTCTCTTTCCAAGCCATGCTGACATTATTTAAACTGAAGCATTTTTTGAGGAAAGTACTTCAATACTAGGAGAGCAATGTGAAAGAACTTTAAAAAAATTATCTGAAAATTAGACACTTGAAAATTATCCTAAAATTGTAAAAAGAGTGACTTCATGCTGATTCATCTCTCGTACTGAATAAGGTCTTTAAGGCTAAAACTGTAAAACTCAAGGACAATTTCTGTTTGAAGTGAGGCACTGAAATTATAAATGCATAGATACGGTTAGTGACACACTTCAATAGGTCTGAATACAGTGACAAAAAGCCTGAAACACATCCACCACACACAAACCCCCCTGCTATTCTAACATGCAATCTGCATACACTTTGAATAAATGCATGAAATAAAATTCTATCACACACTAAAAAACCCCCAGAATTCATGTAACACTACCATGACGTGCTGTTCACTTTACATGTGTTTTATGCTTCTTTCTCTCTATTTGGGTTGGATTCAACCTCCACAAAACAGTACATTTTCTGATTTCTTTGCCTCTTACTGGGAATTGTAAATCCAAAGCCTGAAAAGATGCTAATTAGTCTGAGCCAGCACTACTACTGAGAAACGTTCTGTCCTCCCCTTATCCCTGTGCTGTGCCACTCGGTGCTGGCACACCTGCCTGTACTGTTGAACACAATCTGGGCAGTGACTGAGTAAAATATATCTTAGCTAACCAAACAGAGGCAAATTCTTCAGCAGCGTACCTTTGTCCAACCTGTTGGGCAGCCATACAAACAATGTGCTGAGAGTACATAGAGGACAACACAGTAGTGAACTTAAAAAGCTGGGGTCTCTTACAGTATTAAGATGGCTAATTCAAAAGCTGTTGAAAACCTTCAGTAATGTTAGTGGAAATTTTGGGGGGCAAGGAGTATGTTATGATTCCTTTTTGTTAGATGCCTCAATCACAGCAGAAGAAATTTTTGCTCTCCTTCCCCCTTTTGAACCAACAGGGTGGCCTGATAAATACTTAGGTGGCCTAACAGGGAGCAAGAACAAGCATGTACAAGTGAAAAGGATTCTTTATCACTAGTTTTGCTGCTGAAAAATTACATCATTGTTGGAACTGCTCCTCAACACAGCCTATACTAGTCCTGGGTAATCCTCTGAAAGTTTTCACAGAAATATTACTACAAAATGTCTTTCAAAAAAGTTCCATTAGCAAATCCCACTGTAGAGAGATCTAAAAACCCCATCACATTTAAAACTCTTAAGTAAGTTTGCATATTAAATGCAAAAACAAACTAAAAAGCACTTCTGCTGGTGTAAGTTATGCAACATCAGGCAAAGACAACTCATCCTGGGGATGATTCATTACTGTCAAAAGTCTATGCTGGATCATGACTGCCAAGAACCTTAACAAGCACAGAGCAGCTTGCAGTATAATCTGGTTGATATGGGTAGCTGCAAAGTAGATGGACAGCAGATGAAAATGGACAGAAGATACAGTAAGACACATTATTTTCCTTTTCCACAAGTCCACCTTGCAATTTGGTGCCAAGACGTGCTCAACCCCCAGAGGCAAAGAATAAGCATCGTAGTCTGCCATTTAAAGATCAATCACATTTGAAACAGAAGAGGCTAAGAGACTTGTGCTCAGACACTGAGTTAATGGAAGGCTTAAAAAGAACACACAGTTTTTCACTGTCAATACACTGCCTTTCAGACAGAATTACACTACCTAAAAGTGATTTACAGAGCAGTTCAGATGAACAACACACATAAAGAAAGGTGAAATCATCCAAGTCCCCAGGCTAGACATACCTGAAGTTCATTGAGTGAGCTAAGCCATGCTTTGGGTCATTCTGCAGTTGTCTACACTTTTAATGAGATTAAAACCTGAAGAGAAGCCTATGTATTTGGAGACTCTTTATTGCAAATGAAAGTTTTTGCTGAAGATTAGTCTAGGTAACCACATATAAAGCAGGATATCAGGAATCCTTTTGTTATTGCTGAGTTCTACTTAAGAAACTAGTGCATTCTAGTACTTGCTGACCACTTTCTACAATAATTTTTTTTATTTCTTAGTGTTAGATGGGCAATTAAAACTGACTGATTTCCCCGAGCTGAGGTTTAAAAAACTGGTCTTTCATTAAAAAAAATTGTATTGAAATGATTTAGTAATAATTTTTGTCATCCCATCCACAAAATAGATAGAATCTCTTTGGTATAATAAAGAAATATGGATTACATTTTGCTTGCATAGTGCTGCTCCAATCAAATCAGGTAAAAAAAAATTATCACATGAATTAATTACAAATTAACAAGGAACAGCTGGCCAAGAATCAGGCAATAGAGCATCTGTAGAGTTTATTTGCAAAATAAATGTGCATTCTGAGTAGCTGACAAATAACTGAATAGGAAACTAAACTCTGATGTGACACTGTTTCTGGAACACGAAATTAAGGTGGGATTTTTCCATCCCTTTTCAGCTCCTGAGCTACCTACCTACAGCAAAATTCTCATTTTGGCACTTCTACAACTGCTACAAGTTCCTTTGACAGCAGAAATTTCATTCCTGAGTATACTTTATGCAGACTGCAGAAAGAGCACAGAAAAGCTAAAGGTACTTAAAACACAATGGGCTGATGTTGAACCAAGTGACACAGGAGCACAAACTATCAAATACTTTTAAAACCAGCAGGCATCTGTGACAGGTTTTTGAAAGAAAATACTCTGGGCAGTGTTTATGTAGGTTTTTTTTTTTTTTTTTTTCCTCGATATAAAGATACCAAAGCAGTTCACATTCAGCAAGAGAAGAATTGTTTGTTTGTTTGTTTGTTTGCTTAGAAAGATCTGACATTGCTGAAAAACTGATATTGGAGGAACCAGATCTCTTCCTTTATCAAACTCTCAAGGCACTTCCAGGGTCTGTAAAGGAACACTTACTACTGAAAAAAAGAAGCTGAAGACAGACTCTTTGCTGAAATCTTCCTTATTATGGAACTCATTCTTCAGCTGCACTACCAATTGTATTTTGAACGGATTTCTAGACTTGTGATAAAACCCATCCATTCTTATAAGCAACACATATTTAGAAGGGGATTTAAGTTTTCTGGCTCCACTAACAGTTTTAACTTTTGTAAGACTTCACTAGCTGGAAAGAAATGCTGAGTAAAAAAGATGCAGAAATTATTAAGTTGAAGTCCTTAGTAACCAATGAATTCCAGGTATCTTCTGAAGTATAATACTTTTAAAAAGACATTTCTCCATGTAACCGTATTCTCATTTCTAAAGACTTGAACTTAGAATAAATCATCACTACCAAAACCAGCAGCAGTCTTTCTTCTTTTAAATGAGCTATTTCACTGCTTACATTGTATTTGTTCTTCTAGCCTGACTATAAAATATATTAACACTGAGGTTGATAACCATGCAGAAAGTAACAACCTCCCCCTCCACCTCAATAAATTAAACCCTTTAAAATGGAGGGTGGTACAATCAGTTCACCTTCCTGGCGCTGGCCAAAGAAACTAAGAATACATTTCAGGAGACTGACATGATCACTTGAGAGGACAGCAGCGCACTTCACAATTCACCACCACTGGGTTGAAGGCTTCAAACTGAGGTAGCTTATGCAAGCCTAATTTAATTTGATTTGCTAAGCTGAAGCAGTTCACATGATCAAATCAGTCCCGAACTGAAAAGCTCGTACCCTCAGACACAATGCCTTCTAACAGCTTCTAATGCTTTTTCTAGAAGTACAGCATAAAATCAGTTACACCCCAAACCACAAGTTTTAAGCATACAAATAGCTCCAGAGCCAGTGGGACTACTGGCAAATAAATCAACTACAGATTTAAACTCCTTACTAACATCTATCTGCACATGTGTGTACTATCCAAAATTCTCTTATACAGTAAAAGGAGATACAGACAGTATGTTCAGTGAGCCTAAATGGATTCAGCCCACTGTGAGAGGGATATCCATGGGCAGGTGAACTCCATCTTTTTCTAGGCTCCACTGCCTAGAAACCTTCTGACTTCAGTGGGAGCTTCAACACCCAGCTCCTCAGCTGAAATCTAAATTTAGATGTCTTAATCTGGAGCTGAATTCCACTGCTAATAAGATTAAAGGTAGCAATGTATTCAGGTATATTGCTATACCAACCAGGGTCTTGATTCATGTGGTGTTTAGTCAGTAAGAGCCCCGAAGAGCTCCATGCAATACATTTAGGAGCAAATAAAGATATGCTTAACTGCAGGATGAGCCAACAGAGCCTTTTTCAGGTCTGTAATAAATAAAATACAAGAAGTAATTTTTTCCCCTCAATAAATAAACATAAACACAAAGTTAATTCATTGAGCAGATAAGAGTTTCTGAACCACCATTTGCAAGACCTTGTATAGTATTTGTGAAACATTTTTCATCAGGAAAGCACCATCACGTTGGTAAGAAAGCCAGACTGATGAAGAAGTGTTGGGATTTTCAAAGACAGCTACTGGGTTACAACTATTCAGGACACTGCTACTTAATAACAGCCTTATTAAAGGTATTGGTTTTAAATCTTCCCACCTTATTTTCATTAGTACTCTGCTATCATTCAGAAACATGCAAAGATAGAGAAACAGAGACATCTTATTCTTTACATCCAGAGAACACTGCTTAACAGGTTCATACCATTATGGGGGAGTCATCTGACTCCCACACATGCAGCTTCAGTGCCCAATGTCAGAATATGGATTAACAAACTTTTTTATAAATAAAAAATCTTAACACCCACAAACAAAAACCCACCCCAAACCAAAACAACGAAAAGACCACAATCATTAAGGGTAAAAGTAAGCGTTAACCCTGTAAGGAAAAAAAAAAAAAAAAAATCGCTAGCTCTAAGTAGGAAAATTATTCACTGTCTCATCAGCCAGGGTTTACAAAGTCTTACTAATTTGTTATTGTAAAATTTTCAGCTCAAAATGAATGAGCAAGCTCTTAAACCACCGACTTAAATATAACTGGTGTCCAAGTGATCATTAAAACAAAAACAGCTTCACTGCTTTACTTGAAATTTCCCAGTCTTAGTAGCACAAAAATATATCCATAAATAAATTCCCTAAAAAAAATGTATAAACACACTACATCTTTACCAACACACACTGCAACCTGAGCGACATGGGTTTTTATTGCCAAGGGAAATTAAAGCCTATAAAGAGTTTTGGGAATTTGGCCATTAAGTGAAAGAACAAACCAAAATAACAGGGCCTACTAATATGAGTCACTTTGTTTCTCTTGTGTTATCCGTGAATGTCCTTCTTGAGTGGGTGGCCTAGAGATGTACAGAAGTCAGCATTTTGCAGACAGGAACAGTAACAAACAGTACCTAGGAATTGTAGATCACCTTGTGACACACACAAAAAAGGCAATTCATATCCAGTAATTTACTGATTATCTAGTCAATATAGAGACTTAACCTCATAAAATATCCCCAGTGAATTTAGTTTTTCAGGAGTGTCCAGGGACTTGAATTAAAAAAAAGTCACTCAACTTTTTCCACTATAGGTCTTGAATGCGAAGATGCATCAAGATCTTCTTAACAAAATTCTGGAGAAAACTTCACAGTCATTTTCTAAATCAGTGACAAACTGTTCAGTAAGACTCCATGCTTCCTGCCCTTTTAAAAACTGCTGTTTAGAGAGAAGGTCCATTCCTGTAGATCTATGACCAGGTAAACAGCAGAACATCACACAGCCCAGGTAGTGTCTGTCTCTTTTGAGTCCCCTTTCTACTACTCCCACTAAAAGGATTTAACTAGTCACTGCTTTTCTGCATCCAGATTTACATTGTGGAACACATTTTCTGGTATGATGACTAATTGCATGAGGAAGGTAAAGAAACTTCTCTAAAGAAGCAGTTTCATTTAGTATTCCAAGAGCTGCAGCAAAATCTGGTATGGAGCTGAAGAAAACTTCCATTGAGGACTTAAACTGTGTCAGCTGCCCCAGCCTACATGACTGACCTGCGGTGTAAGAGGTGCTACTGCATGACACCTATGACTTTTATAGTTCTGAAGATAAACACTTCTTTACTTACAGCTGTTATAGAAATCTTGGTTTACAGAAATTGGACCACAATGAAATGCTGTCAAACAAATCTTTGATAAGTTTCTTATCACACATCTTATCCTGTGGATTGTGACCAATGCTTTTGTATGTTTTGATAGCATACCAGTATAACCCAAGCAGGAGTTATTTTGCTCACCACATAACCAAAGCACCATCCAACCTAACAGATGGGTGAAAAGAAACACATTGTTTTCCCTTCCCCCCATTTTGTTTGGACAGTAACACACAAAACAGTTAAAAATAAAACTATATATACATTGATACACAATACTATTTCAAATAATCCCTTTAGACAGATTTTTCAGTACTTACTTTCCCTGGTGCCAAAGGATAACAGAATGTGCCAACATGAGTGGAAAAAGTAACCCTAGCAGCATTAAGAACAGTAGGCACATGGGACTCTGTATCATCATACTGTATCTCTCTACTATTAATTATTCTAATTATTAAACATTAGATCAAATAATTGATGAAATAGTACTCACCTGCCTTTTGCAAAATAATAAGCTACCGTAAATATGGATCACAAGGTAAAGCACAAGCACACTGACAACGCAAAGCTACTGGCCTGTGTTAGAGCCCCTTGCTTCCTATCCTCACATAGTGTAACTTCTACTACAGAGTGCACAAATGTCCAAGTCAAACAAGTTACTAATATGCCATAAATTGAGATTTAAAAATAGCTTTAGAATTTACGACAATGGCACAGTAACTGTATATTGTCTAGTAAGTGTTACTATCATATTAAACATATCCAAACTTTTAGTAATTTAATTATTTGGACTTTCAATTATTTTCATTAAAATATTTCTGAAGAGAGAAAAATCTCTGTACTTCTCTAACAAATACATCTGTGGAATACTTTCCCACTATAACATGCATTTTTAAGAAAGTAACTTCATAACTAACACATACAATATATTTTATTTCTTTCTATTACTTGCAACTGGACCACTGCAAGGCCACTCTACTATAGTGCAACTCACGTCCGTTATGTGGCTTTTCACGTAAACAAAATTTAGGTAATGATTAGCATATAGAACAGAAGAATTCTAAAAATTAACTTCAAAACCCACAAATTAAGAGTTTGTGAAAGTTCCTCTGAACTACCAGAGAGTGTTAGATAGTTGCTGAAACCCATGAAATTTAAGGAAATACTACAAAGAACAAATATAATTCAATTTCTCCACTTATCTGAATAACACATGAAATGTAGCTACGTACAGTTCCAGAGAGCACATCATGAGGGCAGCAGTTGAGAAGGTGGCTCTTGCACACTCGGTCATCACTGAATTTGATTCGCTGACGGGTGGTGTCACCTGCAATATAGGAATCAGCACATTCCAGGTCAGAAATCTGCGGCAGTCAGACGTGTCCTGCAGGTTACATGCAAAGCGTTAACAGCGCCCTGTCACATACTGAAGGTCTATGGAAACTAGAACTCAAAACACTCTACGCTTCTTTGTCAAACAACACCAAAACCACAAATGTGTGTTTTAATGCTCTATAATGCTATTTAAAAATCCTTCCACACTTCCCCTTCAAAAATGCAGCAGGAAAAGTGCTTGAAACCAGAAAGTCAGTATTAGCTTAAAACCACTTTGATACAATAGCATTTGTTAAACGAGCTATATAATGCTCTGTTCAGACTTTGCATGAAATAGTGACATATTTCTATGCAAGAATTAGCATATCAAAGCAGCCTCATAAACACAAAATGAAACACATAAGAGTCTTCACCAAATCCCACCTGATACTCATTTTATGATTTTGCTCTTGGATGCAATGCACCCTTTAACATCTGATGGGAGTAGCATAAAGAGTTGGCAGAAGAATGATTTTAAATGCTTACAAACCTGGAAAAAAAAAATCAAACATACGGGCATAGCCTATATGCAAAATATTTTAGAGGTGTTTGCATATCTCCATATGATAAACCTTTTTTCTTTTTTCTTCTACATGCTGTTTGTTGGGCTGGAACATCTTAATTATATCTTCATTGTGGCAGGTTGCAGCTCCTGCATCAGCAGAAGCATCAACCTGCCCAGACACTGAAGTCCAATTGCAAGATTAAATAATCCCTTCCCGGAGCAAGACCTGAAGTCTTCAGAACAAAGTAACCAGCTGGTATTCTGGGGATGAGGGCTGAACATATCTCCCTTTGAGTAAAATAATTGTCACTGTTTGAAATTCAGAAGAGAGATCACTGCAATGGCTCTCTTCTTGTTAAGACACAGGCATGATAAAACACCTCAATCTCTCTAAGGATGCAGCCTTTTTTCTTTTTTTTAAACATAATTTGAGATGATCTCTTATAATTGAAAACCTACTGGTGAATTACTGAAGCAGAAAGAGCTGCTGGAGAAAAAATGTCATAGTGAGCTCAGATAGCAGCCTCTTCCATTTCATCAAATATTTTAAGAGTGTAGATACATTTTGCAGATATTCAGGTCTTTTTTAATGGCTTCATGATTTGAAACTTTAAACTTCTAGATTTGAATCTCTTAAAGAATTCAAGAAGCCATATTCACTACTGAGGTTAACTACAACAGAGAGGAATAAAAAACCCGTATCATTTTAGTCAAACCTTTCTTATTACTATGTAATCAGATTTAAAAATATTCGTTCTATGTACAGGATGCTAATATATAACATTTTCAGATGGGCCATGTTTCAAATTATTAAGTAAACAAAAGCTTTCATAAACAACACATGCTTAATTTGCCTGCAGGATACATCAGGTAAAACCTGTAACCCACACACCAAAAAGCTTCAAAGCAGTTCAACAATAGGTTTTCTGGAGGGCAACCTTACTGCTTGGTTATACTTACAGTACTAAAAATTCAGAGTAATCCCTTTATAATCATGCCTACTACTGCAGTAAAGAGTTTTGCTCCTCTTCTTTTTTTTTTTTTTTCTTTTTAGGAGGTGGATCTTTATTTTTTTAAACACATAACTGCGTTTGTTCCACATTCATTAACACATCTGAAAAGTTATTGATAACTCACGGCTCGGCGAATGCGGGGCCTTTCTGACACTCCCTTGCAGATTGATGTAGGCAGGCAAAGATACATTGAACCTTTATAAATAAAACAAGGGGCCAGATTGTTCAGTTTGTATAGAAAAATAGACTCTGCCAGCAATTTTAACACAGCATCTAGAAATACATGTTGACTGTAAAGATTCTTCTATATAAAGACACATCAACAAAATAAAGTATTTAAAAAAAACCCCAAAGCTGATGGCCTAATAGCCATAGGAGTCAAGGAGTTACCAAGACCAGAAAATTGCTGAAAGACTCATGTTCCTTAAGTAAAGTTGGCAAATAGTATTTTCATAGACATTACCTCCAAATACCTTTTTTCCACACCTCTATCACAACTAGGTACTGATACTACAGCTGAAATACAATCCTTTTTCATCAAGTGGCTAGAATGATAATCACAATTACCAACCTGAGGAAGACAGCGTAGGGGGAAAAAAAAAAGTGGCAGAAACTGATCAACAACAGCCTCAAGAATACTTTACACATTTGTATTTGTATTTTAAACTTTTATTCTTTCTGCACTGTGCCTTTATTTAAGCATTTAAAAAACTTTTAGAAATGTTCCCTTACAAATATCATTGGGGTATTTACATTTTCTTTTCTACAAAAAGCAATTTTATACATTTGCATTTCTTTTAAATATATGCTATTTCAGAAGGAAAAGTTGATTAAAAAAAAAGGTGTCATATATCACATTCTAACAGTGACTGACTGTTGTGTCCCTCTGGCAGCTCATTTGCAAGTCTACTAGCCTCCGAAGAAAATGCTTTTATTTCTTCATGAATTTTGTGAGCTCCAATATTCCTAAACAGTGCACACCTCTTGGCAAAGACAGAAGATTTCTTCTGCTGCTGACCTACAGACAAATCATCCTGAGAGGGGGATGGCCTGGGATCTACACAGGTTGCTGACGGGGGGAGGAAAGAATAAAATCTGTGCATCCACTATGCACCTGTCATTCTGCCTACAACAGCAAATGAGATTTATGCAGCTGCCGTCTAAGAACTGAAACAACATAAACAGGTGTGTTCTTAAGACAAGGACTTCTGCAGTACAGCAGGTAACCAAGATGCTACTTCTGCTTGTCAAACTATAGGGAAATTGATACCTTCTTTGTATGGTCAAATAAACAAGTGAATACTAAATCTAAATAACGAGTATCAAAAAAAAAAAAAAAAAAGCCCTTCATATATTCTGTAATAAGAAAGTAATATACCCAAGCACCAAGTAGCTGCAGTCACCTAAGTTTTAGAAGTATTCTTGAACATCTATAAAGAGGACACGATCACTGATATCTCAGACCTCATTACAAATTATATTTTTATATTTTAATAGGTAAATAATTAAATTAGCTCAGAATAGCAGTTTATTTAACCCTGCCTCTGAAGAATCACACAATATTCAACTATCTGATCTTTAAGACTTATGCTCATTACAGAAATGAAAGTAATTTACCAGGGCATTACAGGAGTCAACATCTATTACTGTAAGCCATCCCTGTGTTTCCAATTAGATTTTTTCCACTAAAAGAAAAATCATATGGTTGATAAAATTTATATGGAGAAAGGATAAATTAAATTTTCCCCAAGAAGCATCAGCTTTAATTTTACTGAAAGTACCTGTCCCAAACCACATTTCTCTAAGAGATTACTTTCTCAGAAAACAGAGAACTTTGAAACAGAACTGAAAAGAAAAAAAGCAAAACACCAAGGAAACTTCTATACTTGCACATTTCATATCTTTTACAACCATAAGGAAACTGCACACAAGATATACAAATATTCAAGAGACTATGGCAGTAATGTAAACTTTCTAAAGGAAGTTTTCTATTTTGTATAAAACATACGGACTACAAAATTAACATCAATATTTAAAACCAGTGCATACTGCTGATTAAGGAACATGCAGAGATTAAGCTTACAATGTGCACTTCTACTACACAATTCACTTTGACCTCCCAAGTCTAATCTATTAGCAGGCCACAACAACGTCATTCCTGTTCAGTATATTTTAATCACAAACCAGCAGAACGAGCACTAACGCATCAACAATGCTTAGCATAGTAACACACTCATAACAATAACTTCTTTCATCCAGCATCTCTTCTAGTCTGATGTACCCTAATACACTACTGTCAACAATCCCAGAGCACTGGTGAGAATTACCCTTTATAATCCAATTGTAGCCTCTAATTGTAAACCAGTGGTGCAATCCATGCAAAGGAAACAAAGTCAATTTTCATTTTCATGCTGCTGACTTCCTGAACTAAGATACAGCAACAAAAAATGGTTAACTTTCCACTGAAATTTTTGAAGCATGAGTCCCAACATGTTGGCAAGAGACTCTGAAAACTTTATTCAAGAGCTACTAAGAGGGTGGAGTATGTGTTTAAAAACTGTGTATCAAATTCCACCCGCAAAACAAGCCCTGTCTAACCAGTATCCAACACCATTATTTAACTGAGGCTTATGCAGGCACAGAAGATCCTGTTCCTGCTGCACAGTGAATGGGCAGCTAATTCTGGTCCTCTTCTCACTAACACTGGACATGTCCTGATCCTAACACTTTTAGAATAATACATATTTCTAACCAGGACTGCTTCTGTTTTACACCATGACTGAAGCAACACTATTGAACGCACATTACAATGAGACCATCCTTTAGCTAATGCATTACAAGTTGAACAAACACAGGAATGGTTTTCCTTGAGGTATGAATATGCCCATTTGCTTCTTCAAAAATGACATTTTAGGCAGCATCCCAAGTAGAGAATAATTGCTCAAATTCTTCACTGTTTCCATAATTTTCAAGGTCTAAACTATCAGAACTTCATAACAAAGCCAGAAAATAGAGACAATTCACTAAACACAGTCATTGCTCTTAAAACCTGATCCCTGACTGACAAATTGTCCTGGACACAAATAAGGCACCTTTTCATAAAATTCATGTGTTATGACTACTTTCAGATTTCTGAGCTGATTTCAGTTCAACATTTTGGAATGTTTTGCAGAAATTCCTGTATATGAGATATTTTTCTCTGCCTTTGCAAGCAGAGCTCTTGGAAGAGGCTTTTGGCTCCCTAGCCTGGCTCTCAGCCTGGAGCTACCCAAAATGCCTACAAAATCCTCAACAATGGTCTTTTAAAGTTTAAACACACATACCAGCTTCTACCTCCAAGCACGAAGCAAAGTGGAAACCAAAATCTACCTAACCCTGCAAATACCAACATAAACCCTCCACCCATTGCTAAGTACACAGAAGTTCTTCAATAATCCCATACTAAAACAAAGAAATTTAAAAAATCGGTTACAAGTTCTAGATTTCACCTCTGTTAGCATATAAAGTGTGCCACCAAACACAGGATGAGTAAAACAAGCACAGGAATGTCACTTCAATTCCTTCAAAAAAACGAGGACAGAAAAGTCACACATTACTAACCACTGCTAAGGATAACTGAAGCATAACCCAGAAAAACCAGTCAGGATGTGAACAGATGCAAAAAGGGTATTATAAGCTTCAAAGGCAGAAGACGATCTGCAACAAGAAAAGTGTGTTCGCTAGTAACAGCTGAAGAACTGAGCTGAAGACTTCAAACACAGCAGCTCAGCTCAAAAAGCTAGCAGGTGGAACAAAAGGAGGTGCTGACTGCCACTTCATACATACAGTCTAAAGGCTCTGGAGATTTTTCTGCTAGTCACATAGCACAGTATTTGTCAAGATGCTTGGGAGAACCTTTTCATGACCACAGTCTCAGAAGCATCCACAAATTCACCTGTTTCTTAAGAGAACTGTCCCAGATTGCAAGGCAAGATGTATTGTATTTGCCATCTGTATGGTAGCTGTGTTCTGTTAAGTGGGCAGTTTTCCTTATCTCTTCCACAACCACTCCCCCCTCCCGAGGGGACATCTGCTGATAACAGGCTATTGAATGTCACTGTATGACTGATAAGAACTACAGCATCTCATTGTGAGATGCTCCACCCAGAAGGAGGAGCCAAGCATTCCTACCAAGGTATACTCTGGAGATTCTGGAATACCAGTACCGCTTCCCACTGGATTTCCCAGAGGGACAGCAGCTGCCTCTTCTTCCACTGGATCTTCAGAGGAAGGCTACATCCTTTCCTACAGAACCCTGCTGTTCCAACAGAACCACACCTGACACTCCAGGAGGACTGCAGCCACAATTCCAACTGGACTGCTACCAACACCCTGACCAACAGGGTGTCATGTTGTGTTCTGACACCGTCAGTGTTGTTTTAGTTTACTGCATTGTTTATTTTATCATTTTATTTTCTTCCCTATTAAAGAACTGTTATTTCCTGCTCCCATATTTTTCTGCCTGAGAGCCTCTTAATTTAAAGTTTATAGCAATTTGGAGGGAGGGGGTTTACATTTTCTATTTCAGGGGAGGCTCCTGCGTTCCTTAGCAGGCTCCTGTCTTTCCAAACTGAGACAAGAATCTAATTAACTTTGCTAGATTTTCGTATTTGTAGACTGTGGTCTAATTTTGAAGTGGTGGCAATTATTTTAAAAACGCAAACCACCATCACATTTCTTTGCAAGAGTCAAGTCTTAGCAGCTTCAAGATTGTTGTGTTGCACCAGGGCCATTGGGATCTGCTGTGTCTGCACTACTGTCACAAGTAATGATCCTGCTTCACCCTCTGCTTCCAACCAGTTCCTCGGGCTGACTCCAGCATTCACTCCTGCAGCAAGACAAGCACATGACTGACCTGGTGGAAAATGAAACACTTGGGCAAGATAACTTGATTCAAGATCAAATGGGATCCTCCCCATCAGGCCTTTTACAGAAAAGTTTTCAAAGTTTACCCATTTAAACTATATTATGGAAAAAGACCCAATCCTGGGGATGCCAATATAAATTGTTAACATTTCACTCAATTTGTAAATTACTCAATTTATAGTTATGATCCTGTTTGTAAAGTTCACTCCTGTTTTCTGGAGTGGGATGGCAAAAGCAGGGTTTACCTAAATGTACTATTAAAAAAACCTTATTCAACTTTACAGTTCAAAACCAGTATTTTAAGAAATAAAAGTAATACTTTTCTATGTGCAATGTACTCCTAAATGACAAGTTTCTGCAGCTCCGGTCAACATCAAAAAATTCAACTTGAACTAACCTTTTAACTATTGATATATAGAATAAAAATTCTTTTAGTTCAAGTGTTACAAGTAAAAAAAAAAAAAAAAAAAAGAAAACCAAACCAAAAACATTAATATATAAGCATGTAAGATTAGCACCTGGTTTTCAGCACTACTTATTTCTTAATATTTGGAAAACCCAGATTATATATTCAGTAATTTATATTTAAAGCCTCTCTAGGTATGGCAGGTTATCAGTACTTGGAATGCCATTTCAGAGGTTTTTTTCAGCCTGCAGTCATGACTACATTAAAAAAGCCCAGCTTTCTACCAGCATCGAAATCAGTGACACTTTTAATTTTTTTTTTTTTAATTTTGGCACAGTCCACATCCAATTGAGCTTTCCACTTGTAAGAGAAGTGTGCAAGAGAAGGCTGACCTAGGTAATATGCAATGTATTTTAAAAAACCCATGTGCTTTTAAATAAGAATTAATAAATGTTTTTCCCAGGTGTGTAAAAGAACCACTCCTGACATTCAGACATTTCTTTGTATTGACATCACCAACAAAACTGCTTTTCAATTAACCCAGCTGTATTCTAAGAACAGCAACTCACTGGCAAGTCCTGAGAAGCACCAGCCAAGTCCCCTCAGTTCCACTCTCTGTCAGGTGTCTGTCACATGAGCAAAGGCAGGCAGGGAGCACTGGGCCTGGCAGTGCCAAAAGGCTGCCGAGCCCACATCCTGGCAGGTACCAGCCAGCTATGCCCTGTGACTGCAAGTGCATTCATCCTGCTGCCCAAACTCCGCCAAGGGAGGCAGCAGGCTGCCAAGGAAGTGGGGAAGCTCTCAGCTGTCCCTGCCCACGAGCACAGGGCCCTCTGGGAAAGGGTACAGCCAGGGACAGGCTTGGAGCAGCACACCTGCTTCTGGGTGGCTGCATGCTGGGCAGCCCTGTTTGACAAGAGAAGTCTCCTCTCTAGCACAGACGATTTTTCATTAATATTCTTACAGCTTAGTGGGTATTTTCTGAATCACTGTGATCAATACAGAACTGTGCTTTCTAGGTGTTCTCAGAGCTTAACAGCAAATCTATAAAAACACTTAATCACTACACCTTCCAGGCTTTTCCTTTCTGACCCTAGGGACACCGGTCATAATGAGTGTGCACACTGTCCCACAAATTACAGCCTACAGCTCATCTCCTGAAACCATGTTTGAGCATCTGACTGTGGAATTTTCAAAATCATTTTCAGAGCATGTTCATATTTTCTACAAATGATACTATAACCCAAAAGGGGAAAAAAAAACCCAAATAAAAAAAAACCCCTACAAGTATTCAGGCACGGCCACTGATTTTAAATTTACCTTTGAGTTTTTTCTAATCCCACTGACAAGATCAAATGTTTGGTCTACCTTTTCTAAAACAGGTAAGATTTTTAAACTTCATATTCTAGGCTTCTCAAAAAAACCCTGAACAAGACAAAAAGACTAGCCAGACTTTGTAAAGTAAAAAATTTAAAAAGACTTTGGTAATATTGAACAGCATAAAACAAAAACATTGCCCAAGAAAGATTATTTTTTCAGAAGCTTTATTGCAGTTTAAACTCTAATGTGTTGCCAGGGAAAGCAAAATCAAAGGCAATGGGGACAAGTGGTGAAATTAAAGTTCTGACCTACCAAGAAATTAAAAAATTGACACATTCTAATGAAAAGCTGCAATTTGCATGTTAACAGAAATAGACTATTTGTCAAAAGGTAACAGGAATATAAAAAAACCTAACGACCCCAAACCCCACTATTCTCAAGGTAAGCAATATTTCAATGACCTTGAGCCTGGCCTTGGATTTACTACGTACCAGCTATGCAAAAACGGTTCATTTTCAATCCCTGTGTACAATTCAGTATAAATGATGCTGATGCTCCAGCTCCACTGGACTTTTTTTTTTAAACTAGAATGGTGTTACACAGAGATCCTCGATTCAATCACAGAAGCCAGATTTACAAATAGTCTTTTCTCCTTATCCTTCCCCATCCTGCCCATTTTGTTTAAATGCTTCCTTTCTAGCCAGTTAGTTTCTGAACAGCTCAGCACATGTGGTTTAGGAATTACAGGGTGTGCAGGAGTGGGGGAATACAATTATCAATACAATAACTGCCTTCTTACAAAGCCAGAGAAAATACAGCCTCAAATGGCTATTCTTGGTTTAGATTTTAGTCGCTTAACATTTTTGGACAGCTGTCTCAAGTAAATGACGCTCTTCTCCCACCATCCAACAGAAAATACCTTCAGAAACTGAAACAGCTCCTCCACCCCCCTTAAACCTTCTGTGTAGTGTTAGGGTAGCACTGAGACAGCAATCTAGGTGCCAACACTGGGAAGACTTGAGTTCCATAAGCACAATGTTACTTTGCCAAGCTCTCAGACATACGCAGCCACAACAGGATGTATTGGAAAATCTTCTGGAGCAAGACAAAACAACCCCAAATTAGATCCTGTATGATGACAGCTCACTAAACAGCCTTACTCTGGAAGACAATTTTCGCAGAACAGTAATTTAGAACTCAGCAGAAAGCATTCACGATACAAGGAGTATGCATAAACCAGTTACATTTTTTGAAATTCTAGATTATACTAAAAGAAGCTCTCATTTCACATTAGCCCGGTACCGACAGATGATCAGGACGTACAAGGTATGTCCCATTTGCCACATTCTACTCGCTGCACGGGGAAACAGGTAACCGTTAGTTCAACACGAAGCTTCCACAAACATAACACGTCTGCAAGAGTGAGTACAGACTGAGTATGAGTACCAGATGCAGAACATTTAAATTATCTCTAATTGCTGCCTACCCTCGGGTGCAGAATTCTCTTGTTTGCAAGTTAAGAACTGCACAGCCTAAGCGGAACTGCTCTTCTCTAGCAGCCCCCGCAACTACCTGGATTTATGGGCGAGTGCCAGTTCAGACTTTCAAGCCGGTCGCCATGCACCCCGACAAAAACTGCAGAAAGCTTTACGCAGCAATACTCTCCACTGTGTGATCGCAGAGCGATCTGAAATCTGACCGTACATCTCCTATCTCCCTCTGGGTATGACTGCCTCCAGACGTTAAGCTTTTACCTGACTGTTTAGAGCGCTTGTTTTTAAAAGAGTTTGCCCACTTGGGTCAATCTCACATTGACTTTCAGAAAGGGACAGCCATACAAGCCTGCTGGCTAACACGACCGTTCGGGCCAGAATTTAGGCAAATCTATAACGACACAAAACCCCACCCTGCCCTACCGAAGGGGCTGTTGGTCTGGGGGGATTTTTTTGATTCGCTACGTCTTCCCCTCGATGATCAGAATCTCGCAAGCGTACCCCTGTACGGTGACCGGGCGGAAAGGCTGCGCGCCGCAGACACCGCCAAGAGCGGATCTCCAAGAGCAGCAGCACCGCCAGCGCGGCCGCCCGGACAGCAGCCGGCGCCGGCAGCTCCGCAGGGGGAGGCGGTGCCCAGCTCCCCCCACCCCGCCACTGACTGTCCCGGCAGCCCCGCCCCGCGGGGGCTGCGGGCAACGGGCCTCGGGCCTGCCAATCACGGCGAACACCGCCCGGTACCGCCGTGACCTCCGGGGCTGCGGCGGCTCCGCCCCCTCCTCCCCGCCCCACCACGGCCGGGGAGGCACTTACCGTCCCGGGACGTGCCCATGAGCTGGTCCAGCATGGCGCGCATCTGGGCCTGCGCCGACATCTTGAGCGCGGGGTGAGCCGGCGCGGCCCGGCCGAGTCACGCCGACAGCGGCCTACAAGGCCCGAGGCGCGGCGGGCGCTCGGCCCTGCCCCTCGCGTCACGGGCGGGGCCGCTCCCCCGCCGCCGCGGGGGGAGGGAGGGAGCGGGCGCTGCCCCCTCTCGGCTTTCCCGGTGGGAAGCGGAGCGGGAAACTCGCTTCGTGCCGGAGCCGGTGCCGCCGCCTCGCGCCCCCACACTCTCCCCTACTCCCGCTCCCTCCCGCGCCCGCCACGCGCGCGCGCCGGCGGGAACGGAAACCCACGCGCACGCGCCTTGCGCTCCTTCGTCCGCTCCGCGACGTCAGCACGGACGGGCCTCGGCGCTCGCCCATTGGCCACGGCCCGCGCCGCTCGTCAAGTGACGCACCGCGCGGCGAAGCTCCTGATTGGGCCGCCGGGCTGGTCTCTTGGGGCGCGCTGATTGGCCAGCAAGGCCCGCGTGGCCGGCGTGACGTCACGGTCTCCGGGTCAGCGGCAGCGCCGGGCGGGGCTGGGGTCCCGAGCGGCCCCGGGAGCGCAGCCTGGGGACAGGTCCCGTTTGGGGACAGGTCCTGTTTGGGGACAGGTCCCTCTTGGACTGACGTGCAGCACCACTGCCACCGCCCCTGCTTCCCTCAAGTGCCGGGGACAGTCGTGGGGAGAGAAGTTACTGTGATACCCCGCTAACTGGAGAACCTCCCTTAGAACTGAGGCTACCGGAACGTGTGGCTGATAATTGAACTTACAGGGCACCAAGATCCATTAAAAAAAAAGTAAAAATTACCCATTCTAACGCCTCATTTTGTGACTCTTCCTTTGTCAACCGTTGTGTTGCCCTCTAGTGCCCAAAAGCCGTCACAAAGATCAGTTGCAATCGTCCACAAGCGTGGCCGTGTTCAAGGTTAGCTCCATACGAGTGAAAAACGGCCACACGCAACCTCCCCTGACAATAACCCCCTCACCCCAATTATCTGTATTTCAGAAAGACTTGTAGAGAAGATGCTCTTCTGGAAGACATTCAGGAAAAGATTCTCTACCAAGTGCTCTTCAGCTAATTAGAATGTGTCCTGGCTTTGCTTTTTCTTTAAAATCTAAATTAATTTTGTTAGTCATCACGTTGGATTGAAGGGGAAGCAAATGGAAGAGACACCAGTGCTTGTTCGAAGAGTCTGTTTAGTACCTCGGTATGCTTGGGGGAAATTGAGAAATTTTAGTGACTATTTATTTACACCAACACCATACACATTTTAGTTCTGTCTACTCTTTTAAGAGTATCTGTGTCTAGCCAAATGATGGCTTTCTTCTTCTTTTTTAAAAAAATTTTTATTTCCCTTCTCAAGCAATATAGTATAGAATGCAGGAGTTTTCATTCAATAATGCTGAACAAACAATGTGACAGCCATTCTCAGTGTGTGGTGACATCCCACAACTCTGATCTACTGTGCTGAAAATAGGTTGATACTTTTCCACCCGCTATATCAAGGCTTTTGAAAAAAAACACCATTTAACTACTGAGATACTGTGAGACTTGCAAACTGGAATTCTGGTCAACAGAACCCTAAAACTTCACAGCTCCTTGCCTTCCCTAAGCAGCCCAAATTTCCCCTCTTTTATGGATCTGTTGTGCCTATCCACTATACTGTGGGGATTAGACCATCCCCAAGTTTTAAAGAAACTTGGGGAAAGAACTGGTAGACTTAGATGAACTGATTCTCTTTGCAATGCTTTTCTGACAGAACACTGTTTTTCCTGGCAGTAAAAAAAACCCAAACACACTCTAATCTTCTTAGAGTTGCTTCAGGCTTCTCCCCAGATAAACCTCACATTTTTAGCCATTTAGTCATTCTTGTTATAGATTTAGTACACATCTTGCACATAATTCAACACTCTCCTGTGAACAGCAACAACTCAAGGCCTTTTATAAAAGAAACTCGCTGCTCCAGATTTGTGAGGTGAGTGAGAAAACGCAGTCCCGTTTGTGTGCCTCCTGCGACTGGCTACAGTCAGTTCCCCTCAGCTTCTCTGAGATTCAGAGGGAGAGGGAAGCACAGGAAGCCGGCGGCTGCACAGTCAACTTCTCAGGGACAGGGAGAAACATGTAACTCATTAAGAATTCATCTCTCTGAATCGCTACGGCTAAAAACCAAAAAAATCTTTAAGGTGGAAGAGGTTTGTGCTACTGCAGTGCTCACCAGAACGCACAGACGCTCCACAGAAGAGACCTTTGTCCTTGGGAGAGTAGGGAATTCCACATACACACAACATGGCTGGGAAGTGCTTCAGTAAACACTGGACAAATTCTCTCACCTTTGGAATCACATGCGGAACCACGAACCCCTGCAACCCCTTAGACAAGCAGTTCCATCAGTGAAGGCCGACAGGTTTTTCCACTACAAACAACCTCTCTGTCAACCCTTGGAAGGGTGCCCGTCATAACACACATTCACAAGGTCGAGGTGGGCGTCTGGGAATACCGATAAAGGCAGAGGGGGTTGCTTGCCCCCAGTTACGCCTTCCACACCACACCCTAAAACTGACAAAAGGCACCTGCTAGAGACCCAGTCCATTGCAATGACTCTAGGATATTTATTTATAAAGGAATAAACACTGAGCACAGGAGGCCCGTCTCAGCCCTTCCCTCCCGGCTGCTGAGGCAGTCTGAAGCCCACCAGTCCGGCGACCTCCTGGGGGGAGCGCTCGCCCCTGCCGTGGTACTCGCGGTGCAGGGCCTCGTGCTCCCGGACGCTGCGCAGCAGGCACAGGTAGGTGGCGGCCTGGAAGTGCAGCTCCTGCTGGGCCCGGCACAGCTTCTCGCTGGTCACCTGCGGGGAGCGGCGGTCAGGGCGGCCCCGAGGCCTCTCCGAGCGCCGGGGGCTGCCGGGGCAGAGGAGGGGAGGGGAAGGCTGCGCGTACCCGGTGCGCGCGGAAGGCCGCGAGCACGTGCCGATAGGCGGGGCTGTCGCGATAGGAGCGGCCGGCCGCGTGGCGCAGCTCGCGCAGGAGCGCGCGCAGGGTGCGCAGCGGGGTTCCCAGGGCCGCCATCTTCCGAGCCGCGCGCCGGAGCGCCGGCCAATCGAGTGCCGCCGCCGGGCCTCGCCCTCGCGCCCCGGCAGTGCGGGCAGTCGAGCGCCGAGCGAACGATCGCCTCCTCCTACTCTCTGCCGCCCTCCTCCGCCATTGCAGTCGGCGGTGGTGCAGCGCCGGGGTCGAGCGCCGAGGCCTGAGCTCAACGCCTCGTAGCCGGCATGTGGTAACGGAGCGGGAGCACCGGGAGCCGTCCGAGAGGTGCATCATACGGCGGGAAACCGGCCTGGGCCACGGGCGCGTCCCCGCCAGTTTCTGGGATCTCCATTTAAAAGAGGCGCTTCGGATCCCGCTGGAGCCAGAAGGAGGCGCAGACCCGAGACAGTCAGCGGCCCACAGATGTCAGGATAAGCGGCGGGGCTGGAGTGCCAAAAAAAAAAAAAAGAAAAAAAAAGCACCCACCCCAGATGGGACTCGAACCCACAATCCCTGGCTTAGGAGGCCAATGCCTTATCCATTAGGCCACTGGGGCTGCCGCGGGAGGGTGTTGTCTGTGTCCTTACTTATCTGCTGTCCCCGCCCTCTTTCCTTTCATGGCCTGTATTGAAGGCCGGTGATTGGGCAGCTCCGCCCGACGAGGCCGCGCGCCGCCCCCCGGGAGGCGGGGCCAGGCGGGGGCACGGTCCATTAATGGCGTTGCGAGGCTGCGCCTCGGCAAAAGGCTGTGTTCCCACAGGGAAGGGCTCTCTTCCATACCGACCGTGTGGTGGCTTGTAAGCGCTGGTCCTTGCACTCAGTGTCACCCTTGCTCGGATGATTGCCCTAACCGAAGGAGGCCTACACCCCCAAACAGAAAAACCCGACCAAAAGCCCCAAGAGGGCCAACCCTTCAAGTGAAACCTTTTCCCATTTTTATTTTTATGAGAAATCACAACCCCACCAAAAGCCCCAAGAGGGCCAACCCTTCAAGTGAAACCTTTTCCCATTTTTATTTTTATGAGAAATCACAGACACAGGGCTAATATGTACATTCCTCTTTATTTAATACAGCACAGACACGTGACACATAGAAAAACAGAAAAGTACACTCATGAAAAAGCCTGTCGCAGTCAGGGACAGGGAACAGCTATGCCAAATTGAGTAAGGCTCCTACTGCAGAACAGGGGTCTGCCGGCAAGGGTGGATCCCAGAGCAAAGTCTGCTGCCTAAAAAAGCTCACGCTCCTTTCAGGAAAGCAGAAAAGGGCAAGTCCCTTCCGGAACAGGTGAAGGCAGCGTTCCCCGCAAGGTTTGCAGGATACGAACCCCTTGACTGTGTTTGGATCAGAGCACTGATAAAATGAAATGCTCTCCAGTTATTCTCACAGAGGGCCAATAGCCCTGACCTCTGAAAACATCGGACTGCTCAGGGATAGGAAACCTGAGTACCTGGAAGGAGTGAAAACGTCAAGTAGTCACACAGAAGAGAGTTAAAATTAGCCTCCCTGACAGGGCTCTGCTAGCCACAACGGGAATGTGCAGGGGACTAACCAGCTTCCCAACTAACAAAAGACTAACAGCCATTAAACTGACCAGAACAATATATGCATTGGAACTGACACAGGCTTTTGAGGCAGCAGTTTCTTCCTTTTCCTGCTTCAGTTCAGGATGGAGATAAAGCAGGCACCAGTTCCTCTGGCAAAGAGCCTTACACACTTTTAAAAAATTAAAATACAAAAAAGGGAGACAGGTGTATTTACAAAATCCATGGCTGGTACAGTACATCATTTTTAAGACACACTAAATGCTACAATCTTTCAGGTCCTGAGATTATTACAAAAAAAACCAAACCCAAAACAAAAACAAACCCCAACAACTCAAAACTTGTGTTCAGGTCCAGTTTCATAAGGAGAAAGGAAAGAAACCACACATTTAAAACACAATATCCCTTGAAGTTACTGGAACACACCTCCCTAAAAAATCCAAATGAAACTGGTGCTTACCACCCAAATGTAGCTGCATTTGGTTGTTCAGGCTTGTTGTCACAAGAGGGGAGCATTTCCCAGGGCAGTTTCCCTGGAGAGCTCATCAGGTAAGCACAAGGCTGTTGGGATCCTCTCTCCATTGCTAAGCCCTATGATCCGGAACGCATGAGTGTTAAAAGGAGGAAGGTGACCTTGTACAAATTCGTGCTGGACTGAGGAAAGCATCACAGGAATCACCAACTCAAACAGGTTTGCCATCTCATAGTAACTGTGCATTCCTTTGTTTGAAGCTGAGGAATGCAAAGAACTCTAGCTGTGATTTAACACGTGTTAATAACCAAAAAAATTCCTCCAGTTTTTTTGTTCTGAGCTCCCCAGTGAAAAGCAGCAAAATAGCTTCTCAGCCCTTCATTGTCTGGGGGATCAAAGCAAGTCA
Organism: Fringilla coelebs; assembly: GCF_963513975.1. NCBI lineage: Eukaryota > Metazoa > Chordata > Aves > Passeriformes > Fringillidae > Fringilla > Fringilla coelebs. The sequence goes on along the minus strand of NC_140033.1, from coordinate 47,992,420 downwards.
GGTAGAATTAAACTATATCCAAACCTGCCAATTTTATTTTTTTTTTAAAGTTACACCACACAAAGGATACAGAGGCCAAACTGCTGTTGAGGGGATGCTCCCCACTGCAATTAGATGTGCAGGGCACTCTTCACTGACCCTCTTTTAACAGGGAGGCCTAAAAGGACTTGCACCCTCACCTGTTTTTGTTTTTTTTCCCCCCCAATGAAGTATTCTGAGCATAGAGAATTTGTATCATCAGAAGTTATCATCACAGATGCCCTTTTATTATTAGCACCTGACCTTAAGCTAGAGAATGGCAACTTTTTAAGGATTACTCATTAAATGCTTCTAACTCTCAGTAAAAGACTACAAGAGACAAATCACATTAACAAGGATACTAGTTTAACTGCTAAAATATAGTGCTCCTCAGTAGACTTTTGGGGGGTAAAAAGTAGTTAATTTTGTTGGTTTTGTTTTTTATTTAACAGTAGTCCAAAAATAAAATTTCTCCATCTATTTCCCACACAGATCTTGATAACTATGCAAGAACATGGTACTAATTGCTACATGATGGAATCACCGGCAATAAAACACATACTACAATTCTCACCTCTGAGCTAAATTGTTATTTGTAGTTACATACAACAAGACTAAAAGACCAGTGAGAAATACCTGGGGACTGGGATTTAGTTTTTATTTAGCTGGTAACTCCCCTTGTTTAGAAGCAACTTCATTTCAGTGAGAAATTAATTTTATTCACTTCTGATGGTGGAAAGAAACCTGGGTTGTCTCATGAGTTTCTTCCCAAATCCAATCCGTACATTAAAAAACATTTCTGCAGCTTCTTAGTCCAATTGTGAGAGCTGAATATTCTACAAAACTCTCAGACTAAAACCTGTCACAAGAAGTGATTTTAGCTTCCCTCTCTAGCAACTTCATGACACTTGACACTACATGTTGCACCAGGGAAAGGGCTTCTTTTTTAAAATACAATTTTTTTTTTCATGTTAGCAAAAAGTTCTGCATTACAGACATTCAAAAATACTCCATTTTCTTTGGGTAAAATTTCAATATGTGTTAAGAGGGATAGCTGGGGAAAGGAATGCATGTAACACTGAAACATATAAATACTTATCTGCATAGTTGATATTAGTGACTACTAATCAAACTAAGGCCTTAGCTGGAAAAAGCTGAGAACACAAAAAAGTTTCTTCCCCCACTCTGATGAAATCTGCTAAGTCTCAATGAAGCTCTGTCTACTTCAGCAACTGCCCAGTTTGGCCTACGATAGTGGCATCTTCTGACTGGTTTTGGTTGATTCTCTCCCACTCTTTTTCTCTTGGTACTAGACAATAGCAAATATGACTATTTATTGATAAAATGCATCTGCACACATTGCTAGGAAGAAACAAAAACCCTTTTAGTGTTGCGCACGATAGGAGCCAAATATAGCCTCCACTGCTTGGTTGGGATTACTTCACCATAAAGAAAAACTTAGTAACTAATGGTTATTGTTTAAGCAGGAGATGACAGCAATGGAAGAGACTGACACACACTTCTAGATACAAAACATGGTGGTGGTTGGGGTAGAACTACAGCTGTCAAAAATGGCTACAAAAGACAGGACTATATCCTTGACTACTGACCAGATTAGCAGTTTTACTTATGAGTGTGCAAAAACAGTTGCAGGGAATCTTTGTACTTCCCTGGTTTTGGCCCAGTTCCAGGCCATGTTGATCTCTCAGCATAACTCACAGCAGCACCAGGGCTTTCTAGAGCCCCAAAAGGCTATTACAGTAGTAAGGGATCACTGCATCATAGAAAAAGGATGATGAAGCCTCACCAGAAGTTTCCACAAACAAAGCATTCCCCTACACAACAGTTATTTTTCCAGTGGCCCAGTAAGCATACTTCTGGCTGCTTATTTTGGCAGTGATTTCTTAAGCAGTAGACACACAGATTTTTACAACAGCTACATTTGTTAAAGACTGCAACAGTCAGCCATCATCACCAGCTGTAGATTCCTCATCCCACAGATCAGCCCAGGATGAAGAGCATGTGTGTTCAAAAGGAATTAAATGGTGGTAAACTTCACTGAAGTAACTTCACTGATGCACCTAAAACAAATTAAGAAGTACCCTCAACTACCACTCCAACTGGCTGAGCTACCAGCAATTAGTCCTATCTTTGACTGGCACCATTAGATTGGTAGGAGAAATCCACTTATGGCCTAGTTTGCCTAACGGGTTAACTCAAACATGAGAAGACAAGCCAAGAACTGAGTTAGGCTATTCTCTGCCACAGGAATGTATTTGGTACCGTATTTTCTGTTTTCCACACTGATTCTCCACCCATGAAGGACTCATCATTCCATTCCAGCTCTGTAAAATAAATGCTTCCTTTTCATATTGCAACTCAAAATTAGATCTTCCCCAGGGGAAGCACATCACAGAACTAGAACAGTCTAGTGATGCATATGCATGTTACCTTAAGTTTAGCCCTTCATCCACAAAAGAAGTGCTAATTTCAGGTATTCATGTTTATAATAATCCTAAGTTAGATAGATCCTCAGCACAAAGCTGTTTAAATCACTAGACCATCTATTGCAGATAGCTAATTTTGTCTGAGAAGAAGGAAACAAGCACAGATACTGTTATGAGGGTTTATCTGCAGCTAAGAACACATGAACTTAGGGTTCATTATAGTAAGAGAAGAAACCACTAGTGAAGTCTCAATAAATTGAGGAGTACAACTTGAAAAGTACATCATGACGAGTGACTTAGGCAGCATGTGAAGCATAGCTAGCTTTAAACTCAATTAGCAGCTGCACTCTTGCAGGTTTTACCGAATTCTTTCTTACATAGGATGCATGGTGGAAAGTGACAACTTTGGTAAATATGAGAATCCTTGCAGTAACAGGTATCAAGCAGATACGACCAGCTGCACACAAGATTCTTGCAGTTAATCTCAATTCAAATATGCTGCAAGCTGCTATTTTAACTTTATTTTCCCCCCAGCTCCTTGGGGCTGTCAGCCACACACCTCTGCCTCAGACTCAGTGACTGTGTGAAGCAGTCCAGTCATTAATAAGGTTGCCAAAACAGGGCCCATGTTTTACTCATGACCTAATTAAGAAACAAATTCAAAACCTTCAGAGAAAAATGCAACAAGTTTCGTTCCTGTTGGCCACTTCCTTTCTCTCATGCACGTTTACACACACCCATGCACACACTCTTTTATTGTACTGTCATTTTTGCACAGATGTTCAACCTTGAAGTAGCATTTAACAGAGCCAGGAGAATGGAGAAAGATGAACAGGTTTCAGAAATATTGCTTGTGTGTGTGTGTGTGTACGTGTGACAGAGAATGCACAAGCACACAGAACCAATGCCACAGTACAGCAGCTATGAAGTTACACACATTACACACTTGGTTTTGTTTTTTTCTTTACAAAAGGGAAATAAACCCCAGTTTAACAGCATAAAGCCATCTTGGCAAGCTTAAGATTTTCCTCCAAAATGCTTACCAGCACTTCAGGATCGCTGAGAAAAGTTTAAAGAAGATAGGGAAATAAAATTTAAAAAAAAAAAAAACAAACCAACAAAAAAAGGCACTTAAACAAAGGACAAAGGCCTGAATCAAGTAAGTCATGAAGGGTAACAGCCATTTCACCAGAGCTTGGACCAATCAAAGTCTACCAACCTTTTTAAAAATTTCTGTAAAATTAAAATTGCATAAAGTGTTAATGAATCAGTTGTTTGCCTAATGCTTTAACCTTCTGGTTCATTTGATGGAAAAAAAACCCAAACAAAACCAAAACAACTAACAAGCCCAAACAAAAAACCAAGTGTCCCTTTAATGATTTTTCTCCCCAGTTCAGCAAAAGATGAAAGTTAGGTGTGGGAGAAAGCCTTCCACAGTTTGGCTTGGCTGTAGGTTTCCCCTGCAATGCCATCTTCAAAAAAATCCAGAACAAAAGCAGAAGAGGGACCACTGTGCTTTCACCAATTCACTCAAAAACAAACAAAAAAAATCGAAACAAAAAACCCATCAACCCAAACACCTGAACGCTTCTAATCCAACTGAGGGCAAAAACTAATCAAAAGAAAACAAAAACCCCCTGTAAACTAGATTAAAATTTGCTAATAAATACAGCCAAAAGTTCATTTTACAAATGTAGCAGCAAATGTGATAAAGTTAGTTGGAGTCCAAGGTGACTCCCAGAGGGTTACTGGTTCGCACAACTGATGGCAGCTTGGGAGAGTTGCAGATTTCTCTGTTTTCACGTCCTCAAGGGTCTTGCACCAAGTGGAGAAGGAGTGTGGAGGAAGGGTCAGGTGATGGGACTGCAGGAAGGAACAGGCTTTTAGCACCTGTCCCACCCCTAAATCCATACATCAGACAACTCTGATCAGATTCAAACACAAAGCAGAACCGAAGTAATTAAAAGTTTCTTCTGATTAGCAGAAAACAGATGTGAAACCCACAGCATCCGCACTTGTGACTCAGTTGATCAGTATTTAGACATGTTTCTCAAATCAACAGAGAAGGCTGGACAAAGTGACTTAGGCCATTTGTGTCTTGGAATGGGAGAACACTGCAGTTACAGTCCAAGGTATCAGGAAACTCTGCAGCCTGTTTTTCATCTAGCCTGCCTTCTTTCTTTGCAAGAGTCTCTAATGATTTCACATAGCTACCATGGTTTTTGGGACTTTGGATCATGTAGCAGGGAATACTACCCAGACAGTTTCAACATCCAAAACCTATGTTTGAAGTTATTGCTTGCATTTGTTTGGGGCTTTCAGAGAGCTTGACATGTTAGCTCATATACAATCCCCAAACCAAGTTCAGCCCTGCTGCCTGAAAAGACAGCTCTACTTGGCTTTCTTATTGCTTGTGAATACTGAGGGTTTATTCAGTATGTACAACTACAGCTTATTTATTAACAAAGGCCCTTAAAAAGTAGTAGAAACCTGGGGGGGGGGGGAACGTCTTCAGAAGAGCTGCTGTGCAGAAAATAGTAAAACATTAACCTAATTTTGCATTCGAACGTTGCAGTAATCTTTCCCATTCTGTCTATGCTACCTGCAAAGGTCTCTGGGAAACACCCTATTATTTCCTTTGATTTGGCTTTGCTAGGTTTAAGCAAGGAGAATTGAACAGAGCAACTAAAGGGTCCCCATCCCCAGTGTTGTTCATTCAAAAGACACTCAGGAGCATAATGACTAACAGGAGTGTAATGACTGAAAAGAGTTACCTGCTGGGGGGAGGTTGTTTGAACTGATGTCACAAACAATGTATGGTCATCTTTATTTTCATCATCCTAGTATCTATTTCCACAATAAGTATTAGCTTACTTGTTTCCCAAGACTGAGAAGCTCAATAGGACACAGAGGTAGGACTACTCCTACCCTCAAGATTTAGAGAGGATATTCTTCAACTGAAGATGAAGCATAGTTCCAGGAAGAAAGGAATGTTGAAAGGGAATTTGTGCTGTAGTTATAAAGGGCTCCAAGTCTCCCAGTCTAAAATTTCAGTAAGTATGAAGACAAAAGATGACAATTTGAATGGGATGCCTTGATGAGGAAAACACAGAAGAGGTAGAACTCTCTTAGGACAGGGTCCTTTAAATATATTGCTGCCCAATGGCTCATTGCCACAACTCCCTTAGCTACATGCATTGTTAAAGTTCTCAGGTTTGACACAGTTCAGAGAATTAACATCCTGTCCAAACTGTGGGGCCTCAAAAAACAAAGTTGGCTTCCTTCAACCCTTCCTGGAGAAAATAAAAAAATATCAGATGAAGCTTGCACTCTAAATAGTTTATGGTATTTTGACAGAATTTGTGCAGTATTAATGCCAGGGTCTACATAGTATTTGTGTTTCAACTCTAAACCTTGATGGAGATGCAAGCTTGTCTGATCAACACACCACATACAAAACATTAGTGCCAGCTCAAAAGCATTTAATTGGCAGATGCTGTGGAGTGAAACTAATGAACTAATGCATCTTAATTCAATCTGTCTTTCACAGAAGTGTTGTGCAAAAACATTTATTGCTGAGCTCAACCCAACATTTTTATACTAAATACACAATATATATTATTTTAAATTTATGTATATATATTTATATAAAATTAAAATGAGCTCTAAATAGAAAAGAAATTGTTGTCTGATCTAAGAAAAATAAATCACATGTAAAGAAAACCTGCAAGCTCTAAGTAATCTACCAAAATACATTGAAGAGTCATTATTCAGGGGTCAAAGTCTCTCTAAAGGTGTGAGATAACCAGTAGTGTCTGGTTCAGTCTCCGAGTCAAACTATCAGAAAAACTCTACTAAGAATTTCAGCATCTCTGGTCAAAGGAATGTTTCAGGGTTGAAGGAGAAGGGCATCATACTGACTTACTTGCTCCTTTTCCCTATGACTTATTTTAGTTTCTGCCATTCTCACCTTTTATCTGACAGCTCAAGGGACTCAACAGCAAAGTTCTGTCCTAGTGGCGAAAGTGCAACACGTGCTGGATGCTTCCTAATCTTACATGTGAACTGGTTGATGTATTGCTGTCAAAGGAAAAAAAAATAAACTAAAAAAAACAACAAACCAAACAACAAAGCCAGCTCTGCAGTCTTGTGCTACCATGTAAGAAAGAGTTCAGGTCAAACTCCCCAGGCCAGCAGGGGCTGGAAATGCTGGAGACAACCCATTCAGCCCCCAGAAGAGAAGGCACCTCTGGTCGCTTTTGAACGACTCCTCTTTGGCTAATGCCTGAAGCAGTATTAATCTGACTCTGCAATAGGTCACAATCAGCTTTCTTTAACTAGCAAATCAATATAATGCATGGCTTCTGGGAGGAGTTAGATTAAAGATGAAGCCTGAGAATGAGAAAAGAACTGGTTGTGGTTCATGAAAGACATGAATAGAGTATCTTTCCAGTAGCAAATAAGCACAAGGAAAAGAAAGTTTAACAAATGGAAATACTGAAACATTAGTGTGATTTAAAAAAAAAATGTGGGAAAGAAATGCTAGTCTGACCAATAAAATGTGGGTTTCTTTTGATGTAAATGAATTTCCATCCCCTTCCTCCCTTAAATAAGAACTTTTGTACTAAAAAAAAACCCTGAAAATAAATCAAATAGTCTGTGTCTCACATATTGATGTACCAGGAGATCTGTTTTTGAAGACAATTCTCTATTGAGACTGCATACATCTGTAGGCTCCCTAAAGCCAAACAGCCTTCTAAAGCTGGATAAATGCCCATTATCAGAAACTGCTTTTGTCTAAAGGTTTAATTATAATGTAAAGTATCCCAGCACCATCTCTATTCTACATAACCTTTGGTCCACAACCATATAGTACACTCAGGACCTACACATAATCTTGTACTGGGCACTTTGGGCACTAAGGAAGTGGATGATTCCACCTTATGCAATGAATGGAGAAACCTACTCTAGCACCTTTCACCATTTCCAATTTTCATTGGATTTTACCCGGAAACAAAATGTTGGTGCTGCTGTGGGTTTGACGATCAATTTCTTTTAAGAGCCAATCAGAGCAGATAAAAAAAGGTTGTTTCTTTAGGCAATATCAAACTATGACCAGTCTGCATGACCAGGAGGACCAGTCCTCCTTTTCCTTCTCTCTTTGATCAAGTATTGTTTTATTTTTCTTCTTCCTCTCACCACAGTGCTTAGGATCAGAATATGTAAACATTGACAGAAACAGCAGCCCTGTGACAATAAGCACTTTCCCAACTGGGCAGATTCTGTCAGCCAACCAGAACTGCTTCAGCTCCCTTGCTTGTCCAGAAGTCACTGGTTTTTCCGCTGTAACTTAGTGTCCCCTTTACTTTGGCCTCCATCTGTAGTTGAGAGACAGAAACAAAAGGGAAGAATAAAAGCACGAGTGAACTTTTGTTTTTGTAACTTGCAGTAGGAGAGACAGGAATTTGGCAGGTTCAGCTTTAGCATCACCAAAAAGTACATGGTCTTTACTGAGAGAAGACTTCACATCTTTTCTGTAGTTCATTTATTAGAAATAGCCTTGTTGAAACCTGATACATCAAGCTTCATACCAAAACACTGCCCAATTTTTTTTTGGTACTGAGAACTCTCAAATAAAGAATGAAGAATGCCCACCGAGCTGCTGCCACTCTTCCCATTCCTTCTCCTGGCCCCCAGAAAACACATACAGATGACAAAGAAAGGCGTACACTCTAAACTGCACCTTCTAAAACTTTCTGAAAATTTTCCTGCTCTAAGCCTTACAAACAGAAAAAGAAAATGGTCTGCTTCAAATTTCTCTTCTCAAATGAATTATCTCCTATCAAGCATAAAATTCCTAAGGAAAGCAGACATTCCATTAAGAAACCATCCCACCATTCACACGTGAATATAGTCTTATAAAAAGCACAAAAAAAGCTCTTAGCTGGATGGTCAGTTTCTACTTCAAAGGGGAAATGAAAATTTTTAGTGGAAAAAAACTTTATGCAGCCTATAAACAATCATGTTACTGTCCAGTAAGTACTATTTCTTTTTTCCCCGTTAGCTGAATTTGTACAATTCCGTTTCTAGAATTGTTGCAGTAAAGGACTAGAATTTTTGAATTTTTTTTTGTTCCTGACACTGAAGAGAAGTAGGGAGAAAATCATTCAGGTTCCAAAAATACTGCTACATTAGAGTACGTTCTGCCAGCTGCTCCCAAAGTTTGTCCCTGTGTTGTGTCTTCTCTAAACTAAGTACTGACGTACATTATAGCTCAGTCTAAGAGAGAAATCTGACTTTTAAGTTAAAATAAGTTAAAAATAAGAAATATATAATGTCTTTACCTGTGTAAGCTTGCTGCAAGTGAGCAGGCAGAGGTGAGTGAGACAGTGTTGCTGCATGCTGAGCACCTGGCTGTAAACCCTTCAGTAAGTCTGGGGGGAAAAAAAGGGAGAGCAAAGATAAAAAATAAATCTTGAGGAGAGAGGCAGTTTCTGTGAAATAAGTTTTTGTTTTTATAGTCTAGCAGTAGCAGCTTATCTCCACAACAAAGAATAAATGCCTGATAGCATTCTGATGGCCAGAATAAGTCAACAAAGACAAACCTATTCAAATATAGTTAGTCAAAAGTCAGATCAAGGACCATGCCTTACTACTGCAATGCAACTCTTCATATAATTTGGTTTGGCAGAAAGACCAACACTTAATATGGCTTAAGAACATAAAGAGCTTCTTTATAAGCAATCAGGAAAAGTAAATGCCATCATGGTTGATAGTTCTTCATAAGAGAGCTGTTTGATATCTCAGATTGAGTTAGGGCAACTTTGAGGGATCACCATATTAAGTCTCTCATTTGAATTGTGACATTTGAAGACTTTTAAACTATACTCCTTTCTAAAAATAAGGTATTAGAAGTTAACCCAAAAAAAGTACATTCAAAACTAAACATATACCATGAATATAATAATGAACTTAAGCTTATCAAAGGTGATTTATAACACATAGGTATTATGTAAAGAATGTTTTTACCAGTGAAGGAATCCCATTTGCTCTCCTGTAGGGATTTTTATGAACCGAATTCGAGTATCTCATGACTTTATTGCTTCCCTACTCAATTTCCATTTTAAGGATGCATCTTTCCTTATAGCACAGTGTCATAATTCCACTCACTCTGAGTTAGGCTGTGGTGGAAAGCCGCTGAGGTAGATCCCGAGGTGGTTGTCACTCCAGCTGTGTCCGTCCCAAAGCCAAGCAGCTCCAAGGGGAACTGGAAGGGCACAGTCACAGGAACAAGGCCACCCAGCATCCCAAAAGGAGTTAATGGTGCAGACGTCACGTTCTGACTGGTCACAGACAGGGGTGATGCCATGAGAGTCAGAGGTGAGGCATTAGCCAGTAACGATGCTCCTGCTGTTGACTGTGCAAAAAGGAAAAAAAAAAGAAGCAGTACTTCAAGATTTTTAAAGATCTGAATTGTATTCTTTAAGGGTATAAAAATCAACTATTCCCTGTGAAGCGCTGCTCTGTTGAGAAGTATACTAAACTATTAATGGATATCCACTTATCCACCCAGGAAGTCTTCCCAGTGCTCATTTGCTAACCAAGCACAATTATATTGCAGATTCAGACATAAAAGTATGGTTCATCTATCCTGTTTTTCTCATCAGCCTTACAGCTAATTTCCTTGATCTCCTTTCTTGTTATGCACTGGGCCTACAGTCACAATGTAATGCAATATCTTCTATTAGATTAATAATATTAAATTATCCAATGAAGATCTAAAGTTCTTCAGAAGTACAGTGCTACACCTCTCCCCTTTCCAAATCTGGGTCTTTACAGAACATTATTTCTAAAGAAGTTGCAGAGAAACAATGAATTCTGAAAATTAAGATTCATATGTAAGAATCCCCAAACTTAAGAAGTCAGGTTAGCAAAATGCATACATACATATGTATGTAGAGCTGTGTATGCACATGTCAGAGGAAAAGGCAAAGGCAAATAATCTCTCCACTCTAAATGTCAAAATGAAGTTAAATTCACTGCAGCTTTAAAATAAAAATGCAAGATTAGCCACAACATTTTAGCTACAAAGGCTCCCAAATAGCTTTAATTCCTCTAATATTAGATCATCTCATTCTTGTTTAACAATCTTGCCTTCACTGCATATACAGTAATTTCACATCTGATATTAAGTTCTCTAATTATCTACTACAAAACAGTTTGTATAGAAAGCACTTTGAATCAGACTCCAACTCAGATATTGTAGTTATTTGAATTAAAAAGACTCAGATGGAATAGGATTTCAAATCTGTGCATTTTTACAAGTAAGCCTCAACTAAACCCAAAATTCAGAATCCTTTAAATAAACACATGAGCTTAAAATCAAAACAACATTTCACTGAGTTCTGTAATAACAACTAAGAGAAAAAGCAAATTGATGAAATCTCCTAGCATGGATAAATTTTTATTACCAGTTTTGGTCTTAAGGTATTCTGATGAAAGCAGCTAAAGAAAGGACAGTTTCTTCTTATGAGAAAACACAGTATTTTAAAATTGTGGCCCTGTACAGGGCATTTACCTACAGGTGATGTTCCTAGCAAGTGTTTATGTTGGTCATCTTAAAGGCACCAACTTCTACAACATACTCTAGCCCACAAGTAGAAAAAAAAAAGAATGAGAAGTATCAACACACTGTTGTTCTCTTTTGTCTTTAAAAGTACTGATTTCACAATAAGCTTATGTACAAAAAGTTGAAAACTGTTCATTGTCTATGTAATCTAGTAAAGGGCAACAAAATAAAAGCCATACAGTAATGTTTCACAACTGTGAACTTGTTGAAAAAATGGCTCAAAACAAACTTTGTAAAGTGCTCTGCCAAGATCTTGCTCACTCACTCAAAAAGAAGAGAGAAATACAGTGAAGAAAAGAGCTACAGAGCACACCCTAAAGGAACTGCAGTTCAGATGGTTTTCTATTTAACTCATGTACAATAGTTCTTAAAAGGGTTCATCTTGGTCATGTAGATCTGAGTCATTAAGATCCTTAGAAGTCTAAGCTAGATTCTGCTCAAGAGTACTAATGGTAGGTAGAGCTTTTTACAGAAATCACATATGTACTCTTTGGCTTTGTGTCCTTAAGATGCAATTTTCTGTGAGGCTTCAGCAGGTATAAACTTGTATTCTGGTAAATAATGGTGTCAATCAGAAGGAAAAAGGAGGGAAAACTTCTTGGAAGCTTCCTAGTTAAGTACACCTTTATTATCACATAAAATAATCTAGTTTCATCTTTAATGGAAGCAGACCAGAATATTATAATGAGCAATGCAGGTACCATTCTCATCTTCTAACAGCATCTCAAATAGGAATTAAATCCCTAAGGCCTTAAAAGAAAGGAGATTCATTTTCAGTCTTCTGTGAAGTTTTAAGAGGAGTAACTTAGTACATTGTTCCTAAAAACTAGTCTGGAAGTGATGTTGGTTCAGCAGCCAGCCATTAGACCTTTATAGCTAAATAAAAACCTCTGCTATCACAAATCTCTTCCCCTTTAGATCTGGGAGGTAATTTAATCCTAATCTTTCCTTGAATGTACTCCACTGACTAAGCTTCACAGTGCACAGCAGCAATAGCCTTATTCCACGGTTTATCTTCTTTGATTGAATAATTTTTAGGTTATGAAAGTAATTTCTGAAGTGTCAGAAAGCCACATGAAAGGTCTCAATAATTTAGCGATACCGTATGCTGCTCAGTACCTTTAGCTGATTTACCCCTTTCTATATACCAACACACCTTATTTTGCTGTATTATAGTATGGACTCACATTACTTATTATTTACCACACACCCCCACAATTCAGTGCTCTTAGTAGAACTGTGGCCAAAATGCATTTCACTACTCGGGTGACCAGTGTTTCTAACAAAAAAAATACTTGCCTTCAGCTATGGGAGGGTTTGCCAGAATTCATCTCATCATCCAGCACAACACTGCTTACTTCCCTTCTCCATCATCTTTAAACACTATCACACCCATTTCATATTTTGTTCTACATCACAGTCCCCGTCCATTCATTGTAGCCATTTTTGTCTCCTCCAGACACCTTCAAGAGTACCCAAACTGCACTGTACTTGGTTCAGCTCTTCTACAGACCCTGTGTGGTACCTCAGTTGTCTGTACACAGCATACAGGCTGCGGATCCTTTTGCCATTCAAAGCACCCAGAGTATGTGAACGCTGTGCCACAGCCTGCCAGACTTTTACTGCTGACTGTTTCAGTACAGTAGGATGAATGACCATAGAAGTGTCTCGTAAAAATAATCTTCCTCCTGTTATTCAGCTGCATTAAGAAGAATTTGATGGCAAACTAAAAGATTATAAAATAGTCAAGTACACATCACTCCCATGCAACAGCAATGTTTCAAAATGTTTCTCTATTTAGAATAATACTAAGTTTTTCCTTTTCTGTAAACCAAGAATATAATTTAAAGCAATACTACTTTTTTAAAGTATTGATGACTTCAGCATAGAGGGCACTAGAGAGAGGAAAACATCAAATCATCTCAGAAATTACCTATTCCCAGTAAGAAGAACACAACCTGGGCAGGTTGTCTTCTGGGTAAATAATAGGTTTATATGTTGTAGAACAACAGTATTTTCAAAATATTTGTTTTGTTTGATTTGTCTTATCTCTAGTGATAGTATAAGCTTTCAGTTTCTAGGGTATTTATATAATAATGGGGTGTCTCATTCAGTTTCACTAGATCCTACAAAATAAAATACAGTCACAATACAAAAGTAAAGCCCTTGCAAGTGTTAATTACAAGTCTTGAATTACACTCAAACACAGGCAAGTGAACTCTAGTTTTGAGGTTAATCATAAAGCCTGACAACAAATGTAGAAAGACACCTTTTACATGACCACCATCATTACAAATACGTAAATTTGAGAGAATACACAAATCAAATAATGCAAGTACATACCACATCCCCTGAAAATATGGTCTCACAAAGCTTACCTTTTCTAGTGCTGTTAAAAGAAAAAAAGTGAATTCTTTTTCACAGTATAGACTGAAAGTTTACAGTGAGGATTTGTCCACACTGATTCCTTGTATTTCACATCAGTTGGAAATACATATTCTTTGGTGTGAAATAGTTTCATCAGTATCAGTGTTATGCTTAGAAAAGAAAAAATTAAACTTATGGCGCTTACAAACCAAGATAAAACATCCTAAGAATGTTTACAGAATAAATGTGATAAACATTAATGTAAGGCTCAAATGTAAACTCGTTTGATGCATACCTGCACGCTGGCTGCTACAACTGGAGACCCTGAGGCAGAAGATGGTCTGTGTGGAGTTGACAATTGTTTAGTAGCACCCTGTGTTCCACTTCCTGCTCCCCCAGACAGACTAGTCCTACTAGCTCCACTTGAGTTAAGGTTACTGCCTCTGCTGGCAGGTACATTCATTCCAACTCCACCCAGATTATTTTTACCAACAGTTCCAGAAGGAGAAGAGTTGGGCAATTTTGAAGAAGCCTGAGGGTTTTTTGCAGGCTGAAGGCCTGAGGTGCGATTAGAGGACAGCAAATTCACTGTGGGAGACTGCCTGCTGATATTTACACCACTGGTCTGTTTATGAAGGGGGTTGTTGCTGGAGTGACTACTCTGGGAAACTAGTGCACTTGAACTGGAAGAACTGGGTGTTGTTGCAGGCCTGGGGGATGAGGTGGACTTGGATGAAAATTTAGGTGATGCATTGGGCTTGGGTGTCACAGAGGGCTTAGATGAAGTGGGCTTGGGAGAGGCAGCAGGTTTTGGAGAGGCAGCCATGGAGAAAGGAGGCTTGAAACCCTGGGAAGAAACCTGTGACACCATAGCCTTGGCTAAATAGTTACTAGAGGTAGAGGTGCTGGATGTTGTCCGAGAAACCAGTGGGTGAGACACTTGAGAGCCACTTCCGGCTGAGGGATTAGACAAAGGCAGGCGATACACTACAGACTTCTCTTGAGCCTTGATGACTGGTGATGAGCAAGAGAGTTTGGGATTACTACTCAATTTCACCACAGGATTGGTCTGTGATTTACTAATAGTTGCTTGTAAGGGAGATACGTATTTCTGTTGTACAGCTGAATGCTGGTGCACCTTTGTCACTTGTGATGTTGAGGAACTACCACCTTGAGTCTCAGCAGATGATGCCAAGATATCCTTGGTTCTTTGAGAGGAGGTGGAAATAGCTGCTTGAGTCTTAGAGGAAGAAACGTGAGTCTGAGAAGAGGAGGAAGCAGCTTGGATCTGACTTGACCTCTGTAGTCCTTGTTGAAGCAGTTTGGCTGGCAAAGGCTCTAACGAAACCTTGGGATTTTGAATTGAAGATCCAGCAATAAGGCCTGAAGAGATACCAGTGTGAACTAAGTCCTGGGGTTTCTTTGGTACTGGCCCTGTGTGACCAGCAATAAGACTTGATGAATGGGATGCTTGAGTGGGCTCTACTTTCTTTGAAGCTGCCAGAGGCAACTTACTCATAATGCTTGCTAGTTTCTCTTCCCTCAGCCCAGGGCGAGGTCTGGATGTTGGTGTGTCTATGGTGGACCCAAGAGGTGATCCCTTGGCACCATTATTGATTACTGCCAGAGCATCAGAAACAGAGTCCAGTGAGGGTGGATGGAAAGAGAGGTCTTCATCCAGTGAGTCATCCAAGCAGATGGTCTCTGGAGCTGCTGTGCAGCTAGAGCTGGCTGGGGTGCACACAGCTGCACTGGAACTCAGTACAGGAGCACAACTTGAATTGACTGAAGACATACAAGTTTTCTGTTCTTTTTTTGGACTGGAGTCCTGAAAATGAAGGGATAAGAAACATCAGGTTTAATAGTCTTTCTGAAATTGATTTGAGGTAATCTTTAGCGTAATATTTTTATTCAGTAAATTCAGACAAACCAAAGATCTACTACCGAAATTTTCATATTAAGATACTTATGATATCTAGGTGCTGGAGCCCTGTGTGCTAATTCAATATTTGGATTTAAAAATCTAGTGTTGTTGCTCCACATAACTAAAAGTGTCCCATACAGTGAAGAACAGGGTAGCTAATCTGATCACTTAGTAAAACTGCTACTGAATTAAGACAACACCTGGTCATGTCAAATGAGGACCTCTATATTAAGGTATCCTTAATATTAATCGATATTAAGGTATCCTTCCAACCACATTGTCTTCCAGTGTTGCTAAGTTTAACACAAACTGAAAACACACAAAGCACACATTCAAAATGTGAAACATCACCACAACTAGTGCCTCTTCATAGTCAATTTTCAAAAAAACTATATAGCCTGAAGTGGCAAAGTTATACAGAGGTATTTTGTACTGCATTCCTTGAAGTAGCCTGACAAACCTTCTGCAAGAATTTTTCAGGATCAGAGGCAGAAACAGGTTGTATCAAATGGTCACACTGGACCATTAAATGGGTATTGAGATATCTTAATAGGCTTTTACCTTCACTTTGGGTTTAGGGGCCAGAATCACCTTCTTCTTTGCCCTAAAACAGAAGGGATAAATGTACATCAGAAGACCAAAAGAAAGGCAAGTAATTTTCATTTTAAGTGTTACCCTGATTATACCCCAGTAAACTAGAATGGTGGCTACAGGAGTCCAGCTTTGATAATAAAACATCCTTGAAATGAAAAATGGTTTAAAATATAGGGGGAAAGAAAAATAGCACACTATAAATTCATTTTTCTGGTCATTTATCTCTATGTAAATTAGTTGCAAAATCAACTGAATTGATAACATAACCTGACATATAGATCAGGGTAAATCCAGAGAGCTGGTTTTATTTTTCTGATTTAAAGGAACTTCAAAATATCAATTAATTTCAGCCTCTTAATATTATGAGTTTGCCTACTTATCAGAGCTTTGTCCACACTGAAGTCTTCTAGAATAGCAATATAATTTCACTTTTCACATTGACATTTTTGTCCCTGAGGAGGAGGCTTCATATTCTCATTTATTTCAAACCAGATAAAAACAGTTATTTCTTCCCCCCACAAAAGTGGTTTGTTGCTTATAAACTATTGAAACAGTTGTATCTAATTTGTTTGTTGCAAGAAGTAATTTAGCAAACCGTCAGATTTTCTTCTGCAACGTACACAAACTGCAGTTATGCAAACAAGGATAGCATTAAGGATTATTAGTTATTGGCTTCAACTTAGAGGTTCAGCATTTTACACTTTATTTCTTCAAGGGCAATCAACAGATTTACATCTGTAGGCAATTTTTGATCCTTTCCTAAGCAACTAGAAATACACCTGGTTAAAAAAAGACTTTACTGTAGGTGGACCATGACTCAGTTTTGATGCTATATAGAAAAATGTCCTATGTTAATCATATTTATCACAGAAGTTGCAATTGGGGTGTTATTTAAAGTCATAACAATTTATTTGAATTTTGACTGAATGCGGACAGCTCCAGAGAGGCACACAGTGTTGTCTGAAAATGAAGATGATAAAATCCCTCTAAGATACACAGACTTCTGTGATTAGAGATTTTTGAGGAAAAGAAAAAAGCAGGAAGTACTGTAGTCTGAGTTCAGTTTAATAGGCTGGATGTCAAAATTTAGGCAGTGTGTAATGCTTTGAGTAAAAGGTATTAATTCAAGAATTAATACCCCTGGAGTAATCTAGCCACTTCACAAGTCAGTTAAAATATAATGCCACAAGAACGTTACAGTTATATGCCTAAACTAAAGCATAAAAAAGATTATAAGCATCACTGTAAGTATCTTCAAACAAATTCCAAAGTACCTCCCTTTCCTTTCCTCCATCTAAAACAGGTAGCAGGAAGATGAGAAAAGATGCTCTGCACAACCCAAAGACCTTGTAAAGCAAGTTGTCCCCGTTATACTCACGGAGCAGAAGTGAGGTGATTGTGAACACTTCGGCTTTCCTTAAAAAGCATCCTAAAAGAGTGATGAGAAAAGAAACATGAAATGATTCTACAGTGACAAACAGCCTATGACCACCAAATTCCCAAATATCCTTTGGTTTTCAGAACCAGCCTTTGATTATCTGTCCCCAAGGGAACTAATGATTACTTTGCAGTGCTGTCATGGTATAGGTCTTGGCATCCATAAACAGAAAATCTAAAAAATTATCATTTGCATTTATGCTCCAAATACCTCAGTAAACAGCCAAGCAAAAATCAACACAAGACAATATTACTTTCTTCAACTGGACAGAAGAAATACACTTTGAATGCTCTCTCCTCAAAGACTAATGAAATAGTTCAAATATAAAATAAAAGATTATTGTAAACTCTTCACACTACAGTCCAACATACTGATCCATAGGCTTGGGTTTGGATTAATGTCTTGTGGGGTTTTTTTGAAGCACAGAAGATAAAAGAACACAGTAGCCAAGCTTGTTTCTAGCTTTCTTCAGTACTTTTAGTACTGAAAAAAACTTTAGTTTTTGAAAGTTTAGTAAAAAGAAAAAAAGAGGTTTTCGTGTATCATTTCTCTGACTTCAGTTACACTGGACTGACTGACACATACATATTACTACACAGCCAAGGAATGGAAAGAGCCAGTATGACAAATTTCAATACTTGCCGCGCATTTATTCAATGTTTTCAGCTCCTTAGTTGCCAAGTGGAAAGTGAAAATAATTGCTGACCTGTATCTATCCTACAGCATACTTATTCAAATGCAGCTATGAATAGACAATGAAAACTTGGTCCCCTTCCTTGTTTCCAGAGAGACAACATTTTCTTACAGCACTGCCATCACATAGACACTGACCACATCATGAACAGCTGTCTAAACAAGAGCTTTTCACCCCTGATAATGCAACCTACAGAGCTGCAATAATTAGAAAAAATCTGAGTATCTAAAAATCTCATGTCATCTGGTAAGAAAACACTGATCCTCTCACTACAGTTCAGTGCCTTACTTCTCAGATTCTACTTCCAGCTCCATTTTCACATTTTCTTCACCACACTAACCTCCAAATCTGTACTGCATTGTTCCACCAGAGACTACTGAAAACCGATGAAGAACATCATGGAGCAAAACCAACATTCCTCATTACATGTTTAATGTGCCACCTCCTGACCTATACAGTTTCTTCAGAATATTTCCCTTCCCACCCTCCTTCTTGGTATTTTATCCATTCTTTAATCCTTTCAATTTGGAAATGAAAATTCAAAATTAATCACAGGCCCCAGTAATTTGTAGCATCATCCTTCAAGGTTAAAGGCAAAATTTTAAGTACTATAAAAGGACAGAAATCAGACATGGTACAAAGAAAGGAGAGAGCAGTATATGAGGCCCCTTCCACTCTTCACAATCTTTTGATTCTGTAATTTCCAGTTATGATCAATACCTTACCTCTTCCTTCCTTATAAAGCTATAAGAAGCATTAAATACAGTTAACTTTGAAAGTGCAAGAAATTTTTCTCCTAAGCTGAACCCACAAAGTTCTGGTACCCATAGACCTATCCTGATCAGTAAGAATTCCTTAAAAAAATACATGGTCAATAGATCAGTTTTAGCATTAAATACCTAATTTTTTTTCCAGGTTTATATAGTTCCTTCTCACTTGAGGCCACATAAAAATGAAAAAATTATAAGCCTTCGGCATAATCCCTACAACATAAACATTCAGAACAAAATGAACATTCAGAATACAAATTATGTGCTGTATTAGGAATTACCACTACCAGACTTCAGGAAATACTTTCTTTTCCTCTTTCCATGCTAACCTGTTTGCCTACAAATTACAACACATCACTTCCTTAACAGAAAGCAGGGAAGTGCCACCCAGTAGATACAGGACAATTTGCAAATCATTATGGTACTAAAACCACCCAGTAAGTAAATGAAGTCTTGCTGGTCAACAGGAAGTTATGATCTGTCACCTGTTGGGGTTTCTTTGGTCTGTTGGTGGTTTTGGTTGGTTTTGGGGGGCATTCTGTTTTTTTTTTCGTTTTTGTCTTTTGTTGTTGAAGCTAATTGTATGGACAGTTTAAAAGCTCATGGAAATTTTCAGCAGACTTATCCGATGGGAAGGAGACAACTGCACGCTTTATAGCTTTCCAATTCAGAGTTTTAACATGCTTCACTTTTGTGTATTCTTGAATCACCTCACACTATTTCTCCACTATCATCAGTAATCTTTCTGTCCTATCTTCCATTCTTAAACTAAACTGGGATTCTGTTTCATCTAATTCAATAAAATCTTCATAACAGATAACAAAGTTGTTACCCTACTTACACAAAAAACTAAATAATTGAACAAAAATAAGTCAGCTGTATGCCAGGAAGTGTAAAACTTTATTTGTTCTTTTTGTTACTATTTAACCAGCTATTTCTACACTGACTGACCTTAGAAATATCTCAGTACAGTTATTTTTACAGCTTGATAGAGATTTGACTAAAGTAAAATCAAGGTATTAATGATCAAGTTAAGTAGTTGTATCATTAAGCTTTTACAATCAGGTTGAGGTTTGATGAAATTATCTTTTGCAGTGGGTGCTACAGAAAGAAAGAACTCAGGCCAAACTATACTTGCTCCTCTTTTCCTCCAAACCATTAGAAATCTCTGCCAAACTCTGTTTCACAATAGTTTACTATTGTTCCCATTTATTTCTACCTCTCTTTTGTTTCTTCTTACATTTGTAAGAAGCAAGTATAGAAACTGGTGTATTTTTAACTGCTGTAAAACAGAGCATCCCAACTGCAAACCAGAAATGGAGAGCAAGAACCTTAAGTCTGTTGTGAACACTGCTATCGAAATTCCAGCTTATAATTCTAAGGCCTGTGAGCAGTCTGACAATGCAGTGTTCCAACATACAGGCAAAACTGATTTCCAGATCATTATCACTTCCCATATCACAAAGAACTTTCCAAGCTGTTACCCTCCCACCTCATACTTCTCCTTAAATGAAGCTTCATGCTGTGTTAGAAGCAGCAGCAAATTCAGTCTCTAGGAGATGATAAAGCAAATAGCTGTCCAAGGAAAACAGCGGGTTTTTTCACTCTCAGGCTTACAAACAAGACAGAAAATTAATTTCAGAAAAATATTTGTTCTTTTAAACTATTCCACTTCACGGACATACTCCTAAGTTCCAACCAATATCAATAGTACAAGGCTGAGTCAATGTAAGACAATAAATAGGAACGGAAGAAATCATTAACACCAAAATGAGTAGATACCTAAAGCAGTTATCCTACCTTGCCTGCATCCAGCCTTTAGGCCAAAGTGGTTTCACTTCTGTTTCCATAAAGGTTTTGAGGTAATCTTCAGCAGACTGACTTCTATTTGGCTCTAGCTCATAACATCCCAGCTTGATCTTGACAAGATTACACAACAGAGACCTGCAAAAAGAAACAAAATATATAGAAAGACAGTCCTTTCAAAAGCTCAGCAGAAAAAGTCTAAGAAATTGAAGCCCCTGTCTACTGATAGTAGCAGGAAGTGTTCAGTTACAACTGTGTTTTTTGGAAGTTTATACTACACAAAGTATTGCTACTACAAACTAGTATGCACTACCATTGAAATCCATTCTACACTGAGTACTCCAGAGGATTCTTTCTGACAGGGATTTTGTCTTTTGTTCCTAAAAATATAAAAGTGCACCCAGTTAAGTAACATCATCCTTTTAGAGCCTCTTGAACGAAAGAAGCAACAGATTTAGGTATCGCACCCCTCCAGGTCAGTCCAAGCTATATTGCTTGTACATATTTCATGAAACTTTCTTCCCTGCTGTCTTCACATACTAAAAAGACTCATTGAGAGAAGTCCATCAGCCCCTTTTGGTAATACATACATATATACACACACACACACTTGTACTAAAATTATCTTAGATCTTGCATGAGAAATTACTAATTTAGAAAGATGTGCTGGCTTAAAAATCTAGATTATTTAAATAGTCTCAGTTTTCAGAAAAATCTGTTCTAGGAAACCAAACTCTAGTATCCGATCATTTCAGATAAGAATCTGTGCTACTCTTGAGAGATAAAGAATTTGTGTTCAAAGGGAACAGAAGTTAAGATTAATGCATTAGTCTAGTTGTTGTTGGATTGGGAGGCTTGCCAAATCAATATCACCAATCTTGATGGCCTGTCCTCCTGTGGCAGAAATCTCTAGTCCTCACTGGTGTTTTGTAATGTATTCCTAGAAAGGTGAGAAGCAGTTATAACACCTGTTCTTTGCCTAAAGAAGCTCAAAGTCCTGGAGTCAGAAAATTGTCATGTATTTGGATAAAGCAGAAAAACAAGCAGTGAAACGTGAAAGGGTTGGACATAGGACGATTTTCCTTTCGAGTTAAAGATGAAGATGTTTCACCATTACAGAATTCCAGTTTGCCTATTTTACATCTACAGTCTTCAAAACTTCTCCAAGGTGTAATTCTGGGAAAAATTATTTATTCAACAGTATCATGTAATAACATCCTCTTGGAGATCCCTTTATAAAGTCAGTGAAAATTCTTGGTGGAAAATGCAGTTTTGTCTTACCTCACTGTGTCATCCCAGTGAAACTTCTTTCTGGGTCCAACCACCCTCTTTCCAGGTTTCTCATCATCATCTTCCTCTGATCCATTTTTCTCTCGTTCATCCTCTGCTTGCAACCTACAGTTGGAACAATTATTTTCTTTAGAACTATTCTATACAGACAAAATATTTCATTGAAAAAGGAGTGTCATTCTAGCTGTTGGGGGGGGAATAACCCACAGAGGACCGATTTTCACATTTTGCTATACTTCTTCATAGGATAAATAGTTTAATTTCCCCCTCCCCACTGTTTTCTGGTTCTCAGACAAATGAAAAGGACACACTGTACAGATGCTTTCACTGATGTCCCTATAAGCTTTAGGGAACTTATCAAACTATTAATACCTCTCCAAGTCTAAAATTACTTAACTATGATCAAAACAGTTACAATGAACAAGGACAAAATATATCAATAACCTCAATACCACCCTCCTCCATTAATCCACCATTTTAGGAATCAACCAGTAATCCTTCAGATTATTTTTTCTATCAAGACCTATCTCAGTTAATGGAATTTCTCTCTGATGTCAGACAATAACACTTACACAAAATTAAGTGTTTTTTGTACAATTAAAAAAGACACCCTTAAACTGGAGCTGAGTGATTTTCTGAGCTAAGGAAGTAAATAACACGGATAAAACTTCCAGCTGGGTTCTAAATAGACTTGCACAGCCTCCAGAATAACCTACTTGGCATTCTTAGCTTGATTGCGGGCCTGACAGTCCTCTTGGTACTTGCATAACTGTTCAGGCATGACGTTACTGACAGCCAGTTTCAGCTTCTGCAATGGCTCTCTCAAGCGGTCATCCTGTGAAAAGAGGAGTACCAAAATAATCCTATTAGATGTAAAATAAAGAGCATTTCAGATTGTCTCATGAAAATTTCTGGATCACTCCCAAGGTAACATTGCCAGTACTATTTATGGACTGCGACAGACATACTTCTACATGGCACTTGAATCCTGTTAGGTGCAACAGCATTATATAAATGCACGGAAGTCTTGAGATGAGAAACAACAAAAGATATTCACAAATAAATGTGTCATGAACATCCCAAAACATTATAGCATGATGTCTTTAACTAATGCTTTTAAATTAAAATAGGCAAGGGGAAAAAAACTAAGGGGGGGAAAAGTGAAATAAACTGACCAATCAATATCTCACCATTTGCAAATAAATAGCCTATTAATCAGGTCTCCAAGAACTGTGGTATGAAAACATCCTAGGTAATGAATAAAATATGAATATGTATTCTATTATCCAAGTAGTAGATCGTTATTACATGCAATTTATGTACCTGAAAGGTAAGGACTATGTATTTAGAATTGTCTCCAAACATTAGGAATTTAAAACATTAAGGTAATATATTTTACACTTCTCTGCATGTTTTAAATTCAATTTCTACATCTGACTTTACATTAATAATTTAATTGCTTATTGAAAAGAAGTAGAATATTCTTTTATGTTTATCTGCTTAGAAATAGCATTTGAATCTGTTTGCCTTATTAGCAAGCACCAAGACCTCTGCATTCATCTTCAGATCCTCTGCAAGATTTAGTCCTGGATTTTATCTAAAGAATCTGGTCAGAGACTTCAGATCACAGATAACTTTTCTATTCAACAGGAAAACAATCTTCAAAAGAAAAGTAACTGAAAATGGCATACAAAGTATTTGTAAGACCTAGCCACAAAAGGAAATTTGAAGAAATAATACAGGCTGGGTCATCTATCACCCACGTGGCCTTCCTTTTTTCTTGACACAAAAGTGAAAACAAAAGTACATATTTTTAGCCTATCATAACCATTATTACTGTGGCATTCTAATTCTGCTGCTTTGATATGTACCCTAAAACTACAGTAATACTTAGTGATGACAGCAGAAACACTCCTTAATAGCCTGTAGCCAGCTTTCAAGATGAAAGCCCTTCATTCTCAACTAAAAACTCTGAAACACTTAAAATATTTGCTCCTAACGTAGTGACAATATCACCTATATGGAAAGAAGCTTTTAAACTTATCTAGCAACTGATCCAAAACATTTTTCTTGATTTGAAGCTGTGCGGCTGCTGCTCTACTCTGCTGCAGTCTGTCCTCCTTGCTGTCATGTAATTGCCTCCTGCTGGAGGCGCTCTCCCCATCCTTACCTGGACATTGAGGTGTAACTTCTTCAGGCGCTTTATCAGCGTGTCCTTATTGCACGGCACGAAAGCCTCCAGGTGTGAGTACACCCCGTTGCGGATGGCAGGATTCACCTCCTGCAACTGCAGCTCAATACTGACAAACCAACAGGAGACACTCGGTCAGACACACTCCAAGGTAAAGATGACATCTGAACAAAAACCTAAGGAAGCTTTGGAAGCATAGAATATTCTAGCTATGCATACTAAAAAGAACAGCTTGGGATATTTTCAGATAAGCTTTTTTATAAAAGGAAGAAGTCCTAATCAATGGCAAGAAACCATTTGTGTATGTAGTTGTCCAGCAATGTTGAACACTTGTTCAAATTTAGTTTACACCCACCACTGTGAATCAAAATTGATACACTTTGGGATATTCTTCTAGAGATATGCTTTTGTTTCATAGATTATGAACACAGAACTTTCTATATTAAACCCTTAATTGAAGATTACAGAGGAAAAAAAAATCTGCTGTTTGCCCTCATGAAAGCTGAAGGTCCTTTGAGTAACAGAAGTGGGAGACAGGAATAAATAAAGGCAATGTTGTTGAATTTTACACACAAAGTCAAGGACCAGGGCACTACAAAACATTTTACACTGGATAAAGACAGACAGGCATGACAGGAATTATATGCATATATAAGTCTCTTTAGCTAATAACTCACTTAGACTGATCTACCTTCATTGACTTTTAAGGGATTTGTTGGAACAACCTCAATAACACTTCCTCTTCTGTACTTTTCCTTTCAACCCCTTTCCAAAAAGGGAAGGTTCTACAGATAAGCACTTACTCCAGAAGAATATTATTCATGTCTTGTGTGAAAAACTTCTTCCTGCCTTCTTCATCAAACATCTTGGCAGCCTAAAAATACAATTAAAAAAAAGCATTCAAGTTCATAGAGTATTTTGAACCAACAATCTTGGTATTTTTACTTTTACAGCCACATCACATTCTTATTTCCCAGAAAACATTACTTGGAAAAGAATAATGAAAACCAAGCTATTCT
Organism: Fringilla coelebs; assembly: GCF_963513975.1. NCBI lineage: Eukaryota > Metazoa > Chordata > Aves > Passeriformes > Fringillidae > Fringilla > Fringilla coelebs. The sequence goes on along the minus strand of NC_140033.1, from coordinate 47,967,233 downwards.
CAGCTGTTTAGCAAAAACTGAGGATTGTCACTGTTATACTTAAATATACACACCTTGCTCTAGGGCAGACAATCATTCTGTTTAGGATCTGCCTGGATCACTGATGTTAACACATTCATCTTTTGAATAACCATTAAGAAAATTGTAGATGTTTTATCACCATCACCACCACCAACACTCTACTATCTGTGTTTTAAAAAGAGAAGCATTGTTTGACAGGTCAAGAAGGCAAAAGCATTAACTAACACATTTCTACTCCATCTTTTTCTACCTGTTATGTGCCTCATCCAGTTGCATCTCTCCAGCTTTCTTAGAGCTCTCTCAAACCTTCACTGCAATTTCTACAACAGGATTATATATGCTAGAGGAATACCTCACCCCTCTTTTCTGCTGCTACACTGTCCAGTATTCCTGCCATCTTTAGACTGTATCTTTAGTATTTTTGTCTGGCATTTTTGTTCTATCAAGTTTTTACTGATCTCCCAGCAATTCCCATGCAGAATCCCTTTATCTTTGTTCTTACAACCTAGATACATTTTTCTTTTCCCCAGAAGGAATGACAGCTTATAGGACAAAGCCAATTCCCTGTACCATTTTACAAAAATCAGTAAGAACCTTTCTCTCATGTACACCTACTCTGCAGAAATTCAGAAGTTGAGAAAAAAGAGCCCTTAAGAAACCCCATTGAATAGTGACTTGCAACAAAATAATTAAAAACTACAAATAAGTCCAAGTGTTAACATGATTAATTTATTACTATTAAATACTTACTGTTCTTGCTCTTTGTAACTGACTCATTTAAATTTGAAAGAAAAATGTTTTCTAAAAATGGTGAACTCTACCTCTCTTCCTATGTGAACTGCACAGGAAAAGAGTGTGAAGTCAAAGCTGTAAGGTAGCCCATTGTCTGAATGCTTTATCACTTCAGTCATGAGCACTGATACTGGAGTTTAAGTTCCTGCAAGGACTGCATTCCACTCATTGCTTTCTACCATAAATACAGCTGCTGAGGGGATGGTACTGTTTAAGAACACTGAAGCATTTGTCCTGCTTCACAAAGGTTATAGATGCCTGCAAGTGATAGGGTACCAAAAAGACAAGTCAAAGTTTTAAATCCAGCACCTATATGCCTAATTAACACAAGGATTAGAGTTTCATCTGGTTTATATAAAGCAGAAGGAAAAAGCTTTGACATTTTAGTCCCAGGTAAACCTTGAAAGGCAATTCCAGCATTATACTATTATGCTGGACAGCACTGCTGGCTTTTAAAGAGAGGAACACTGGCAGATTCAAAAACTTCATCACTATTACTAACTACGGTTGGGTTTTATTTCCAGAGTGATTATCTTGACAGTGACCTTCAAAATAGAAAAAAACCCTTTTATTTACTTTCCTACTTGTATACAGTGTTGCCATCTGTCATGGTAGTACAGAATAACCCACTCGGGGAACTATAACATATCAATCTGCCAAAGGAAGTCAGGAAGTTTTTATTGCCTTTAGTCAGTGGCTTTCAAATATTTTTGCAATCTTGATATATTATACCCCACCCAGAGAGCATAGGCTTCTTCCTACAGCTTTATAAACTTTTCTTTGTGCTAAAGAGATCTAAAGCTGCAAGAGTCTGGTAAATATTTGACAAGACTTTCATTTGTAGTGCTTTTTTGAAGCTGTCAGTTTGCAATTTACAGGAGGTATGGAAGTTGCAATCTTTAAGTCAACATATAGTCTAGTTGTCTCCCCAAGCATAAACTTAAACTTCCTCTGCTTAGCCAGGAAGATTTCAGAAGACACTGTCAAAAATGGAAGAGTTCCCAGCTGGTCTAGAGGAAGGTGTCCCTGCTCACAGCAGGGGGATTGGAGTTGATGATCTTAAAGGGCTCTTCCAACCCAAACCATTTTATGATTCTATGAAGAGTTATGTTTTCCAAGAGCTACTGAATTAAAGATGCCTCCCAAGTGGTTTGAGATTGTTATACAGAGAAGCAACATGAATTAACTTGGGGGAGGTCACTAACACTTCCTGAATTTTGGCCTAATCCATTTCTGCACTTTTGCTAGAAGCTTATTGTTGATTCATAGCAAAATTAACCTGCATACTGAAAGGTAGATAGAAGCTCCTTCACTTCAGAAAATATTAATTCCTTGGCTGTATTTAGCTTGGTATGTTAAAAATAAATAAGAAAACTAGAAGGCATTTCTATACAGGTAAGAGCAAAGCAAACTCTGGAATTGTTTGAATTATTTTTTGTCCAAAAAAGGAAGCAAGTTTTGAAAAAGCAGTTAACTGTGAGTAAATAAAAGCTGCACTTAATACTAAATAAGGAAAAGCTGCACTTTATTCTAAGTAAGGAAAAGCTTTAATATAATAATCTGAACAAGCAACAAATTTATTCTCAACTTAGGGTAACATCCATAACTGAAACAAGGAGTATGTAATACCTTAATAGCTCCGATCCCTTTCAATAACTTACTGGAATATTCATAACTTGTTAATTTAACATCTTTCATCCCATTTTTGAGAAGTTCAGATTCCATTCTAACCTTCCAGAAGAAAAAGTTCAGTTTTGTGGTTGGTTGGTTTGTTTTCTGTAGTTGGGTGGTGGTTTCTGGTTTTGGTGGTTGGTTTTTATTTGGTAGGTTTTTTTAAACTGCAAGTTAAAGTCAAAAAACCTGGATCCAAAATACACGGATTTGTAAGCTGCAGTCATATTTCGGGTAACCTCCTCCAGAGTAAGAAAACACCCATTCCATTTTATCAAATAATAATTCAAGTTAAAATAACACTGGTATTTCCATTATGGAGAAAAACCCATAAATAAATGAAAATTACAAGTTATTGTACATAAAAGATTTAGAAAACCTCGTTTTCAATGTGAAACAAACACTGCTAAAACAATTGACCTGCATCATCTCTGCCTGTTTTCATCTGAGTATAAACGCAGCCTTCAAGATTGCTATTAACATCAGTCCTTTATTCCTAAAGTTTCAGCCAGCAATTCAAGGATGACACTCAAGGTCCTAATTGTTCTTCCTTGCTCTCTCAGATTCTTGAATGCAATCCACTACCAGCGAATTCATACTTACTGTTCGAAGGTCTCCAATGCGCTTTTCAAGTAGCACAGGCAGACCTTCAGGGAGGGCAGGCACCTGCTTGGGTGTCATGACCTGAGAGGTGTAGGTTGCCTGAGTGACATTTCCATTCTCTCCTGACAGCTCAGAGACCGGGCTGCCATCAGAAGTGCCATCAAGCAACTTGTCAAAGTCAATGTCCCCCAGCATCTCCAGGGCACTTTCAGTTTCTTGCAGGAGCTCAGGTTCATTTGTGCTACCAAAAATGGAGAGGACAGGATCGTTGATCCTAAGATTCAAGTCAGCGATATCATTTCCTGCACTGAGCGAGGAGGAAGGAATTTTACTAGGGGTAGAGGTTGCAACAGTCACTGGAGGTTTTGGACTAGGTTCCTTCTTCCTCATGGCTTCCTTCTCCTTTTGAAATTTACGGATCATGGCAGCCAGAGAGAGCGAGTCTTTATACAATTTCTTTTTCTTCTTCTCAGACTTGTGTGAATTTAAGGCCATTACTCTGTAGAGGAAAGAAATCTTTCATTAGCGTGTGACTTTTGAGGCCTTAGTAACCTTTAACAACACAACTCAAAGTTTAGTACAATTAAAATTTATCAGGGGGAAGAAGCAAGTACTTCCTGCTTCCATCTTCAGACCATTTTATCAATTACATTTTATATACATTAAGCCAAAGGTTATTTCATTTTGACTTCTCAATTTAATTATGGAGAAGTTGGCCCAAGTGTTAAAAGCCAGAGCAGATTTACAATACAAAAATACTTAAATTTGCCTCTCAATACTGCTGAATGGTGGCAGGTTGCCTGTACAGCACATATGTTAAAATTCTTTTCATTGCTAAAAATTTTTAAATGCAGGCTCAAAATCTATATTTTATTTAAACTGAGAACATTCCACCAATTTGTCACCTTGATGAAAAATTAGGTCAATAAATTTTCAATATTCAATGTGAATATTCACAATAAGACAGCCTCCATCCACTCAGCAATAGTTTTCTAGGAGCCACCTAATCTAGCCCTACCACCTTAATCTTTCTCTGCTAGCCTCAGAACTCAGGAAAGCACAAAGTCAGTAAGAAATACGTAGAAGAATAATTAAACTGTATTTACAGCTTTACAAATGAGAAACAAAGAATAGGAAGAAAATTATTTTTTAATAGAAGATGGAATTCGCAGTGCTATCTTAGGTGCTGGGTAGGACAATGACGCTTTATGCTGTTCATAATACTCAAAATTTATTTTCTGTGATTTGTCTTTCCTTATTATTCCTTGTGTAAAGTTTCAGGGGCCAAAAATTTAGCCCGTAGGACTGCATAATATAAAAATCCCACACAAATTCTGAAACAAAATCTATAAGCTATTAATTACAGTTTAAAAGTACAAAATTCAAAAGAGCTGTAATGATCTTGGTATGGCAACACAGTCTCGAAGCCAAACCTCAAATATAATTGAAGGGTTCTTATAAGGAAAAAGAAACCCACCCCAACTGCTTAGGAACTTTCATTTTCCGAGGCTTCTTCTCCTTTTCTGTCCCTTCATCTTTTCGCTTGCGTTTCTTCATTCCTCGATCTTCACTTTCTTTCAACTTTGCTATCTAGAAAAGAGATCAAATAAAGGAAAGTGATTCTTCCACCCTAAAGGACTTCTACAGCAAGAAACATTGTTTTCTTTACACTTTCCAATTCAGAGCCAGGAAAAACACCTCAATGCGTGTAAAGGCAAATAGTAAGATGGATTCCTAGCAGTAATTGCAGTTACTGACAAGTGTTAATCATTAATCATTTTTAAACACTTATGAAATTTAGAGTTTTCAGTAAGAGAAATACTCTAAGATATATGCAGACTGCTGCCCAGCCAGTATGGCCAATGGCTACCTTGGAAGAGGGAATTCCTGCACCTTCTTCTGCTACCAAAGTCCCATTGCTGACTGTGAAGCTGCCCACTATGAAACTTCTTTGCTGGTCAATACAGACTTGCCTCCCCTCCCTTGCCCATCCTATCTGAGGGTGCAGGGAAACAAAGTCTTTGCACTGTGCGAGCATTAGCCAGCAACAGGCAAAATTCTGGTGTAGTCATCAACACCATTTTAGTCACAAATCAAAACCATAGCATCATACAGGCTGCTCGAAAGAACATTATCCGCATCCCAGTGACAGTCAGTACAAGAACCTTAAAATTGTTCTAGAGCAGGAAGGACACCAGGAAGCACTAAGTTCTCAGAAATAGCATGCAATTTGTAAATGTCATATTGCAATTATGTTTGCATTGATTGTAACTTGTCAAAGTTTATGGAACATCATGCAGTTTGGAAAAATTGTGTATATAATTTTAATATAGCTATTCTTATTAGCTGAGTTTATTTTAACAGGTATTTTGGTTTAAAGTATGGTTTAATGGTTAAATATATTTAAATTTGGTTTAAAATTCTCAATGTTAGGAACAATTTCATATCCTGCAAACTTTGTGCAAAATAATTAAGAACAGTATTGATGAATTTAAGGTCTAATCCTGTATAATAAAATTCTTACAAAATTACAGAATCATCTGTCAGTTCAAGATAGGTGGACTCAACTTGTCAGGCTGCCTAAACAGATGCTTAGTCTTACACGACTGGACAGCCTGTGAACCTCCTGAGTTAGTTACTGAATGCTAGTACAAGAGCCACAAACCAGAAAATACAATAAAACAGTGCCATGCATCATTCTGCCTTTGGACTCTTCATCTGAGCCATTGTAAGTGTATCAAATATTTCCAAAGTCCACTTAGCTTCTATTCTGTAAAAAAGCCTTAATTAAAATCACTCACTTTAGGTGGCCTATGCTTTTTGTCTTCTGCAAAGTCTTCATCCTCTGATTCAGATGCCTGGCGAAACTGCAGCGTACCAGTGTTGATATAAAACCCTCCATATTTGGTTGTCAGGGATGCAGGAACCAATTCATCATACTGGGCAGGAAAAGGAAGATGACCTTATCAGCATTTCTTAATAAACTAAACATGTATTTCATTCACCAGTACCTACACATAAAAATATATATACCAATTCACAGCATAGCTTGTTAGAATAGAAAAAGTAGAGCAATTTTAGAGAAAATTAAATGGTTGAAGTAGAGAACATTAATAACACAGAGTATGCTTCCAACACAATGCTCTTTTTTCAACAAAAAGGCAGCATTACAGCATTAAAACTACTGCTTTCTCAATGAAACCCACCAGTGTCCTGCTCAAAACCCTACTTCTTTTAAAAAGTTCTCTGCAATTTTTTTTGTTAAAAATGCTAGCCCAGACATAACAAGCTTCACCACAGCATCTGTTACCTTATTTCCAATCTTAGATGTTTAATACAACATTACCTCTTAAACAAATACCACAATTCCAGGATTTTTTTCATTTGAAGGCAAACATTCTCACTTTGTTCAGACAATTTTAAAACCACAAAATGTTTCAAACTATATCAACAGTTTATTTTGAAAAGTACTTAGTATTTATGAAGAATTTCCAAGTTAGAATTATAAAGCTGAATCTCAAAAATATTGAAATCCAAAGACATTAAAAAATTGGTCAATAATCAGTATAGTGGATGACAATATTAATTCTATTATTACACGCAACCAACAACCTCCATGCCACGTAAAATATACTGAAGATAAAATGGTTTAAGAACTGAAAAGTCTAGGCCACCAAAGACTTTTAGAGAGGAAGAAGAATTATCCAGGAAAGTAAAACAGTAAATATGTACTTCAAGGAAGCTGGAAAAAGAGCCTGAACTGGAGTCCTACCCAGGGATTTAATCTGAATAAGTAGTTAGAAACTTCCCTGACTTATTACTTTTTATCTTCCTGGAACTCAGTTAACAAGCAGTAATGGGAAAGCTGGTGACAGCATTTATAAAGTATCCTAAGATTATTTGAAAAGCTAGCACAAGAAAGTGAGAGAATCTATCAATGGAACAAAATGAAAGTGAAGTGACTTAAGAGTGGACTCATCATTAATCTTAAAAGACCAGGAGGACCATGCAGAAAAAACTTGAGAGTGGAGGTTGTGTAGGAATTTCAAAGAAAATTCATGCTTTTTCCACAGCTCTCAGAAGCAGCTTCATCAGGTGCAAGGAAAATAAAAGTAGAGAAAAGCAATTATTATCCACAGTGCTCAACAGACATAGCAGACATTTTCCACTTGAGCTAACAGGGTGTCAACTGAATCGGTAAGGGTGGGGCAGAAAAAGACCAAAACTGAAGAACACAGTGGTTGCCCCGTTAGAAGGAAAAAGCCCACAGTCAAAGCTGGGACCATTATCATAGGAAGCAAAAGCCAACACAGTAAAGACTGAGATGCAGAGCAGTACAGGAAGGCCTGGGTAACACACAAGTAAGGATTAAAGACAGCCCACAAATGAGGAATCATGAATCGCATCAATCACAGCAAATTATCTGAATGATCAACATGCTGTGTGGCACAGATCCACTGGAACAAGGCAACAAGAAAGGCAGAATTCATTTAATATACAGAGTGAATGTATTCCATAATAGTCAACGGGCAAGTAAGATCAGCAAGATGCGGTGTTTAACAAAGCAGTTGAGCTTTCAACAGCTTCTGTTGAGGACTATGAATTTAGTCAGACCTGATATTCAGTTCCTCTTAACCCTTGATTTTTCTTTAACCAAAATCTGCTTATACCGTGAACCTACTGAACAAGGTATAACTTTTAACTCAATGTTGTATTTTAGACATAGGGGCCTGCAGACCACAGTGCAGCTACTGTACACCCCTCTTTGAGCTAAGCTTACTATTTTCTAGTGCCCTAACTAAACAGAAAATGAGTATGTTTGTATAAGGTATTAGTAACAGAGATTAGGCTTCATTTTGAAGTGGTTCCAGAGCTCTCAGTTAAAGGGAACGTGGCTCTTGCAAATTCTAAATCTTTTAATTGTTTTCAAGACCTTTGCTTTAAACTAGTTTTTCTGTGTATGAAATCACACAATTTATCTTATGAACAAAAATGAGTTTAAAGCCCTTTACAGTGTTTTGCTCTTCCTTACACATTTCAAGGGCAAGAATCAAAAAATCTCAGTCCTACAAAGAGACAGGACTTGACTCCTGTGAACACAGGTTTGTTCTACAACTAATAATGGAATCATCCTGCAGACAACAAAATAAGACTGATAGACTGTCTGACCATGTAAAAGCAGGTTCATATGCAAGTTATTTTAAACAATTGTCCTTAAGCTACATTACTATGCTTTTAGTGCTATTAATCTCATTAAATGTTTTGGTATGAAAAATGATTTGGTTTTTTTAAAAAATAAGTTAACTGGCTTGAACTTCATCACTATACCAAGAACAGGGATTCTTTTATGGATTATACCAATTTAGTTCTGAAATCCAGACCCACAGCAGAATCCTGTATTGTCTACTCTTGAGTCCAGGTATTTTGACCACAATCCTCAGATATTCTACTGTGATCCTTCTCTTCATGCACCTCCCTTCCAGACAAGAACTTCCAAAAATGTGTTTGGAAGTGAAAAAGTTTTTAAACACTTTACTAAGTCTTGGAAATGAGATTTGGTGCAAACATGTCCAAATAACTTAACAAATGTAGCTTGTTATTATTTGTTGTCAAGGATAATTTTTGTACCTTGCTTAGTTTATTTTTGAGGTAGGTCTAACCAGCTTGGGGTAGAAGGAACTGTTTCACTGATACTGATCATCAGCAGCCCACTGAATAAAGGCCAAGCTACTGAAATGATGTCAAACATAGTTCCTTCAGTGAAATGGACTAAATATACACACTGCACTATACACTTCAGATACTTCAAACATACAGAACTGACTAATCTCTATGCTTCAAGATGCAGAGAACTCAAATGCATTCTTTGGCTTTGCCATCCTTTAGGGCTAAGTTTTCAAAAAACTACTAACTATCTTTCCAAAAACTGCAGTATAATAGAACCTACAAGGAAATCTTGAACAAGGTTAAGGGGAAGCAATGCATTGCTTTGCTAATCCAAGGAGACATCAAAAAGCAAGCACAAATGGCTTCCCTGTGATAAAGAAGGTTTCTCTTCCAAAATGCACAGGTAAGTTGGCAGGTTGATTTGTTTTTCTTTTAACCCTGGGGAAAACAACAGCTGACAGAGCACAGAAGAAAAAAACATAAGAGATTATAAAATATATACTACTTCGCCCAGGGTAGTCTCATAGGAGAATCACAGTTTAGTAGTCAAGATATCATAATCCATCAGCCTACCTGAGCACCTTGAGAGAAGTACCAATACACATCTACTCTCCTGTTTTGTTCCCATCTTGACAAACTTTATACCTCTCCACCAGCCACTAAGAGCTATGCTATTAGCTTGTGACCTTCACTTCACAGAGATTACATTCTTCTCACCTTGAAAACATTTCAGCCAAAGTTACAAAATGTATGACCAGCCATGTGACCACTTTTATCTGTGCAACTGAATTCTTTCAGAGCTTGAGCTCTGACCTGACCCACAATGAAAATCTAGTTCAGTGTTAAATAATTATGTAACATATTACTTAATCTCTCCAGGTTTAATGTTACAGAACTACTAGAAGATTCTGCAGGAAAGAAGTTATACTTTCCCTGTCATTTAACATGAAGAGCATATTTTCCCTATATGACCCTTAAGACAAATGCTCTTATCAAAGATATGTTATTCCGGCACGCTATAAACGTCCCTTTGTATTACACTAGTAATCATATTGTTTGTGCATTTTTTGGGAAACACGTAGGTACTGCTTAAACAAATTCATCTACTCAAAGAATAGCTGATCCAAGGCCATGATCTACCCCTCTAGTAGCTCAGATTACTTTGAAAAGTGATTTTGTGCTCTTTGAAAAATTAAATCTAGCAAAATACAAGATGCTGCTACAACCATTATTATTTCCTCCTCCTACAGATTTAAAGAGTGGTACTACACAGGCCAGATTCAAATCTCATGTGTTTTCAAGAACCTATGCAGGTGCTGAATTTTCAATTTATTCAGTTTATTCTTATTCTTTCCTAAAGAAGGGCATGCCTTCTTGCAGAAAGAGCACGAAACCATTACTACTGCTTTAACAAACATCAGACATGTCCTGCAAATTCAACTACCTTTGTTCCTCTAGCCATTTTGGTTCTTGTATCTGCTTAGTACTTCCATCTTTATCTACTGGTTTGATACTCCACTTTATACCTAGATGTACTCTGGGGTGAGGAGGATAAAAAGCAAAGAATTTCCAAATTGAAACTTGTCCTTGTGCTCCCTTGAATGCAGAGGATATGTCAGGGGCGAGCTGGCAGGCGTCCCCTGAAGACACGCGGGAAGCGTGCACGGCGCATTATTAAAGGTGACACCGTGCACTCGGCTAAGTGAGCACTATTCCCCCAACACACAACTTCCAAGCCTGGGCAAAGTGACAATGAACAAGGAAGACAGTACTAATATAAACACACCAATCCAGAGCCAATGAAACACTCAGCAAGTGAACCTCTTAAAAACAGAAGCTTTAATGCACCCTCATGTATTCAGTGTGGATGAGGTTTGGTTTGCAACTGAGGTGTACAAAGGCAGCCTTGTCCAGATGAAAAATGCCACAGTGTTCAACTTCTCTCAATACAACATGAAAGTATTTTTAATAATGGAACCTATGGGGTGTTTTTCTGTAAATGCTTTTAACATTTGCAGGTTGATAGCTTGGTTGTTTTGTTAGGATTTTTCAAGAGACAGTGATCTTTTTAAAACAACAACACTCCTTTCCATAGTTAGCATAAAACAAACTCCTTAGAGTAGGAAGAATGAGAGAACAGTACCAAGTTGGCCTGAAACTACATCTGGCCCAGAACCTCACAAAAACGGTAAAAATTTCCATTAACACACTGAGTTGCCATTCCCTGAAGAGATACTAGTCTTGCTGGGAAAAAGTTTCTCAGATATTCAAGAGTTTTGTCGAAGATAACCCATCAGCTTCAGGTTTTAGGGGCAAACCAAGGTAGGAGAGAAGAGGATATTAAATCTACCATACCTTTTTAAGTTTGGAGAATACAAGATGAGGACAAATTTATCCTGGAAACATGGGAAAACTGTGTTTCATGACACAGAATTTTTGCAGAGACCAAGCCCTTAAATTATGGAAAGTATTCTAGAGAACCCAGATAGAAACAGAACAATGCTTTTAACAGTGTGTTCAGAATTATTAAAATCAACACAAAATCTTTGAAAGGTTTTCTTTAAAGATAATCTGAGCTCTTTAGGTAAGATGTAGCTAAAGAAAAAGTAAGATCTTCCTTTTAGGTGAAGTACCTTTTTGGAGAAACTTTCCATGCATGAGAAACCATTGATACACTGGTTTTCTCTAGTGACCAGCACAGGACTTTTTACATCAGTGTTTAGAAAGCTACTATGGAAGTATGAATATAACAGACTAGGTCAAATATTTACACAGGGGCCTGGGTGTCTGAAGAACTGAACTGCCTGCTTCCCACTGCTCTTGGCATTCACATTTAGCTTCAATTCCTGCCAGTATGGCTATCTAGTATCACTGCTTCAAAAGCCACTGCTATAGATTTGTAGGTCAACAGTTCTTTTTCTACATTCATCTACTTGAAATGGGGGAAGTCTTTGATTTGGATATGCAAGCCTTGTCACCTTCAAGTAAGAGAAAACAGCATACATTTTCATTAACACCATGTATTGCTTTAAATCCCCTCTTCTGTATTGCATAACAGAAAGCTCAGAGCTCCCTTGCAGTCTCTACCTATATAAAACTTACATTGCCAGGAGAGTATTCAACCAACCAAATAATCAGAGGTCATCACAAGAGTAAGTAATCAGCCTGATCTGGGTGGGCATGCACGTGTGTGCAGGAAAAATAGAGTAGGTGAAAAATTCTACAGGAATTCCACTTCACAAAGAATGCAGTTCTGGGCAGCTTACACTACAGCAAAACCTATTTTCAATATCAAAGCAGTGGAAACACTAAGGAGGGGCAGCTTTCTTTGCAGGTTATAGACATTTTGTATAGGTCCATTAAGATAAGCAAAGATTAGGATTTGCCATCAGGCTAACCCCTATAAGAGCAGTTAGAAACAATAGTAAGCCAGTTGTGATTTTCTTTTTTTACTGGAATTATCACAATCCACTGACTACAGTCAAAACACTCAACTCAAGAATAGCTGCTCGCATAGATTTCCTGCTTGCCTGCAAATGCATTTACCTCAAAATCTGTTTTTAAAAGGAAAGTATCTCTAAAGCTATGGAATAAATCTGTTTCAGTGCCAAAGAGCTAAGTATTTCTTTCACAACTATGACAAGAAAAAGGACTAAAACTCCGAGGAAGCTTTCAAATTTTTTTTCTGGGATAGAGACAAGCTAATCCTGGAGCAACTAAAGAAGCACTCATATTCACTTTTCAGGTGTTTGTGCCCAGGATATTATAACTTTTTATGTGTAAGAAAGTGTGCCTTCTAAGAAATAATCCAGGGCCTGACTCTAACACATCTCAGGGTACACAGCAATTTCAGAGCTGGCCATACAGAAGATGAGCAAGCCAGACACGTAGATTTTTTTTCTGAACACTTCTCTTGCATCCAAGGCAGAATGATGGAATTAGAGGTTTTGTTGAACTTCAACTCCTACATTACAGAATCCTTAAACTCTGGAACAACAACAGGCACTGCAGCTGGCCCACTATATTTTTTTTTTCTTTTCTATATAAAAATGGGGATAAAAGCAAAACAAATATGGTCTCTCACTAGTCCATATTTGTAATGCAGACATGAGGCGTAATGATTTGTTAAGGAGAGCAATCTTTAGAGAATACACCATTTCTCCCCAATAGCTTCCACAGCTAGCACATGATGCAACCATCTGATCCTCCAACAACTGCCTTTTGTACATTGGCAAGGACTCTGGCAAGAGACAGAAGTAAATGCTCCTGCAAATCTACCAGATCTGCTGCTGGTATCACCACCAGTGCTGGAGGGAGGCACAGTACTCTAAGTATTAATACACCAGACTCGTACTTTGACAGAGACCTGTGCTATGAGTACTGCCAGTGTTCCAGATCTATCAGATCTGTGACAGGTCACAGTAAATCCAGCAAAACCTAGCTAGAACTTGGGTTGGGTACCATTAAATTTTAAAAGCGAAGATGATGAACTTAAGCAACAGTGAGAAACCAGATAAACCTATAGGCTCAAGTGGTTTCTCAGCAGAAATGAAGCACATCTGTTCCTTTCAAGCTGCAGAGCTGAATCTGACCTTTGGAAAAGACATATGAAGGCTTAGACCCCAATATTGCTCCAGCAGCACAACCAGAAGTTGTGGGATGATGGCAGAACAATTTAATATTGGCAGGTTCAAGTTTCTAGATAATAAAAAATGACTAACATAATTTATAATAAGCACCTGACAGCAAGCTCTCTTTCCACACAACTTCAGACCTGCTTCAAAAACTACCAATGCACACAGATAAGCTTAGACTGCTATGCACTGTGGTTTACTGCTCAACTTCTGCTGAAAAAGGTATCAGCTCTGCAGACACTTTCTGTGCACCTCACACAGGTCACAGGATCACCCATTGCAACATCTATGTACTAGAAACTTCACAGCTCAGTTTACAGCTCTTTCCTGTACAGTTTCAGAATTTAAATGAAGGCTTGACATAATGCATGCTAAGCAATGCACTTATGCGCTTTTCTTATTCTTTTCTCTCAACTCCTTTTCATAATCTTTCCTCTCCCACTCAGTTCTAGCCCACTCCTTCTCACAGCAGATCACTGCTGTTTTGCCCAGTGTCACTCAGCACTGGAGGAAACTGAAGGCTGGCAAGTGACAGCTCTTACTTTTGGTTTAGTTTTTTTTTACTTGACTAAACTGTACACATACTTTCTGACATTTAGTAAGGAAGGATTATAGCAGGTTTGTGAGATTTAAGATAAAGCCTGGAAAAAAAAGTGGGCTCTCTTATTTTTGTAATTTCATATTTCACCTCCAGGATATCTTCAAATGCCCTCTTATACACCTGCTGATATCCCTTATATTGCCCGCACCAAAATAAAACCTTTTTCTTTTACCTCAATACGTGTTTTCATTTCTAAAAAATATTCAGACAAAGTAAGCAGCAATATCCTGCTGTTTAACCTGGTTTGTCTCAAATTTTTTAGACATATTCAATGTTTAGAATAACCATCCTATTTTTACTGATTTTTAAGAGGAGACTAGCTTCCTGATCTAAAGCAGGAAATCTAATGCCAGTAACCCACTAATAATCCAGAGAGCTAGTACAAGAAACTAAACAGAGCCAGTGTCATTTCAGTCAACAGTAAATAAAGCACACAAAAATATTTTGATTTCTAAAGCTGGAAAATTATTTGATCTAGGAATATTTTCTTAATTTTTTGGTGCATAATATCTTGAGTAAGGCTACTAATACAGTAATTCACTGGTCTCCCAAAGCAGTATGCCCTTTGGATTCCCATCAGTTATAGACAGGTACTAAGTATTTTCCCTTACCTTTGCTCTGTATGGAAAAGATAAAGCACTGCCTCATTGTTTCTTGCTGCTGTGGTGAAGCTTACTTACCGCTTCAGAGTTATCAATGAAAGGGTCTGTCTCGTCGTAGCCGTAGCCGATGTCAATCAGATCCTGCAGGCGATCTTTCCGATGTTTGTGGGGCTTGCCACCCTGAAGACAAAGCGAGTGTTACATCACTTAGGAAACATGAAAGCAACGTCCTAAAGCCTACAAAGCATAAGGCATAGGTGAAAGAGTAATTCAAGGAATTAGCAGTTTTGCTTTCTTGAATGCTTCCTTGAAGATGGTCTAGATGACTAATGAAAATTTCCACACAGAGATGCCTTCTGGCAAACATGCCTCACCAGAATCATCCCTGAAAGGCAGTCACTAGCTACCTTTTTCTGCAAGACCAAGATCTTCCTCACATTTCCCATTTAGAGATGCTTTCCTGTCCTATGTATATTGTGTATAATGATTGGACTGCTAATGATAGAAGGGTTGGGATAATTTACAAAGTGTGAAGTTTTTTCAGTGTCATATTACAGTGTCATTACAAGGGAAAATAATGACAGCCTAGAGTTCAATAAAGTGCTTCCCTACACAAGATGGATTAATTCTCTATAGCACATAAAGAGCTGAGTTTTAAAACATGAAATGTTACTTGAGTATTAAAACCAGAAGCTGCATCACAAACTATGGATGGATTAACTTATCTCCAGGAGACAGTAAAATTAATTTTAATCTGCAAGTATTCTTTTCATGTGGAAATTTCATTGTTAAGTCAAGTAAAGACTCACAGCTAGCTCAAATATTCAGGAAATCTAAACTTAAGGTTACACAAAAACCTTCTTAGGATATAAGGCCTAGTTTTCTAGCTCACATATATTGTCAAAATGATCAATAAAAGTCTTAAAAGATAAAATTCTCAAAAAAGCACTGCCGTCATTAAAATGGTAACTCCCATGAATTCAAGACTTGCTCCTGAAACTTATCTGCCTGCACGCTACAGCTCTGAGCATTCTTAGGGCAAGTCAGTCTTTCTAGCTGTGACATCCAAATATCTCAGTCCATTGCTTACTATGAGAATGCAGCCACTGTCCAAAGGTGGTTTCACCTCTGCACTTCATGAGTGGTGTAAACATCTCAACACCTCCATTTTAACAACGTTTTGAGAGCATGCAAGTTTGTGACAAAGCAAAGCATGTGCTCTTGCAAGCAAACAGGAATCTCCCACATTTACTTAAATAAACAAATGCAATAGTCCTAGGAGAAAAACTTCAAAAGTAAATTCAGCTTTTAATTCACATTTCTAAGCTACATTCCAGCTAAGTATCCCTATCATCTCCTACAATCACTCATCTGGAAAAACATCTGAATGACTGCACAGTTCCAAAACATGCAGTACTTTTTTTAAAAAAAAGAAAGTTTGTATGAGATGGATTAGAGAAGAAAAAGCAAGTTAGAAAAAGGCAACACTTAAGAATTCTGATTAAACTCCAGTGCAAAAGCTTATATAATTCATGATTCTGACTTGGGTGCCAGCAGGCTAAGAATGCTTCATAAACCATACCTCACCTGTACCGAAGTCACTAATGTGTAATGCAATCCATCTCTTCACTACATATATCTTGCTAGTAACCATTAACATCCTTGTCTGCAATCCTGTCTAAAATCTTTTTGCAGCAAAGGTTATTCTATGATTTCAGTATAATAAAAGGGCAATACAAAAAATTTAAATTTACAATACATTCTGACTGATAGTCAGAAAACCAGATCTAGAAAAAAAGTAGCAACAAAAAAAAGTCTTAAAATAGCTGAATGAACAAAAGCAGTCTTAAAATACTACCTGTATTCAGACATGGAAATATCTGAACCACTGTGTATATAATTAAGAGATTTTCCTTCAGGCCTGGCTCTACCCAGTTCTGTTTAAGGAACTGTGTTGAGATTTCATAAGCTCAAGGTGTTAAGGATGCAAGTCTGCAGCAGAAGAATGAAGGGATTATCTGTGTCAGTGTCCACCATGCAGCACTTCAGGGAACTTTTATGACTGCAGCTTTCCTCCAACCTTTTAGTCCCAGAATATAAGTAGTCACAATACTAGAGCAAATTAAGGTGCCTAGATCCTGAAGCTGCAAATACTACTCATGTAAGTATTCAGAAAAGCCAAAGATGACTTTAAGATATTAACTGTGTCATTAAACCTTGCATTTAAACAACCTTTGCCCAACAGGACTAGAAGGTAGGTGGCAAATAAAATGCCAATACTTGAAGAATCTATAAAACAGTAAATCTGGTCTTTGTGGTGATAAGTTAATAAAAGCTATAAACAACAGAACCAGAAGACACAAGAATATACAGAGCAGGAACAAATGTTGGTAAAAGAAAGCATTTCAAATGCTTTAAAAATGTTCCAAACATCTTTAAAAACAAGAAATTGTCATGAGATAAGGAAGGTCCACTTAAATTGAAGTCTGATCTACAGCTAAGAAAGAAATGGTAAGAATAGGTATCTCATTTTAGCAAAGAGTGATCAGCAAAATTATTATGGAATATGTATTCGTTCACCTTTAGAAGCAACAGAGCAGGTAAAGAGTTGAAGAAGGACAGGGGTCTACAATGACAATTTACTGAGGAAAGTAAAGGAAAAAAAACAACTGAAGAATCAATAAAGACCTTAAAGTTGCTCTAAATTTAGTATAATAAATAGGCAGTTAAATTATACAGCATGCTGCAAATTTGTTATGCTGCTCAGGAACCACTGGAGTTGTAAGGCTCAGTTCAGACATTTGCTTAATCAAGAATGGTCAAAAAAATGAGTTGGGACTTACTAAAAAAAAAAAAAGAACAGAGAACTAAACCAGAAGTCATCATTGTAACACTGAAATACCAGTGCACCATACCATTAATATCCTTTCATTTAAAAAAAGCACTTAGAACAAAAAAGACAACAGGAAGCCAACAAGGATGTTTAAAAATAAAAACACCTCTTCCATACAATAACAATGTTAAGACACTACAGCTGGAGAACTAAAGGGCTGGATTTAGATGATAACATCAAAATCACATGCAATGTGCAGAAGAACTGCAAGTGTTTCTCTGTTTCTTACAATACAGAAACTATGGAACTACAAGAACTCATCAGGTTTAAACACAGTGTGTTTTTATTTGACAGTTACCATGATGCTCCAGTGCTGTGGAACACACAAATACCTCACGATCTGGTAGATTTCTGGCAGAAAGCTTTAAAAAGATTAAACATGTGACCTTTGGCTTTGAGGGAAATTAAGATACAACACAGACTGCCAGACAGGCACAGTGAAGTAATATCAATCAACACTTGCTCTATTATACTTTCAAGTATGAGATTCTACTAGTGTCAGAGACTAGGCTACCATCCATGAGATGGATCTTCATTTTGATCCAGGAAAAGCTCTTACATATGTACAGTACTGTCCAAGGTTCAGTATCATGTGTTCACAACAGTGTTTGATTTTATCTAGAGAGTAACAGCAGTCAACAATTTTATCTAGAGAGTAACAGCAATGAAAATGGGAATCCGTCAGAGCAGATTTTTCATGCTGATGTTTAGTAGGTGCAGCAATTACAGGAGAGTTCTGAATAATCAGGTAAACAAATGGTACTTCATGCATTTTGTTTTACAAAAATACACTTTTTCATAGGCTTTTCTTAGTATGTGCAAAATATATCAAACTGTAGTGATTTGGTTATGAGTACAGCAATTTATCTGAAAAGAAGTAAAAAGTCTTCAAGGCAGACTGCTCTTCATGCATCAGATTTTCCAGTAGTACTGTCACATGTTACGATTAAAGCCAATGTTCAACTCCATTTTAAACAGCTCTATTAGATAAGTAATACCTAACTAAAGGAGCATACAGCACTTCCTGCAAACCTGAAAAAAACCCTTTATTTTTTTCTCATACAACCACTGATTACATTTACACTACAGCACTGTTAACAAGTGTTACAGTGTAACTCCAGCTAAGAAGAGTATCCTGCAGCTGGTCATTCACTTGAGGAGAATGGGCATCTACTACATGGAATCCCTGCTCCAATTGAAGCTACACAGTGAATGTCTCACCACAAGCAACAGAAGATGGCTGGATGCTGTCAGAACATGAGCAATTGTACTGGGTCAGCGTTCAGAGATGCAATTCCTCTGAGCATGGATGGCAAGTAGACTGATGGCTCTTACATTGGAAGAGAAAGGAGAGGGAGTTTCTAACACAAGGAATCTTAATCCCTCATCACCCTTCATGCTTAGTGGTTCTAACCTAATAAGTGGTTCTTTATATAGAGGACGTGCCCTTTCATGGGGCTGGAAGGGACAAAAGGCAAGTCAGAGAATGAAAGGCAAGGAATCGGAAGGGCACGTAGGAATGAAGATTCAAGTGCACCACAAATTTAAACTGTTGAAAATTGTAATTTTTTGTTACAAGCATCTATTCGCCCCTTTCTGTGACTACTGAACACTGAACTGTGGTTTGCTTAAGTCTAATAACATGTTTTGTCCATAAATGTACAGGTTCAGCTTTGATGCATGCATAAACATAAATGTAAAATTAGATTACTTCCACTACCACTCCCTCCTACCTATATTGCTTTACATACTTCCATTGACTTTCATCAACTGTAGTTAAGCAACTTGTTTCAGACATTATAAAATCCTTAACACCTTAATTGCAGAAATGAGTTTTCTAAAAAAGTGTGAATGAAACATTTTTCTTCTCTCGCATTCAAAAAATTATTTATAATTTAAATTAAAAGCAAACAGCATTTTGGAACAGCCTTCTCAATTAGTACTGGATTCTCTCAAGCTCTCCAAAAGATGAGAATGATTTTCAGTTTAAGAGCTGATTTTATGTATCACATCTAACATGCCTAGAAGTTGTAATTACTTCTACAGACTATATAGACTCAGCACTTAGAAAAATCAGCCTCTGCCAGAAAAAAAAAAATCCAAGTAAGTCAGACAAAAAAGATTTTAATATGTATATTAATAGCAAAAGATACAAATGACTGCTCTTGTTTCCCTTCTTTATTATTGAGGTGTTCTATTCGTAATCCAGAATATCAACATGCCTCAGCATGATGATGAGCACTGATTGCCAGCTCAGACTTAATCACCCAACCCTACCCATATGAATTCTTAAGGACCTGTTTGGGTGTGGTTTTTGTCAACATTTTCTGATTTCTACCTTCATTTACTAGTGAAAGGCTCTTTATGTTGCTAGCTAGTGCTGTTCAAGTCACTCACACTACACTTTCTGGAGCCAGCAGAGTATCTTTAGGCGTTGGCAGCTACCAGACATTCATCGAGCAATGATTTACTATTTAACAAATAACTTCCTATGGAAACATTCCAAACTAGTCAGGACATCAAGATTCATCAGTATTTAGCCCAAAGAGAAGACCTGTTCAATAATGCACAACAGCATTACATAAAAATTTTTTCCTCCAGCACAGTGTAGAGCATGAATATTGACCCGCATCTATTACCAAGATTATTCTTTTCCAAGAATAGCTTCACAAGCTATAACATCTATAGACAAATCTATTTAGCAGACTTGTCTGATAAGCTTGTGGCAGCTTCAAGGTACTTAAATGAAATACTGTGAGACAGTTATCGCCAAAATGCACCGAAGTAATTTGACACTACATTAGCAACCATATTCAGGGAAAAAACCACCAACATTAGCTGTTATCACTATTAAATATTTGTATTTTTTAATAAAGTGCAGTAACTCACGTATTTTGCCTCAAACTTCTTGGCAAGCATTTCTACTTCATGTCGCTCACGTTGTTCATCATTAAATGGATCCTCTAAATGAACCGATTTCTTCTGAAAAAGGCAAAAGTTATATATTCATTCCATAAGAAACACAGAGTGCATCTCAAAACCTATTAAATGTCAAAAAACAATACTCTGATGACTAAGTAGTCAGAATTTATACTTAATCTCTAAAAATTACTTTGATCATTGAATTACCATCTAGCTACTTTTCTTCTGATGACAACAAAACCAGAAGAATTAAGATAAATACTCAGATTTGTATTTTCCCAAGCATTCCACAACAACCTCAACTAAAAGTCTAAGCCTAAAAGAGATTTTTTTTTTTAGAAAAAACTCTCTCTAATCACAACTCTTTACCTCTGCTTCCACTCACTGACCCCTCTAAGAGCTGTTATGATTCTTGTATATTAAACAGACAGGATGTACATGGTGTGTGAACCAGGAAGGAAGCAGCCAGAAGACTAAAAAGCTCAGTAAATTATAACCATAATTAATGTAAGTCTTTTATCTAAAGAAAAAAATTACAGTGCAAGAGTTAATTTCAGTAATCATAACTATGTTAGCCACAAAAGTGATTTAATATTCCAGCTATACACACAAGGAGGGAGTAGCCCCTTACTTTTTGGTGTTTTTTAGAAATGAGGTTTTCACTGAGACAAAGTCAATGAACAGGATATACACAGTGCTTTTGTTTTTTTTAATAGGTGATGGCAGATAAACAGGGCTGCCCTCCTTCAAACTGGAGTTCACATAAATACAGTAATTGCCAGAAGGGGAAGGTACCAGGATGCTAATATATGGTTGAATGGAATTCCATTTTGCAGAACTTTATGGATGGCAACTGATTATACTGCACATGGATTACTCACCAATGAATAAATGAAGATTTACGAAGAATAAAAAAAACTAAGTTCAGAAAAGAAAGATCTTTCCTCCATGGTTTAAGAAGCCAGAATATTGACTAAATGGGGACCAAACCAGCTTATTAGCATCAAGACCAATGTAATGAGGAAGGTAAGCTAAGCAAAACTGCAAACACCACATAATTACAATACATTTTCCAGACTGAGTATTTAGAGAAAAAAATTAATAGAGGCTATAGTTACTCCTAAAACATAAATTAAAGCCACTTACTTATTTCCTGCAGGCATAATTAAATATAAAATACTGCTCAATTCATGAAACATCATTTTCTCTACTTTTAGCTGGGAAAAGGTATTCCTCATCTTCTGCTAGGCACATGTGGCTTTTTTTCTAACTGTGAAAGGAGACAAGGTTGAGCCTAAAGATCAATAAAACTTAGTACTTAAGTGTTAACTTGCCTGTCTCCGTCAAATACTCAAAGCTGACTATCTATTTGTTTAGCTAAGCAGTACTGAAACTCAAATTCAAGCAAATTTTAGTTTTGACTGTTTCTAATGGATGGATGGCTCTTTAACTATGACATTACTACTTCAGTGCCTTTGGAGCCTGTTCAGCAGAAGCCAGGTGAGCTTCTGGCTCATCCACTTTGACTTGGGTTTTATGCACCAAGCCTCAGTCAACCCAAAAGAAATGGGAGCACACTTTCACTTCTGCCAGCATTTAAGAGGCAAATAAACCCTTCAACCACACAAACTTATTACTCACATTCAAAACTTTACATAATTCCTCCCAGAAGATGAGCTCTACAAACAACCCTATCAAAGAATGTTCTCTTCATCAAGGCAAAAAAGGACAAGGACAGCACAAGTTTTTAAAATAAACATTTCCACTAGCTTCTGATTCAGCAAAGGAACCTAAATTTGGAATTTAAAAAAAGACAGAAGTTGCACTGCCAAATCAGTTTTGGGATTCTCTATCACTTCATTATTATATAACTACTATTATCATGGCCCATTAAAGCCATATTTGAAGTTATGCCTGTGCACCTGTGCTTACCTTCCTTTGGAGAGCTTTTCTTGGTTGCTACAGTTCCAAGAATATTACAAGATAGAAAGACAAGCTCTTGACTTTGTAATGTTAAATTTTAATGGGAACTGTTATAAAAAAGTTGAGCAACTTCTTATAAGGGAGGAGTCAACAATAGTTTCCAGAAAACCAAATCAATCTTTACTCCTACAAAGATTTTGCATAGTAAAGTATCTGAACTGTTAATTTTAAATTTAAACATTATTAAAACAATTAATTTTGAAATCTAAAACTCCATTTAAAATCACAAAATTAACTACCAATTAATTACTACCTACTTTGAAAAAGAAAATTTCAAGATTTCAAATCTTCCCTAATATTAGAGTAGCTTTTCCAGGTTCTACCATATAACAAGCAAGAAATTAAACTGACAGGCCAAGTATACATCAGGTTTTAAACATGAGTAAAAGTCCAGAATCACTTTAAAAGGATCCTAATTTCTGACACTGTTTTACATAGTAAATCAGCTGATTATTCTCCAACCCAGTAACAGAAGTGCCATTATGATCCATTCATTTTAATTTAGACTCTGTGGAGTTGAAAAATATACACAGTTTCTTATGAAGCATTACTATCACTGTCTCTACTGTAAAAGCAGTTTCTGATCCCACTTGTACCAAAATCCCCTAAATCAATGCTCCCCCACCCCCAGAAGACATAGAATTTGCATCAGAACTACATCAGAAAGAGCCCGTTCTCCTTGAGTATATGATTAAGATACTGGCAACCTTCAGAATAAAAGGCAGTTATGGAACTGGGAACTGCCAAGGGGAAAAGTCAGCCTTTAAGTACTGAACCACTTCTAAACACTAACACAATTTTCACCTTCACGGAACTGCTCAGAAAGATTGCACTTCAGAGAGCAGCATGATTATGCTACACTAATTCTGAGGAGTCATAACTGGCACTGTTTGCCCACAACAGCTGTAGGACAGGATGAACAGAAGGAACCTTTTAACTTGCATGACAAGATCTGAAGGATTAAAATCAGTCACTGATTTTTTTGCCTTCCACATTTGAACACAAGCCAGTGTGTATATCCCTCCTACAGCAGAAAAAGTGAGCAGCTCGCTAAGTATAGCTACAGTACCATCATCTCCTAGAAACACTCTGGTTCAGAAGAAAAGCTTTAACCATATTCAAGTTTGTGCTGGATATAAAAATCCCATGGCAGTATCTGTACTGGTTATTTGATACTTGCTTTTATCACCAGATCTACCACAACCTTCTAAGTAGTAGTTACTTACTTGCCCTCTGCCTTTTCCAGTAAAAGACAAGCTTTCTCTCAAACTGTGTACTGGATTATAGAGAAGCCAGAACTATTTAAATCAAGTTCAACTTCACTCAACTAAGAATGAGCAGCTCAAGTGCAACCAGCTTAAGGACACGCGTCTCTCCTTCCTACTTGGAACAGTGGGCCCTGTTGATTGGCTAACACTGCTTGCTTCCTAAAGTTTTCTGCAGAGCTTTATCCTTAAAAAAACAAAGTAGTTCAAGTATCAAACACTTTCTGCTTGGGAGGAACAAGCACAGGAAGAACACTTTGGGTTTTTTCCTTGAATCAAGTTCTCAACACTTACAAGTGTGGCTACCGGTTCAATATTAACTCTCATTTATCCCTGTCTCCTCCAAGACTACAAAAACTTCTCTCCAAGTCTGCTAATGATCACTTCCCTGCTTCTCGAGGCTTATAGCAGAGCCGGCTTTCTTTATTTACCTGCACACAGCCTAGGGACAACCAGGAATACAGACCGAAGTGGTCAGAGTTTCGTTCAGCTGCCGGTAAAGGGCTCCCAGGAAGGGAGGATGCAACACCTCTCAGGGCAGGGAAGGGGAGCGGCACGGAGGTGAGCCGGGGTAAGCGGGACACAAGAGAGTGGCGCTCCTCCGCCTCAGCCCGCAGCAGAAGGCAGGAGCCCTTGGCCAGCTCAGGGACAAGTGGGAAGCCTCCCCTTCCCCCCCACGGGCACAGGCGCAGCCTTAGCACCAGGAGGAGCCCGCAGCGACGACAAGGCAGCCGGACTTCCCTCCAGGACGCCGCCCCTCCCGCCGTACCGGGACCACCCCCGAGTAGTAAGGGGTAACCGGTAACACTAGCGGCAAGGCCGGGGCCGGCAGCCGAAAGGAGGAGGAGGAAGCGCGGCGGGGCCCGTGCCGGCGGGAGGGGAGGGAAGAAGGGGAAGGGGAGGTCCCGTACCCGCGAGTCCCCGCACAGCAGCAGCTCCGGGTAGCTGAATTCCACGCAGCCCTCCTCGGTGGGGTCCTTCAGCACCACCTCCAGGCGGACCGTCTGGCGGAGTGGGAGCGCCTCCCGCGGCGGCGGCGGCTCCTGCCGCCCGCTCTGGCGCGGCGGTGGCGGCAGCGGCGGTGGTTCGGGCCGTGGGGGCTCCCGCTGCGGCGGCTGCTCGGGCCGGCCGGGGTCGCGGGGCGGCTCCGGGCGGGCAACGCTGTCGCTGGGCGGCTCGTGCGGCGGCGGCTCCGGCGGTGGCGCCTCACGGCCCGCCGGAGGCGGCTCCGGGTCGCGGCCCGCCGGCTCTCGCTCCAGCGCCGGGCTCTCGCCCTCGCGGCGCCGCACGGGTGACAGGCTAATGAACGGCACCCGGCGCGGCTCCGCCATCCTCCGCCGCCGCCCCCCCCCCCTCCCGCCCGCCGTCCGCCGGCCCCCGCCTCACACGTTCGGTGACACCGCTCTCCGCGCTCCCTCCCACCGGCCGCGGCTCCTCCCTCTCCCTCCTCCCCGCTCCGCCGCCCGGTCGGAGCTACCCCTACGTTCTCCTCGCCGCCCCCGCCATCTTGGCGCCCCCCCACATAAATAGAGCAGCCCCGCAGCCCGCGCAGGCGCAGCCGGGCCCGCGTCGCTGCTGTTATTGCTCAGCTTCCCCCGGACGTCAGCGCGGCCGCCGCCGCCCACACGCCGCGGGCGCCGGGCCCGCCCCGCCCCCGGTTGCCGGGGCGATGCGCACGCCGGGCCCGCCGCCGCCGCCTGCAGCCGCGGGGGCTGCGCAGCGCTCGTCCTCCTGGGGCAGCGCGGGCAGGCTGCGGGGGCCGCGGGCCTGCTGAGGGAAAGGTCCGCTGAGGTCCCTAGAAGTCGGCGGCTGCGGGTTAGTCACCAGAGAAAAGCCACCCGTGCGGGGAGAGCGGCCGTTCCCCGCCAGAATGGCGCGGACGCACTGTGTCTCGGTAGCATCAGCCCACGCTGAGTGGAACAGCAGAGAACATCGGGGTTTTACAAAACCGTGCCGTATGGCGGGGTTGATCGCAGCTTGTTCCTACAGAAGAGCAGCCGCTGCCCGGGGTGCCGGCCTGCCCTCGGCGGCACGGAGCTTGTTCAGCGGCCATGCCTGGTCTGTAGGGCACCAGCTCTGGCTACAGGGAGCACTTTGTGGCTTGTTGGGAAAGAGCTGCGAGAGAGAGAGAGAGGGGACGACGCGAGGAAGGCAGGGTTTGAGCAGCAGCGAGACTTTCCTCATGAGCAGGAGCTGCCTGCAAATACTGCAAGTGTTTCAGTCTGTCACCACCTACTTTGACAGACTGATGGCTGGTATTTCCAGATGGAGGTATGCCACCAAGGCAATGTGAAGTTTCAGGAAGCTTATGAACATCATGCGTATTGTATCCTCTAGCTTCATTGGAGAAGAAAAAAAGACATTACCATTTTGGGGGCATTTTTTAGTCTCAGAAATACTAGGTAGGAGTGGGTCTATTCTCTTTTTTAAAAATGTACTCATGCAAAGCAGGCAATTTACATCTGTCTATTATTTTGCATAATGATAATAGACTATTCTGTGCATCACATTACTCCACTTTTCAAACTACATCCATCACTGTGCTTGATGTTTTCCTATCATTGCATAGGAAGCCTTTTGACTTGACTTTTTAATTTCATTTAGACTCCAGAGAAGATCTGTGACACTAGAACAATGTTACTGAAAGTTATAACATCACTAACAGGGAATGGAGGGCATTCCAGAATACTGCTTGCAGCAGCAAGTCACTGGAATAACTGACCCGATATGAGAAATGTAAACTTTCCTTTTGAGCCTGGAAACTGTTGAGCTTTATAGTCTAAGGGACTTGTTTTATCTTAAAGCCTTGCATGTTGTGGTGCGACCAGCAAGCTTAGTAGAGGTGGATGTATTCCTCAAATATGTTTTGGCTTTCAGCATCATAATAATATGATTTGGTAGCTGCACTGTAGTTCTCTGTTGAGAATTTCATACAGCTCTCAGCTGATGCACAAAGTAGGAAATGCATTTCTGGATTCAAACTGAGTGAGCAGCCCTAAGCTCCAGACCTTTGGATCCTGCCAGGAAGATCCTGATTCTCATCAAAGTTTCTGTGTCATCTATGCCATTAAATCCTGTGATGGTAAAAAGGGGCCTTTCCTCAGAAAAAGAGCAGTTCATTGCATATCTTATGAATCTTATGTGGAAGTCACAGGCTTTTCTGCAGCTCTGCTGAACCCTGTTTTCAATTACCAGATGGGAGACTAGACCTTGAAATAAGTACAAGAAGAATACAACAGGTAGTTTCTTGACAGATAATATTTGGATATATCCATGGAAAGTGATAAACTATGTATTTTAAGTATCTGATGTAAAACTCCATTCAGTCTTTCAGTCTCCTAACTAAGATATAGGGGACTATATTCAAAAGTAATCAATGCAGGGCATGCCAGAATAAAATCAGTTTTACGAGTACCTGAATCCAGTGCTTAATATTGTCTTGTAGTGTAGATACACCTGGAACCACATCTTGGTCAGATTTTTAACAAGCTTTTAAAGTAGGAAAGGAAAAAAAAAAGCTGGAAAGAAACAATCATCATTCAACCCATAGTACGGTTACAGAGAAAACCAGAAGTAGTTCTTGGAAATAGTTTCAGGTGGCCATTTGTTCTGAGATTGTAGACCTTGATATTAGAAGCAGCCTTTCATATCTAAGGTTACTATGAAATAGTAATTCCTATGCTCCCTTTTCCTTTCTCTAGGAATTTAATTAGACAAGTAAACCCTCGTATTTCTGCATTATCTAATCTCTAAGCATCTTAGGGTGCACATACCATTTTTATAAGGCTTAGTATTTGTTTATGCAACTTGACAAACAGTAGTTCTGGATCTTTGCATTCAAAGTGAAGTCACTAAAGACAGTTTACTCTGTGTATCTGAAATCAAAAAGAACCTTGGCAGCAGATCCAAGCATAGTAGTTATTGGAATATGTTAATGTTACATTTGGTCTAAGATACTATAACCATTTGGAAAAGAAAACAACCAAATTCCCTAGATCATAAGCTCTCAAGGAATTTGGTTTTGAATACACTATAAGAGTTCCAGGCTTGTACCATTTCAAACACATTCAGTAGGAGTTAGATTTGTAATTTATCCATACTTTTTATTCTGTTTTCCTACCTGTTTTGTTCTTTGTCATTAAGCTCCACCTCAGGTACTGTCTGTACATAGTATAATGTGCTACCCTTGTCAGTACAACACCATATTTAACAAGTATAATTTTTAAAAAGTGATTAGAGATGTGCTGCCAGTTACTTTGCTTTCTTTCAGGATATGGACATGTTAAAATAGTCCAACATTGAATACAGATTCCTTGCCTTTGTATGCTATATGAAGGACACAGAGAGACACATTAAGAGTTTAAAAAAATTTAACAACTACACGAAGAGAGGTGATACTGAAATGGCTTTTTATTTCACTGGTGAAAACTAGTATGAATAGATCAGACAAAGTGGATGCTTGGAACTACAGATGCTACAGCCACATCAGTGAGCAGCAGTTTGTTGACCTGACTTAGTTTCAAATACAGAAAACAGCAGAGACAGACCAGCAAACTGCAGAGGCCTCTACTTTGGTGCAGGTGGGATCCTCCTGCTCTGCTTTGGACTGGCTTCTCTGTCTGCAGCACTCTCATGCCTTTGGGCTGTGTTGGTTGTGGTGGAGCTGTACAGAGCTGTACCCTGTTTCATTACAGACAAGTGGTCACTGCTCTCCTGGACCTCATGGAAGCCATTGTCTAGCTTCCTCTGGGCTGGACACCCCACAGCAGCAGGCTCAGGGTCCCACCAGAAAGCAGAGCTGTTCTTATCATCAATTATATCTGTCTCCAAGGATCTTGTTTTCAGCTTCAAAGGCTATTACTATATAGTAAGCTTAGGTGGCATGGGATGGCAGTTTGTTCTCTCCTTACCTTAAGGTGAGCACTGGGATCTACATTAGAGGTAACAGTTGTAGTGGCAGCCAACTCATAGCAGTGGCAGTCACATCTCTGCTGCTCAAAAGTCTCCAAGACAGAGAGAGAATATCCTCATTTACCATCAGCTGCTTCCTCACTATATCCTTGGTTTCTTATGGTCCAACCACAAATCTTGTTGATCCTTGTGGTCCTTTCACTGGAACTGCTGCTACAGCAGATGCAGCTTCCATTTCTGTGTCAGGAGATGATACAGCTGCAGGTAGGTTGGTGTTTATGTAGCTTTTACTAGAACTGCTGCTGCATCACAAGAATCCACTGCACCAACAACATGGCCAGCATTGCTGGTTTCCTGTTTAATGAGGATTTCTGAATTCGAGTGTGCTTTTTTTTTTCTTTAAATTTCTCTTTTCTCTTCCAGCTTTACTAAGCTGCTCTCTGCTAGACCCAGAATCAAGAAATAAACCACCTGCTTTTTTTCCAAAATGAAACACCAATGCCTTTCATACCATTTAGAAAACTGATTTATCTGCAGGATCCTACCCCCTCAAATTTTTACTATTGTTCTTTTAGGGAAAAATACTGTTTCCTGAAGAATATACCTCTAGCTTGCTTTCCTCAGGCACATGTATTTAGGAGCTGTTATCAGCAGCTCTGCCATAGTCTTGAGAAGTCTGAAGTATGCTTAGTGAAATAAACTGTTTGGAAGGACTGTAGGCAGGTAGAGAAATGCCAAATTCATTTTAGGAAGGTTGTGTGCATTAGCTCAGGTAATTATTACTGCCCCTCCTTTGATGGGGCAGTAATATTAATTTGTCACAATTTCAAGGCAGAGGAACTGTGATAATGCACTTTATCCCATAAGTTTTTATTTGCTCCCTGTCAATTGCTCAAGCTTCACTTACTGGAGGATTTGAGCCCAGGAGACACTGAACTCCTCTCCAGAGCTTTAAGAAATGCTTTGAACAAACCTGACCAAAAGTGCAAAGTTTCAATGGCAGTAGGAAGTTTTTAAAATGGTAACAATTTTTATGCAAAAAGTAGTTACTGCTCCTGTAACCAGAAGCACTTTTTACCCCTAGAAGTGGATTTGGGTGCATCTTTTGCTCACTTGCTGAGATGAGGAGAGGTCTTCCAACACCATGGTTTGTGTCAGAACAACATAAATGGCATGACTGTGTATCTCAGAGGTAGCCGATGGAAAGAAAATGTTGGCTTTTATCTCATGTACGCTAGAAATCAGGGCATGTCATCATGTGAAAGAAGTCAAGGGATTTACAGGAAGGGATGTGTCATGGTAGTGTGAGTTCCTCGATCAAAGGTGAGGGTGTTATCATCCCTGCTGTTCAGAAGAATTTTCTCAATGAGAAATTTAAAGCTGACACAAGTTCTGAATGACTGGTAATTTTTATGGCCTACAGAACATTGTAACATTCTTTAAGCTAATACATAGGATAAGACTGTTGACTTAGAGGAACTTCAGAGAAAATTCAAAGCCTCAAGAGCTCAATTTAGATGGAGTTGCAAGTTAGGAAGAAAAAGCAGAGAGAGAAAAAGGAAAGAAGAATTGCATCCTTGCCAAGGAAGAGCAAGCTGCTTGGAGAACTTGTTGTGGGAACAACTTTTGAGCCTGGAGAGAAGATGAAATATTAAGACATTAAACATCAGCTCTTAAGTAGGTGCATTTACCAAGCAGAATATGGGTCAGTCGTTCCTTTGGGTAACAGTAGCAAAATCAATTGTAACTAACAAGATAAGAACACGTTTCTAGTTACATCTTATTTTTTACCTACTTTTTAATAATTGTTTCTGTTTCTGGTGTCAAGATTTCTTGCTGGAGCAAGCATGCAACTTTTGTCCTAGTGCTAAGGGTGAACTCAGTAGAGTTTGACAAATAAGCTGTAAACTTCTATATTAGTAATGATTCCAGGTGGTGTGTGGACTCTGTCTTAAGTGACATTAATCTAGGGACGTCAGCCCTTGAGATGTTTTCTCTGCCAAGCAGTGAATCCCTAGGAAATTTCTCTTTGCAGGTTTATTCTTTACTTTTCTAAGAAGGAAGAAAAAACAGGGGAAAAAAAAATAGTTACCTTCTATGTGATCACAAGAAAATTAAAGCCACTGAATTACCAAAATAACAAGCAATAGGACAAGATAAAGTTGACCTCAAATTGCACCAAAGGGGGTTTCAATTGGATATTAGGACAAATTTCTTAATCAAAAGGGTTGTCAAGCAATGGAACAGGCCACCCAGGAAAGTGGTTGACTCACACTCCCTGGGGGTATTTAAGGGCTATGTAGATGTGACATTTAGGGACATGGCTTAGTGGTGGCTAGGGTACTGCTGAGGAAATTGTTGGATTCAATGAACTTAAAGTTGTATTTTTCAACCAATAAATCATTAAATAGTTCTTTAAAATAACCTTTTAGTTGAAATCCTAGATTTTGTAGAAGAGTACCCAGTAAAGTGCGTGGGCATACACACACACACAGACACACACACAGACACACACACACTTTTTTCCTTAAAAATACAAGAAAAATACAAGAAAGGGAGCAGACTTCAATGAACTGACAAAGAAACTTAAACTGAGGAGCATCTTCCTGTTATGTGTTGATTGTGACAATCACTTAAACCGTACCTAAGGAGAATTTAAAACTGAAGAGGAGCTATCTTTGAAAAGAATAGACTTTCTTAATGGTAGCTCTTTTATGATTCACACCTGCTCATTTGAAAGTGTAAAAACACCTAGATGTTTACAGAGATTGAGAGGGATTATGTACTCTGGGAAGTTGTCCTTCACTTTTTCCTCATTTGCACCATTTCTTCAAAAGATACTTGTGGCATGGGATCCTTATCTCCGATGAAAAGCCTGTTCCATCAGGCCAGCACCCCTGGAGGCAGCCAAAGATTACCAGGCTGTCTGAAACTTTGGAGTCAGGTTATTGTCTTATCTCTGCATTGTTGTCTGCCGGTTTTATTCTCCCAATAGCAATGAAAGCCACACAGGAATATGAGTCATGATTTCCTGTAGCTCTGCCACCCACCTGTAAAACAAGAAAGAAAGACTAGCCAGGTAGGGAGTTCTCAGTGTGAATTGCAATTTCTACATTAAAAGCAGTAGTGATGCTGCTTAATGAGGTAAAAGGGTCTGGAAGTAATTCTCAGAACTACAAAAGGTAATGTGCCACAGATTTGCACTCTCAGGGTCTCTCTTGTGGGTGCTGACCTAGGAGAAGACAAACACTCTTGGTGTCCTTGAGAATGGACTCAGGCAGACTGCTGGCTAGAGGAGCCTTGGTCACTTGCCATGGTGACAGTTTTTAGTTTTAGTTCCTAGTTTTTAGTGAAATATAAATATTGTGATAATTATAGGAAACCTATTTTTATTAAATATTGTAATATATTTTAAATTATTATAGTTACTGTTCAGGCAACACCTGTCATTCACTGATCATCCTCCCAAAAAGGAGAATTTCATGTACTACATATATGTAGATGGCAAAGCAACCTTCTAAAAGTTATTAAGACATACAACATAATATTTGCTGTGAACTTGAAGAAATATTTTCCTTTTTTGTTCCTCCTTTCACTTTCAGGCTGGTTTTACCAAAACTCCAATTTCCTACTCAAGTTTTTTAATGCCTCTCAGCACTTTGGAAACTGCTTTTACTGATGTAAGTTCCACACCTAGGCAAGTGTACATTATCACAGACACAGCTGAGAGTGATTGCATAAACAAATTACCACATTTTTAACATTCATACAAGCTTATGATCAGAATAGTCAGAAGCATACTTTGCATGTGCAGTTCAGCATTTTCATACTTCCATGATTTTATTTCCAAGCCAAACTGCCTTCAGAAAAGCAAAGCACATATTTATCACCAAGAATTAACTACATACCGAACTTGCAGATTCAACACAAAGCTGCTTTTGATTTGCCACAGCATTAAAAATAGCATCTGAAAAATTACATATGAAAAACGATTTTTCATACATGAATAATTTAAATAGACAAATGAAATTCTTTAAAACTATTTTTTTTCCACCTCAAGTTGGATTTTCAGAAGACATGTCATGAAGTTTTTTGAGCATATTAAAACAAGTGTAGAATAGCAGCAATAGAAGTGATGACTTAAGGATAGAGTGGATCCTACATACCCAAAATGCTTGTGAAAACAAACTACATTTTCTGTATAACATTCCTATTTCAGATGTCATTTTTCTGACCTTAAAAGAATTACCCCTGACATTGGTAAGTAATAGTACAGCCTACTCTTATCGGAACACCTCCTCACTGTTTTAATAGACTGAGTTATTCTTAGTGTCATGTTGACTTTTTGTCTTCCACAGTGTTAAAAATAGGTTAGAAACTGTTGTAAAATAGTTGATAGATCGTTAAGCATGTACTGTTAGTCTGGTTATGGTAAAAGGGGTTAAAAAGGTAGTTATGAGAAATACAGTACTCAACGTACCATAATATACCAAAGTAAAGTGCACCACCCCAAATCGAAACGAGCCAGCCTGGACAGAACTGTAATGGGCCAATCAAGCACCTTAAACCTTCATGCAAATGAAGGATCCAAAAAGAAACCAATCCAAAAGGACAAAAAAACAGGATAAAAAGGGGCTTCTGACCCACAGAATGCGTGCCACTCCATCTGGGACATCGGTGCTCAAGAAGACCCAGCGCCGGCGTTGCAGCATCCTCGACGGGAACGCTCCTGCTCGGCCCATGGGCCCCCATGCTTTAGGCCTCTCTTTTTCTTCTCATAAATGCTGAAATCATTTTAGTTCCAGGAGCCTGCTCTCGTTTTTAACAACAGGTCTTAGCGTTTTACAAATCTGAAAATATCTTGCCTCGAATGCCTGTGAAGTGGGAGTGAGGCAAGTCATGCTCAGAGGTGGTGCAAGGGGAGGCAGGGAGAAGTGGAAAACAGCAGTACCTTAGCAGTAGTCTGGTAGTCCTGTAAGGCCCATCACATTAATGGGGAGACAGGAAGGGAAAACACTCAGTAGGGAACGAGGATGTGCAGAATGAAAAGCGATAAAACTTGCTTGAGAACAACTGGCTAAACTGAGTCAGGAGTCTTGTAAAGCTTGCCTCAGAAATTACTTTGCTGTGACCAGAAAATAGCTCTTCTGCCTTTAAATGGTGGGGAAAACCACCAGAATTGTATATAGATAGCTTCTCGGTTTGCTCAGTAATGACTAAGTTCAGCACATGTGGCATCATGAATAAGTCAGACAGAAGTAAGACTGAATTGGTAGAATGAAAACATTAGGATAATCATCCATATGGGAATATACCAGGCAGTTTATGACTTGGTTTATCAGGTTTTGTAATTTAATTTTTGTAACATTTTCTTAGAGACAGGTTTCACACATGGATTCATGAGACACAATGACATCATGTGATCTGAGTTAATTCACCAGCTCTGCAAAATAAGATACTGAGTTTTGTCACATAATGGCTCCCCATGTAATGGCCTCACCCATTAATGTAAGGCAAGAAAAAGAGTACAAGTAGCTTTAGAGTAGACATGCATAATGATCCCATCATGCTTAAGAAGGACAAAATCATCCAAGAAAATTGTAGCTGTTACAATGAGCAATGCAGCTGTTGGAACTGGAGCATGGTTCTTTACTACATGCTGTAAACATGTCAACATTATTACATATGTTCTTAAAATGTTACCTTTTATAATTCTCCACTGTTGTGTGTAGTTTTCTCCACAGAACTGACCACATGGGAGTTGCTTACAGTAATCAAGGCGGAGTCTAAGGCTCATTACTCATCTCCAGTTAAGGACCAGCTTAAGGTGTAGTTTAAGGACTGCAAAAAACTCAATGCAATTCCTAGGTTCATGAAACAGCATACATAGTATCCCACTTTTTAGTTTGATTCAGCTGTATCTGAGAATCACTACAAACTATGAGACAGCATATTTCCTGTTCAAATAACTGGAGACCTGTGGTCTTGAGGGTCTATTGTAAAAACATATTAAAGACCATTATTTATTATACTGCATTATTTTAAATTCTTCTAAAGAATTACTAAGAATAATACAATGTGAAACAACTAAGCACAATTCAAGCATGTAAGCATGAATTGAAACAGAAGTTCTCTTTTTATTTAAAGAATACACTGTTCACTGTGTCTTCTCAAAAGTCACAGCTCTTACTAAATATAGACATTACTTTTATTTTTATATCTATAAATAGATGCTAGTGTAATTCATCAATTAAGCAAGACCTATCAGGAATTTAGGAGCTGTCCCTTGCCCAGAGATGTGAAATGCCTGCTTTATTTGTTCCAAATGAAAGCTTAAACTCTACAAAGTCAAAGGCAACCTTTTAGTGTGTGGCTAAATATCATTGCAGGGCCAAAAAAAGAGTTGTTTCAAATTATGCAAAAGGACTTGAGCAACTGGACTCTATCACTCTCTCCAGGATGCTGAAAGGCTCATTTAATAAAGAATGAATGAGAAGTATCTCCTATGACATGGATCTTTTACAAGTTTAGCTGTAAAATAACAGTGCTGCAGTTCCTGCAAGTGCAATGCATACATTTCTGATGCCATATACCTAATTTTAAAGAATAGCATAATACCATATCTGAAAGGTACATGTTAAATAAGTTGAGAATCATAAATTATGAAAAGCAGCCATCAGTCATCAATAACAATGTCTTGGGGATCCTGAAAGTATGGAGGATCCAACATACCCCTTGATGACTCAGATATAGCTGTAAAACTGTGCTAATAAATAGCTCCAGAGAAACCAACTAGTACTTTGTGGGGATAAGTAGTCATGCAGAGTGATCTGCATAAGCTGGAAAATGAAGCCAATTTGAACAAAATGTATTTTTGTAGAACAAAAGGTGGGCTGTCTCTTCCAAAGAATAGACTGTATTCTGGAAAATACCAATTCTGGAAAAATCCTAGCTATCGTGTCCCAGCCAAGAACCAGTTTAGTGCGAGGCTTCCCTGTGATAATATGGCCAAAAGGGTGAATGCAGTCTTTGAGTACTCGTGCAGAAGAATAGCAAGCAGCACTATGGAGAAGCATATTCCAATGTTACATACAGAGATACATTTTGCCCAGTGCTAAGCAGCCATGTTTTCAAAAAAAAATCTGTTGGCAAACCAACTGCCAGTGTTCCAGTGCCAGTGTTCCAGCCAGCAAAACACCTTTACAGGGAAATCTTTCGTACAAACAAGAATTGACTTGCTGCACTTTTAAAGACGAAAAAAACTTCCAAAGAAAACCACAAAAAAACCAAACCAAACCAAACCAAAGGATGCCAGGCTTTAATGGTTAACAGCACTGATGAACATTGGAAGAACTGAATATTAGAAAACAAGGCTTAACAAGTTGAATTTAGAATTAAGGTATAATTTCTAAAAAAGCAAATATGATTTAGCCATTTGAATAAATTTCAAAATAAAATGGATTTTTCATTATCCATCTTCAAATTAACACTCAAGTTTTTCTGGTAAATATTTTATGGTAAGTCGAGTTAGTTATTGGATTCAACTCTGGTGAAATCTACCATCTTGCACTACATAGTGTCAGGCCAGCTTATCTATCACTTGATTAATTACTTGATTTTAATGTTACTGGTAACGCTTTCATGCAATTGTCTGCTTATTCAATCACCATGTCATAGACTGAAAGGGAGGAGGGAAATTTGGAAATGAAACTTCAAAAAGAGTGAGTGGAAGTTACTTCTGGAGATAATACAGAGGAAAAATGGTCAAAGAGTCCAGAGCTATAATGTGACATGACTTTTCTTTCACAGTGAACTCTTAGCCTCCCATTTAATTCACTTAAGAGTTACTGTCATGGCTGTTGTTCAGGTATTAACAAGTTTAATTCAAGGTCGACTTTCTTATCCATCAGGAATGGTCAGCACTCAACTAAAAGCAGTTACATGCTGTTTGGGGTTTGGCTTTCTCTACTAGTGACTATTAATGCTATGATTGCTAGAAGAGCAGCTTCTGTGCATTCTTATTCTGTGCTTATTTTTCCAGAATCAGATGCTTATTCAGAGTATAACTCTAATTTCCATATTCTTCCTTGAAATTATAATGATGCAGCAATTTCTTTCTGCTTTAGTCTTCCTTTCATTACATTATCTGAAATGCCACTGTTTCAATTTTATATTCACTTACTCCTGACCCAGTAAATTTACTCATTTCCCTGACTCTGCACATGCATTCTTCACTGTCTGCTTGCTCAATAGGTCATCTGCCTTTACTCCTAGCCATCCTATTTAGAGTACCTTGACTCCTTAAATTTCCACAGTTTAGGGAAATATGGAAATGGACAGGGATAAAATTTTATCTATTCTTTACTACCTTTCATTTCTGTATCAGCTAAGGCAACTTCTCATCTCTGTTCTTTGAATATGACCTCAGATTAAACAATGGAAGATGCATTCTAGATGTATTTCTAAGGTAAAATAAACACCAGTATTTCAGTGCTTTTCTTGTTCTGCCTTTTAATAGTACCTACATATCTGTTCTATTACCAAGACCTAAAAATGCTAAGACAGTATGTAAAATACCTTATTTTATCAGTGCTCAAGGCAAAGCCCTGCAGTCCCCTGTTTTATCTTAAATGATAAAAGCTTTATTGCCAGTCAATAAAATGCACTGTGCTAAACCCCATGTTATTTAGCATATCAAATATGACATTATGGCTACAGTAAAAAAAGGTGAGTTAAAAAAAGCCAACTCCTTCCCTTCTGCATTAAAACTTCTTGTCATAGACAAGAGAAGTTAAAATTGGCCCCCAAGCCCTTATGCTGCAAAGCTATCACACTTATTTCAGAAGATTCAACCAACATGTAAAATGGTCTGTAACAGATTTGGATGCTCTTCAGCTCTCCTGCAGGTTAAGCTTCAATAAAGGGAGTAATTAGATGCATTTAACATCTGCTACAAAGCCACCAACATGATTTTTTGAAGCTTTGTACCAAGATTGATAATTGTATTCCCAATCTGTTTCCAAGTTAATTAAACTGAGATGGAAAAGTGCTGTTCATGAGTGAAGTGTTTTGTAACTACTTTCAGTGAAAATACTGCTCCTTTCACACCTCCTTTCAATGAGTGTAACACTGCCCCTGCTGAAAGGCTCATTGTTGCTAGTGTGATGGATCAGTTTCTACATTTAAGTGCAAGTAACCACAACTATCAATGTACTTCTAGACACCTGAACAATGATACCCATATTATTTGCTTAAAGCAGTAAAACCAGACACATTATATGGCAGAAAGTTGTGCATGTTCCACATACACCCAGCTGCCTCAGTTTCAGCAAACTACTATAAAATCAGGACTAAGGCCATTGGCTTGCCTTTGCCTGATTAATGAACACACACTTAACAATCAGCCATAAACCTGCCCTCTTCCACAGCAAAATGAATACACTATTTCAACTTCTGCAATATGAAGCAACACAGACCAATCAGACATTCAACTGTAGATTCAAATAAGGGCTTTAATCAATGCACAGACAGTAGAGAATGGTATTCTCAACTCCCCTCAAAATATAAAAAAATACTTAAGTATTTTACAGATTTATAAAATGTAAAGTTTTCTTTTACAAATAATACACAAATGTTTTTTACTATCAAATGTATAAGACATTTTTATGTTACAACTGTTGCCTTCTCTTAAAATTATGTATTTCCTGAACTGTTCTCCTTAAAAAAACAGGACAGTATAATAAATCCAAAAGTATAATGAATATATTGCTCATGGCGGTGGTAAATGCTGAACAAAATAATTCAAAAGATCTTTTTATCCATCAGATTGCTAAAGTTCTCATGTGAACTGTATTAACATGAATAAATGTTCCGAGTGTTAAATTTCAAAGTGAGATTGAACAATACTGTCAGTCAAATAAGCTTCCATGCTCTGAAAAAGATGATAAGAGAGAAAACAATCCTTACAGACAAAACCCCCCCAAATTAAGGTATTGATAATTGAAATTCATCCAGAAAAGGATACTCCTCAGAATACCCAGATAGGTAATCTATGAAAGTCCTAAAGAAGAGAGACTTTTCAAAAGGGCATGTAGTGACAGGACAAGAGGGAATGGTTTCAAACTGAGATTATGTTTAGCTTAGGTATCAGGAAGAAATTCTTTACTATAAGGGTGGTGAGGCACTGGAACAAGTTACCCAGAGCAGTTGTAGGTGGCCCACCCCTTGAACTGTTCAAGGCCAGGTTGGATAAAGCATTGAGGAACCTGAGCAGCTCTGAGTGAAAAAAAAAACTGTCTGAAAGCTGTACCTGCCCATGGCAGGTTGGAACTATGTGATCTTTAATGTCCCTTCCAACCCAAGCCATTTTATGATCATATGATTCTATGTTAAGCCTTCTGTATTATCTGATACCCTAGCAGTGCCTAATGGTATCACTGTCACCATCTCTGTTTGCCACATTCCATTACTTGCTGAAGTAGGTTTGTCTATCATGTAACAAATGGTTCTTCTCCAGAGGCCAAAAGGCTTGCTGGGGAAAAAACCCACTGTGCAGTTCAGTAACTTTTGTGGAGGAATCTGGGGAACATTTGAGGAGCACCTTGATTTTGTAGACAGTTGGAACTACTATTAAAAAAATATTTGAGGAATAGAGTGGTGCATCAGAAAAAATGCCAATCAAGTTTTACTTTAAAATAGAAACTAAAAAAAAAACCCAAACCAATTTGCTGTATGTTTTGAATCTCACTGCAGTACATTCTTCCTCAGCTGGGTCAACCTGCTTGAATGCCTAAAGTCCTGCAAGGAAGGAGATACCCAGAATGCACAGGAGAAACCAAGACCCTTGTCTCGCAGCCAGACATACAGGAGCAACTGACCTGGTTCATCTTGTGACACTGAGTCAAACAGGGACTCTGTTCTCCTTGGCCCACTTTTTCATGACACGAACAATGTACTCTACTTGAGAATTACCAGTGCTCTTCAGAAGGTGCAGAACTTCCCGCAGAGTCTCTCTACAAGAGTGAAAAGCAAAGATTTAAGTGAGGGCTAGACCCAACTGATACAATAAACTGCTCACATCAAACTACTTCACAAAACATAGGTTCTCTGAGACAGAGAGGTCCATTCAACTGCAGTGCTGGAATAGGTTAAAATGCACACTAGATGCGATCCCAGAGACCAAAAAAGTGACCAATGAAAAAGTCTTGTATACAATTATAAAGAAATGATAAGTTAAAAAATAAAATCACCAAAATGTAATTAGTTTAGTGTCTGCATATGTGTATATTTGTATACATACCCTCACTTTTGCAAAATTGCTCCCCAGAACAAACCAAACTTAAAAAAAAATCTTTAATGTTATTTGCTAGTCTTTAGAATGGCAATATCTAGCTTAATGCTGCCAAAGCACTTTACACATAACACAATACACATAAACAGAAATAACATGGAAATCAACATTCCTAATAGAATAAACTTATTACTATTAAACCTATATAGATCCTGCTGTGGTTTGCCAGTTAGCTTACAATAATAACTTAATTGCATACTTTGAAAAACAGGCAAGTTATGTGTATTTTACTGCATCTGCTGCAGTGATTGTTAAAAGGACACTTGAAAGGTATAGTAGTTAATGAGATTATTCCAGCAGAGAAGTGAATAGAAGGAAGGTGTAGAAGCCAAGATACACACCTACCAGTCATGTGGGAAACAGCAGCCTTGGCCAGAAGACAATAGCCATCTGGCATCACAGCAGAATATTCACAAGGGAGCAGTTCTTAAATACAGCTTCACTACTCTCTCTCATTCCCCATCCAGTGAAATGGGCCGAAAACAAAATCATCAGTAACACAGATGATTTCCTTTAAGCTTTCATCAAGTAAGTGTATTTGTGTGACATGGTCAGTGTCTTCAGAAGGCAAATTTTAATGAAAGCACAGTCTCATCAACTCTTTGTTTAGAGAAATCATGCCCTTCCTACAGTGTTGAGTAAATGTTGCCTTAGCTCTGTTCTATGCCTTTTAAAATGTCATGTGATAGTTTTCCATTCTTACACCATCAACATGATGTTGTTTTCCCCCAGTTCATGAACATACTACTACACTTATAACCTAGCTTTTCCTAGTGATGATGACTAAAATATTTTGGTATTTTATAGTCCACAGCACTTGCTCATAAATTATTCTCTACCATATATTCTGTAACTGTTGGTGTGGAAGATAGACTTCCAGCTGAAGACTGCATATGGAGCCTCTGGATGGAGTGTCTATTCTCTGAAAGCTCAATAAAAGATTGGAAGATGATAGGTAGTCCTAAAGCTGAGATTATGATTCTAGCTTATAGCGAGCTGAAAATAGGAAAAGAGCAAAATAAATTCAGATACAACACAGAATACTCACTTTGCTTCTCGGCCAGCTAAGATCATTTGAAATACACCCACACAAGCACCTCTCTTGCCTTCCCAGTATTCAGGATTATTGTCCAGTCTCTCCAGAATATCAAAGGCTTTGGCTGAATAGTAAAACTGACGCATCTGCACAGAAAGTGAAACATTATTCCTGACCATCTTTCAGAAGGGGATTAAAACCACTGAACCCAGTTTTCTGAAATCAGAGGTAAGCTGTAGAAGCAATGTGCATTTTCCTGTTTTTCTGCAGGCAGCAAGTGACACAAAACAGGGGCACTGCAGTTAAAGAAATGGGAAAGAGGTGGTATTTCAACTTCTTTTTCTGAGGTGCCCTTATCTAGTGTCGTACCAACTATACCAAAACCATTGACAGAAAATCAACCTCCAACTAGTCCAGACATTTGAAAATGAAACCACATTTCCTCATGTAGA
Source organism: Fringilla coelebs (assembly GCF_963513975.1). Taxonomy (NCBI): domain Eukaryota; kingdom Metazoa; phylum Chordata; class Aves; order Passeriformes; family Fringillidae; genus Fringilla; species Fringilla coelebs. The sequence goes on along the minus strand of NC_140033.1, from coordinate 47,925,830 downwards.
CATGGCCACATATTTGTTTATCTTCTGGGTTTAACTTAATCTTTTTTCTTCACTGTCACAATACAGTACAAAAGATGATTCAGTGACTATAACCCAAAATTTTCCTTAGCTTACGAGTACCCTATCTTTTCTGCCTTAGGTTCTCTACTTGTAATTGGGAACCAGGAGCAAGTTGCTTGGCAACAGTCAATGCAAAAGGAGTGACCAGATTAACTGTGGCTTTTGAAGTCAGCATAGCACATCTCATGTGGGCTGTATGAGTGCTCTCCACTTGAGCAAGCCTGAAGGGCAATGTTGTTTATGACTAGCATCTTCCCATGAGAGATCACAGAAGGTAGACTGAGCACAACTTCCTGTCCTTTGGTAGCTGGAAGCCTGCAGAGAAAAAAGTGCAGGCTGTGGGAGCTACATTTGGAAACCTTAGTCAGAGAAACACTAGTACTAGAGGATGAGTAATAATTCTTTTTTCTTCACATAAATGTTGATTTTAACCACAGGTGACTGGCAAACACTTAAATGTATGGGAATAAAGATAGTGAGTATGAACACTATCAGATGTGTCAGCTAAAAAGAAAAATTAGAATACTGATCTATCCAAATTAGTATCTGATCTAGTTCCATTAAGCAGGTACAGGTTTAATGTTCTCCTTCTATCTGACATAAATCTAGGAAATACTTCACCCCAAGTCATGTGCTGTTCCCCATATGGACAAGATGGGCTACTGCATAAAAACATCAAGAAAATTAGCATAAAATCCTTCATGCCAGCTTCCTCACTGAACAATTTCTATCAGCACAGCAATGAGGCATCCAGCTACACCACCTCTCAGGACACTGCTGAGTGTTCCATTCATGCTCATTCATATTTTCCACTGAGCAAAGCCTAATGCAACTTCCTTCTCATGTTACATCTCTGGTGCTGTCTGTGGATCTCCAATATAAGGAAATGTTTCAGAAACAACTGAAAAATGCCACATAAAATCAAACAACATGGACCTTGCCATTTAGTTCAAGAGGTACAATGGCTGCTAGTGTAGAAAGACAAATTACATTACTAAAGTAACAATTTTGGAGCAGTCATTTATGGCCATATGTAGACATATAATTAGGCTGAAAATTTTAGCTCTATATATGCAGCTTTTAAGAGCTCTAGATAAATCCAAAATGTGGAGCTACTTCTTCTCTTCAGGACAAGAAGGTTTTGAAAAGAATTTAGACAAAGCAATCAACTAATTTAAGTGAGACTTTAAATGATCTAGAGAGAGATTTTACATGAGGTTTGATTGTCAACCTGCTTTCAAAAATTCCCTTTATGGGAAACACCAGAGGCAGAGTCACTTGCTTGAGCATCTAGACTTTTAGGATGAGATGGTAACTGAGTACTTGAAAGACATACAGGGGATAATTCTTTTAGATTTAGAATAGGGCTTTTGAGATCATGATGAGTATCTCCCCTTACGAGTATCTCCCCTAACAAACTTTAAGGAAAACACAATACTGTCCTGAAAAAAAAAAAAAAAAAATAGCATGAGGCATCTCGCTGAATCTATCCCAGATTTTTTCCTTTAAAGTTTTTTGTCCTTTCTACCCATAATGAATCCCTAGTAGGAGAAGCAACTGTTATCATTATTGATAGCTCAAGCATGCAGTAATTTACCAACAGTTTAATCAATGGGTTCTCTACCAAGAAGGCCTATAGGTTAAAATACTGACTAATCCTTGCCAACTCATTCACATTATTAGACATCCTGCTGTTATAACAGAAAATTCACTAGTTATGACAATGATAAAACCTATCAAAAAATGACTGTTGGTACAATCACTGAATTAACACGTCATACACGAAGCTCTAAAGAGAAAACTCACTTTGTAACAATCATTTGCAATGAGCTGCAAAAGGTTAAAGGAGTCCCCTGATGTTTCCATCTTCAGATAGAGCTTCCAGGCTAGCTGTGGTTTCTTATTCATGATATCTGCAATAACAAGAAAAAGCTGGAACTGTGAAAAGAATATGTTGTGCACATTATTCAGTGGCAGGTGGAACAGATATTCCTGGATTTTTTTGTTTAATGTAAATGCTTCAGCCATAAGCTTGAGGCAGGGAAGGGGAACTTGTCCTTATCTTCTGCCTCACTAGTGATAACAGCCAATTCAGCAGAGAACACCAGTGTCAAAAGGAACAATTATAGTGTTTACATCTTAATTTATATTTCACAGATAAACAACAAGAACAACTCTCATGATTTCAGATGTGATTAAGTAACAGAATGGAAAGCATCAGAGAAGTTTTTTATGCAGGACAATGAACTACGGCAATCCATTTATATGGTAAGATTTAGAATTGTGTGTCCTTACACACAAAAAATTTTTAATTGGCACCAAACTGAGATCTTTAATACTTGGTGCCCATATCAGTCTAAACATTCAATTCTCATAATTCAAAACAAATCAAATGGAGAGGGCAGAGGTTGAAGCCCCTCCAAGCATAACAAAATTTGTCATTACTAGAAAAAAAAGTTTCTAAATTCCTGAGATCCCATGCTGGTTTTAAATTTGTGTATATGAGTAGAATTTTACATTGGTCTTTAACTTTAAACATCACAGTTAGAAATAAATGAATCTAATCTTCTATCTCAATTAGTAGAAATTCTACTAGGGTGTTTAAACAAAAATATTCTATTTCTTGGTGATAAGTAGCCATTCTCTTGAATCTATGGTTGGTGCCCTAGGTTCCCTATGGTTGGTATTCATAATTCCAGGTTCATTCAAACACTAGGAGAAAAGAAAATTAAAGTAAGTTTTCCTTTATTTTTCAAGCCTTAACAGCTGCTCTGAGAGTATTTGGCTATTCACATAAGGATCACTCTTGTGCTTTTTCAAAAGAGGAACTGTTTAGCTTGCTCTATCTGTGTCCACTGCGTCTATACTTACATTGCAGGTAGAATGGGTGATAATCAACAATAAACATATCACACCAAATCCCAGAATTTAAAGATTCTTCTCATTTAGGAGGCAGCAAGACATCAAATTGGATTTCTTTCATCAGCTCCAAATACCATATACAGTGATAAACAGCCAGTTCTCAATTTCCAACACCAATCTACTTAGAGCAATGCAGTTCTGTGCTAATCCAATGATTTTTACCTTCTCTTAAAGAAGAATTAAGTATAAAAAGTACTACCATACTAAACAAATATTACATTTTGTCATGCAACAGGATGCATCTCAGGTACTTTTCGCTTCTTGGAAATATTTCAGCGTTGAATTGTTTACTACTCAATCCCTAATTATACTCTGACATTAATGTATTATAACATGATCTGTTAGCAATTTACATACTTGACACAAAAAGATAAATATATTCATAATTCCCATTAAAAATTCAAATAAAACATTCATATACAGAACACTCAAACACAATCTGGTACTGCAACTTAATTAAAAAGGAAATAAATTGGCACATCCTAAAACAGAGTCATAGATAGGCATCCCTATGTGTGATGTGCCTGTCTGGAAAGATCATGTTAGGAGATGTTTACTACATCTGCAATGTGGCCTAACATCCCAAAACATACATATTTACATTCCAGCTATAACTGCTGAAAACGGTTTGATAAGAAAACATTTTTGTATTGAGGCCCTGTAAGGAAAACAAATTAGCCAGGGAGTCTCAGACTTGAGTCCTTAGAAAAGCCCACTTCTGTACTATTTTGTATGTTTCACTGCAGCTGGCTCTGTACTGAGATGTACTATGCAGTGTTTTAAAAACTGGTAAGTAAAAGTAAATAAGATTTGCTATAAACTATTAAACACAGCAAAAGTTTCCTGTATTCAAGGAAATTCAAGGAAAGAACTCTTAGAAGAGTTTTTGGAAGAAAAACACATGCTGGAGATTATAAGGATATCCCTCAGGCACAGGAGTTTGGATAACATGTAGAGTAACACGGTAGGAAGAAAAATACTGTGTATGCTTGCCTGATTCTTCTCTTCCCTAGGCATCTGACAGTGGCTAACCTTGAAGGCAGACAGACCCTTGAGCCTGACCCAGTATGAATGCTTCTATTTTGTGTTTTACTCAACATTTTAGAGTTGTAAGTCTTCACTCAAGCAATTGAGTAGACAATTGAGAAGAAAAAGGGTCACCGGTCAGGACAAAGCTGCATTGACAGTACTATAACAGCACTGCACTGAAGCAGTAATTGCTTATAAAAGCCAGAGGTACGAAAGGCGCAATAACCACCCACACTATAACTAGTGCAATCAGCTTTTCACTTTCATAGTCCTGAATCCTCCTACAACATTAAATTCAATTAGGAGAGTGGATTGCCAGGACTGACGCAATAGAGGAGGATCTGTATTCTGCAATGCTGAAAGTAAAGTGACTCACAGCAGCGAGCCAGCCAGCTAAGGTAAACAAAATCACTTTTTATCTTCTCACTCTGGATCAAAAGGAACACCTGCAGGAAGAAGGAAAATGAAAGATTATACATGCATGTACTTTTAAACAAACAGAAGGCAAACCTTCCTCATTTCAACACACAGATAAGGTTTAAGTCACACAAACAACTGCTCATGAGAAGAGTTTGGGTATGCAATTGCAGTGTAGGGGGCATCCCTCTGTGTGGAGTAGGTGGAGGATTCACACAGCGCCCTGTTTGTCAAGGGACTTGTGCAGCTTCAGAACACCAAGCTGTGCAGAGGGTGCGGCCTGCCCTGAACAAGTGCCAGTGGGCGGCCATGCAACACAAACAGCACAAAGGAACACTGGGCCTGTGGGAAAAGCTATTTGGAATGTGTTTGTTCAGAAAGCAATGCAAGCAACTGTATTAGCATCTTCTTGAAATATTACAAGTTTCACATGTAGATGAGACTTTCTTTCCATACATGTCAGATCATTCCAGGTCTGCAATAAGCCATTTCTAACCATTTTAGTTTCAGTAAGATTTGCAGGCAAAGCATTCATCTTTTGTACCTTACAGAACAAATACAGGTTTGTTACATTCTGCATAAAATGGGATGTATGGGGGAAGTTATACATTTTAAAATGTACTCTGGCTTTGCTCAAAGAAAAAAAAGCTATTTATGCCTCTCTCAAGTATATTTGTAACTATACTGGATGCTACTGGCAAAAATCAAAATACCTTTATAGGAATAGATGCATGTACTGGAATAGTGAGTTATACAAATTACTGACATTTGTATTCCTTAAACATTGCTGATGCCCTGATTTAGAGGGGGAGGAGAAGGAGTAATAGGGAAGAAATAAAAAAAAAGCACTGTAAGTAGCACTTTACAATATGTTTTATTTTATTATGTCCAGGGAGGTATGCTTATAAATAACTTAGTAAGTGCTATATGTAGATGTTTTACAAGTTTATGAGACACTGGGGAAGGCTGAGCTTTACATGGAACTGTCGTCACGACCCAAGATCAGACATGAGGCCAGATGAATCAATGTAATTATATAATTCTGGTATTTAAATGCATCACCTATATAACACAAGTTTCTATAGAACAGCTTCTAAAAAACATAAGAGGAAAAATGTAGATTAACAGGAGTTTATGACTTTGTTTTTCTTTGTCGCCTATCTGCTGCTAAAACTTACTTATAACATTATCATTTTTATGGAGTTTCAGGAATCAGCATAGCCTGCTAGCATAGTTCTGAAAGATTTTCATGAGGCTAAGTGAATTGAAAGCTTGTTGAATTGAAATATACATCCATCTTCATTACAGTCTTGGATGGTTTTCTTAAAGAGAGATGCAATTTTAGGTCACAGAAATGAAGGAGTGAGGGTGCTGGATGGAAGGGTAGGGATGCAGGGGAGAGACAACTTGTAAAGCCAGGGGGCTCTATTATTGACAAACCTGGATAGTTAAAAAGTTAGACAGGCTGGAAAAACAAAACAAAACGTAAACACCAAACCAACCAAACCTATATGATTCACTTTAGACTATGTGGTGTGGGATTTTTTTTTGTGGCTTGTCTTCTTTTCTGGTCTTGTGGAAAATGTTGCTTCCACCTTCATAATAGCTATTTGCTTTTGCATATTTTAGTTGTAATTAAGTTTCTGCTGCACACAGACATAAAAAAGTACTGGGTGTAGAAGTTAATCTCTTCCAGCTGCATATGAATGCTGCTGAATAAGATAGTGAGCACTTCCTCTTTTCCTCCCACATATCCCAGAGGAAGATTTTTTTTTTAAAACACAAATTTCTAGGGACACCTAGAAGCTCTTAACTATTCAGTGTCTTTTACTTAGCATGCCCTACTCAGACTGAACAAAAAGAGTGCCTGGGATCTCAGACAAAGCATAGAAAATCTGATTAAGAGGCTATTCTTTGATCAATTAGAGGTAGCTGCAAGCATTCTTGTGATGCACAACAAGCAGCATGACTCCCTGTATATCTCACATTACAAGATTAGCAAGATAATCTTTTCTGAATAGTGCTCACTGAGAGTTTCAGTTTCTCTAAGAAGGGGAAGAAGATGTTCCACAGAACCTGCTTATTTTCAACCAACATGAAGATCTGGGTGAAGAAAAGGAAGGAAAGAGGGGAATATTGGGGAAATGTTTCCATTGCTTTTTTATTCAAAGAAAATAAATACATACCTCTTCAGCTTCACTAAAATTGCCCATTGCAGCTTTGGCTTGGGCATAATTGAAGTTAAAAGTGTCATTGTTGTAGAAGTAACTCTGAAAAATATGGACAAACCCCAAATAAATACAACAAAAACACCTCCTCCCATGATAAAACAACATTAAAAATACATCTCCCCGCCTCAATCTGAGTCAGACCATATAAAGAAGACAATGGGAAGGAAAAGAAAATCCCACATTAGGAACATACGGTATTTATAAACAGCGGGCAGAAAAATTATGGACTAGTTTTTCCATCCTACATTCATGACTACAAACACTGCTGAAACATTCCACAATATTAACTATGAGAGATCTGGAAAATGTTCCAAGCTTAAAATTGCAGAGGCAGCTTTTGTGGGTATAATTTTCATTTGGAGCATGAGAAGACATGCTGAGCTGCCATGGCCTCTTTCACTGCCCAAGCACTTATTTCACCACTAGGGTAGGTAAATAGGCAGTTGACTTCCTTGAGTCTTAAAGGCAGTTTAAGACAAACAAAACAGTTTGTTCTTCCAAGACTTTTTAAGGTTTATCAAGAGATCCTGTGCATCTGGTTACGTGATGGATGCTAACCTGACAAAATGGGTCTCATGATGGAGGTGAAGCCACAGTACTGGGCTGTAGCAGGCAGCACACCAGGTAGTAGCACTTTTTTAAGCAAATACCTTGCTTAAAGGTAGCCTTCTCTCTAGTTGAAGTGCAACACTGAGTTTTGCCCTCCCATAACACTAGATATGAAACATCTGGTTTAGGACACATCAGATTCAACTAGCTGTATCTTTGAAAAGCTACATGGATCAAAGGAAGAAATGTAACTCAAGGTACAGGTTAGGCTGATATTTGGGGTTGACCTGATCACAGCCAGTCTGAAGTATAACTCAGATGACCAAAAGTCAGCTGTGTTCTACATTCAGCACTGTCCCACACTGCTGGACCAGTAGAGCTGGCAGAGGTAAGATAGAACACAATACCAGATGCAAGCATGAATGGGATTGAGGATCCCTGCCCAGCAGCGGTGCAGTGCTCATAAGAGAGTATGGAGAAATAGGTGGTTTATCCAATATAGTTACTGCAAGAAAGCATCTCTGTGTGCATAACAGCAAGGTGTAGGGAAGAGAAATGTTTTTCCTTCTACAACACTTATAAAGGAAATTGAACTTGTGTAGGAAGATCTAAGTTTTGGTTTTTTCCCCCTCTTTAGAGTGAGGAGGAAGTAAAAAGCATAGTTGGGACTGTATAAAAGGTAAATGAAGCAAGGCACAAATCCCTTTCCCAGTAGTATCTTCTTTCATGATGTAGGGACACAGAGGAACATCTCCCTTTCACTGTCATAGGCAGTCTGCAAAGGGTACTGATTTAGTTCACTCACACATATCAAACTAGTGCCTTGAAAGGAAAGGTGAGGGATTGCCACTATTTGCCAGATGTCCAGGTTTCACCCAAACAGTCTATGGTAGCATGCACCAGCCAGCAAATACAGCAAGCTGTGTGACAGCATGAGGATGAACCAATTGGGGTGAACTTTAAGCTCAGTTTGTGACAATATTTCAGTGCCCTTATGGTGAACTAACTATGGGTTTCACCATATGAGGATTACGACATTTTACTGCATTCTTTCTTAACAGTAGTTTCGTGTGAATCAGCACAAGTCCCAGGTTAAGCAAAGCTGGTGAGCCAGATGCTAGTTTTGCTGCATGAATGCTTTCTTCTGTTCAAGTAGACCCCATTGTATTTTTTAATTAAAATGGAGAAGAACCTTTGTCAACAACCAAACACAAAAAATGTGTCATTCTGTCCCGGCCATATAAGTGTTAGAGACCAGACCTACTCTAAAACCAAAACCAGGAGAAATTAACAAGCGCTGCTGATAATACAACACAGTCACAGCAGCTAATTTCTTTTCTCTTTTTTGTTTAACCATATTGTATGTACTGGACTATTTTTAGAGATTTTCAATGTTTTCATAAAACCAACTGTCCTCTGAGTGACATCCATTTCAATAACATACTCTGATACCCAGCTTAAAAATGAAGAATTCCCATTGTGGCCACAACTCAGCAGAGTCTGAATCAGGTTGTTTTTTACTCAGTTAATCCCTGACAGTGTTATAATGTCACCCTCGAGGCAGCTGGCAACACATTTATGTCCTCTGAGGTTTTCTTATGCCTAAAGCAGTTCTAACTGATCATGGATGTAAGTGGTGTTTCTTGAGAGAATATCAAGCAAATAATCTTCATAGAGGGCAGCTCTATTTTAAGAGCTGCAGAGATTCAACTGAAGTTTATTCCTGTGAATGAAACACAAAAGTAAATCCATGTACACCTTGCCTATACCATGGTACAGAAATAATTTTTGCATTCCTGTGACCTATAGAGAAGGGAAATGACTTAAGTAAATCTGAGCATGGGTAGTCTCAGCTGCAAAACTATGAGAATGATCAATTACTTCAAAAGGAACAAGAAAGAAAAGTTGTAGTAGGCAGTAAATTTTTGTCCCATATACCTTGGAGGTGGTTTGTAATCACATTTAACTTTGACCTTTTCAGTTTAGAACTAGTTGTTTAAGAACCTTTTCAAGGAAATGGAAAGAGCTGAACTTATCTGTGGAATAGTTAATTGCATTATAAATGTAAGAAATACACAGAATTAATTCTCTGGAAATTACCATCTATACCCATTGGCAATAAACAGAGCAGATGACTGGCTCTAACTAGAAATTCAACTTTTAGATGGTTCAAGTAAGGCAAAGCAATTCTTACTGTTAATTTCCTTTTCTTCAATTACACACATACTCCAGTTTGGAGTGGTGGTGGTGTATCTCTTCATTCCACTACAATGGAGCCATTCCAGCGGCTAAAGCCATTGGGATTTCTTCAAAAGTCTCCTTTTGAAGGTTAAAAACACTACACCTTCACCATTTTTCACTCACCAGCTGCTTTTGGGCACCATTACAACCACATGTTTTTCTTTACATCTCATACTCCTTATAACATTGTAGCTATGCTTATCCTGTGTATCTCTCAATTATTTTAATAATTTCTTTTAAGATTCTCATTCCTCTTTCTACCTAATAAAGTTGTTTCAAGTCTACTTTCAAACCACTGGAACAAGAGCACAATAATTTAATCCATAATCACACTCCAGCCTCCCTCTTTCCTCACATCTGACTTTACCTGTGTATCTGCAAGTTATACCCATTCTAATCACTGATCTGATAATGCTGCATGTTGACTTCAAGCTTCTCTTATTTTGAAAAATGCAATAGCAGGGTACTCAGCAGATAACTTCCACAAAAATAACATTCCTAACTTACTGCTTTGGTAATACTGCCCTATTTTAGCCCTTCAGTGACTGATTTCTCGGTAAAATGTAAATGTTATTCCTTTCAGAGTTCTTAATGTCTTATCTTCCTTGCACACTCTTGCTCACTAAAATGTTGTCCCCAGTTATTAACCAGTGACAATAATCTCCATCACTCACTTGATAAGCCTTAAGAAAATATTTGGGATTTTTCCCCCTCCATGCTGTACCCCTTTTTTTTTCATTGTCTTCGTTTAATTATATTTCTTACCTTCTGTGATGCCCCCAGAAAGCCTGATAATGATTAGATTACAAGTGCGGTGAGTCCATCATGCCCACCATGCTGCATGGTACTATTTTCTAAATTGCTTCTTTACATTTTAATCCATTTACTGTACTGACCACTTATGTCCCGCTATAACTCCTGTGTTTTATTGTTACTGATTTGTTTCTGTATCTTTTTATGTTTCCATTGTGTCTCACATAGTACAGTCTAAAAGTAGTGATTCCATACATTACAGTACTACCAATACCAAATAATAATACTAACCTTGATTGAGTTGAGGTAAACTAGGACATTAGGAAATTGTCTAAGAAGAAAGAAGCATGAGGACATGCACTGTCTCCCTGGAATGGTATCTAAAATTCAAAAGAGAAATGCAAATTTGTAGAATTTAAAAACACGTGGTAATGGAAATCACTGCCAAGATTGCTGGCACCTCTGACAGCAGCTAGTTTCTATAAATAGTGTAGCTTGCCTTTTCAGGCAAAGGACCATACTGGAGGTTAAGAAAAAAAACATTTGTTCATCTTGTCAACTCTCTCTACAGCATCCAATAACTTTTGCAAGACTTTGTTCAACAGCAAACTCTACAAATAACAATTTTACCTAACAGGCCTTTTTTGTGATATAATTTACATAGTATAATTTTACCATGAATTATTCTTACTTGTAGGAAATTACTCTTTATACAAAGCCTGAGTTTGTTATTCTTACACCATTAGCCTTCTTTCTTTAAAACTATGCTTTTTGGTTATTCTGGACAAAGAAACTCTACATATTTTAATTTTAGTTTGAGTCAGAGAGTAAACTTGCTATACTGAAAATAATGTTATAAAAAGTAATTAGAACAGGAACAGGTAAAATACTAAGTGATATCAGACATTATGGAAATAAATGTCCATGCACGTGGATTACCACACTGCTCACAAGAGGTAAAGCCAAAAATAAGTTAGATACGTCAGCTGGAACAAGCGTCACTCAACTTTGCTGCTCTCTATGTCATCATAAACTCTGCTGCAACCATATTATGCTATCACCTACTCTGACATTGCAAGCTGTGTCACTGAAAACTATCTCAAAGCTTTTTTAAAGATTCTGAAGTAAGCTTACTAGGACTAATTTTTGTAAGACCCAGCTAGCAGACATGGATGACCTCAGGTAGCAGCTGGGAAGGCCTAAATGGAAGTGATATCAAATCAGTACTATTCCACTACATCAAGCGATTGTTAGAGAGAGTGCTGCTCTGTGCAGTTTGGAAAGGTGACAAGAGATAAGATCCTAAGGCTACCAACATCCCTGAGGTAATCTGCTCCTGACTGTTGGTTACCATCAATCCATCCACATGAAAAAATTAAAATAACTTCTCTGTATAAAGAAATTTCATATAACAAAAGACCAATCTTTTGATTCCATACCACCACACAAAATTGAGCATTCAACTGGAAAACTGTATATTCTCCTTTAAATATGGTAGATAGTAATTATTCCTGGAAAACACTATATAAGATGTCATAATATATATGTCAAAATACATTTCAAAGAAAAGCAAAATATTCTAATTTTTTATCTTTCAGCACTAGATATACTGAGCTTGGATGTCCTGTCATTTCCATATAGAGACAATCAATCCTTATCTATGCCTGAACCATATAATTCAATTCTCCAACCTTGGAAGATTATTTGGTTATTTATGAAGTGTTCACTTGGGAGCAGAAACTGGCCTGTATATTTATTTGCCGTTTTTTACATGCAGGTATAGTTTTCATGACAAATATATGCCTTTACTGGACAATAACAGGAACAGTTTTAATGAAAAAGAGCCAAGAAACATTGATTAACAAGACTAGAGATAGGTAAAAAATGCCCCTTTTCTCTGAAATTTGATTTCTGAAGTTCATAAAATCACAATTTATTTTGAACAAAATTTAAAAAATGCAAAACATGCAAAGAAGACTTAAAACTAAGGATGTATTTTTAGTAAAAATCAATCATAGTAACAAAATATTAATATAACACAATATTCCAATAAATGATTCAAGTGTTTCTAAATTTTAGTATTATTCTTATGTCCACATTTTGGGAGAAAGTTTAATTATCCCAGCACACCATCCCCCATATATTTTAATGAAAGATTCCATTAAAAAACATAAAACAAGTAAAACATCTGTGTATCTCATACAACTCAGCAATGAATACTACCTAGTGACAGAAAAACTAGAATTTTCTAATTCACGCCATGCGGCTCATGCAGAAAGAGGAAAAATTTGTCACTTGAAAAAATTACTTAGGGTGACCTAAGAGAACCTTAAAGAAAAAACTGCATGAAGTTAAGAAGAAATGTTTCATTCCTCTCACCCAACATCAAATATGCCTGAGTTGGTCCTAAAAGTAGACCACTGAAAAAAAATGGGGTGCTCTTTTACATTATACTTGCAGTGGTTTTGGGTAGTTTGTAAGACTTATGCTAAGCACCAGAAACACTGCATTTATTGGGAATGTTAATTTGTTTTCACTAATGTTCCTCTTGCCCCATTTCCTCCTTAAAAGAAATCTGATCTGTTTAATTTCCCATCCAGTTGAGACCCTAGTAGAAGAGAATGAGAACTAGCTATAAAAATCTACTTATATCCTCCTTCATAATGTCATTTCATGTCATTAGAATTAAGACTTTTTATCAAGCTTAAAAAGACCCCAAGCTGCTGTCTGGGTGTTATATCTGCTGGTAGAGAATGAATATTGACTCCTACACTCTAAGTGCTGCTTGGATGCTTTTTATTTTTTGTTTTGTCTGTGCCTTGTTAAAGTGCACAACATCCAAGGTGAGATAAAACGCGTACATTTAATGGAAATGACTTGCACATTAACTCAGTTTACTCCATGTTCCTTGAACCTCCAAGGCAGAGATCTAATTTAAAAAAGCAAAGGGCTTAATTGATGACTACAAATGACTTTATAAATAAATGACACTGTGTTCTTCCTAAACTCCTGTTGCTGCTTTTCTTAATGCAGTCAGTGGGATTTCTACACTTAACAAATGCAAGTAAGAAAAAACATTCCACATCTTCATTTTAATCCATTATTTCTTGATAACCCACATTAAAAGAAGAAGCCTTGTAGACTGTTGCAGTGTAACCCCAGCTGGCAACACTAAGTACCACTCAGCTGCTTGTTCAGTCCATCCTCCCTCCACTAAAAAAAAGTAGAGCTTGTGGGTAGAGACAAGAATGGTTCGATAATTGAAAGGAAATATTATTATTAATAATAATAGTAATAATAGTAATGAAAAGGGGACACAGAGAGAGAGAGAGAGGAATAAAACTCAGGAGAAACAAATAACCCACAATACAATTGCTCACCACCAACCCAGGCCCTCCCCAGGGCACAGTAAGGCCCTCCCAGCCAACTCCCCCTGGTTCATGTACTGGCCATGGTGTTCTATGGTATGAAATAACCCTTCAGCTCATTCAGATCAGCTATCCTGGCCATGCTCCCTTCCCAGCTTCTCATGTAGCTCCTCACTGGCAGAGCATGGGAAACTGGAAAGTCCTTGACTTTGCAACAACTAAAACCTCACTGTGTTATTAACATTATTCTCATACTACATTCTAAATGCATCACTGTACCATTCTCTAAGAAAAAATTTAACTCTGTCCCAGGCTAAACTGGAACATAGACCCAGTTGCAAGAAAAGACACAGCAAAGGATTTCCTCACTCTAGCAAAAAACAACCTGTTTCTGTATTATAAATCTGCAAAGCAGCTAAACAACTTGATAAAGACCTTAAAGATCCTTGGAAGGACTAGCTGGATGGGAAGTGCTAAAGCATGATGTACATGCTTGAACAGCATGACTGGCTGCTTAGGAAAAGCCCAAGTATAAAGACAGCAAGAATTCTGTTCTCTATTCTAAATGCAGCAAAACAAATGACCATAAGCATTCAACATAGTGGCTAATACGCTAAGCTACCTAAAAACCATAAAACCTATTACATTGGATCCAAGGTTTGTCTACTTCAGAGTTTGCTGGGTGAGAATATGCAGCAATATAAAGAAGATATTCTACTTTCACATATAATACATATTGTGGTATGTAATAGCACTTCTGCTGAAGTTTATCCCAGTTTTCAACTTCAAGAAGTTTTTGAGAACTTCTTAATCACCACTGAAAAATTTGTGTTAAACAGCCAATGGCCTTTTCATCTACAACTTTTTTAAACACTCTGGTTCTCACAAGTTTCTCTATCAAATAAGTTGTGTTATGTGAAAAAGGAATTAATGTTGTTTATTTTAATTGTCCTAAGTGATAATTTATGTCAATGCTCTTTGATTTTTGTATTGTACAGTAAATAATTTTTCTCTATTCCACTTTTACTTGTCATTTATGATGTACATCATCAACCTCAGTCATCATTTTTCAGCCTATGTATTCTGCTTTACTTAATCTCTCTTCGTCTCTACTTCAAGAACCCATCCCCTTTCTTTGATCATCCTTGCTGTGTTTATTGTATACCTTCTTGATCTACCATTTTTTTAAAGACATGTAAGAACCAGAACTGTAGACAGTATTCAAGGAAAAGAATCACATCTGTGTACAATGGCAATAATTATTTTTGTTTTCTCTTTCCTCATCGATTCTTAAGATCCTCTTCAACTTTTCCGATAATTTGGCTTGCATATTCTTACCCAGTCTTATATAGTCTTTCACATCTTTCATCATTGTGGAAGCTTTTATCTGTACTACTATGGGTAATTTTGTACCATTGGCAAACCTAGTCATGTCATTATTTGTCTACTATAGCTCATTAATTATGAATACAAGCCCTTTCTTTAGAGAAACAAAAGGTTCTTTCAAGTGTTCAAATCAGGTGCATTTTATCCTTTTCACTGCTACTTCCTTATAAATTTTCTAATTTTCTGCTAGAAATGAGAAAGGTCATTATGTAGCTTCTCTTCTTAGGATTAGTACTGCGGACATTTTTTGAGGTATTTGCTAACACGCAGATTTTGAATTTGATTATACTCAAATGACTGTAGTACAATTGTAATTTCACAATAAAATTTCAACTCAGGTGCTATGTAATTCAATATTGGTCCAGAGTTACCCATTCACTTGTGCTTTCTCTAAGAAAGATAGAAACAAAAAGTTCATGCTGTTTATTATGCCGTGTAATTGCATTTATTAGGTCAATATGGGCAGAACAAAAGTCTCCAATTATTAATCTTTCTATATAAAATCTGTAATCTGCTTAATATGCCACTCACTGTTCCTATCGAGGCTGGCTGGTGAATAATTTGGCTTCAATATGGTGAGTTGCCTATCTAAACATATAATTGAAAACAGTATTATATTACTCACTGATAATGAAAATATATTCATTTTGAGAAAAGTTTTCTATAATATTTAGAACCATTTTTCCAATAGCACAACCTATTTATCTCTCTTTATGTATGCTTATTTATGTACAAACTATGTTTTTTTAATGTACAATCCCTATTTTTCATTAAATCCCATCCCATAGATGTTAAATACATTAATAACCTACATGTTACCTTCCTCCTATCACATTAAAAAATTATTTTAGTTTTTAGCTTCCTCTTCTAAAATCAGGCATTCCACTTTATCCAACTTCTTTAAAAACATCTAATATTTGTATAAAAACACTTACATACTTGGGCTTCATGTGCTTGGTTTATTCTTATATTCTACCTCAACAGAACTGTTTGCCTCTTCTATTTCCTATGTACAGTTTGATGACCTCAATCTGTTATTCATTTGAAGTTAAACAAAACCCCTCACACCATTTTACCTTCGAAGGAATTGCCAGAACTGTGTGCTTTTCTCTGTGGCAGTTTCCCCCCACAAACTTTTAAGAAGATGCAAAAACAGTTCTTACATGGAAGTACCATGTAAGATGCTCACAGTACTGAGGCTTCCTTTTACCTCCGAGTGGAACCAATTCTTCTCATAGGTTTGGTTTTTTTTCAAGTAATCCACCTTCCTAAGTGTACTACATTTCTACTGCCATTTCCCCTGCCATTGCAAGGTTGAAGTCTCAGGCTCTCTATTTTTATTTTGCATATGAGTTTAAAAGTATTTCACAGTAAAACTCAGACTTTTGGCTTCCTAACAATTTCAATTTTGGGCTACATTTTCACAAGAAATCCTTCCCTGGCTATCTTTTCCCTGAATATCTCTGCATTATTTTGTCCATTTGTGCTCTGGTCACTCATCACACCAGTATGACTGTTACAGGCATTAAGATGCTCCCACTAACCAAGTCCTCCACTGCTATAGTTCATATTGTTTCTTCTGTTTTCTGGGATCCCAACTCTAAAGAGATAGCTTCTATGCAAAAGGAATGAGTTAGGGAAATCTCATCTATGGAACCACTTCCAGCCTTCCAACATGACATTCTCTGATGCATAACCTCAATAGTACCAGGGCTGCAAGGGGAACAGAATAGAATGGCTCAACAGTATTTCTGAGTATTTCTTTCATCAGTGATGCCACTCTGTCTCTGGAGCTCCTTCTCTTCAGTCACCATGGACACTGGAGACACTGAGGACCATGAGCCGTCTGCACCACAAACATGCACAAGTTACCCACCTAAAGAAACAATACTAAGTGACAATACCTACAGAGAAAACTGGCAAGCCCCATTTAGTCTGAATTTCTATGTTACAACTACTGACTTATTTTCATTTGGGAATTTTGGTTTTGGCAAAGAGAAGTGAAAAGAAGAACTTGGTTTGGTCTATTATTAAGTAAGTAAAACTAAATATTGAAACTATACTGATTTTGGGGCATGGTGGTGGGTGGGTTATAATGCCTTTTTTTTTCTCTCTTATTCAAGCAAGAAGTTAGTCCCAGAGCTTCCATTTATCCTTGTAGCCAATGTCCTCTTTATATTTTTATGACACTCAGTTTCAGAGTACACTCCATGCTAGGACTCTATGTACTCAACAAGCTTTCATTAGTGATCCTAGATTTGTACCGGTATATCTCTGCCTGTGAGGTTTCAGCTGCTCACTTCATCTAATTAATTAGGCTGGTGTCTTCTGTTTCTCTAATGGGATTATTAGGCAACGGCAAGCTGCCACAGAGTCTCTCACAAAGACTTACAGTTTGCAGTACAGCCTCTTCTCCAGAGGAAGTCATACAGTAAGGTTTGCAATCGAGACTTCTAATTTAAACTTTCAAATTTGTTTTAGACCTTTTGAAACTCATCCTATAGAAACGGAAGCCTAGCAATATTCCTGCTAACAATCAGCAGTTAGACACAGATATGATGAGATACACTTGGATATTTTAAGATTGCTTACTTAATGGAAAAAGAACGGTTCAAACATACCACATTCACTGGCTGATTCCCCCACCAACTGGAAGAACTGTTGAGCAATTTTCAGATGATCTCTCTGGAAGAAGAATAAAAAAGAAATCCAAGATGAGTTACAGGGTTGATGCTACAATACACAGTGAAAATATGCTCTGAGGAACACTTAGGGAGCAACTAACAAATATAGCAGGGCTGAAGCAAAAACAGAAAAGGTAAATGTGACATTCTATGTGTCTAGATAAAGAACACCATACAAAGCAAATGGGGATTTTGGATACAGGATAGAGAAATCAAAGTCATCTTGATTTACTACCAAGACCAGCAACAGAAATTTGCATTTCACTCATTCCGGACTGAATACTGTACAGGGGATTAAGACACTCAGAGAGCCTGAAATCTAAATAAGAAATGACTGCTTCTTTCACTCCATTCCAGTTTCTACAGATCTGTTCACATTGCCTTGTTGGAGAAGCTGGAGAACCTCATGGGCTTTACTCACCGAGCCCATTTCTTGCCCAAGTGCTGCATTTACCACCCCTTTGAGGATGTACTCCTGGAAAAAAAAAGTTAAAAGGGATCAGAGAAGACATGGTGAAGATTTCAGAAGACACATAAAAGCCTATGTGTGCATTATTCCTCATTAATTCAACTCTATCACAACTCAGTTTAGTAGGCAGCTGGTTAGTGTGGTAGTGCTTAAGCACGGTACTAGTTTAGTCCCCCAAAATACATTCTCCTTGCCAGGTAGTCCCTTCTACTAAATATGTTAGATGCAAAGGGGTACTGTGTTTTCTGGGAAGTCTTATGGTCAAAGACAATGCACCAGGCGGAACATGGTAACATCCTTTCATGCCCTCTTCACCATCATATCACCAGGAAGTGCACGATTGTTATACTAAAGCCCAGATCCCCTTTCAGATATGTACATTGGTTAACTATAACCACTGACATCCTTGCTGCAAAATTCATAGTGTTTCTCATCAGGACAAATATGTCAAGAGGTTTGTGCTCTGTGGCCATGTTACTCCAGTGAAATTAGCAACAAAAGTTGGATACGCTGTAACCTCTAGTAGGAGAAACAAACATAGTTTAATTCTTCTCTGAACAAATTTCTCTCAGTGTGTAACAGACTCTTTTGTCTTACCCAAACCTTATAATTAAGAGTTATATCTATAAACCTGTTTTAGTAGATACTCCTGATAAACCAGGATGGCCCTGCTACAGAGGTAAACACAGAGGAAGAGAGACATGTTTCAAGAGACCAAGAGATCAATGACAGAATGTAAAGAAATATTGTGAGAGTACTAGCCAGGATAGTAACTAATTGTTTTAGCACACCAACCGTCTTAGAGATGCCAAATTATTATCCTACAGGCATCGTGACAAAGAAGAAATTTGAGAAGTACTCAAGTAGGTTTTACGAGTAGTTTTGCAAGTATTAGCAGGGAGTTCTTTAAAAGTGCGAGTGAGAAATGGAAATAAAAAAGCACAAAGATTCTAATTTCAAAATGTGATCAAGAATTATAAGCCAAGTATATCGGGACAATATCCTACAATAGGAACAATAGCTGCAGAAAACCATTCAAGTAAGTTTTGCTACACTGAAAAGTGTAAAGCGACATCAGAAAACACTCCTCACTCAGCACAGAATCACCGGATCTGTGTTTTTGAGATTTTCCTTTACCCACCCTCCCTCACTCCCTCCCTCTCTCCATCTAATTCCTGACATATACTCGTGAAAGGTCCTTTGTATGCCCAGCTATGTGACCTTTGGAAAATAAACAGCAGAGGAATAAATCAGAGTGTAAAGATGCTGGAACAGCCACAGAAGAAAATTACAGTAGCATCCAAGGGACGCTGTAGTTTTCACTCGTGGCAGCCAAAGTGTGATGGGATTAGAAAATACCATTTATTAAAACGGTTTCATCTAATCTAGCTCATTTTAATTGAAATGGCTTTAGGACAGACTATATGAGCATCTGAGCTAGCAAATCTGAGTGATGAAAGCCACACCAGGCAGACAAGCAGCTATAGTTGTAAGGGGGCTTTTACCTATGCAATAATGGTCCATTTCCCAAAATCAAGGCTGCAGAAAACAGAGCTGTATTCCTAGCTGAACCCAGGTGGTACAGTAATAAACAGGCTAAATTACTCATATAGGCACATATATAATACTTTATGCATGCACATTAAATTTGTTGTTGATGAAGGGCTGAAAACACAAGAGTTTTAAGAGTGGAAATGGGGCAAGCTGTCCTCAGGATACCAGTTTTGTATGTGGCAGATTTTGTATCAGTTTATAACCTCTGTCTTCATGTGTCATGACATCATTTTCCAATTACCTGTGGAGCTGTAGGTTCCAGGTCCTTAATCAGGTTATAAGCCTCCTGCACATCATCTGAAATGCCAGACATTAGAATGTATGACAACCCATAGCACACTGTATTAGAACAAGTCACTCATCCTCTACAACATTCCCCAATAGTCACAGACTAAGAAATAAACCATTTAGACAGGAGGAGAAAGGTAACTGTAAATCATTGTGAATTTCTATCACAATGGTGATAGTTTTCTAGAACTCAAATAATAAACACAGAGTGAGTAATAGCTTCTTTATTACTACAGTTTTCCTAGCAGAGATGGTTTGGCCCCTTTGTTCATAATCCAGTGGTTGCCTTCTCAACAGCACAAGGTCAAAATAACAAATCCATCATCTTTCTATATTTTGTTTTCTCATATTTATTTAGCCCACAAAGAGAACAGGGTAACATGATGCTGTAGGAAAACTTCATCTTTTCCTTAGCAAAATTTCAGCATCTGTCCAGCAGATCCTAATTAAAAAGGAAAAAGCACTACTAGTATTGAAGTTTAAATATGAAGTTTGAAATCTATAAATTACTTAATTTCCACACAAGAATTATATAAACTTAATAGATCATAAACTTTCCCTGAGTTAAAAAATATGTTGGCAATAGGGTTGGCTTTGTAAATCAACCTAGTGAAAATCCTCTGCTACTGGCAAAATTTTGTTAATACAGCATTACACCAACTGCCCACACAAATAAGCCTTATTAAACAAATTTTTTTTTTCACTAGGCCATACAATCCCAGGCAGCCACTTAAGGCAATATGCACTGGAGCTGCCAGGCTCCCATCCATAACCTCTGCTTTCTTACCTACTCCCTTGACTTCCTTGAACAGTCACATAGTAAGGCAGCATTACCTTTGCTTTTCTTTTTTCCTTTTTTTTTTTTTTAATATATTTTTTGGCTAGTACATCACCACAAAAAAAAAAAAAAAAAGACAAAAAAAAGACTGTAACTCTTATTTTTATCACACAGTGTAGACCATCAACACAGAATTATGCTCTTCAGGCTCCAACAGAAGTGACTAGCAAATCTCACAGCAGCAGATTACAGCAGGATACCAGCTGACCTCAAACCCTGTTAGAAGTCACTACGCTGAAGTTGAAAATACGAAATGTGTGTTTGTGCTTCAGTCATTCCAGTCTAGAGCATATATCATTAGCACAATGCTATGTTTATCAGAGACCTTTTCAGTTTTGGAGAGACAGCTGTAGTCATTAGAAGAATTTCTCACTTTGCTAAACAATGTTGCTATCCTAGCAAGACTTAAAAATGGAAACTTAGCCAAACCAGAAAAGAGGTTTTAGTCCAAATACCCCTTGATATTTGTCAGTACACATCATTTGTGTATCACAGTAAAGAGAAGAACCTAACTAATGAAAATTACTGCAAGGTTAACAGCATATGAGTAAACAAGACTGACGCATGAGATGCACTTTGTTTCCATGTAAGCAGAACTTAATTTGACACATATGTTATTATCAACAGTACTGTTGTGCAAGATAATTGGAAATAGTATCAATATTGCCTATAGTGACACTGGCAACAATAATACCGGACAGAAAGGTGACTGGAGACAGCAGACCTGGATTTACCAATGCCAAAATGTACTCATGGTACGACTGGTTGTGTGAATAAGGAGATAAAGGTTGATCCTGCATACCTTGCCTTTAGCAATGTCTTTGAAATGATCTCTCATACAAACTTGAAAGAGAGGACTGGCTAAGTAAAACTATAAGGGGATGGAAAACTGGCTGTACTACCTAAAGACAGTGACCAGTTGCACAAAATCCAACAGGTGGCTCATCGCTAGTCAAATGCCCCAGCGACTGATACTGTTGAATAACTTATTTTTATTTATGATCCAGATGATAGCATAGAGTACTCTGAGCAACTCTGTAAATGATGAAACATTGCGAAGAACACTCCCAGATATGGAGAAGCAGCTCAGCAGGCTGAAAAAATGGGCTGAAAGAAATCTGATGTTCAGTGGAGGCAAAATGCAAGTCTTGCATCTTGCTTGGTTTGAAACATGCCTGAGCAAGTGAACTGGCTAAAAGGCAATCTGGCAGACAGTGCAGCCTTGCAGCAAAGGAGGCACACTGGATCATATTAGCATGAATAGAGCCATCATGGCAAGGGAAGGAATTCTTTTTTTGGCACTTGTGAGGTTACACATGAGTACAATGTCCAGGTTTGGGATCTGACAATCAAGACAGATATTGAAACACTGGAGTGAGCCCACCTGAGGGCTCCCATGGCAGGAAGAGGACTGAGGAGAAACTGAGAGAACTGAGTTTGCTTAGCCTTTGGAAGAAAGGATCTCCGGGGAGATGTTACCACTGTCTACAATTAACTGCTAAGAGGGTAGAGAGTAGATGCAAACAGGTTCTACAGAGTGAGAGAAAGGCAGTGGACTCAAGGTAGAACAGAGGAAGTTCTAACTGGATGCTCGTCTGGACAAGGCTTTAAGCAACCTGATCTAATTGGACCTGCCTTGAATCACACAGCCAGTCAACCCACTGTTGAATAAAAGAACACAATGGGAGAATAGGAATAGCTCTGAAAAACTCAGATATAATTCAAAGAAGCCAGCAAACACAGGAGAGATACAAGCAGAAAATCCTTACCAACTGATTCTGGCTATCTACCTGCATTCTTTAAGAACTGTAGAGTAGACTTTAATGAAATATCTCATTCACAGTCACTTTGGTTCATATTTTTTTTGTGCTGTATTTACAGAAATGGTTGTCCTTGCCTTTACAGAGCAAATACCTACCATTCTCACATATTCATGCAGAGGAGAGGTCCTCTCACTAAAAACAAATAAACACTACCATTCCCAAAGCCATCTCCTGCAACACAAAAACCCCAAAACTCTGATGAAGTAGGCTTTTTTTGAGCGCACAGTATTAAAGCCCTTCTCTGCAAACCATGGGAACTTTTACTTTGCTATTTTACAGAGGAACAGAAAGTGAAATAAATTACATTTTACTGCAAAGAAAAAAAACAAACATTGAATAAGTTGAGATAAGATGAATTAATGTCATGCCTGAAGCTATGAAAGAGCCAGAGGAAGGTGTATTTACCTTGCTGGAGATAGTAAATCACAAGATTCAGTCTTGCCTCAGGAATAACATCAACCAGAGGAGGTAGGACTTGCAAAGCCCCTTCTCCTCCTCGGAAAACCACCTGCAGAGAAAAGCAGCACATTGATAATCATGTATCAGAATCTTTTCTATGATAAATTAATTCAAGGAAATTAATCCTTAAATTCCTGTGTAAACAGTACGAAAAGGTCAGTGGCTCTGGCATTAGTTTAATTCCTGCTTTAATATAGCTGTAGAATTATACAGTGTGACAATCTTATCTTTTCTGTGAAGAATATAAGTATTTAATCCATACATAAAGATTAACTTATTTCAGCTTTTAGCAGCTCAAAAGAGTGATACATTATATAGCAAATATTTAAAAGAATAACATAGTCTGAGTGAAGGGAACACATAAAAAACTATAAACTGATTCTGATGTTTTCATATGAAAAAAATGAGGCTGACAACTCCACATTTATTTAGAATGACACAGGATCCTAAAATGATCAGGAGCAGTCAGTTATACTTCAGTTTCACATGACAGTTCATCCAACAAGATCTAATGTACTTATTCAATAAAGCACTGGCAAAAATACCAACATACAAAATAAACAACATTAAACTTACAAAAGTCCAGTTTGAAAGCAGTTTTAACTCTTGGAGAAAGAAGTATTAGCTTGTATGACTGGTCTTGAAAAATGACAAGGCAAGTAACTGCCTGTCATTAAACATGAGCAATCTACTGTTACCAATTGTTCAGCAAAATAATAATACCACTGAATGGAAAATTAACCATTAGTTACTCTTAGTGACTCTTTTACTGCAGAACACAAAAGTATTTTGGTTTTACAAGCATCTTTTTTCCTAGAACTCCCTGCTTAGTACTTTTGGGATGAAGGCTGTTTTCATGAGCCACCTTTATTCCGGTCAAATTGCTCTGGCACTAAATAGAATTCAGGGTCATCCTGACTTGTTTCTAAAGTATCTTTATTGAGTGGGGTCCACAAAGTATCTTGCATAGGTACTCTTACACAATATACATTATTTTAATATGCCTTCAAGACTAAATGCAGCATCATTATTATTTTCTCAAATTGTCAGGGAAAAATTCCAGGAAAAAAAGTAAATACACTTGATAGCACATTCATTATACTGGTAGGATTCCTGGAATGGGACTTATATGGCAGCAGAGACTCAATTAAGTCTGCAATTTTTCAAAATACTCCATTTTATGAATCATCATGAAAAGCTCCACAAGTGAATGCAGTTCATATTAAATCCCAGAAATGCATTACTTACCAGATTGTGCTTAATGAGCTCCTTGCCAAACTCAAAAGATGATGAGGCACTGTCTGTCAAGTTTTTGAGCTCTGCCTAGAATTACACACATTCCAAAATTTTAACATAATACCAAAAAAGCACAGAAGCCTAAGTGGAACTTCAAATGAGCTTCAAAGCTGACATCAAAACATCTCCATTGGTGTTGGATGACTAGAAGATTTTGCCTTTCCACTTCTATCTAATTATTTTAGCAATTGGGTAATACATATAAACACAACACCAAAAGGATACTAGGAAAATGGTAAGACCACTGTGCACATATGTGGACAGATGGGTTAATGCCAGGGAAACTGAAATATGTGTTATTCCTATAAGAACATAGTGACAAGTTAAAAGTAATGTATCAACATTACTGATTAAGACAAAGGAAATGAAACATGAATTGAATCTTAAACTAAAATAAAGGTGAGTTGAAGGACTGTCCAATAGATACCTCTGCAGCCTTTCCATTGTAAAGTCGGAAATGGTTACAAGCCTTAAGGTTAAGAGCAATGGTGCTGTCAGGAACTTGCTGAAGATAAACAGCTAGCACTTCCTGTGATACATCATAGTAATCCAGTTTGTAATAGCACAGGGCCACATATACATTCAGAGCCAGGTACTCCCTGCAGGAAAGAGGATTAAAGAGAACCTTTAAATCCCACTAGATAGTTTTACATTTCCCCACGAGAGTGCATTAAAATCACTAAATAAAAAGAAAGCTCTCATATCTATTCATTTTTTACAAACACATCAAAACTGGGGCTTCTGAGAAATGCTTAGGGCTTCTCTAGTTTGTCAGCTAGGACACATTCACAGTATTTGTTTCCACAGCAGCTACTGCAGCTTTTAAAAATTACCAACAAAATTTTGGTTTGCAAGTCTGGGAAATTGTGGCAACTTCACACCAAGGAAACGTGCAGGACATGAGCATCATAATTGGCCTGGCAGAACACGATTTTCTAAGCCATATACTCAAAGATATTTAATGTGCACATAAAAGTTTGTACCAAGTACAATTATTTTTAAAAATCCTTGTCATTACAAGCAGTCAAGCCAGAAGAACTGGACAGAAAAAAGACAAGCATTTGTGAAAATTCTAAGTAAAAGGATAATTGTTATGAAGGTTACTCATTTAGCTTTGAGTGATTATTTCTGCAGGACTTGGAGGTTAAAATCTCTTTCCCAAGCATTACATGATACATGCATTATGATGGATTTCTCTGAAGCATTCAAGAGGAGATAGATCAAAAGATAGCAGTATTGTGGGACAGCAATTTCTATTTTCTTAATAATACTTTCAGCCACTTAGGAATTCAATTTATTCCTTGTTAAAGTCTGAACTACAAATCTGCAGAACATGACAGAAAAACCCATCACCAAGTATCACAGAAGATAAACAGAGAACGAAAGAATTTCAGACTTAAAGGAATGCAAGGACCTCTATATAAAACCCAAGGAAGGCTAAGATGCGAAGGAGCAGTCAATAATTCAAGCAAAGCCCCAAGATTGGCCATCAGAGGGGAAAAAATAAAAAGACAAAGCAGGTACATAACCACATATCATTTCAGAAGAAAAAAGTAACAAAATAAAAAAGATATCAGAAAGAATTAACCAACAATTTCACAAAAAGAAAAACAAGAGAGAGCAGACTTATTTTTAAATGCGGGGTTTTCAATAATACTTTGAATAAACAAAATTAAGGAGCTGCAACTGGCGCACACTCTGTGATGAGAAAGGGACATAGCAGTTGTGGAAAATGTCTACTTTCAGAAACCAAGCAACTATTTGTAATTTAAATACTGTCAATAACACAGATGCTCCAATAGGGCTTAGAGATGCGCACCGATTGTCCAGCAGAATGCGCTTGTAGATATCAATAGCTTCTTGGTAGTGGGACCGCATGTAGTGGATAGATGCCAGGCTAAGCTGATCTTCTGTAACATCTTGCAGGTTCTGGTGAGAGCTCATCAGTTTCTTTTCATCACTGAACTAAAAAGAGTGGGACACCTTCTCAGAAGAGTTCAACAAAAAAAGCTTTTTAATTACACAGGTCAGTTTTGTCCTTGCTGGAAAACACCATTAAGTATCTAGGAAACTGCTGTTACTTTAAAGTTAATTTTACCAGTGGAGAGAAAGACAAACATAAAGAGGTAGATGAGTTCAAACTGAATAAAAGTTAGGCTAAAACTAAGCACGCATTTTCCTTTAAGGTGTGATTTAGATATAATTACATGTCATGGGCTTTGATGGATAAGAGGGAAAGAGCTGAATTAATTATTTCACAAACAGAATTTCGCAACACAAAATTTCATTGTAATTATTCAAGCCAGCAAAATTTTTGCTGTAGATCCAAATCTAATGTCTCATGCATAGCAGAAAAAGACAGGACTTGCAAACACACAAGCCCTAATTTTACTAGTCTTCTTAACAGCACTAACAAGCTCACTTTCACCAGCCTCCGATTTCTAGTTTCTTTAAGTAAATGATTATTTTTAAAAGCATTGCTGAATAGCACATATAACACACACACAGAAGGCTAAAAACAAGGAACAGAGTTAAACATACCCATTATATTTGTATTGCAATAGTGAAGTTGAGGCTATTTACCAATCCGGCTGCTCAAATCCCTTATTCTACTGCTTCCCTTTGCTGGTTTTGCTGATTCAACAGTAATTATGAATTTTTCTTAGACACAAATTGTAATATTATATATTTGTTTTTCCACCTATCTGCTAGTTTTCTTTAAATCCTTCTCCTCCCTCTTTGAGCCATTCACAAAGTTAAAAGGCAAGATAAGATGCTTAACAGAACTAAAGGCAATGGGTTTTGTAGTTTTGGTAAAACTGTTTCTTTCCAGTGACGAACTAGATAAAGAGAAGTTGCACAATTTCTAGTTCATCATAGACATCTGTAAGTGCCAATGCCACTGAAAAAAAGGCTTTAAGATTTCTCTCCTAAAACTAACAGATATCTAAGTAAAGAGAATCTGACATTTAAAGCTAACATTCAAGATTTATACTTCCTTTTAAGTCAGTATCATTAGTAGCAGAATGCTTCTCATGTATTCTGGTACAGGATGGTACAAAACCTAATTTAGGGGAAGATAGCTATGGGTAGTAAGTGAAATAAGCACTTAATTGTTGTTGAAATTAAATTAAATTTCATGCTATTAACAATATGATTTCCTGGATACTGAACTACTTAAGAGGACCAGTAACAGAATATACACCATTTTGGTCAAATTGCTACATATAAGAGAGCTGCACGTTAGGAAAACTTGGTACATTTAGAAAAAAAAGCAAAATAGTGGCTTCTACATTTTTGATTCTATTAAGGTTTCAGGCTCCTCATGATCAAAAATACCATTATGTGAAGTGTATTGGTAATACTTTCCTTAGAAACATGCTGAGAGCATCTATTCTGAGATCATGTTTTCATACTTGCTTTCTTCTCCGCATTTTAATCAGTAGGGTGGTTATGAAAAATGTTTGCTCTTCTACCACCACAGGCATTTTAATTATTCTGCCAGGTTGCCAGCATAAATTACACATTAGTAAATTGAAAAGAAAACAAACAAAGCAGGAGTGAAGGAATCATACCTTATGTGCCAGGTGAAAGAGTAAACGGTTCTGGAGACCACTCTTAGGTGCTGAAAGGGAAATTCAGTAAGTATTATTGTAATGAACTACTAACAGGGTATCTCTTTATATTTTTAACTTTCTTTCTCAATAGACATAAATGCAGCCCTACTCTTACAACTCTTAACTAGCCCAAGTACAGATCTTCACTGAGAGCCCTTTGCAGGTCATGCCTTGGGGGAAGTTCTACCAATTTTAGACTGGTTTAGAGGTATTCCTCATTCCTATCTTAATTCCCTGGCTATTTCTTTTTAAATCCCTGTTGAAAATAATTTTTCATTGGCCTCTACCTTCAATGAGCCTTAAAACAGCTATGAATTGCATTATCGTTTCCCTACAGCAATTTCTCAATAATTCTCTGGGGTTGTTTTTTCTGACACATAAGGATAGCACTTCTTCAAAATAAAAAGCAGCAACTGATAAACTCAAGGCTCCTTCTATATGTGTCACATTTGAAATAAGCTTTGATTTATAATTCCAGGAATCTCGATAACTTCTAGTGTATTGAAAAACCCAGTGCTGCTACCATTTTGTTAGGTATGCACATTATACCTCTATATATAATGTATACCTCTAATATTTCTTCTGTCCTTAGGATTGAAAGGCACACAAAAGAATTCTAGGGACAGAGCAGATAAGACTCAAACTAAGATATGGCAAGAGATTGAAGAGGGATACTTTCTTACTAGAGCCAGTAAAGTTAATGAAATTTCTTGCTCCAGCAGGATTAGGAATTCCATTGATTTCACTCCATATGACACAAATTATAAACTTCAGAGTTTTAAGTCACTAGAGCCCTTTGCTTCACCAAGAGTGACACATGTCCTGGTCAAACAGAGCTATTCATTTCTTTTGCAAGCAATCTTCCAAAAAGCCTTTCCTTGTTTCCTGTACTTTTCCTAGCCTAATGAGCACTCTCATTCTTGCTCAGACCAACCAGCTGGCAAACCATGTTCCACAGAAGGGGTGTACACAGAATCTTTACAAAAAGCAGAATTACTTACTGTGTTTATAAGCCCACAAAAGTGCAGAGTTAGCACAGCAATAGCCTGTAACACAAGGCTGTAATTCTTCTGACAACCTAAACCATACAAGAGGGCTCAAACCACCAATCCCTCCTCCCCACCACCCCCTGAAGATGGAATTTATTTTTTTAAGCAATTTAGGGAAAGATTTCCAGGTTTCTTATTCTTTCTGCACATAGTAAGTAAACTTTGTAACACAGTGGACAATGCCAAAACCCAGGCCATTCTGATAAGATTGGCAGCACAAGGCTGCCCGCCTACTTCTATAAGTACTGCAACTATTTCTTCCCTTTTTTCCTTAGCAAGCTGTGTCATTCAACCGTGTTTCTAGAAAAATTAGAACAGTTAATTGTATCTTTAACAAACTACTAGAATAGAAGACCAAAATACAACAGAATACACAAAGAACAAAATACAACAGAAAGCACTCTCACAAGACCACTACATCTTGTAAGATTGTTCTAACAGAGCAACAAGTTGTTGAGGAGCTAAATTGTCTTCAGCCTAGGATACATGTGGGAACTGGGCTATTTATTAAATAACAGAAAGTTTCTGATTTACAATAAATACTGCATAGGCAGCTGTAGTAGTATAACTGCCACAATAGTATGTATATTTCATCCAGTGAGTTAGAAAGTGATGAGTACCTTAATTTAAATGCATGCTCTTTACTCTACATGTTCCCCAGCATTAATTGATAGGTTTTAATATCAAAGTTTAGAAGGGTTACACATGGATCCTACATATGCTTTTGTGTGAAACTTCAACCACAATTGTCCTTCACAATTCAAAACATTTAGTCATCAAAGATTCCAAAAATACAAGCAGGACAGATTGTGGGATTTATACTGAAAATAACATACTGTATAATCACAGCACCATGGGTAAAGACACCAATGTTCCTTTTTTGAGTAGGCTTTCTTTTTTTTTTCCCCCTTTTGAGTGTGTTTTAGCATCAATTTCACGGTGAAAATTGCGACTTGCAAGCAATTTTGTCAAGAATCTAAACCAAGGGATTTTTGTTTTGCTGGTCAACCAGTGAGTACAGGCTACCCTTGCAAACCTGGCATCTGATCTGACATCCAAATTGTTATTTACTTCTTGGCAAAATCTGGAATGTTAGCCCACATTATTTAACACTTAAAAACAGGCCAAAGATGAAATCTGAGTTTTGATCATGTGCATGGATATATGGACGGTGGAAAAGTGTCCTGCTTCATAAGACATTGTATGATACTAGCTATCTGATACTCTTTAAATTAAGTTGCTTAAAACCCCACGCAAACCCCACTGTCAATACAGTCAGCAGAAATATGGAAACATTCAACATCAGCAGTTTCTTTTCTCTCAGCGTCAAATGCATTCTTTAAGGAAGACAAGGCAACATATGAACAAGGTCAGATTAGTTTGCAGAAAGAATGGGGTCATGAATATTGGATAAAGACGGTGTCAATCACTGGAGCAGGAAGTGATACAACTGCCTCATCAGAGACAATGATTTTTAAGGGACATTTAAAGGACATTAGTTTGTTTTTTTATTATTCTCTGCTGCTACTGAATTTCATTGTCACTGACCTATTAATACTACAAGGAAGCTCAATCTCCTTTTCCTGTTCCACTTTTTTAAGACAATGGCTCTTTTTTTGTTTTTTTAATCAGTACTAAGAAATCTTGGGATCATAATGTACATGATGATAATGCTGCATGGCAACAAACTGGACCCTGTTTCAGGTCTCGCATTGGCCTTGTACTCAAGAACTGAAGTAGCTGGATGAGATTTATCTCTTTCTACCTAGGAAAAGCATTTATATTCCTTTGCCAGAATTTTTGTCATGATCAGTGCTGTTTTTCCAGGCACTTGCATCATAGCCATCATAGATCTTAAAAGTGTTCTGTATATTTTGTTGTGCTGACACTGACATGCAGCTACTGAAGTATTTGTTAAAATATAATAAGCAATTACAGTAAGAATGAAGACATTGTTGAAGATGTCTTCACTAATTATTAAACAAAATGTCAAACTTACTAGAAATGGCAGCTCAGATCTTCCTGGGTTCCATATTGCTGTCTCAGGCAGTAAAAAGATGATGAAATAGAGTCATGGACGATCTGGAATTTGTGCCCTCTCATAGAGTGCAAGGCACTGCTGGTCATGCATCCAGCATTAGCAAATCCCATCTAGCACATAATGCATATTCTAGAGCAGCCCTTCACACATTGACAGGCATAGAACACATGTTAAATACACCAAGCAGGAGCTGGTAGGAATGGAGCAGGGCTTAGAAGGCTCCATCCTGACAGTAGAAAATACAACCAGAGGAAACCTTATTCTCCTTGTCCCTGAGAAACAACACTCTGCTCATCTGAACACAGTAGCTGAATGAAGCCCTCTGTGTCTCAAAACCAAAGTTTCACTGGTGGAGGGGAAAATGAAAGGGAATGGGAAAAATGTTCAAAAAACCCACAGACCAGCAGTGAGGTTTACACTTACACCCAAGTGAACAGCTCAACTGTTCAGAATTTTCTTGAATAAAATTTACAGAGGATATTCACTGAAATTTTCCCATTCCTACAAAATTTAAATGGCAGTTTAGCTATGTTCAGTTACTTGCAATACACACACATTTAATTTCAGTCATACTAAGCACAAAGTAAATTAAAGATCACCAAATTATTACTCCTGGGCTGTAGCTTCCACTATACTTAAAAAAACAAAACAAGAAAATAAGGTTAGTAGCTTTTAGAGTTTAAATATGTGATATTTTCACTTGTGCACTTTGAAAGTTCCATATATGAAACAGCTGGTTCAAAACCTCAGGTCAAATGCACCAAAAATAACTACTGTTCTCAAGACAGAGAGTTCAAGCAACAAAGCAGATAAAAATCATGTAGCTGAACATGCAATCATAAGAAAAACCCAGTAACTGTTCTGTGCCTACTTGTAACTGAACATTTTCACTGGTGACAACTATTTCACACCTGAAAAACATTATTTCACAAATAAGAAAAACTGGTTTGGAAAAGGTCATTGTTCTTGCTAACCCATCTCTGTTCTGCTTTTGTACAATATTGCTCATTTCAATATAGGCTGTAAAATGAGTTCTCTGTTCAGTTAAACCACGTTCAGATCTGACACATGCAGAGATGTGAAGAAATAAAGTAATTACAACACTTTTCCCATCAAAAATTGGAAGGGATGAAAAAAACCCCCAACTTTAACGAATGATTCAGCAATACAACCCTGTCTGTGCACGAATCTTAAATTTAATTCCAAGATTCCATTTATCCTGAAAAGACTGTTTTTCATAACAGACTTAACTGTAGCCCCACTTATGTGCACATTTTGTGGTTTAAAAGAACAATTTTAGTTCTTCTAATTTAGTTCTTAGTTTCTTTCTTAGTGCAAGCCAATAGTTTCTGAAAGCACTATGCTGGCTTCTAAACACTCGTATCAGTTGTCAGGATCACAGTCCAAGTGTGCCAGGCTGAATTTCTGTTCTTGGGCCCTTGCAAAGCAAAGAACTGTAAATGCAACATAAGAGTATTAGTTTTTATAATAAAAAAATAATAATTTGTTGTTATTATTATATACTTAATGAAGGTCAATAGTTTAAGTCTCATTCTCTCAAGACAAGATTTGCTACTCACAGCACAGAAAACATATGTTCAGCCAATGCATGAGAACACAGATGCAAAAGGAGTCAGCAAAGCATCACTTGACAGCTTCACTATGGGATGACTACAAAACAACAGTAGCTGACTTGGAAGTAACTCTACCTTCACCTCAGAACCAGGAACATTAGTAACTGCAATATGAGCAGACAACAGGGGAAAAAAAGGAGAAGCCAGAAATACCTGAAAGGATTTTGGAAGAAAGCCTAGGGGAGATAAAATACAATTGTAATGAAAAACCTTCAAGGAAGGATTTTTCTTTATTGCCTTTTTGTTCTACTTAGGTTATATTTGCAGTAATTTTTTTTAATATGACTTTTGATATTCATTTTTATTCTTTCCTGAGAAGATCATAGAATGGCTTAGATTGGAAGGGACCTTAAAGATATCTAATTCCAACCCCCCTGCCCTAGCCATGAACACCTTCCACTAGACCAAGTTGCTCAAGGCCCTGTTCAGCCTGGCTTTAAACATTTCCAGGGACAGAACTGCTGTGGGCAACCCCTCACCACCTTCACAGTAAAGAATTTCTTCCTTGTATCTAATCTAAACCTACTCTCTTTCATTCATTTCATAAAAGCCATTCCTCCTTGTCCTATCACAACATGCTTGTGTTAACGGTCCTTGTTCAGCTCTTTTAAGTCCTGTCTAGGTACTGGAAAGCCTCAATGAGGTTTCCCTGAACCCTTTTGTTCTCCAAGCTGAAAAATCCAAATCTCTTTGCCTTTTCCTTGTAGGAAAAGTGCTCCATCTGTCTCATCATTTTGGTGGCCTACTCTGGACTCATAAGAAGGTCCATGTCCTTTTTTGTACTGGGGACCCCAGAGCCGGATGCAGCACTGCAGGTGGGGTCTCACCAGAGCAGAGCAAAGGGGCAGAATCCCCTCCTTCATCCTTACTGCCCACACTCCTTTGGATACAACTGGCTTTCTGGGCTGAGTGCACATGGCTGGGTTGTGTCCAGCCTCTTGTCCACCTGCACTCCCAAGTCCTTCTTGGCAAGGCTGCCCTTCATCCCTTCATCCCCCAGCTGGTGCTGTTGCCCCAACCCAGGTGCAGCACCTTGCACTCAGTCATGCTGAACTTCTTGAGGTTCTCACAGATAGACCTTCTCAAGCCTGTTCAGATTCCTATGGCTGGCATCCCATCCTTCAGGTGAGTGAAGAGCACCATTCAGCTTGGTGCTATTTGCAAACCTGCTGTAGGTGCACTTGATCCCTTCACCTGTGTCATTAATGAAGACATTAAATAACTCTGGTCTCAGAACAGACCCCTGAGGGACACCACTGGTCACTAATGCCCACTGGGACTCTGAGCTGTTGATCATTACCCTCTGGATCTGCTGTCTGACCAGTTCCTAACTCACCCAACAGTCTACCCATCAAATCCATATCTATACAATTGTAAGAGAAGAATGTTGTGAAGAACCGTGTCAAAAGCTTTACAGATGTCCAGATAAATGATATCAATATCCCTTCCCTTGCCCACTGATGGAGTCACTCCATCATAGAAAGCTACTAGGTTGGTCAGGCAGAACTTGCCCTTGGTGAAGCTGTGCTGGCAGTCCTTAATGACCTCCCCATCCCCTCTATTCCATGAATTTGAATTAAACAACAACAAGCTAAGAGATCAATTCACGTCTATTATAAAATAAAGAGAAAACCTTGCTCCACAAGAGATTGTGGATTATGTATCTGTATTAATACATTAATTACCTCATACCTTTTAATGATAGTTTCCTAAATTTTAAGTATCCTACAAATTTTTCCTCATTAATGGAATGATGGTTAACAACAATTTCCTCAAGCAACAACAGTATATGGCAAGAAAGAACTTGATTTGATTTCAAGATATTTACATGTTTGTGTGGAAAACCTATTCCAGAAAGCTAGCTGATATTTATACTCCCTTTCACACAGAGATTCTGTCACTGTAGAAATTTAAAACTATAGCTGAAACTAAATTAGTTCTCCTTAATTTGTTTTAGCAGTATGCCACTTTCAGGGGTTTAGCCCAACTGCAGCAATAAACAGCATGCACTATACAAGAATTCAGGCCAAATAATCCCAAAATAGCAACGGGCAAAGAGCCTAATATTAACACTACCTATCATTTTTTCAGTGGTATTTAAAGCAGTATTAGATAAATGGTGTTCTTCTAAAGACTTTTCCTCTTCAAAGGAAGTATTTTTATTTTTCTTCAAGGTCTTTGCAAAACCGTGGAAGAGAGCACATGATGATATGGTCTCAGCTGTCAACACTATATTGCAAACAGCCACCACTGATGCAATCCCAAATTGTTAAAAAAAAACTAAAAGAGGATCTGATTTAAGTAAAAATAAAAAGGTTTAAACTCAATATGAGAAAGATTGAAAGGGGAATATAACACAACTGCAAGCTTTCAGAGGAGAAAGGACAAGCATTACAAATCCTCAGCTGTGACTGCTTCCCCACCAAACTTAAGAAGTCAGAAATCACCAGGATTACAGTACTCACAACAAAGGTTAAGCACCTCTTTATAAGAACTGGCATGCTGTCGCTCTTAAACAATTATGCAAAATCAAGAACTGATCAGGAACTGAACTAATGTGACCACGCCTTTATTTTCTGTTCCCTCCCTCAGCCACACTCCTTTCTGCTCTTGCTTTCTTAATATTCCCACCCTTGCCTCCAGTACCCAAGTACCACTAACTGCACCCCTTGCTCTGCCACTTACCATATTATTACTAACTAATCTGAAGAGGCATGACAAACACCAACCTTACCTCCCCTCCAGCTCACAGTTAATGAATGTGCATGCCAGCTGTGTATATATCATCTCTAGAATGGCTTACTGTCACTCACAAGATGTGAAGCTGATGACAATGGCTTCAACTGGTACAGGATACAGCTGTGTGCTTCGTCCATGCTTTAGGTCACAGCGACATCTCAAAGCTCTATTGCCCATTTACTTTTACATTCACTTCAAGTTCTAGGTTGCAATCTCCAAAACTCAAATTTTTGGTACATTAAAGATTAAATTATTTGTGAATATTAGAAATTTACACACCTCTCAAACAATACAAATTACAAAGCTCTGCATGAGATTTTTTTACAATTGAAAATTAAAAAAAACATTTCTAGGTGTGGGATCCAAGCTCAGCATGGTCTTTCAGAGGATTTTAAAGGGATATGAGAACCTAATTATTTTTTTAAAATGCTACAAAGCTGTCCTTTTGGAAGGCACTCTTACACAGCAGAAGAAAGTACACTATTATTTTCTTCCTACACTATTTTGCAGCCCAAGACAAGAAAATTATTGAAAAAAAGAAGAAAATGCATCCTTCAATAAGAGTTTTATCCTAAGAAGGCAAGAGTCAGAAGTTGAGTGGGATATTGCTACTATTAATTCTACTTAAAAAGCACGGACATACTATGGTTATAGAAAACAATATAAATCCCTAAGATACATAAAAAGTGATGGACAACAAAATTAAGCTACAGAAACATTTTTAAGCAGTGAAAATTGCCCTAGAATCTAATTTTCATTTCTCCTCTTTAAATGAACCCATGTATGTTCAGATTTAAGTAGAACTGTAATAATGTGACTATTGAACTCCATGCCTTGAAGAATCAGATACCTAACATCTGACTTATAAGGCAATGAGACCACCTACTAAGTCACTAAAACTACATAAACAGAGCTCTTGTCTTCACCAGGGAGAATGCTTAGTTCTCTCAGAAGCTTTGTTTTTTATAATTTCACTGGCTTAATTTGCTTCATCTGTGCTGGCTCAGGGACACAGAATCAGTCAAAAGAAAAGTAACCTTTTGTTGCTGGCTGGCATATGCTGGGTTTTGTATTTAGAAATTAATAAGAGAAATTATTTTCCAGATGCTTCTTTTAGTTCCAGCTGCTCCACATGCCCAAGATATTTTTAGGAAGGAAACTGCATCATAATTCTGCCGTTAAATGAAAGTTAAAATTAACTAACCCCCAAACAAAACCCCAAACCCAAAAAACTTCACTCTAAAGTATCCTTTATTGCATACTTTGTCTGGAAATTACTTTAAGTGCTCAAATCGATAAGCAGTCTTTTCCAACAGAGCCATACATCTCACCTTTCAAAGCTGCTTGTTCTGCTTGCGTGTACATCCCCAGAAAGAAGTAGGTACAGGCAAGGTTCACCCAAACATCTGGTTTGCAAGTTGCTTGCTTGGTTAAAGCCTCATATTCCTGTAACAGAAGAGAGGGTTGATTTAAAAAAAATGTGTAATAGCACATACTTGTATTATAATTCCTTCTTCCATGATTTTACAATGTATCAGTAAATGACTGAGATCAAACAATTTATTCTGAAGTTCACTGCAGTCCTTACAACAAAACTGTTATTTTAAGCTATGTTCCTACTTTTTTGTTTACAACAATATAACAGACCACAGGGACAAGCAGTGCCATAAATCATCACACATAAGCAAGACTGTCAATATTGAAGTTACAGAGATATAAAACATATTTATCTTGTAAATATATTATTAAAAATATTATTTACATATATATAAGCCCCAATATATGTAAGCAATAAAAGCATCAGTATATCCAACTTCTGTTGCTTTCCTAAGTTCTCCTCCAGTCAAAGCCTGGGAGCCATAATCACCAGAGAAATCTTGTTGTGAATACGTACTGCAGCAAGTGTTAAATGTAGTTTTTTAAACATGTAGGTAGTGTCTTAGTGTATATTAAACCTTTGGAAGTGTGTGTTAAGTCTGAGGTTATGCAATATAATAACATCAAGTGCAGGAAGTAATTTTTTTTGTGTTACTAATAACTAAAATAAATATTTGTAATTGTGTTTCATTTTATCACGTACTTTTTTTAGTTCATATTTTTGTATATGTTTTATAATTACATATTAGTCCAGTGGTACATGTATATAATTTATAAATGTATAGACGTGTATATACATTGGGGGTGTGTACTCAAAATTTTTTTTACAAATAGGGGTACAGCAAAATTGTTTGGAGACCACTGCATTAAAATGCAAGCCTATAAATTGGTATTGGGCAAATTCAAGATCTCCTTATAGATGAAGATTAGTAATTTGTAGTAAATATTAATAACCTCTTCCTAACGTTACCATTTCCCATTTTAAGATTTACAGCCAACAGCTATAGAAAGGCTCTAGATAGCATATTCTGATATTTCTTACACATCCACATTGATTACACATCCTTTGATTCTGCCACACAAACTGCTTCATTTCTTGTTATTTGTGAAACAGCAAAAGCTTAACAGATCAATCTTTCAATCCACTTCTTTCAAACAAAAAACGTTGCACCCACTAAACAATTATATTCCTGAAGATAAGCATCTTTTCTCAGAGTAACAACAGGTACTAAAAACAAAGGCATAGAGATCTCTAAATGCCATTTTTTTCCTGTGTCACAGTTCTGATAGATTCCTAGGAAGGACCATCCCAATGGAAGTGCCTGCTGCTAGTTCTCCTGCTCTTCATCCAGCCATGGAAGCAGGAAGCATATGCCAAAGCAGGCAGGGTAACGCAAGGTTCTCACAAGACCTGCTGAAGGAATGTCATCCATGTACTCCAGATCACTGCAAGCCTCTCCTCCCTCCCTGCAAAACAACCCCTTGACTTTGTACTCGTTCCCCAAACATGAATTGGAAGTCCCCTCTACCTAGGGACAGTTTAGCAGATTGAGCCTCTGTGGGTGGGAGACCTCTTACCTCTGGGGAGAAGGGCAGATAGATATATATAGATATATACATACACACACATATATATATACACACACAGAGAATGAGATAAAATAAGAGATGCCCAAAAGATAGCAAATCTCAGGATATGCTGACAACAATAAAGTTTAGAGTTTGCAAGCATAAAGAAATTTTTTTTGTTGTCAAATAAAAGTAAACTGCACTCAAACTGAGAAGATACTCATAAGGAGCACCTTGAGAGCCAGCTCAGTCTTGCTCATATTTCAGGGACTAGCATTCCAACAGTATTTACAATAAGTAAGTAAGTAAATAGATAGATAAATAAATAAATAAATAAATAAATAAATAAATAAATAAATAAATAAATAAATAATTATTAATAATTTTAAAAATAAAGCATTTACATAGAGGCCAACATTTCCTACGGAGGTCAGTTTAATCTTGACGTAGGCCTGTCAAGGAGCTCTGAGATATAGGCCACTGCTGTTTATTGGGACCATCTGGAATCTTTCAAAATTCATTCAGATTAAATGCACCCAAAGGTCTCTCTTGACTAGGGCTTCAGGCAGATTAATTAGAAAAGACAAAGTGCATAAACACAGGTTATGTTCTGGCCTGGCCATTCAAAGTAAGCAATACATAAAGAGTGTTCTAGCAGTACCAATGTGAATCTATGGACACATTAAATAAAAATTAGGACTATTAGTGCTCCTTATCCTGTAGTTCTGAGCCATGTGTCTGGACTATGTGCTGTTGCCCCTTTCCTCACTGAAAGCCATTCAACACCAGTCGCTCAAAGACTACTTCACAAGAACTTTCCCCCCTCCTTTCTAAATAAACCAACAAACCCAAACAAACTAAATACTCTCAAACCTGTCCTAAGAGTCAACCTGTGTCATGCTTTTGCCATCCAGCAGCATTAACAACTCCTTGCTATTTTACTATCCTCCTTC
Source organism: Fringilla coelebs (assembly GCF_963513975.1). Classification (NCBI taxonomy): domain Eukaryota; kingdom Metazoa; phylum Chordata; class Aves; order Passeriformes; family Fringillidae; genus Fringilla; species Fringilla coelebs. The sequence goes on along the minus strand of NC_140033.1, from coordinate 47,886,484 downwards.
TCATGCCTCTATCATTAGACACACACAGTTTTTCTCAAAAGCAGGCTGCCAGGTCAATTGCCCACAACTATGCAAGTGTACTGACCATGTGGAGGGCCAGGTCAATGCCCTTATTACATATCTGGCTTCTCCAAGACCATAAACACAGATGCTGAAGAGCCAATAAACAAGCCAACATATATGGCTGCTCGACATGTGCTCAAATGAGATACTTATTGTAACCTGGCTACGGACATCATAGAGAGGCCTAGAGAACTCCCAGAGCTAAAAAATCTACTTTTAACTTTATGTCTTCAACTATCAGGAACTGGAGTGTACCTGTATTCTCACACTTCTCACAGAATTACTCAAGCAAGACCAGATACTGCCCATGGATGAACAATTACCCTAGTACAGCCCTGCTCCTTCTATGACTTACGATTCAACTAAAATTATCCTGAGCCAAGAAGGCAGGAGGCCCTGATCAGTGAAGTGGTAGAATGGCTCCTACTTCTCTGCCAGGAGGGAAGTGGCAGATTGGAGAGACTCTTGCTCGCTGGTTGTAGGATTTTGAGAGAAACAATGCATTGAAGGCTCTGGCCCAGGGATTATTCTTTGCACTCATGTGTGCAGTTGATGAGCCAAAATGGCATTAGCATGTCCAGCAGCTGCACCATGTGTGCCTAGAGGTAGAGGGTACAGACTGCAAGTGTGAAACTTGTTCTTGAATCCAACCAAGAAGTGCACTTGCCCTTGCCAATTTTTCTCATAATTTTTTTTAAATATACATGTAGATATAGATGTAGATACAGATATTAAAAAATAAAATAAACCATCACTTTCTTAAGGCCCCAGCTGATTCAATTTATAAGACCAGGCAGCTCAGAAACAGAGTAATTGGCCTGATGCTCTTGTTCTGGTACTTGGGTGACACTGGGAAATTTTTCAGATTTTAGATTAGAGCCATGAACAAGTGGCAGCTGCTGCAGAAAGACAGATGGGTTTTTTACCATTATGGACACTAGATGTGAAAGATTCCAGATAACTAATTAGATGTCACCATATACTAGGATGCCACATGATGCCAGGAAGACATGAGCTACTCAGTAAAAATAAGTTTATCCATGAAGGAAGCTAGTCGGTCCCCCAGGAAGAACTGCACCGTCACTGCTGGAAAAGTCAAGCCCATTGCAATAGCATTTGTAAACTGGGCTACAGCAGTAGGGGTGATCCCACCAGACCAGTGGCAGTGACATAACCTTTGAGAAAGGCATCTGCTGTTAAGAAGGGGAAAGTATGACCACAGTGAGGCTGAGGTTAGTGCTCTACCTAGAAGACACCTAACTGTTGTCGGTGTGCCTGTGATAAGAGAATGTGAGTTCTCTCACATGAATGTGACAGAGATTTTGCTGTCATTCTCTCTGAAGATATTCCTGGAGCTGGAATGGACACCTGTGTGTTTTTCACTTCTTCTCTGTTTCTCTTGGTGGTGCATGATGGCCACTTCACCACAATTCGCAAGCTTCTCCAAAAGTTGCTATGCAACCAAGACGCCTGGCTCACTATTTAAATATCACCATTAATAAAAGCATGGAACAGTGTGATTTCTGCAGACCCTCATCAGGAACATGGACCGTGCACTGTTAATACTATGTGTTGTCACTTGCAGGAACACATAGCAGTGTGAATCATTTAAGTTATGTGCAATGTCATTCTGGATAATTCAGCAGAATCTTTGACCCATAGTATTTTATTTACAGTGCTTTTGGCACTCCCCAAAAGAATGCTCCAAGATCTCAAGGGTATGGATTATCAAGGAATTTGTCCTTGAGAATACAGCAACAACACCTCTGTAACATAGCAGATGAGATAACAGCATTTTACCCTTCAACATGGAATTTGATAACTAAAAGGCAGTTCAGCCTCCACGGTGGAATGAGACCTACAGTCTTAGAAATTAAAACTAGAGTGTTTTGTCCCTGAAGAAACTAGGCTGAGATGCACAGGCTCATTTCCAACATGTCAACACAAAATGACAAAGCTATCAGGACTTATCACTGTGCAAAAAACCAGTATTAAATCCGGGAAGACAAGCCCTGTGATCTCTCACTTAAAATATACACAATCAATCAAACTACAAATCGCTCATACAAACCTTTTATTTTTCCCTCTTGGGCAGATAACCAGGAAAAAGAAGGCTATGTTGCAGTGTTTAAAAGCCTGAATCAAGAGCATCACCTAGTGGTGAATCAAACACCACATGCAAAAACTAATTAGGAAAATTTTAAAAAAAGCCATCGCCTTTTCGTTGAAGGAAACATGTAAAATCTCCTCAGGCTATAAAAGCATCTACTGGGTACTTCAAAAACCAGAATTTATTTCAAATTTGTTTTCATATTATTTCTTATTTCAAAGAAATTGCAAGTTATTTTTCATTTGAACATCTTTCTTTTTTTAAACTTTCACTCCCTATTAACACCTAATACCTAGATGAAAATTAACAACAGGAACTGATTGTTGTATTCATAATATCTAAATTCCACAAGTCTAAACATGAACATTAATTTACTGTGATGTCCTGTACTACTTCTATACAGTGTTTACCATCCATTTGATTCACTGAGCATTTCTAATATCTCCAATAGACATTTTTCTCTTCAATATTTTTAAAGGGCAGAGTGCCTTGTGCCTTTCTTAGAAGCTTTAGAGTTTTCATCTCATGTATGCATCTTGTACATGTGACCATTTATCTAAGAGAGAAAATATCATCATTGTTCTAGAATCTATTTATTTTCTTTTTATTATCTTTTGTTAATACTTTAAATTAACTTCTGTTTTTAATATTGATTCTGGAGAAAGCAAGTTCAAAGACTGCAAAACCAGCTATACTTCAGTTATACTTCACAGTGAAGGGACACAACAGAACTGTAAGAGGCAAACATTAAAATGTACATATTTGAACAATTACCATATGTTTTAGTGACTTAAAGCTTTTAGAAAAGAAGACCACCTCATTTAATCGAATTACCTAATACAAGAAAAGGCAAAGACCAATAAAGTACATTAAATAGTCAAGGGCATCAACCTCTAAAGAAAGATTTTTTTCCTACCTATCACAGATAAGCTACACAATGAAGACAGAAATATTATTAAACCTGAAAAATGAAACTGTGGAAACCTAGCTGCAAAAAGGGAATGATGGATTTAGGACATGAACAAAGACATTCAACAGAACAAATTAAGCTACTGAGCCTAGTATGAAATAAGTCAGTATATAACATTTAACAAGTTCTATTTTCATAGACAAAATACCATTTTTTCTCCCAATCCAAACTGCTTCCCAGAGCATCTGCCTTATTACAGTACATTTGTACTTTAACTGGCTAGCAGGGCTGTTCTCTATTGCAGACCATCTTCCTCCTGTTGTCATTACTTTATCACAACATGCCAATTTCCAACCTCGGGAAGCAGGATTTCCCCACCTTACCTCCAGAGCTCTCTTGTAGTCACCCAAATGAAATGCACAGTATCCGATCCAAAGGTTGCCATCCTCCTCATCCTCACCCACGTGCTGTTTAAACTTTGCAGAGAATAAAGAATGTAAGAATTTTGTTAGCTGCCACAGTTTCTAAAGCCCCACAGATAATCAAAGCAATACTAGGCTATCATATATCGTGGATGGTTCGACAGCTGTGGATGCTGCTGGGGTGGAGCTGCTTTCACATTTCCAAGGGCAGCAGCAGGCAGCCCACACAGGCCAAAGCCGGCTCTGTAAAGCCAGGAGCAACAGATGCCGCTGCAGGGCCCCAAGGGGGCGAGAGGGTCACAAGGCAGGGAAAGGGGTGCTCTCGCCCCGCAGCCCTGAGGGCACAGGGCTGGCAGCGACGACACCGCTCTCCCGAGGGGAGCCCGTCACCTCCAGCAAGGCGATCGCGCCGGTGAAGTCCCTCTGGGCCAAGAGTTCTTCCAACTGTGGCACCTCCTTCCCTTTCTTCCTCCGCCTGTCTCCCGGCGGCGGGGTACCCCCCACGGCCGGCTTGGCCCTCGAGAGCATCTGGGCAGAGAGCAAAGAGGAACCGGGTAAGAGCGGGCCCTCCCTCGGCGGTGCCTCTCCCGCCGCCCGTGACCGCCCCGCTGCCCCTCACCATCCTGCGATCCCTGACCGTCCTGCCGCCCCTCACCATCCTACCATCCCTCACCGCCCCGCCGCCCGTCACCATCCTGCGATCCCTGACCGCCCCGCCGCCCCTCACCATCCTGCGATCCCTAACAGCCCCGCCGCCCCTCACCATCCTACCATCCCTCACCGCCCCGCCGCCCCTCACCATCCTGCGGCCGGGCCCGGGCTTCGCGTTGCGCCGGCGGTGCCGTTGCCGGGGTAACGGCAGGACGGCGGAAGGCCTCGGCGAAAGGGCGCCGGCTGACGACCGGCGCCGTCCCCAGGGTTCCGCCTCCCCGGCGGCGGACGGCGGTCTCCGCGGCGGCCGCCTCAGTGAGAAGCGCGCTGGTTCCTCCCCCAAACCCCGTGACTCTTCCTCTCCTCGCCTTTGCTCCTTGGCCTGAACATCCGGGTCCCGCACTTGGCGTCTCTACGCCACGGGTTTGGGACAGAGTGGCTGGAAAGCGGCCGGTCGAAAAGGACCCGGTCGAAAAGGACCCGGGGGTGCTGGTTGCCGGCGGTTGAACGTGAGCCAGCGTGTCCAGGTCGCCAAGAAGGCCCAAGGCATCGTGTCAGATAAAATGTGGCCAGCCCCTGTACACTCGTGAGGCCACACCTCTGGAACAAAAGGCCTGGAACAAAAGTCTAATTGTCCCAAAATAGATTTTTTTTTTTTCACGTGGTGTTCAAGAGGCCAGTCCACGCAGAGTCAAGGTCTTCGATGTATTTACAGTTCTGCACAGAAGGGGGTGCTGGGTGACAAACGCACAAAGCCGGCATGACAACTACCAAAACTTTTCATTGTTCATCCATTTTAGCAAACAAAGGCGTTAAGGTCCGTTATCTGCAAATTACATAGTTCCCTTAACAATCAGTGTTCTATCTTCTATTGGTTAATGATTCTCTCACTTTTCATGCTGATTAGTCCACATACTCAATCTTTTGGGTCAGTGGTCACAATTTACCCACTGCCAATTACCTTTTGCCCAGCTGGGCCTGATTCAGCATGGTTTCTGAGCTGTCTTTATTGGTTTCTTCCTGTTGTTGGGGTTTATGACAAATGTCCTTGTGGCCTGTAAACTCTACATTCCTTGTGTCCACTATCAGTGGTACATCCTTATTCCCAAGCTTTGTTAACGTCCATGTAGGTCTGAGATCATTGAAACATGTCAAGCCCTAAACCTTAACAAGGCAGTTCTACCAACAACTAATTTGTCTTTCTAACATCTGGACATCACTTAGAGCTTGCTTGTTAGCTGCTCCCTGTCTCACAGATTAAATATCTTTTTGATTAGTCTTGAAATATAGAAGTCAAAGAATGTATTTTCTTAAGATTAATAACATAATGATGAGTGGCTGAAGGAGCTGGAGTTGTTTAGCCTGGAGAAAAGAGGCTCAGGTGAGATCTTATTGCTTTCTACAGTGATCTGAAAGGGGGTTTTAGCAAGGTGAGGGTTGGTCTCTTCTCCCAAGTGACAAGTGGAAACAGCTTCAAGTTATGTTGTTGGAGGTTTAGATTTGGCATTAGGAAAAAATTCTTCACTGAAAGGATGGTCAAGCATTGGAACAGGTTCCCCAGGGAAGTGGTGGAATCACCATCCCTGGAGTGTTCAAAAGACAAGTAGATGTGGCACTTAGGGACATGGGGAGCTGACAGACCTGCAGTGTTAGGTTGATGCCTGGACTCAATGACCATAAAGATCTTTTCCAGCCTTCTATGATTAGAAATGTCAGTGCAGAGGACTAAGGCATTACACTACTGCTGACAACTCAACTAACTAAAAAACGCATATTCATGGAGAGGACTAATGACATAGCTGTCATTTCTACCTTTATCAGGAAAAATAACCTTTTTCTTTTTTTCCTGATAAAGGTAGAAATATCCTGTCATCTTGATATAGACCAGCAGTAAAGAACTTTGTGCTGCTTCTTCAGAGTATGGGTTCCATATTGACTGTGTCCCAATCACTTCAAGATGGCTTGACCTAGGAATGACACACCCAGCTTGGAGCTCTGAGAGATTGCTCTGCAACCAGGAACCACTGGAGCACAACAGCACTGTGATAGAGTCCCTTGTTGATGAATGTGCTTTCACACCACAGGCCACAAAGAAGGAAGGCAGATAATCCACTCTCCCACAAAGGATTTCTCTGCAAGAAATTAATTTTTAATTACTTAGTCAAAGTGATAAAGAATGTTTGCTAGTGATTTAGTCCGCTTTTATAGCTCTTCACTATTATGTAAGGTATTATTTCTGTCAGGAGAAAATTAATTTCTATAAATAATTCTGAAATTATTTGCCCTTTCAGAGATTTGATTTCATGTGGTCAAGCAGATAGTACAATTAGGTAAGATTCTTTTTTTTTTTTTGGAAGAAAAAGTAACTGAAAATTTAATTTTACTACATTGCTTTCTTCTGTTTTTTAACAGAATCTTTCAGAAGACCCCGTTGTTCTAAGGATCAACATAAATACAGCTAAAATATTGACTCAAATGAAAGCAGGCTGTCAGCTGCTCCACTGGTTTCTCCCATTTCCAAGTGGCTCCTGAATTTGTATGTGGTGGATCCAAAGCTGGGGAATGCACAAGAGCTAGCAGATGCACAGTGCCAGTGGGTTAGCTGTGGGCACAAGAGTGACAGTGTCAACTGTGATAAAAAATGATAGCAGCCTCAAATTGACCGAAATATTTTTAGCATGTCTGGTGTAGAAATTTTTACTAAGATGCAATACAAAGTAGGTGGAGATGTTATAATTTTTCCTCGTATGAAACACTAAGACGACTGTTCATAAATTAAAGACAAGTCAGGAAGTTTGTCTACTCTGGAATAATATTGGAAAACTGTTGCAGTTCTTACCTCCACTATTGTTTTCACCAGTGCCATTATCCCGAGTCTGCGAGCTGTAAAATTATTAATGATCATGTTTATTTCCACACAGAATTGCTGGGAGAATGGGAATTTACTTACATTAATGGCAGCAAAAGGGAAATCATGCACCCATAACTAAACACCAAGATAATAAGAGAGTGCAATGAGTGTTTAAATAAAAAATCAGAGACTGGAAAGTGAGGTCTAAAAAAGGGAGAGGAAGGAGTGGAAGGAAATTTAAAAAAAAAGAAAGAAAGCAAAAGCAAGAAGTGGAAAAAACCTCATTGTAATATAAACTAAAGCAAGAGGTTAGGACATGACCTTTGCATCAGCAACAATCATGTGCTTCAATTTCTACAATATCTGGGTAAGATCATGTTCTTTCAGTAATGATGCTTCACCATGTTCTGTGTCTTGTACCTTTGAAAGTGCACCTGACAACATCTGACATCTCAAGATAAATGATACACAAAAGTGAGAGCAATGAAATGCTCCCCTGCTACACCTACAAAGGCAATCCCTTTGATGAGAAAATGGGAAACGATCCCTTTAAAAGCAAGGAACTAGAACAATACTTGCTTCTTTTTTTTTATGGCATCAGCAACTTCTGAGTCTTGATCTACCCTGGATAGACTACCCATGATGAGAGAAGCTGAAACACGTAAGTTGATGGATCATGTGTGCCCTTAATGTTTTTTTTCTGTCTCTATTACCCAGCTCAGGAAGGCAAACAGCAGTCCTGTCAGTTAAAGACCTTCAAATGGTGACATGAAAATTCATCATTTTTATCTTTATTTGGAAAGGGGAAACTTTAGTTTTCACTCATGTTTATGTCTGGTTTTTTCATGGGTCTGTGGGAAATGCACCTTCAGAATTTTTCTGATATTTCCAGCATGTACTTGTCATCAAGATTCAGTCAAGCTAATAAAAAAAGCCGTTCTTGTATTTGATTTTAGCATTACATTTAGGTAAGTTTTTAGAAGTTTATATATGTAGAACCAAAGGAGGGGAAGCAAGACAATCCACTGGTCCAGTAGGAGTCAGTGATAGAACTGAAAATGGAATGCATGGTGAGCTGTGTGTGCGCAAACTTATCCAAGCCAGAAAGCCACATCACTGCAGGTGCCATTTCCCAAAGAATGCAGTTGTACTGGCTCAGGACATATGCTGATATATTTGCCGTGTTCCACTGCCATCTGGATTTACAGGATCAAGTGTGCACTAGCTTGACTATCTCATAATTCCATCCCAGATCCCAGCACATAGTATAAATGTGTGTAATGTTTAATAGAAAGAGGTTAAGGAAACTGAAATATATGTCCAGGACGTAAATTATTACACATTCAAGCCATTTACCTTTGTAAAGATAAGCAGAACAGATGTTTGCCCATTAAGGATAGCTTACATTTGTCTCTTGACAGAGACGTATCCTGCTGAGTGTATAAAAGAGGCAAACCAGTATGCTGAAAAGGCCAATGTGTCCTGTCACTCTGGAAGCAGAGTTTTTAGAGAAAGAAAATAGTAGTTAAGAGGAAAAACTTCCTACTATTTCTTTCTGTAGTATACAAGTTAGGTGGATAAATAATATTCACATCAAAATGTATATGTGTTGGGAAAGAGTTAACAGGAAGAAGACTTTCTTAATTAAGCTAGATGTTTATAACGCATCACACATGTAGCTTCCTCTTCTGGTGGCAACGTAATAGATCAATAGGAAGATGGGGCCACCACCCAAGCTGTTGGTTATAGTCAGTGCTTTGCAGTGTAATTTCATTCTAATCTGTGTCAGCAGCTAAATTATGGCAGGAACCTGAACTCTCAATAACTCATGGGAATGGTTATATTATTGTGCTGTACTATCAGGATTGTGTATCACATGACCCACATGTTTTTATGTTGGTTTACAGACTTTTTGCTTATCACTTGCTGGTTCCAAAGGATAGTGTTTGCAAAATCTTTCTTTATGTTCTTTTGTAGTAAATGAGAAAGAAAAAAATATCAGTTCTGAAAAGTCAATATAGCTGCTATGCAGCTTCTATACATGTACACTATATGTATACAGCTGCTATATATGTATGCTATACAGCTAAATTCATAATAATTTTCATTATTGTCCTCTAAGTCTAGATAGTATTGTAAAAATAATTTAAAATATGGGAAAACATTATTTCATATCCCTGGTCTCCTCTTTAATATTGAAAGTTAAAGAAGACATCTTTATATTCTCCAGTTGATGCCAGTAAGTTACTGACATTAAATAAACCCAGATGTTACAGTGCTGTATTTTTTTTCTTTTCTGTTGGTAACCATATTTGTGATTCCAACTTCTAACAAAACTGAGAAAAGGGAAACTGAAACACTTCTATTTTATTTTTCTTCAATCTGATTTTTGAAATCTTTTTAAAGACAGGGTAAAAGCTGTTAAAGTCCCAGACAATCAATATAATTTGGAATCAGACTTAGTGGGTAGAACTTGAAAACAACATCAGTGTTTTTCAGCATTTATCCTGTTGGCTAAATATGATCAACTATACAACATATAATGTCTTATGCATATTTATTATTAAAAATTCTGTATTTTATGCAAACAATGTTGACAGCCTTGCTTATTCAAAAACATAGACATGATAGATTTCATGCTACTGAAATCTAGGAAATCTGTTTTCAGAGTTAGTGAGAATTAAGAACATAAGTGCATCTACTGTTATTTTTATTTATAATCTTTTCAGATTTTTTTTGTCTCTCCCTTTTTCACATTTCTCAGTTCTGCAATGCGGGAGACTTGCAGCATCTCTTTTATTTTAATGAAACCTCATATTCTTGTGTACTGTCAAAGTTCCTGGCTCTGGAGAAAATAAAAAATAACATGCAACTGTGAAAAACATAAGCTGATCACAACAATTGTCATTAAATGACATTGAGAAATAATTGTAGGAAATATTCAGGGAAAAATTCCATTTTAAAGGACACTGTCATATGTTATATGTTATTCTGCAAAATAAGATGATTGTATCACAATGCATGCTTCTTTACAAACTTGAAAAATGAAAAGTGCTACCTTGGTTGTCTTTGGTACCAAAGAAATTGAAGACAAATTTGTGTTATTTTCAGACTTATTAGGACTATTGTTACTAAGTACCATAAGTAGCAGTTTGACTGACTGCAGGTACTCGATACCTTCACATAAGTCTTTGGCTCTTCTGAGATTTCTGGAGTTTTCATTCCATGTATTTTCTCTGTTTTACCCTCTATGAGTGGTCAAGTGGAAGTAATGATTTGTAACTAAGTAAAAAATAAATTAGGCTGCGTGCCAAAATAAGATCCTAAAAATGAATGCGGTAAAGGTGTTGGAGATAGACAGTGCATCATTCAGTTGCAATACATTATGAGCTGATAGGCAAAGGGACTCTGTGGTGCCCAGGCTGGCCTATCATTCCCATATTTAGGACTTTCAGACTCTGCACAAAAAAAGAGAAGCCACTGAAATGAGGAAAACCCCATGACATGCAGCATTAAAAAAGGAGTGAAAAATGTTCTATAGACCATAGTCTATAGAACTGAGAGAGGAACAAATCTTTGGAATTTTTCATTCTTTTTTTTTTTCTGACTGTCCTTGAATTTTCCAGAAGACTGAGAGAACTTCTCAGAGTAGTTTTAGATCACGAAGTCAGTGCTGATTATCATTTGCCAATACACCCTATAATATAGTTGTTTATTATTCAGTAAATCCTAGGGCAGAAGAAATACAGTGCTTTAGAGTACTGTAGAACCAGGCACTGAAAGTCACTTTTCACTAAAACCAATGATACAGTTCTCCAGTGAGTTAATTTGAGGTGGTATTTCTAATCTAACACTGACTATAAGATTACCTAAAGAGAGCTGTTATGCTGTTTTGTAGCTATACAATATATGGACAGATAATGTTGGTGAGGAACTGAATTTTTTTTCTTCAGACAAATAAATACAGGGCCTGCCTATCTGAATCTGAATCATCCCTGTGCTGCTGAAGCCAAAATAAATTATAAACTACAGTGATTCAAGGGGAGACCTCCACAAGCTGTTAATCATGCTGATTACAAATATGAGGGTCTCAAGCTGATGTTCACCTAAGAACTGACTTCTTGGATAGACACTTAGTGAAGATATGTATCTTCACTATCTTGGATAAGCACGTAGTGAAGATATGTAACATTGAGGATCTTTTTTTACCTTTCTTTTGCCAAGATTATAGCAGTAGCTGATGCCTAGAAGCAACAGCTAAAAAGAATTGCATTGGGGATGTCAGATGCTGGTTTTTAGCACCTTATTCCTTAGACAGTGATTTAATCTCAGAACTTTTAAGGGAGAATAAGTAGTTCTAGAAGAAGTGCTTTAAAAATGTTTTGTGGATTGTCAGGAGAGGTTACCTTAGGCAGGATATTGCTGGTGTTTGAATTTCTTGCTCTGTTTCTCCACCCATGAGAGAAACTGTTTCAGAGGAAGGCAGAATTGTTTGCATGTGCTTTCAGGATGCTCCCATTACCTCTAGTTCTGTTGTAAGCCAGGATTTCTAGTTAAAGCTGCAGTCACTTTCAGGAGTCAAAAAGCTTTCTTTTTGCCTCCAACACACTATTTGTCTTCTGAGCTTCTGAACTTATCCTTCACTGACTAATCTTGGAAGTGTGAGAGCTGGCTCATGGTTGTAGAAAGGTTTGTGAGATAGTGGAGAGAGTGCTCTAGAGAGATATAGATTTCTTTGAGTAGCTATCTGGTTTGTATCACTGTTAACCTCTTGGGTTTATAAACTGCTAGATTGGACCTCATGAAGGAATTAGATGAATTTGGCTCCTTGGGAGCTTAACTGTGTTCTGCAGCCAGGATACTATGAATGGACTGGCATTTGTGTCTCATCTCTTCTATTTCTCAGAGGCAGCAACAAGGACAAACTTACAGAAGCTTTTTTTTTTCCTTGTGGCAAGCCCATCAAATTTTGTGCTTTACACATCTGACTCATTTATTTACTTTTTCTTCTCTCCACCCTCCTGAACATCTATAGTATCAGTAACTGTCATGTTTACAGTGCAATGATACAGCTTTTCTTTGTCTCTCTTATGCCATGAGGCAGATGTTACTGATCAGTCTGCCAGGCAACTCTGTTTGATGTCCAAACCCCCAAGGTACAAAGGAAAGTGTGCTGTTTGGCCGGTTTCATGGAGAGCTTGTTTCATCCTAGCTGCTGCCTCCTGCCACACTCCCTGCTGCTCCACGTCACCAGATTCTTCTGTCATAGGAATTCATTGAGACACTACACACACGAGGCAATTAAAAAGTTGATAAGTCAACAATTAAATTTATATCATATTTTGGCTGGGTCTGTGGCATTGTGATGGTGTAGGACAAGGGAGGGAGTAAAAAGAAATGCTGTGATAAGGCTATTGTTGATTTTACTTTTGTTTTTAAAGGATAGTTCCAACCTGCTAAGAAAACCAAATAAATACATTAACAGATACTAAGCCAGGGAGACTTCAGTGCCATTACATACTCCCTGTGTGACCAGCTGTGTAAAATACTCTGTTCTAGTTGCATTATTCATGCTGACTGTTTCTCCCCGATAGGCTAAGAAGAGTATAAAAATGCAAATCCTGCTCTGCTGAAGTTAATGATAAATCTCTTATTGACTTATATGGGATAAGTTTCAAGGACATTGGAAATACCTATGAAATGAGCCAGTGATGAGCAGATGATCTCTACATGAAAAGCCATGTTCCATTCCCAATCTGTGGCTCTAGCCAACCATACTAGTCCACATGTTTACATGACAGACTGTTAATTTAGAATTACTGTATTATTAATTACAAATGCTAGATTAAATATGCAGAGATGTTTATGAACTACTTTTAAATGCTGGGTCATAGTCTTCTCTGGGTATTAGATTCAAGCAATAGTAATTTGGTATTAAAATAGAATCACATAAAAAGGTCTGTGCAAATATATCTGAGGTGTATTCAATACCTTCTAAATATAGGTTTCAAAAAAAAGGCATGAAATTGCAGTCTTGTTTTATACCACAAGCCCTGTTACTTACATTGTTTCTGATTATTTTCAGTATTTGTCTTAAAATTATTTCAGGAAGATAATAAAAGTTAACTGATTTATTATCTGACAGCCTCAGTGTAGCTTTCAGTAGAAAAACAGAACCTGTTGTATGTGTGCAGAAACACCCCATATTTAGCAAAAGCACACTCTATACTTTATTTAAATTTGTCTCCTTTGTGCCTAGAATGCCTAGAATTTTCCATAAGGCTTGTGGGTTGGTGGCGTTTTTTGTTTTTGTTATTTTTTTGTGGATTTTTTTAGTGTTGGCATTTAAAATTTAGCTTTGGTCCTGCAGGTCTGAGAGACCTTCAGCTTTGCTAATCCTTACCTGATGCAAGAGGTTCATCACATAAAGTATGAATATCTGGGGCCCCCATTTGAGGGGGTGGGAAAGGGTGATGAGAGCAGACGTGTCTGGGGCAGACCCAGGCACTTTGGTGCACAGTGCTGGGCGAGTATGAGTGGACAAGCCTTGTACTGAGTCTGTAAGAAGAAAGAAAGGCTTTGGTCTGAAGGTCTGCAAGTGAGACATTTTTGCCAATGCAAAAAGTACTTCACTGATATAAGCTAAAGGAATGAAACTGGCAACTTATCTCAGAAGAAAATATACCCTCAATTTATGAGCTCAATCAGCAGAGATGGTGTGGCAATGTAATCAAGAGATGTAGGGCAATGCAAACATGAAGTAACCATCTGTTTTCCTCTAGGCTTTAACAGACCTTATATTTTATTTCCATTTTGAAGGGTTGTCTTTATGGTTCATTTGTCCCCTCCTCTTTCTTCTCTCAGCTTATGCATGTGATGAAGAGTTAGTGCACTTATCATGCAAGGTTTCTGGTAATGTTTCAGTTTATAGCCTCAGCCTTTCCATGAGCAAACATTCTCAGCAACCTTTAGCCTCTCTCTTTTCCTGAGTTTTGCTGCTGCTAGTTTTTCACCTTGAAGTGCCACCTAGTACACTGGAGGGACGGGCAGAGGTGAAGGCAGGGAAGGGGATAGGGAAGTGCAGGAGAGAAGGATCGCACAGCCTGTCTTTGAATCTACAGAGTGGAAATCTCTTCCTTTCTTTCTATCCAGGAACAAAATCAATGTAGAGTATCTGAAAGAAAGAGAGTTAGAAGACAAAAAGAAGTGGGAGAGCACACACAATGGGTCTAAACTGAGCAATGATGAAGGAACTGGTATTGGTGCTGGCCATTTGGCCTTTGTTTTCCTCACTGCAGCTGCTGAAGCAAGCGGGTCCAAATCGGTGTAGCAACAGCAGTTATGTGATCAATGTGATGCTCATGAATTACTCGGATTTCCCATCAAGTACTGATAGTGTGAGGTTAGCTGTGGAACAAGCCTTGGAAAGGGTACGAAAGGAATTCCAGATGACAGGTAAGCCAATGGGTGTTGGTTACCCCTCTCTTCCTGTGATTTCTTGTCACACTTCGTGTCACAGTTTCCTACTCATCTGACCTTTAGCAAGGTGCTTCTCAGACAGACTCCTTGCTTGCCCATCTTATGTAGATCTTATGGAAATAATGACCTCTCTTTGTATAAATTGAAGTCCTCTACAAATGGGCAGAACCATATATATTTTCATGGTGTTTGGGCAGACTCTTCCTGCATGCTTCTCTGGAGATGTTCAGCTGGGTTTGGTAATGTGGAAATTATTAAACTGGATCAGACAAGACCAGTAATCCATCTCGTGCAGTAATTGGGTTGCCCTTGTTTCCTCTCCTGACTGGATCAGCCTCTACTTTCTGAAAATAATTTTCCTCTTGACCATGTCTGTTGATTGCATCACAATCCAAAGTGTGAAGAATCTGCAGTCCATATTTTCCTTCATTTAGAGTCATATTGCTTTTATTTATTTTGATATTTTACTTCTCCTGTCAACATCACCAATCTACTGTCACTCTCTAGAATATCATGGGAAAAAGAGATTCCAAGGAAATAATAAAAGAAATAGTATCTATTCCCTACCTGCCCTCTAGTTTAAGAGATTTTGTCCAATTTTATTGGAAAGTGGTGTCTCAGTTACTTCTTACAGAACCTTAAAAAATTTGTCTAGTAAAGGTCAACACTAGAAGTACTTTTTACTAGAAGTCAGCAGTCCACCTTGGAGTGGACTTCACAGTCACATCCATAGTAGAGGGGGTTATGTCGTAGGTAGACTTTGCAGAAGCAGGGAGACCTCAGAGTATATAAGTCTGCTCAGACCTGTGTCAGAAGGAGAGGCATAACAGTGTATTAGTGGTTGCCTGCAGTTCATGATGCTTTTGCTTTTCTATTTGTGTTACAGGAGAAAATGTTACAGTGAATGCCACCTTCCATCCCTTCACTTCATCATTCTATGTCTCCCAAGCATGCCGTACTAGCACCTGTGAAGGTGTGGAGCTCATCAAAAACATTTATGTGAGTAGCAGACTTCTTTCCTTCTGCCTGGGTATGCGTGGGTGTCTCTGTCTTTCCTTCTTAACTTTTGATCCTGCTATTCAGTTCCAAAGAAATTTGACAGAGAAGTGTTTTAAAGAGAAGATGTTCCTGTATGTTTTGTGAAAAGAAGTAGGCAAATACTGAAGAGAGATTCTATGAATACTTTCCAGAGACTGCCTTCAGCTTTTGGCTCCTTTTCCTATGCTTAAGTTACCTCCTTTTTATATCTGCACAACTCTTTGTGTGGTCAGACAGCCAGAGCAATCCATTAAAAAAAAAACCGAAGTAACAATTAACTAAAAAAACCAAACCAGCAACTCAAACACTCAAAACAGCCCAAGCAGAGCAAAAAGGTCAGTTTCTAACTGGATCAGATCCTGATCTGGTTCACCATCAGTTTACACAATACACAAAAGAGAGAGCTGTGGTGAGGATGGGGACGTGGGTAGAGAAATCCTTAGGCCGGCACTGTTACCAATGAAGTGGTTATGGAATTATGCCCAAAGGGCAAAGATGAAGTGCTTGCTTCTCATTAGAAATCACAGATGTCACGTGAGAGAAACTATGTGAATACTTTCATATGAGGAAAAGCTTCAGTTAAAATCGTTGCATTACAAGAAGCTGAGTTTCTGAAGATTTTCACATCTCTGAGTGAAACTTGGTCAATCCAATGAGAATTTTTAAGTCTACTAATCTATGACCATACTCTAGTCTTTGCTAAGAAATTGTCCCTCATGAAACACAAAGATGAAGGTCAGGCCTCATTTGATGGTCATGGAAGGATTTTTTTAAATACTAGTTTCATATACACTTCTGTAATAATTTTTCTGATACACAGGACCTTGTAATACCAACCACCCTGTCTTCAGGTGGTGCAAATGCAAACTCTTCTGGGGTGTTTAATTTCAAATGTGCACCTATAACAATATTTTAATCCTTACTTGCTGTCTGTGTCTTAACAAATGTCGTACTCTATCTTTTTTTGGCTTTCAGTGATTTTTTTCCTCCTCCCCTTTATGTTCTTTTAAACTTTCTGTAGCTCCTCTCTTCTCTTGCTTTTGCTAGGTAAATTCTGTGACTCCTCATATCCTACAAATTTCTTCATTCTTCCATCGTCCTCTCTCTGCCAGTCCTCTACTTTTTCCCAAATGACCCTTTTTGATTCCTTGCAGGCTAATGGCACACTTGGCTGTGCTGTCATAGGACCTGCTTGCACTTATGCCACCTACCAAATGGTCTCGTAAGTACCAATTCTTCCCCCTTATATTGTGATGTTAAAGATGTCAGCTGCTGAACAAAGTTGTTTTGTGAGCAACAAACCTGCAGAGACATTGGTGTTTAGAGTAATTCAGACACCTTGAGGTCTACAGTCAAGGCAGTAAGACTTTTATGCATAGCCATTTTGTTTGGTAGGTGGAAAAAAAATCCCCTTCCAAAGCCCACTTTTAGTAGGGAAACTGCTAATTCCTGACAGTAAGTTGAATGATTGATTGAGGAGCAGCCCTGCAGAAAGGGATCTGGGGGTGCTGGTTGGCAGAAAGGAATCTGGGGGTGCTGGTTGGCACCCCCAGAGTCAGCAGTGTGCCCAGACATCACAGAGGGCAGACCCTACCCTGGGGTGCATCAGACAGCATCTGGTCAGGAGAGGTGATTATCCAGCTGTACTCAGCAGTGGTGCGGCCTCACCCTGAGCATTGTGTGTAGTTCTGGGCCCCACAAAATTCAGAAAGATGTGAAGGTCTTTGAATGCTTACAAAACTGGTGAAAGGGCTGGAAGGCATATCCTGTGAAGAGCTGAGGGAACTGGGTTTGTCTGGTTTGGAGAAAAGGAGGCTGAGGGAAGACCTTGTTGCTTTCTACAGCTTCCTGAGAAGGGCAAGTACAGAGGGAGGTGCTGATCTCTTCCTAGGATTCAGCAACAGGACAAGTGGGAATGATTCAAAGCTGTGTGTATAGGTTGGACATTAGGAAGCATGTTCTTAGCAGGAGCATGGCTGAACACTAGAACAGGCTTCCTAGAGAGATGGATCATACCTTAATAAGCTTGTCAAGTTTAAAAGGCATTTGGACAATGCAGTTAGTAAGTGCTCTAGTGGAAGGTGTGCCTGTCCATGGCAGGGGGTTTGGAACTAGACGATCTTTAAGGACTCTTCCAACCCAAACCATTCTATGTTTCTATGAATAACATGCTATAGCTTTTGGTTGGTCCTGAAATAATCATGACTGTATGATTTTTGTCAGTCCCTTTTAACTGAAATAATCTATTCTCTTCTAAGTCTGTCAGAAAAAAAAAAAAGCCTGTTTAATTAGTGAAATATTCTCCCTGTCATTATATATTACATCATGTATGTCTGTTTCTATTGCAATAAGTAAAATCCGTGTAACTGGGTAAGTGAACTTTACCTGGAAAATAAAATTTTGTCACAATAATGCCAACAACTCTTACGGCTGTGGTTTTTGCAGGCAAAATTCCCTGTTATAAGAAAACAGCAGACAAGAACAAAAGCATTTTGAGTTTAGTCTGATAACATTGCAGCATCCAGGAATATACTTTTGTCCTTAAAATCTTACTGTCTCTGTGTATAAAATGATCTTTGTTTTACAAATTCCTTGTCAGCAGAGGGTTGCCTTAATTTTTTCTCCCTGACTACTGCTGTTGCACAGTTCTTAAAATACACCTTTGTGAAACGAAAAGATTTTTCCTTTGAATTGTAGAAGTAAAGCTTTTTTGATGGCAAAAAGCTGTCACCCTGCAGCACTGTCCCGATAAGGAGATTAAATCCATCCCATGGTAATGGCAGCCAGGTTGCAGAAGTCTGTCTTGAGCCTTTGGACTGCTGTCACAGCCCTTGGGGCTGAATGGTGTGTGGTACCCACAAGGGCAGGGGGAACTGGGAACAGTGAGAGAAGATGCCTAGAGCAGTTCAACCGGGCTTTTTTATGGTAGCAATACAGACTTGAAATCTGCTTGTGTCCTTGAGGAACCTTCTGGTTTAGGTTCAAATTGTGTTAAACTAACTCAGGGCACAAGAGGAGACGGAAGTGAGGATGGAAATCGGTAGCTGCCTTGGTGCAACAGCAATCTGTTCAGACTTGTCCTCTTATCTCTTCCTTCAGACTTGAAACAATACTGAGGCTGCCTATGATCTCTGTAGGGAGTTTTGGACTGTCCTGTGACTACAAAGAAAACCTAACCCGCCTTCTGACCCCAGCCAGGAAACTGAACCAATTCTTCTTTCATTTTTGGAGACATTCTGAGCTTCCATTCAAAACCACGACCTGGGAATCTGTCTACATTTACAAGAGAACTGAAACCTCAGAGGCATGCCTCTGGTAAGATCTGGATCCACCTCTGACCCAGCTGTTGATAAATGCTGTCTCCACCCTCAGACATTGTTTCTGCAAAGTGTTCTCTCAGTCCTACACTTTGGAAGGTGCCTTACTACTACCAAGGAATGAGAGAAAGAAAAGATGGATTGTAGCTTCTAGCTGTAGCACTTACCTGAATGTTTCACTGTCTATTTTAAATATTTGCAATCCTTTGCTTTTCCTTTGGACAACATAACCCACATGTTGTCTGTGATGAAAATACTTGTTTACAGCCTCCTAATATAAATAGTGTGACATGAGGGGCTCCTCCACAGGCTCCCCATAGATGCCTTTTTAGGTCAGGAGTCTTACTAAGCTCTTAAAATATTTCTCCACATTAATGGCTTCAATCCATAGGCACTATTTCCAAAATTCAAACTTTAAATTTCTTCAAGCAAAATTACCACAGTGATTGCAGAGTTTAAGCTATATTCTCACCAGTTCGGAGCAGAGGAGACAGCTTTCATTTTGTGACCTGAAACATCAGGCTGTGCTTGGTTCTCAGAAATGCTGGGTTTTCTCCTTGTCTGAAAACAAAGGCAAATAGACATTGTCTTTTAGACAAATAGACTCTTTAATATACCAGTATTTATACTTTTCTGTTATTGAGTCTGATTTAACTTTCCGCTCATGTGAGTGTGTCTATGCTACTTTGATTTTTTTTCCAAATTTTGGGATATAAAAAGCTGATTAATTTAAAAAAATCTCATTTCTCCTACTAATTTTATAAATGTAGCTGAAAGGTAGCAAAGAGTTCATGGAAATAACTATTATATGTATTTCTAATTAATAACCTGAGAGACTTGCAGAATTCTAAGCAAAATTTATGACTGTGTTTGCTTCAGATTGATAGAAGCATATACTTATGGAATGTTTTGGATACAGAACTAAAAGAGTTTTTTCTGAATTAGGAGACCTAAAACCTTATCTCCATTTAACTCTTCTGTAGGTATTTATGGACTTTTATTTTTTCCTTCTTCTTTCTTAGTACAGATAGCAACTTGATCACATGATATAATTGCTATGATTACCTCTCTTTGATGCTTTGAAATATCAGTGCACTTTGTTCACCTCTTACTACAGTCCCTACTTCTCCACCTTTGCAGCTGTAATTGCCAATGCACTACACACATTTTAGCTAAATCCCTTTAATTCTGCAGGTTTCATACCTTTCAGTGAAATAATTGCATGGAAGTTATTTCTGACCTTTCCAAGCATTTCTTATTTCACTTTTTTTAATGCTTCTGACCAGGACCTTCTTTATGACTTTAGAATTGTACAAGTCCGTTTATTGCTGAATTAACAACAAAAAAATTAATTTTGTATCTCTACCCACTTTTCATCCTAATTTAGTTGTAACCATGCATGTCATCCTGCCTTAATAGAAACTGTCAACGTGAAGGTTTTTGAAGTCTAATTTAAAAAGATCCATTTTCTCTAAAGCACAAGTATTACTGTATGAGCTAATTGTTTTTTCCCATATACAGATAAAAATAAATGAATACCCACAGAGATAGCAAAATCAGGTTTCAACTATGCATATGTTTCTATAAATTAGCAGTTAATGATTCTGTTCCTGAGGAAAAGAAGGAAGCAAAAGTTACTTAGTAGCTCATAGGACTGAGATCTCAGTGCTGTAGATCAAAGGTTATGTAGTGTAAAAACAAGGAGAGTTCTTCTGTTTTCCCCTCTGCATTAACTTTATTTCAGATAGAATAACTCTTCTCAGAAATAACATGTTGAAGGAAGAGTAAAATTCAGGAGCTGACTGTTTTTCCTTAATCTTTTAGCAAACTTAACTTGCTTGCTTTTTTTGCTGAGCTCATTTTCCCCTTCAAGTTTTAAGTGGTTCTGCATAGGTTTCTTGCTGCTGCTTTTCTTCCTTTGCTTCTCTCGCAGTCGGAGTACATGTGTGGTTTTTATCTCAGTTCTTTCTGTAGTTCCTGTTTAGTCCTTTGGACCTTCACATGTACCTTCTTACATTACCACTGATGTCTTAAATAGCAGAGTGTCCTGGCTCTGCCTCCCTGTTAGTCTCACTTCCTGCAGTTTCCTCATATCCCTGATTTTTTTTTTCTTAATTGTTAATGTCTTACTAGATTATTGCATTTTCCAAATTCACCCTTTCTATAACCATGCTCAAATACCTCTGGCTGACTTTCCAAGCATTTCTGCATCTTTCATGCCATGCATTGATTCTTTCACTTTTATTGCTGCAGAAAAGGTTTCATACCAGCTTATAAACACTCTTGTGTGCTCTGAACAGCCTATCTTGCACTATGGTTGATTCAGGAAAATGTGAGGAGTCAGCAATTTCCTGACCATATCTTTGCTCCCTTGTGCCAGGTACATGAATGCTCTAGATGCTGGAATCACAGAGTTCTCTGAAAAACTCAAGTTCAAAGATATTTTGAGAACTCCAGAGCTGCTTAGAAAAACTGTGAAAAATCCAAACCGGAAGAGCAATGGTAAGGAGGGGTTGAGGCTGCACTGTGCCAGCAAGTGAGTTGCTTTTCCAGGGAACTCAAACCCACCCCTTAGTTAGGTTGTAGGGAAAGCCTTTCACCAGCAATAGTGGAAACAAAGATATACCATTCTACATGGATGTAAATATAAAATGGCATAAAGTTCCTAGATTCCTCACTTCATCCTTATTAAATATGGGGGAATATCCTGGTTCCAGAGAGCTTTTGGGGTAAATTATCCCATCTAAGCACAAGCTCTTTTTTGTGAGAGATTCAGAAATCCAGGGATCACAATTTCTCTAAGAAGGGCTTTAAATACTACAAGAATATAGATACTGCAAGCTCTTTATCACTCATGTGTTTGCAGCCCTGGTACATTTATGGACCTCATTTTGCTGTCAAGGGGCACTTCTGGAAATGATTAATCTAAACTAGAAAAATGAATGAAAAAGTACCTCATCTTCTCCTAAGACTAAGCACCTGGTATCAGCAGGCCAAGTGACTGTGAGAGTAAGCAAGCTAATGAAATCGTTACTTGAAGGGGCCATTTAACCTAGAAATGTTCATACTGAGTAGCTGTTATGGCACTACAACTCCTAATGCTTATTTGAATGGGATAATGGTAGTGCTCTGGTGCAATCAGACAGAAAATGGTGCAGGTGTTGAAGCACCTTTTTACCACTTCCCCTTGGATATCGTGGTTTTACTGCAGAGAGGCTGGAGCTCTGTGCCTGGGCCCCAGTACAGCACAGATAATGTGCCTTAGCCCAGAGTTGCTCTACTGCCTGCTACTCAAACATGGGGAGCAGGCAAACATCCTCTTCTTGTCCGTAAATCTCACCAGTCTGTCTCCATTTTTGCCCATTCTGTAGTGATCATCATGTGTGGCTCTCCAGAGGACGTCAGCTCAGACCTAGGGACAGAGAAGGTGGATAATGACATCGTTATAATCCTGATAGATCTCTTCAAGTAAAGTATCACCTTTGTTTTTCTTCTTTACTCTGCAATTTGCTGATGGATATAGGTCATGGAAATAGTCTGAGTGGAACTGTTTTGTTGAAGAAATGCTCTTTCACAAAATGTTTTCTATTGCCATCTTTCCTCATGTCCTGCCACTTATATAACATGCATAGTGTTTAATTCATGGCACATCCTCTACAAAATTCCTTTTGGTTCATACAATATTTTTCTAAGGCTGCAACAGAGCAGGTAGGTTTAATGCCTTCCTGTGCGCTCCTCAGTGCAGGAAACCATGAAAGAAGCACAGAGTCCGAAGTCAGAATGGCCATGAGATATGGTCCGTTTGAGATATGGTACGTTTTTTCATACACTCTGCTTAACCAGACAATTATGTAAATAGGATTTACAGTATATTTTTCTAGACTCCATTTATTAAATTTTAAAATTATTTATGTGATATAACTGTTCTCCCAGCTTATAACTCTTGTGCTTTATAACTATCTCTTCAACATCTTTATAACCACAGAAACATAACTTCTCGGAGAAGCTTCTTAGCATACAACCTAGGTTTTCTATTGTTACATTTTTTCTTAACATTGCTAATTACAAAACTCTTTATAGAAGACATCTGACATAAATTGGCTTTACCAATGGTATCCTCAAAAGTCTTGGCTATATACAAGGACTGAGAGCTGATCTCTGGCTCTAAACCTAAGTGACATGGCAGAGATTACATCGGTACAACTAAGTGTAGATACCTAAACCAGGTGTTTTTTGGGTATTGTCCCAGTTGCCATAGCAAGTCACAGTCTGGGAGTAAGTTACTTCCCTGGGGCAGTGCTGGTGGTGTGGATGGATGGATGGATGGATGGATGGATGGATGGATGGATGGATGGATGGATGGATGGATGCAAGGTAAATGTGTGTGCCCACACACACATGTTACTCCACTGTCGGTGTAGCAAAAAGATTCCATGAATTTCTAGGGCCAGTGGGACTTCCCAGCTCTTGTGTCTAAAGGTGACCATAACAGGTCAGTTCTGAGAAACTCTGGGTTAATGATTTCAGAGATTTAACCTTTGGTTCCTAAGTGGATCCTGTTCAGGTTTTAACAGGATCTTCTCTATCCTGTATGCTTTGAAGTTCACCATATCTGTTTTTCAGAAGTGCCTTTAAGAGGTTTTGCATTCCACAATTTTATCCAGGCATTAGGAATTCCCATTTGCTTTCCCCATGGCAGCTGGCCTCAACTCTTTTTCTTTGCAAATGCACAATGGGAACAGTGTATGTGAGTGCTCTAACACTGGTGTTGTAGGTATAAATGTTGCATTACAATAGGTGAGGTTGATTAGGGGGTCCTTTGCTGTGATTTATGCATCCAATTTATGCATCCTTCTGATATACCCAGCTGCCTCAGGCTTTTTAATATGCTGCCCTTCTTAAACTTTCTACAGACCCCTTATTTTGCTGGGTATCTCAAATCACATTATTCTTCTTTAAAAAAACCCAACAAAATACAGACAGATGTATTAGGTGAAAACTGAAGCTGTAGGAGGGAGAATAGGCAAAGTCCCATGCTTCTCCAGAAGTGAAGTGCCTCTGAAAAAGTGATAGATTTAAATTTTCTTCAGCTCTGAGGTGTCTGGCAAGCAGGACACAAACACAGTCTTTAAGTCTCCCTCAAGAGAGGTGGGATGCTGGAGGATTATCCAGTCTGGTGGAGATTAATGAGGTTTCCTTTTCAACTGGCTAGTTCAGTCCAAGCCTGATGAAAAACATTTTGAAATTCTTCAGGGCGAAAAGTTCATTGTAAAAGTCAGAAGGTTCAGGGAAAGGCAGGTACAGGGCTCTGGTGTAAGAATCCAATCAGATGGCCAATCAGTACTGACTGACAAAATAAAAGGATGATCAAACATGAATAATGAGAGAAGGCTCACACAATTTTCTTTCTCTCAATCTAGCTATAGCAATGACAGATGCTGCCAGTTGACTCTAATATCTATTCCAAAATTCTTCTTTAACATGTGAATCTGGTGGTGGCCAATCTGTGAAGCACTTCCAAGATGGCCTGTCAGGGTGATGAAACCAAAGATACCTGAAAGCTACCTCTTCTGCTTGTTTAGCAGAGTTTTCAAGTTGACAGAATTTCCTCTGATTTTCCTATCTCAGTGAATTAAACAAATGAATCAATAATCTTCTCTCTGCACCTCTGTGATTGTTTCGTTCCCTCCTGTTAAATGCTTTTAGTGCAACTCCTGCTGTGTTCAATTCTAGCAGGAAATATCAAAATTAGAGGAACAAGTGCAGAAGAGCTCAGAGACAGGAACAGCAGCATGAAGAAACTATGATTGCAGATTCCAAAAAGAAACTGAGTTTTAATAAATATAAACTCCACTTGAAAAAAAAAAGGAAATAAACAGGATTGAAAGCAAACAGTGACAATAATAACCATAGTTCACAACAACCTTTGAGTGTCAGATTGGCAGATCACCTTGATATTACCTTTTAATATATTTCAGCACAAAAGCTAGCATCAGGGAATGAATGATATAAAGAGTTGTGTGCATGATGAAATTTTATTTTTAGAACTACTGTTTTAACCTGTTAAATAACAGAGCTGTTGGGAATAGGTGACTGATTATCATGGATACTACTGACCCTGTTGTTCAGTGTTCATGGGGTTCTTGTGCTTTGCTTTGCAGTAATGTGTACTTCAAGAAGAACATCTCAGCTGATTACATGAGCAACGTACTTGTTCTGACTCTGCCACCAGCTAATTACAGCTACAATACTGTAATTAGAGACTACATAGAGATGGAGGACAACATCCTGGTAAGAGCGCTATTTTATATCTGATTATTGCATTTGGTTCATTCCTGTTCATGTGTGAGGAAATGAAAACTAAAAATGCAGCTGTAATCATCCCCTGTCATGCTTCTAAGCTGATATTTCTTTATATTATTGCAGGATGGTATTTTGTCCTGATGTAATGATGTCAAAATATAGTATCATAAGGCAAATCTGCAGGATGTCATATTCCTGCTTTGTGAAGTTCAACTCAAACTTCTAATTTGTTCTGCAAGTGTCATATTCACAGGGCATGAGGGAGACTTACAGGCAATTGCTTTTACCAATCCACATCTGAGTGACTGACACACTTACATGTAGCTGCAAGGCATCACTCAAGAAAGAGCTATACATGTAATTGAGATGTGAGCATGGAAAGTTCAGAACTAATAATTGTTGACTAATTTGTGCAGATATGTCTAAGACATGACAACCGTTGCAGTTTCTTTCCAGTGGCTTTCCAGATAAGCTTCAAAAACAGGAACCTTTTTTTTTTCCATAGGAAATAAAGTGGGGTTTTTTTTTAATTTCCAGAAAAGCAGAACCTATGAAAATGCTGTATTTGTTTAGTGAAATTGATACTCCTGCCATCTGCCCAGGAACCAGGTCCTTCATGTAGAGTTTCTCCCAGGATTTGTGGTGTTGAGCTCCAGCTCTCCAGCAGGCAGCCTGAAGCTTCTGGCTGGATTTACAGGGCTTCTAGATCCCTCAGCCTGGGCTCAATGCTTTTTGGGTGACAGGTCTCTGGCAGGCTGCTGGAAATTCTGGCACAGCTCCTTGCCCCTGAGCTGTGACCGTTGGGAAGCCCAAACTTGCTGGCACTACAATTATCTGCACAGAAACTGTAATCCAAAGCCAGGATCTTTGGGACACACTTAGCAAAGCAGAACTGCCAGGAACCTATGGTGTAGGATTTCTTGAATCCCTTGCACCAGGATCAGCATGCCAGGCCTGTAGATTGGCCTCTTTTAAGTTCTCATCACCTTCGTGTCTTCATACATCAATAATATATTTTGTTTGCCTTTCTTTTTTGAAATGAGAACACTCATGTGGCATCAGCCATCTACTCACTCAGTGTTCAGCAGATTCTGGTCTTCTATGCTGGAGTTTCTGGCACATGGAGCCAATCAAGGTTATTATAGCTTTATGGCAGAAACAGGAACTGTCAAACAGCCATTTTTATTTTCTTTTGTTCTAGGTGGAAGATGACTTTCTGGCTGGCTATTTTAATGCAGTGTTGCTGTTTGGACATGGTGTCAAGAAATTTGTCATCTCACAAAGCCCAATGTCACCTTTCAATTTAATCCATGAATTCCGAAATACCACTTTTGAAGGTAAAAAAAAGTACCATCCTTTGCAGGGTTCACTAAATTGAAGAGGGGGAAAAAAATTTCATTCTAAACTCTCTTAGGACAAGTAACTTCTACCCTAAACTAGTCCAAGCCTTTCAATGAGTTTTATTCACAGACTTTTTTCTTTTTATATAATTTTTACAAGGATGTTATTTTCAGTATTTGATGTTCAAAATGACTCTGAAGTCACTTGGCTGAGCTTTAATGAAGTAGTTTCAACCTTTTCCTGTTTACAAAGCCATGTAGGCCTGGGTGCCTGCAGTGTGGGTATAGGCCAGCTGACAGTGTGTTGGCTCTTCTTAGTCAGCTTTCTTGTTCCTCTCACAGGTTGTCTAGCATTGGTGGGCTTTTGTTTTGTAGGCCATGGGCTTAAAATATCAGAATTCAATCATTAGGAAAAGACAGAGGCAAAACTTACGTGAAGAAGTAAAAACATTACCTCTCTGGGAGAATAGTCCCAGTTGTTGTTTCATATCAGAGATCTGTACCAAAATGATGACTCAAAGTTTTGTGTATATGCCCCACCTACATTCAACAAATATTGTGTGTAGAAGTTTCCCAAATTTTCCTAAGATAGGAAAAGTTGCAGGCTTATCTTTGCTTTAACCATGGTATCTAATACCTAGAAAAATATTGTTTACTGATTCCTTCTGGAGACAGCATCCCTTTCTGAATGTCACTAAACTCATCTCTTCTGTTTAAGTTTGAAAGTTAAGTTGCACAAAGGTTTTTACTCATCCAAAATACAGCACTATAATGCTCATCATAATTTATAGGTTTAGTTTAAAAAAAAATTCTGAAAGTGATAGGTGTTGAACTACCTTCATTCTTTCTTGTGATGGAGTCTGGTACAGTAGAGATTTCATACAATAATTATTTTGATATTAAGAAGGTAGACCATGAAAAAGTTAGCATCAGTTTTTGAGGTGAAAAAGGAGAAGGTAATTGCTGAACTAAAATAATGCTGATACTGAATGCAGGAGAAATAAAACAAGTCATCATCAACAGCAGCAAAAGGACAATCTGAAGCTGATAAAAAAATCCTCTTATAAAAAAAGGGGAAAATGAAGGTGAGACCTTCAGGAGTAGTGGATATTGGCTAAGCTTGTGCTCATGTTGAGTTAACTGACTTCATGAAAGCAAAGTCAAGCTGTGCTGAGGGATTTGGGAAGTTCCACTTTAAAATCATTGTAATGTGCTACACAGGCAATTTCTCAATGTGCACATTTGCTGTTGTACAGAGAGAGGAGGCTAAAGGCAAAAAGAACGAAGTAAAAACATTATTATTAGAGCTTTCAAAAGAATAAAAGGAATGAAAGTATCCTTGTATTTCCTTTACTGCTGATAGATTCAAACTGCAGGTAGAAACAGACTATTTTGCTTCTCACTTCCAAAATGGTCTCTTCAAGGGAGGTGATTCTGACATTCTTAGTATGCTGAAGAAATCTGACAAATATATTTTGTTGTAGCTAGAGGGAGACTTTCCTCTTCAGTGTTGTCAGTTCAACACTTTTTATTGGATTTTGTAGAAAAAGTGTAGTGTGGTATTAAAAGAAATTTAAAAGCACCACACTGAGCTGATACATATCTAGCACGTACCTGAAGAAGAAACATATCCTAAGTATCAGAAATCCTTTTATTTATCCCATCCTTCCTGCCCCATATTTGTGTTTCTCAAAATGCAAGCCCTCTAACTAATTCCTTGTGTCTGCAGGTGTGATGGGTCCTGTGACTCTAGATGAATTTGGAGACATTGATACCAATCTGACTGTGCTGTACACATCACAGACTAAAAATTATGTACGTATGTGCAGGGTGCAACTGTTCGACTTTATACATGAAAGGAGAAACAGAATGCCCTGTACTGTTGCATAAGAATGATGAAAATAACTGCAGCAGGCGTGGTGGAGTGCCAAGGCGTTCTGTGCGTGCCAGAAGGGGGTCATGTGAGGTGTGCTGGAGACTGACAGGATTGATGTAATCTGGTGATTCAGTAAGTGAAGTGCAGCTGGTATTTTGTGTGATTGGTAAATTTATTTTCAGAGAGAGGGGAGGAATGAGAAAGAATATGGCAGCCAAACATATGGCTACACTGAGAAATGCACCACTGTAGCAGGAAAATTAATTTGAGTTTGGGCAATACATTTATTAAGGGTAGTCTGGAGCAAGGGACAAAAGAGGGAGAACACAGCTGCTGACTGCATTTCTTCCCTCCTCCCATCCATAGTTCAAACCTCTCCTGTATTTCAACACTCAAAGCAATGACACATGCGAGGCGACTAACAGTCCGGATTTTATTTGGAAGAACCACAAGCTGCCCAGTGATACTCCAGGCACTGGTGAGACCCCCATTAAACCTACCACCTACCTCTTTGAAGACAAGTCACACAGTCCTGAGATCCACCTGCTGTGTGATCCAGCATGCTACCTTCACACTGCCCCAGCCAGTGATGCTAGGAGCTGGGTGCAGAACAGCATCTTTCCTTCTCCTGCCTCATCCCCACCATGTTCTCTGTCTCCAGTCCAGTTCAAAACCTTTATTTCTGTTTTGGTGCTGATACTAAGTCTCTTGAAAACTCAATACTGTACCAGTGATTATGGGGAATACCATGGGGTATTTCAGAAGAAGTCACTCCCAAATGAATAATCGTCACTAGAATATGGTAGTGGTGTGAACTGCTTGAAAGACTGTTCAGGAAAGGCAGCAGAATTAAGGTTATGATGAGTTATCTGACTCTGCGTTTCTGTATCTGATGGAGCATAGTGTCTTCTGCTTGCTGCTTTACCCTTGTTGTAGGGAGCTGGGGAGAGAACACAGCACTGTGCAGATTCAGGGCGCTCTAAGAGCTGACTCTTTGAAGAAAGACCATGGGAAACTAGGTTATGGCTCTATTTACACCCAAAATTTAAATCTAAAATCTCAGAAACCAACACCTTCTTTCCTTTTGCATTTGTGGTGACTCCTGGATAGAATGGATGAAGTCCCTTGTTATTCAGCATAGCAGAGTACAGCCTTGGCAGTCTGATCAGACTGAGATTGTTTCCCCCTTTAGACTGCTGCCACATGGTGATTGGCAATGGAAGGGCATATGCTTCAGGGTATGATAGGTGGAATAAAAATTATTTCAGTGGCAGTAATTGCAAGGGTTAGTGCACAGTGGATTAGTGTTCACCTGAATCATTCCATCAGTGAGAATCCAAAGATGCTGCTGTTAGAAGTCTCTGCGAAAGTTGTCCCATTAATTTGCTGTATTGCTTGCCTCCATTAGGGAATAGGCAAAGAATAACTGGAGAGATAAACATCATCTTCTAACTAAGAGTCCATTCACAGTAAGGTGGTAAAATTTATACATTTTTATTCCTCAGTAAAGTAAATCAGATGCCCTAAAATTAGACTTTATCCCTCATAAGAGAGGCGGGAGTAGTGGTTTATTGCCCAGGACCCATGGGAGTTACCAGGAGGAGGGAGGCAGCAGCTTTGATAAGACTCAAGTTAGGTCTGGGAAGAGCAGAGGGATTTCAGTGGAGCTTTCATTTTTCATCTCTGGTCAAATCTCTGGTCTCCCTTCGTTTGACCATGAGTGCTGTCTGTGCAGAGACAGCAGCACTGCACACGTCAGCCACAAGGTTGTACCTGTACCAGCTCCATGAACTTTGTGCTTTCTGGGTCCTGTCTTGATGTTGCTCTAGTCCCATTCTCATCCATCCCTTGGGCCCCATAACATGCTGTGTTGTCAGTGGATCTGAAATATCCTTCAAATATTCCCTTCAGTATGTCCTTGTTTGAAGCTGCTGCACAAGGGAGAAGGAGAATTGCAGAAAGCCAATGTCTACAAATGTCGGTAGCTTAACATCTAGTGCTTAACTGAAGCCTGACCCTGTGGCCAAGCCCTACTAAACTAAAGTGAAACTGCCACCCAAAGGCACTTGATTATTTTGTTTGCACATTTAAAAAAAATAAACCTTCCTTCATTGTGATTCTAAATAAGTATATCACCCCCCCCCCCCCCCCCAAAAGAATGGTCAAAGTTTAAGTAATCATTTGGTCTTGCTAAAGCCAGTCAAAACTTTCCATCCTGGAATATCTTTTTTCCCTCCAGGTAGGTGAACAGCACAGACAACCAGAGAACCCTGCTTATCCCTAGGCTGTAACTGAGAACAGCTGACTCAGTTCTGCTGCCTATCTTCCTCCTAGTATTCCGTGAAAAAAACGGAGGCTCATCCATATTTTCGCCTTATTCAGAAAGTTTAAACCCTTATTCTAAACGTGGATAAGATCATTCTTCAATAGACAAACGCTTCTGGTTGCAGAGGACCAGTTAGTTTCCCCCTGCCTGTTGTAAGAGCCAGAAGGTGGCAGCAGAGCCTCAGGAAAGGGAAATTACGGTCCCGCAGCACTTCCATGGGAACCTGTATGTAATGTTTATCGAAGCTGCATGCCACGATTCACAAACCTGAAGTTTCGGACAATTTTCATGCAAAATGGTTTTGCCCATTCTCATTTATCTCTCATTTTATAGTGGTGACTTAACTTGTGGAGGAGAATGATAGTACTGATGGTTTTCATCAGAGAGCATCAGACTAATACTAAATTACCTTAGAAATACTGAAAGAGGCCCTGATGAACATACTGAAAGAAGGTGGGGAGATGTGATTCCCAGAACAAGAAAAATCAAAGCAGAATTCTGGCTCCAAAATCCAGAGGAGTTAATAAACTGAACCCTGTGTCAGATGCAGACACAAAAACTGGTATGTTGAAAATCCTTCCTCAATTGCTGCTTGATTCTGAAGGCAGCTAGTGTGTGCACATTTGTTTTTTATTTATTTACTAATTTTGATATTTTTTCTGTGTCCCTTCATTTCTGTTCCTGAGCACAGACAGAATTATATTAGCCTCAGTAAGGCTGAATAATTCAGCTCTTTTGCTCTCCTTAATCAACATGGCAATCTGCAAAACTGGATTCTCCTCTGCCTTCTTTGCCTAAGACACTTGCTCAGTAAAGTAGGTTTACTCTAGACATGTGACCACCAGCTGAAGCTTTGTGATAGTGGCTTGTTATTCTTCAAAGGAAGTTGGTGGTTGCCAACTTTCCTTCCCAGTACCCTCAAGCTCCAAGAACAGGCATGAGAGGGGCTTCAGTTTGCTTTTCCTCAGTAAGACAATCAGCATGAAAACCTTAGTCAGTTCCCAGCCTTGTTCGTCCTATCTACCTGCTCAGGATTAGAGCCCTTGTGTGCTCTGTAGGTTTTGGGTCTAAGTCCTCAGATGCCTGAACATGTTTTTCAAACTGTTTGGCTCCTGGCAGCTTCCAAGGACACTTTACTGACTTTGTGCTGACATCAGATTAATTTCCCTCTATAGGGCATTAATTTCTTACTGAAGAGTACAGTCCACACAGTAGCACCATTGCCTGGGTGTCCCCAGAGATTGCCCATGCCTCAGGTGGGGATGTAAGACTGCACTGCTCTTGGTCCTGCTTCATCCCACATTAAAAGAGGCAGATTGCCCATGCCTCAGGTGGGGATGTAAGACTGCACTGCTCTTGGTCCTGCTTCATCCCACATTAAAAGAGGCAAGTGTCATCCCAAGGCAGTGCTGGACTTTACCAAAGCCTCTCAATTTGGAGGTGACCAAAAAGTATCCTTGGTCAGCTACTGTGATTTCCATGCGTGTGGGAGGGTAATTTCTTAAATACAATGTTGTTTTTCAGCATCCTCCATGAAGTTGTTTATCTTTCATTTTTTCTTTTCTGCAGGCCCACACGTCTTGACTATTGCTGTCTTTACGCTCACAGGAATTGTGATTCTAGTTCTGATCATCTCTTTGCTGATTCTAAGGTACCAACCCCTTTGGCTTTCTGTTTGTTTGTCCTTGAACAGTTTTCCCACTAGGACAATGCCTTTGATCCCTTCTTGAGGAGCCATTCATTAGCTTACCTTACAGACCTGTGTGGTTGTCCCTAGTGTGAGCTCTGGTATATGCCAAGTAGTGTTTGCATCCATGGTGGTGTTATGACAGGTTAATAATCAAGGGAGAAGATGCAGCAAGGCTCAGTGTTCTTGCATCTACTAAAAAGCTCGGATTCCTATACATACACGGAAATATAAGTCTCACACCAATCTTCAGAATTTTTCCACTTTACTACCCATCTTTGGCTTTCTTGGGATTCACTTATATTTCTTTAATGTATTGGTGACAATGAATGCTAATGACATGAAAGCTCAATCTTGAAGATGGTATTTCTCCTGAGACACTGTAGGAGTAAAAACACCATCAAGTTTTGGTGTTTTCGTTGCATGGATCTATTCCCTCAACTCAGTCCAACACCCTACATAAAAAATTTTCTAACAGCTTGGAATTTCATGCAGCATTTCAAGTCCTGCTTTATCATTATGGAAAAAGCAGAAATAGAAATCATTGATGCCTCCTTTTGATGGAAGAAATCCCACCATAGTTCCAAAGTATAGGGTTTTATTTAATCTTTAAAAAAATTGTTTTACCTATGCCTCCATTTTCAGTCTATATCTTTGTTATATATCAGACAACTTCAGAAAAAGCAAGAAAATCAGATCTTAAGAAAAGTTTATTAGAAACAGATGCTATTCAGGCTCTCTTATTTTGAGTAGACCAATCTGCCTTGCTAACTAAAACAGGAGAAAAATCAAAGATAAGGATACACAACTCTTATACATCCAGTTGTACTCAATATAAGTAGGAGCTAATCATTGTCACATCTAAACACTGACAAACAGACAGTAAAGTTTGCAATGCCTATGAAAATTAATAAACAAAAGCATTGACTTGTAAAATATTCTATACTTCTCCATATTTGCAGATGTATAAAATCTAAATATTCTGTTTAGATGATTAGATTATTGTATACATATCATTGTGACATTCCCAAGCATCAAATACAGAGGAGATTTCTGAGAATAAAACTTGCAACTTTTAGTGTCAAAACAATAGTAAACTTCTCAAATATAATTGCTACCAAAGATTGTCCCCTAACAAGCAAAGAAGAGAAATTCCTATGAAAATCAACAAAATGCCTCATTATTTGTTCTTTATCGCCTAAGTTTCTAGGACACTTGAACTATTCCACAGCTACCTGTGAAGTTCTGACTGCAAAGTAAAAAGTCCAAGTCCTGAAAAACATGTAACTAAATATTAGATCTTGTAGATTTTAATTCAGTTTGATATGTTCTTAATCACCAGCTGATACCAGTTTGAACTGTAGTGCATGCTAATGACATGCAGACACACCCAAGGTAGACACAAGGTAGAGCAGAGAAAAACAGTTCTTACTGCAATTGTTGGTGTTCATTTTCTTAAGCAAATATATACAAAAAAAATGTAGTGAACAGGGGAATATTTGTGTTATTAGTCAGTAGTATGGGTTATGCCATTTGGAACATTTGCCAGCAGTTTTCAGTGTGTTAGGATTCTCCTGCGAACTCTCCAGTCAATCCTGTGGAGTTTTTTAGTAGAGGAAGGACTTGCACAAGTAAGGAGATAATTTGATGAGCACTAGCTGTCTTGTAGCTTTTCTCTAAGACAGTGCTTGCTCTGAATTTCTGCAGGGGAGACAGCAGTTTCTTTCTCCCATTTCCAAGGACTCTTCCCTCATTTTTACAAAATGTGCAGAATACAAGGGACATCCACAAAAAGGCACTTCATCACTTAGCACCTCCTCTCCTGGCATTGTATTCACAGCAGTTCTTAAAATCCACTGTTGATGGCAGGACTTCCTTTGGCTTGCATTTCTTTGTGGGACCTCTCTTCCAAGTACGTTTAATAACATAGAGGAGAAAACGATATAAAATCCAGATGGTCCTTTATGCTTTAAATTCTTCTGACCACCCCCAAGACTCTAGCAATTGCCTAGCAGTTGTTCTGCTAAATCTGTTCTGTTCTGCTACAGAGTGAATGAGCATTTAGGCTTTCTCAAAGCTGGGAGAATTAAAAAGTTTCCTCAAACTGGAAAATTGGATGAGAGCCACAGGGCTTCTGCTCAAGTCTCATCAACCTGTCACACCATCCTTGTGTCATCCTGACACTAGATGCTTCCCTGTCCTAATCTCCTGTTGTGGGTTTTGGTTCCCTGGGAGGATGTCCCAGAAGGTTTCTCTTGTTCTTCAGGAAGTACAGGAGAGATAATGAGCGCCGGTGGAAGAAATGGTCCCATATACCACCTGAGGAAATCCTGCCTCTAGAGACCAGTGAGACAAGTCATGTTAGTTTAAAGGTGAGAGAAGCACAGTGTCCAAAGCTGGATCTTGGATTCTGTCTCCTAAAGACACTGCTGGGGTTTTGACATGTTTTGAGTACAGCACCCTATGGCTCTGGTAGGACTAAGATCTGTTAACTTTTTTTTCAAAAAAACTTTTTTTTCCTTTTTTCTAACCCACACTTGCTGTATTGAAGAAATAGAGATTATTCCCCTTCTATTGCTCCCTAATAGAACACACCTGTTCGCAACAGTAAAGCTCATTTTATGATGGGGGGATGGGCTGGGTACTGACTTCCAGTCTCTGTTACAAATGATTTTCTGTGCATCATTATGCCTCTGTAATGCCAAAGAGCTTGAAAACAGCAGGTGGAGGGCCTGGGAGTGGCATGGAGAAATGCTCCACAATTTCTGCAGCATTTAGTGACCCTCCCTAGAGAGAGAGACTTATGCTTCTCTCGGTGGCACGAACCGACATTACTAATCCCTCTGGACCTGTCGAGTGAGGAGTAGGTGATAATTGCAAGTTAATTATTCTTCTTTGTTCTCAGATTGATGAAGATAAGAGACGTGACACCATCCAGAGACTGCGCCAGGGCAAGTATGACAAGAAGGTAACCTGACTGCAGAGTCCATGCTCCCTTCCTCACCTTTAGGAGGGCACGTTTTGGGAGGAAGTCATTCCACCTCCCCTGACCTTGCAGAATGGTTAGTTCTCATGGAAGGGGAGTAAGCCATTTGTTCCCTATCTTCTGCAATGTATTTTGTTTACTAACAGAAGGCTAAATATTAGACTCCATGAACCCCTAGCCCAGGACTACAGAAGCATAAACAGAGGGACCAGAAATCTGATACATTTTGGTACTGAGGAGGTGAACAGGTTAATGGAGGACAGGCCATTTACATGGCAATTCTTGTGCATTCAGTTGAGCTATCTGCCTGATTGAGGTATATTCTCGTTGAGTTAAAATCTGCACAACTGATAGATCTAAATCCTTTGAAGAAAATATAGCTCCAGTACTTATTAGCTGATTAACTGAAACTCCAACAGTGAAGCAGTAGGCAGGTGTTTCTGAAGTGTTTCTTTGTATGGACATTTCTTGGAATAGAAAGACGAATTGCTCTTGTACTAAACCTATGATTTTTTTCCCCCACTGTTTTTTTCCCT
Organism: Fringilla coelebs; assembly: GCF_963513975.1. Lineage (NCBI taxonomy): Eukaryota > Metazoa > Chordata > Aves > Passeriformes > Fringillidae > Fringilla > Fringilla coelebs. The sequence continues at coordinate 47,850,589 of NC_140033.1, read as the reverse complement.
TTAGGTGGTGATCCTAAAGGATCTCAGAAACAGTGATGGTAATTTCTCAGAGAAGCAAAAAATAGAACTGAACAAGGTAACTGCTTTCCACTGTAAACTCCAACAGCCATATGCTTGTGCATGTTTGTGAGGTGGACAGGTAATGAGTTCCTCAAAGGATATTGCTTGATGAATTTTATCTTAGTTATGTGATCTCATCACAACTTTAGAGTCTGAATTGTGTACCAGTCAAGCTGAGGATGAATGAAGTAATTCATGTGCTGTCATATGGCCTTACTTAATCAGTTTTTATAGCTGATACTAAAAGGCACTGCACTCTTTTGGCTCATATCATACTAGTTCATCAGTAGTGGAATGTTGTAGTTAAATCTTATTATTGAATGCCAAGTGCAGCTCTTTTAAAGTTACTCTGCTGACTTCTGCATACAGATTCTTTCAACATGGGAGATTAATTTGGCTGCAGTACTGCATCTTTTTTTGAATGGTTTTCATATTACACGACACTGAAAATTGTGAATTCAATAAACTCTAAAAATGCCTCAAAGTAAACTACAGTTGTCTATTTAAATGGACGAACTCCATAATATCATGCAGCATCATTAAAATTTTATTACTTGCTCATTTACTGCCTGATTCACATCATTCTGTCACTCATAACGGCTATTCTGGTCAGCCAGGAGGTTTGATAGGCAATAATAGATACTACAGTGGGCTCTAGAATTAATTTGGAGTATCCAACAGCAGTCATTCTTATCTCCCTAATCCAGAAGATTCTGGAATGACAAATGTCTTCAAGTACTTCACTCAGTGCCTTAGTACACTCTGGTTTAAGGGAAACTCATACATCTTATCAGGGCCTGAGGTAAAAAGCCATGTCACACAAATATCCATGTCTTATGTTTCTGTACTAAAAATGATTGCTTTTAAAAACAGATTAAATGTCTCTGCTCCAGCTCCTACAGATTGATTATTACAACCTGACCAAGTTCTATGGCACTGTGAAGATAGACACCATGATCTTTGGGGTGATTGAATACTGCGAAAGAGGTTCTCTGCGGGTAAAGAATTTTAAGGGTCTCCTTCTACCCCCAAATTATCAAATTTCAAAGTAAGAAAAGAAATCCCTGTCTCTGTGTCTTTGGCCCTCATGCAGCAGCCATGGACTGAGCAAGAGATGGCAGGTTTCTGATTCTAAGTTTCCTCTCCCTTGCTTGGCCCTCTCCATCCCTCCCCAGGTTCTGCTGTGTCCCTTTGATGGTTCTCAGCAGCAAGAGGATGAGGTGAGGGAGGGGGAGCCAAGGAAAAGTACAGGCCCAGGCCACAGTAACAGCCAGTATTTGTACTGTGTCCCCTGTTGGAAGCATATAGGCTATAACTTGTTCTTCATTTTCCAATCTGTAGCTGTTGTCTCTGCTTATGTGCTTGTGTACCACAGAGTATGCAAGGACAGAAAAAAGAATATATTCAGTATTGGTAAGGGAGAAAAATGGCAAGTTCTGCATTATAAGGGAAAACAACCCTTAATTTTTGTTTATAAGAAGAAATGGTTAATTGATGCTGGCAAAAGTATGGAAAGACTTATGGTTTATTACTACCAATATTATTTCAGTGCTAATCATGAAGTGATAATCATCAGCTCTTCTGAGGGTGTATATTGTCTCTGCTTCTGTGATCATACAAAGACTGTCATCAGTAGCAGTGGTTTCTGGAACAAACTCACAGCAAGGCAGCAAAATAATTGTTCTCTAAGTGATTTTCTGGTAAACTGGCATACTCATGGAAGTTTACCTTTATCAATGGATGTCATTGTGGCTGAAAGAACTGTAAATGACCGGCAAAGATAAAGCAACAGTTTACTTTGAACTTATAAGGCTAGGAGTAAATTGGTAGGAAACAAACAGTGAGCAAAAAACATGGAAAATCCTCTCCCTTCCTCTTGCACAACTCTGACCATTTGTTTCTCTCTTTTGTGTTATTAAAAACTTGTTTTGAAAATCGAATTCACAACCTACTTCTAATTGCAGAAACCTTTCTTTTCTGTAGTCCCCACTTTTCTAGCTCAGTGTAAACTTAATATATTTTTAATATTCCCTATTTTTTGAGTCACCTTTTAGTGCATGTACTCTCTATAAAAAAACAAAGTTGCTGGTTGAAAGGCATGCAATTTGTATACCCATATCTCATCTTCTGCTTTTTCCCTGAAAAACTTCTCTTGACAGGATGTTTTAAATGATAAAATATCCTACCCTGATGGCACATTCATGGACTGGGAATTTAAAATCTCTGTCATGTATGATATTGCCAAGGTAAGTGGACTGCTGACAGTGCAATGTAAATCAACCTCTCCTGTCTTGCAGAACTGATCCTCTGAGGAGTGTAGCTCTCAAAGTTTTCTTTCCTAGAGCTGTATGCCCCTCCAGTCTGTTCTCCTCTGGGGACAGGTATCCGAGGCAGGAGAAGCCAGTGGCTTTCAGACTGAAGGAGGAAATAGGAGCCAGAACTGGCCTGGGGCTATTTATAAATAAACAAATGAAGTATACCCCAAAGAAATGTGGCCTAGAGATCAGAGGGTTACAATCTGCTGACCAGTGGCTCTGATAAGTAGGGCTTATGCAGTCACAAGCTCTGCAAAACGCGCTGCTTTGTGGCCTCAGGTAAAGCATACAGAGCAAAACTGTATTTTTTCAAATCACAGACTCATTCTAATATCTATCCAGAGATGGAATCAACTTTTTCTAAACAAACTGTTTATGTACCGTCCTGATTTTCTCACTAGAGTGAGACGCTCTAGTTTCTCACTACAGCTATCCATTTCAAGCAGTTGGAGAGGGAAAAAATTAATCACGTACAAAAACAAAGGCTGGTTTTCAGTAGCTCTCAACAGATCTTTGCTTTTTAGGTCCATGCGGTAGGAAAAATCAATATGCACAGTAAAGGAAATTCTGTTCTACATTAGACACTTGTAACTGTTTGGCTAGTAGGTAAGGACCCTTTGTAATTCACTGGTGTAATAATTCATTATACCTCTACAGATAGTGTAGACAATCCCCTCTACAATCTGAGTTTTTTTTGCTGGGGCTCAGCTGCTCTCCTCTTCATGTTGCTGGTTTGAGTTGGACAGTCCTCCCGTTTCCCTACATGCACCAGTTCAGATTTGGTCTCCACAATGAATGACTCCACTGTGTCTGTTCCAAAGAGATACTGAAAACCTTGTGCTTTATTAAAGCCCACTTAATCCAAATTGTCACAGTTTGTTGGCCTTGTTAATGACTTTCAAGTTCAGTTAACGTTCAGTTAAAGTTTCATTTTAAATAGCAGCAGAGGAGTTTCCCTTCCTCCTCAAAACCCAGGGTATTTTTTAACCCTTTGCACTTTCAGATCACCTTCAGATGTTTCCTTAGAAAATAATGATTAGTACTGTTGCCATTTATGAGGAAAGAGAAATCCCAGTCTCTCTGAAGGAAGTGACCAAATGCCCAATGACTGCATTTGTACTGAGACTGCACAGCCAGTCATTTGCTGCACCATTGGTAAAGGGGACATGGCACCTGAGGATGGATTGGCACATAGCATCTGTTATGTGTAATGGCTCCTGAGCATTATTAGCTGTGTTAGGAGACATGGTTCACAAACTCTTCATGAAAACTTGCATGTACCTAGGAATATCAGGAAAATTACTGTTGTTTGGATGATCTGCCAGTCTCTCCTATTCCTTGACTTGATACTGTGGTGAAGTTTCCAGGACCTACACATTTCCATGAAATTCTAGTATTGCTTTTTCCAAACCATATCTTCTAAACCTCCAAGCACCCTGTCTATATTTACTTGAATGACTTCTCTTTTTAAAGAAGTAATTTCATGGCATCTTAACAGCAGTTCCTCTCATCTCAGTATCTGTCCTTTTCAAGTCCAGCTACAGCTCTCCAGGCTATTAGAATGATTATGACCTGGTGTAGCAGTTCCTTTGCCTTCCTTCTGAGATGCATTTCCTTCTCCACACCACCACTTTCCTACACTCTGCTTATACCATGGCCCAAACAGTCCTCATACTGTGCTTGCATGAGAAGCTGCTGCATGTGTTTCTGAACAAAGGTTGGGTCTCTTGTATTCCCTGGAGCAAACAGCCAAGTAATGACTATTCTTGGAGCAGTCTCTAGTTTAATAGAAAATGTGGGGTGCCCAAAGAGGAAGCCCTAAATCTACTCTGTTTACTTCCCCCCCTCTGTCTTTTCTTTCTTTTTTGCTATCATAGCTGCCTCTTGGATTAATGGGACCACCTTGTAACTACATGGATTTGGCCATGTGACCAAAGAGCTCTGATGAAAGGTCTGCTGAGAGGGAATTGCAGTAATCAAGCCTTGTAGTTATTAGTGCATACACAGTCGTTGCAACACTATTTATTAAATAAGTGGCTGCTGCAGGATATTGTGCAAGGGATTGTAATATTCTTGCATTGTGCCAGGAAAAGGTTTGTCAGTCAGAACTAAAGCTTCAGAGCTCCAGAGCAAAGGTTAAAGAATGCTCAAATATTTGGAACTATTGTACTGAAAGTTGTTATAAATTTTGAAAATCACATTGTGGGTTTTTAATAGGTTCTGTGTTTTCAGGTAGGTGCATAGAATAGTGGGGAGGAAAGAGGAAAATTTTATCAGGTACATTTACAAGACCTTTGCCTCCAGAAGCTGTTAACCACAAAGCCTTGGGGTAAGGAAATCTAAATTATGTTTGACTGTCCCTTGATGCTGATACAAATTGGGAATTCTGCTGCAGTCATGGGAATATTTTGTGGCTAATGAAAGCAGGAGCTGGAAGAGGGTGTTGCTGGAGGAAAAAGGGCCTAAAGCAGGCAAAACATCCTGCGTAGTGTCATCAGGGCTGCATGCTAAAAGCTGCTTAATCAAGAATGTGTTCCTTGGATATAGTGTGCACACAATCTCTATAAATTTGGCATGATGAGATAGGTCCAGGATAACCAGTCCAACAACATTCTCCAGAAATTGCATCTTTTGCAGGCTGCTTGTGTCTCAAGACATACATCTGCTCTGCCCAAAATTCAGCTCGTATCTCAGTGATCTCTTGTAGCATTTGCTGGTCCATTTCCAATTATGAGTAACCCAGTATTTGAAGAGAAAACCCAGCATTGTCATACAGTGTATCATGACCACATGAGCCATGTAACCCTCATGAGATTCTATCTACCAGTTATAGAAAAGGATGAGCTATACGTATAGAAGCCTAAGTGGAAGATCATTCAGAGAAGAAACTGAACAGATACGATATACCTGTTCTAGCTTCCACAGGATAGAGATTGCACTTCATATACTGAGCATGAAGAAAAGAGGACTATAGCAAGAAGAACAACCAGCAGTAGGTTATAAGTAGGTGTGAGTTTAAGTAGTTCAGAAGAGTGAGATGAAAGAGAATAAATAATAGCAAGAGGGTACAAATTAGCATACTTATTCCCTTCTTCAGTTGACACACACTTAATAATGTTCTTTTCCTGCTGTGCCTCAGTGCTAGCCCCTTCTCATATATTGCACCGTATTTGAGTGTCTTAGACTAGATCAGATAATTTAGAGGCAATGAGTAAAAAGGGGCAAGTTACACACCTCTGTATGCCTCTGTGTGTTGTGAGTCAGGAGTCTGAATCTCAGGAGATAAAGATGAAACTGTATTGGCCAGGTCTCGTGCTCGCTTCAAGACTAGCTCGTGGATAGCTGCTATGTATTGCCTTGTACAGAGAAAACCATAAACAGTCAGGTCAGCAGAGACCTTTATGTTTGTCTAGTCTGATCCTCTGTCTGATCTAAGCCCTAATGCATCATCTGACACTCTCTGCATTGACTGCTCTGGAGCCCTCTGCTTTGCAGTTAGAAGATCTGCTGCAATGTTTCAGAAAACATTTCTGGTGTATGGTGATCAAAGAAAATACAGACATAATGAGCAATTCCTCTCACACTTCTTGTGTCTGTTGGATGAACATGTAGAAGCATTTTTTGTGTGATATTCCAAGGAATCTATCTTAAATTTACCAAAAAACATTTATTACAAGTGAAATTAAAACTTTCGTGGGAGGAAATACATTTCCTTAATTACTTGTGCTCTAATGTTGACAAAACCAAGATGCTATGTCAGATTGTTGTTAACTAAGAGTAAGAATGGCCTCCCATGACATGACCCACTTCCTCATTTCTCAATATTGACTGTTCCTATGACCTTGGAAAGTCTCCTTTGTAAAATAATAATATGAAAGGGAATTGTGATTTATGCATATCCATTGCAGATGAAGTCCATTTAATTACTTGCACAGATATTATGCTAATATTCACATTCTTGTTGAGTCTGGTAACATTTGAGTGTCTCACATGTAGTTGTGCTTTCTTTCTTTTTCACTCTCAACCGCAGGGGATGTCTTACCTGCACTCAAGCAAAACTGAAGTCCATGGTCGACTCAAATCCACAAACTGTGTAGTAGACAATCGCATGGTAGTGAAGATCACTGATTTTGGCTGTAATTCAATTCTGCCTCCAAGGAAAGGTAAAAAAATGCCCAACTGGACTCTCCTTCACGGTTTCAAACCCAGTGGAATTTTCTTATCTTCATAGACCAGTAGGGTCTAATTACGTCTTGTAGAAAACAATGCAACTTTGATTCATATTGTAGCAGCCATTATATACTTTTAACTTAAATAGCACAATGGAAGAATTACTAGCAGACAGTATGAGAACGAAGGAAATATGAATATTCAGCTTTTAGTTTAGAAAACAGAAATTTTACCTGTGATTGAGATGTAAGAAACATTTTCAGTATCCAAGTCCTTCATGCAAACAGCTCTTTTCAGCAGTAGTACTGAAACTGTGTGAAGAAAAAAATGAGTTAATTTACCATAAATCTTGTAATTGATTAGATACATATTATCACAGTGCTCTGTGATATCATTGAAACAGTAACTGACATGATTCTGATAATCCTTGAAAAAATCTGTATTGATATGCAATGATAACTCTGTTTCTTATTTCTTAGTCAGGAATCTCGTAGTATATGCTCAACCAGATTGAAATAATATTAATAGCTTTTCTCTACATTTTCTATTCACCTCACATTCATAGAGCATTTCTGTAAAATAGAACACTCCTTTCTACTCATCTTTTCTTTCTTACTTATCTGGAGTGAAAAGATGAGCCCATCTGAAATTATGTCATATGAACGTGTAGAGTAGAGCTTGAGGTATAATAAGCACAGCACTGTGCTGTAACTGCAGCATATGACCTGAAAAGAAAGTGGTTGCAACAAGTTTGGAGAAAATTTTTACGTGAAGACACAAACATACTCAAGAGTAGCAATAAGAACATTAAAGAGGACTAAGAAATGTTCACTGAACATAATAATAATAATAATAATAATAATAATAATAATAATAATTATTATTATTATTATTATTATTATTATTATTATTATTATTATTATTATTATTATTCGTGTTGTTGTTGTTGTTGCTGTTGCTGTTGTTTTTGTTGTTGTTGCTGTTGTTGTATTGTAATGTATTTATCTTCTTTTATTGCTTGTAAGCAGACTCAAAATTTCTGGCTACTTAGTCTATGTCCTTGATGAAAACTCAGTGTTTCACAAGAGATCCACAGATTCATTGTGGCTGGATGTTACTGCTAATATCATAACATTGTCTTCAGGGTCACTGTGTTCAGGTCTGTGTTATGATATGTCACCAGTATGTCACAGCTGGTGACATATCATAACACATGGCAGCATTCTGGTTTTGAGGTACAACGGTGCTCATTGCACTAGAAATACAGATTAATCATTTCTATAGTAGGCAAGTAGTTATGAGCAGGTAATATTATGTCAGACTCAAAAGCACTTGAAAATTATTTCAATAGCTTCATGATATCAAGGTCATTGGGAAATATTGCAGTCTTTTTGTCAGACACTGTGTATAAAAACTCCTTGCATCTCCTAGCTCAATAATTTGTGGCTCAGGGTATTTTTATTACAGTACTGGCACTCCTTGGTCTTATCCAGATACATAGACTATTTCTAAGAAGTCTTTGAAACATAGCTAAGAAAAGCAAGTTCATTGCCAATAAACATAACTTTTCTGAAAGTGTAAGAGTCTGCAGCTACAGTGGAAAGTAGCAGAGTCAGCAAATCCCAGAAAATTGAAAACTACATCAGAGGTTTATCTAACCTATACTGATGTCAGCTTCTCAAGAAAAATGCTAAAGTAGGAAATACACAATACTAGTGTTCTGGATTGGACATGAAAAGAGTAAAAGGAAATATCATTATATCCAGTGGATCATCTAAGAAGGATCACCCTTTTTTGCAATTACTTCTCTCCTTTCCCCTTTACATCATCCTGCATTGCCATCGGTATCTTCAGACCTGTGGACAGCTCCTGAGCATCTCCGGCGTGCTGATGTATCTCAGAAGGGTGATGTGTACAGCTATGGGATCATTGCCCAAGAGATCATCCTGCGCAGAGAGACGTTCTACACCAAACACTGCTGGGACAACAGAGGTAATTCCACTGATTTCTCCTCTATCGCAGCCTTCTGCGATGGTTGTAGCTGTAACTGGCCCATTCTCCATGTTTTGTGAAAGGCGCTGTCTCCGATAACTGCTTGAATAGCTGCTCCTTTCTCTGTGGTGAATGACGAACCTGTTTGAAGGATCTCACTTTGGGGGCAAGTGTCCCAATTTCTTCTGTAAATAAAGTTTGCATTGAGTTTTCTTGCCCTTTCTCTTCTCTTCTCTTCTCACCTGGAGCACAGCATACAGAAGTTAACGTTATACAATGCTGTCCAGACTTACTGTAACCTTTAAAGGCCTCAAAGATTTTTCTATTTTGACTTGGAAACAACATGTAAAATGCCATTTATTTTAGGCAGCATAAATCAGCATTGTCAACATAGAAAAACAAAAACTCAGCTGCATGACACAAGAACAGTTGGCATTTAAAAACTGGCAATTCAGACTTCATTCAAGCTGGTTATAATTAACTTCAGCAATTTAACTTCTGTCAGAAAAATCATCTCCTCCTGTAGTGCATCTATTAAACTCTGTATTGTGCATTTTGTGACATTGTTTTTGAGTAGCTGTTGTGGTTTAAGCCCAGCTGGGAATTAAGCACCATGCAGCCACTTGCTCAACCCCCTCTCTACCATCCTTCCTCCTGGTGGACTGAGGAGGGGAATCAAAGTAAAACTTATAGGTTGAGATAAGAACAGTTAAATAATTAAAAATAAAGTAAAATACAATATTAATGATAAATTATAGTACTAATGATAATAAAAAGGGAAAAACAAGGAATGAACAATGAAATTGCTCAGTACCTGCTATCTGATACCAGACTCCCTTTCCTGAACACAGATAATCCTCCCTTCCAGGTAACTTCCCCTAGTTTATATGCCAGGCATGACATTCTTTGGTGTGGAATATCCCTTTGGTTAGTCTGGGTCACCTGTCCTAGCTATGCAGTCTCCTAGTTTCTTTAGTGTACCCCCTGACTGGCAGGGGACCTGAAACAAGTTTAAAAAAAAGTCCTTGATTTAGGATAGATACAGCGTAGCAAAATGCTAAAACATCAGTGTGTTACCATTCTTATTCCAAAATCAAAACACATGTAACAGTTTCTGAGAAGAAATTAACTAGCCTAGCTAAAACCGGGACACTATCTACCCCTATCCAGCCCAGTCAATCCCAATTCCCAGAATCCTGGCATTGTTATGTACTAAAACTGACAGAGAAACGTGTGGGTTTGGGATTTTCCTAGTGACTAACAACAGTTACTAACAACAAATTTAGACATAGCCTTTACCTCTGAGTCATTCTGTTAGATCCGCCTCACATTTGTTAAAACATCTAGAGCAGCAGCTTGACAGCCTAATAGCCCTTTTACTGAGTCACATTTGAGAATAATTTCTGGGGCATGTTCATCATCCTACATTATCATAAATCTGTGTTCATATTTGGGCAAACACAGTTTTTGACATCACCAACTCTAAAATATAAATGTAGATCTACTGGAGATTAGAAATGGCTGTTCTCCTTAAATCAAACTGTTCAAGATTCCATGCTTAATAAAAGGTAGAGAAAATAAAGCCTTTCTATTCCTATTTCTTGGGAAGAGGCAGGCACAATCCTTATGAATGCAAGAATTTTACAAATATCACCAACATGGAGAAAGTGCAATGCCCTGCCTTGCTCATTTTGACTTGTAAAGCAAATCCATAGCAAGCTACATTCTTTAATGGCTTGTTGAGCATTTGCAATCTTTCTGTGTTGTGTTAATGGTACTAAGTTAGCCTCAGACATAGTGTTTCTTTGCTTTTCTGAGATGTGGGGGCATCCTCACTGCTCTGTCTTTGACCCTGGCTGTCACAGCCAGAACCTGGTTCCTTGTTTTATCTTTGACCTGTTGCTGTATTCTTTTTGGAAAGACTGTCCATTTCAAACAGCAAGAGGGCAATCCATGAACTTAAAGATTTTGTAGCACCTAAGCTAGGTACCTAAAAGCACCTAAGTGATGTTGCTGGAGATGGTTACATATTAACATGTGAGGTAAGACAACAATAAATTTACTAGGTGTGAAATCTGTTTGCTAAGTCTGGGTCCACTGTAAATTAAAAAATTATCTGCTTTGTAAATTTCAGATGAAATTTTACATTTTCCATTCACCAAGGAGATTGTTTTCTCCACAAAACCATTTTTCCATAAAAGCATTATTAGATGTCTAATATACACATTGCTGGTCTAATGGCTTCTGGTGTTATTCTTGACTTTTGTTTATGCAAGTTGAGTAAAATGTGTTCATCAGTTCATCAAATTTCATGTAACAGTAGTTTTATTACAAATTCCTGAAGAGGCTCCTCATTTAAATGCCTGATTCATTCATTAGCCAAGATGAGCAAGACAGTGAACCACACTTATTCAAACACTTCTGCATTTTGCTTGTGACATCATCTAACTTTGGAAGACAGTAGCTTAAACTTAGGGTGACCATTAATTTACAAATGTCCAAGATAAAAAGATGGGGGAAAAGTACCAAATTAGAATCAGTGGTAGTGGACAGAGGAATGTCCCTGTTGTATGTTAGATTCATTTGGTTTTTAAGTCACGAGAGAACCTCTTTCAGTGGCTAGGCTATGAGAAGTTAGTCTTTGCAAATTAGAAGACATAATATTGATATTTTAGGATAACTGATATAACTGCTTCTCCAGGCTTAAATGACAGCAGCAAATACTGTGTTCAGACTTAAAAAGACTTATTTAAAAAACCCCATACCTGAGCTCCATCCACCAACTTAGCAAAATTAAACTCTACTTTCAGTTACTCTGTGAGCCAATTTTCTCAACGTGAAAATATGTATCAATCAACTGAATGTACAATAATATTGCTGCTAATGAGAGAGAAGAAGTCCCATGACAGGTATACAGAACTGGATTTCTAATGTGTACAAGTAGGTCAGAGTCCTCTTCACTGGCATCTTTGCAAGAAGCTGTTCCCCATCTGGTTACTCCACTCTTCTGCAGAAACACCTCATTCACTGCTCAAGACTGTGAAATCTTGCCACGTACCAATGCTCAATTCAGGCTGCCTTCTTGTTCCACTACTTTCTGTCACTGACTAATTGCAGTATTGCTAATAGGTGCTGTTACTCTCTCAAGTGTGTGTCCAAGCATGGAAAGCCAGCACATTCCTCCTGCATACATGAGCCCCCCATAGACTTCCTTGTGTCTTAGCCCACAGAAGACTTCTCAGCAGTTTCTCCACTCTACAGCATTTGGGAGACTCAAGTTTCCTGCTCCTTCTCTAGTCTGTAATTTTTCTACCAAAAAGTTGGAAGCTGCTGTATCATTTTGGGGTGATCATGCACATCAGCATATTTAGGCATCTATAGCTGCCCTAGACCAGACTCATGTCATTATATGCTTCCTTCAGTAAAATTGTATCCAAAATATAATCAGACATTATTAATATAAATAATCTGTTCTGATTCACAAATGCCTTTCAATTTCCCTTTACTCCAGAGGTAAAAAATTACTTCTCTTTTTTTAAACACCTCCCTTTCCCTGGAATTTTTGAAGTGCGCAGGAAAAAGACAAAGGAAGATGTTTTTGCTTTAGCTCTCTCTTACTGTGCTAAAATTGAGTTGTGCAAATGCAGCCTAATTTTGATGTGTTCAGAGTCCAAATAACTTTCATAGAATGGGTTTAATGACTAGGAGTACAAATGAGTTAACAAATGCAATGCTTTTAACCCATTTATATTAATAGCTTAGTTTAAAGGAAGTTAAGCATCTGCAGGATGATTTTAACTGCTCTAATGAGCAGCGTATGTCTCCACACTTTTGATCAAGTTGCAATGGGCTTTTCACATTGTTTTTTACTATAATTATACTTCATGCTGAGAGGCACACGAATAATGCCCAACATTCATTTGGGAAGATGCCATAACCATGGTGTCTACTGTGACCAGTAAATACTCATGTACATTTCTATTTGTTTTGCTTTCAGGGACCTTCCAGCCAACCTTTTTTGGTCTTGTGCCATATATTTAGAAAAGCTCCAAAGTTGAAATTCACATCAAAATGAGGGAACTGTGGTCAAGAGTTCTGTTTGTACAGTACCTTGTAACATCATAGACTGCTACAGACAATGAATGTCCTTCTTATGCTTTTTTGTTTAAAACTTTGATCTTTTTTGTGTACTAGAGAAACTTTACAGAGTGGAGAATGGCAAAGGAGCAAAGCCTTTCCGACCAGACCTGACCTTGGAAACAGTGGGAGAAAAACAGGTGGAAGTAAGCTAATAATTAATGAAGCCATTTTCTGGGTGAAGAGTGGAAGTCCTGGCCAAACTAAAGCCTATGATCATGGGAAGGTGAAAGCTATGCATTTTATGCCAAATGCCCTAACTTGTGGGAAGAAATTGCATTCTATAGTTGTTAGCAGCAATGTGGAATATGAGTCATGGAATTTATTTTACTGGAAAGCAATAGACATTTATGGTGCCACTCTTCTGACCTATTTTAAGTATCCTTGAGATGGGATGAATTACACCTCAGGTATATCTCTCTTCACTGGTATAGCCCCTATGGCTTCTTGCATGGGTAAAAGTGTCTGTATTGTAGATATTCACATATTCAGCAATTGGCCCCATTCTTTTTGGCTGAATCACCAGTTTCAGAAAAATCCCAAACATGGGATATTGGAAATTACCACAGCCTTTACCACCATGTCAGTAACTGTGTCTGACACTAGTCTGCAAGACTGGATCCATTTACTTGCCTTTCATTTGTATATTGCAAATTCAATTTAAGATCATGTAACACATGATCAGTCATCACAGAGTTGAGATGCTTGCAATGAGTGTTCTAAACATAGGTTCAAGACAGTTAGTCACACAATTAATATGTTGCTAGTCAAGAGTAACCAGAAATTCCCTAATGAACTAGTGCTGTTTAGCACTACTCTCTGTCAATATCCATTACTCAGGTAGACTTTTCCTTAAATTTTTCTTTGAAGGTATATACACTAGTGAAGAGCTGCTGGGAGGAAGATCCAGAGAAAAGGCCTGACTTTAAGAAAATTGAGAATACTCTGGCTAAAATATTCAGGTGAGTAGCAGGGACTTTTTGTAAGATGCTCCAAACTCCTCCTCTTTTAGAAAGCTCATATTTTTAAGTGTGTAAATTGATATGATTATGATTCAGTCAGTGGAAAACCTTAGTGTCTTCACTTAGGTCCTCTTTTATTCTTTGGCAGAAAAGTAGGGGAGCATGTGCATATGTTATGTATACATACACCTGTGTACAATTTCCCACCTGAGTGAGGGTGAGATGATCACCATACTTCAGATTGGTACATTATGAAAGGAGGAAGCTGGATAATTAGGGATTTTTACCAATCAAATAATTCCCTCCCTGTCTCTAGTCGAGAGTTGGATAGTGACTCATGTCATTTAAGTTTTGGTAAATGAATGCACATAGATGTTTGAATGTTGATTTGAAAGTTTGGATGGTCCCAAATTAAGCTGACTAGAAATGTTGAGTTGTGACTCACAAGTATAAATTACAGGGCTTTGGTGGTACAAAGTTGTGGGAAAATAATAAGGGTCATAGCTGGATAAACCCTGTGGGGTTACACAGGCCTTTCACCTGGACAATGCTGCATTGTTCCTGCAGAATTTGGTCTGAATTAATTATTCCAATGACCAAACCGTGAGCTTTTAATCACTTCTCCTGGGACATTGCTCCCCAGTTTTTAAGGCTCTCCCAATCAACAAACCCCAACAGGACCATTTTACATTTTGCATGGGCAGGACAGCTGTACTATGCATAACAATGTATCAGCTGAATGAGCTTTCTGCTGCTGAATATAAAGGCCTCCTGGTTCAGCTCCTAAGCCTCCAACCTACAAAAGCAAAGAGGTTGCCTCTTGTCACTTGCGATATGGGTGGGTCTAAGATGATGAATCCCTGATACAAAATTTGTTTGAAGTAAGAGTGATTTTGAAGTCTTGTTGGATACAATACTAATCTGACTCTTCCAGTCAGCCTGGTTCCAATTACTTTCAGACTGCTTTGGTAAGTGCAGGCTGCCCAGACAAACAGAGGTTTGAGTAGCTCATGTTACCACACTTCTGCTTCCAGGGGTTAGTAGGCTTGAGTCTGGAAGATTTTGTGAGTAAAATTAGCCCTGGGGCTGTTCATTGTTCCACTGTATTCTTTGGTCTTCTAAACAGACAGCCCCAAATTGTCTCAATTCTTCTGCTGAAGTCCCCATCTAAACATTATGGGCAATTTCCTACCTACTATTTTTAGCTTCCTCTCAGAATCTGAGCTTCTCAGTTACGTTTTATAAATGAATGTTCCTGGGTTACCTAAGGTAATCTGGAATAGACAATATTAGCAGGGTTAGGTGATCGAAGGGAGCTTTGAGAATTGCCGGCTCCGACTGACAAGTGCTTTCTTCTTGACTTCTGTGTAATTCTGTTATTTGCAGTAATTTCCATGGCCAGACCAATGAAAGCTACATGGACACCCTGATCCGGCGTCTACAGCTGTACTCCCGGAACTTGGAACACCTGGTGGAGGAGAGGACAGAGCTGTACAAAGCAGAGAGAGACAGAGCAGACAGGCTTAATTTCATGTTACTTCCAAGGTAACTGGCCAGGAGGATTTTTGCTGGCATTTTATTTGCACACACCCGATTATTGCAGAGTAGGGGACAGGATTAATGTTCATGTTCTATTTTCTTCCCATCTAATCTAATCCTGTGAGAAAAGAAAGAAGAAATAGCTGTCCCTGAGCTCTCCACCCCATGGTAGAGTTTCATGCCAAGATTGTATTGGGACCCATTATCTTGCTCAACATTTCTTCATGCACAGGATCCCCCTTTCCAGCACAAGCCTCTTTTTCACTGCCTTCTAGGGAACACAGATCTATAGTGATCCCACATCACAGAGCTCTGTTCTGCTCCAGCACATTGCTGGTTAGGAGTGTCTTCAGCTGAAGCATGGAGTCCGGCTTCAGGCTGGGGTTTAGCAATGCAAGAGAGGGGCTGAGGTTGGCTGGGCTATACTGGGTTAGGTGGATTCTTTGGAGTATGCTATAGGATAAGTATTACTGATATTTTGGTATTGCACACATTTGGAATAGTAAAACTATCCTGGTATGTCATTACTAGTTTAAAGGGTATTTTAGTAGTTAAGTTATTGATTTTATGACTCATCAGCAAAAAAGAAAAAAAAGGAAAAAAATGTGTGTTGAATACAGTTTTGGGGGAAATCAGGAATGATCTGGCTGTATAGATAGTGCAACAAGGAATTCATGTGTCCTTCCACTCTTTGTTGTTCCTACCAGTCTGTTACCATTTAATTGTAGATGGAACATAGCAGTGTGCAAAACCTATAATTTTCTGGGTCTCTTTCAGTTCTTCTCTTCTAGTATCACCACTAGGAACAGATATTTCCCTGGATTTAGAATTGCAAGAAAAGGAAGATCCCTCTTGAATAGACATTGACTATCATAGTATCGAATTCTTCTTCCATAAATTACCAGACTAAGATACCTCATCTGAAATCAGGATGTAATTATTATGATGAAATTACTTCTGCGCTGGGAAAACAGAAAAATATGTCTGTTCTTACTTATTGTATGGGTAGAATGTAGGTCTACATATCAGGAAGTTGAGAATTTCACTTTTAAATTTGACTCAATATCCCTGTTTCTGACCTTAACCAAGAAGCTTAGTTGCCTGTGTCTCAGTTTCCTCATGGCTATTCACACACTTGGATTTTGAAAGTCTGTGCATTAATTATTATTAGTAAGTGCTTTGAGGTCCCTGGGTGAAAGGCATTATGGGCATCTAAAATGTGATTACAATGGCAGTTTTCAGCAAACTATTTAATGTTTCCTACACCGAAAGCAATACTGCAATTGGGTTGCATGAAAAAATGCCTTTAATAGTAAACCCTAGAAACCTGTGTTCCTACCTTCTCTATTTCCACAGGCCAGTAGTAAAGTCTTTGAAGGAGACTGGCCTGGTAGAGCCAGAGCTGTTTGAAGAAGTCACTATCTACTTCAGTGATATTGTTGGCTTCACCACGCTCTGCAAATACAGCACCCCTATGGAGGTGGTAGATATGCTCAACGATATCTACAAGAACTTTGACCACATTCTTGACCATCATGATGTTTACAAGGTGATTAGCTCTGTACTTCTGCTCATTTACAACCAAATTGCATGATGCGGTGGATTTGGGAATCTGCCTTCTAAGCAAAACAAAAGAGAGAAAAACAGGTCATATTTAAATGATTACTTCATTTAAATATGCTTTCAGTGGGCCTACTTATACCAAATTTCCTACAGCAGCTGGTCAGACATTCATTAATTGGAGTGCTGGCTATAGTTATAAGCACTCATATATCCAAATGATGTCAGCTACCTTAAACTAAAAAAATCCTGTTCTCAGGGGAAGACATGTTTAGTCATGAACAAGAGGATCTGATAAAATCTTTCAGCTTTTAACTAAAGATGTACTTTTCTATGTCTGGAAATAGTGAGTTCTGATTTTATTCCCACAGGTGGAGACCATTGGTGATGCTTACATGGTGGTGAGTGGTTTACCGAAGAGGAATGGCAACCGGCACGCAGTGGACATCTCCATGATGGCTCTGGACATCCTCAGCTTCATGGGATCTTTTGAACTGAGACATCTGCCAGGGCTGCCTGTTTGGATTCGCATTGGAATTCACTCTGGTACACAGTAATGCTAGATCAACAGTGGCAATGTTGTTGCCTGGTTTTGCACAGAATTAACACACATACAAGATCTGGTAATACACCGTACACAACAGCACTCCTCATGAAGAATCAGGTTGAAAAAAATGTTCATAGAGGGAGAGTAACAGAAGTAAAGAAGTCACTGTTTTGCTCCTGCTGCAGTGAAATTGCCCATAGCCCTTAACTGACAGCCTAAGTCAGTAGCTAGCATGAGCAACAGCACTGTTCCTGGTGTGATTAAGCCAGTTGTATCAAATAAGCCTTCACGGATTTTTTCACTCTGACAGAAGCTGAGATCAGTCATGGCCAGCTATGCTTATCTAGGCAAAAAATGCAAGCCTGTATTTTGTGCTTTTAGAGGCAAAACTTTCTTTGAGTCTGTGTGGGACTTAATGTTTTAATTTATCTATAAAAATACTTTTTGTCAAAGGGGAACTCCAGATAGCACAACAACTTTGGGAAGTTCCTCAACCACTTCAACACCAACTGCCAGGGGAGGAACACATCAGAGAAAGTGACTGAGGCACTGGGAAGCCTCTTGAGGCACTACTATTCACCCTTGCATAATCAAGCTTATTGTATTTTTCTCTTGCTTCCAAATGTGACAGTTAATAAATATACTTCTTCTTTTCTGCACAGAAATTCCGCTTAAATACAATTAATACCGTGCAGCTGTGTCCTTTTTATTATATTATTGGATTATGCAAGAGTAACAGAGCTAGGCTTGGTTTATTGTGGGAGACCACAAGATGCTGTGGGAAATGAGGTAGAAAGTATTGCCATTGGTGAGGAATGCAGAGTTCCCCCAGGCACTGCACTGCTTTGCAGCACTGCTTTACAGCAATGAGACACCTGCCAAATCAATCAAGTCTCTTGATTCACCCTTTTTACCTCTCTGCATCCCATTTGCAGGTCCATGTGCGGCTGGTGTGGTTGGAATAAAAATGCCTCGTTACTGTTTGTTTGGAGATACAGTAAACACAGCTTCGAGGATGGAATCCACAGGCTTGCGTAAGGATTTAATTTTAGCTCTCAGTGTAACAGGACCAAAGGCTATTGGTTAGTTTGTGACTGGAGTGTCTGTTTTCAGCTGGGATCAATATATTACCAGCTGGCAGAAGTTTTAAAGATAAAGAAGCCGTTTTTGTTTTGATTACCAATTATTTAATTCTCCAAAGTGACAGTGGGCACTTCACTGGGCAATGAAGAGTTGTTCCCTGTTCATGCTTCAGTGCTGGTAAAAGAGGGAGTTTGTAGGCTGGTTCACTGCCTGAGTTCCTCTGGAAGATATGTGTGTTCCAGACACTTATGTGTCTGGAATTTAATTTTAGTCTATGAACCATATTTTTTAGTTTGACCTAGAATTGTATTACAGCTTTGTTGTGTAAATATATTGACTCTGTATTTTAAGTTGAAGCAATTATGTCACCAACTTCACCATTAGGGAACTGTGGCAAGAGCCAGTTTTTCCTCCTTCTGCCTAGTGTCTTCACATGAGCATTCTCCATATAGGTCACTCACAATTACTCTTTTCCCTTTTGACATCTAACTACTACAGATACCATTGTCACCTGTATTTCAGATCAAGGGCTGTACCAGCTATTCCTGCCTGGATATGCTCTGTAGTGCAGTCAGAGTTTTCATGCAGCAGTGTAATTGCTTCTCATTTAATTTAGCTCTCAGAATTTATGATGATAACAATTGAAAGAGCTTCTGTTATAGCACCAGTTTTCACATATGCTTAATGTATGTGAGATGCTTCCAGGCTGAGCTTTCATTGTCTCTTTATTTTTTTAGCTTTAAGGATTCATGTAAACGGTTCCACAATTAACATCCTGAAAAGAACAGACTGCCGATTCCAGTACGAAGAGAGAGGAGAAACATATTTGAAGGTAACCTTTACCATGTGCAACCATGAACACAGAGAAGAGATATTGTAAAAAGCATTGTATAGCTGAGAGTACCCCAGAACTTAATTAACCGCTGGGGAACAAGGATTACTGATCAAAATAGGTATCACAGTCTCTAGTGGTTGAAGACACTTCTATAAAAACAATGCAGGCAATGAAGAGCTCCCTAACTGATACATTAAAGCAACATAAAGATGTGGAGAATAAATTAAATATACCATGCGGAACAGAAGATTGTAGAGTGAAGTCATCTGCTGAAAGGGAAGCTGAATCTAGTGTTAATTTGTTAATGCTCCAATATCTACCAATCCATTTGTTTAAATCTATTCTACTTGTCTGTCCTTGGGAGTTGATGGCAGGCAGCACAGCTCACATCTCCCACGACTTGCATCTCAGTTCATGGAACAAGGAAGTGAGTGTGCAGCCGCATCTGCCCCATTCTCCTTCTTCTCACATCTAATTTGTAATCCTTTGCTGTCAGCATCAGTTACAGAAAATAAGCAAAGGCAAACATGTCAATGTGCAAAAGAGTATTATTTAAGTAAATTAACTACAGGAAATTGCATTCTAATCCCAAAATTGTGCTTTCTCTTCTTTAGGGCAGAGGAACAGAAATTACCTACTGGTTGACGGGTACTGAGGACAAGAAATACAATCTCCCAACACCTCCTTCTGTGTAAGATGGTTTTTTTTATGTGAAAAGGGAGGAGAAGTTCCCATTCTTTGCACTTTAGCCTTTATTGTTCCTTTATTGGCACTTGTGGATCTTTTATATAATTGAATCTGCCTTCAGTTGTTAGAGGCTTGATAGTGTATATAAACATGTAAATTACATGTGACTGTGTGCGTGCTGAAGGTTGTCTATATAAATGTTTAGCAGGTTCTTTGCTTTGGAAAGAGTGTAAGACTTACAGGACAAGTTGCTGATGTGATAAAAGCAAGAGATGGACAGGAAAATGAAAAACATTAATATTCCACAAGTTTAGTCCTAGTGGCACCTCTGTGTCACACTACAGGAAGAGGATAACCACAATTGAGTGTACAGCTCTGTTGTGCCTGTGAACTCTTGTGGAGGAATTTGTAAGAGGAATTAAACTTGCAGGATTTCAAGCACTTTTCTGCTACAAGAGGTGGACAAAGTTACTGTAGTACTGCACAGGAATAAAGAATAAAGCCTTTAAAAATTAAACAAGAGCTTACATTCTAACATTTAGAGAAATTGTCAGTAAAAAAAAATGAGGTTTATGTTCTGGAGATAAGCCATCATTTTGCATTAGAATTGAACAGAATATAGCAATAGTGGAAGTGATGTTTTTGAGCAACTGTGCAAAATTGAAGTCAGGAAAACTTGTTGCATTTTTTTAGTGTGTATTTTGCATATAAGTACCTCTTTATTTCCTGCAAACTCACTAAATGTGGAAGTTCCTCACTTTCTGCTCTAAACACCTGTGTAGAGTTGCTCTTCACTAAGTGGTAATTTGTTGCCATCTGCTTTGAAATGACAGTGTTTCATTACAAATTGAAGCAATGATATTGCAGATTGGTGTTTGCCAGATACATGAGGATCCCTTGTCCTGAAATGCATAAGTAAACGTTACAGCTTGCTTCTGCTATAAATTTTGAGTCTTACAGTGTGTCCTTTGCACAAATAAAATTCTCCGTCCATTTATTCCCTAAGAGAAAAGAGAAGATTAAGTGGAATATGAGTGTTTTCTCAGGGCATTTGCAAAACAGAAATAATCAAATTTTTTATCTGCTACAGAATCTCATGAGCTTTGTTATTTTTTTAAATGGAAAGTACAAGAGTTTGGGCTGAGCAGGAAATACTGTCAAGGCTGCCTCATGATACATCTCTTTTGTAAACTCAGAACTTCTTTTTAAAAATTAATATGATCTGTTGAGACTATCAGAATTATTGAACTGGCAATCTTCTGAAATTCAACAATTGAAAGTACCTCTTGAGCTGGATTACAGTGATGCTTTTGTTTTCACTCCTTCATATATGATTGCCCCTTAAAAATTGTCATATGTGGGGTACTCCAGCAAAAGCTAAATACACCGAAGAAGTTTCTGAAACTATTACTGAAGACCACCTGAAGTTGAATAGTTAAAAGTCCTGGTGCCATAAAGTAATGATATTGACAGCTGGTGTCAAAGAACAACAAACTATTTTGATTAGGATTGAATCTGTCTTTCTTTTTGTGCAAGTGACTGTGACATTTTAAGGTCAATAATGACACATCTATAGACCTCTTGTGCAAAGACAGTGATCCATATTATCTGGAAAACTCACATGAAAATCCTTCTTCTGTTCCTAAATGCAGAACCTGAATTTTGTCCAGGCCCAACTTTTTATCAGCAGTGTGTGAATGTTATTAAGATAAACGTGGGAATAGAAATGTTTAAAAATCTCTGGGGACCTGAGGATCACCAAAAACATGTGAATCGCTGAATTTTTTTCCCCATCCTGTTGATTTTAGGGAGAATCAGCAGCGGTTACACGATGACTTAGCAGAGATGATAACCAATAGTCTTCAGAAAAGGGAAAATGAAGGATCCAAGGCACAGGAGCTTTCGCGGGTAGGTAGCCGCCGATCAGGTACCCTGGAATACCTGCAACTGGTCAGCACAGAGAATTTTACCACTTATATTTAAAACTGAATGTCTAGCATGACTCAAAAAGCTGCAGCAACTCTCTGGACAACTTCATGTGGAGGCTTGTAGACAGAATTAGAGGAAAAAGAACACACCTTTTCAAGCTTCCTTTTTACCACCCAGCGTGCTATCAGTAAATCAAACCTCTCTTCACTGTAACACTGAAATTGTTGGATGACTTTGTTAGGACACAAGCAGCATAATTTGAGGAAAATGAAAATGTTTGCACTTGAGTCTGGAAAATAGTGGGGGTTTTTGTTTTAGTTAGGGTTTTTTTTAACTGTGGTAGCCTGTTCAATATCCATTTCTGAAAATATTCACAGCAAAACCTTAATTTGCCATGATCTTTAGATGTTGTATTTAATTTGTAATTTTTATGTGAAGAAAGATTTGGTGTAATATATTTGAAAATATAATTAAATATATCATATGTAAAAACTGGATATGTTGCTATTTTGTTTCTTCGGCTGTTTTCCTCTGTGTTTCACATGTTTTCTTGAATCAAGCTGACTTTGTTCAAGAGACAACACTTCTGTTATTTACATTGGGAGATTATTCCAGAAGTATGGTTTGTAAAGTTTAGCTGAATCTCCTGTGCCTGAAAAATGAAATTTATTCATGCAAAACAAGACACTTTCATATCTTTTCACCACTTCTGCTTCTGCCCCCAAACCAGAAGTGAAACAGAAATTAAGGAAATAAAATTATCTGGATTTCTTAACCTCAGACCTTTTCAATTCAACTTTTGGAAGCAGTTTTACAGTCAAGCAGGTTTTACTCAGATGACTCATTCTTCAACTGACACCATGGCACTGGTATTAATAAGCAGCTTTAAAAAGCAACAAAAGCACAGGGGTTGCATGTAAAAGAAAATCAGCATTCACATGAAGAAATTACATCTAGTGAGTGAAGAACATCTGCTTTTGCAAGGGCCTTTTGTTGGCAAGGGCATTGTTGGCTTTCAGAGCAGAACTACTGCCACCATTGTCAAATATTGGTCAGTATTCAAGAATAAAACTGGCGCAAAATCATTATTGTATAGTTTTGAACAGCATTTTTGCTCAACTAAACAACATAAAAAGAATTAAAAGAGATCAAACCAGTTGCCTCTGTTTTTTCTTTTTAAGAGAAGCTGGCTTTTAAGAACACATGCGCACACATTAAAAGAACAATGTAGATGTAAATAGATCTGAAGTGCAAAGATTACTGGAAAAAATCAATAATGAGGTTCTATAGGGCTTATACTCTTATCTAATAAATGTATATTTCTACACCCAGGAACATGATACAGACAAATAGCAGAAAGTTTGTACCCAACAGCCACAGCTTTCACATGATATATAACCAATCTGAAACTCAAACTGGCATTAATACCATACCATCTTCTGTGTCCTAATGTTAACACTCATTGGGATGAGGATAAAAGAGACCAAAAAACTAACCCTGATGGGCTAAAACTGTATTGGAATGATTACCAATATAGCTGGATGGGATGTGTCTGGGCTTGACTAGCCTCTGCTGCTTGACCAAAAGGTGGCAACTGCAGTATTCACCCCAGAGACACCTCTGGCTAAGCTGGATGCTGCAGCTGGCGCTAGAGACAAGTCCAGACATGCAGGAGCTCCGGTTTACCTCTGTTGGAGATGCTTTAGAGGAGGTGAAGGAAAAGGAGTCCATTCTGCTAGAGGGTTTCGATCCACAGTTTATTCCGATGGCAAACTTCTGAGTCCCGTGACAGCTCTAACAGAACCTTGTGGTTGCTGGCTCTTTCAACCCTGGGCAGGTCTCAGGTGCAAGGGACACCTGGGTGGGCCAATGGCCCCCCAGGGATGCAAGGCATCTTTTGAACTCTGCCAATCACTCGATGCCCTTCTGGAATGCTAGGATTGACAGACAGCACTCAGCAGGGGTCAGGGTGGGGGAAAGGAGAGGTGATTGACCCACCGGGGAAGGATTTGGATTCCTGAGACAAACCATGACATCACACTGCAACAAAACTGGTATCTATTAAAAAGAGTACGAGTACAATAAAAATATAAAGTCTGCTATTTCCTACCTCATGGTGCCAATCCACAAGCTTTGTCTCTGTGTTTTTGGGTGTGACTGCTGGGCTACTGGGCACTACTGGGCTATTCTGGTTGCTGTGGCTGAAACACTCAGTAAGTGTAGCTGTAATGTAGTGACAAGTGCTGGACTCATCAAGCCTGAACATGAGGACTATGATTACCCCAAGCAGAGCTGTTCTGATCTTTGAAGTGATACAAGTGACCTAACTCCTCTTTTTAAAGAAGAGTTTTATGGCTTCCTTAACACCCCTGAGATACAAATTATTTTAGAGCATGTCTGCTGACATTGATTGAGAAGATAACTTAAAAAAAAAGTGCTTAGTTTTCAGCAGCCCTTCTCTTTCCAGTGTTCTTCAGATAATAAATTTTGAATAATTTTGTGAAGAGAAATAGTTACCTTAGCAATGAGTTGATGGACCCATTTTCTGGTAGATTTCTTTATCACATGGTTCTGTCCCTGCAGTATCTGTTACCTACACACCACAATAAAATCAACATTGACTACTCTTTTAAAAAATTCTGGTTTCTGGTTTGAATGTCTGTTTTTTCCTTCTCTCTAAGTGAAAAGTAGCCCAGAACAAAGTGATGATAGCTATGGAAGGATCCCTGCAGCCTGGAGACACAGTACTCTTACCCAGGGCTTGGGGCCAAGGCTTGCTACTTGGCCTGAACCGGTTGGCATGTGATCTTGTTATATGAGGCTATTACAGGCACCGGTATCAAATTCAAACTGTCTTAAACAATTACTGAAACAGAAAGTCCAAATAATGGCCCTTTTCAGATAATGGCAGAATATCCAAAACTGGGTGAGAAAAAATGCAGTGCCTCAAAATGGTCTGAATGACAGGTGCAAAGGAAAACCCCAAGGAAAGTTGTCTCTATTAGTAAACCCTAGGCAAAGTTCTGTCCCTCATTTCTTCTGCTGGGACACACACAGCAGTTACTGTTCTAACAGGGCTGAAAGCTGCCCTTCGCTGACGTTTCTTACACTGTGATGCAAAACGCATATTTTGATAAGGCATCGCGCAACTCCTCTTGTGTCTTTTCGCAGCCGTTCTTGGTAAACTTTTGTCCCTTCAAGGTTAATCACCCTTGGGAAGTCCAAGGTCGCCACAGGCACCTGCCTGGGGACCCTCCTTCACCACCCTGCGAGGCCGGACCTCGGCCGGGAGTGATTCCCGCACCTCGGCCAGGCCTTGGGGTCCCCAAACCCGTATCGGGGCAGGAAAGATGCCGCCGCGCCCGGGGCACATCCCAGCGGCCGGCGCGGGGAACAACCGTCCCCGGCAGGGCCACCTCCAGCACGGGCCACCGCGGCCGGGGCGGGCGCCGGAGGAGGCGGGGGCAGCGGCGAGACCTGCCCTGAGCGAGGGAACTTCTTAAAGTCCCGCCGCCTCCCGGCGCTCCGAGTAGTCACGGGGGAGCGACGGTATGGGCCGAGCGGGCGGCGGTGTGTGCCGCTGTTGCTGCTGGGCGCTCGTCCTCCTCTGGGCGGCGGCGGGCGGCCGCGCAGGTGAGGCGAGCGGGGGCGCGGGGGACGGCCGGCCGAAGCCCCTCGCCGTGGTGGGGGGGACGACAGGAGTCACCGGGGCTGTCCCGCGAGTGTTGCCAGGCGGTCGGGAGGGGTAGCTCGGCCCGGGCTCGGCTGCGGCGGAGGCTGCAGCTCTCCCGGGGTACCGCCGGGCTCCGCGCCCCGCCCGTGGCAGCCGCGCCTCCGCCCCGTGCTGCATGGGACGCGGGTGCGAGGCCGCCGGGCCCCGCTGCCCACGGCGGGACCCCGCAGGCCGGGCCGGCTCCGGCCCCCTCAGGGGCCGCTCCGCGAGCACCTCGTGCCCGGCGGCCGGGCCGGCGCGGCCGTGCTGCCTCGTGGGTGTTCGGTGCCGGCGCTCTCTAAACACCCTCCCGGTTCCCAGCAGGGGCGTGGAGATTTAAACTGAGGATTCAACAGGTGGGAAATTGCCTTGAGCTCCCAGCCGAGCTGGTTTTCAATGTCATATGCAGGCACGGGACTCGTTCAGGATGAAGACTTCGTTGTGGTGCTGTGGCCTACAGCGTGCTGCGACTTGTGACTAACAGAGCTTTAGTGCTGTATTGTGGGGTATAGATCACGTTCTGTGCTTCAGAGCTCATATGGAATCCCAGAATGGTTTGAGTTGGAAGGGACCTTAAGGATCATCTTGTTCCAACCATGCTGCCTCGGGCAGGGGCACAGTATCTCGCTCTTGAGCTGCTTTCAATTTCCCAGATAATGTATGAAGTGCCACAAACCAAGGAGAAATTCACAGAACGGTTGTTTCAACGTGTGCAAGATGTTACAAGCGTATCATTTTGTGGGCAGTCCTATCTCATCTTGAGGACATACTTTCAAAACTTTACCTGGATCGGCAAAAACTTCAGTTAGGAGGAGGGAAGGAAGGGTCAGCTGTAAATTATCTAGAGGAAATGAAAGGAAGTTTAGGGTATGAAGTAGTTTCACCTAATGCCCAACTGATTTCTAACATCATAATTGAGTTACTAGGAAAGCTACAAAGGAGCAAATAGAAATGCCTTTAGGCTATTTAATAGAGTAGATGGCTTTCAACATTGTGAATTGTCTAGATTCCATTGTTTGGGATTTTTAAATTGGCTCATTGTTCTTTAGCACTTTGAATACCTTGAAGATTATTCATCATACACTTTGGAAAATGTTTCAAGATAATATTCTTTAATATGAGTTTAATTGAGGTGTTCTGAGATTAGTGAAGCTACTTGTTGAATGGCTATTTTTGTTTCCTCTGGGTGGCTTATACTAGGTACCTGTAACTGTTTTGGCAAATTTGCCTCATTTGCTAAGCTTTACTAGTAAGTATCCTTGTGACCATGAAAACCATACAAGACTGAAACTCTTAATTGATAGGTCACATTTGAATATTGCTTTTCACTAATGTAAGATCATATCAGGGCATTAGGCTTCAAATGACAGGCCTCTTGCAAGCAAATTGAAAAACTACTTAGACCTGAAATGCATGAGGAAGTAGGATTAATTGAGGCCAGCAGAATAGAAAACACAAATAGCTTATATTCAGGCAGATCAAGAAAGCATTTACCCCTTTATTTGAAATTACTGGGCTTTGTGTTAATTTCTTGTGTGGTTTAAGCTAATCTCTAAAGAAGCCCTGAAATACTTTTGTTTTGTAATAGATTCCAATCATAACCATTTATTGAAATCTCCCTTGTTCCTTAGAGTTATATGGCCTTCTAAAAATAGTTAAAAGGATGTTTCTAAAAAAAATAAACACATGGATAGGCAGGATCAGAGGAGTGCCACAAAGATGGTCAGAGGGATGGAGCACCTCTCCTGCAAAGGCAGACTGAGGGAACTGGGGTTGTTCGGCCTGGAGAGACCTCACTGCAGCCTTCCAGTACCCAGAGGGGCATTTTAAAAAGGAGGAAAATTGACTTTTTATATGAGCAGATAGTGACAGAACAAGGGGTAGTGGTTTTAGACCAAAGGAGGGCAGATTGAGATTAGATACATGAAGAAATTCTTTACTGTGAGGGTGGTGAGTCACTGGCGCAGGTTGCCCAAGTAAATTGCGGATGCCTCATCCCTGGAAATGTTCAAGGGCAGGTTGGATGGGGCCCTGAGCAACCTGGACTAGTGAAAGGTGACCATGCCTATGGCAGGGAGGTTGGAACTAGATGATTTTTAAGGTAACATCCAAACCTTAACATTCTATGATTCTATAAATTTTTTAATGGAAAAGATAGGTCAAGCTCTTTCAAATTAAAACATTGAACAGAAGCACCCTTATTATGGTTGACCTGAAATATTTAAATGCTGTACTGTGATAATATAATCTTTACTACTGAACATTAGTTGTAGGGGACGGTATACTGAAATCAAATGTGCAATTTTGTTCTAGATTTTTTTTGTATTTTGAAGTGATGCAAAACTGGTTTTTGGTGAAACAGGAGAGTGATATCTTCCCTATTGCTTAGAAAGTGTATGGGCAGAATCTATGATGAAGACCTCAACAAAAAAATAGTTCACATTTGGAAAGCCACAAATAAAAATTAGTAGTTAAATTAGTAGGTAAGGAAACCAGTAGTTTTCATAATAGTAGGAGACGCTCACAATTGTTATTTTAGCTTGTTATGTGTGAACTAACCAGTGTTCCATTGCTTGTGAGTTGGCTTGCTTGGCAGACTAAGGAAAAATATGAATATTATTTCTGACCCCCCAGACCTTGTAGTTCTTTCATCTGCAAGGAGAAGAGCTCTACTCATTTCTCTAATTATAAAGTCCAGTAACCTAACTTGATATACATAGGTTTTAAAAACAACTTATAGCTGGGAAAGCCTAAGGAAGAGCAGCTGTTGCATATTGCCAAATAAATCTTACTGGTGTTCTTAATGCATGCCAGGTGTTATTTTTGTAGCTCTAATTTATTTAATAAATATTAGTAATAGTGTGCTTGTTAGATTATCTTGGGCCATGTCTGTACTGCTTTTCTTTAATTTTTCATCTTCTCTGTTAATTCTGTTATTTTATTGCAAATTGCTGCCATTCCTTCATGTCTTCTTCACCATCTGCTTTCCTTGTGTTTCATCTCACGTCAGTCCTCTATCTTAGTAATTACTTTAATTGCTTGTTTCATATTGTAATGCACATGTATGTAGTTCTACTCTCCGGCTGCCACCAAATAAAAGACAAGGTCCAGTTTTAACCTAACTTTCAAAATGCCTGTAATGAGCGCAAAAGGCAGAGAACAGATTTCAGCTTAAAACCCAAAAGGACCGCTACCACCTCCTATATTCCTGGCTGAATATCCTTTTCCCATTATTTAGGGAATAATTTTGACAGAAAGCAGATATTTCTCACTTGCTGTAGGAATTCCAGAATTCCAGCACTCTCCCAGCTATAGTCCCTGTTTCTAGATCTTTGGGAGAAGGATTATGTATCATTAAAGCAGGACGCTTGAAGGAGAGTTCCTCCCAGTCCCAGAAAGGAGAAGAAACTTTTTTTTTCCACGCTTGTTCTGTCATTGCACTTCTGCACGTCTCTCTCCCACCCCACTCGTGTTTGTGGTGAAACTCTGCATTGCTGATGCTGTGCAGTTCTCCTGGCTGGCTCATGGACGGGAAGGGTGGTTCCACTGGCCCACCCTACTCCCCAGGATTTTGACTTGCTCATTGCAGGAGATAGTGTGTGCTTAGGTGTGTTATTGAGGCTATTCTAAACAACACTGTTGTGGAGTAGTTACAGATTATCACAGTCTTGGATTCCTTGGAGTTACAGCAGATTGAATGTGGTAAGAGACCCCAGGGAGAATGGGGCGGAGATGCCTTGGGAGGACACATCAGTCTGAATGCCAATCAGCTGTGGTCCCCTCCCCATTTCTAGAAGGTTCTCTGTTCCTCCTTTCACCATTGGTTCTTGTTATAAGACCACCCTCTTCCCCCACTCCCATTGGTGCACCCCTCGTCACCCCACCTCGGCTCCGCCTTTGATCCCTCTTCCCATTGGTTGTCTGTACCCTGGCCCCACCCACCTTCCCTTTGTTATAAACCCTGGCCCCACCCTTGTTCTGGGCTTTGCCACTGGCTTCCCTTCAGTTGTTGTTGTTGTGTCCGTGCTCGTCTCCTTGCCCTTACCCTTTCTGGACCCTCTGATTCTCCTACAATAAACCTAGTTGGACCCTCTGCCGTGACTAGAGCCCTCCTTCTTCTACTGGTTGAGCGCAAGATTACCCATCCGGGCCTGAGTGCAAGGTGGGCTGGGAGAACTGCTCCATTGGACCTTGAGGAGGCTGCTCTACCCACACCTGCCCAGGAACTCCTCTGTGGGGAGGAGGAATCCTGCAGCTGAACACTTGGAGGTCTTAACTTTGATGATGAAAGAATTATTTGTAGGTTCATGGAGACATTGCAGTTGCTTTATATGCAAAAATTGACCAATATGACTGCTGGGATAAGAGGTGCTAGGGCTCCTGTCTCACCCTCCAAAAATAAATGTAATATTCAAATTCAAATATAAATGTTATTCAATAGGAAGGCTCCTGTTTTCTTCAGAACTCAAACAGAATTGTTTGAAAATGTGCACATGCTTTTTGTATATCTATATTCTGTATTATATTTCTGGATGGTTTTCTTAATAAAGTCAGTCCTGCTTGTTTAGATTAATACAGAATAAAATTGTAACAGATTAAGTGGTACTAAATGCCTTGATTACATTGCAGTGTAGACAGGTTTATAAGCTTGTAGTTTTAACTCCAGTTGCAAGGTGAAGTGAGATGAGTCAAGCAAACGAAAAAGCTGTAATGGGAAATAGTGGTTTCCAGCATTGTTAAACTATAACAGTTACCTTGATGGTATTCCTTTAAAGGCCTTTCAAGGTTTGTTGCAAATTATCCTGTAATTTGCTGTTTCCCCTTCCCTTCCATCCTCTTTGAGCCCTGGTTTTCTTCAGATTAAATTTGTAATGTTGAGCAGCTGGGACAGGGCAGAATCTAGAGGTAATTCAAAAGTTTGTTCGGACTTTTGAAAATAGCTCTGCATGTTCATGCTCTGGCTGATCATAAAACAAAGGAACCCAGCCTGCTGTGCAAGCGTACCTGTGTCAGATGGGTCTGTCTGGCTTTGGAATCAACTTTCTTTTCCAAAGGAAAGCAGCAGCCTTTTGCTTCAGGCGGACACAGCTTCTATATAGGTGCTAGAGGTATTCTGACATCACTATTTAGTTTGCAGGCACTAATAGCAATACCCAGCTGCCCTGATTCCTGTTGAATTCCAGCCATCTCTCCACAGCTTCCTGAAGAGATGGAAAGATGGTCATGGTTTGCCTTACTTTGTTCTTTCTCTTTTTATCTGTTCCTCAACATCTTTGTTTACTGTGCAAGCAGTCTTTCCTCTGCCCTCTAATGGGCTTCTTGGTTGGAATCAGCCCTCCCATTTACTGCTGGACAGGCAAGTTGTGTTCTGCTCTGACTCCTTGCATCACCCCCTCACAGAACTTCTTTTCCTGACTTTTTTGGTAGGTAAGCTTTGGCTTTGTAAGGTGGTTTTTGGCTTTCATCAGTGATGCCCCTTATCAGCCTGCTCTTCTGTGTACAGATTTTTCTGTCTGAGTGATTCCCATGTTTACTTTTAATCTTAAGTAGAAATTGCTGCTTCTATTACTAGAAGATAGTTAAGGAGACGACGGAAGACTAAGCTCGTAGCTGCTTGAAGAGTTACTGAAAGTCTTGTCATGTCTGTCCTTGAAATAGCCTCAGTACCTGGCAGATGAAAAACATGTTTTTAAACACTGTGTTCCAAGTCCCTGAATTACTTCATCTCCGAGTAGACTCATGTAACAACTTCTTTTCATAGAATGTGGAAAAAGCAAAGTTCTTCCACTACTGAAATTCTGATTCTGCCAATGCATTTGCTGTTCCCGTGAGAAGTGTCTCTAGTACGTCATGAAAACTGACCTAGTGCACAGTTCTACAAAGCCTAGCTGGAGGCTGGTAACAAGTGGTCTATGCCAGGGGTTGATATTGGTCAGCATCTTCCTTGATGACCTCGGTGATGGGGCAGTGTTCCCTCAGCAAGTTTGCTGATGATATTCCAGAGGGCTGTACAGGTATTCAGAAGGGCTGTTTATGACTCTATCCTTTTATACTTTTCAAATTATTATTGGACCTCTGACATACAATTTTTTAACTCTTCTCACAGTGATGTATAGTGATTTGATCAGTCATGCATAGAAGCTGATGTAATCACAGCCCCTCTTAGAGAGGAGTCAATTAGAATTCTAGGGTGTGGGATTTTTTTGATGTTGTTTGTTTGGTGGTTTGGTTTGTTTGTTTGTTTGTTTTTCAGAAAGCAGTTCACCTTGCTCTTTGTTCGTCAGCTTTGCAGAATTAAAACACAAGTAATCAAGAATGTTTTCTAAAACACAAGTCCACTTGGAACTCTGAGAAGTCTGTTGCCCTTCCTTCCTGTTTGTATCATGCTTGGGATCATTTCTATTTCAGATGAATGATAGATGCTGTGTATCTTGTAAAGGATTGCATACCTGCTGTGCTTTTGCCCTTGTGATCCACTGAGTCCTAGTGCTTCTGTTATGCCATCTCAGGGATTTGTTTCCCAGATGGTCTGTGTAGAAAGCTCTTGGAAGTTTTTGAATCTTTAGGTGGAAAATTAAGTCAACAGTAGTTTGTAATCCTTTGCAGTTGCTGTGGCCTGCTGCCTTCTAAAGCCGGTTTTGGTAAGATTTGTATAGATTGTCTCTTGGGCCAAGTAAGGAAATACTTCTCAGAGTTTTATGTCAACAGACTGCTATGCTGGAGCTGTACACTAAGAGAGTTGTAGATAACTTCCTGAAGAGTAACATGTGAATGTTTAACTGTGAGGTTTTGTAAAACTCCAGTTAGTCCTCATACCCCTTTTAGTACATTAGCATTAGTATTGATCTCTGTAGTAGAACTAAACCTGATGGAAAGCTATGAAATAAACTTTTTTAAATTGCCAAAATACTGTCTTGACATTTCAGTATTGCATAGGAAACACCTACTTATATTTATTTCCCTTGTCTCCTTTCTTCTCCACCACAGAAGTCCACTATGCAACTGTGTACTGGAACAGAGCGGAAAAAATACTTCGGGTCAGGAATTTACTGGACAGGAGTGGAGATGCTTATGGCTTCTACAACAACAGTCTACAGAGAACAGGCTGGGGAGTCCTGGAGATCAGAGCAGGCTATGGCTCTCAGACCTTAAGCAATGAAGATATTATGTATGTTGCTGGCTTCTTGGAAGGCTATCTCACAGCTCCGTAAGTACCTCAGGAAGCAACTCAATTTATGGCACTCCAGTGGATTTCTGTACTTGTGAGGTTTTTTGTTTGCTTTCATCGTCCTACATTCCTTTCCATTTAAGCTAATGATACATTTTGCATCGGTGTGCTGTTCTTTTAATTAGTAGCAGGTACAAAGTACAGCTTCTTCATTATGGGATCAGGATGTGCCCTCCCCTTCTCATCCTGCAGGATCTCCCAACGCCTTGGTGGGATAGATGGGTACTGTATCTGTATTACTGCTTAAGTAATGTAATCACAAAATAATGTAAGGAAGTGCATAAGGAGTAGCAAAAAGTGTGGTTTTTCCCCCAGCTTGTAGTTTGGTGGCTGATCAGGCAGTTGAGAGCAGCTCAGGCAGGGAGAAATGTAGCTGGCAAGGTCTGCAGGGCTTCCTTAAGGATGTTTTTCAACAAATATTGCCAAGAAACATACTGAAACTTCACAGCATGGGGAATTGTCTTGGCCAACTTAAAAAAAACCAAACAAACAAACAAACAAAAAAAAAAAAACCCAACAAAAAACCACTATAGACCTGAAGGCAGACTGAGATGTGTCTAGAAGGCTTAGCGTTCTCCTGAAAGCCCTGAGGGACAGTCTTTTCCACAGTGCACATCTGTGAAAAGTGAGAGAATTTTGTGCTTGTTATGAATCTAGTGCAGGGGTTTTTTCCTAAATAAAACAAATAGAAAAATCCATAACCCTAAACAATGGCCGACCAAAAAAATTAACCAAACTTTGTTCTTTACATGGCTAAGTTGGAAGACAGAATGACAATATGAAATACTCCCTGATAGCAGATGGCAGTGCTAGGTTGGACTTGATGATCTTAAGGGTCTTTTCCGATCTTCTGAAAAATTCCATGATTCTCTATAGCTGGTTATACAGTTAAGAACGTGACATGTGGCTTGTTGTTGAACAAGCTTCTTCTTTTGCTCTATCAACATCATCATAGGAAAAGAAAAATTCCAAAATTCTGATGCTTGGAGAAGTTTGTGATGGCTACTGTGACTTGACATTTTGGCTTCACCAGCTTTGCTTTCAGAAAACTGAAATAAATACCCATAGGCTGTGTTGCAGATGCCAGCAAGGGAGAGTTGTCTGCTGAACATTTGTCAGATACAGCTGCTGGACAAGATTATAGTAATTTAATTAGTAAGATATTTTAAGATCTATTAATATTTATGGATAGTTCTCTGAGCATATGATAATGTTATTCTCTAGTAGGTTTTGCTGGTGAGGCAACTAAGTTTCTGGAAGTGTATAAAGGAAATTCAACAAAGCAATATTTGTCAATAACAAAACACTTTTGAGAGAGTGAAAGAGTTCTAGAGTTCATAGTACACAACCTGTACTCCAGACAGGAAAGGAATTAAGTTCATGAGAGATCTGGTGTTGGATTATTTGGCATGAGAGGTTACTGCCTTGCACTGTTGGGTCAGTTTATGTAAACTATCCCTGAATCTCGGGAATGCTAGCATTACATTTAGAATATTGTTAAAATTGGGTATTGTTCAACAGTTTTTTCCCTAAGGCTTTACCTAGATGTGTTAATCAATAGGTGATTAAGCTTTGTCATACTACAGGTAGCCCAGTCCATGCTAAGCTCAATTAGATGGCAAGTAGTGCTGTAGTAGGAACAATTCACAGCCTTTCCTCTTCTGCCTCCATAGTAGATTTATGTGTCTTCCTGGGTTTGAAACAAACTTATGTATGTGTCTGTTCCTTTTCATGTGGTTTGAATATGAAACAATGTCTGCAGGGATTTATGTGCTGTCTTATTCTAGGCTAAATTTTAGAGGAAGGAGGTTTTCTCCCCCCCCCCTTTTTTTTTTTTTGTTTTTCCTCCATGTATGTTAAGTGAAGATTCACAGAAATGAAGTTATCCGAGTTGTTCTGCTCAAGGCTTTTGCCTTCTGCAGGTCATGTGCTTACTGAGGTTGGTTCCTAGCCCTGGCTGCTGTTACTCTAGGGCTAACAGCTCCAGCGCTGAGTGGCCCTTTGTAAAGAAGTGGATATAGCAGAACTAGTAATGAACAGAAGTGAAGCTGAGGGTTCATATTAACATGGAAAAGTATGGTTTGAGACTTAGGCTTTTAAGGAAAATGGGAAATTCAGCTGTTTGAAAGGAGATCAAGTGCAAGAGTGGGTCAAGATGCAAAACCAGAAGTAGCCAAAGCCTGCCTTTTCTGGGGAGGCTTTTTGATAAAATCCACCAAGAAATCTCCTGGCAAGTGCAAAACCTGAAAATGCTTGCTGTCAATAAAATGAGTATCAAATATTATACATACTGTCTGAGTTGGTTTTTTTTTGGCTATTTCTTTGCCCCATTGTCCATGTGTAACTTCAGTGCAAGCGTATTTCTCACCGGGAGTTACAAACAAGTTTTTCTGTCAGTTTGGGTAAAGCTATTTTGGATAAAGAAGGTTTCTCCAGAAGCTAATACCTTTTGAAAATATTTCGGGTAAGGAACAGAGATGAAATAATGGCGTACTCTCTTGACCCTTGATAAGGCAGAGAACCTACTGCTTCAGGTTTTAGCTGCATGACCTCAGTGGGTTTTTATTTGCCAAACTGCAACTAATGAATCCTTTTATAGACTGTGTTTTCAATTTCCTGAATTGCAGGAGAAGTGAGAACTCCCTAAGTCTGCAGATTTAAAGACTGCACTCAGAACTCCCTTTCTCCTTCATCTTGCTTAGAAATTTAGAGAATCCTAATTAACAGGCAGGCAGATGTTTAACTGTCCCACAGATAGAACAAGTCTTCTGAAGAAAAACTGGGAAACAGCCCTTCTCAATCAGTTACTGTATTCCCATCAGACTGCCTGGCCCATTTAGCCTGTTTTAGGGAAACTAGCACCATCACAACTTTCCTTAGAGAAGGTGTCTCTAAACGCTCTCGTTCTACTTTTGCACACGTTGGTGTCCACAGCTCCAGCTTCCCTTTTAAGTTCTTGGTAAGAACAAGGGAGAGTGTGGGTATGGGTTTTGCTTTGGGGAAGGCTTTATTTGCATTGTCAGCTGCTTAGCTGCTGGAGTGAAGACCCTTATGTTACTTACCTGTACAAGCACCTCAGGTGGTTCAGGCACAGCCTTCCAATGTGAAAACATTGGGTGTGCTTGGTAATTTAAGGGCTTTTTAGTACATCACTGCCTGTAGTCTGAACAACTCCATGGTCTCCAGCTGTCTTGCATCCATATGTGGTAAAGACCTCATGAAGCAGACCCAGGGTGACTCTTTGCAGAAATCTTAGAAGTCCTGCTAGGAAGAGCTCTGATGTGATGCATTGATAGGATGGAAATGTTGGTGCCTGAACCCATGGTGAAGTACAGCTTCTTGCAGAAGCTGTTGGATGAACAGGAGGTCCAACTTGACCTGCAATTTGGAGACCTTCAGGAATTCTCAGCTAGCTCAGATCTCACATTACTCTTAGGGCATGAAGGAGAGTTTCCAGACCCAGCTGGGCCTTTGACATGTAAGCAAAAGAGTGAGAAAGTGTCTCTCTTAAAAGCATATGCCTTGCCTATAGTAGGAACATAAACAGTCGGTAAAATAAGGAGATTTTTTTTTTTAATCAAAATATGAAGCATGCTAGAACTGTTTTATCTTGGATTACTGGGGCATAATTAATTTCAGCTCTAACTGTATAGGTCAGTGATAGAAAAAGCAATAGTCAGACCAGTTTTGCAGTGATGGCAGATATGGAAGTCTTCTCTAGAGCATGCTTCATCTGCCTAGTGTTGACACCTGATTCAGAGTATGAGAGTATCCCTATGTTTTTAAAATGCCTAGTTAGACATTGGATAAATTGAATCCTGGTGTCTGTAGTGTCTGGGGATCCAAGCACTTGTTTTTATCCCAAATCTCTCACCTTTCTGCAAAGTTCAGTCATATCATCTAGTCAAGATATTTGCTCTGGCTTTCTTAGGTATGAATTTTCTTTCCCCATTTGTAACAGAGAAGTGTTAATGAGGCCTGACTTTACTTAGTGGCAGAACACATCTAAATCTGTGACATTATTTTAAATCAGTTCCAGATAGAACATGCCAGGTGCCTAAAAACAGTATTTAAATTTGAAGCAACATTAATTTTACTCTTTCCTCATTTAGCCTCAGCTGACCGGAGTACTGTCATCTTCCTTGCTAGTTTAAAGAAGGAGGACTGTGCTTTTCTGGTTTTAGGTTTGGAATTCTTGTCCCAGATTTGCAATTGCCTTGTGTTTGGCCTTAGATGTAGTTGCAAAGCCTTACTGTAGTGATCCAGTTTAATTCAGAGAATAATGCCCT
Organism: Fringilla coelebs; assembly: GCF_963513975.1. Taxonomy (NCBI): domain Eukaryota; kingdom Metazoa; phylum Chordata; class Aves; order Passeriformes; family Fringillidae; genus Fringilla; species Fringilla coelebs. Next base: position 47,813,544 of record NC_140033.1, on the reverse strand, counting down.
TGCAAAACACACAAGCCATGCATGTAAAAGCTTTGTTAAAGCAAAAAAAACCCAAAAAAAACCCAAAAAAACCAAACTGAAGAGAGCAACTTGGGGAAAAATTCTTGATAACCTTGGTCATTAAAAAAACCCATCAGTTCCAGGAATTGTCCTCTGTAAACCATTAAAGAAGGTGTTTTCAGTCACAATTCTAACCTAACCTATTCTCTGCATCAGTCATGACAACTTAAAGATACTACTGCTGTAAAACCTGCATAACCTCTGAGTGCAAAATAGAGAGTAGAGCTGATGGTTGAGTTGGAAGCCTAATCATTTGTCCTGGTTTAGGCAGTGGTTAGGCCAGTATCCTAGCTGGATTTTATCTTCCTCATCTTGCTTTAATCCCTAAATTATCATCTGCCAGATGGACCAACCTGTGCTATTTGCTCCTCTTTAGTGACCTGAGAGCTCTGATTTCTAGTATAGAGTATGTTTTGTATGATTTCTAGTCTAGAGTATGTTTTTAGTTCCCTTCCTAAAATTACTTGGGATTTTTATTTGCCAAATACTCTGTGAATATGCAGGGGTGGAGAATATTGATCTGTTTCTCCAATTTTCTTGCAGTCTTCTGGAAGTAGATTATGATATTTTATGTAGTCTTGCTTTACATGGGAGACAGAAAACTCTAGAACTAAAATTGTTGCTGGAACTGCAGTTTTGTGAGAAATGTAATGGTGCAAAGCTGTTGAATGCTCCACTCTTGTCCCAGCATCTCCCTTCCACAACTAATTCAAACTACAAATAAAAACAAATCACGTTTTTGCTGGATTACTGTTTTGCCTGAATGTGTGAGACAATTCGATTTGATTGTCAGAATGGTACCAGAGCTGAGGTTAGAAGCAGCAGGATCATGCTATCAAGTTCATGCAGTTGTCTGGGAAATGGGGCAAGGGACAGAAAGAGGGGAGAAGGTCAGTCGATGATTCTCTAGTCATCAGCAAACCATTTTATTATCTCTATCTATATTCTTTAATTATGCCCTGAGGGAAACTGGGAGGAGCTCCTGTCTGCATCCCTCCCAGAGAAAGCTGCTCTCATGAGTTTTTTTACAGGAATTTTGCCCTGCTGGCATGTGCTTTCCTTGAGGCTGGTATCTGTTTCTCAGTGCTGTTTTCTTTCTCTCAGCACTTGGTAGGAGATAAATGTACTGATGATGGATGTAATTCTATCTCTATCAACTCCAGATCTCAGTGAAATTATTCTCTGCTGATGTCCCTTTTTTTTTCCCCCCAGTTTAATCAGTGATTGAAAAAAATGTTGGTTAAGTTTGACTCACATTAAGAGAAATGTTGAAATTTTATTTTGGCTCAGATCAGACAATTACATTTCAGCTAAAAAGGAAGGGAGACTTTCATTCTGGGTTCCCGAGCATTTTTTTTAACAGTTGATTTCATCTTGAAGTACTTCACTTCAAGAAAACAAACAAAACAGCCCTAACCAACAAGCAACAAAGCCCTTTCAACTTTTCTTTTTAATAGTTAATGTATATAAAGTAGCTAACTGAATTCAACAACAGAAAAAACCACAAGAATTTTGGTCTCTGTGAAGCTGAATCTATTTAGGGCTGCCATGAGTGGGAGTTTCTGTGGTAGCATGTAGAATCATCTTATACACACTTAAAAATGGAGGTACTTAGCTTAAACAGAAAGGAACATGGTTACTGGCAAGTAAAACCTGCTAGATATCATGCTGAAGTTCTCTCTCTGAAGAATGAAATTAACTGAATCAGCAAATTATATTACCTTTTCCTTTGTGGTTCTTTTGATTCCAAATAGCATAGGTCTCCAGAAAACTATTTTTGTTGTGCTTAAATTAACGTGATAATGCTTTCAAGATGCTTCTGGCCTTCAAGTATTCCCTGAATGTTGAGTTGTTTTTATGAAATAGTTCAGTCTCATTCTTGTTTATCTTTTTTCCATTGTGCAGCAGTTTGAGCAGACATTGGCAAAGTAATTTATTTTAAGTCACGTTTTAACAATCATTTTGTGTTACTTTTGCTATTTGTCATGCACTGGAGTGTTTTCTGTGAGTAGGAAAAACTTACTTTGTGGACTGTGTTGCTTGTCTGTCAAGGCATGTTAATTAACTTGTTGGTAAACAGAAGATGCAAAGGAATAACTCCTGTTACTCTTGTTCTTTCAGGCAAATGTATGACCATGCTGCAAATATGTATCCACAGCTAATTAAGACTCCCACCATTCGAAGAGGAGTTCAGAATTTTATGGCGTATGTATTTATTTGCTAAAAATAAATCAATCAAGACTTGGAGGATGACAGAATTTTCAACCTTTTTTTATTCTCTTCCTTATGGGCTGAGGGGAACATATGCTTCCTTTCCCTCTGATTGAATGCCATTATTATTAAAAGAAATTCTAAATATACATGAAGAAGTGCATATACCCTTCCCTAATTCTGATTCTTTCCAAGAAATGTTTAAACCACTGCTGCCAAAGGGTGGGGAAAATGTCAATGAATTCTGAAGGTCATTCTAGTAAAATTCCTTTTTTGAAAAGTTGATATTTTCAATATTTCACTGAACAGCAGTCTACTGGCACCTTAATCTTTTTAGCATTGTGTATCCTTTTCTTCTTCTCTTAGGTTAGTATTTTATTCTACCACCAATGTAAGTTCTATTCTAATCACAAATGTTGTGATTCACTTTCACTTTAGCTGTAAAAATCAAAAGTAAAAAAAAGTGTAGCTGCTTGAATAATGCAGCTGCACTGGTGGGGAAACTACAATAGGAGAAGAACCAGGCCAGGTACTGGGAAACTCAGCTGTGATTACCAATTATTTTAATCTCTTTAGGCTTGTGTTTTTATTCTATTATAAATACTTGTGTGAAATGGTCACTTTTGGAGACTATTTTTTTCCATCTTTGCCTTGTCTTGCCCTTTCCATAAGGGGTTGAATATCTGACTGTTATTGGGGTGCATATATAAAGTTAATTGGTTTTATCCAAAACATAGAACAAAGAATCATAGTGCTCCCTTGCTATAATTTTTCAGCATTGCTGTGCTCATCCTTATGAGAAAAATGGGATAGCTGCTGTATCAATGTGTATGTGTTTTTTCCTAGAATGACACAGCATAGCAGATGTATTCCCCAAGATGCATTGTTGGATGAAGGGGGGCAATACTAGGTGGCCTTGTGTCGCTTTTTTATTGCCTCTGTCCTCAACTCCTGCATCACTGCTTTAATTTATAGCAGTTTTGCAATATGGATTGCTGTGTTGTCTTGGAAATCCTTAGCCCCAAATGCTCTGACCATATCCCTATTTTCTTGGACATACTTCTTGCATTTTGTTGTTTCTCACCCATATGCTGCTGGAAGAGTTTGCTTCCTTTACAGGTTTGTCCTCTCTATTTTGCTACTTTACATAGTGCTGGATGGATATATACAGGAGGATGGAAGATGCCAGCATCTGATTCCCATTTCCTGTGGTTCTTTTGTGGCTCTTTGTGCACAGCAAAAGAGAGAATTCTGAGAGATCCTTAAAATGTTGGTGGCTCTTTCCCTAGGGTCTGTTCAACTTGTGTTGCCTCATGCCCTAAACCTGGGCAGTTTGGCTCTTGACTGGATCTGGCACAGGGTACAGTTGTTTGGCCTCCCACCTGTTACTCAAAGGACCAAAGATGTGGTTCTCAAGTAATGGTTGAGCACCACCAGCAAAAAGCCTTCATTCCACTTGAACCCGGGGGAGAGAAGGAGGCTCTTCAAATGTCAGTCTATTTTTATTCTTAAATAGACGTTTAAAAGGGAATGTTTCATCCGACCTATCAAATACTTGTTTCCCTTTACTGACTAAATCTGCTACAGCAAAATCCTCCCCAAACATGAAGTCCAGTCCCTTGTTTGAGATTTAAATCTGGTAGAGGCACATGATTGTAGGGCATTTTGCTTAAGTCTGAACATTTACACTCGGAGGACATAATGCTTATATCTGCAGGATTTCCAAAGCGTGATTTGCCTCAAATCTTTAGTAAGACTGGACCATCTGGGTCATAATGTATTTGTCCCTTCCCTGCATTATCAATTATACTCTTAAAAAACCCCAAGAAAACCCCAACTTGTTTGTTCCTCTGCAGGAAGCAAGATCAGTGGACAAGACAACAAATCAGAAATAATAAGGATGACCCATTTTGGAGGCATGCTGGCTATATTATTGCACAGTTGGATGGTCTGTACATGGGAGCCCTCGAGTGGGCTAAACTACATGAACTAACAGTAAGACTACTGCACCTCTTTTTTAGTAGCTGGGGCTGGGACATCAGTGAACAAACACGGGAGAAGGGGATACACTTTTTAAAAATAAAAAACAGAAATAGGATGCTTAGTGGCAAGTATGCATTCTCCATGCCATTCTGCAAAATCTTTAGTGGCTGTTCAGTGTAGATAATATGACTGAACACTTGCCCCATGTAACCACAGATTCTTCACAAGGAGCTTGGGACCCTGGGCACTCACATGGTGATTAAGTTGGGGGTGGCTTTTGTATCCATGTGAATGTTGGAAGGACAGACACTTTAAAGTGCTTGTTGCTGTCACTTTACAATTGTTATTAAGCAAATGACCCTTTAGGTATAAAGAGTACCTGCAACAGGATGAATTAAAGCTTTCATTCTTTTTTCCAAGCATTGGATTTCAAATCCTAAAAGCCTTTCTATCCTAGAGTATGTTTTACTTTATTAAATTACTTCTCCTTTTCTGTCTTTTAAGTCTCAAAAATATATGGTTACAAAAGATGTGGTCTATGTTGTGGCAGGTCAGATGGGATAGATTTTGGGGTTTTGTTGGGGGATGGTTTAGTTGCCTTTTTATTTTGTGTTTTTTCATCATTTGTTTTTCTTCAATTTCAATTCGAATTGTATTCCAAATGATCAGCTTGTATGTAATAGCAGAACTCCTTTAACTCTGGTAGAGATATGGCAGTTACAATGCTGTCCTAAAGTCTAGTATCTAATAGGTTTTTCAGTGTGAGGAGAAGGACTTAAGTAATTGTCGTTGACCTTCTTGTCTAGGTCAATCATACCAAGAATTTTGAGAAGTTTGGAGATCTGAATTGTAAACAGTTGCATTTTAGTACATCTTTCTTGCAGAGAAGTCACTCTGGGGCTTTCGTGAATGGGGAGCCAGGTAAAACTGGGGGGAAAAAAAGAGCGTTTGTAATGATAATCCATCCTGAGGGACCTGAGTTTGTAGGGGAAAACACTAGAAACCTTGACTTTCTAGGAAAAGAACACATTAACATCCTTTTGTAACTTCTGTATCTGAAGAACCCTGTCAAGCTCATCAGGTTTTTGGCTTTTTTGCTGCTTCAGAATCTTTTAGATTCATGTGGGGAAAGGGAAAAGTGCTGGTTTGTGTCTGAGTTACTTCTTTATAATAGGCATGTCCTGCCTGCAAAGTGTGTTCCATGATGCTTGCTTATTTAACTATGCATTTGATACTAAAAAGCACTGACCTCTGAAGTGTTTGAATAATTTTTATCCTCTCTTTAGAGATCTCACTAGCATGTCTATATAAGAATGGTGCATTTGGTGAAAGTTCAGATGTGTGGTTCAGGCTAAAATATGTGTCCTCCATTCTTGAATTATGTGCATGAAATATTTTTTTTCTTTTCCCAGATGTACTTATAGCAATTGGTGGGATTTATTTTGACTCTTTTCCATGCCAGGCACAACTTTAGCTTTGGACATTATCACCTATGTTGAGATGCATATACCTTTATTCAAAGCAAAAATGTTCACTGTGTATGTATTTCTTGCTGGAAATGGTGCTGCTGTTTCCTCTCTTTGCCACAGCCACTAAGTTAACATCAGTCCTTATCTTTGAGTACATTTTGGACAGCTGCTCTTGCAGCTAGGTCCTTAGTTTTTCTTGGCATCAGAATGATACCTGACATTCTGTAAAATGTTCTGTAAAAGTACAGGGAGTTCATTTTGTTAGATACCATGACACTTTTCAAGTACTTTTGAGAGATTAGGCTACCACTGAGTGTGCATATTTATTGCTGTTAGGATGTCCTTCAGGAAACAGAGCTTGAAAGCTGTTGCTGTGAGCTTACATGGGCAATAAAAACAGGTGCAGCTGCAAAGCTTCTGGCTAGTATTGTAGCTTTGGCACATCCATTTATCTGAGAATCAACTCAGCTTCTGTACACTGTTGGCACTTAAAAGCCCCAACTAAACTCACAAACCAACCAAACGAGCAAAACCACCACCAGTATCTTCCTTATTCCTTGTGATTAAAGAAATCTACCATCCAAAATGCAAATAAATTAACCTAGTAGATGACTTTTGTTCTTATTTTTAAGTATTGTACTTTGGTTCTATTAACCCAATTGTTTTGATTTTTTTTTTTTTGAAAACAACTCCAGTAACAAATACTTTTCTGTTAATCAATTCTCATAATAAAACAATCAAAGAAATTTCATACTGAAAGTGTCTGTAACAAATTCTGTATGCTTTTAAAAGCAAATCTCATTTCTCATGTTTTCCTCAGTGCCTTGAAAGTCTCTTCTTACCTCTTTCCTTTAGTAGAAACTATTTTGTTTCATTAATAAAAGAATCCTTTCCATGTTTTTATTGTCTTTGGATTATCATCATCAGGAACAAGTCCATCTTTTGATCTCTAGTAGTTCAATAGTTTGGATTTGTGGTGGTAATGAACATCAGAAATATGAAAAATACCTCTTGTATGAGTTGGGACATTTTTATTTTCCTTTTTTTTTTTTACCCACACTCAAACAAAACAAAAGAAATCCCATAAACCCCAAACAAAACCAAGTCAAAACTCAACATGTGACAGTCTGTATTTTGTTGCCTGATGTTCTGATGTTCTACTTGCTGTTGGGAAAGCTATGTGTACTTCTAAATTCAACATATTATTCTGTATATGTAGAGGAGAATTGTTCCCACTGTCGTAAGCTTAAAATAAGAGTAAATGCTGTAGAAGAAAGGCTAGGAAGGTTTTCCCCTTAACTCCCAAAATACCACAGACATAAGAAAGAGAAGGGAAAGAGGAGATGAGTCTCAAGGTTCTTATGTTTCCTTGCAGCATGAATGATCATGCATAGACAAGATGCTCTCCTGAACCCTGAGAAGGTGTTTGGTTGACATGGATATGCTAAAAGAGATAAAGGGGATGAAGAAAAGCAACTGTGTTTACTGTGTTAAGTCTGTGAATTGTAACACTGAGAAGCTGGCAAAGTTGTATAGAACTATTTCCTTTTCAGGAGAATGAAAACAAGCTGTTTCATAGCTAATCTGCTTTTAATTTTTAATTCTGTTTTCCAGTTCTATGCATGGTAGTTTTAAACCAGAGCCAGATACTTCTTAAGTGAGAGCCTGGGTTATGTGCACACACGTAACTCTGAAATGTTCTGTTTTTCTGCTCACCCCTAAAATTCAGATTGCTTTACTTGAATATTGTAGAACCATTGTGTCTACCACAAGTAACTGAGCCTTACTGCAGAAAGGAAATTTGGGCTTTGAATGGCTTGATAGTAGCACTAGTATATGTATTTTTTATTCTTTTGGAAGGACATGCTTTGTATTGTATTGTTCTAAACTTTGGGTTTTTATTGCATGGAGTCTGTCGCCCTGAGGACTATTTTAGGTAGATTCTTCCATTAAAATCTGCATGAAGGCAATGTACATTGTAAACTTCTGTATTTCGAATTTGATATTTACAGGTATCATTAAGAGTGATGTCAAAATTTGAATACATTTTTCTGTTAAAATATGACATCATTCCATCTGGTTTAGCAACATTTTATATCCAGTAAACAAACCCAACCCTTTTGTAAGACAATTTCTGAGGGAGGGGCACTCAAAGAACATAAAGCCTTTTCATTTGCCTAATGCTCCTCCAACACTGTGATTAATCTTGGGCTTGTCTACGTAGGGATATTACTCTTGAATAAGGAGGTGTCAGAGTTTTAAATACTAGAATGACTCCAGGATAGTTCTCTATTTGTACTTCCTTTTTTTTGTGCTCAGAGTGCTCAGGCTTGGAGAAGTTACTGGAAAATAATTGTTATAGAATAACTTGCCTATTTTAATGTTTCATGTAGGCAAGCCTTTAGGGCAGGTTCTCTCCTTTCTGCTGCCCTTTGTAAGTTTATTTTTCTGTTCCTTCAACATAACTGAAACCCAAACTGATTTTTTGTTTTGCTGTTCAGGACAGCGCCCTAAAGGAGGCACACATTCTAGCAAAAGGACTTTTGATGTGGCTTTACCACCTCTCTGCTTGTCAGTTTAGTTCATTCATTTTTCTTCCAATCTAAATGACGTATATAAGGAATTTTTCTGACATTGCTGTGAGAGATGGGAAAAGGTGATTACAAAAAATTGTAATATGCCCTATATCATGCATTGTTATGATGCAGTGTTTTGGGTCTAATTCTTGCTAGTGGACAATGATGAACTCCTCATAGAGAAGATTTCTCCATATATCCTGGAAATCGGCTGTAGTTTTTCCAAAACTGGGGTTCTCAGCTGTGTTGTGGCAGATGCTTCAGACCACTCCTGAAATTCCCAGATTGGGCCTGCAGTGCAGCTTTCTGTGTCTTCTGTTTGAATGCATTGTTTTACTGAGACTCCAGAGGAGCACAGTGCTTATGTGATGTCACATCAGACAATCTTAAACACAAAACCAGGTAATAAACCTGGAGAGTAATGAACTTTTGGAAATAAACTGGAAAAGAATTTGCTTGGCCCTCAAAAAGGGGATGAAATCAGAACTCTAGGGGGTGCTTAACAACTTAGTTCATCTTTTGCATCTCTGATATTTTGGTTGGCTTTGGCAGCTGGCAGCCTAATCTCACCCAGTGCCTTAGGCATTTGCATAACTTGTGCTTTGAGTGGGTCTTTCCTCCTGCTCTCTGGGCGTCTTTCTGTGACTATTGTTCTGAAAGCTTCATTGCTTGGCACTTTTGTTCTAGTTTGAATAGTTACAGAAGTTTTGATTTGGAGTGATGGTAAGAAAGCACAGAAATGTGAAACTTATTTTTAAAAATACGCAGGCAATTCTGACCATTGCTGTAGCAGTATCAATGTAGCTACCTGTAGATATTGCAGTGAAAGCAGGTTTTACGAAGGAGAATATGGAGTGGTAGCACATGGATGTCAAGTACAATTAAAATATCTTGATTGCTGGAGCAATCTCATGCAAGCCAGTTTGCTCCCTTCCAGGTGGTACTGTATAGTGATGACTGTGTGAATCAGACATTGGAAAATGGCCTTTTCTTGTGTGGTGGGTTTTTAGTGCAGGTGGATAGGGGAAAATGGTGCTTAAACAGGGCCAAGTCTCTCTACATGGATTCCAATGAAATAGAAGTTGTGACTGGTTTGTAACTGATTCATACCTCTAAGTTGCTTAAAACTATCCAAAGACACCACGTGTCTTGATGTTGCTCCCTGTTTGGATCCTTACAACAAAAACATGATGAACTAAAGCGATTTAACACATGAAAGCTTGTTTTGGATTTCTCCCTCAAACTATAGCTGCTGTTGGGGCCCTCTGCCATGAATGGTGTTAATTGTCAGAATGGCTTATTTCTCTTGTCCGTAAACATTGTGGGAAGGTCTAATTCCTTCCTATGGGATACATGGACTGGAGTTTACATGATTTCTGGTTTTCCTGGTGGTTATTCTTTCACCCAAAGCAGCAGATGGATAACACAGAATTCAGAATTCAATATTTTTATATTTAATGTATTATATTCAATATGAAAATATTCAGAATTACTTTTGTTCTGAATAAAAAGTAAGGGGATTTGACGCTGTTTCATTTTTCCTTGTCCCCCTTTACTGGGGTTTGTTGAGAGGTCAGCTATATGGTTTAGTTACAGTGATTTATATTGCAATTAATGTGTTTCTTTGCTAAATGATTATGTGGCATTATAAAATTACTGTTCACAGCACCACAGTGATGTGTGTTCTGACTTTTTTCTTAAGCCTTGCCTTAATGAAAGGCACGGTGAAAGCAAGAACAGGAAAGATTTAGAACATGGTATTTGAAGGTTGAGGTTAAACCACTATTAAGCTCTTATTTTTGAAGAGGCAAAGTTAAGAGGAGGTTCTAAAGAGCATGTTGCACAACCAGCTGTGTGTAGTTAACCCTGGCTGCCTCCAACCATAAGGAGTTTTCTAAAGCATATAGCAGAGTGCCTTTTGACTGACTTTCCTTATACAGCTATTTGATTAGTATTTATTAACATTTTTCCCTCATTTGTTTCTTCCTCCTCAGTTCTGAGGATGTCTTAAATTGCAGTGTTTGTAAAAATCTGAGAGCTCCCAAGAGCATTAGTGGAAGGCGCTCCAAAGACATCTAGATAAACAAAAAAATTAAATTGTATCTCAGTAAATCCCTAACAACAGACTGATTGGCATGCTGCTTGCAAACACATACTAAAGTTTCTTGAGTTACAGTTACATCTTCCTTTCTGCCTCAGAAATTGTAGCATTGGTAATACCACTACAAGGGCCAGATCCTGAAAGTTTCCTCAGTGTCTGGTGCCATACTGAGTGTGAGCATCTGGGCCTTGTCAGCAGGCATTTCACAGACCATACAAGAGCTTCCTTCTGGAGCAAAAGAAAAATTCTAACCACTGAGGCTCTCTTGATGTTTTTCTGTCTCAAAGTTTTTTTTTTTGTCAACTTCTCCTTTATTCAGCCACTGAGCAACTTTGATATCCAGTTTCTGAATGCAGTTGGAGACCTGTTGGACCTTATTCCTGCATTATTTGATTATTCTGCACGAGGTCGCCAATGCATTGTGGATTCAGGAGGCCATGGGAAATACCAGTGGGACATGGGACACTGCTCTGCACTTATCAAGGTGAGCACCAGAACTCAATCTCCAGTGACTGTGTTGATTTGCAGTGTCTGGAGTCTGCATTTCTGGAGTCTTCCCTGTTCGTGTTGCGTGTGCATAAAGAGACTTCTGTCAGTGATCAAGATGCATATATGCCGTTGTCATTTGTGCCTCTATAGAATTTTGAGTCCAGTTTTTCTCACTTGTGTTCAAGGGGAGGGAAAAGACCAAGCCAAACCAAAACCACAGAGATGGATGTTGAAAAGCTGCTAGAACTTCTAGGGAATGAGAACTACCAGGGAGAGGAGATTGGATGAGAATAACTAATTCACCTAGAGAAGTGAAGTCTGAAAAGGGGTGTTGTGAGTGACTACAAATACATTGGGCAAATAGGCAGGGAAAAAAGGAAAAGGATTATTTAAACTAAAGGGCAGTGCTAACATAAAAGCAAATGGATGCAAGTGGCTGGTGTTTTCTGTTAATAGTGATACCTTTGAATGGCTTTCCAGTAGGAGTGATGACAGAAAAAAAAAGCCCACAGTTTTAAGATAAGTGACTGATGGATCATGTTGGCAATTACATTTTTCAGTTAAAATTATTAAGGAGATTGTATCAGCATCCAGAGACTTAATGTATTGCAGAGCAACAATATTTACCTTAAACTGAGAAACATTAACTGAAGCATTTGCCTACAGTAAGAGGTTTCTGAGCTAACAACAAATCATAGAACCAGGGAAATATTTTGAAGAGATGTACCATCAATATATATATATTTACCTTTTCAAATTAAATTTACAATCATAGAACCAGGGAAATATTTTGAAGAGATGTACCATCAATATATATATTTACCTTTTCAAATTAAATTTACTTGCATTCGCTTCTGTGCTTCACTTCAGAATGAACCAGAGGAATTCTCACAGAAACAACATGTTTAAAATTGATGTTGGATAGTTTAAAAAGATCTGATATGAATGTATGAATAGAAATATTCCAAATGAAACTGGGGGAAAACCTACACCATGTGATGCATGTATCCCAAATAACCCCACGATGTTTATTTTGAAAACAACACATGGGCAAGAATTGTTTCTAGAAGTTTCAGAAATTCATTTAGTACACAGCTAAAAGCACAAGAATCTGCTCTTTCTTCAATAATGCAATTAATCAAACTACGTAAAACAAGGAGTTCTCCCAGTTTCTATCAAGTAGGAAACATGCAGAATATAATGGGGTTTGAAATTATTAATCTTTCTGCTTCTGTCTTCCAGGTTCTACCTGGATATGAGAATATATATTTTGCCCATTCCAGCTGGTTTACTTATGCAGCCACACTGAGAATATATAAGCATTGGAACTTCAATATACTTGATCCATACACCAGCACTGGCCGTGTCTCATTCAGTAGTTACCCAGGTAAAATCAAGAAAACCAAAACTATGTAGATATTCAATTTGGCATGGACCACCTTACTATCTTGTAGCTCTTCTGGCTGTGAAAAGGATGGTAACTCAACAAGCACTGGCTTCAATCTACCTTAGAACTTTTAGCCACCAAGAGGACAAAATGCCAGCTTGAAATTTCTGTCTTGAACACGATATTGTTGTCATTGTCTTTTGTTTTTGATTAATCACCTTCACTGCTCTGAATAGTACTGGTTAAATATTTTACCTCTGGCACGAGCATGCTGCTTTGAATTCTGCTTCTGTAGTCTGCACTCATCTCAAGTGCTGAACTCCTTACCATGCCTGTAGCATTCACATGTTTGGTAACAACAATTTTGAGCGCTTCTGTTTACTGCTGTGATGTGACTGGTGCTGTAATGGGGTTATTACTGAGTGTCAAATGCTTGCTGTTTGAAAGTGTATCAGCTTCTTTGATCTTGGGTTCAGGAGCCTTCAGTTGTTTTGTTGGGTTTTTTTTGGTTTTTTTTCTTTCCTCCCACATCTTCCTTTTCCAGCTTCTCTATGAGCTGTTGCAGAGGAAAGTATGTTTTAATGCTTATTTGGTGTGTTAGTAATATAGCCAGCCAAAATATTTAGAAAAATATTCTTTTGGGAATATTAGGCCAAATGTTAGAAATTGCCAGCAAGTAATGTTTGAGTAGCAAAATATGTGCTCTTGGTACAGAATAGCACCAAGAAATGGGAACGTGAAAAACCAAAGCAAATCTGTAACTCCTTCTTAGAGCTGACATTGCATAAGTTTTTAGAGGTGAAATTTCAAGTTCAAAAATACCTAAGCAGTCAAAAATCTTCATAAAACATTTTAAATGAAGTAAGTACCATAGGAGACTATCTTCTTCTCATGAAATTTTGTTGGTTGATGATTTCAAAATGTGCTTTGTTGAGTTATGGTGTCTTGCCATAAGGCCTTACCGGTAAGGGCAAGGGTTCTTCATGGCATGAGACTGTGACTGGGAGAATGTTTTAAAAAGCAGTTGCATTCATTTCACATTGAAAACAAGCCTTTTTCTGTGGGGGTCTGACCCTCCTCAGGAATGCAGCATTTTCTGACAACTGAGATTTTTAATTTGAGGAAGGGTGTAGAGATAGTCTGAATGTCTCTTGAGTATACAGCCTTTCAAAAGCTTGGGTTATCTGTGATTGCCTTGGAGGAATTTCACTTGCTTGTTGCAAGGAATTTTGCCAAGCCTGTATAATTTGGTCCAAAGCAAAGGTTTCTGAGCTCTGTTCATCAAGTGAATGTTCATGAGGTTGTTCTGGCTCATATCTCTCAGCTGAAATAGTGATGATAGCACTACCCTTGACAAGAATGTGGCTTTGTTTAGCAACTGTTGTGTGCTGCATTGTGCTGCAGATTCAAAATCGGGGATCATGATCAGCCACACAGAGCATTTATTATTTTATTTTTAGTAGATGTCTGTGGTGATGTCTTTCAGTTGTCCCCTTTTGTGGATTCTTTGTATAAAGAAATAAAAATATTATGGTTTTATGAGACTAGTAAAGCATAGTGTGTGCAGGATACCTGAAAATCAGCTACTGCTTTGCTGAAATGGTTGGGGTCTGTTCATTGGTATACAAAATCCCAGTGTGTTTCCCTGAGAATGCTGAGATCTGCAGAGGCAGCCTATTTTAAAGCCTCCTATTGCCATGTGGTCTCTGGCATAGTGACGTGGGAAGGTGTACTTCTACCAACAAAAAGAGTGAGAACTGTTGCAAAGCATGGTTCCCATGGCTACAGTGAGGTTTGAGAGGTCTGTGGTATGCACAGGGTGCTCACTGATTACAGGGTGCTATCACAAGCACTGGACAAGCATGGTCCATTGACTGCAGCAAATTGCATTAGCTGTGGGTGTAGTTCACAGACTTGCAGTTTTCCATGGCATGAGTAAGCACTGGCCTAGTAATGCTCCAGGGACATCACGTAGGAAGGAGGCAACTGCCAAATTCCTCTGCTCCATGTTATGATGGTAGATATTTTCAGAGCATATGACTCTGGAATCTGCAGCTCCTGGCCATGGTTCAATCTGACAATTGTAATGTCTCCTTGCATAAATGTTCCTGCATTTAGTCTCTGTCCTGATAGACATAAGAGCCAGTAAGGCCAACCTAGTAATCTCTCCTGAATGGTAACATGATCCTATGGACATAGAACTATTAACTTCTGGAGGAAACAGAGAGCACTAAAAGGCAGGTGCCCTTCTAGGCCTTCAGTGACACTTAACTGAGTTATTCAAAGAGTGTTGTCATCCAGTAAGATAGGACATAAAGTAAAACTATGCTGCTGTCCAAAAGTTGTGTCAGAATGTTAAGGGGTCATTTGTCTTCTGAGAAGGGATATGCCATGATTTCTCTCGGGGTCACAGAGTAAAATTATCCATATTATTTATTTATTTACTGAATTTCAAAAGGCAGGCTACTAGATTGCAAAAACTAGTATTTGCTGTGACTCAGTTTAGAAGTTCTGGGGCTATTGACTAACTGTGATTTGTGTTAGGGTGTGCATTGTGGTACAGCTGGAGGGCCTTGCACTTCTTTGCTTGTGTTGTGAGTGAGCAGGTAGGAGGACAGGCAGGAGTTAGAGTCCATCCCAGCTTCCCCAGCAGTTATCAGTGTTCTGCCACCAAGTTCAAATGTCCACTCTTAACAGCATATCTTCTCTGCTGCTTTCTCCCCTTCAGAGCAGCAGTAGTACTGCAGAGGCACAGTCAAGTGGGAATTAATGGGAGTTGTAATCTCTGTTTTTGCAGAGATTAAATGATTTCTTTACTTGCTGCTCATTTCCACACTAACTCACCTTAATTCTCACTGGAATTGTGCTCATAGTCTTTGTCTGCAGAGCTGCATGTAGGACAGTATGTCTCTGTACAGAAAGCTTGAGCTTCATTGCCTTCTTCAAGCTCTGCACATGAGTACTTCCTGTGGCTTGTGAATCAATGCATAGCAGAGAGAACTGAAATTGTACAGAGACTGTTGCTGTTCCTCACAAATGTTGAATGAAGCTGTGGTCATTTGAGGGAGTAAGGAAGTGATGATAGAGACAAGGTAGGTTCTATGTTTTGTGCCACCTATCTAGTGGTGGATCAGACAGGAACCTGCAGCTCTCCTTCCTCTGTGCCCCTTTCTCTCCCCACCTCCAGTCAATTTTTTACACTGCCCATTGAGTCATTCAAAGAAATGAGCCAAACTAACTGATAAAATTTAGGATTTTCTTTGAATAGCAGGGGGGTTGCAGCTTCTAGGATTTTCATCCATTTGGATGGAGCTCTTTTGAACTCCATTTAAGAACAGGAATGTGCCATTTTGACTAAGCACTCTGGTTTGGATAGCACCTTCTGTGTGCTGAGCCACAGTCTTTTCAAGTATGTTAATTTGATTTTAGCAGCTTAAACAAAACATCTGAAGAAGAACAGTTGAAGACTTTTACTTTTCTCCTCCAGTCTGTTAATGGGATTTTTCTGGGTTGAGCTAGGTGGTGATATGGGATTAAGATGGCAGAAGTTGTATTGATGGGTGACTATACATGTGATATACATATCCATCCATCCATCCATGCTAAGGCAGGAGAGAGATAGTTTGTGTCCCTTGCTTTGAAGTAATCTGGTGTTAATGCAGCATAACCCTTCCCCACAGCTTGAGGAAGAGCTGGGAGGAGCAAACCATGGAAAAGGTGGTAGCTGTTGTTCTCAGGAATACCTTGCTCATGAGGTATTGCCAGACCATTTCCTGCTGCCCTGCTTCCTCCAGTATCTCTTTAAAACTTAGAGGGAAGCAAAGGATAGTGTGTGGTGAACTTTGGAGATTAGACCAGAGTGTGGTATGTGCTGTTTCTTAGTGCCTAGGAGAGATGTGCAAGTGGAAGGGAGGCAGCTGATGGGTTCAGTCTTGACATGAGAAGCAGCTGCTGATTCTCTGCTAATCCTTAGAACACCTTTATTTTCCCATATTCAAATGGGTTTAAACACATTGGGCATCTCAGCCAGGAGCTACTCCCATCCCTGAGAGGTGGGCTAGACCTGATAGCTTTGACTTTCAGCCTGTAAAGCTGACCCTTCCTGCACTTGAAAGAGCACAGTGACCTTTTAAAACACCAAAAAAGCTGATGCTGTCTGGTTCAGAAAGCAGCAGTCTACCTCTTTCAGAACAATAGTACCCCAGAACGTGCTGCCACCCACATGCTCTTTGATGTGATGACTTTCTGGAGAGCACTGTGGCTCAGATTGCAAAAAATGCTTTGCTTGGCTGATTAATGTCATGGTGAGTGAAACTCCATGTTCTGGAAACTTCCGTTTTCCCGTGGCATTTGGAAATGGAATATAAATGGATCAGATCCAGAAATACATTCAGAAGTACTTTTGCATGTTTCTCTGTAGAGTTGTCAGGTTCATTGTAGGGAGGGATTAAAAAAAAACCAAGAAACAATAAAACAAACCAAATTTGACTGAGTGTTCCTAACAAAAATGGGAGGTGGGCTTGCAGAGATGGTTATACAGGAAAAACATAGAAGTGTACGGTGAGATAACACCTTCTATTACAACAGATTCTCATACACACTTAGAAGAATGGCTCAAGAGGACATCAAACATCTGCTGATATCTCTAGACTTATCTACCCAGGTTTTATTTTTCTGGACATCTTTACCATGGATAACTTGTTGCTTGTGTTTTAGCTTCCCTTTGTTTCAGAGTTGCCTCTGCCTTAAATCAGAATGCCATCTTGGAATTATTAAATTAGTAATGGTGTAACATGGAGGGCATGTTGTGTTATAAAACATTGCAGGATAAAACTTGGTAAATACTAAGGCCAGAAGGAAATCCCCTTTTTTCAGCTTAGCTGAGCTTTGCAGTTTATTTGAATTACAGGGTTCAATTCAGTTAATTCAGCATCATTCCTTGTGTTAGCACTTGTTTTGAGTCAAGTTTTTCTGTTCTATCTCAGCTGTTGATTGAAGTTGAAGAGAGAAATTACTTGGTTTGTTTTGAAGTAGGACACTTGGCATTGTCACCCACAGGAATTGATGCTCAATTCACATCACAGTTGTTTCAACAATTTCAATTATTGCCTGTGTTTGGGCAAGCACCACTTGACTTGTTATGCAGCAGATTATTGCTAGAGTATCCCAAGTCCTTGTATAAAATAGACTGGCAAAGCCAAGTTTAGGATGTTTCTCTTGCCCTTACTTATTTGAGGGAGATCTCTGCTGATAATGTATATAATGTATTGCCTCTCTCTCCATGAGTGATACCAGATGCCAGGGTGCTCAGTCTATTCTATTCTATTTAGAGAACAGATGTCCACACAGTGTATTTTCCACGATCTGTTCTAATTTGAGAACTTGCTTCTTTGAAGAAATTGTGCTGAACTAGAGCCCTTAAACATTACTTTTGCTTAAAGGTGGTCTGCCTTTTGATAAAAGCCCAGGAATAGGAGGCAGAGCTGGGTTGTCTTTCTTGCTGTCATAGGTTGGTGACCTTTGCAGATTGTGTTAATAAAGTTTGTTGTGGAAGATTTAATAGAAGAGCTCAACTATTATGGTGTAACACAGCATTTTAGCATGTATTCTTTGAAGACTGATGCTGTTAAAAACTTCTTAACTAGAGTTTAGGTTCCGTATGACTTCCCCATGACCAGCTCGGTTAACAGCCCTTCTTCCTGAGCCTGGCAGCCACATATCTGCTGAGTAATCTAAAGGCCAAGTTATTTCTGCTGTACAAGTAGTCCCCATATTATCCAAGGCGTATAGCTGACCTTTGCAGCTCTGTATGCCATCTCCTGGCAAAGGGTTTGCAACTGGACCTAGCACTTCTGTTGGCATGTAACCTGGAACGGAATCCTGCCCACAGATCCATCACTGTATTGACTTTGCAGAGCTGGCAGGCATAAAAAACCCCCATGACAGCATGTCAGGAAGAGGAGTAGGTAGAACTTCTCATATACAGGATGTGGTTTATGATTTAAGAGATGCTTGTGTCTTGGAGATGCTTTCAAGATACCTTAGACAGGAAAAGATTAAACTAGAAGGAAGATTCTTCTGCTTGATTTAATACAGAAGGAGTTAATTAAGGGGATTAATTCAAATTAATTAAATTAATTTATGCTGTCTTCACAGAATAAAAATCTAAAAGTGATACTGGTTGATGAAAGTGTTTTTGTGGAGTTTGTACTTTGCTTTGGTTTTCATTGTTGAAGTTTTATATTTTTTAGTTCACTCCTTTGTTAGAAACAAACACTTGACAGGCATTTGGGGTATGTAATCCTTAGCATAAGACATAGGTTGACTTACGGAGAAGCTTCCAAGCTTGCCATACAAACACAAAGCAAATGCTTTAGGCAAAGAATTAGGTGTCTTGAAAGCGTGACAGTTTCTCATTTCAAACTGTGTTGACAGGTGGGCCCAAAGCCCTTGCAGAAGTTCCTGCCTCATCTTTAATCTTTGTACAGTTTGAGTTCACACACAGACTCATCCATATCCTCATGACTTATCTCTGTTTTGTTTTATGAGTATATCAAAGGTTCACAAAGATAACAAGTTTTGTGTTATTGCTTTTTAAGGCTTTTTGGTGTCCCTGGATGACTTTTACATACTGGGCAGTGGCTTGGTAATGTTGCAGACTACCAACAGTGTTTTCAATGAAACTCTCATTAAGCAAGTGGTGCCTGAATCCTTGCTAGCTTGGCAAAGGGTCCGCATTGCCAACATGATGGCAAAAGATGGCAAAGCTTGGGCAGAGACCTTCTCAAAGTGCAACTCTGGTAAGTGCACCTTCATATGCATCTTAGGAAAAAAGATGTGTTCCTTCTACCTCTTGTGCTTGTTTCCTTCCCTTGGCAGGACATGTAACACTCTCTGTTCTCATACCCAGGAACCTACAACAATCAGTACATGGTTCTAGACCTGAAGAAGGTCAAGCTGCAGAGGAGCCTTGATGATGGTGCATTGTACATTGTTGAGCAGATCCCAACCCTTGTGGAGTATTCTGATCAAACAAATGTTCTCCGGAAAGGTAATAGCTCCTATAGTAGTTATTGGCTTAGGAAAACCATCTCTTTATGTCAACTGAGAATTGTGTTTTGTACAGGGGAGGGTTTGTTGAACACTAGTCCTGAGTTCTAAGTAAGGAAGCCTTGTGTGAGCAACCCTTAGCTTTATGTGAGCATCCCTCTGTATCTGGGTCGATTGCAATCTATTCATTTATCTGGTATGCTGTGGTAGCAATGCAGTGAGCATCTGTGTCTCCTGGAAGCAGAGGAGGGAAAAATAGACTTTGTCTCTTCGCTTATCTGCATCCTTGCCTTTTTACTGGTATTATTTTGCCCTGTTGTAGAGACCAATAAGGGAAAGTGTGAGATCTGTTTGGGGCAGTACTAAGTAACTGTGATGCTGTGGGCCACTCAAAATGATTATTGAGTGGGTCACCCTGCAAGAAGATGAAATTTTGAATACCAAAGAAGTTCTATGTTAAATTCATCTCCTGAACTTTTCTGGATCTCTACTTTCTGATCAATATTTGCTTTTAAAAAGGTTCTTTAATTCCTTAGCAAGACTAGCAAGAACTTGATGGAAAACAAACAAAAATCTTGGTCAAGCAGAACACTCACTGTCAGGTTTAATTCGCAGGTGTTTACTAGACACTTAGATCATCAACAAAAAATCCTGAGCCTTAAGTGTGTCTGGTGCTTTGTGCTCCTTCCCCTAATCACATGCTGAGGGGATAAAATGATGAATTGCTCATCATCAAAATGATGGGAAATTTGTTTATGTTAGCAGGTGGCGTTGGTTCTCTCTGAAATCTTTCTTTGTGTCTAGCTTCTTGGAAAGTTCTGGCTTATTCCAGGCACCGCCACATTGTCAGTCTCTTTTGGCTTCCTTTGCCTTGGGCTTCTCAATGCTGTGTTGTGCGTGGGATGCAGACAAAGAAGGTGATAGAGACCCTCTAGGTCTGGGACTGGAAACATTGCAGCCCCAGCATGGCAGTGCTATACCTGTGCAGAGAGGCAGGCTTGGAAGGTACCTTGAGTTCCTTTTCAGCAATGATTTTGGAGCAGCTGTGTGGCATTCTCTGTAGGACTGAGCCAAACTCCTGGGCTTGGGCACACAGTGACCACTTCTTCCTTCTTAGATGTAGCTGCTCTATTCTCAAAGGTGGCAGCATATATTAGAGGTTACACGTTGCTTCATACCTACAGTATGTCTTTTCCCAGATATCTAAATGTACCTTGTGCATACTGGATAACAGAGCAGTCAGTTTCTGGGAATTTAAACATTAGGAGGACAGCCTTCAACACACAGGGTGAGCTAAGCCCTGCCAAAGTACAGTTTTTGAGACCTCATCTGCTGTAAGCAGCAGATCTGAACTCCTCCATGCCATGCAGGACACCAGACAAGTCCCATCAAGGCTCCTGCCCTGTTCCCAGGTGCTTGGAGCAGCTCAGGTGAAGGAGGTTTATCTTTCTCAAGAGCAATGCTGGCTTAAAATCTTTGTAGAATAGCTCACCCTGGCAAGCTCCATCATTGCCATGTAGTAGGTGTCCCAAGATAATGCACTTTGGCCATGCTAGTTTGGTGAGAGTGAGTTTGCTACCAGCATCTGCTTTTCAAGTCTCTTTGAAGCATAAACCTAGAAACAACAGAGAATGAGAATTGAAATCTCAGGTGAACAAAAGCGGGTATTGCTGTAGTAAACTTTGTACTGAGGAAAAATGAAGCATTTCCTTATGCAGGTTTGAAAGTGGAAGGATTTTTTTTCTTTATGGCTCCTGTAGTTTTTGTAGGGCAGTGCAGATGAGTTCTCAATACCAGGAATCTCTTACACTGCCCTTTCCAGGCAAAGATGTCTGGGTGCTTTCTGTATATTGACTAAGAAAGTTCAGAAATCCTTTAGAGGAGGTGAGGGAGGGCAACGCTGTCTCAAGTGAAGGAATAGGTCACAGGAATAGGCTGCAGTTCATGTTTCTTGGCAACAAATGAGTAATATATCAAAAACACCACATCAAAGCAAAGCCTGGGATCTGAGTGTTTTCCACCATATGTGCAATATTCTTGTTGCTCTGTCTCTCCATTTTGCTCTCTAAGTGCAGAGGAGGAAAGTATTTTGATTCAGGGATTTTTTTTCTGCGTTCATTTCATCCCTTCCTTTCAACTTCACGGTCTCTCTTGACTTGTTTTTTGTCACTGTGCACCCTGCCAGGTTTCACTGGCTTATAGCAGCCCTTGGGTAAAGCCTGGCTTAGGTTGACTGCTGCACTCTTTGCATGGGATTTGCAGTCTTGCAGAACCTGAGACACAGAAGAGTTCTTGCTGGAGGAGAACTTTATTAGCTTTTTCTGTTTTAGCAATTTTAACACGTTTTTCCAGGTGGGAGAAAGGGGTCATCTGTACGCACTATGTTCATGTGAGACATTAGCACCTTTTTGAATCATAGCTAAACCTTACTGGTTTGGGAGCTGATGTATCCGTGTCCTCCGGCCTGCGTTGTCACAGGCTGGCAAGTTGCTCATTTCTGGAGGACGCCTGTATTACAACACAGCCTGTACACAGCCTGTTTCCTTCAGGTAGGCTCTAGGTCACGTAAGCAAATGCCAGCAGACAGGAATACCCTGTCTTCCCTATTCCATGCAGGACCCAAGCTGGTGAGGCCTCCACTCAGACAGTGCTCCACTGCTTATGCTGTCTGCATATCCTTCAGGAAGTTTGGTTTGGATTCGTGTGTATTGCTCCCAGTGAATTCCAGTTGATTTTCTTGAGCATCTTACACCAGACTCCTCACACTGTGCTGGGCTGGTCTTAATATGTGGAGGCCTGCATTTACCAGTGCCTAGATAGTAAATCTTTAAGCCAAATCCTGATGTATGTGATTTGAGAATGAACAGGGAATGTTAGCGCTTTGGGGACAACTTGAAAGTGTGCTACTCTTGGGCCTAGCTCATGTTATATACTTGCTGCTTAAAAATAGAAAAAATTGAATGTTAAGGTATAGTTATATATTCTCATACATTCTAGGACTTCCTGTACCCAGGTTCTGTCCTGGAAGGTCTCCTGGCTCTTTACAAGAGCTTTCCACAGTGGTCTTCTTTCGGGCAGTTTTGTGCAGGATTGCTTTTGGAAAAGTTAGATCAAGGCTCTGCTCTGCTGATCACTTCTTAACCTTCAAAGGCAGCTACTGGCAAAATGTGCAGTAATCCCCCATCTTTCTTTATGGCAACCCCCACTGCACAAAGTGTGTGTGTGCTGGCCTGCCTCCTGTTTGCTCCAAGTAGCCCTGTGGTCTCTGTGTGTTTGTGTGTGTCAGTCCCTCCCTGACATCTCAGCATGGTGTGTTGTTCTGCTTTGGTGAGATGGGAAGGGGGCAAAACCAGAATTACTTCAGGGCTCTCACTGTGAAGTTTGGTGGAGGTAAATGATTTTGCAGTCCTTTAAGGTTCAGCAGGGAAACCTCTGCCAGAGGGCTGTGGCCATGCTGCATGTTCAGGCTCCTGCAAGTCTGATCTCAGCTGTTTTGCAGGATGAGTCCTGAGGCTGGAAGTCTGGGGGCGGGTTGCCTGGGTACGCGGTCTCCAGTGGTGTTTGCTGGGAGTCAACCCTGGTCCTGCCAGTGACTGTTGCCTTATTGTGTTCAAACCAGTTTTCTGTGTTGTTCCTCGACATGCTGCTGAGGCAATGCAACATGGAAAATGATTTCTTTTCTGAGACAAGCAAGAGCATCCAGCTTTACCAAATGATTAACAGATTTGGGTTTGTCTCTGGCAGGTTACTGGCCTTCATACAATATCCCTTTCCATGAAAAGATTTACAATCTCAGTGGGTATGCGTCATACGTTGTCAAGTACGGCATGGATTTCTCCTATGAGCTTGCTCCAAGAGCCAAAATCTTCCGTCGAGACCAGGGCAAGGTGACCAACTTGGAAAGCATGAAGTACATCATGAGATACAACAGTAAGACATGTTTGAATGCTGTGGAGCTGATCTTAATAAGCAGAGTTACTTTTATTTCCTTATAGTGGGAAGCTGCAGCCTCACATACGGATAAGTTTTATTGTCCTAAATGTAAAGTACACACAAAGCAAAAAGGTAACACAAGCTTGCTTTGGAGGTAGGAAACTGGTATAAAGTTGCTCTAACAAGAGCAAGGCCCTTTGGGCTTGTTATTTGACTTTTCCAGAAAGCTTCTGACTCCAAGAGAGAGTACTCCAAGAGACCTCATGGACTGCTATCACCTAATACATCTACAGCCTGTCAGTCTTGAAAGCCTTAAATCCTAAGCAACAGTTTGATGCGATCAGACCAGAGAATTTAGTGTAAAACTTAGTCTTTTTCCATGTTCAGGCAAATGGTCTTTTGCAGGTGGGATAGAGTTAATTTTCTTCGTGGTTAATACAGTACTGTGTTTTGGATTTAGTATGAGAATAATGTTGATTGTTTAGTATTACTTAAACTCAGGTGTTTTAGTTTTGATAAGTCAAAGACTTTTCAGTTTCCCATGCTCTGCCAGCGAGCAGGTGCACAAGACGCTGGCAGAGCAAGGCCAGGACACCTCACCTGAAGTGGCCAAAGGGATATTCCATATCCTTGAACCTCATGCTTATTGTGTAAACTGTGGGAATTGGCTGGAAGGGGCTGATCCCTGCTCAGGGGATGGGCATTGCATTGGTCAGCAGGTGGTGAGCAATTGTATTGTGAATCACTTGTTTCTCTAAGGGTTTTTTCCTCTTGCCCTCCCTCTCCTTTTTATTTTTTATTATTAACAATTCAGTTATTGAAATTGTTATCTCAACCCGTGGTTTTTACCTTTTTCCAATTCTTCTCACCATCCCATGAGGGGTGGGCCTTGGAGGCATGTGGATGAGCGGTTGTGTGGTACTTAGTTCCCAGCAGGGGTTGAACCAGGACAGTAGGTAATGCTCTGTTTTTTCCTGACAGGGCTCTCCTTAACTGGATTAAACCCAGCTTAATTAGCTCCTGGCTAAGCCCATCTCAAAGTACTGATAGCTTTAGATGCTTTATTTTTATTCCCAATTATAGGGAGCTTGCTGATTACTGGACTTGAGGTTTGGGAGGCCTCTCCCAGGGTGGGGTGTCATTCCCGTCTGGGCTGTGAGTAGCAGCATGCTTGTAGACGCTGAGCTCACCACCTTCTCCTCCTGGCTTGCAGTTACTGAAGTGGGTGTTCAAAGGTTTTGCTTCTTTACACTTATTTTAATCCAGAAAAGGAAAACAATGGCTCTCATTGCTGCATTTCCCCCTCTCCCCCACCCAAACCTGCCACTTCCCTTTCTCTTCTGCTTTTCTCTCCTGACAAAGTTTCTACAAGATTTTGTCATGTGGAATTTCATCAGGGGGAATTGCAGATATTTGTGGTTAGAGGTTGGCAGTGGTGCCCCTGGGATGCAGAAGCAGCTGTGTGGTCTTGAATTAGGAGCTTGTCTACTTAATGTCCTGTCTTGAGTGCTGACCTGTAGCTGGTACCTAGGGAGAAGCAGAAAAGCAATGTGACAGAGTGCAGTTACCCAGTTTTTAGTGGCTTCAGTACTTGGCATCAGCTTTTTGTGAGGGGGCTAACTTTTTTTCTTTTCTTGTGCTCTTCCCACCACATTTCAACCCAGACTATCAGCATGATCCTTATGCTGAACACAATCCTTGCAACACCATTTGCTGCCGGGAAGACCTGAATCCTTCTTTACCAGTGCCTGCAGGCTGCTATGACTCCAAGGTAAATTACTTCAATTTCAGTATCTGCTGAATGTTGGCTGCAGCCTGTTTGTGCTCCTGTCAGACCTGTAGCATGCTTCCCTGCACCAGGCTAAGCATGGCCAGACATGTCTATTCCCTCTTTTCATGCTGTCCCAGTGCTTGGGCACCTCCTCAGATGGGAATTCTCTGCAGAGCCTCATTTCCTGTCCCTGACAACACTCCTGGCACAGTGTTACAGGATACAGGGGGAGGTGTATGAAACAACTACATCCATGGGAGCTTGTGGTGTTCAGGGGTTAAACCCCAAAGCCTTACAACAGGAAATGAGTCTTCAGCTCACTCAGGGAAGGAGACTGTGTTACAGCCTCAGCCTCCTGTTCATTAGGTGCCTCCCAGAGCCCACAGGAAAGGCGTTGCAGTCTCACTTTAGGTTTACATTTACAAAAACCTGGCTCACTAGTAAGCCACCCCACTCTGGGGCTCCATCTCTCTGCAAAACTGCTTTCTGAAAAGTTTGGTGAAAATCACTTTGCATTTTAGAGGTATGTGGGAAAATCCTTAGACCCACTGTCCTGGAGAAAACAGCATTTATTTTAGGCAGGTTATATGATATTTTCACCCTGAAGAGCAATGCCCAAGTAAGCAGCTGTGCTGAAAAGTTGTACAGTGTTATATCCTGTAGGGTCCAGCCTCCTGCATTTCTGGATTACAAGTTTGGTTGCTAGGATGGAACTGGGGAGGCTATTTTGGTACCTCCAGTGCTGTGTCCAGCCAGCTGTGTGTTGCAGTGGACAGCAGTGGGAGACTCACAGAGCTGGGTAATACAAGAGGAATGCAGTAAATGGCTTTGTAGAGGGGTCTGGTAAGGGAGTGTTCAATGCACGCTGCAGTGCCTTAGACAGCACAGGCAAGGGGAATGAGCTGGGCTGGAGGTGGAAAGGGGGGCCTAAGAGGGGCATTGCAAGAAATAACCAGGAGCGCAGGCCAAACCTGTTCTAGTTATAAACCCAACTTGGCACATTTAGTGTCCGAGTTTGGGAAGATGGAGCAGGCTTGGGACCTCTTTGGAGACAATGAAGGAGCAGTGCAGAGCCTGGGTGGCAATATTAATTCTGCTGCCTTTTTCCATTCCCAAGTTACGCTGACATGCCCCAGGGGATGGCCCAAGTGCTCAACATGCCGCAGAGCTTAGGGCAGACCCCCTCATCTGCCTGCTGCAGCCCCATAAAATCAGGGAGGGTTGTCCTGAGGGCAGATGCTCTGGCTCTTTCAGCCTGGCAAGGGCAAGTGTGGGCTTGTGGTTTGCTGGTGCCCTTCAGCACTGGCTGCTGCGTGACTGGAGATGCCTCTGCGCAGGGGAGGAATTGCTGCCTCTGCGTGTTTCGCTCTGCTCTCTTCCCTCACCTTATAATCAAATCTCCCGGAGCTGTTCCTGCTGTCTGGGATGGGGATGTGTCAAGCCTCACGCTGCCCTTTTGCCCCGGGTTCCTGTCCTTTGTTCCAGGTGTCAGATTTCCGCCTGGCTGCAGCGTTCACAGCCTCTGCCATCAATGGCCCTCCGGTGCAGGGCGGGCTCCCGGTCTTCAGCTGGAGACGCTTCAACCGCACGCGGCACCAGGGCCTGCCCGAGTCCTACAACTTCGGCTTTGTCACCATGAGGCCCATCCTGTAAAACCAGCGTCAGTATCCACAAGTGGATTTTTTTTTTAATAGAAATTTTATTTCTTGTGTAATAAAATGACCTGGCCATCGACATCCCTGTGCCTTATACCTGCCTTCCCATGTCCTGCCTGCTAAGCACTTTGTACTGGTATTAGCTGCTTCTCTGCAGCACAAAGCATGTTCCTTTCTTCTGAGCTGTTTGGGTGGCCCTTCCTCTGACTAGGATTGATGAGAAGCAGGTGGCAGAGCTTTCTGTCATCACAGCTGTTCCCAGAGCAGGAGTGAGGAGCAATGCCATCAGTGAGAGTGATCTGTTTCTGGGTAGTAGCTGGGCCAAAGCAGGTGGCTGCTTTGGGTCGTGATGGCCTTACCTCAGTGCTGGCTTGATGTCTGCCTTTTGTCTGAGTAGTGTGCTGCAAGTTGCTTCCCATCAAGCAGATCGGTCTGTTCTGTACAGGATGTGACTTTCAGTAGCACTGTCGAGACTTCCTTTGTGTGGCCAGAGCAGCTGGCTATGTCAGGCTACAAGAGAGGGTGAAGGGAAGTGGCCTGATCCTTTGGAAATGCCTCCACCCCAGGCTGCAGGTACAGAAATGTGATCTCTTACAAGGGATCTCTTTCTTGGAATGGATCAGCCCATGCAGTTGCTCAGTGCCTTCTTTGCCTGCTCTTTCAGCTGTGGCAGGGAAACATGACAGTGAGATGGCAGTGAGGGCCGGGGCTATGCACATTACTCTTAGCTACCTGTGTTTACACCAAGGAGTTGAATCACTAGCCTGTTTTGTGCTAGATATTCTGTGTGTAATTAAGTAAAACAAAATAAACAGCTCTTTCCTCCTGTTCTTGATGGTCCAAGCTAAATACTGCGCAGCACTGCCCTGTGTTACGAAGGTGAAGAATGATGTGCAGTGTGAGGTTTTAATGACGCCTCTAGCATTTAGCTTGTGTGATGGGGAAGGGAGCGAGTTACTGGGTGAGGTTCTAGCTAAATATTTGGCTGTCACAGTAAGGGTGATTTTTGCCAAGGGAAGAGGGAGACCAGAAGTTACAGCAAAGCTGTTGTTGACAATGAAAATTTAATGAAGGGACTGAAGTGATTTGTTTGCTGAGGTAGGAGGTAGGTGTGAGATGCTGTGTGCAGAGAACTCCTCCATGTGGTGGCAGAGGAGCCACTGCCACAGATTGGATTGGATTGAATTGACCTGGATTGAACAGGCTGCAGCAGGCATTAAGGAGGACACTTAAGGAATGGATCTGGGTCATGAAGAGCACTGCAAGGATCTGAGCTGCCAGCAAGCAGAGGACCAAGAATCAGCTGCTGGTTTGAAACTGGAAGCACAGAGGGGCTGGAGAACGGCTTGATTTCACTGTAACTCCTAGACAATGCAGCAACACTGCAGCATGAATTTACTGCTTTTTCACACAGTTTTATATAAAAATACAAATGGAGAAGTACTGTTTAAAAGTTGGTCCCCAGGGACCAGGAAATTGCCAATGGATTACTGCAGTGAACAGTGTTCTTGACCCAGGACACAGCTAGATGCTTCCACCTGCAGGGAGTGGCGCTGTGTGGCACCTGTGATGTGCCCATGACATGACAATGTGCCTGGAAATGGCAGCTCTGCCTTTCTCTCACCTTGAGCCTCCTATCCTGAGGTATGACCTGTTTTGTGCTCCAGCCCAGAGTTGTGGGAAATCAGAGCTCTTCTTTTCAGAGTGCCTTTCTGTAAGTAAGTATTTACACCAATGGGACCTTGAGTGCCTTAGGACTCCAATCCGTGTGAGTGTGGCTACTTTTTGCCTTTGGTTGTGCTGCTAAAGGCCACTGCATTCCTCTTGCTGTGCTGTCCTTTGTTGCCAGGCCAGCCAGGGCTGATCTGCCAGTCCTGACCACAGCAGCAGGGTCCAGCTCCTCTTCCCTGCACAGCTGCATCAGTGACCAGAGGAGGCTTTGATAGCATTGCATGGCCCTGTATGCAGGTGCAAAAGAACTGACAGACTACATGAAGTTTCCAAGTCTCTTATTTCCTTCTGCAGATGCCACTTGGAATAAAGAAAAGGAAGGTACGCTCTAAGCAGAGGATTTGTGGCAGAAGTTGCCACCTTTCTCATACCCTGCTTTCAGGTTTTTCCAAGTCCTGTGGTTTCTGACTCTAACTTGTTTTCCAGGTCTGGCTAAGGAGGGTCTTAGTTGGTGGGGAGATGGAAGTGGGAGGTGGTAGTGATAAATCTCTCTTGCCATAATGAAAAAATATTCTTCAGTCAATGCCTAGAGGAAATGACTCCTCTCAGCAGGACTATCAAAATTGTCACATTAAACACAAGCTTTCACACACTTTACCATCCCCCTTTTTCTGAAATTCAGTAGCAGACTTGCCCCTTCTGGTTCTAATGGTCGTACCCTGCACAGCCTCAGCTCTAAGAGGGGCCACAGTCTGTCACAGCATCCTCCCTCTGTTCCAGGAGACACCTGGGCAAGGTCTTACCAGTGCCTGCCCAGGCCAGGCTGCACAGTACTTCAGGCAGAAACCAACAGCACGCCTTTAGCAGTGTCCTGGTGCTGTGCTGCTGGCTCAGATTTGCTTCTCAGCTGACTGCTGGGGTTTTTCAGTTTCCTTAGTAGAAGCATCTGTGGTGTGCAGAAATGGGCTTTGCTCTGGGGCTGTAGCACTTTCCAGACCTACCATGGAGTGTGTGCCAGAGCTACTCTGCAGCAAACAGTGAGTGTTCTGCACGTTCACATTCTCACTTTGCTCTACTTCAGCAGGAACTGCAATTAAAGCAGTGCTTGAGCAGAGTAGTTATGCAGTATTTGATGATAAAACATAGGTTCTGCACTATGTGCAGTACATATACTTGTAGTTTAAATAGGCAGTTTGAGAAACTCAGGACTTTCAAGTGTGATTGTGCTGAGGCATTACTTCACAGGAGTCCATCATCTTCTGGTCAGTGACTTGAAGCAAATTTTAGTAAGTGCATGGAAACTAATTATTAGCATCACAAATTAATTATATGCCCTCGAAGTACAGGCTCAGCACTACAGGGTTGGCATGTCTGTAACTCCATGTTCGAAGTACTTTGAGTTCTCTACAATTTGGCAGCAGAGTTGGGTCCAAGAGGCAGATTTTCCCAAACTGCTTTCTAGTCCAGCTGTTTATTGCTTCCAAATGAGTTGCATGACATCTGTCATGGTGCTGTTCCTGGCTTCTACCCTTGAAGCAGGTGGGTGGGGGGCAGAGCCCTTCATGATGCCTGCACTGAAACATGTTTTTATTTATTAATTATTTATAATTTATTAATCCTGATTTAATTATCCATGAGTGATGCACTTTGTGCTGTGCACAGCAGCTGCTTCCTGGCCAGGTGAGTGGGCCTTCATGCCTGAAGGGTGCTCTGAAAAACTCCGGTACTTTGTCCAATGACCACTGCTCCAGAGGTCAAACCTGGCATCTTGGAGGGCAAGGAAAGTAGCACCAGCAACTGGATTTCCATTCCTGAATTCATCTGGGGCAACTTTGGTGTGCAGCTTACTTTATTCTCTCTGTCCATGCCTTGCAGAAATGCATGTAAGGCATGGACTTTCCAGAAGTTACAGCACTGCTTTGGTTTTTTGCTTCTGTGAGGGCAGCACCATGCAGTTGCCTTCCTGGGAATGACCGAGAGCCAAAGCCTTGCTGCTCAATGTTGGCTGAGCAAGGTAGCAACACCCCTGGAGAGGAGGAGCAGGCTTTGGGCTCTTTTTTGAGAATTGCCTCCTGCGGTGTCAGAAACTAAGCACAGATGACTCAAAATGTTAAAAACCCAGTAGTTTTATTTCAAAGTATAAATTCCAGGCTTGTCAGACAAAACCCCACTAACAGTTAACACAGACACACACTAATCTACAGTACATACAAAAATGGGGAAAGCTGGCAACTGCCCAGTTTAAAGTGGACATTAAATCAGTCCTACATTTTTTCTTTTGTATTTACAAGTCCAACTGCAAAACAAAACAAGAAATCAGATTCAAAATTTTCCAACAAAGGATTTCTGCACATTTGACTTCTTATAACCAATAAATTACTAAAGCTGAACAGGAATTCCTGAACAACTACTACTCAGCTATCTTATTTACAGCTACACCCTATTAGTTTAAGACAGCAGTACAAATATATATGTGTGTGTGTATATATATATGTATGTATATATATATATACACATCTATACATATATATACATAGGCATATGTATATAAAAGAAGAAAAGAGTGCTCAGCCTGCATAATGACAATGAGAAAGAAAGATGCCTTTTTAACTTAAAAGGGATAAAAAGGAAAATTCATTGATTTGTTTTCTCCTAGCTATTCTTAATTTTTTCCTTCTCCTCTCAGAAGGTGTTTGGAAGGGAACAGATTTGAATGGCAGGGCTGGCTTAGTGTCATTTAATCTCTTCTCCCTCCAGTGTTTTCATACAATGCCCACCCCTATCCAAATCAACAAATTAAAAAAATATATATTTAATATATCAAGCTTCTATTTAAAATATCTGCATAGATATTTTTGACAAAAGGAGAATACTCAAAGGGTGTATAAGAAGGCAGAATCACAGCTCGATTTTGTACAGTGTAAGCAATACTCATCCTGGGGAATGGCTGTCTGGGGAGCAGGAACAGACGTGACCCATCCCTTTATATAATATTGGTTTTATTTACTGTACATTTAACAGCATCAAGGAAGAGCTGAAGTGGTTATTTCTGTTACAGTACAAAATGATATTCAGATCCTACTACTGAGCTGAGTCATGGTCCCAGTGAAGCTGAGGGGTTTTGCCTTTGTTTTCAAAGGAAGCAGGGGTAAGACCCCTTAATTTTACAGGGAGAACACCATGAGTATTGCCAGTCTTGTGTTAAAAGCCTTGGGAATGGGTGTCACAGTGCTTGTGCTCAGTGATCTAACATGGCCAAGGGCAGCACAAACAATTCTGAGGAGCAACGTCAGACCAACGCATAGGGAAGCTGCTCAGAGCATGGAAATAATTACAGGCTGAGAGATCTGCATCCTTGTGTTTTCTGAAGCTGTCACTGGAGACAGTACTGATGCCATAGCTGCAGTCTGTCCCCTCCTAGCATTTATGTTTTTGTATCCAATATTTTTTAGCCATACTGCAATAAAACAGGCCAGTGAAGCTGTAACTAGGAGAAATGTGGAATGCCATTTTGCCATCAGCACTCCATGGCAGGGCTCCTCTCCAAGTAGATGAACTAACTCAAATTACTTTCAACCTGGACATTCAGATGCCCTTGTATCACACACACAGAGAAAACAATTCAAACCTAAAGCACACCCGAAAGTAAATGAGGATGGAAAACACAGCTGTAGTCAGTGCTACAGTGTTTGCTAAAACATGGGCAACTCAGTCCAAGGCAGTGCTGCTGAAATGTCACGTGCCCGGAGACAGCAGCAAAACACAGACTCGCAGAATTCAGACACGGAGTCAGGAACAACTTTATGCCAAGCTATTGAAAGATGGAAAATTTTGCATTAAGTGCAGAGAAGAAACCAAAGCAAACACTTCCACTTAAAAACCATATAGAAATTTTTCATGTATTTAAAAGGGGATTATTGGAAGGCTTCAGCGATTGATACTTTTCATTAAAGAAGGGACCAGTCTAGAAGCACAGTATTAACAGATCTGTACTGAATGTTGCCAGATATTTTGGTAATACTTTCAAATAAAGTCTATAAAAGAAACAAATTGTTTCTGGTTGATTGTTGCTAGCAGAAAGCTTCTCAATAGTTTTAATCATTCTGGGAGGTAAAGGATAATAAAACCATCAGCCATTCAACTACATGGGAAAAACTGCCATGAACTAAGGAATTAAGAACTACTTATCTTAGCAAACTCACTGCAGAGATCTGTTCCACAGTGACAGTGACTGCACAAAACTGGCATAGTTTTCTCTTTGGGCATCAGTGATTTAGGGACAGCTCCCCTCGAGGTCTCCACACCAAACCAGGCATCACAAAGTCAAGCCATGCTTTATCACACACTTCTCCACCAGTACTTGCTCAAGATACTGACCTATAACAGCCCTGCTGGATGAAACAACAGGGAAGTGATCATTTACTCCAGAGCTGCGATGTCTTTGGTCAACAACAGTGCCTCACAAAATCCTGCCAAAAACCCAGAACTGCTGCCATACAGACCAGAAATGGATCTGGTAAGACAGAAGCCAGTTTTTACAGTCAGTTCACTGAAGAACTAAATATTTCATAAGTAAGTATGAATCTTCTTTCTCTAATGATGCAGCCCACAAAACCTCCGAATGAATGACACACCGTCCCTGTTAGTACCTCCACTGGAGGAAAGAAAATACTCCAATGCAGGACTTGCACCTCCTGCCTATCCCAAAGGAGACAAACCTAACAAGGGATATCTAAATGGAAGCTCAAACTATAACAAAGCTCACCTATAGTTTGGGCCAGAATCACAACTAAATAAATGAAGTTCTAGGTTGTATCCTCATGTTTATTTCAACTTTCAAACTGTAAAACTTCATACTACTGATACAGCCAAAGGCTCTTTGGTACCACCTCAAAGACACATTAACAAAAAATTGCCCAAGGACTTGACAGTCATCAACTGGAAATAACTGCTCTAATCTCTATTACAGAACTGTCTTTATAAGGACCATAATTTAGTCTATTTCCACAAACAAACTGAATACATTATTAAGTAATTATTCCTTAAAATAAGCAAACAGAACATTTACTTAAACACAGGAAAATTCAAGGAATTTTTGATAATAGCACCAGAAATACAGGGACAACTGCAGTTCAAAGGGAAGATTGCACATTGTTCATACACAGTGTGAACCTTCTGTGAGGATACTTAGATTTAGCCAGAATTTTTGCTTGCCGAAATCAACTTTTAAATGCAAGTTTCCATACAGAGAATATCCATAACTCACCGGAGAGAAGTAACATTCCCAGTTACATGAAGTAGTGCAGTAAATCAGACAGAGGTCTACATTTCTTTCCAGAGGTGCCATTTCTTTCATTGTAAAGGTTCTAAATAAAGGAACAACAGCTACAGAACCCATAATCTCTTAGCATATTTCATCAGCCCAGTTTGGGGATTTAACTTTTCTGATACTTCAGTCTTGCTTCACATTTCAGCATGATGGTTTTGAGAAAGAGAGCACTGTAATGAAAAAATGTCAGTCTGCAGCTTTGCTATATGGTGAAGTGGATTAAAAAAAATCTTTCCCCTCTAAACCCACTGTTTGGTTCAACTGGGTAGGAATGCAACCGAAAATTGCCAAAATTCAATCCTTGCATCTACTTTCTTGTCCAGGTGCATTACAATTTTGTTCTGCAAAAAGCAAGTTTAACATGTCAATGACGGTGGGGGAGATGCACCAATTTCTTTTTCTCAGATCAGAAGCATCATGAAAGCATCTATTAACATTTACAATTGCTCATAAGGTTTAGGCCAATTTCTAAAACTCCCTTGGCTACGTCTGATTTCTGCAGAGGCAGGCAGGTGATGGGAGAGAAGCACACTGGGAAGCAGCTCCTCCTTCTGTACTCACTGAGCATCCAAACGAGTGCAAACTGGCAGAAGCTTTCATGGCACTGCACCACGGGGGTTTCTTCTTTGGCTGAATTGCAGCTTTCCCAAAAGAACCAGGAAAAGCTCTGGTGGAAAATAATGTCTGTATACTCAATATTCTTGACAGGACATAAAACAACTACTCAGGAATTACAGTAAGGAAAGGGCTGAGTGATACTGCAGATAAGAACAAATTCACAATCAGCAGATGTTACACTTTCTTGTCTTTACATAAACAGCAATTACTGCAGGCCTGGAAAACGAGAAGCACTGATAAAAGACCAGAAGGGTAAAAGGAAAAACAACTCCAAGGAAATAAAAGAACACCACAAGGTATCCGGCTACATTTTATTTCTGAAATTATTCTTTAAGGCACAAAATAAATCTAAAAAATAGGGCTGGAAGTATGAGGGGAGGGACAGAGAAATTGCCGGAACTATCAAGGTTTGAATGGAGACTTTACAATCCAGTTCCAGATCTGGGAATGCTCCCAGGGTGAGTAGGGGAGGATAGTGAAAATAGAGGAGCATTCTTACTTAGAAGAGGTAGGAGGTTGTAGGGTGATTATTTTTTTTTCTCCACCACCTCCAAATTTACATGGGTTCCTGGCCAGACTCAAGTTCCCTTCCCTCCCCTCAGAGAGCTTATTACAGACTGTAAGGTAAGACCAGACCACTCAAGCCTCCAGTACAAAAAGTGAGACCTTGGATCACCCTTCACGTCACATCTGCTCACAGAATGCTGGGGGGGCAAGAGGCAGATAGCTTTTGCCCTTGTGTTGGTGTCTCAACAGACATTGCAGATGTGTATGTTTTACTTCAGGCAAACTGCAATTTACTATTTTGTTTCCACTCTGAAGCAGAACCCCAGGCATCCGGGATGCTCTTGGATAAAGGATAGTAGGTATCTAGGTGGAATACCTGTCATGGAAGGAAAAACAAAATTTTCAAATGGCCAATGGCATGAACTATTAGAAAAAACAGGCTCTCTCGCTGCAGGTCAGACTTTATTTTTCTTTTGGCTCTGAGTGCATGTAGTGTATCACACAACTGTCTAAAATAATCCTGCAGAGTGGATTTAAAGGTGAATTACATGCATGGGATCAACTCCTCCCAAAACCAGGGAAATTCTTGATAGCAGGACAGGTTTAAAGGGTCCAAAGATCTCAAGTTTAACTGCTCTGGGAAGAGATCACATCTGTGGACTGGGGGTCACAGAAGGGTCCAAAGCGTCCATAGACATCCTTAGCCCGCACTGCAAAGTAGTATTTGCTGCCAGACACAAACTGTGTCAGAGTGCATGCCATGGGCAGCGGCAGCGCCTTCACCTCCCCGATCTTCTTCCACTGCGAGGCCATGGTGGCACTGGGGTCCTCGTGGTAGGCATACAGGTGGTAACTGTCCACAGTGGCACAGCTCCGGTCCACCTCCATCACGCTCCACGACAGCACAATCCCATTCTGGCTCTGTACCCGGGCCAGCTTCAGCTGTGGCTTTTGAGGCGGAGAAGTGTTGGCAGCTTCGGGGGGTAGACGTGGTGGCTGTGGTGCCTCTGGAAGTGGAGCGGGATGTATGGGGCGTGGTGGCTCCTAAGCAGCATAAGAGCAATAAGGGAAAGGTCAGAATCTACAGCAATAGAAGGAGGCTTTAATTCATCATTCCCCAGGTAACTGCAAGCAGATGAGCCTGCAATCACCGAGCCATCAGAACTCTCAGTCCTGGGTGCACAGGCAAGGCAGCAGCTGCAAATGATGAGAAGGGGTGGGAGCAAGGATGCCATAAATTCTTACATCATTCTTACATAAATCCCTAGTTGTGCAAATGATCATTGCCACAGTAATTTCCCTGTATCTTCTTTGCTTCCCAGCTAGGAGGGGATGAACTCAACACTGTGCCCTTTACCAGGACTGGGCAAGCAGGTTCACAGTGACTTTTAACTAATCTCCGTTTGAGCTGCTGTTCCCACGTTACCTGACACCCCAGACAGGGCATTAAGATGACAACTCATCATCTCTTCTACAGACAGGTATTCAGTCACAAAAGGAAGACAGGGTAATGATGCCACGTAGATTCTATCACTTTAAATTGATCACAAAAGCTCAGCCTCACTTTCCAGGAAATTTTGAAATGAGGGCCCAAATATGTCTTTCCAGTGATACTTTTTTTTATGCTGCAAAAACAGTACTAGGTCTCTCATTTATATTAGTTAAGATGAATTTAGGAATGTGGTTACCATGCTTCAAGCCTGAGGTCTTTCATATTGGAATCTGGGGTAGTTTTTGGCATCTTAAGTGTTCTGTGTGTTATTTGCTTCATTTATTCTCATTATTTATCATGGAAGAGTGCATTGAGTTGATTATGTCTAGACTGAAAGGATGGTAAGCCACCTTCCTGACCATATATTTACCATTCCAGGACACTGTAAGTAATGTGACTGCCCAATAGCGAGCGTACAGGCAATGTAGCTGAAATGAAATTAAATGTGTCAGAGAAAATTTTCAAGTTCTAACCAAAAGGGGTTTTAGGTGATGCAGAAGTGATCACTCAACACTGACTAAAAACCTCTGGAGTTTGGGAGTTGGCAACCTTGGAGATTTGGTCTGTACCCTGTTCTCCAATCTCAGTTTTGCAAACAGCTGTAGTAAAAAGTGGCCACCCAATTCACAGCCAAACCATGACAAAACATTTTACTGGCAGTTTTTCTGTACGTTTGACTCCATGAGTCACCTGCAGACAACTCATGCACTAATTCTCAGTATGCTCTCCTGGTAATTTGGAGAAGGCCAGGGTGTGCTGACAGATTGCACAGCTTTTACCATTCTGGGCAGGAGCCGCTGTAGGTGACTGGGTGGTGCCACGCACAGACCTGGCTGTGAAGTGTCAACAAGGCATTTGACTGCTCTGCAGCTCACACTGAGAGCTGCCTGAGAGTGCCAGTGCAGAGACAAGGCTGTACATTGGATGAGGAAAGCCCCACTCACAGTGTGCACTTGCGGCGGTGGTCGATGGTGCACCGTGAGCTGCGGCGCTCCGGAGCCCAGAGCCAGCCCGTTGTTCACCACGTAGGTTGTCTGAGGCATCCGCACGGTCACACCTGCAAGGAGCACAACCAACACTGAGTATTCAATACTTACAAGCAGCTAAACAGAGCATTGGAAGACCAACTCCTTGGTTCAGCTGCATGAAGCCAATCTTCAGACAGACTGCTCCAGCTGCCAGCAGACTGATGAAGCTCTGTGTAACAACAAAATCACCTCCCATCCCCTGAAGCTGTAAAAGCGAGAGAGAGCGAGCGCTTGTGTTTGCAGAGGGGACAGAACATTGTTTTAGCACTTTGTAGCACGAAAGAAATGGGTGAGGAGGAGAAGTGTGGAAGATACAGGGAGCTTAAATATGAAAAGAACAATTACATCATTTTGGGATTCAGAAAGGAAAAGAGAAATGCTGCTGCAGCACAATGTTATCCACTCAGAAGGCTGTGCTGTGGATGACACTGAAAGCAAGAAAGCTAAGTCACTGTCCAAGAAGCTTGTCCTCCCTCCCAGAACAGACTCCATGATGGACACTACTCACAGGCATCACCATTTCAGTCATTCCCACAGCAAACTGACCTGCCTGGCAGGAATGAACTAGACAGTTTTACAGCCTTGTAAATAATAGCCAAAACTCTTGCAAGCTACCAAGTTTTCATTCATTTTATCCCACATCTAATTATCTTAAGTAACACTTTATCTATTTACAATTGGAACATTTATGTTCTGTGAACTCAAAGCCTTTGCTCATTGTTATGGATTGCCTGGGTTATCCCTCCATTTCTGTCTAGAAATACAAGATTTGAGGCAATCTCTAGGTCTACAGTTGTGTAAGACTGAAGCCTCCAGAAGACAAGCTCACAAAGCAGCACATTATCAGGAAACCACAGTTATTGTACGGCAATTTCTTCTCTTGATAAACATACATCAAGCTACAATCCATAGGGAATGAGGGTCAGATGTCTGTGTAATCTGTGAGTGCAAGGCAGGGAGCTCAGAGTGCTAAATCTGAATGCTTTAATTATAAAGTGCTAAACACTGGGCAGGTGCTTTACATCTTTTTCTTATTGGAGTCTCTCTAAGAAGCTGATGAAGCTGTGTGAACTCCTGTGGTTTAAACTGCCACCTGAGCTGGCTATTTCTCCTCTAGGAGAATCGGGTAAGATACACTGGTTTACTACGACTGTAGTTCTGTCTCAGGAAACTACAACCACCTGAAGAAGATCAGAAATGCCTTAATAAGGTATAAGATACAAACATAGCATCACTTCTAGGTAGGGATCCTACTCACTTGAGGCAGAAGTACAAAACTGCAATTTGTAAAACGCTTTGGATGGGTTCTCACAATCGATATTTCAAAGACAAAGTGCAGCAGCGCTCTTACTCAAGAAGCATCTGCTACTGGCACTAAAGGCTGTTTCAATGATAACATAAATCATTACACATCAGTAGCAGCATTTCTACCAGGACATCACAGAAGTAGGCCCATACTAATAAAACAGGGAAATTTATGTTAAACATAAAGGTGTTAAAATAACCATAGAAATTGTGGGGAGCAAAAAAAAAAAAAAAAGACAGTTAAATGATATTTTGTTACAAAGTGGTAGATTTTAAGTTCTTTATTTTTGACATCTATTTTTGACATTTCAGAAAATGAGTTTATTGCTAGGAGAAGGTATCAGTTATGCATTTGCAAAGTCAAGGGGAACTTGCCAACATCTCAAGGAAACTCAAGCATGTATCAATTTCTGATACATCCAGTAAGAAATTTCATCTCTTGAGGCCTTGAGAAAGGAAAGAAATTTGCTGAGCACAGGACATCAGAGATTGCTAAGGAATTACACTAGATGCCTGACAGAAATATAACTTTTAGACAGGAAATCAAATATGATTTTCTACAGTGATGCTTGTCATACTACCTTCCACTGCCCTGTAAAGTATGGGGCGTGTCAACCCCATGCTTAATTGGCAGAGCTAGTGCCTGGGATGGCTTAACTCCAATTTCTCCTCATTCACATAGCTGCAAGTAGAATTTCTTAGTAGCATAAGAATTTTCTAAATTCTATAAACTGGGAAAAAAACCCTAAACTCTCTAACTAGTACCAGTATTGTAAAAAGACCAAACAACACACCCAAATCAAAAACCTAAATGCCACATCCATGAGGTAGAACGTAGCAAGCTGTGTCACAGTAAGAAGCACATAGAAGGAATCATCCCTTACCTCCAGTCTGTGGGGTGACTGGCCTTAAGCCTGGGCTGGTCATGACAGCTCCTCTTACAGGATTCTGAGCTGGTGGTGCAGGAATAGTGGTATAGACCACCTGATGGTTAGCAGGGGTTCTTGGGATAGGAAGCTTGGGATTAGCTGGAGCCATGGGCCGATGAGTTACATTCACCGCTGTCGAAGCTGAAAAAAAGGCAGAGCACACCCTAAACCTGAACTCCCTGACTCATATGCCTATTCCAGAGTATACATCTCCTCTGGAAAGGACTGACTCATCTGAGCCATGTAAAATAAAAACTGTGTCTGCTTTGGGTACTGCAAGAAAAGTGAAAACAGCCTAAACGGTATTTTACTGAAATATTAAAGTCAATATACATACAGTTTCCTAACAGAAAAGATAAATATAGTATCTCCCCCACTCCCTGCAAAGGTCTTGTGTGTAAGGACAGTGGAAGAATATAAAATCCACCAAGGAGTCTACAGAACACAGTAATCATAAGGGAATTCCAATGCCAACCAATCTTCAGCAGTCACATACAGAAAAAGAATAAATGAAAGAAAGAGAATCTACATTTCTTTAGAAAGGGGAAAACATAATCACACTGCAAAGTAATATTTAACTAGGGCTAGAACTTCCATGTCAGCCTTGCCATTCCCTCTGCCAAAAGAATTAACTGCCAAGGGACAGATACAGGAGTGATGCTGATAATGTTTTTCCCCCTATTACTTAAAGAAGGTACAGGTTTCTTCTCCTTCCCTTTTACCAACAACAGTATATTTAATAACTTCCATGACTATCCTTAGCAGGATTTCTTCCTCTCCATAAATAAAATTGATCCTGAATTCAAATCAATAGTACTACCCCTTCCCCTTTATCAGTTTAAAAGGAAAAATGTTATGGGAAACTGACTAGAATGAAAGATTATGAAGTGACTCAAACATTCTGCATATTCTCTTTGAAGGATCAGCAAAATGTAGAGCACACAGCAGTCTAATTCAAGGAAAAAAGCAGCCACTGCACTCACACAGTGATGTACAGTGAAGTTACCTGTTGGTAATACATGGATGGTGGTCTGGGAAGGGCCACTTGTTGGCACACCTGGCTGCTGCACAGGGCTTGGCTGCAAAGGCGGCAAAGGCTGCAGGGGTCGAGTCAAGGGCTGGGTGGGTATGCTCAGTCCTGTCACAGGTGCCTGGCTCTGGTTCTGCTTCTGCTTCTTGCCATCTGCTTTAAAAGAAACAAAAAAAATAGGCAATAGCAAACAGAAATTTTAATTTCTGAATCACAGTTCCAAGCATCAGAGAGTTTTACAATCCTTTCCCCTCTCTCCCACTTACAGATTGGTGAGGATATTCAAAGCATGGCATTTCTTTGACCTTTTTTGCTTATGCAAACAAATCTGCAGAAAACTCATTTAATTCTCCTCACTTTCATCACTGCAATTTCCCCTGCCCAGACACACTCCACAATGTTTTATTCTATTATCATGAAGTCTGCATATTTCAGAGCAATTTGGAAACCCGAATTCAAGGAAACACTGTGCCAAAGTCTTTAAAAGTTGTTATTAAAAAGAAATCCTGAAACCTTTAAGGCCTGAACACTGCAATACTCAAATTTTGTTCCCTAAATAAGTCTTGTCTACCTTTGATGTTTACATCTTTTTATTTGCTGACTCTTTCCTTTGTTCAATTTGTTAGTCCTCTTGCTGCTATTTTGAATTTTCACGGTATTTACTTAAAAAGGGGGAAATTGCTTTTTTACTTATAGAAAATTTTAAAAAGAAAATTTGTTTTATCACATTGACACCCTCCTCAGCATGACTTACTGACTTGTGATACTGACAAATATTGCCTCTATCTGTAGCTTACTACTGCAATACTTTTTCCTGCTTTAGTTTATTTGTGACTACATAAAATACTCATTAGAGTGCAAGTCTGTATCTAATCAAGACTTTGTACAAAGTCGAATAAAGGAAAATTGGACATTAAAGCAGTAATAGGCAGAGGAAGCACCCCTGAAAAACTAAACACCACAAGATAAAGGAGTAGATTTTAAGGACTGACACTCAGAATGATTCTCCCCTAATAAAACTGTACATACATCAGCCACTAATTTAGTAAAAGAGCATAGAATATAAAGATGACAATATGTAAACACTCATTTTACTCTTGAGAAAATAAAACAATATAGTGATGACCCCATTTAAAATGTTCAATTAAGTATACCGACTAGATTTCAAAGCATTAAGAACAGGGTAAATGCCAGCACAGCTCAAAGTGTTGGGGTTTCTGGCAGTCTGAGACTATTTTGATGGTCTCACTGAGCTGTGTTTGACACTAGCTGCTAACAGCTTGAAGCAGCAATACCCTTCACAAACTGCTGTATGATTCTATGAGACACAATTACAGAATCATCAAGGTTGGAAGAGGCCTTAAAGATCATCTAGTCCAACCATCAACCCAGCACCAGCATAATCACCCCCAGACCATATCCCTAAATTCAAGACCTCAAGAATAAAACATGGTATGAATTGCAGCCCATATTGTCTTTCTGTAGACCCAACAGCCAAGCTACTTCACTGAAGCCACTGGATGAAAATATACTGTTTGTTTGTTTTTTCTAAAGTCTATAAAGGGCTGCTTATTTTGAAAACAAAAGGTGAGATTCTTCCTGCTCTTTGATCAACTAATGGGCCTCGTGATTGGTTCAAGCCTCTTTTATTGTCCACAATTTTGAGAGATTTCTCAGTGTTCATTAAACTACTTGACTCCAAAGAGATTCCTACAGACATGTATACACCTCTGTTTACTTCAAATATTTAGAGACTAATGCACATCTCAACTACCACTGAATAATTTCAGTGAAGTGAGTGCCTTCTTAGTAATGACTTAGAAGATGCCCTCACAATCCAACAAGTAAAAACCTTTACAGCCTACTGCTGTAAATGTGGTTCAAGGAAAGATAACAGTCTGAACAAACAAGAGGGCTTTTCCAGTTTTGCTTTTGGTTTTGATTTCACACAGAGCAAGTTCATTTACCCTTGAAAAATCAAGAAGAGCCCTGCTGACATTCCAGTGACTGGAAACTAGGTCAGCATTGCACCACCCACAGGAAATGATGACAGATAAATAACTAGACTTCATTAAATAAATGGAAATAAGAGGCAAAGGCTATTTAAGCAAAAAAAACAGTGAGGAAGACTGGGTACATAGTAAGCCCAAGACTAAGGTTAGAGGTCATTAAGGAACAGTTTCCAATACTGAATGACAACAGCATCATATTCATAACAAATGTGGACCTAGAGGAGACAGAAAAGTATGATTTGTGGAAATAAGCATAAAATGGAAATTGTTACTACTAGAGGTGTAAACAAAACTCCTATTCTAATACACGAAACAGAAGAGGGACTAATTCCCATCCCAGAAATGGTCTACAACGCTGCAGCTATAGCACAAACAGTGTTCTAGTTCATCACTGGTGTAGGTGGATTACAGAACACCAAGCATGCCACAGGCATGTTCAAGAATAACAAAAAAAATAATCCAGAGAACTACAGATTTGTTAACCAGATAAAACACCTTATAAAATAAAAACCCCTGAATATGTGTTTAATAATTTTTCTTACAAAATAATAAAAAAGTAGAATATAGCTGTTTTAATTTAAGAGTACATTTACCTATCTTTCGTAGACTACAGACCCACTTTAGACTAAATCTATTAATTGTTTCAATTTTAATACAAAATAATTTGATGATCCTTTTATGAAAAGGCCAGCAAGGTCCAAAGTGCAAGAATTGCAAGATACTTGCAGACAGGAGAGTATCTAGATGACCCTTAACATGGTTTCTCAAAAATTACACACCCTTTTCACTCATAATTTTTACACAAATCAGAAGATGTTATTAGATAACAGCAGATATGAAGATTTTCATATTTTCATACCTTTTA
Organism: Fringilla coelebs; assembly: GCF_963513975.1. NCBI lineage: Eukaryota > Metazoa > Chordata > Aves > Passeriformes > Fringillidae > Fringilla > Fringilla coelebs. The sequence goes on along the minus strand of NC_140033.1, from coordinate 47,770,073 downwards.
CAAGTAGCAGAATTAGGCTTACTTTTATGTGGGTGACAATGCTGTAAAAAACACAACCAGGAACTGAGTGTTCCCAACAACACTGTGTAAGTGTTGATCTTCCATTTGAATTAGTATTGAGCTAATATTCCTGCAGCAAACACCATAATGCTGAAAGTATTTTCTATCCTGAGGTTGTGTAAATCTGGGAGAAAATAAAACCTGCTCCACAATTGCTACAAACGAACTTCAGTGGAAAAAATACTTGGCCAAAGGTGTATAGATGCTTATGATCATGTAAAAGCTGTTACAAGTGTACTCTTCCTCTGTTTAACCGTGAAGTGTTTATCAGAACACATTCCTGAGAAACTTGCTCCAAAATCCTAGTGCTGTGTTCTCGCTGCAGGGTGAAACTCAAGCTTTTATTAGGGTTTCCTATGTTTCTACAGCATATATAAAAAACCACTGACTTCTCACACAAATTCTAAACATGAACTAATCTGCATTGGCTTCAGACTATCAGCTTTTGCTTTGCAGGGAAGAGACACACAGGAGCTAATCCAGCACAAAAGTACTCCACTAACCTCCCTTCTAATGGAAGAACAGTATTCTAAGACCTGACAACTAAGGGGAAAGAATCTCAGAATATCCCACTGCATAAATTTTTAAGGTAGTGGCTCAAGCCCCAGCAAAGAAACTGAGGAAGAATTAAGCTGCAATGGAGCTATGACTCACACACTCCTACCTAAAGAAGCAGTCTTACAATTGTATGTGCAACTGTGGTATTGATCTTTTATGGCAATTGTGAGGTGAGCATCTACTTAATGCAATTAGGAAGGAAAAAAGCTCTCTGGAAAATGTTATTTTCAGAAACTTTAAAGATAGAAAAATATTAGCTGAAATATATTAGAATACTGTGACATGCTACTTTAAAATATACCACAAATCCATTTTAATCTATCTGCTGGGTGTCTTTTACAAAATATTATATAGGACTGGGGAGGTTAACCTTGTCTGACAGGCTTGCACAGTCTCAAGGCAACCACCTTTTTATCTTTTTGAGAACTAACCCTCAGAAGAGATGACAGTGATAAAAACTTGTTTGCTTCAGCTATTTTGACACTCAGCTTGTCAAGTCAAAATTCTGGCTGAAAAGGACCTCTGGTGGCTGTGTAGTTCAATTTCTTGTTGAAGATGGACTGTCAATAGCAACTTATTCAGATTATCTGTGGTTTTGCCCTGCTAAATCTCAAAAACATTCAAGAGGACAGTTTCTACATCCCTCTGTGCAGCAGTATATCGATTTCTTTCCTCCTCATTCCTGAACTTGTAGTTCATGGCCACAGCCCCTTAATGTATCACTTGGCACTGCTGAAGTGAGTTGTGCCCTGTCATTTCTGTAACTACCTCCAAGGAGCTGTAGGCTGCCCTTACACTGTCTCTTGCTTAGCTCTTTGCCAAACATGCCCTGGCCTGACCTCTGACAGGTCATGCACTCCAGGTCTTCACCATCCTGACACCATCAGGGGGGGCCTCTCCAGTGCTACCACAACTCTTCTGAGCTTGAAGAAAAGGGAGCCAGAACTGGACACCCTATTTCAGCTGTGGTTCCACCAGTGTCAGTTTGAGGGAATACTTAAATTGAAATGAGAACACACTGTTGGCTCATTCTCAATTCACTGTGCACCACATATCCTCTACTGATAAGAAAAGCAGACAGTCAGCTATCTGAATTGCATCATGCCTCCCTAATACCTGTGTACCTCACATAGAACTGTTCAAGGCCAAGCTGGATGGGGCTTTGAGCAACACGGTCCAGTGGGAGGTGTCCCTGCCCATGGCACGGGGGGTTGGAACGAGATCACCTTAAAGATTCTTTCCAACCCAAACCATTCTATAACTCTACAATTTCTTTCTCACTGGAAAAAATGCTACCACATGCCAAAATGATTTTCTACATTTGTGTAATACAAATGCAAAGCAAGTCAAGCTATTAGGAATGTTTATGTAGAACTTGAATACACAAGCTAGAGAAGTAACTATCAAGGTTGTCCAGACGAATCAAACTTCTTGGTGGCTGGACTTCAGAATGTAGCACAAGGACATGCATTTAGAGACCAAACAGAATGAAAATTTTACCTCCAGTTGTAGAAATATGATTTTTTTCCTATGGAAATGACAGCGCAATACATGGCCTTAAGTAGAGACTCTACTTTTGTGAAGTAGTATCATTCTTCATTAATCCAATGCTAACTATAATTAGACTGGCCTACATTTACACAAGATTTATATAAAAAGAAATGTGTTCTTTTAAATGAAGTGCATCCAAACTGCCAAAGTACATAAGAGCACGACTATATTTACTCTTCTCTTGTCATACAGTCCTAAAGCAAACAAGTTTCCATTTGGTCTTTAAACTCTTGCACACAAAGTGTTGGTTAAACAAAAGATTAGAAGCTGTAATACTCTAATGCCTAAATATCAACTGTAGAATTAAAAGGCCTTTAATTATAATCAGTAAACAGAAAAAATAAATACATCCAGAAGAGCTTTTGAAAAGATCATCAAGAACTCAAACATCTCAAATTACTCCCCAAGCCTGAGGTATTTATGCACAGATAGCACTAATGCTTAAAGTAAAGGAATAGTAAAAATCTTTAAGACTGTAAGCAAAATTCATTTTCTTTAATACCTAACATATTTTGACAAGACTCCTATCTAACTGAAACACCAAAGAAAAAAAATACACTAAGCAGAAACAGTTTATTCCTTTCTGCCATTCACAGGATGAAATAACACTAGTAGCCCAACTATCCCTGCAGCTAGGAAAGTATTTTTCACCTACCTTGAGAGCAGCTGTCATCCTCTTCATCCAGTGTAAGATCAATGACACCTCCTGATTCACTTCCTGTGAACTTCCCGCTCTGAAAGACAAAACTCCTTTGTTTTGCAAAAGCAGATCCAGGGAACACAGGTGGAAAAGGGACACATTGAACATTCAGGAGAGGTCTCAGAATTGATACTTATTAGAAAGGAACTGATGAAATGATCAAGAGAAGGTAAGTTCAGATGAATATCCCAGGACTTGAAAAATGGGCCATAACCAAATGACTGTGTTGCAGAAACAAGTATTAAAGTATTTTCAGTTTTGTAAGGAGTAAAACCCCTGATGAATAAGTAGCACGTTGCTGTTTTACAGGTAAATGCATAACAATTTGCTGGTATAAAGTATATTTCAGCTAGGACTCCTAACATTTTAATCTGGTTGTAATCTGTCCTTTCCTCTGTAGTGGCATAACTTTCTGACAGAGTAGTCATCAGGATTACTTATTTTGAGACAGCTTTGCCTCTGTACTTATGAAGACACTGACTTGACATTAAGAAAAAGGAAAAGCTACACTGGAACTTGTATGCTTACAAAACACATCAAAAACCATCAGAAAACTCCAATTGTATTCAGTAATTTCATTACTGTATTCTCATCCACAATGACAAATTTTAGCATTGATTATTCTACATACAAACCTATTTTTAACCTTTCCTTTTCTGATTTCTTTTTGCCTTTTTGCCTTCGCCTTACTGATGCTGCCACTGATGAAATTCTGCTAATAAAATACAATACCAAATTTAAGTACAAAATATCTAACTACTTACATTCACAGGTGATAGAAGAGATCTCTATAATACATAAACATATTTCAGAATTATTAACCACAGAAATCTTCTGTTGAGTGGTTGCTATTTAAAAGACTTTCTAGCTTTAGGTTTCTTAGTATGATGAGCTGATTTAACTACGTGAAGCTCAAGAAAAAGGCACATTAAAATAATCAATGATGAATTGATTAGCATAAAGTCAAGAGGAACTTCATTCCAACTGGATGATCTTCCCAACCAACATGTATTTTGAACCATGGCTCTCTCTTCCAGGAGAAAGCAGATTGATAAATGGAGAGGGAGAGTTAAAAGGAACTACAGAAAGAAGAAAACTGAATATCAAGCTATTAATTTCTTCCCACTAAAAAATACATTAGTCTGAAGTAATTTCCTTTCAATTCTTCCTCTGCAAAGAAATCAAAATCCTTAGAAAAATACTCTGTATGACAGCTAACTGTTTTGAAGCCCTACTTGACTGTGCCAGTTGAGAAAATTCTTTGAATTTTCAAGTCAAGCAAGTGTCACAGCATGCATTTCCTTATTTTGATACGTCTGGAAGGCCAAAATCCTGAATAAGCCTTAGTTAAACAGGCTTATTAAATCAACTCAGCCAACAAGGTCTCATACATACAATTCTCAGGAAGAAAGACCTTCTCTTGGCCAGCCACACTATTCAAGGCTTTTTATTAAATGACCCTGGACAGCAATCTCCTCAACAGAAGCTATCCAGAAGCGGTCAGGTTCTTTCTGCAGCCCACCCCAGAAGCTGCAGATCTGCAGGGCAGCCTTTGAGCAGAGCTCTGTGGAACACCCCCAGTCCTGGTTCCAAGACACACATTCCAGCTACCCCCAGCAGATGCTGTACTCAATACACAGCACACCATGAAGTCCCCAGGCAGATTCCCCCCTACTTCACCAACCATGCATTTCCCTCAAATGAAATTTAGGGGTACAGGAAAATCTTAAGGAAACTTGAAAAACCAAAAAGGCTGCACACTGTGTTTCCTACCTAGAGGAGCATGGTGTAGGCAGGGTATCCCCAAACAAAACAGACTGCTCATTATGCCTGTCATAAAGGTCAGGATTTTGACTATTTGCAGCATCCACCTTCACTCATAAGGAGGAGGAGGAGTATCCATTTCCATATCCCGTTGTGCTGGCACACACAGTTTTCAGATACTTGTAGATATCTCAAATTCAAGATTTCATTTGAGAATGAAAAGGAAATATAGGAAGAACTGGCAATCTGGTGTTAGAGGACTGGTCCACACTACTTCCCCATGGTGAAATTAAGCATCACCATGATCTGAGAGAGCAACTTTATCACCTCATCCACATGTTTCTGGAGTACTGACTCCACCAGAATGGTTAAGACCTAACAAATTTAACCACGGGGTATCATCTCTGTGAAATGCAAGTAATAAAGAGTTTTCAGAAAACCCTGTGCCCAATCAAACAACAAAATAAAAACCACCCTTTTTTTAGTATCAGGACTATTTCACCCAGAAATTCTCTCAGGGAAATTTTTTGTAGTACAAGGACTTGTGAAAACTCCAGTTTACAACAGAACTATGTGAGAGGAAAAACTACAGAGAAACAACTGCTCTTTTCTTCCATAAAAAGGAGGAAATGGGATTCTTTGGACAAGACTGCCATGTTACACATAAGAAATGCAGAGCCAGATGTGCTGCTCTGAGCAAAATTAGAAGACACCTTCAGAATGTTTGCAGCCCTGATGAAGTCCAGAAGAAGCCTGGCACTGGACTTTCAGTCATATATGAACAACACTTCCATTTGTGTCAAAAACTGAAACAAGAGAACAAGTCTTTCAGCTCCTAATATGAGATTTCAGCAAGCATTTAGGTAGAAACTGGTAAAGCAAAAAAGTCTAGTCAAAGCATTCTGGTCTGCTATCTGCTTCCACACACAGGAAGCCAACAACATGAAACTGCTTCAGCTGATTTCCTCAGAAGAACAGATGATGCCATTTGAACACCCCTCTATCAGTGCAGCCACATCAGTGAAATAATGAAAACCATTAAGGAGAACCTCAAACATTTGCTTGCCTGATGGTTTGGTTTACATACTGCCTAGCAAGTCGCAGTAACAAAGGATTCACACACCCTAGAATACAAATAAGCTGAAACAAAAACAAAACAACCATGGCATCATAAAGTGATCTACATATATTTAAAATGTCACAGTTACAAATAACAAACACAAAGCCAAACAAACCCAACCGAAGTGAACAAAATCACAACCCCACATGCCAACCTGTCATCCTTTGTCAGAACCAGTGCACCTGTCTCCAGGCCAAACAGAAGCTGCACTTACAACTTTTTTAACACAGCATCTGGGCAATTTCTATTAATCTAGCAAAAAAAGTTTACATTGAGATTTAAAAGAAATGTAAACTACCAAACCCCCTTTTTCATACTTTTACAGCTCATGTATCTTAATATATGTGCCTTTAAATTCCAAGTAAGTAGAAATCCTCCAAAATACTGTCATTTACGTTGCCATTTTGGACCTGTGTTATCTCAGCAGGTGAGCAAAGCTTGTATAGCCTGGAAGTAGCAACCTCATGGACTGAACCACCCAGTTAATCACAACTGTCTCTGAGCTGCCTTAGTTTAAGCATCTCTGCTTTCATATGGCTGTCAGCAGTGTAACAGTCTTAACACACAACAGTGGAATGAGAAAAGTGAATTAAAAATGGAATTAAAAATTCAACCTAACAAAGCCCACTCTGAAATGCCAGAGTTTTAAATACGTATGTAAAAAAAATTTAGGACGAAAGTAAGAAAATACAAGACTTCATCTTTTCCTGACTTCCCAGTTTTAATATGGCGACATGTGTAGTCTTCAGCTGGTAGGTGCACTTCAAATTGCAATTAAAATGTTTTGCATAAAAGCAATGCGTCCTGTAACTGAACACTTCATACTGAAATCTCATGTAGCTCCAGCCCAAGACAACACACATAACTTGGAGATGAAAGGCAAAACACAAGGTGAACTGGGGGGGAGAGGACAGCAAGGTACAACTAAGAGCAGAAACAAAGGTGAGAAAAGGAAGCAGGAGGAAGAAGAAAGGTAGTAGGGGAAAAGAAAATAACAAGCCATGCAGCAACTGAGCCTGCACCACCACAAACATGGAAGGATGGGGCAAGGGTACTGCAAAGTTACTTCGCTATTCCCAGCTTTGTGCATTTTCCCTGAAACGGCCCACTGAGGAGAAGGCCCTTTGCATTTCTAACAGTCTTGAGCTGTTTTGAAATGTGTGTTCTTTAAAGAAAAGCTTGTCAATTTGCAGGTCCTCTGCCCCAGCTGCTTTAGCCTGCAAAGTCATGTCCACACCTATTGCAATTACCAACACGAAACGATCTGTTTGTGAGTCAGATGCCCCAGGCAAGCATCAGCTTGGCAAGTGTGAAGGAAAGGTATTTTAATGGCAAGCACAGAACTTGTGAAAACAGCAACTGAAAGACCTTAGAAGAAAGGGCAGAACTGAAAGTGTAAACACTCTTCTCTTTTAAGTATCTGAGTGAAACCTGTCAAGTCCTGAAATAGACATCATAACCTCTTCTAAATTTCTCTTTATCAGTTACATGGAAACTGCTTTATAGTGCATATGGAAGTAAAGACAATGAAGAGTATGCATAAAATGAACACAACTACTCAAATTTGTGCATTTTTTCCTACTTCATATTAGAAATTGGTACTTCTAAGTGTCCTACTAACTGCAAAACTTTTGCTTAAAACTAACTTTTTCACATTTTCTTGACCGTGAAAACTACTAGGAACAAAACTTTATTTAATTACACAAAATCTCTATTCATTTTAGTAATCACACTTCAATTCAGGGTTTTCTAAGAAGAATCAATAAAAATTACCTATGCTCACAATTCCATGCATTTTCTACTGTGTATGCATAGACAACATAATTGCTTTCTTCCAATCCCAGCCACTAAAATCTTTCTAAGAATGGAAGAAAGTACTGAGAAATAGATGGACTGACAAATAAGATATACTTGTGGGGATAATTGCTAGGAAAAAGCAGCAATAATACAGTTTCCTTGAAAAAGAAAGTAATTATACATTGACTTTCTAAAACCAGTGGATATCATATGGATATTAAAGAAATTTAAACAGTAAGTATAACAGAAAAGGGGTTCTTAGAGGTGATAAAAAACATGGAACTTGTCAAAAATGGATAAATACAGGGTCACCTGAACTTAATGTTACAATTAAGATTTGCAATGAAACCAATGCAAATGTTTTAAAATTTAGAAACTTTTTTTCCTGCTATTGGAAGACTGTCATAATATGCCATATATCATTGACTGCAATATCAAATAAGTAATCCACACACTAGAAAACAATATATTAATAAAGGGAAATCAGAAGGCCATCAGCCTTGCAATAAATGAAGGGCTGTCTCTGGCATTCAAGTGATTCTGAGGCAGTTTCCTCATCTGCCTCTAGAAAAGCAGGGACATTCAGACAGCCTAGTAGCATGATATGTGTTTTTCTACTTGCAGAGAGCATTTTACAGTGTTGTACAATACAATGGAGTAAGTATATTACCTTAGCTTTGCTATTCAGCAACTTTTTCAGATCATTACTGCTGAAAATTAGGTTGACTTAATTGCAATTTTGAAAAGAAAGAGAAAGCTTTTTTACGGACACCCATCCCTACGATTTTTTCTATTCTGATACCACAAGGAAAACACAGGTAAGGAAGGAGACAATTTAAGGACCAAAGCACATACTGGTAGACATGATATTGGGAAAAGAAGTTATCTCCCACCGTAACTGCAATTTTGAAATTTACCACAGAAAAAGTTACAACACCGAAGCACATAAAGGCCAATGGCAAACTACTGTAGAAAACTGAGAAAGAAACCTCTAAAGCTCAAATGGAACAGTTCAACAACATGCACATGGTATTGTACCAAATGAAAAACCAAAAGCTACAACTTGGTATTTTGAAGAAAGTTCTGAATATGCTCTTCTCTATTCACATATAATATACATGATTTTAAAAGTTTTGGTATTACATAACGCCACAATTCAGTTCATCACAAGGTTATTGATTGTAATGCCACCTGCTTTTCATAAAGGAACATTTCAGCATGTAAGCGTGAAAAATTAAGGGGAAAAAATACAAAAACAAAATAATACATTGCAAAGTAAAAAAAATAGTTTCAGGGTAGTAAAGACTGAAATTCTGAAGATTATGTGTGGCACACTGACACAATGCAGACAATTTTATTAATAGTTTCTAGTATAACAAACTAGAAAAAAATCTGGAGGTTGTAAACCAGACAATTAATGAAGCATCACACCACCACAATAATACATGACGCACCAAGGCGTTATATAATAGCAAAATCAATCTTAAATTATGGGGAGTGATGTTAAAAATATGTCTTGGGAATGGAATGCATGTAGAGAGGGTGGCAATACCATGTTTGTATGCATAATTATAAGGTCAATATTTCATCCTGAGTCATCTGTATACAAAATTACAAACTTCAAGCACAGTTTAAGCAGTTGTGAAAATTACTTTTTTTAATACATTTTGGAGCATATTTCAGCCACAGACTGTTTCAGTGTCAGATTTATCATTCCTCAACTGTTATTTTTTCTAATGCAGTAACTCCCACAAAATTGAAGTAATTATTCCAGCCTTCCAAAGATGTCATGATAATCTACTCAACCAGGTATCAAACACATTTGTCATCTCTTACCAAGATAAAAGGAAAATGATAACGTATTAAAGGAAGGAGTTTACCAAGATCAAAGTTCACACAACCAAAATTTCACAGTGCTGCAATACATGTTTTCATAGTGTGTGGTTGCATATTTGTGCAATACTCAAAAATACTTTTAACAGACACTATGTGTTGCATTCACACTATTGCTCTATTCCCCTTACCCTTAACTGGTACTGTGCTACGCTTCCTACCCAACAAGAACAATGCAAGCATGGAAAAAATGAATAACCAGTTATAGTAACCCCTATGTATTATATACCCTCTCATTTCTTTGGTGCAAAGAGCAGATATTGGCCATCTTACTGAAGAGTAAATACATTTATAATACTTTTCAGATTAGTTTTCTGCAGCTTTTAAAAGCTATTATCCATGCCTGGAGTAATGGCATAATCAGTGAGATTGTTTTAATATCTCTCCCAAATTTTTTGGCCTCAAATGACAAATCTGAGCCTACAATATACAAGTATATTTACTCATGAAAAACTGCTCTCAGTAGTTGGGGTAGTTTAAGTAACCCAGATGCAGTGGCAGGGAAAGACAATCACTTTAAAAGTCACATGAGAAAGGATTCACTTTAACTCTGTTCCTTAAAACAGCCATCCAATTCAGCCACATGATGTCCTGCTAACAACTTTACAATTTAGTTTTCTAATTAGTCTCAAGCAAAGGTTCCACCTCACAGATGAGAGCTAGTGGCATTTTAAACAGCCCAAATATAACCCCATGGTCAAGACAAAAGTCAAGCAGCCCATTTTACATATATAACTATATATGTTTATTTTGAGTGATAAAAGCATGAAATGCAAGGAAACATATTCATCAATAATGCTTCAACAACATAGAATTAATAGCTGCTTATAAATTGTATGCTGACATATCCACTTTGCTCACATTATTTCCTAAGAGACACTCACAAAGTTTGTTACATATTGCAGAGTAATGTGATAGGAGTTGTAAATATACTTTATTAATGTTTTACGAGATGAATTTCCAACAGTCAGCAAAATAGCTTAAATTAAACTGTAGTTCAACCAAAGAAATCAATGTGTGTCAGAAACAATGGGAAATGGGTAGGACACCGGTGGACTTTTATTTAATAAACTAATAGTAGCTGTAAAGTGAAATGCACAGATGAAATTTAGACTAAAAAACAGATTTACTTCTTAAGAAGATAAATTGCACACAAAGTAGGAACAGCAAAAAAAAAAGACTATTCACCTGAAATGTGATTTAATAAATATAATGCAAACAATTCTTGAAGATTGACTTGTGCCGGACATTTTCAACACATCAAACCCTATTAAGATTTGTTCACTGTTACTTTATGCTACAGTGTAATAAAACTGCTTTCATAGATTCTCTCAGGATACCATAGCTATATTTATATATTATATATAATATATAAAAATCCTGTATCTATAACCGGGATTTGTACTAAAATACTTTTAAACCATTCTAAAGATTTGCTATATAATTAAAAATTGCCTCTGCCTCTGTAACAATAACATTTGCCCCAATGCAGTAAAAGTGCTTGTCATGTCTTCAGAAAATGCAACTCAAGGACCCGAGGCACTGGAATGGCCATGGATAAAATGACTGGGACCAAATAACAACCCTTAAATTTCTGTGTACACAGGAAAAAGCTGAAGATGAAAGACTAATACAAGTAGTAAGAGGTCCCCTTCCACAGCCCTGCAGCCACTCCTTTTGGAGCAAGAAGCAGAGAGAAAGGCTGAAAAGAAGAAAACAGTCATACAGAAAAATCATACATCCAAGCTGCATATGGACAATTTTAGCAACGACTGAGAAGTTCAGGATAACCAGAGGTACTAGACTAAAACCACAACAAACCCAAGAACAAATTCCATTTCAAAGCATCCTTCCAATGCCTTCAGGTATTCAACACTGCACAGTGGAGCACTTCACATGATACAGAGAAGGTGCATATAAGCAAAGAAAATTTAACATACTTTAAGATACCATGCCAACTTCACATAAATAAGTAATTAGAGTACCCCTTAAAGTAACAGCTGAGATTTCCAAACTTAACAGGAGAGCACAGGGAAAACAAGTCCTGTATTCACAACACTAGTGCCAAAGCTGAATTATGACAATGAGATACAAAACTAAATTTATGGAAGCATTATATAAGGAATCAGTTATTCTCCACTGTTTTCAGGGTCATCTCCATCAAAGAAAATGGAAATTAATCAATAACACAGCAGTCACTATTAATTTAGTTGACCTAGATTAAGTGCTGGGGTTTTTTTTGTTGTTGTTTGGGGTTTTGGTGGGTTTTTTTGTTTGTTTGTTTTCTTGGGATTTTTTTTGGTTAGGGGTTTTTGGTTGGTTGGTTTTGCTTTTTAGGGATTTTTTTGCAACTGAAATGAAACAGTCTTATTTTTGGAGAAGATCTAATTAGAAAACTCAAGAATCATAGAAAATAAACTTTCAGAGAATATTTCTTATATTTGGATTTTTAAAATGAATTTTAAATGATTATTGGTGATTTTGCATTAAATTTGCAGCTAAAGTATAATTCTAAATTTAGACAACAAACTATATTTAACCTGTTGGTTCACCAAACAGGTTCACTTACAGTGGAAAAGTAATGGGGAAAGACCCAAAAACTGTTATCTTGCTATTTTGATGTTCTCTGCTGGTACTGCAACTGAGGAGTACAATTCATGTCCATTTTGATAGAATTCATTAGGTTCACACAGCATATATAACCTGTACTGCCATGAACAGCACTGACTTGAAACTTAACTCCCTGTTCCCTGTATCACTGTACTCACAGCCAAAACTGACTTTACAAAAGCTGTAAAATATGCATTTGGTTCATTTTTTCTAGAAATAAAACACATGTAGGAAAGATTTATTCAACACTTTAGGTGGGAGGGGAAACAGAAGAAAGATTTTTTTCAGTTCTGAAAATTTAAAAAGAAAAAAAGTTAGAAAGATGTTCTACAAATTAGAAATCAAAGTTTACCAGAAAACTTAGTAAATAATGATGCCAGGTCTTGTAAATCAACAATACTTCCAGCCCAAATGAGGAATAGCTTCTTATTAAAAAACAAAAAATAAAAAAATTCTCCCATACAAAAACCCAGAAGATAGTAATATTGCAGTCAGTAGCTTTGAAGTATCAGGTTCAAACTGAAGGCAGTAAGAGGACACTGTATAATTGGTGCCAACAGAATTAGAATTTAACAAATGAGAATCCAAAACCACCCGATTATGAGCCAAATGATAATAAAAAAGAACAAGAGACATGCCAAGACTGGCCTAGAGATTGATTCCCTTTTTCTAATTTAATCACCAACTAGATTTGTGTGGAAGAATGAAGCCATCAGCAATTTGCTGTTGCCCTAAGTCACCCAGATGCAGTCAGAACCAGAGCAGGGTGTGTGGTCAGTATGACCAGAGTATGCAACAAGAGGGAACACAGAATCATCTGGCAACATACTTTTCTTGTTCCTGGAAGATAAATGTTCAGTGCCAATATACTGGAAGAAGCAACTACCTGAGACAAAGATGGGAACTTTTTTCTGGGGGGGGACAGTAATACATACCCATCCTGGTGGAAGTTTAGATTAGAGATTCATTTCGCCAGTTTTGCTGAGTTATTAATTCTATGAACCCCTCAAATTTTGGAATCTATGTTACCCTAAAATATCCTAGAATAAGTTACTGCACAGTTCTCCTATATTTTGAGAACTGTTTGCCCTTTGTTTTTTCACTTTTTTTTCTTGCCATTAGAAAGGATCACTTTCTCGACCATCTCTAATTGATTTACTTTAGGCTTGACAAAATGACCCATTTCCTTCTTCTAGTTATTTATGTCATGACTTAATGCTAGTTACTAAGGAAGCAGGACTGTTAATATAGAAGTAATTTCTATATTAACAATTACATCTGATCAACTATCTCAACCATACATGAGTATAAGATCACTAAAGAACTTTTAAAACCTTTTAACCTTTATCATGATCCATTAGAAAATGGAGCACTGTGTTGGTCTTACACTTTGGAAAATTGATGCAGTAAGTATGAATAATTGACACAAGGTCACAAAGGTAAATATTATCAGCCAAGATAAAAACTCCAACATTCAGGCATCAAGTCCTCTGTACAGGCTATAGCAGTGTCTATATTGAGTACACACTATAGCAGAGTGATAAATCTCATTCAAAATTTGAAAGCCTATCCCAGCAAGGAAGTTCTCCACAGAATTAAGAGTTTATCATGGTCAATTTGTCATTTCAGCTGGGACTTTTCCCTATTTTGTCCATTGCTGAGCAACGTCAACACTTCAAGTGAAATCCTTAGTATGATAAACTATGTGAAGTTCATCTGTGCACAGACATTTGAAATGGACAAAGCAATTTCTGTTTCATTGTTAATATATGGAAAACAGTTTTAAATGCTACACTGTTTCTTCTTCCAAAGTGGACCAACCATATTCTATAATTCTATAACCAGTTTTCTATTTTTATTTACTGGAAGATCTCTTGACAGAATCTATGATAAAAATCATTCACATCCACTATGCTGAGAATTTCTAATCTGTAAAAAATTAGGGAAAAGATAATGACAGGACCAGTTTACTGACCTGAAAAAATTAAAATCAAAAATATTTGGACAGGGTTTAGTGGGGAAGAACAAGATGTACTTATTGAAATTATATACACTGGCAAAGACTAGAGTGCAAAGATGATGTGACATGTAATGAAGGGGGTTGGTGAGAGGAAATTTAAAAAAAACCCTCTCACAAGTTAGGCACAGAGACAACACAAACACTAATTACCTGGCATTTAAGCAAGAAATTGTTTTCAGCTCTTTTGAGAATATTTTCCCCATTTCATGCACAACCAAAGAGATCCCAATTTAAATACCACACGCATCAATAGTGCCCTCAGAGAACAGAATGACTGGAATCTTAAGCCAAAAAATATTAAATAGGAAAGACTTCCAATGCAAATCTGCAGCTCACAGAGAAAATCAATTTAGAAAAAGGTTGAAAAAAAAAAAAGGAAACAAAGGCACAGTCCTCTGGTAGGTCTGATAAGAATTTGAACAGAGGGTGACAGTGGTTAAGCAATTCCAGGTGTTTTCATGCGTATGTATATATTTGTAGCGCATCTGTTTCTATTTCATTCAGCTTCTACTTTCTTGGTGCTCTTCAGTAATCAAGTATTTGATTTGTAAGATGCTACATTAATGCCAGCAGTCACAAAATGGTATGATAAATAACACTTCACAAAGTATAGAAGCCACACTCTCAGTGAAGAAAGCATATCTTCAGCTAAGTGGGAATCAATATCTCCCTTTAATGTTTTTTAAATAACTCTGCTCAGCCACTTGGAAGAGTCCCAGCTGCCACAAAAAGTCATAGAAACTCCAAGCCTTCCTCAGTTTAAATTTCTGCTCCATAGCTGACATCTTGAGTGCAAACAGGATACTTCTTGCTGAATAAGACCATAAGGAATTTCCTTTATAGACCAAATAAAAAACCAAATCTGATAATTTTGCCATTTTAGCAATTCATCTGAAATCAGTTCTATTACAGAAGCATCAAGTCATAGGTTCTTGTTTAATCACACGCTTTATAAAGACAGGTTTGCTACAACAGCTTTGAAGGGGACCAGCAGTTAGGTTCCCACTGGTTACGCTCTTGGGGAGAAACACCTTGGACGAACAGCGGTTCAACAGGGCTGGGCTTTTGTAATTCAGAGCTGGGTGTCCCTCAGGGACTAAAGCCACAGAGTTAGTGCCAGGTGGCACCACAGATTTTGTAGGGAATAAAATTTTGTTTTGTTGTAGAACAGTACGTTTTACAGAGGAGGTGGATGCACCAGATACCGATTCTTTTATCACTTCATTTGGGATCTTGCTATATCGATAACTGGGGGCATTGTTTTCCATTATATCTGACCAGGCCCTGTAGCGAACCTCTGCAGACCCCCAGTAGTGCCTAATAGCAGACTCGGAGCGATGGCCTGTCACTGCCATTATTTCCCTAGGCCCCAGTCCTGCTTCACAGAGTAGCTGGATGGTGGTAGTTCGGAGAGAATGATTGGTGTACCGCTGAGAGAGCCTGGCTGCCACACTTATCCTGGGCATCATGGTACCCAGGTAGTTCACACCCATTGGTTCTCTTTTGTACCAGACAGGCTGTTCTTGCATTTGCTCTGATGTTAGCTTTAGAGGGTGCAGGTAAAAGGCAGGGGGCTCTGGAGGCAACTTGGACAAATAAAGTTCCAAGGCAAATACAGGACAGTTTGGGTCCCCAGGCATATCATACATTTTACCCATTTTATGAGGGTCTTCTCCATTTCTGCCTTTGCCAGGATATCTAAACATCGCATATCGACGCCCGTTCTTGTCCTTCTCAACCACAAATGCGTCTGGAGCGAGATCTCTCAGAATTTCCCTCCCTCGCTTGGCAAAATGCAACTGCAAATCAAACCACACCTTGTTGACGAGTGCCAGGGGACTGTGCAAACCCAGCACACCAGATTGTTTAATCTTACGCAAGTCCTCGGCAGCTATAGGAGGATGGTGGTGAGTCTCATCCTTCCCCTGCATGCGCAGCATCTTCAGTACGCTCACAAACACCATGTTTGCACTGGCAAACTCTTTGTCCTTCATTAAGCAAATCTGACGATTATAAGGCGGCATTTTGAGATGCCGGTTTAAGCCAGCGCGCATTGACTTGTAGCTTGCCACACTGTAGGTATTTCCATCATGATTTCTTATTGTGTAATAAAACTCTCTTAAGATATCATTGAGTTCACTTACTGGGACCAATTCAAAGCTAGGATCCTTGCCATTTTTGGCCAGCCACTGTTTTAATAGGTTAGCTGCCCAGCCAGTCTGCTTGTGGGTGTTTTTGATGCTCTTAGCATCCTCTTCCTCTTCCTCCAAGCCAAAGAGGACATCCTCAGGGAAGTTAAAATTCGTCTGTGCTGCTTCTACTGCTTCTTTATTTTCTGATGGAGTCTCTTCCTGTTTCAACTGCTTTTCGAAACAATTGATCAAAGTTGTACCATCAAATATGCCACAGGTATACGGCACACAGCGAACTACTTTATGATCTGAGAGCTGTGAAGTGTGGAGTAATACACAATATTTTGGATTTTACGTAACAAAAAGCAGGTGGCATTAACTGGGTTTTTCAAATGAACGGCACGTCAATTCCATACCTCACTAGCCAATTAAAATGCATTGGGTTCTTCTTTTTTAACCATGGCATTACACATGCTTTAACTGATTTCACGGAAAGCAAACCTAGAACATACACTACACAACAGAAGACTGAAAACCAGAAAACATCCTATGTCTTATTTTCCCTCCTTCTAGCTCATCTTCCACTGCTAAATACCATTTTCATACACAATCTGTTTTTCCAAATTTTTTTTCCAGGTTTCAGGCTCTAACTGAAGAAGAAAAATTCCAAAATATGCATCTTATACTGAAAATTGAACTGTAAAACTGTTACTACTGTCATCCATTATGGTACAGGATTTCCTATGTATCAAGCACTGACAAGGGTTTTGAATAGCTATAATCCACAGGTATTTTTGAAAAATTAAGTCCCAAACAACCTTTCCTTATCTTAATTGAAAGACAGAGTGAGGCATAGTTTATACTCTAAAATACTGACTACCTTTGCCAGACTACTTTCAGCAGAATATTGTCCAGTATATTTTCTTCATGCTTTGAAATACAATTTAGATTAACTGTACCTTGAAACACTAATTAATTTGGAAATGTTGTCTAGAAGAAATTAATGTTGTTCCTCTTAATAACATGACTTCTAGTTAATAGGAAGAGTTAAGTATGAGGTGCTTTTTGAAACATCTATAGACAGAAAGAAAATGATTTATGAAGATTTTTAAATAGTTTAATTTCAAACTTTAAATTTCAAAGCAAGTTCAACAAATTTTAGACAAGGAATCCAGAAGTATTGCAAGCTATCCCTTATAATGAAGTAGCTATTCCTGAAGAAGGTTTCTTTTCCCATGATATATGGCAGTCAAACATTAGAATTCCAATTTTAACTTCTGGATTAGTGTAGGAATTAGAGCACTGTGATGATAATTTATAAAATATTTTTAGCTATATAAGGTCAAGCCATTCAGACAAAGATTGGGCAGTCTTTTCTTTGTATGTTATCTCTGTTTTAGCAGAGAACTTTTAGTCTGCTCCTGATTTACCAACTCATCTACCTACAAAAATCCCATCGGAACACTTCTGAAAAAATTATCAGAAGCTCATGCTGTAAGTAACAGTGAATCAAAAGAAGAATAATATAAACTGAGAGAAACTAGAAAGGATGGCACAAAAGAAACTAAAATTGTTCAATTATAATCAATAATCTCCTGTGGATTGTAACTTTATATCGAATTTTATATAGAAACAATCAACAGCCTACCTGTGTTGTTCCCTCAGCAGGTCGCTTGTTTGCCGAAGTATCTGTTGGTGGCCTGCTTGTCTGGTTTTCTGAGGGGTCAAAAAATTGTTCATTTGCAGTATCTACTCAGTACTAATTATTGCTAACCAGTAGCCATATTTGAAGGCAATATTCAAAACTGTTTGACACTAAACATTCAATATGTGACATATTTTACATTTAGCCCCAGTTTTCAATTAGAAGAATTCAAGTTTGATGAACACGTTCCTTTCCTCTAAGTTTGACAGTACATTAAAAGCATTTTATGAGCAATTTCCTTGCCTGAGCGCAAAGTATAACTCCAACCTCACCTCCACTTGTATGCATATTGATAAGCTATTCAACTAAAAATTAATACAATTGTTAAATATTTCTGTACAAAAAAAGACCTGACTTTGGATGCTTAAACAGACTGCAATGGATGCTTAAACAGACTGCAAAATATATAACTGAGGCAGAGAGACTGAGCATCTTCAGTAGCTCAGCCAACATTAAACTAGCAATTTAAGAAGCTGCTTTAATATTTGATGCAAATATATGAATTCAAATTCAGTTCTCATTCCTTTTCATTTTAACGAGAGCTCATCAGCAACAGTGCTGGCCCAAATCAGCATTTCAGTTCTGGTGAGAAAACTCCAAGGGTATAAAGTAAATCTATGGAAACTGCATAAAATGAGACATTCTTTGGACACATAGGTCCTCCCTTTTTTCACTGTATCACATCAGCCACAACCCTTTTCATGTTGTCTTAAATCACTTCTTTTTGCTTTAGAGCTAAGGGCCAATATAAAACATAAATGTCTAACTCTACAGAGCACGTATTTTAGCATAGGTAACTTAGATACAGGAAAATGAAATGAAACTAGTTCTGATGTCAAGTTCTCCTTGAGATCCTTCTAGCTTATATTGTGCCAATGAGGCACTTGCTATAACTCCAACAATTATAAATCCCGAAATCCCACCTAGTATAAAAATCCCAAATCCCACCTATTATAAAAAAAATTGAAGGTATGTAAAATCAGAAGTGCAGCCAACCATCAGGCCAGGACCAAAGACTGAGAAAAAATATTTAAAAATAATTAATCTAAGTATTGTTATTTGAGCATTTATTGTATTTAGAGACTTTATTTAAATACTTTAAGTGTACTCCTTTGGAACTAGGTTAATATTCAGGTGGTTTTTTTTACCAATTTGTTTACTTTTAAGTGTTGTGAAAATTAAGCTACAATTATACTTTCCTTTCAGTATGCCTTTGCTTAAAAAGGTAGGTCATATTATTCTGAGAGGCTGTGTTAAAATGAAATACCAAGTTCTTAATGACAGGAGTTTCTTACTTTACGCTAGGAATTATATAAATCAAACTCTAAATAAAACAAAGCTTACAAAGCCACACTGCTGACTCCAAGGGGAGTTTACTTTCAACAAAGTCTGAAACAGATCTGTCATAGAGATTATTTTGATCTTGAAAATTTCAACAGAAATGCAACCTAGAAGAACTATCTCTGTAAAACACTAAGAAACAATTTTCCACAGAGTGCAATTTTATGTTTCCCTGTGACCACTATCTTCCTCTGCCAGTGCCAACATTCAAGCATAACTTACCACTCTTGGGTGCTGCAGTGCTGGGTGGTTCAGTAGGAGCTGTACTACTAAATGCAGGGAGAGGAAGCTTCATCTGTAGGGGCGCTCGACTGGCAGTCGCATTATAAAGTCCTGGAGTACCCACTGTGGGCAAAGAAGTCCTTGTGGTCTGGGCAACAGGATGTGTAGTAGGAACAGCCTGTACTGCCAACGTTGTGCCTATTGACCCAGCACTGGCTGTAGAGTTCCTTAGAATACCAGGACTGGGCACAAGTGGGATGTTATTTGGTTTAGTTGTGTTAGTTGATGCCAAAGACACTGTCGTTTTGGTAAGGCTACCAACTGTAGAGGAGTTTTGTACAGATATAAATTCAACGTTGCCTGACGGCTGGTTAGAGACCAAAGTCCCTGTGTGGCCTTGCAGAAGCTGAGTCTGGGACGACACTGCCACAGGTACATGCAGGATTACAGGCAAAGACTGCAATGAGACAGACACTGACTGAGTGCTGCCAGTGGGCACTGTGTTAGTGCCTACAACTGTAGCCGTGTTAGCTGTGGGAAGCACTGCTGTTGTCAAAGAGCTGCTGGAGGACACTGGAGTCTGAAGCTTAGGATGTCCACTGACAACTGCTGGAGAAGCTGCAAGACTGGAAGCAGGCACTACACACAAAAAATAAATAAAAAAATTAAGCATTTGAATCAAGTGGCAAGTTTCACTGCAACATGACGAATGGAAACGATTTAAGATGAGGGCAGTGAGTCACTGGAACTGGTTGTCCATAGTGACTGGGAACGCCCTATCATATTAAGTGTTCGGTGTCAGGCTGGACAGGGCTTTGGGCAACTTGATCTTGTGAAAGATGGCCTGGCCCATGGTGGGAAGGTTGGACTAGATGATCTTTGAAGGTCCCTTCCAACCCAAATACTTCTATGATTTTATGAAAAAAGTAGTGTATAATTACTTCTTTTTGCAAATAAAGGCCATAGGTACTATTTTTCTGTTGTACACTCTCATGTTCAATGGTCTGGTTAAAGATACAGTCAACATTGCATTTCTGTTTATAAGAAATGTCAGGAAAAAAGATATATAAAGAATTATGACACAGGCTTGAAGAAAGCTCCAAGATTTAACTGCTGAAAACATAAAATACAGCATTTTAAGCACCCATTATAGAAATGGCAGAGCAACTGGTGCTTCACAAAACACAAGAAAAGAAAAACTATTTCAGTTATGACTAACTTGTCTTGTATAGGTAGGACGTTGTATCCAGAAGGTTCTACCAAAACCAAGTATTAATGTGCCAAAGATATTGACTTTTATGCAACAAAATTTCAGGATTAATTCTAAAGATCAGGAGCAAAATACACTACTGAAAGCCAGTACATACAAACTGTAAGATAATCCTGTGGGAAAGATCCAGCATTTGATATTGAACTATTTTTATAACCAAGGACAGGAAGATTACAATGAATAAATTAATGGTGAATTTGAGTCTATATTCCCTACAAAATTTCCATTTTTCAACACGACTCCTCTAAGAAATATGGTTTATAATTGCTGCTTAGTTTCCCACTCAATTTCTATAGTCATTAGGTAGAGAGAAGGCTATCATCAGCATCCTATTATGACCAAGTACAATAAAGGGCCTGAGATATGTCTCAGTTTTTGACAGCCAGTTTTGCTGCCATACCCAGCATGCAGTCTACTGAAACATCTAATTTACCACAGGTTCTGCTTGGCCAAATCAACACATTTTTTCCCACACCTGGTAAGCATACTACACAAATATAAACAGGGAATGCACTGGAGAACTAAAAATAATGATTTTTTAGGTCAGAAAAAAAAGGAGTAAAAGTAGTTTTTCTCTGTTTGGTTATTACTTCTTTAATGGAAAGCAACAGAACTTTTAAGAAATGTGTTTATAGTCCATAGGGAGTTTCTTACCTGGATTCGCAGGGGCTTGAAAAGTTGCTGGTGTGCTCTCTCCTACATTTCTCTTTGACTCCAGCATCTGCCTTACCGTGCCAGCATTTCTAAGGAACAAAGTCTGAGTTGGCACTTCTCTCAAAAAGCCACATAAGGTGTATTTATGAACAGTACAATGGTGAAAAAAATCCCTAATTTTACAGCTCTTCTTTTCTTTGAGATTCATTTTTTCAAAACCCACTTTTGCTTCTCAGGCAAATTAAATTCGGCTATTTCCCAAATAAAAAGAAGCATGGAATTATTTATAAATTTCCAAGTCCTTGCACCAAGAGATTGTCTTGCACCATGAGAATTTTCATGTTCTTGAAATTAAACTTCCACTGTTATCTATAATTTTTTAAACACTGAAACTGATGCTAAATACCATCTAGATTTAACCAAGAATGGGTTCAGTTCTGTCAATTTATGACTTCTGTAAAAGCAAATCAAATTTTACAAGTGAAGAGCAATGAAGGAAAAGGAAAGAACACTTTAATTAAAAAAAAAGGAAGTACAGAGATTATTTGAAGTGTCCTATTGTACATTTTACCACAGCCCCAGGCATGTGCTTTGCTTACCGATACGTGGCATTGTTCACATTTGCAGTGTCGGCTGCTGCCTTCCCTGGAGATACAGGTGCATTTGCCACATTCTACACAGAATGAGAGAGAGAGGCCATAACAGAACAACTCTAAGTCAGCTTGCAAACTTATGCTTTCTATTTCATATCCATTCACTGCTGTGTGAGAGGTTCCTTTTCTGAAGTCAACATTGCAGGAGAATTTGACATATTTTACAACTACACAAAATCTCCTTGGTCCTACTGCCTCCCCTCTTATATCCTCTCCTTCCTCCTCCCCCTCTCATCCCTCAGAATCACAGTAGTGGGATGCACTTTTATTTACATGGTACTTTTCATACTGAAATAAATTGGATTCAGTTATATACAGTTTAAGGTGTTTTCACACTAAAAACAGCTAAAGAAGCTTCAGAATTACATAACAGATGTTAAGACTTCTTTAACCAAACCAGACAAACCCGATTTGTCAATGCAATTGAATAAACAAGCCACATCTTTCTGCATTTAAATTTTCTTTGTTTTCCAACACAAGGTTTAGACTAACTGAGAAAAAACCCCCAGGCCCCAACAAATCTAGTTCTTACTTCCTGCCTCTTCTTCAAGTCCTCCTTGGCTGCTCCAACTCGCTTTGTCAATCTTGCAATTTTAGCCTAAACAGGAAGAAGATGAAAACAAACAAAACCATAAATCCCCAAGAACTATCAAAGAAATTTTATAAACTAAAAGATATATAACTAAGACATAGTTAATTCAAAGGCTATTTTCATATTAGGGAAATTATTTTTCCTTGAAATCAGGACAACTATGTTACTTTTAGCTATATTAGAGCAGAAAGATAAACGTATGTATCACAGTCAAGGTATCTTAGAGACAAGTTTAATTATTTTCCTTTCTATTCACAACTGCACAAACTGAATCCATCTGACATGTTCACACAAAACTACATAAATGAAACACTTATATGATGTTATTACTTTGAAACTCTAGTTGATGGCTAAAGACACTGCTAAACAAGTATATTGAAAGCATCTTAGAAAGCACTTAAAAAGTCAACATAAAATGTCTGTGGCAACAAGAAAGAGTTGTATAGTGGAACTGATCTGGCAAACTCCATATTTCTTTTAATGAAAAAAGTAAAATGGCCTTCTTGTTCGAATTTATTATGAGATAAGCTTTTTAATTGTCTTGTCAGTTCAAAATTATTTTTTGTGATGTTCTTCATGTCACCACCATGTACATATTTTCTATAAAAAATGCAGGAAAGCATGCTTCATTCAACACTAGTTATTTGCCTCCTTGCTAGAACATCAACTATTTACACTATGTGGAAACATGTGATGTAGGATGTTCAAAGTCCAGCGCTACTGTCCTCTCCTTTCTGCATGTTCCCATTTTTAAGCAAATTTCCAGCTTCATAAAGACCTTCGATATTTTCATACTTGGAATTTTTTTGGAAAATGCCTAAATGGAACAGAAGAGTGGAAAAGCAGTCTACTAACAGCTAATGAATCAGTTTGCCAGAGGGAAGATCCACTTTGGGGTTTCTATATGATTAATTGGTTGCTTCCCTCCTTCTGAGTAGGAAAATAGTTTTACAGCTCAAAAGGAACATCAGTATTTGCTGCCCTCCCACCACCTCCTCCCCTTACAGAGTCAAAATTGCTTCCCTACTGGCAACTGTAGGAACCTTACTACTAAACATTGAGGAACTTATTTTTGAATTTGACCCTAGTATGGAGCTGAACACACAAACACTCACCTGCATTTCAGTAAGCACAGTTTTATGCCTCTTGTTGCATTCTACTTTCTCCATTCGGTTTTTCAAGTCTGCCAGAGTCTTGTCAAATACCGCACACTGTAAAGTGGTGAGTTTTTCTTCTAACAGTCTCTGGATAATCTGCAAAATTGTTGTATAAAAAAATACAACAATGCAATCCCAAAATTTGGGGGACCACCTATAAAAATATTCTCAACTCTTAATAAATATCTTGCAATAAACAAAACAATGACAACTGTTGTACCGTCTCAATCAAATAAATCTAGAGTCAGCAATAAGCATGTGGTGGCACAGCTAAGTTTTTACATAATTTTGGAAAACACAAATGGTTTGTCATTAATTCAACAAATTAATTTCCTTGCAGTATAATAAGGGTATAAAATCTTACCATATATAAAAAGAACCTTAACAACAGAAGGTATTCTTTTAAAGTGCAGTGCTTACACAAGTTAATTGTTCTTACTTTTCTGTTTTTGAGAGGGACAATTGGCATTCAAAGAACAGAAACTTAAGACATTCAACAAAAACTTTTTCTGAGATATATTTTCTCCTACCAAAAATTCAGTGTTGCCTTTCTTGCAGAAGCTAAAAATATAGGAAGAAAAGACTGGTTTTCACAAAGTTTACTTGACAGAAGTTATTATTTCATGTTTTTCTCCCATCTATACCTACTGCACTCTAAAAAGTTTTCATAGGAAATAAAAATAAATAAGCCACTAATGTGGTTCAGTTTTTGCCATCCTAAATTAATGAAGTTACAACACATGCTAGCTAATGAACTAACAGAAGAACAGCACAATTTTCTTTTCTTCAAGACCATAGGTTCCTTATACAGCAATGGTGCAATCAGGCTATTAACAGCTCTACAAAAATCTGCAAAATGCCAGGTGGATTACACTCTTCTTTGGAGACTGCCTTTTTTAAAAAGCTAGGTACAGAATAAAGTGCATCACATATAAATCATCATGGTGAAATACATCCATTACTAACACTTTCCATCCAGAGTCACATGAGACTTCAAGTATTTTATACATTTCAAATATAACTCTTGTAGCATAGTCTTCAAATGGTATTTGGTCTCTTCTTAAAAGGAGGGCTATGTAGAACTTTATATGAATTAAGCACCTTTGTTACATCCAATGTTCAACCACAAAAAAAGAGAAAATGTTTGGGGACACAGAGTGTGAGCAGAAGGACTGCTAATTCAAAGATGGTAACACAAGCGACAGGTGTGTGTGTATGTTCTTTGCTCTGCACATCTATTTTACCTTTTGTAATTTTAGGTCAACATCCTTTCTGGCTGTAATTTTGACTTGGAGCTCTGCTTCATAATCTTCTCCCATGTACCGACGATGTTTAGAATGAACATTGTCCATGTCCTCAGATTTGGAACGCTTTCTTTTTGATGCTTCACCTGGAACAATTAGATACAACTCCTTATGAGGAACTCCTGGAAAAACAGGTTATCTTCAGAATGCCATAATTACCATGAAGTTGTTCTCAGTTTAAGCTTTTTCATGCTAAACCAGTAGGAATGCCTTTGGAAAAATATGCTTGATGACATCAAAGTACAAAACCAGTCCTTCTGGTATCTGTACATTACTGCCCTGTCAGTGAGTTCTCCTTTGTGATTCACCCAGTTGCTGCCCCAAACACAAAATGGTTCTAGTACCACCAGTCCTCTCTCCAGAACTTCCCTCCACTTCTTCCTACTCCTATGAGCACCATCCTGTAATGAAAGATGGCTTCTGAGAAGCAAAAGAAAACCTTCTTCTGAAAAAGGAATCCCCTTCTCAGAATTTCAGCCAAATAAAACTACATCTCATTTAACTATGCCAGCAATTAACTGTATTTACCTGACAGGAAGTTTTAACTTGTACCTCCAACACCTGACTGAAAAACCGTTCAAACTTTTTTTTCACTTTTTGGTTAAAATGGAAAGTAAAAATCTAATAAAAGAACAGGTTCAAAACAGAACTAGATTATAAAAATCCTTTTTACTAACAGTGATGAAGCACAAAAGAACCAAAGAGACCTCATTCACTCCTCCAGTTCCTGGCACTGTTTCCAGAATGTTCTTGAGGACAAGAGGGACATCTGCTTTTAAATAGTCTTCAGATTACGTAATAAGGACCCAGGGAACTACAGGATTATCAGCTTTACCGCAATCCCTGGGAACATGATGGAGCAAGTAAATGTAGATAGAAATCATCCTAACCCCTATCAAGAAGGCAGTGATGGGGAATGGAATGGATTTATCAAGGGGAAATCAGGAACCATCAGCCTGACAGCCTTCTACAGTGAGATCCCTGGCTTGGTGGATGAGAGGAGAGGATCTTTAATAATGCTTCTGACACCCAAACCATCCTCAAATTCTTGATGTATGGCCTAGATAATTGCACTAGCTCAGTTGTTGGGCTCCAGGAGCCGTGATTATTGGTACCTAGTCCAGCTGAAGCTCAGTAATGCACACCAGCAGATGCTACTGGTATCAACACCACCATCTTCATTTATGACCTAGACAATGGAGCAAGAAGATATCTGCAGCAACTTGCAGGTGGCAGAAAACTGGAATAAGTGATTTGTACACTCCTAAGTGGTTATGCTGCCATTTGGAGTCATGCTGATAAACTGGAGAAATGGGCAAACAAGAACCTCATGAAGTTTAAGAAAAGGAGATGCTCAAGTGCTCTGCTTGGATAGCAATAAAATCATGCATTAGTGCAGGTTGGGAATTCACTGGCTGGAAAACCCCTCTTCAGAAAAGGCCCTGGTGGTCTCCACATACATGAAGTTAAACATGGGCTGACAACATTCTTGGCTGCCTGAGAATGAGTACTGACAGCAGGTTGAGGTAGGTATTTATTCCCCTCTAACCAGGGAATGTGAGCCTGAACCTTGAGTCTTTTGTCCAGTTCTGGGTTTCTAAATACAAAAAGAAATGTGAGCATACTCGAGAGAGTGAAGTGTAGAGTCACCAAGATGTTTTTAGAGATGGGAGCATTCATCAAGAGCTGGTACTGTTCAACTGGAGAAGGCCATTAGGGGAGATTTTATCATATTGTGTGAATTATCTGACAGGTGGAGAATGAACAGATTCTTAGTGAGTAGCAGTGACAGAACAAGAGAAATGGATGTAAATTGAAATACAGGAATTTCCACTCAAACATTTAAAAACTTTCTTACTGTGAGGGTGGTCAAACACTGGGATCAGAACACGGAAAATTTGTGGAATCTCAGCCTGTGGAAATACTCAAAACCTGTCAGGATATAGTTCTGGGCAAACTGCTTTCTAGTTGACCTGGTTTTTAACAGAGGCATTGGACTAGATAATCAAAGTTCCCTTCAAACCTAATGATTCTGGGCTTCTAACATGAACAACACAGTGAAACACAATGGTTTTAACATTACATACTTTTCTCTATTTGTTTCTCTTCTTCTTTGGGGGTCTCTTCTCTTTCTTTATCTTCACACTCCTTTTTTTTCTCCCCCTCCACCTCTTCTATAAACAGAAGAAAAAAATCCATGTGACACTTTCTCAGATCTACGAGTTTTGTAACAGTCTTATTTTGACTAATGAATTTAAATAACATATGAAAAAAAAAAAACATGTGAGGGAAGGCAAGAGAAATAAGTATGACAAAGAGGGAATGCAGATATGAAAAAAAATAAGGGAATACCCTCAAAACAAAAATTTGAACTATCATGTATGTAACACATTAAGGCTCGCTTTTGAATTTGCTTAACATTTTAACCAGAATTACTGAACTGTAATTACAAGGGAAACATGTTTTTCAGTTACCTCTGAAACAAAATGAGATATTTTTAATGCAGCTGAAGTTCTCAACAATTTATTTTAGCTTACTTTTCCACTTAGGAACAAAGCATAAAATTTTCAGTAACAAAATACCTAAATATTAATATGTTTTCCCATTTACAATTGGCAGCTTCATCCATAATCTTAATGGTAGGAAAGGCCTAGATGTAGGTTAACAAATATGAATTTTAATTTGAAGTTTCTTGCTAATACAAAGTATCACAATTTAGGACTAGCCATTTAAAAACACTCAGTTTAGGAAATGCTTAAAAGAAGAAAATTCTGAAGCCACCAAATGCACAAAGATAAAAATGGTAGCACTTCTGAAAAATTTTCTTACATATTCCATGAGCTTCCATTATGTGTTTCGTACATATGTGAATGAAACAAGCTTCCATCATGTGTTTCTGTGCTTGCTAGATAAAGCACATAACTATTTCTTTTAAGATTACAGCAAAATCTATCCAGAATATAAGAGAGCAAGTAAGCATTGTTATGCACATCTTGATCTGTACACGTCTTCATTTGCCTATATTCATTTTGTTATTACAGCAGAGTTTACTAGTTTTTCTAAGGAAAGTTCTGGTTGCAAAGATATTCTTGATGCTCTCTTAACATTAAGTCTCCCTTCTATTATGATGAACATTTAAACGACTTAAAACAAGTTACCTAATAAATTAGAAAAAGGAAGGAGTCAAAACCTAATAACCTGGCACTATGAGATTTTCATATTTCTTATAAATGTAAAAATAATATTTATAATACAAATTCTTCAATCCAAATATGATTTACTTTTAAGGTAATAAGTTAGCATAATGCCTATGCCACCTGCTTTTTAAAACTTATAGATAAGCTTCAGGTATTTAATTGCTATGAATAAAATAGGACTCATTTACCTATAAATCTAAAGGAGAATCGCTAAGTTTAAGACAACTTTTCCCACAATTCAGATATTTTAATATTCATCTGAAAGACACAAAAACTCCATGGAAAGATAGACATATCTAAAATGTCTTTAAAACATGTTACAAGCTTCAAAGCTAAGATCTTAAATATATATATATATATAGGTTTTTTAAATTTTTTTTTCCCCCCAAAAAACCTCTATATATAGGACAAGTAATTTCAGGGATGAGAAGACCCTTTCCTTACTAACTTCCATTACCATGAACAAATCTAAGTCATTAACTAAAAGTGATTTCAATGGGATGCTCAGCTGAACTCTCTAGTTGAGGAGGAAATTTCACAACTGGCTATCAGCTTAGTTTCCAACTGGCTATCAGCTAAGCTGTGATCTCATTATCTTGATACTAGACAAGCCGAAGCAATGAATGCAACCTTGTCTGCCTCCTATGAGCCTGGTGCGTCATAAAGTTTTCCTGTTTCCTAATTTATTCCAATCATTTTTCACTTGATTTCTTTAGCTGCCATTTTATCAAGGTTTCCTCAAAAGCACCTACTATATTCTGGAAATATTTTTATTGAGTGGTCAGTTCTACCTTCTGACCAAGTTGTGAGTTTTGTACTCGTGTACATGGCTTTGTAGATAACCACTATGAATTTCACCTGCCACGTTTGTTTGTTAGCCAATCGGCATTGTAAAATTCTTCTCCAATCCTTCGTATCAGCAAAGTGTGACATCACTAGTTACCTTTCATTTTAGGCAATTTATTAATTCTCTTATACAGCACAGTCTCTGGAACTAGTCTGTGG
The DNA here is from genome assembly GCF_963513975.1 of Fringilla coelebs. Classification (NCBI taxonomy): domain Eukaryota; kingdom Metazoa; phylum Chordata; class Aves; order Passeriformes; family Fringillidae; genus Fringilla; species Fringilla coelebs. Next base: position 47,740,768 of record NC_140033.1, on the reverse strand, counting down.
AACTCTGAATTTATTTTTTATTCTTCAGCTGATTATTTCCTCCATGAGGACTTTCCATTTTACCGTTTCCTTTCCAAAATTTCTTGATAGGAAATCACTTGTGTTTGGATATCTAAGAGAATTCACATCAGGGCTTCCTTGTCACATGCTTGTTTCCTTACACAAAAAGCTCCAAGGCTTTCTGATGTATGATCTTTCATTACAAAAATCTGTGACAACACAACTATTATAGTTACTAATTCCACTTGGGAAAGACATTCTATTAATCTGTCCATTTGAATTAAGTTTTCTAGTACCATTTTTTCACTGTTGTTTAGCCATGTTGGTTTTTATCTGGACTTTTTGAAATCTTGCTTCTTAATTGAGCAGTTTGCACCCATTTCTCCAATATAGGATCTTTAAGGATCTCCATATGGTCTCCACGGTTTTCATTTTCACAGACCCTCTCCAAAAGTTACTCTTTATAAGGTAACTCTACCTGTTTTCTCATACAACTATTTCCTGCCTATGCACCCTCTCTGCCACTATCTCTGTTGGTGGTTAAGGCAGAACATCACAGTGACCAATTTTCATTTCATGAACAGTCTCAGTTTACAGCCACACAACTGATAGAGTCATAAACTGTTATTAGCCAATAAATAAAACAACTAGCCAAAAGAATTTGTCTTGTCACCAGAATTTAGAACCTTAAAAATCTATTGCTGGATACATTAATTTTAAGCTTCTGCAAACTGTAGTACAGTATTTAATATTCACTTCAGTCTTTTTGCTCCATAGCAAATTCCTCTGCGATCTCAGAGTGTTTTCTCATTAGGCAAGATGAAAAAAAGTAAACTTCATGGCTTCAATGAGAGATCTCTTAAACTGCAGTGAGAATAAAGATAACCACTGTATTTGTAATGTTTATTTCATAAAAGGGACTCGTAACACTACAATTTTAGCACAACTATAAACAACCTTCTTTCCCCCTGCTTCCCCCACCTCCAATAGTTTCTGGAAGACTTTCAGCACAGAAAAACGGTATCACTTTTTCAATCTCACTGACAACAGCTAATGCCTAAATAAGATCCTTAGCAGAAACTATGGAACCTACCTTATCTCCATTTAACTGGCATTATTTAAAGGTAAATACTAGAAAAGGAGGAGTCTAAAACAGGGCTGAAGAGATGTTCTTATCTCTGTTTCTCTAGCTGTTTTAGAGACTGAAGACTCAGAATGCCACAGTCTGATACTAGTAAAACAAGATTCAAGAAACTATGATCACTAACTTCCCAGAGACTAAAACCTGAATCTTATTTAAGCTATGAAATTTCTACAGTCAGCCACATTTAAACACACTTGGGTTAATATGGTCATAATTTAATAAAAGCTATATATGGGGGGGGGGGGGTAGGGAGAAGAGTGGGATGAAAAAAAACCAACAAAATAATTCCATCCCCAAGATAATCTGAAACATCTTTCTCAATTACAGATAAAAGAACATTGTCAACTTATTTGTAAGTTATTAATCTGTTTTATTTTCAGAAGTGCAATAGTATAACAATGACTGTCCATTCTCAAAAAAGCTTACAAAACTGTATTAAACAGTACACTGCAAAGGACATCCATTGAGTTTAACTTAGAAAAATGTCCTGCTAACCACATGAAGAGATTCCACACTTAACATTTAAAAGCATCAATCAGTTGCCATAGTCATCAAAGAAAACTTAGATAAAAACCACTGAGGTAAAAGAATAAAAGCTATATGATATAAAAACAATACATGACACACATTTTTCATTAAACTTTTCCAATACTGTCTTCCAGGGGAAAAAAAAAAACCCAAGAGAAGATCAGGCACACCTGGATTATATGCGTGTTTTCCTTATCATTTATTTGCATGCTAAAGAAAGCTGAAATACTTTCTTCCCTGTGAAAGCTGTAAATGAATGCATTTCCTCTTCTCCCAAATTGTTCAGTTCCCTCTCTGACAATTACTCATCTTTCCTCTTTTTCTACCCACTACCTCATCCAAGTTGGCACCCAAATTAGAGAGTATGAAAAAAACCCCAAAGCAAACCAACAAGAAAACAACAAACAAACCCTAAAACCAAAATCCAAAACAAATAAACGTCAAAACAGCCCAAATCTGGAAGCTGACCATTTTTCAGTGCAAAGTTTTTTTCCTGTGCCTCAAATACCACCCTTGAAAACTAAGACTCCATAACATTATTGGTGGGTAAGACTGCCTCTTTGATTTAGAGACCTAACACAAGTGTGTCATTCTAAGAAATGAACAAAATCCCAAACTTGAATGGAAATTAACGATTTAGAAAATTCTTACCTGGAAGACTTGACTTGTTTGGCAATATCCCTTCAACAAGTTCCTCCTTCTCATCACAGGGATCATCTTCATCAGACAGAACTAAGAAAGCCTCTTTTGGCAGACTTTCATTGCTTTCCTGCTTGGATGGTGAACCCAAACAATTGTCTATTTTCTCTTCTAAATCTGGGACTGTATCATCCACTGGAAGAAGAGAACTTTTAGAAAAACAGCTCAGATCATCTTCAGCAGGGGCTAGTTTTTCCAGAATTGGAATAATGTCATCTGTTTCCATACAGTCCGTATGGTCCAAGATACTTTCACTTGGCTCATCTATTGTCTTCGAAACAGTGGTTTCTGCAGGTCCTGCACTGCCTTCTTGTTTTTCCTGGTCAGCTTCCATACTGCTAGAGATGGCTGCTTCTCCAACAACCTCTTCAACAGTTACTTCTTCAGTCCTCTTTTCCTCACCAGATGAACTAGAATTAACAGGTAAATAATTTGTTTCTCCCTTCTCTTCAGAAGAGTCACTAATATCACAGACTGGTTTACTTTCACCTTCCAATGGGATATCATTCTTTCTTTGGTCCAAATGATCTTTTCTATCAATTTCTTCATGGAAGTTATCTTTACTGCTACCAACTCCATTTTCAGCCTCACATTTTACTGCAGCGTCAGTATCTTTAGCTTGTTTGGGAGTAATATTTTCTGAAGACAGCATTAGAGACTTGGATTCTATGTCATTGACTATGCTTCCTGCCCTACTTTCAGGTCTCTTGGTCTCACTAATTTCATCACAAGCTGTTCTTCCCTCTTCAGAGTTAACACACAAGTCAACCACGCCATTAATTTCTTTCTTGACTTCTGTACAATCTGTATTGCTTAAAAGGGAATTTATATCAGAGTCTCCATTCTCATGTTTTCCATTTAACAGTTTCACTTCAGTTGTCTTCAACAGCTCCTCTTTAACCTTATAGACAGCTTCAAGTTGTTGCCGATCACTTACTCTCATAGTTTTTCGTGCTTTAAAGACTTTTTTCTGAGGTTCCTCTGTGCTATCCATCTTAGCCCCTAAAAAAAAATTCAGAAAGAACTGTGAAGATAAAGATTTATCACTGTCATATTACACGGCTACTAGGAAAGATGACAGCATTTAGCACATTTTAAAGTAAACCAATTGAAATGGTGCTGACAAAAAACAAAGAAACACCTGTCAACACTTAAATTTTATCTGACTTCCCAAAAACTGAATCCAAGTTTCTCAATAAGCTGCACAAACACATTTATGCAAAGGTCACAAAGGTCACACTAAGACATCAAGCAGTAATATTCTAGCTACACGTTTTAGACCACTTGTCTCATAGTATTCTATTAAAAATAGATGTTATACTAAGGTAAGAGCCAGCAGCCTCTCTTCTCATCAAAAGGTAAAAATAAATGGAAACTGATGGATCAAGAGTATTTCCATCCTTCCAAATATATTTAATTTCATAAGTTACAGACAGAATAACTGCGGCAAATGACACTATTTTTATATCAAAGCACTTTTAAGAAAACTTCATTATATACAAAGAATTTCTTAATGTATCATTAAGATACTTTTTTCTGCATAAATACAATAGACTTTCATCCTCCATATTTATACAATGGTTAAAAGAACTTGGATTTTTAGAACACTTTCATTCAGTTTGCATTAACATTTTACTAAGACTGTCTGTAGATACAAAAACTACAGCTATGGGAGCACCTTGTAGAAAAACTTCCTCTTTCAAGGAAAACTGGTGGGTTTGCCCGCAACAGTTATATACATTCCATCCACCCATACAAGTATTAAGAAAAATATAAATGTTTATAAAAAGTGTAAGAAAAATGTTAGAAAATATATTTTATCAAATCAAAACATGGAGTTCAATCCAGCATTACCTAGGAAGCTATAATGATTTTGTTGAAATATACCAAAATTTGATTTCATCTGTTTCCATTAAACAAGACAAATCCATAGGGATTTTTAAAATATATTTTTCTCCACATTGTCTTGCCTAATGGTCCAGGATTACATAAGTTAATGTTCAGAAGCAGAAGGCAGATAAAGTTCCTATATCCTGAATGTAACTCAACAACTAAGATCTTGAATCAGCTAATGCTAACTAATTTAGGTCTGCTGAAGCTACAAACCACCATAAAGTTACTCCCATCAAGCACACAGCTTTATTAAGTGTTTCAAAAACATGCAAAAATTATATTAACAGTAATTAAAAGAGAAAAATCATCAGACAGTTATCTCAATGTGACTTATTTGGCCACAAGGACAAGCTAGACAAATGTTTATAACACTGACACAGGAGAATTATTAGGCAAAGGATGCACTTTAAATACTTAGTATGATTCATTTTGTGTCAGCTCCCAATAATTTTCATTTACAGAGCTAAGAAATTAATAAATAGATTGCATTTTGTCTATTCAGGTGGGATATAAATTATTTTAAATTTTTTTGGTAAAAGAAAGCAAGACTACTGCCAACACTAGCTCAGACCAATGACAATTTTGTGTAACCACAAGCTCAAGAGTGTTTGAAAAACCCTCTCGGGCAGGTGGAATGATTCTTGGGGGTGTCCTGTGCCAGGCAGGGAGTTGGACTCAATCCCTGTGGGTCCCTCACAACTCAGGATATTTGACAATTCTATGAACCTAGCTGCAAAATTCAGAACACAGATGCCACAGTCTCTAAATAACAATGGCTCCACTCCATCTACAAGTTTTACTTAGGCAATGCTAAGATTGCCTAAATATAGCCTTCTCTTCAGCAGACTGAAACTGTTGAGCTCCCTCAGCATCTCATCATGGGTCACATGCCTTAGCTCCTATCATTTTGGTTTGCTGGATCTTTTCTAGCTTATGAGGAATAATTTTTTGTGAAGAAAATTATTCAACGTTTATCCCTAACTACAATATTCTACATTGTAAGGCAAGAATATATATTCTTAAGTACAATATGAATGCTACTGTAAACGTCACACAATTCTAAGGCTTATTTTAACATGACCTCACAAAAACAGGGACAAAGCACAAAGCAATTTTTTAATATTTCCTTTTAACTTAGCACTGACCTTCCTTTACCCTTTTTTGAGTTCTTTTCCACAAAACAATCTAAAATCCTCAGATTTGTGTTACTGATAGTGCTGAACAGTTTGACTCACACCTCAAGAACAGATCAACAAATTTTGACCAAAAGTTGTATCTGGTCTATTTATGGACTCACAATAATACCATTACGATGATTTTTTTACCATTCTGACCTAGATTTTCTGAACTGGATTGTCTACTACTGCATTGCCACTAGTGGGAGCAAAATACACCACCTACAGAAACACTGATCTGAAACACCAGTTTACTTGAGTTGAAAAAAGGTTCTCATCACAACCATTTTCAGTCAGATGACTTATGAACACCAGGTGAGCTGTTAATGCCTTTCCAGAGCTGTCTACATGTTAAATACAACTTCTTCATATTCCTTCAGAAGAGAATACATTTAATGCAACAATTTTAGACCTGAGAGTACAAAAAGCACATAAAGATCTTTAGTATTTTGGAAATTCAAGTGCAGTTTTGGGAAGCACATCCCTTCTTTCTTCCCAAGAACTCAGAATAGAAGGCAGACATATTCACATCATATAAACCCCTACACCCAACACACATGCTGTTACAGACTTGTAGCTTCTAAAGGCAATTTTGAAGAAGAAATCAGGCTTGGCTAACATTGACCAAGTCCAAGAACTCCTAATAGATGAGCCACTAGTAAGAACCCTCTGGTAGCACAGTACAAGAACAAGGCCTCTGCATCAAAGTGCAATAGGATAGTTCGATCTCCCAGACTACAGTGTTTTCTTTTAAAGGCATTACCCAGAATTTGCAAAATATATTACAAAATTCACAGTCTTACTTTTCCTATGACCAAAAAATACACTAACAGATTAAAGTAACATTTACAGATGTCTTGGAATCAAACCATAACTTAAAGTAAATTAACATTTGCTGTTCGAATTTCCTTAAATCATCTAAGAAGGTTTTCATTAACATTTTTAATACAGAGTAAATACAAAGAAAATAAAGGACACTTCTTTTTACATTTGTCAAGAAGGGCAGTCTTAAGTTCAAATATCAGAATCCCCTTATATTGATCCATCCTTACTTTCTATTGAAAAAAAAATGGATGAACAAACTTGAATTGCTTATATATTTAAAAATTGTGTTCACTTTTTATCTTTGGATATTATCCAAAATCTAGTAAAAAACAAAGCACGAACACAGTTCTAGAAAGAACCTGTAGGAAATACAGGCTTCTCAAAATTCCATTGCTAAATGGTTATGGGAGTAACTCATGCATATTTTCCTGCTCAATCCCACCATCTTTTGCAATCAAAGAGTATTTTATTAAAACTACCAAAAAATACTCCATAAAAACTACTGTGCAAAATTATAAGCATAAATGAGATGAACCAGTGCTTTGGGTTCATCTTTGAAACTGATGTTTTAAAATATCTTCAAAGGGCAGACCAGTCCTTAAGCATTTCCAGCCGTACCCACAAGGGATCACAGTGCAGACAAAGAACAGACTCATGTGAGAGCTGAGTGTAAAAGAAATAAATCAACTGGCAGCCAGTCCAGACAGGCTTGGTCACACCAGTGTAGGCCAGTCAGCCACCACTTGATAAATACTGGCTTCCAGTCTTTCAAAGGGGCAAGGTGCACCCTTTCAGGGAACAACAGAGCAAATTACATGGATCCAGTCATTTTATCTTCAAATAAAACTTATCAAGCTACTACTATTCTAAATAAATGCATTTTGGCAGTCTCCCTTTATAGTTAACAACATGAAGTTCAGCTATGTTTGTAAAACACCTCCCTTATCAGAAGCTTGGGTGTTTTCTTTTACTCATCCTGTGACCAAGCCACAAGGAGGAAACCAACAGCCCAGGCAACAAGCCAACAGAGTAGCACCTTTTATTTCAAAGAATGGCTTTTGTATGCATCAGCACAAAATTACTCTGGCATGTACAGATACCTGTGTAAGGGTTAAATGCTGTAAATAAGGACATAGGCTTTGGGCTGATTTTTTTCGTTTTATTAAAGTCAACAATTTTGACAGGCCAACATACACACTGTGTTCATTTGTTTAGATACAAAACCTCCCTTTTCCATTTTAAGCTTTAAAGTAATACATAATTAGCTATGTGAGACATGAACACATCATTAGGCACCTCCCTCCAAAATTTAGAAATTCTTCTCATGATGAAATGTGTGCTAAATGGCACAAAACGTGCCAGTGCAGCAAGGAATGTGGGATGGTCTCTCTTCTGAACCATTTCTCCTCTATTTCCTTATTTTTTATTATTCTTACTCTGTAAAGAGACCACAATTGTAAAGCAAGAAAGGATTGTATTAGCTAGTACGCATCAGCCTATGATCATGTGCTCAGGTAAGCAGCCCATGAGCTGCTCAAAAAGAGAAGCCAATCAGCATGGAGCTGCCTGAATCCTGCCTAGTGACAGGCAGCAGACAAAGGGAAGGTCATGGAAAACGAGGGGGGGAGAGGGAGAAGCTGCAATCTGAACAATAGTGCGTAATGGGGTTTGCATAACATCGCAGGTCTAGAACAGCACCAGCAAAGGGCTCCTCGAGGGCATGCAGCACCAGCCAAATGCGCCACAACCATAAAACGTTTGTCAAAGCACAAGAACTACATGGAAGAAGTAAAATTCACTGATAATGAACATCAGCACTCAAATGTGCAAGCCTACTTAAAATGTAGCACAGCCAAATCAAAGAAAGTGAAGCAGCAAATGGTCATGAGTATTGTGTTCTAGATGGAGACTTCCAGAGAATGAAAGTGGTGAATAAAACCTACCTTTTAAGTAGTGGTTCGTAAAAAACAGTTGTCAGTTGAAATCCTCCATAGCAGTTTTAATATAGCTTGTCAGAAATTTATGAACTATTTTTAAAGAAGGAAAAAAAATCTTGGTTGAGACCTATTCTTATAAAAGACGTAACTAAATAATGCACCAATAATTTGGTTTTCTACCAATACAAGTCTACTGATCTGCTGAATGGAATACACAACACCAGCTTACTGAGCTCCACAAACAACTGTGCCTTTGTTTTTAAATGCAATAAACAAAACAGAAATCACATTATTATTGTATGTGCAAATAATAGCTCTTCTAGCACACCACAGGCGATTTCAGTTTTTGCCCCTTTTAGGCTGAAGTTATGTTAGTGTTAGCTGAGAGTAGGGAGAAAAAAAAAACATTTTCTAAGAAAAATAATCACGCCACCATCCTGCCCTATTTCAGTTAGTGCACACATAGCAGAACAAGGTGAACTGTAATTAAAACCCCCTTCGGCTCGTTTGCTCCCGCCACATCCCGAAGCGCTGCGGCTCGCAGAGCGGGCAGCGAGAGGCACGTTCCCCTGCGGCGGAGCCCTGCAGTGGCGCGGGCGCTCCCCAGAGGGCGCCCGCGGGGCCCCGCCGGCCGCAGCCCGAGCGGCGACGGGACGGACCGGCAGGCCCGCCTCCCATTGGCCGAACGGAGCGGCCGCGCGGCAGCCAATCAGGCGGGAGTGCCTTAAATTCCACCCAGCAACAAGCCGCACGCGGCAGACGTCGGGCGCGGGCTCGAGTGCGGGGGCGCGCGTTAAAGGAGCGGGATTCCAAAGGGCGCAATAGAAAGCCAAGGGCTTTTTCCGTCTGAGACCTGGAGCTGCACAACAGCGCTGACCCACGAGTGCGGGTGCGCAGCCGTGATATGAAACGGGTGTTTAATGCGTGCGAACACTGTTAGGCAATCCCTGAATTCCTGCGATGTCGAATGCTGAATCGGAAAAACCTCTTGAGATCTAGCCTGGGTTTAAGTATGGCATCTGGAAAACCTTCCTTTCTTCAGATCCTATGCAGTACCACTGCTTTTTTAGTATTCCAACACAAAACGGTGTTTTGTCATGACTGCAGTATGACTTCTGCCTTGAAAGGAGAAGCCAATCTCCCCCACTGTTGCAAAAACCTGCCTTCTCAAATTCTGCAAAATATTAAGGCCACATATATATCTCTGTCTAAGAAAAACAGGCACCTATATGGTTAAAGCCCTCATAAACCAGAGTAAACTCACAGTAGAGTTTCAAAGAGGTTGGTCTTGTTTATTGTGTGTGTGATAGCATCATGTCCTAACTTGAACAATGCTCTCATCATCATGTTGACATCACAGTAAGTTAAGCGCTTGTGTCTCCTCTACCTCAAGAGGACAATACCTCCTCTGACACTGGCTCATTAATCTATTTCTCATACCAAACTTGTGAGTTTTTTTCCCCTGTGAGGCTTTGATGCCTTGTGGGAAAAATGAATTCCTCATGGGACAAAAATGACTGACAGGTCTATTTACCTAGCTATGATATTTCATCTGTTGGTGGTTTTGCACAGTTGTTCTTACATGTTCATCACTTTATGCCTAGATAACTGCATTCTTTGGAACATGGAAAACAAGTGGAGAGTCTTTCCTACATAACTTTTACAAGCAACTCAAGTCCCTTAGGAACACCCACTATTTAGCACACGGAGCTTAGGCTGATTCTCCAAGAAAAACTATATTTTTCTCTATACTGAGTTTTAACACCTACTTAGATTATTAAGCTAGTAAAACTGGAACTCAGCCAGAACAACAAGGCTGTGATAATGTGTTTTCTTACTTCCCACAAGTGTTAGAGATTCCAGCTTTTATCAACAACTCAAAACATCAGCTTTCAATTCAGCTGTGACATCTCCAAACACTGAACAAATCCTGCTGTTTTAAACAGTGGTAACAGCAAAATTCTGCTTTCTTACAAAGAGATTTTTTAGCACAAGCTAAAACACTAAAGAAGTTGGGTTTTTTAAATTAAAAACCAGGATTTATGGACTATGAAGTTGAATTTGTGCATTTAAAGATACATTTGATGAACATTATTATACGCAGTCTCGATGTTAGATTACAGTTTCACCTCTGGCATAGGATAAACAGCTTGAATTTCCTTTCCATTATCCTTGAATATGAGTAGGAACTAATAATTCCATAAATATGGTCAGCAACTGCCAAAACACATCTACAACAACAAAATTATTTAACTTCTGATATTCCAAACTTTAAACCTGAAAAATTTAAATTAATTGTTCATGCACATGCAGATCAAAAAATATGAAACATTCTGTGGAAAAAAAACAATCTCAGAAAAAAGGCAAGACGTTCTGATCATGCTTCAGCTTTTCTAGGCATTATAAAACACATTTTTTCCTTTCATAAGGAGATTCTTTATAAATTTTAAATTCAGTAATTCAACAGGCTAGAACTTTGACACAGTATCACTAATACACGCACATTTGCATCCTTTGTTTTCTGTTAGATAAAATGCAGAATAACGCTATTATAATGAAAAAACATATTTACCCTGAATGTTCTATTGTCTAGATTAGTTCCCGTATCACATATGCAACTAGCTGTGGCGATGTAACCTCGGATTTCCAGCTGGCTGCTCAGTGACATCAGAATTCAGAGGTGAGCTACCTGATGCTGACAGTGATCCCAAGAGTCACTTCTCAAACGCCAGAAGCAGAAGTGAAAAGAAAACTTGCAACAAAAGAGGCGATGCTGCATTGAAACATTAGTGTTTGCCACACACAGAAAGACCTTTTATGAGTTTTTTTTGCAAAGACTGCGTTTAAAAAGCAAGTTTAAAGTGGAACTGAACCAGCAGCTAGTGAGTTGGGTATTGGGAGGGTTTCTCCCGGGGAAGACACCGTTTGTGGGCAGAGGCAGCACACCCTGCTTAGCCCGCAACAGGCCTGCTCCGCACAGGCGCAGGATGGAAGGGGCACGCTGCCAGGGCGCGAGGAAACCAGCTCTTCCATAAACTGAAGCCTGGTGGGCACTCTGAGCTGTTCGGGGCAGGGAGGCTATTCCCCGTTTCTCGCATGCAAGGATCAGTTTTCTTTCAGTGAGTATCTGAGGCAGGCCAAGGCAGCACTTCGGCAGCCATCTTGTCCTCTCGTCGGCTCCCTACCGGATGGCGGGGACTGCCGGAGATTTGCATACCCTCTCGGGATTGGCTGCCGCAGGGCTGCTTTGCATAAACCAAATCTGCCTGGCAACAGGCTAAAAATAGCCCGCGCTGCTGCCGGGAGCGGCGCCGCAGCGGGGCGGGAGCGCGGCGCGGCCACCGCGAGGGGCCAAGGCACGCGCAGCCACCCGGACGTGACGGTACGCGCGGGCACAGCACACTCAACTCCCTCAGGGTTTCGGTGGGGCTTTTTGAGTGACAACAATAAATTCTGAAGTAATTCTCTTTTCAAATCAAAACAAACTATTATAATCTGCGTACCACCTCCTTTCTCACTTTCGTTTCTAGGCAAGCTGGAACAGAAACCATCTTTCTGACTATAATACCCCATGTCGGTTTGGTGAGATGCCAATGGAGTAATCCACAACATCTGCAACAAATGCCACCTAACCCTTACTAGATGTGGACTCCCACACAAAGTTCTTGGCTCCTGAGTTACCCCTTGTTAATCACACCTCACCAGAAACACCTGAACCATTCCTCCACTTGAAACTAAAGAGTGTGTGGGATTTGGAAGGGTAAGCAGGATGAACTAAGAAAAGAAACTCTATAAATAGAGAAGGCATTAAAATTTAGATACAAAATGAAGTCCGTAAAACACAAAATCTTGAAGCTGTTATGTACGTGTTCTATGATAATAACTCCAGCAGTAATCTACATGTTCGTAATTTTATGACTTCAACCTACAAAACAGGAATCATCTACAGAAGTTTCATTTTCGCTGAAACTGATAGCATTAAGTCCTCTGACTGCAGCAGAAGCAAGTAAAGAGGTTCCCACACCTTTCTACTGAACACATCCGCCCCCAGGTTTCTGTTTCATGGAACGGGTAAAGGCAGGTGAAAGCCAACATTACAAGGTGAACAAAGCAGCCAGTGCACACAGGACATGTACAGCTGTCTAACCTAGCTCTTGGCCAGCCTGAAACGCACCATCTGATACATACGGTACACACAAGTACTGCTAGAACAACAAAATGGTATTTTCTCTGTCACAATTCAATGAGGAAATCAGGAAAAAAGCAGGTGGTTGGTCACAGAGATCACTGAAAGCAGTTGCTATCTTCTGAATGACTCAACAAAACAGAATCATAAAAATTAAACAGAAATCCCAACATGAAGTAAGTAGAATTAGACAAAAATTTGCAGATAAAAAAGCCTCAAAATAAAATCGGGGGAAATGCCCATCATCACCACCACCAAACAGACCAAAACCCACACATATTCTTGCGAAAACTACAGTTTACCCAAACTTTATTACCCTGTATCTAGTGTTAGACTGTCTGTTACAAGCATTCTTCAAGGAAAGGTAACTTACTGCATAGATGTTAATTAGCTACTCTTAATACATTTTACTAGAAACTGTGTCTCCTAACACAAGACATTTTTTCATTTATCAGGGGCTAAATGTTTTCCAAAGGAAACTAATGTTGTGAAATGACGGTAACTAGGAAAGAAAATGCCAACCTAATATTCTATAGATACAGAAAAAGAAAAAAAGGCACATTTTTAGTACTGGTAACACATTGTATTAATATGCTAAGGACCCCAGATAATGCACATAATTCATGTTTTTACAGTGATAAACAGTTGTTTTCTAATAAAGTTCTATGGCAGTCAATTTCTTACAGTTCAAAGCGTGCAACCAGAGTAAGACTTACTTATTTTAGTAAAAGTCTATAATGGCAGATTAAATTCTCTTGGGTCAGTGGCTGGACAATTATTTTTCTGTATTTGCTCTTAGGCAAAGACTTGTCACATCTCACATTTGTAAAGACTCCTAAAAAAAATTACCTGAGATGTCACCCAAAAGGTCCTTTGAACTAAGCTAGTATGTAAACAACCATTGCATGGATGATTCTTTAACTTCAACATGTCTGGAACAAGCTCTAGAGACACAGATTGCCAGATATAATTCTTTGCTAAGCTGCCCAAGGAACAGGAAGCAGTAAGTAAAGAAACCTACAATTTCTTTATGTAGTTCCAATCATAGAAATAAATAAGTAAAACAGAACTAGCTTTGAAAGGGGCTTTAATGACAAAAAGTAACCTAAAAGGGTAAGTTCTTACTGCATTCTTCCTTTCTAGAACCTGTGACACACCCACCTACTCACCATACTTACTGCATAGACAGCAGATGTACGATCTTGCTGTATATCATTTACCTGACTCATTAGGAGACCAAATGCAATATTCTAGATTTAATTGTTCCCATATAAGACACACTTTTCTCATTGTCATCTTGTGGCCAGACTTCTAAATTCAAAACCAGTAGGAATAAGTTTTGAAACGATGCCACTCTAGTTTTAAGTAGCACAGTTGTGTTTACCTATATCAGTAGCATCTTAAGCAACAAAGCACAGTATGTTCATTTCTGAGATGCTAATGCTAACAATTCTGAGATGCTAATGCTAACAACTCTTGTCAACTCACATACTCTGAAAAACAAAGCTATTTAAACAAAAACAAAGGAAGACGAGAGTAGTGTCCTGAAAGTAATTACACAGTTGATGGGAAAATCCCTTTTTTTACCCGGGTGGGGCTAAAGTTTGGCTGAAATCAGTTGGTAGGGAAAGAATCGGGAAACACAAGACTTGTGTGTCAATATAAGACAGACGCTTTTTCCTTTTTTTCCTTTTTTTTTTTTTTTTTTTTTTAACAAGTAGAACACGATTTACTAAAACAACCTCCCCAAGGATGCGGCAAAATTCCCATCACTAGAAGTTTTCAAGATGCAATTGGACAGGATGCCAGATAATCTCATCTAGGCTCTCTTTCCCAAGAAAGACCAAATTACATGATCTTTTAAGGTTGCTTCCAATCTAAGATATTCTATGAACTAAGCTGTACAACTGATTTAATTACCAGAAGATCCATATTAGCTGTCAGATATTAAAACCCCTCTAAAATGGGACTTTTAAAGGTGGTCAGATGACTAGTCCACCAGTCTTCTGAAGGACGTCTTCTGGTACATCTCCAGCAAGAGAGCAGTAATTGCACACTTGAGAAGGTACCTTTCAAGATAAGCCATCTTCTATTAATAAGCTAAGTCATTAAAAAACAACAAAACACCCCTCTTTTTTGAATATATTATGTACATAGATATTTTAAATACTTCATGCATTTTGTATTTATGTAGATACATATGGTTGAGGAAAACATGATCAGATGGCTTATAGTAAGAGAAGCCTAAAATGGTAATTACATTGTGAACTTCAGGATCTAGTTTTATTTGTAGAGGGCCTTAAATGTAATTCTTGTATATGGAAGCTAAAAAATATATGGAAACAATAGACCATCAGGCTGAAATAAGCATAAGTGACCTTATCCTTAATGCAATTTTCTCCCAGAAAAACAAATTCATCTTGTTTCCTGTCTCTGGTCAAATATGAAAAATAATTTGTACAGCTAAAGTAAGATTGTTTTTGAAACTTCTAACTCAGAAGACTGACTTTTATCACACCTGAGATATGAATTCCAAGCACTTCACTTCCCCTTCTTTGGTCAACCAATGGAATGAGTGGCTCATTTTGCATATTTTTGTTCAATTCATTTTTTTTGACTCCTTAGTCTTCTGACGTGGCAATATAAACTATTCATTGAGTAAATACTGCTACTAAAAATATAGAGAAATATATTTAAAGACACTGCAAAGAGTATCAAGTTCAACAGGCTCATACAAAGTTATTTTCAACTCTTTTTTATGAATATACATAATAACAACATAGACAAACAGGATGTCAAATAAAAACTGCTATGAATGTCTTTATTTTTAGGGCAAGGTACACTGCAAGGCCCAAGAATCCAATTTTACATGGGAAAGGTTATTTTTGGAAGTCCAGACTAGGGAACACCAAGCAATGGACAAATTCTTCAAGTGCCTGTCAAAAACATAACGCCTTTTTGGGTGGGTTTTTTAATTCTAAGAATTCCCATGAAAAAGGAACTAGGATAAACTTGAAGTGCAATGCAACATTTTTCATGTAAGCCCCTCATACTTACAAAACTTGGTTAAAATGAGCACTCTTAAAATTCCCACAAATTTAAACTGTTTTCATACATAGGTTTCAACCATCACAACCCATCTTCCACCTGCAAAATTTCATTTCAGAAGAATGTTTGAAACAGCTCACAACAACTAAGAAGTTAGATTTCAAAATATGGTGCAATGAGGAAAAATATTGAAAGCAATTTATATTTTTCAGATATAATGAAATACTTTTTTCTCCCCGTTCTGTGACTGCAGCCTATGCATGACTAATCCAGTATAATCCCATGTCAATTTTGAAGACAAGTCAAGGAACAGGAAAGCTGGAGTTTATTGCTACGATAACAAAATGTAAAACCAAAATATATGGTAGAAAATCTTGTTTATCTCTAGAAAAACAAATTTGCAAAATAAGTTTTATTGCCAGGGTTTTGTTTCCCAACCCTGACAAAGGCACTTAAAAGGTTCACCAAAATGAGGAATAAATTGGTATAAAATTTCATGAAGAAATTTCTTTAGAAATCCTGCTTCAGACAGACTCACTTTACAGCAGCAGTGTATTCATCTGTGGCTACCACAGACTACCACAGTTGCTAAGCAACATCTTAGTTTCATCTCAATTTTGATATTTGCCATTTTGGCATATTCACTGGAACCCTACTTATTCTTTAAATAACATCATCTCATTCCACTCCTTTCAGAACTGTTTTATGAAAGGCAATAAAATAGATTTTTCAGAGGGGAAAAGGGGGTGCGGGGGAAGCTTCCTAAGTATCTATGTGTAGAAAAAATATCTTAGAATATTTGTGACAAGAAACAGTCACCACATTGCTACAGAAACCCCACAGACATTCAGCAATCATCTTACCTTTCCTGATTTCTGGTTTCTTCATCTAAGTTAAGCAAGGACAGGAAGTAGAGAATTTCATACTAACAGGAATGTTAAAAAATTCATACCACATAGCAATTAGCATATTATCTAGATTTATTCTACAATGGAGTAAAATACTACTCTGATACATGAGATTGAACCTCCTCAGTTAAAGAATGTGACACGAGCCCATACATGATCTCCTTCCATCTTAGGAAAAAAGAGCCAATATAAATGGCTTTCAGTGACTCCACCAATACACAGACATCAAGCAGCAGATTTCACAGTGGCAGGAAACGAAAAAAGACCACAAAAATCCACAGCAGTCAACATTTCTGTACATAATATTGCTACGAGGTTACTGCTCCTTGAGAGACTGCTCACAATGACTGGCATGTAATCCAGAGGGGTTTCCTATGCAACAAGACAGCATCCTATGCCCTGGACAGCTACTCTGTACACTTTTCATTCAGTAATAATATTCAAAAGAGGCAACAACCTTTCAGAACTCCAGCAGAATAAGGACCACCACTGCTATGCAGTACCATCTTAAATAGTTCAGTCAATATCCATACACAGAGTCCCATTCTCTCCTGTCTTTATTAAGTAGCACTTAAGCATTAAGACGTACTCTTCAATGTCTTCTTAAAAGGGTTCTGTTACATTAACTAAATACTGTGACATCTCCCTTTAGATTAAGTAATGATTTAGGAAGAAAGGGGAGAAGATGAAATGCTAATAATTAGGTGTAGACTCTTGTGATGAGAACTGCAAATAGCTATGTTTTTATGAAATACTAAATAAGAGGAATCATGCATGTACTTCAGGCAACAGTTCTTCAAATCATTACCTTAAAACGATCAGGGAATAAAGCAAGTGCTTTATTACCCATTTAAAATAGGAGATGACAAACCTAATGTTACACAGAAGTCTCAAAGATGTAGAGTAAAAAACCAATTATCTAAAAGCAACCCAGCTATTGGACTTTCTCATCTTGCAGTCTGAATCTTAATAAAAGGGAGTCAATTAGCAAGTGCTGTATCACTTTAGCTGCTAAATACTATTTATTTTTTGTGCTGTGGGATGACCAAATGTCAACAGCCATATCTGTAGCAAAACCCTAACAGAAGGAATGTGAAGTATTTTCTGTGAATTACAGCTTGTTGTTAATATTACAGAGGAATATGGACTTCTAAACATAAGAAACTGAAATTAAAATCTGTAGTCTGGAGGCATTTCTTTTCCATAACAATGGAAGAATTAATCTTTGTGTTTCCTTGGTTTCTTAGTCTAAGATCCTTGAAGAAGAAAGCAGGAAAAAGATACACAAATTGTTCTTTGTCCACAGTGGTCAGCAAATTCTCATGCTTTGTTTCTTAGGACACAAAAGCAAAATAAAAAGGAAGACTGAAGATAGGATCCATCTGATCAATAAAGACCTTTGTCTTTTAGATTAAGAAGGTACAGGCCTCAAATTAGATCAACTTACACTTCCCAAAGTATTTCCTATGTCTGTTTATCAATGACCTCAATGAGGCCTGCTATTATGCAAGATGCACAAGTAATTTTGGAAAGCTTTGCAAGTTTAAACTTCACATCTAGGATGACAGGCTTTAATTTTTTTCCTAGTGAATTCTTTTCAAAGCCACCATAAGCCCCAGTTTGCAGTTACTCAATACCATCACCTCTGCATGGTTACTGGCAGCAGATG
The DNA here is from genome assembly GCF_963513975.1 of Fringilla coelebs. Classification (NCBI taxonomy): domain Eukaryota; kingdom Metazoa; phylum Chordata; class Aves; order Passeriformes; family Fringillidae; genus Fringilla; species Fringilla coelebs. The sequence goes on along the minus strand of NC_140033.1, from coordinate 47,722,756 downwards.
TGTGGACTGAAGTCAGCCAGCAACATTTTGTTCATGCTGACTAGGGACATCATACACACTAACTCAGCGAACTACTGAAATGCACCTAGATATATGAACTGTTTAGGACACCAGAAAAACCAGGCCTAGAGCCACCTCCAACTCCAGTGTTGCATTACTAAGTGGAAAGGATGGAAGTGATCAAAAGCAGAAGACACTTCTTCCAGTAATGAGGTCATTGTTTTGCTTGCTAATGCAAATTTTTCAAAAATAAGAAATGATATTACAAATTCATGAAGCATTGATAGTCTGCACAGAACATCAAACTAGGATTCACAGTATAATAAAATACCAAAAAAAGGAGCTGCAAGTTTACCTCTACTGATACATTATTTGGCAATTATTTTGCCAAAACAGTATGTAAAAATTTTTTGAGCCTTGTCCCAAAAAACAGTGGCCAGGCTGCAGTGATACTGTCCAATGCATTCATGAGTTGGTAGTACTTGGTCTGCAAAAGACTTCTTCAGTGAATAGCTCAAAGCAGTTGTACTAAAAAAAATTTCTTTCTTTTACTATTTTATGAGGTAGAAAAGCAGCTGATGAAGCAACAATCCAGTAATACCATTTCAGAAACACAGAAGTACATAAAAATTTATACAGCTATTTTAGACTGCTTGCCTTCCCAAATTTCATAAAAAACCATATAGAGAAAAATGCATCTGCACAGTCACTCAAGGTGACCATTTACAAGAAACTTCATTTTTCTTGCCTGGAAATTTCCCAAATATGACCCAGAGTTAGATGCCAGAAGCAGACAGTAAGAATTATACTTAAAAATGCCTCAATTGATAAAGTGTTTAAAAGACAAAAAGGAAAGCATCTTTAATTTTGACCATTTAAGGTTTGCTGTAAGTCAACCTCCAGAAAAGTTCTGCCCAGAAACATTTAACATCAAAAGGAACACTTGTCCACAGTCTGTCTCTTGCCTGGTGACACAGCAAGCCAACATGCTTGCTTACTTCCTGGAAAAGACAGGCTGCAGTTTCACCTCACCCAAAAAAATCAAAGGCTAGATTTCTCTTTGAATTAGTGAAGAATCATTATACATCCTTTCTTCACGTGTTGGCACATAGCATAGCTGAACTGTTGCCTGATAAATTTTCAGATTAACTATAGACTGTCCTGATGAATTTGTAAGCATGACCACCTCTCCCAGGCTTGCATTTGCAACCATAAAACTATTTTATTTATATAGCTCCAAGGTGAATATGACCAGGTCATAATCATTCTTGTGCTTTTTGCCAGGACCCCTAATTTTTCAGCATTGTAAAATACCAATACAGACAAGAGGACTGCAACCTGTATTGAGGCATAATTCACATCATCAGCATTTAGTATCATTCAGGAACATAACTTTATAAAGAGTACGACTTCCTTACTCTCTCTGTATGCTATAGAATTTCAGTCCCTCTGCATTACCTGTTTTGGGCTTTGCCTATTTTGTCTGTGTGATCCCTGCTTATTTCCAGGACAGAGTATCCTGTCAAGCAAATGTGTTTTATGTTGGATAATCTATAGATATATAAATCGGATTTTGGTATGCAAGGGTAACACATATAATTAAATAAATCTAATAAATGGTGTTTGGGTCTCACTATGCAAATTATCCTGATGACTCTGTAAGAGTCAATCTTTCCATCCTCTGTAAGTTAACAAAAAGTAACTATTCTACAATACTAACCATAAGCTACTTGGAGCATGATTGCTACCCTCTTCCCTTCAAAAGCTTTAAAAATCAATTTAACGTTTTATTGATGAAGGATTTGGGGAGGGGAAGTTGTTATTTAAGGAGTAACAAGGAGTAAGTGCATTACAGATGCTGGGTATGTATGCCAAAGAATTTTGTTCTAAAACAAATTAATTAGGATATGCTTTTTAGAATTGTGTTTCAGCAATTAAATCACCTCCACATTGATTAAAATAATATTCTTTCGCATTTACTGACACACTGTTAATCCTTCATAATTTTTCTCCAGACTTTTTCAAAAAGTCTTCAGGGTCTTCCACAATTCCAACTTTATACTGAGTTACTGGGAGGGACATCTCAGAACTCTCAGACAATTCTTTTAAAACTCCTGGATGCAGATTACAAAGATCTTCTTATAACCTTTGCTAAGAAATATCTATCATGGAATCTTTAGTATTTTCCTTGTAACTTCAATGCTTCAAAAACTTATATTGTCTACATGACCTTATAATATAATCTCACTTTCATCTAAAATAATGCCAGAATATTTATATATTAAATATATCTTAGATATATTTATATCTTAGGTGCATCTTATAAATATGTGTATCTTACAGATATATCTTATAGATATATATCATATATATCTTACAGATATAGATATATATCTCTTAGATGTATCTTACAGATATACCTGTGATATATCTTTTTTTTTTTCACAATGTTTTTGTTATCATTTTCACCTACATTACTGTTAGAATTCTAAATTCTTAACAAATATCACTTTGTTATTGCTTGCTTTACCAGTCACAGTTTTCCTCTCAGGAACATTTTATTTTAATCAGTTTTCTACATTTTTCATGCCTCACTCAATGCCATTTCTCATCTACCATACTAACACTCACACTTCACAGAAAAGAGGGAGGGGCCCTAAATTTCCTTCATATAGCAATGAAAGCAAGACTGGTTCTAATGGAATTTGACATGAATGGAAAACTTCATAGGCGTTAAATGTTTCTGGTGTAATTTATGTGGGGATACCTACCATGCACTTGGGTTTGTACTCTCTCACACACACATGCCTGCTTTTCTATTTTTTCTAGTCTGGACATGCATATAAGCAGACAAGCAAAATTTGGCCCATATAAAATCTTAAATTAGCACTGAAAAGTTACCAAAGGTTTCACAGTGTATGAGCTATCTACAAACTGCAACTCATTTGGCCCATATTGTAGGCACGCAGCATTTTTTCCTACCATATGAATGTGAAAATTTACCTTTCTCTATTACCGTTAAATCCTCTCCTCCGCAATATCAACCAGTTACGGTTCTCCTTCCTAGCACTTTTATTCTATCAGCCTTAATCCCAGGCCAGTTCAGAATGTCTCCAATACTTTCAATATCTATCACTGCCATTTTAAACTGTAATAATTTATCTGCTTACTTTGTCCTTCCACCTCTTTAGTGTAATTCTCTTCAATTAATCTTGTTTTTCCTTCAACCAAAACAGGCCTGTCTACTTCCAGTTCCACATCCCTATCTTGAGCTGATGTCTACCTTTAAGTGGCCATGTTCTGTTGGCTTGTTAATGCATCTCCAATTATCTCTTTTCTCTAGATCAGTGACCATCCTTTCAAATAATTTTCTCCTACCATCTTTCCTTTCCAGTCTTCCATGCTGTCATTACTTCGACTTGTAAAATAGAAAGTACACAAATGTATTTGTGCAGAACCAGCACATCTGCCCCATGCAGCCATTTCATGCACTACATGCATAACCACAATAGAGCATATTATGTAATTAGCAATACTTCAATTCTCTTAAAATTTCCTGCTTTAAGGCAAGGTTATTGTCTTCTCAGGGTGAGAGATCATAAAAACACCCTATTCTGATCAAGTTCCCTTCTTACAAAACCAGTTTTCTAAAATGTACATATATAGGTATTTAAGAAGGTATATATACTAAAAGATTCATGGACAACAGTTCAGTATCTGATTGCTTTAACAGCTTTGTAATCTCAACAAGAAGAAAATTCAAACTACAACCAGGATAACAAAGATTTTTCATAACACCATGAAGCCGAAACACAATTGGTGGTTTCAACTTTGTCAACTCTGCACCCCCTCCAGGGTAAGCTCTCACTATTGCTAAGCCTCCATGTGCATCAACCAGTGTCACTATAGAGACAAAAATAACACACAAGCAAAACAGTAGAGATTTGAATCAAACAAAAGCCGTAGCATTACCAACAAAAACTACATATTGAAAATTTGAACATTTTTAAACTACTTAGTTTTACTAAAGTAAATAGTCTACAATAATTTCTAGGTAACATTGGCAACCCCAATATAATTACAACCAGAACAAATGACTTTTGGGTTTCCCAGAAAATGCCACTTACATTGAAATTAAATTCCTGGCATTGTGCCAAAGTGAGGGGGTGGGACCTAAATGAAAAATTAACTTCCAAATCCTCTAAAACATGAATGCAGAAAATGAGTTGATTCTCTTACCTGGTGAGAAGATGGCACGTGCAAAATGAGCTTCCTCCTCTGAGTAAGCCACTGACATGCAGCTCATTTGCATAAGTATTATGAGCTACAAGTAGACTTCCAGGTCGGCCATCTTGATACTAAGATCTTGTTTTGTTTACACAGCAGCATGAGTACTGGTTTTCAGCCAGCCTGAGCTATGCTGTTATACCTCTCAGCTAGTAGCCTACATCTGTTTGTTAAAGCCTGCTGGAATTCCTACTTCTCCACATAGTAGCTGACTGCGTCAGAGTGCCCCTGCAGCTCATTGAGCATGCCACAGCCTCCACAGAAACTGTTGCAACTGCAAGTGCCTCCAGTTGTACTCTTTGTACTGCCTTCTGTGCTGCCAACTATTAGTGCTGCAGCAACTATGTGCAGTGAAGTACCTCCCACACACCACACAGTAGTACCAACAGGCAAAGATTTATTACAGCACAGCGCAAGACAGCACACTGAAAAAAATCCAAGAAAGCTGAAATTCCCTCATGATTCTTCACTTACTAGCAATCTAATTACACCTAAATTCCTTTGTACATCTTTTCACATTCATCAGCGCTGCTTTTTCTGTCCGGAAACCGGAGTGCTCCTGCAGCCCGTGTGAAGGAGAAGTCCATGACACATGTTTGCTGCTGCCGACAGGGAGCCAGACTGCAGATACAGCTAGCTGGCGCCAGTAAAATTTACATAAAGGGGCCTGATTTCAAGACTAAATTGCAGCAGGATATTGCTGAGCAAAGCCTTGCCCCTCCCACGGGTTCTAGAATATACCTTTCTAGGTATTTGCTTACTAATAATCCAGATCCGTGTCAGAAGTCAAGTGCTGCTCTCGTTCGTATAAATAAAAATTGACATTAGTGACTGCAAAATAAATTTCACCTTGCAGCCTGTTTCAAGAAGGATGCTACACACACTGTTCACAGTCACTGTGTAACAATAGAAATAACACAAGAAAAATTACACCATGCTCAGCAACCAGGCATTCTTTAGGTACTATTTTGCAGATTTCCAACAAGAAATAAAAATTAGTTCCAAGTAAGACAAATTCATTTTTAACCTAATACTGGCAAGTAACATGTCTGGCCATTTAATTTGTTATCTCCATTTCACATTTAACTTTTCTTAATTAGTTAGGTGTAGGAGGGAAAGAAAAAAACTCTCAACCATCATTACTTTTTCAAGTACCTCTAAGGTAGAGTGACAGGTAGCTGCAGAAGCCTGGATTTCAGCCTCACTTTGACTTTTAATATGTAATTTTAAAATTCTTATATTTTTTCTTCCAGTCAAAGTCCAATTAAGTAAATGAATAGGTTACATTTGACAAATGTGTGTTCTAAAAGTCACTGTACTTCTTTTTGGGGAAAGAAAAAAGAAGCCGGGCTTTAAGAGTGAGTGTGTGCCTGTGTGTGTCTGTGTGTAAAGGATTAATTCGCCAATACCTCTTCCCTCCTCACCTGCCGCCTTGCAAGACCTCTTAGGGTATGAAAGAGCAATGCAAATAGGTACATTATTATACTGGCTATAAACACAAATTTGTGAAACCTTAAATAAAATCAAGTTTGGCTAGCTACGCATTTAGCCATATGTAGCTGTAATTGCAGCCTGGCACCATTTACTGAAAAAGCGAAGTAATGGAGACAGGGATGCTTATTAATCTGAACATGGCAGAGCATCTCAGGACCAAAAGAGCCTGCTTTACACCCCTGGCCTCTTCTAGTTCCCTGCATTGTTCCTCTTTAGAATGCCAACAGTGTCAAGGCTATATACAGTCAAATTACATGTCCCATTTTCTGCTGCAAGCATAATTTGTTCATTATGGCTCGTTCTAGGTTATTTGAGCATAACACAATATGCGCATCTGTAATGTCAAAAAAGTACTATTTTTGTATTTGAAAATATTTAGCAATGTAAAGTTACTTAGCAATGTAAAGCTGTTATAATATATCCTCATCTTTTGCATCCAAAACACCAGAGTGATTTGTAAGGGAAAGCTAATTATTTTTCCAGAATGCCTATGACATTAAAGTGACAATCACTAACATCCCTTTTATGTTACCTATATCTTTTGATTTGCCTTACTTTCAGACTGATATATGTATGCTAGCGCATCTAAGTGAATGCAGAATACATCTTTCAGTGATTCTGTTGTCGTTTGCAGAATGAACCATCAGATTAACAGCTTCTGAGCTTAAAAAAAAAGGGCACCAGTGCTGCTTTAAAAAAACCCCAAACAATTAAATCCCTTAGATTTCCCAAATATAGCCATGTTCCTACCCTTCCCCCAGCTCTATCGCGTTATGCACGAATACCTGAATAATAGTATGGTTCTTAACACATTAAAACTCATACTGTAGAAGTCAGAGCCTTGGAGCATTTTCTGTTCCAGGCTCCAGTCCGCTATGGGAAGTCCACGCCTGAACTTGCCAGCAGCCCCCGCGGGCGAGAGCTGCATCTGCAGTCTGCGGGAAGCACCACCCCGCTTCCAGAACGTTCGGGCAGAGTCACCCGCACCCCCTGGCTGCGCCTTCCTCCCTCTCACACCACTGTCTATGACAAAGCTCAGTTTCAAACACAAAACGTTTTCACAGAGAGGAGGAGCCATTGATCTGGGAGTTAGAAACGCACAAACTCGGTTGCGCAAGGCAGAGGGGCTGAGCCCCTGACCAGCGGCAGCCTCTGTCTGCCGCGCACAGGGCTGGCACCCAACCCCATATAAAGTACAGGGACCCTTCAGCAGCCTCCCAAGTACTGGATTTGGGCGTTTTTTGTTTTGTTCCCCCCCCCCCCCCCCAAGCTTGGGCTTCCCCCCCTCCCCCACCCTCAGCGGGGGGGGGGGGGGAAGGGGAGCACGGTTTGTTTTGTAGTCTGTTTTGTTTGTTTTTAATAGGAGACTCTGAAACAACAAATCATAAAATCATAATGTACTCAATTATACATCTCCGGTGACTGCCACTACAGAAAAAGCCAAAATGTCTGCCTGCCTTTTACACGTTTTGCCCGTGTTGGTGGAAACGCCTACAAGCTTTTATATTCTCAGAGCCAGTTCGCTTCCTCCAACATGCAAACGACTTCCTACTCCCCCAGGAGAAGTCACCTTAAAGAGCAGATGTTGCAGTCAAAAGTCGTAAGACCTTCAAAATAACTACTATTAACTGTATGGGTTCAATAGGTACTAATCAAAGACAACATCTTAAAACACCGGCTCAGTTCTCTCATAATAGGTAGAGAAAAAAAGTCACACAAAATTATTTCCCCAATCCAGAGAATTTTACATATTGAAGCATTTAATTGACAAAGTTTGTTTAAAAAAAAAAGGAAAAAAACCCCAATAAATCCAACCATTATGAAATCTATCGCTAGTACCTTGACCTAAAAAAACCAAACCAAAACAACAAACCTTAAACAAACACCCACCACATAGCAAATGAAAATGAAAGGCCCTGAGCCTTCTGACACTAGTCCAAGACATTCCTTTCCCTGACTTTTCTTCCCCAAACCAAAAGAGATCAAATTACTATTCACTTAAGAGTCAGCTAAAAGTTTAGTAATTCCCAAAATTTTCTCACATTAGTGTTTGAAAGACACAGAAAATGATGTACATTTCTGAAGCAGAAAACCGTCTATCAAATCATTATCTTAGCTGCTGTGCTTTATTTGAAGATATTTTACAGCAGAAGCCTGTATCAGCAGAAAGAACAGGAAGGGCAGGAAATGGGGGAGGGAGGACTGAAAATAATTATATTCGCTTTTCTGTTGTAGAAAAGGGGTGACAAAGTGTCTAAATTGGGTAAATTCCAGGCCGTAACATTCTAATACGTTGCACTCCCTTTCTTCTAGAAATGGAAAATCCTCAATATGAGTATTCTCATCAACTTCAGAGCTCCCGCATTTTGCTCACTTAAATTTACATGCAGAATTTTGTTATTTACTAAACACCTGACTGATCTCAATCTGAAGATCAAGATGATGGAAGACAGTAAACAATTCAGCTTACTCATAATTCCTTCAAAGACAATACATGCTTTAAAAATCTACTAAATTTTACAGCTAAAAAATAAAGGTTTAATTGAACTGTTTAATGACAGTCATAACATGATTAAGTATTTAAGATTCCAGACAGTTCTAATAACTTGGTAACCATTTACTTCCACCTAAAGAACCAAACAAGTCAGCTGTTTTAAACTGATTTCCACATATTAAACAGCATTGAATTCATTCAGCAGTCTGTTCCAGTCCATTGCAAATCCTGACTGAAATTGTTTGCTCCCAAATTTCTATCAAAATAGAAGACGCAGCTGTGCAAATCGAGACAATTCAGAACTTTAAGAGGAACATAAAAAATAATCAAGCCATGTTAGAATGGTTCCAAGCAACTATGATTTAGTCAGGAAAAACCATCCAAATAAGTTGGTGCACAAATGAAAAAATAAAGTCAATACAGAAAAATTTTTCTTTTAAAGTACAGGGTTTTCAAGGGAAAAAAAAGGGAGTCCATAAACTTTTTCAGAGTAAACTGTTGGTTTTTCTTTTGGAAATTGTATTTCTCTTGGAAAAATCAAGTAGATTTGAGACTACTACCCTATTAGAAATTTGTCTAACTGCTGATAGTCTATCCTGCAAGTTCACCTGCCAGCAGTACAGAGCTATTTTTTTTAGAGCACACAGACAACAACACTGACCGCAGTCTGACAATGCATCTTGCATTAAAACTGTATAGCAATCAATGCAGCTGAAGTCATTGCTTCATTACACGCATCTATTTCTAATTCAAAGCATGAACATCTAATTTAGGTATTTAATAAAGGTGGTGGGGAGAGGAGGGTGTTTTAGCATCCACTCAAGTACCCTGTTTCTTCACACATAAATTGGTGGTTTTCATTTTCTTTTTGATTAATAAGACCCAAACTATTAGCACCATGGGAGTGAAGAGGGAAGAGATTATGCTTTCAGCTGCTAGTACAATCATTTAAAAAAGCATTACAATGTACTTGGATTTCTGAAAATGGGAATGTACTCCATATGCAAAACCTACCATACTTTAGCATTCCACCACCTACTTTAGGAAAGAAAAAAGAAAACCAACCAACAAAACCCCAAACCAAACCACACTACCCATGCAGTTCATGGAACAAAACACTACAGCTCCCTGCTGCGCCAGTCACATTTTGTACAGCACTTCCAAAAATGCATGCATGTTCAAAATGGCCCGTTAAAAAGCAAAGGAAACCAAAACCAAAGGGAACGGGACACACAGAGACAAGAGCTTTTCTCTGAGCTCTGGCAATTGCTCCATTCATTTTCTGCAAAATGGGAGTAAGCTTATTCAGCTCACAGAAAAAAACCTATGGGCAACAAAAAGTCACTAAAAGGACTACATAAAACACATGGTCTGAAAATACACTATTTTATTCAAATGTAATACATATAAAAAACACTCCTTAGAGTGACTGTCCAAAATACTCTACTTTTCACGATTCCATTAAAGCAGAGTTTAACAGAGAAATCTTAAATCAACAAAAACAAAGAGAACCTGGCAATATTTATATGCCTGCTGTTTTCTTTAAAAAAACCCAACCAATCAAAAACCCAACTCCCAAAAAACCAATAAACCACCTCAGGATGTGTATGGTAAAGCATGTTTTAAGACACAAAATTTCATCCCCTTCAGAGATTATAAAGTAGGAGTTTGGTGATCTCAAAGAATGAAATGTTTCTGCTTCCTTTGAACAATTTAAGTTACTAACATCTGGAACTAATGAACAATAACTGACTAAAAACCACACAAACACAAATGTCAGTAATCATTTGTAAGACTGGGGTAGGGATAACTCAGTATCTTGAAAAAAACAAAAATTATTGTTGCACTGCATTATTATCTACATTCATTAGATGAGGTAAATGTATGGCAAAACGTCAAATTCTATCAGAATAAATGTGTTTAATTGGAATTTGTGGTTTGAATTTTCAGACATTTTAAAGGACCCAAATATTCCCAGGATCTTAACTATTTATCTCACCCAATCAAAATAAGCCACTATGAACTAAAATGTGCTGTAAATCAAAGTTACTGAACAAAGTTCCACTAGCAATAAAAAAAATAAAACTAGCTGCTTTTCATCACCTCCTCTAACCACATACTTGCATTGCTCTTATCTCTTATCCTAAAGCAGCAAAATTCTTTGACTATTACTTAGAAAATTACTGTTAAGTGAAGTCACCATCTCACCTTAAAAATTCTGGGTATTACTGACTTTATTTCTTTTTATCAAATGAACAAAATAAACATGGAGAAAGAATGTCTCCTGAGCATCTGACATGCAATGTCTGCACAGAATACTCAGTGTCTTTATAAATACTGTGTTGCCATTAGCTGTGTAAGATAATATATCAGAAGAGATGTTTAATACTAATTTAGCCACTAAGTCCTTTGTTATGGATTATACTGAAAACACCAAATTAACATGCAGAAATTCTGAGGAAGGACTAAACGTGTCAGCATTTAGCCTAGCTTTCACAGCCCTAGCACTAAGTTCAGCTTCAGCTAGTAAAATACTATGACCTACCCACTGGTGAGTTACCCAGCTCATCTGCTGCTCCTGATAGTTCTGGAAAACTTCAAGAAGCTTCCTGTCTACTCTTGGTTTAACTTATGCACAGCTTAGAGAACCCATGAAGACCCGAACTAGGTATAAGACACAAAATAAGAAAACTATATAGAGAGTCATGAACAAAAATGCCTTCTTTCTTCTCTTCTGCTGTCCAACTCCCCAGTGAAAAAAAGCTGAGCATTACTTTTTTCCTACCTTCCTCTCCCCAGACACAAACAATGCCTTCTAAAGAGTTTTAAGGCTGACAGCTAGGTTACCAACCAGTACCACACAGCAGAATACATGAGGCCACGTGAAACCACTAACACGTTGAAACTTAGATTTCAATTAAGTTATACAAAAGAAATAGCAATAAACCTCAAAATTCCATCTTCTCATTTGTAGCAATTCCATAAAATCTGTAGTCTTATTCTTGAGTAGTAAATAAGTGCTACCTGCAGAACAGTTAACATTTATATAATCACTGTTTTTCTAATGTATTCATACAGGCACTTTAATTATCTACCATTGGAAAAGATACACATTGAAAACATGATAAATCTAATTGGTTGGTTTCAAAAGTTTAATGAAGTTTGTAAAGGGTTTATTTCATTTTTCAGTTAAAGTATGAGGAAAGTATTTGAGAAAGGGACAGCACAGAAAGAGTGCTCTTCTGGTCTGCTAAGAAGGTAAGCCAAAACAAAATACTTGTACTGGCAAGACGAATATGATATTTGACTTGTCCCATCTAATATATCCGGAAACTCAGACAAGTAGAGGTCTGTGAATTAATTCAGTGTGAAAGCAAAGAGAAAACGAAAAAAGCACAAACCAAAAAAATCCCGAATACTAACAAACAAACAACCCCCTGAAAACTGAACTCCAAAAACCAAACCACAAACAAATCAACAAAAAACCAAAACCCGCTACAATTGACCAAAAAAAAAAAAAAAAAAAGACAACAGCATTGCAATGTATTTTATACAGCTTAGAATTAGTTTTAACTATACCCAACCAAGGTTTTAAATTGCTTTGCAGCAGAGTAGAGCTGGTGCTCACCTCTAAGGTCTGGAGCACGTGATGATAACAGCTCTGTTCATTTGCTCACAGTCAAGCTGAACTGCTACACTGAAGAGCACTCTTTCAGCCATTCTGGAACTGCTCTGTCTTAGCGGTACTGAAAATAAGACTAAGATGGCTGCAGTGCTCACTCAAGCCAGTCAGTGACAACTCAGCAGGAGGTAAAACATTTACACAGCAAAGCACCTCTGTCTTTACCATGCTGCAACAAACTGCAGAGGTGGAAGGGGTGGATACATGTGACCAGAGGAGTGGTTTCTTTGACAAGCAGGAAGTGGTTAATGCACAACTGCAGCACTGCAACTTCCTAGCACCTCGGGTAAAGAGAAAAGCAAAATAAACCAAAAAACGAGCAAGAGGCAGCCCTTCTAAGCCTGTGATCCAGAGTTTGTATCACGTGCTTCAAATCTCTCACAAACGCAAGGCAGTCCAGAATTCATGAATTTGTGTCACATATTAACAGACACGGATACAGAGCCGGATCACGCACAGAGCTGACAAACATTAGGGAATACTTTTCAGGAGCAGGCTCATGTCAATGTTTCTAAAATTAAAACCAAAAAAACAACAAAACAACCCACTTAAGAAATTAATCTATAGCTTTATACTGCTCCACCTACTTCGAAATAGTCTGTAGTATTAATTGCCCAATAGAAATTTTACTTGGGGAGGAAAAAAGGATGTTCACTTTAACAGAAAACTAGCAAAAATCCCAAGAACATTCCAGAACTTCAATGCTTGCAGAAATCAAGTATCTAACTCTTTATAACTGCAATGCAGCTTGTTGGCTAAGTTTTTCAAAGATGAGTGTATCTGGAATCACTTAAGGAATTTTGATAGACTCTTGTAACAGAGCAGTTCCTGAAGAACTGGTTTGAGAACTTATGATGGGGAGAATGGGGTTGTTAACCAAAGACACAAGTTTAACACAAAATTAAATCCAATACAGGTTCCGCTCTACTATCTGCTTATGGTAATAAAAGATTAATTATAATAATATTAATTATAATATTATAAATAATAACCAATGACGCACTCTCATAGAGGCAATGCTGGATCAGTTCTGGAGGCAGCTCCTCTATATCTGCCTTACTTCTCTTCTACATCAACCAAATTTGACAATCTTAAAGCAAAATACTTGCAAGAGTCCATGGGGCGGAATTATACCTAGCCTTCTAATAAAAAATAGTCTTTGTGATCCAAAATTAGCCCAACATAGTAAGTCACCCCCCCCCCCCCAAAAAAAGTAGAAGAACATCCCCTCCAACCACTTCAATTATGAAAAGGTTCAGACTCATATAGCTGTGCATGTCTGTTGCCAGCTGTAGCTAGTTATTTCAGGATTGATTAATCATGCTAGCAGTAGTTGTCAGATGCACTCATCAGCACTACAGTCAGTATTTCTAACTTTAAAAATGGTGAAATATACCATCTGGCTTTTCCTTTTGTCTTTGTATTACTATGACCTGCAGTACAAGAAAGGGCCCATGCCACACAGAAGACAGCTTCACTGATTGTCTCTGACAGTACAGTACAGATTTAGAAAACTAAATTAAAATATACTTGAAGTTCAAAAGACTTATTTCTCAAAAAACAAACTCGTGAACACTGGAGAACAAATTCATTACAGATAATTTAAATTTATCAATTACAATGAAGCTTTTTTCCACCAACACTGTGTATTAAAGTAAAAAGTCTACAACAAATTCAGAACAAAAATTTTATATTATCTGATTATATACCCCATGTTGCTTAATCTGACCCCCATATATAGCACGCCATTAGCTTGTGGAAATTTACAGTAACTTGTAAGACTCCAAAATTCAAACTTAAATATTCCATTAGTATAACAAATATACATATACTTTGATTTCCCCAGTAGCAATGTTTTAAATAGAATTCTGTGCTTAGTATTCTACAAAATTTATACATTGAAAGGTGAAGTCTGACTCCCAAGTCTCACAATTTCAAGAATATCAGCAAAAACATAGGGATATTCTAACCCCAAATCTAAAAGTTGCACTTGTACAACACTGTTTTATGGAACGATGATTCTTGGAGCTTGACGTATGGTTGACAATAACTTGAATAGGTTTGAACAAGCAAAACAAGTTCACAAAAAAAATTTCACAGAACACTTTCCCTGACCAGAGAAAACAGAGTCCATGACACAGTCCTGTTGTTACAAACATCTTGCCTTGTCCGAAAGCTTCAGGAACATGCAGAGGCACTGATACATTAACACAAACACATGGATGCAAAAAATCTTACCGAATAGTGAGAAATCACATGCACTAATTTAAATGTCCAGTTCAAAACACCTCCATTAATACACACAAGCATGTTAAAAAATGTGTTAAAAGTTATTAATCAAACTAATTTTAAAATAAAACCTGATGTTTAAGTAAACACAGATTTCTGAGTGGAATAAGTCCTCTAAAACTACTTTGGCCCAGGAAATGTTAAACTAAATCTACACAAATGTGTAATTCTATACTAGTACAGGACTACAGTTTTTTCATTGCTATCTAGCATGGCAGTCAAACAGATTCTCAAGTCAAAATCCCAAGAAAATAAAACATTTTTGTAAGACTAAACAATAGAAGTTAAGTTTAACATGTTATGATAAGAACTTCAAGCAACCTTTAATCCTGCCCTCTTTTGATAACATGCCAAAACACTCCAATATCATCTCAGTAAGTTCAATTCCTGCAGCCATAAATTAAACCAGGGCTTCCATTTTCCCAATTTCTCATGAACATCAAACAAGAACCGCAGGAGAATGGCACCCTGTTGTTTCTCTAGGTATTGTCCTGTGCAAGTAACATCACCTTTGCACACACCTCTTAAATACCTTTACATAGAGCCACAGTTCATACTAGGGCTCCTTCACTTAAGAATCAAGGGCAGCCAGAAATTTCTGCCCATTCAGACAAGTGCATTTAAACATAACAAGGGCAAGAGAGAACAGCCAAAGCATGAATACTTTCTTTTGCTCAAATTAGATGCTTAGAAACCACTTAGCTACTACGTATCATCCACAAATCCTTATGTCCAAACCACATCCTAACCACTTTTCTTATTTACCCTCTTCCTTTATTGATATTTTTTGTTTTGTTTTGTGGGGTTTTATATGTTGGTTAACATTAAGTAGACAAAACAATTCTTATATTGACAAAATGCAGGAGAAACTACTATTTGTATGCATTTCAACTGAAATCTCTAAACACCATCCACTAAAACCCTTTTTTATTCCTACTTTTACACAGACCAGTAGACTGACTTCAAGAAACATCTTGGCTCTCATTAGGACTTCACAAATAAACACTACCTAAACTGCAGGGAGAAAGAAAAGAGCTCATAATCATGAAACAAGGAGTACTAAAGTTAAGAAAAAAGTCTGCACAACATTTAAAGACACTTCATTATTCCAAGCTGCTTGATGGTAGGACCAAAGAGGGAAATTTTCAGTGCACTGGCCAAAGTTGGCATTTATATTAATGTGTTCAAACACATTTCTGAAAAAAACCCAAAAAATTTGAATGCAACTTCTTTTAAAAAGGACCTTATGGAAACTGCAACATGTTGGAGGCAAAGCTAGAAGTAACACAGAGCTTTTCTTTTGCGGGAGAAGACAAGAGGGATGTGTTTTTGTTTGGGAAACTGTTTGGGGTTTTTTACCATAACATTTCTTTAAACTACTGAGAAATGAAAGATAATGCTCAAGACAGCACAAAATGTTAATTGTTAAAATAGCCCGTGTATTTATTCTCCCATACCTACAGCAATGTAATTAATAAAATCTGTGCATTGACTATGGGAGTTTACTTGAAAGCATTTTCAGAAACCACATCTAGAACAGGAAAACATTTTTCCTGTATTGCAAAAATTCATGTTACCCATAGCAAAGTACCTCTTATTAGTTGAGAGAAATATTTCTTAAAATACATTAAAAAAAGTACTTTGCACCCAGCCATCTAATTCCCTAAGTTCTCAAATGATTTTTAACATTTGTTCATGAAAGAAATGTGTTAGTAATTCCAATGTACAGTTTTTAATCATTTATAACAAGCACAACCCAAAATGTAACAAAAGGCATAGTTTACTTTTGTTTCCCAAACAAAAACTTTCCCAAAGAAACGTGAAAGGTATTTATACAACATACGTACACTTACACAATGTTATGAATTCTTCCACTATGATGGGATTGAAACTGACATACAACTGAAAATCAAGCAATTATTTAATACTGTATAGTTAGTACCATGCTCACTACTACACCTACAAGGGAGTTTTTACTTTCAAAAAAACCCCTGAAAGATGCGGGGAGGAATGGAAACGGAAGGGCAGACTTGCTGTTAAATATACAGGCATTTTAAAAAATACGCACCAGCACTACTAAACAGGATAAGGAGTGAGCAATGAACTAGCGAATCCACGTTTCCTACAGATTATAAACATTGTCTTGTTACTTTTTATTCAGGTTATCACTGGTGCCTTAGTACCAAGCAAGCGAACACTGGACACTGGCCTATGTACTGACTGACAGCAAGCTATCCCCCCCAAAATAACTCAATTTCAAAGCTCCCTCACTACCAACACTGGCAGCCTCTCCTCATTCCAGCTGTTTGTTTTCACAAAACTTGCAAGTATTAATTATTAAACATTGTTATTAGTTAATAATAAATAATATTTTATACTTACTATGCTTTGTATTTACTGAAAACCAACAAGTCTTCTAAGAATTACTACAAACAACTGACAAATGTTCGCATAAAACTGTACTACTGTACTAGAAATGAGCAGGTTTCTTTTAAAATGTTAGAACTATGGCACGATTTGAAATTTTTGCCACATATCTGCATTGCAATTTTTCTGCTTAACCAGAAAAATAAACCTCTCAGAAAAATAAACTCATTTATCCTCCTAGCAGAATTTGTGTCATGTTAATAACCTTATCCATGCCGATTTTAAAGTTTTATGCAAGCCTGAAATTTATATCTCCATGTAATACTAAAGTTGCATGTAAGCACAATCCCTGGTATTGGTACAGGCTGGGGGATAAACAGATGGTGAATAGCCCTGCTGAGAAGGTCTTGGGGGTGCAGGTGGATTGGGACTGGACATGACCCAGCAATGTGCAGTTGCAGCCCAGAAAGCCAGTTGTATCCTCGGTTGCATCCAGAGCAGCACCAGGAGGAAAGGGATTCTGCCCCTCTGCTCTGCTGAGACCCCACCTGCTCCGCTCTTGAGTCCTCACCACAAAAAGGACGCGGACCTTTGGAGGGAGTCCAAAGGTGGGCAGCCAAGATGATTAGCGAGATGAATCACCTCTCCCAAGAAGACGTGCTGAGAGAACTGGTGTTCAGTCCAAAAAAGAAAAGGCTCTGTGAATACCTTAAGGGACTTTCTAGTGCTTATAAAATAGTGCTTTAAGGGACTTTCTAGCACTTAGAAAGAGCTGGAAAGAAACTTTTTACAAGGTCATGTAGTTATAGAACAAAAAGTAACAGACCCAAGCTGAAAACCAGTAAGTTTACATTAGATATTAGGAAAAAAATGCTTTTGTGTGAGAATGGTGAGGCACTGTACTGTGAGGTGGTTAAATTTGGAGTACTTCACCCTGTTATGTTTTCAAGGTCAGGTCGGATGGGGCTTTGAGCAACCAGGTCTAGTGGAAGTCTTCCTGTACATTGCAAGGCAGCTGGGAATAGATGATTTTTAAGGTTCCTTCCAACCCAAACGATGGTATGATTATGATTTATCTTTCACTTAAAATATTCTGGGTTTTTTAATGCTAATACAATACCAGATGAGAGTATGAAATACAAACCTACATAGAAGTCACATTCAACTGAAAAATCTGCTTTCAACTTTGGAATGCTTTTTGGCCTATATATCTCTCCAGACAAACAGTCAAGGAAGAACAGCACTAAGAACTAGAGCATTCATTAAAACCAGAATATGTATTTTAAGATGAAAAAACCCCATCCAAAATAACAAAGCAAACTGTCCTTTCTGAATCACACTTCCATTGTTCACCATAGTAAAACAGTAATGCCTTCTGAAGATCCAGTGTTTTTGTAGACTGACACTGTACCGCAGTTAAATGTTTTCAGATTTACATGTTACGTACAAAATCAAGAATTTGAGTGCCATTACTATAAAAATAGAAAAAAAAATTAGAAAAACCTGACCATGAACAAAAAACAGAAAACATCTAAAAATACTACCAACAATACACAAAATCTGAAAAAAACCCTAAGATTCCCACAATACCATGTAAAATCATTTTTTAAGAGGATAGCCAGAACTCAGAAGTTGACACAAAATCCCCTTAACCAAGAATTAAAAATATTTTAAGTTACTTTCTTTGGCATCATCTAGTAGGCTTTAGTATCTAAAACAAAGCCAAAGTAGAGAAATTTTGAATATTAGGTACTACACAATTCACATCTAAACCATAGTCAGAGATCAAGATATTCTACAGCTATCTGACTTGACAAGACAAATACAACTTAAGAAAACTACCGAAGTTTCTGCCTGTAATGAGCTGTCAAAAAAAACCAAACCAAAACAAAAACAAAACAAAAAACCCACAAAAAAACCCAAAAACAACAACAAAAAAACTTGCCACACGCAACAGCCCTATCTTACTCCCCATCCTGTATTTAGAGAAGTCACTGCTGATTGATAAACAGCTTCTTACAGTACAGTGGAACTAGGAGAACTTTTTCATGCAGTACACACAGGACAGTGAATAGAAAGGAACATCAGGACTACAAATACACATCATGAAAGCAGCATTTTTGTTAACCAGTTTATAAACTCCCACTTATTTTGTGTGACTAGGTCAACCTCTCAGAGTAATGTCATGTACTAGAGAAAACCAAGGAAAACAATGCGATACATTTCTCAAAAATAATACTACATTTCATTGTATGTAAGAGCAGTATTAAATAAAAACACATCAGGGAGGGAAAAAAAAATCCCAACTTCCGATACTCACATAACAGTTTTGTAACTTGCAATTTATTTTCTTCATTTATTATTCCTTATGAAAATTGCAATGAACAGGTGTCATTGCTCTAACTCCCAAAATAAAATTATAATCTAAAGATGGAACTAACCTATAATACAGAAAAAAACATCAAGAGTAGAATAAATAGAAAAAAAACCCCAAAACATTAATGTGCAAACTATTAAGTAAAACGAACACACTGGTTTAAAGGAACTTTTGGCCTTACTGCTTACGTTACATGAATGAACTTGACGTTTTCACCACACGTATAGTTTCTGACAATTAAGTTGAGATAAACTAATAAATAGTTACATCACTGTAACATCTAAATAATGAGAAATGAAATTTTTTTCCCCTTATTTTGAAAACAAAATACAGTATTTGGCCTAGTCAGCTCCTTTTCATGGTGAAAATATTTCTAGTTTGTAACAAGAAACACACAAAACCACATGGAAAATGAAAATCTAATTACTAGTGACAAATCACTATTTTGGAATTCATCAAACGTGTAAAAACATTTCTGTTTGCACTGAGTTCTGTAAAATCAGCATTTATTAACTAGTGACTTTTATTAAGTTGTTCGGGCTCTTACTTGGCTGGCAAAATCACCTTCCATGATGGTAGGAAAGCATATGCTTATGCGTTTTATGTCCCCAAGGAAAGCCTTACTAAAGGAGCTTTTATAGAAAAATTCACATACTTTAATAAATGTTCATTTTGTAAGTTTGTGAAATGAGCACAATAATCCAGGCTACAGCTTATAAAGATACAGGAAATGTGGCAAAAATGATACGCATATCTATTAGAATCAGCATCTTCTTGAAAACAGACTTCCAATGCGGTAGAAGACAAATGGTCTGACAAAAAAGTCAGCAAAATAACAATTCATGCATATAATTATTGTTGTATCATTTAACAAATGAATGGCGCTGTGATAAGTTTTAAGTCTACGTAACATCCAAATTATTTCATACAATGAAATACAGCACTGTATCATCACAGAAAGCACCAGCTCAACACTGGTAAAGTTGGTAGAGAGGTTGCAGCTGATAAAAATGCTTACTCCAAGCAATGTACTAAGTTCTCTAAACTAAAATCATAACAAGAATCCAAAATTATTAATATAATGTTCCCCAGATTATATACACATAGAAATTTAACTTGGTACTTCTGTAGCATATAAAATAATTGCCATATGTCAAGAATAAATAGTGGGTGCAGTTACTACGATTCATGAGGACTGCATCAATCCGCATGCAGTTATTAGCAAATTTATTTTACAATTGGCCTGACAACAATCATTAGCCCCATTTCATAGATCTGAAACTGAGAAATTACCTACCCAAGATTACGTATCAAACAGCAGTGGTTTTTGTGTTTGGTTTCTTCTCCTCCAAGAAATTCTTAGTATTTGCAGCAACACTCTCCTTCATACCTTCCTGCAGGACTGCAAACCAGCACCTAATTAAAAAGTCACCTATTTTTTACATTGATAGCTGATGGGTGTGTACAGATTTCATATTAAACTTATTCATTCCACATTTAAGCAGCGATTAAGAACATTCTTCACTTTTCCACTTTTGAAAATATGAACGTAAGTATTATGAACTGTAACAAATGTAAGCATGTATTTTAACTTGCAAAAGAGAGACAAAGAGCATGCTTATAAAATAATTCTCTTGCAAAATTAAATTGTAATCAACCTATTCATAATAATGCTGCATTTCCTTGTATAGTTTGGTATTGGATGGTAAACAAGCATACTTATTAACATGCTCTTACTTCCGCTGGTTAGCATCACAAATATCTACATGCGTTAAGTGACGTTTTTCTGTGGCTGAAGCTTGCATTTTTAAGCTCACTGACTGCTTCCTAGAATAGCAGAGCTATTCACCCCTTTATTTTAAGCAGGTAATTTTCCATCAACATTTCCATCCAACTTTTCCAGTAAGTCTATCTATGGTAAGGCATGCAGTCACGTGACACTAACTAGAATGATTTCAAGATTACTGTTGAGCAACAAAGTATCCTACTATCAGCATTTCCACTCAATATCTGCAACGACTGCAAAATCCACAAAGATAGATTTGCTAGAAAAACAAACTACTCAAGGGCAGAGCTACACCAGGCCTCAGAATTAAAGAAAAGAAAAAGCACTTAGCTGTGAAGTTTTGATATTTAAAATATTTAAGCTTAAGGAAGAGGTTTGAATGTATCTTCTTTAACTTAGCGCATGGTTTACACTTGCCATGTTGCCTAATGTGGGGGGCCATGACACCTCGAGCCACTTGGGCCTTGTTTACTGGTGGCAGCACCCGACTAAGCACAACTCGGCCTTCTCGGTTCCCATACAGAAACTGTTTGGTTTCCAAGGAACAAACGCATCCATAAAGTACAAATATTGTGCCCTGGTGCCTGCCAGTGTAAAAACACCACCAACACTTTCCCCTCGTTGCGTCCACAGTCCATGCGCTGCGAGGTCCCACGCCCGCCGTGCCGGTGCGGCCCTTCCCGGCGGCGCCCAGCACCACCCAGGCCAGGCCACGCCAGCCCATTTCCGGCCGGGAGCGGGGAAACGCTCTCGAGGCACCGGACGCGCCCCTGTCCCACCCAAACACGCGCCGTCACCTCGCCTCGCCTCGCCCAGGCCGCGTGAGGCGAGTCGCGCCCAGGCGGGTGCCCGCTGCTCCCGGTGCGCGCGCCCGTCAGACCCACCTGTGCCCGCGCCGGCACCGCCGCCGCCGCCGCCAACGCGCGAAAGCAACGGGCACGCGCACGCGCGCCACCGCCGCTGCACTGGAGCCGGGTCACGTGCTCCCATGCATGCGCGCGTACAGCGCTGCAGCTTCCCGGCGCATGCGCACTGTTGATGCAGGCGCTGCAGCCACCACCGCCGCCGCGCGGAGCGGCGAGCGCAGCCGCCGCCGTGCCGTGCCGTGCCC
Source organism: Fringilla coelebs (assembly GCF_963513975.1). Classification (NCBI taxonomy): domain Eukaryota; kingdom Metazoa; phylum Chordata; class Aves; order Passeriformes; family Fringillidae; genus Fringilla; species Fringilla coelebs. The sequence continues at coordinate 47,700,869 of NC_140033.1, read as the reverse complement.
GCCCGGCCCCCGCGCCCCGAGCGCGCCCGCAGTACCTGCGCCCGCGCGTCCCGCGGCAGCTCCCGCCCGAGCAGCCGCCGCCGCTGCCGCCGCTGTGGATTCAAACTCGCAATGCGCTCCGGGCGCCAACACCGCCTCCCCCCGTCGCACACGCCGGGCCGCTATGCAAATGAACCCTGTGTCTCCTCCCCTCTCTCAGTTAGCTCCTCCCCCTCCGTGGGCACAGGGGCCGGCAGTGGGGGGCTGCTCCAGAATCGGCCAATCGCAGGGCCGGCCATCTTGGTGGCATGCAAATAAGCCTCCGTGATATTTAAATGAGCAGTGGCCCCGCCCCTTGGCGCGCAGCCGTGCAAGGGTAGGCGCATTGAGCGCCGGGGCGCGCTGCGGCCGCTGCCGCTAGGGGGCGCTGTGGCGCACCGAAGGGCGGTGCCGGGAGCAGCCGGCCCAACCTCCCTCCCTCCCTCCCTTCCTTCCTTCCTCCCTCCCTCCCCTCCCTCTCGCAGCTTCCCGCCACAGGAGCTGCAGGCTACGTGGCCCTGCAGCCTCTCTGACACCTTCGAAAGCCCGCCTACAACACGCCAGGCTGCATTATCTGTGACCTGCAATGCTCGCTGCTCATCCCTTATCACACCTCGTGTCCCTCTTCTGGGTTAGGGCCGTGCCTGACCAAAGCCCTGAGGTTTGGAGTAGTTTGATAACGCGCATTGAGGTTCAAGAGTGCCAAGAAACCAAAGGGTGCCTGTTGGCTCTGCTTTTAGGTGAATCTGAAGTACATGGATTATCCTGGGTGAACTTCAGGTCAAAACCACAAGTGGCCATTCCCCATCCACCCTCCATTTCTGCCTCAGGCATGGAGGAGGAGACACACGGCCTGCTTTGACATGAGGTAGAACTTGGTGTCCTTTGTACCACAGACAAAGGCAGAACTGAGCAGCAGGTGGTCTGGGCCGTGAGGCGTGGGTCAGGTCTAGGAGAGAGACCCATGGCTGTGCCCATGGAAGGGCATGTGTAGACTTCTCGGCAGAAGTTCCAGTCACCTACTAAGGTGGTAGTGGAGAATGCTGTTCTTTCCCTGTTAAGGCTAAGAAAGGTCACATTCTTCCTGTACTGAAGGTGTGAAAAACAGCGTTTTTATTTGTTTTCTTGAAAATTAAGCTAAATATGGGATAAAATTGCTGTCTGTTATATATGGACCAGGCTTGCCAATAGGTTTCTCTGTGCACGTATGTTGTGAAACGGTATCTATGACACAGCGTTGTAAGAGTCCTGTCAGGTGTGCTTGGTGGATGGGCTAAGGAAACTTTCCTGTGTGACTGTCCAGGAACCACTCTGGCAGTCACACTTGCACCACCAGAGCTGTGACAGAAGCTGCTTGCACTCGCGGCTCCAGCAACTGATGGGTGCTCCCCTTGACTCCCTACCCTCCCCACATTCTCACAGTCAGACCACGTTTCCTTACTGGTTTGACCCCAAGCTTCCCATAGCAGAGTCTCCAATATCTGGATCTTTAAAATAATAAAATCACAGTGCAACAACAGAATCAGAGCTGGAGTTGGTGCTTTGGTGGAGGGATCCTGAACAAGGGAAGCCCTGGGCTTTTATACCCTCCCACTCCATGTGCACTATACTCGGAGGTATTCCAGCTGAGTCCTTGGCTCCTGCCATGTCTCTGAGTGTCCCAATCAGGTGGCCAATGCCACAGGCCTTTTGTTTCCATTGTTGTGCAGAGGGTTGCCACTAATTCACAGCCTCTTGCTTCTCTGGGGCTCCTGTCTCCCAGAGCTCAATCTGCAGCTGCACTGCAGCTACACACTGAGCTGCCTGCACTGAAGGTATTCCTCAGCAGATTGAAGGGCAGTGGTTTAGGGTTCCGCCATTCCCAGTGGTTTTCCTGATTGCTCTGCTACATTTCCATTGCACAGCCAAGATGGAACAAGGAAATGTACACATGCCGATAAATTTGCAGACATCTGCAACAGGGCTTTAAGACGGGGTACTAGCCTGGAACTTGAACTGCTGAAATGGGAACATGCATCTTCCTCAGCTGTCTTTGCTACAGGCATGACAATTTCTAAGAGGAAGTGTGACAGAAATCTGTAACCACAATGTCTTAAACTTTCATTGTTGAGCCACAGTGCCATGGTGAAATGTTTTGTCTTGAAAAAGGGATACATAAATTTGAAGTTGAGTCTTCTGAGCTTTGGTGTACAGTCAGAGGACAAGGTTTTTCAGAAAGAAGATGCCAGAACTACCCAGAAGTGGGCAGTTCCTAGCCATGCCCATTGTTTAACTTGTAAATTTGTTTCTGGTGAGCACTTTTGCAGGGTCCTTGCATATAAATCCTTTGGGAGTCAATCAGGATTGAATGCTTTCTGGCTAAAAGGTGAGTTTCCAGAAGATTGTGAATCTCTTCAATCTCTAAAATCTCTTTGAATAATGACTAGCGTTATTCCAAACCTAATTTAGTATAGAAGCCATTACAGCATTGTAGTTTTGTTCAATGCAGTACAACTCATGTAGTAAGGAGAGAGTTAAGAACAAGAGCTGGCACCAATCTCTTCTCTCTGGCAACCAGTGACAGGACCTGAGGGAATGGCATGAGGAGGAGCCAGGGGAGTTGTATTAACATAGCTGTTATAGCAAGTTAGTGCCCTGCTATGGCATTTCAGATACCAGCAGTGGTAGTAGGATTGTATCCTTAAATTTGAAGAAAAGATAATATTTGGATTAAAATATTAGGAATTTGAGGAAATGAAAGTCAGATTCTTGTCAGCCATTCTTCCTGTGACTGGTCATAAATTTGAAAAGCAATAGTATCAGCTTATATTGCTCAGCATCTTTGCAAGAAGGTGGTTAAAATAAAAAACTTTTAGAAAACCACAACTTCATCAACTTGTCTCTATTTGCAAGATGTGAAGGTTTTGCTGTAAAAGGAATGTGCAAAGCAAACAGTACACTGGAATTAAATTACAAGGTACAAAATTTTAACATCACGAAAAGTAGATATCCATCTAGTTTCCTGTCTGATTACTCTGCTAATGTGTTCAAGCATTGTAACGATAAACAGAGAAAAAAATAGATTCCAATGGACTTTACAAAAATAATGTTAAAAATTGGGCATCTTATGTGCAACAGGGAATTTCTTCTTGAGTTCCAATTCTCCAATGAACTTTAGGCTGAAAATCTGCATACACTATTTAATTTTCTTATTTCCAGGTAGCGTTATAGGACAGCTTCCAACCTATGAATATCATTAGAAATCTGATTACACAATCCTTCTCTCTGTATGTCAGATCGTGGTAGAAGTGTGATATTAACACCATGAATATTTTCAAAATATTAACTCTCCCCATATGATTTAGTAATTGCTGATGGAGACATTGCAGGGTCACAGTGCGGATGCTAAAAGGAAGAAAGGAAAGTGATGCATGAAGAAAGGTACAATTCTCAATATGAAAATGTATTTTTTATATAAAGAGAACTGCTACCTTTTGATAAAAATAAAAGATGATCGTAAGAAATATTTAGCAGGAGGGAAAAAGTAATTTTGTTTCTAGTGATTTTTAAATAATTACTGGAGAACATGTATTTAAATACTTCAATTTGCTAAATGGATGACACTTTTGAGCCAGTAAGATTTACATTATTTGTTTTTTGGTAAATCACTAGATTAATCAGTATTTCTTACATATTAATTGTCTAATAGGATGGAATGATTAAAACTTATCTGATTATAAACAATTCCTACACAGGTCAAAAGAAACACCATAATACCAGAATACAATTTCACTAACAAATACATTTTTGATAAGAAAAATTAAATCCTTATCTGACAACCTGATCTGTGATTTCACGCTGTTACGTTAATGGTTCAACTTGCTGATCATAGAGATCTTTTCCAACATTAACATTTCTCTGATTTCAGTCCTCAAAAATTTCACTGTGAAGGCTTAAAATGGCACTGATAAAGTAATTACATGTTAACTTTCTGGTGAAGAAAACCAGAAAGCTTTTAAAATTCCTTTTTCATACAAGGGCACTTTTTTAAAATACGAATCCTTAAGTACATCTATGAATTTGTGTTAAGACATTTTATAAGTCTTTTAAATATATTAACTTTACAGTATAATAACAAAAAGCAGAAGCATGGAGAATATAACCAAAATACTTGAGGAAATTTTCCTGTAATGAATTAAAGCTAGTTAAGGCATTTGCACTTAGGTTATTTTTCACAGTAGATTAAGTAACTTCCTGTAATGTGAATTTTGCAAAATATGCTGTTATTATCTATTATCTTTAAGGCTAATGAAGAGGATTTGGGGGAAATTCCTAAGTCTTCTCTATTCTTCTCTGATTTTATGTTAGTTTAAAAAAATTTACTAATTATAAATATATATATATATAAATATTCTCCTGCTCAGCTGTTTTTGATCAAACTTACTTTGTTGTGACTTTGGTGTCGTAACTAACTCATTTGTTTGCTGAGCAGACATATTTCATTTAAACATCTACCAGTCATTTTTCCAATGGAATTGTCCTCTCTCCCTTTGCCACCTTCTGCTTCCAACTTAACAAATTATAGCTAACTTAATTTCTGGTTTTAATAAGAAAATCATATTTTGTAGCAGTGATATTTGTATAGTTCAGTGTTAAGTGCAAAGTCCAATTAGTGACAAAATCATGTGTTTACAGCTTCTTAAATTTGTTCTACTAAACTATCAGTATTTTGAGATACAGGCAACTATCTGTCAATTTTTATGCTTAACATCTAGTAAAGAGTCTATCAGACTTTGAAAGAAAAAGTGATTTTAACAAAATGTGATGTGATTGACAACTGGAATCTATTAAATGAACATCCTTTCCAAAAGAATCTAAAAATAAAGTCAATTCTGAGCACCAATCAGGAATACTTTTTGGAAGGAATCGCTTGTCTCCTATTGTCTCATTTGATATGAGAAACTTGGGAAATCCACTTGTAAAACCAGTACTTAATATACAGGATATAATCACTAGAAGTATTTATTTGGCCACAAAATAAGCTGGTTGTCATTGTGTTGACTGAAACTTAGTTCCTGAACACAGTTCTCTTTCCATGACTTCAGGAAAATTGCTGTAGGAGTAGCTTGCTTTGGAAGATGTCTTTCTACCTCTAACAATGGCAAGTAATAAAAAGTAGTCAGGTAAAGGAGCATTGTTATTGCAGTACAAGTTGAGAAATTATAACTCAATTTTAGCTCCCATAATACTTCTTAGATGCAGGATGCTTTAGATGCAGGATGCTTTATCATTAGACTACACAGTTTTCTGAATATGTGTCTCATTAGGTTTTATCCAATATCAGTATTTTTAGAATTGGGTAAAGAAATGTAAAGAATATTTGGTATGATTCCTCCTTGGGAATACGTTTTGACCTGTTAGAAGGAATCTGTCTGAATATGTCTGGAATGTAATGCATACTGGATGTTTTCAGTAAATAAACTGATCATAATCTGCAAATAATCTGAAATGTGTAGGCTGATTTTTGTCTATCCTAACTTAGTCTAAATAAATGAAAAATAAATGAAAAAACACTGACCTCGAATATTGAGCAACAGAAATATACTGGTAAAAAGGCTTACCCTCAGGGTGAATCGTTCTTCTCTCAGTTTTCTTATTCTCAGCTCAAGCCTTAGGCTTTTTTCAATGTCATACCTGCTTTAAATCCTTCTAGAAAGTGGAAGACTCATGGGTTAATTAATTAAAGTGGTATGTCTCAATAAATTATGTGTATCTGGGGGAAATTGCCAGTGAAGAATCAGATGCAGAGTGATTTAGTAACAACTTTGAAAGGTAAAATACTTGGGCTTAGCAGCAGTGAACTTTTCAAGATTATGTTAATTACATAATAACTGGGACTTAGGGTATCTCATTATCTCAATTGTATTTGAAAAGGTCATTGTTTTTTTCTTCAATTCCAGTATGATCAACCTTCTACAGACTTGCTGGAGACTTTGTAAATAAAAAATTGGCTGACTATGAAGAGGGGAATGTAAGAAAGAGCTTGTTTGGATTTATTTACCTATAATTATCAGTTTTGTTACTTCTGTATTTCCAGCTTGGGTTGAATTTTCTCCATGATGTCTTAAAGTAGAAATGAAGGATAACTTAAACATTAGTGTATTTGTACAAAGCTAAAAAAGAAATCGTATTTCTAAAAAAAAAAAACCATCAAATTTTGAGTTTTGTCAGTATTAAGTTGGCCATTGTTTTTGCTAAAAGTCATTGTCTTCCTTTAAAGCCTCTTCCTAATTAAAGTGGTCATCTGGTATTTTTTTGGCCAGATTCCGAGTACTTTGTCATTACTGTCTCGTGTTGAGTTTTGTTATGTGGTAAACAAAGATGAATATTTCTTGTATAAATGTAGCTTAGATAATATCCAACCGTTCTTCCAATACTGAGGCATGTGATTAACCCAAACACATGATATCCACTGGTGCTGATTAAAGTCATCAACAAATGGAGGAGTCAGCCCTGCCCATTGGCAGTTACCATGCTGTTACTTAGCCGCGCATTTAATTTCCATGAGTTCGTAGAATAAGTTTAGATGATTTCTCCAGAACGTTGGTGTGCCTGGGGAAGTGAGAAAGAAAGGAAGGAGGGAAGGCAGTAAGGAAGGAAGGAAGGCACAAGGCAAGGCTTGAAGGCAGGCAGGGAAGGAGGAAGGAAAGGAAGGAAGGAAGGGGCAGAAGGAAGGGGCGGAAGGGGCGGAAGGGGGGAAGGGGTGGAAGGAAGGAAGGAAGGAAGGAAGGAAGGAAGGAAGGAAGGAAGGAAGGAAGGAAGGAAGGAAGGAAGGAAGGAAGGAAGGAAGGAAGGAAGGAAGGAAGGAAGGAAGGAAGGAAGGAAGGAAGGAAGGAAGGAAGGAAGGAAGGAAGGAAGGAAGGAAGGAAGGAAGGAAGGAAGGAAGGAAGGAAGGAAGGAAGGAAGGAAGGAAGGAAGGAAGGAAGGAAGGAAGGAAGGAAGGAAGGAAGGAAGGAAGGAAGGAAGGAAGGAAGGAAGGAAGGAAGGAAGGAAGGAAGGAAGGAAGGAAGGAAGGAAGGAAGGAAGGAAGGAAGGAAGGAAGGAAGGAAGGAAGGAAGGAAGGAAGGAAGGAAGGAAGGAAGGAAGGAAGGAAGGAAGGAAGGAAGGAAGGAAGGAAGGAAGGAAGGAAGGAAGGAAGGAAGTGGCGGAAGGAAGTGGCGGAAGTGAAGTGGCGGAAGTGGCGGAGGGAAGGGAAGGGAAGGGAAGGGAAGGGAAGGGAAGGGAAGGGAAGGGAAGGGAAGGGAAGGGAAGGGAAGGGAAGGGAAGGGAAGGGAAGGGAAGGGAAGGGAAGGGAAGGGAAGGGAAGGGAAGGGAAGGGAAGGGAAGGGAAGGGAAGGGAAGGGAAGGGAAGGGAAGGGAGGAAGGGAGGAAGGGAGGAAGGGAGGAAGGGAGGAAGGGAGGAAGGAAGGAAGTGGGGGAAGGAAGGAAGTGGGGGAAGGAAGGGGCGGAAGGGGCGGAAAGAAGGGGCTGAAGGGGCGGAAGGGGTGGAAGGAAGGGGTGGAAGGAAGGAATGGGCGGAAGGGGTGGAAGGGGCGGAAGGAAGTGGCGGAAGGAAGGGGCGGAAGGAAGGGGCGGAAGGGGTGGAAGTGGCAGAAGGAAGTGGCGGAAGTGGTGGAAGGAAGGAAGGAAGGAAGGAAGGAGCCACTGATGAGAAAACCTACTTAGAATTTGGCTAGGAAGCTAATGTGTACATATAGAAAAAATCTTATTCCTCTACCACTGTAGCAGAGCTGTCTCATGGAGGCATTCCCTATGATACAGGAACTTGAAATCACAGACACTTTCATCATTCAAATATACATTAATCCCACATTCTCCACAAAAATAATTTATATGGAAAAAAAGCTCACCCAAACTACTCCACTCCTTGGCAAAGTCCAGTTCAGGTTTTGTATGCTGCCTCTCCCAGTTACTGTCATTATCTCTAATTCCTTCAACCACATGTTGGACAACAAAACAGACTGTGGTGGCTTAGCCTTGTTTAACACCCAGCTGATCTCTCACTCCCCCTCTTCAACAGGACCAGTTGGAAAAAAAAGGGTGGACAAGCTTAGGACAGTCAAGATGGACAGTGAAATCACTTACCAGTTACTACCTTTGGGAAAACAGACTTGACTTGAGGAACATCAATTTATTGCCCATTAGAACTGATAGGGGAATGAGCAGTACAAAGATTAAAACACCTTTCTGCCTTTCCTGTCTTAAAATAAGAAGAGCCCAAAGTTATTACTGTATAATAAATTATGTATTTTCCTTTATTCTTTGCCTTTTGATAAAAATGCTGAAATGTTTGTTCCTTTTAACACAAGCTGGTACAGGTTCTTGCTTTGTTTCTGTTTTTCTGCTCTATCTTACAAATTGGAATTTTAATGTCTTCTTGACATAGCTCATCATGTAAGTCAAACTATTAATTATTAACATAATCAGCTTTTCAAATGTAGACTGTTTGTTTCAAAATGAGGTGAACAACTCAGAAAAATTCAAAACAAAACATTATCTCATCATGCTCAGTTTCTTCATTATGATAGGGTAGAGCCATATTTATAACACAGTCTTTTCTGCGGGGAAAAAATCTCCCTGTTGGAGCTGGAGGAAGAGAAATGGCTCATGCAAAAACCCCATAGATATATGGAAGATGTTGTGCTGCCACTCACTTTAGGACATAGTTTAATGGTTTAGTGGTGAATGTGGTGGTGCTGGGTTGAAGGTTGGACTTGATATTAGAGGTCTTTTCCAACCTTAACGCTTCTAGAATTCTGTGATTCAACAGCACGTTCTAAATGCTTATTACATCTTTGAGCATATTCACGCTTTATTTTACCTTTTCGCCAACTTTAAGACGCCAATGCTACTCTTTAGAATTTATTTTGAAAGAAAATTATGCTTTACTTTCAGTTGTATTGTATTAGTACCACTCACTAAAAACATTAACATTTATTTAATTGAAAATAAAGACTTTTTAAAACCAATAAATACTCATTGTGTGACCTCAGTTTATCTCCGTCTTTTGTTTCTAAAGAGAAAGCATACAGAGATGTCTAGAATGCCACACCCTGACCAGAATTAAATAGCCCACCCTCATGATGCTAGTGCTGAGTTGCTTGAAATTAGAGGCATGCATCATTTTTTAGTGTATCTGACAGTAACACTGTCAGATACCAAAATAAAAGTTTTTGTGTGATGGATGACAGAGAAGTAAATATATCACAACACTTAAAATAACATACCTTCCACACAGTGTTTGGTTAACAACAGACTTGAGCAACTACAGAAATAATTGTCAGAAATACCACTTGAATATTTTATATATTTTGAAAGAATACATCTGTTAAATCCTGCTTAACTAATTAAATTTATTCAATTATATTTTCTTTCTTTGCATCCTCCTCTTCATAATCACTCTTCCATTCCTGTCCCCAAGACTTGACCCACAAAAATATATTTTGAGATTGTATTGGAAACTGGTCACAAGTCACCGTCAGTGGACAAAATTCTGATCAAAAGGAATGCAGCCTTCAGGTAAATGGTCACCCCGTTTCTGATTACTGAGGTTTTTAGGTGCATTTCTTTCCAGCCTTCTGTGTAGTTCTGCATTTTGTTCTGGTCTCCTGCTAATGTCCAGCCCATTTACTTCTGAGATGTGTCCACAAAGCACATCTCTGTTTCACCTGCTCCAGCAACTCCAGGGTCTGGTATCTCTTTTGCCTTACTCTTTGTCAGTGTGTCCATGGTTTTCCACTTCTACCAGACACATGAAACTTTTCAGAGCTTCTCAGCTGAGGAAAAAGCAGGTTCATTCACAATTTTGGTGACCCAACAGCAAAACAGTGAAGAACTATGCAGCTACCAATTCACAAACCTTCACAAAGCATTGGAACAACAGCAGAAAACCAAAGTTGTTTTATATATATATATTCATCAAAACTGTAAGAACTGAAATTACCCTACAATTATACTGAAAAGGAAGTGAAGCTATTTATCCAGGAAAGCCACCTACATGTTGCAAAGGTGTCATGGATTTGTGCTGTTTCAGATTTTGCCTGGATGAATAACTTTCTTGTGCTTTGCAGGCTTGTGTTTTTTAAGTGCCTTGCCCCTCTAAATTTAAAGTGGCTTCTTCAAATTACTCAGAAGTAAAGTCCATTTGCAAGAAGGATTTTGGGTTTCCCTTACACCATTCTGCTTCTTGCCAAGGATTACCACCATGGTTTTACATATTACTTACTTGCTAATTCACTGGTGGAGTGGTAAGAGTAGTTTTCCTAGAAAAGGAAACCAAATGCTTTTAGGGATTCATTTCCCATTCAAGATGATCCCTTTGTGATGTCTCCTCTCTGGCCATGCACAGGCGTGTGCACGCATGTGTGCAAACACTCTTCAACTCCCTTAAATACCTTCAGAGAAAACTAATTCCTCCAACATATGACATTCATGAAACTAACACATCTGCCTGTTGGCTGAACCGTGACCACAGTGAGGTGCATGATATTGGGTAGTGCATCCCACCTGCACGCCTGGGTGAACAAAACTATGAGCAAGATATTCTCATTGTGCTTTTGAGAGCCGGGAGTGGCCAGTGCTCCATATCTGCGTAGGGCAGCGCAGGGAATGCGGCCAGGGCTATGGATGCCAGCCCACGGAGGGAGCCCCAGGGACCCAGGGCCATGGCAGCCTCAGTGGGACCCATTCCCCGGCAATGCAGGAGGGACTCCGAGTTGCCTGGCAACCGGGGCTGGGGACATCAGGTGCCTCCGGAGAGTTTGAACATGGCAGGTAGTGTGGGGGTTGGAGGTCCCCCCAGGGCAAGGGGCAGGAGCAAGGATCGGCTGAGGCAGAGGGGGCACAGCCCGCGTCTGTAGGAAGGTGCTGGGTGTGCCGGGCCAGCGTTGGCCCAGTGCTGCGGGATCTCGCTCCAGCCATCCCTGGGGATGGCTCCTGGCACACGCAGCTGGCCCTTCCCGTCTGCTCGGTGCCCCCCTCTCCAGCCCACAGACAGGGCAAGCTGAGAGACTGCTGGGATGTGAAAGGGCATTACAGACCATCCCTGCCCCAGTTCTGGTTCTCTTGGTGGAGACCGAGATCGGAAGCAGCCCATTGGAGAGTATCACTTTCAGGCAGTAGAATTGCTCTCTAAAATCTGGTCACCATGGTTGTACTTTCCTTCCATTAGCATTAGTAATGCAGATAGGTGAAGTACAGTTCCTTAAACCAGAATGTGTTTACAGATACTTGCTGAGATCTAGACTGCATCCCAACAAAAGAGGTCACAAAGTGAGAGAGGTCCAGAGGAAACTAATGGAGAAAGCAAGATGTTTGCATAATGACAGTTAACTTCTTTGGTTTTCTGTTCTAGATGTTCTGAAAATTCATGAGCTGCTCATGCCAAATGAGCAGAGTGGCTAAGACAAAAAGTATAGAATACAAGGGTAAATATTTATGCATACATGTGATGTGTCCTCAGCCAAACTGGGACACCCCAATTACAGTTTTATGCAAGGTTCTCTAATCACTAACACAACACTACTAATTGCTAATCATGGTAAAAGTCTGCATAGCAACTGTATTTCTGCAGCATTGTGGCTGCTTGTCTGTTGAGTCACGTATCAGTTTTGCTATAGTTACTTACAGGTAAGTAGGCTGAGTGAGTTGGGGATGTTCATCCTGGAGAAGAAAAAGCTCCAGGAAGACCATATTGCAGCCTTCCAGTACCTAAAGGGGGACTATAGGAAAGATGGGGAAAGACTTTTAGCTCGGCCTGTTGTGATAGAACAAAGTGCAATGGTTTCAAACTGAAGGAAGGTTAATTTACATTAGATATAAGGAACCTGTTTTTTTACAGTGAGGGTGGGACAGGTTGCCCAGAGAGATGGTAGGTGTCCCATCCTTGGAAACATTCAAGGTCAGGTTGGATGGGGCCCTAAGAAGCCTGATCAAGTTGAAAGCGTCCTTGGTTATTGCAGCAGGTTGAACTAGATGGCCTTTAAAAGTCCCTTCAACAAAAACCATTCTGTGACACAAAGATAAATAAAAATGTACCCACTCTGGATATTCTTGAGTTTCGTTCTACTCCAGGCCTTAAACCTGTGTCTCTTGCATCCACAAAAGAAACCAGCTCTGAGCTTTTTTCCTTACTATCAAACTCTGCAATGGAAAATAATTTAATTGTTTTGTTAAAATCCCTACATGTCAAGCTGAATTTCTGGTACTAGACCTATTCTACAGGACTTCTGTTTAGCATTTTAGAATTGCCATTTTAGTATCAACTTTCCTACTGTCTGTCAAATGGGTATATTAAGGAGCAGCTGGTGGGGAGCCAGGCTAGAAGCAAGTATGTAGGCAGATTCACTGCCATAGTCTAAAAGTAAATTTGTGAAGTCCCAGATGCAGTGCTCCCTCACTCCCCAGTTCCTGTACTGCAAAAAACCAACTACCCCAAGTTCTTCAGCCATCAGAATTCTACTTGAAGTACAAATCACTGTGACTACAGGTTCTTTTTATGATTCATGACCACACTTTGTAGCATTTCTGGAGTGTAGAGTTTTATTTCTGGTTTCTAGTTAATGTGATAAAATGCCCAGCCTTTCTGTCTCCATCTTTATTACTGTCACCAGCAACCATTGGTCAAATTATGGTCTTCTGCATTAGAAAAAATGTATGCTCTTCTTTATCAGATATATGGAAAAGAGTAATTCCATCCATAAAGAGACCTTACTTTACGCTCACCTTGAGTTTAAATTGAAAACATCTCTAATTATCAAGCACAGAACAGTAACACTTTTATAGTCAACTGTGCTATTAAAAGCACCATATTTTATTTCATGTATCCAGCTATTGCATGTGCCCTCGTTTGCTGTTTAGCAATACTCAACAATTACATATGAAGCTCTGGTTTTCCTCTGCCCCACGCTTTACCATGTGTATTGATATATTGATTTGTTAATATACAATTCTGATTTTGTAAATGATGCCATAAACTTTGGAGTAGTGAGGCCCCAAAATCCATAAACTGGGTAATGAGAAAGCAGGACTGTAGAGCTTTACACCTTTTGTTATCTGACATTTGCACTAACAATAAAAAATTTTAGGAATAAACAGGCTATGGATCCCTGACTCAGGAAGCTTCAGGCTGGCTCAAAATCTTCTTGTCTCATTTTACATCACCCACAGCTCTTGCACTGCTGGTGCAGCGCTGCTGCCTCCCCTCACTGGCCCCCAAGATCACTCATGCCTGTCTGCCGTGTGGTGAATCAGGAGTGGACAGAGCCATCACTCCATGAGGGTAAGGCCATGTCCAATGCACATCTCTCAGTGTGCTGTTCTTCCCAAAAGCAGATTCCCTGGCTGCAGCCTGGGTTGTAACTTGTCCCTTCCCTATTGAGGGGAACTTGGCACAGGACAAAATGTAGATCTTCTTGGAACTGGAGGGTTTATTGCAGCTGGACTTCAGAAGCTGAGATGCCAGTGCTTGAGGAAAAGAGTCAGCTGCTGGGGGTTTCAACTAAAGCTGCCATACTGTGCGCTAAGACAATCAGCAATGATGCCCTAGTTTCTGAGCACCCTAAGCTGGGCTGCTCTACTTTAAGAATTAAAAGCTGGTTTTACTGTTCAGCTGCAAAATAAATAGGTGATTTCTCAGGGACATATAACTAAAGTTAACTGCCTTTCATGCATGTGAAAAGCAACAGTCATCCTTGTTTATATTAACTCATAATTTCATTGTGTATGTTTTGGAAATGCAAGGTTTTGTGGCCAAACACCAATGTAGGGCTCCTTTTATTCCCTATTTCTGTCTCAAGATGCAATGTGACTTGCATGCATCTAGTAAAGTGAGATATGGAAATAACAAATACTAGAATTATATTGATTAAAAGGAAGACACGAAGGGCAAAACATCCTATTACAGTATCTTACAATGATCTATTACAACAAATGTTGGATTTATTGTAAAACCCTTCAGAAAAATATACAGGTAGGATTTAATAATTCTTAATTCTGCATTGAAGAAAATGGCTAATTTTCCATAGTTTTTTTTTTCTGGATAGCTTTTATGGACATGAATTTTTCTTTTTAATTATAAAAGAAAATTCAGATTCTTCTTTTTAATAATAAAAAAAACAGTTAAGGTGTTTGTGTGGGAGAGAAAGACGAAACCTTCATAAAATGAAATAATTTTCAAGCTCTTTTGTGCAATGGTTGAACTTAAATGTTCTATTGTTGGAATCATGGAAAATATTTAAGTTTTTACAGTGCACTAACACTTTCCACTATGGAGCATAAGGAATGCTTAAAATCTAAGGAGTAAGACAGACATGAAGGACAAAAAAGGCAAAAGTAGAGCAAAACGGCAGCTGATATATTTGGTTCCATGATTTCTGTCTTGGTTTTTCAGTTTCAGGGTGTGCCGTTATATATATGTCTATCTGCTTTATATGGCAGGAAGAATAAAGGAAGGGCTTGGTTGCAGGAAAAACAAAGAGAACTAGAGGCTGTGAAGGACCATTGGAGACAGGAAGTGCAATGCTGATGAAAGAAGGAAGTGAGAGCCATAAGGGAAGCAGTCCATCAGACGGGGTCAGGAGCATTAAGAACCAAGAGTACTGTGCAATGACATCATCACTGCACCCACTGAAATTATTTCTGTGTCTCCCAAACCCAAACTCTGGTGGAGTCCTTACGGGAAAATGCTAAGCCTTCCCCTCAGCTCACATAAACACCGAGTGGTGGTGACTAAGAGAATGACTGCATGGAAACTATGGCACTGAATGATGAGGTGTGAAATGATGGTTTTTCTCCTACAGCAAGGCTGAACTACAGCTGAGAACAGAATGCAGATAAGAGGGACCTATTTGCCAATATCCTTGCAATTCTACTTCTGCGTATTTTGTAATTAAAGTAGAAATGTGTAGTTAAGCAAGTCAAGATACACATTTACCAACTCAGGATGCCTTTGCAATATTATCTCTGTTGTGAAATCCCACTGTTCAAAACAGCTCAGTTGTAACAACATGTTCCTCTAATGTCCTTTCTTGAGAGGCAAGAAAGCTAATGCAGCCTTGCACACTGCATACTCTCCTGCATTACATGATTGCACAGGTTATATATTCAAATTCCTTTCATGGCTGCATGCCTGCACTGCGGTATTACAGAGTAGAATTAAATACTTAGAATAAGGCTCTCATGAGTGACTTCTGAAGAGACTTTGTAAGCTACCAAGCCTAGCCAGTCAATTAACTACTAAGCCTGTGTACGACTGTGCTCACCTTACCTGCATGCAATAAACTTGGGTTAATATACCTATGAAAACATGTCCCTTTGAAGTATCCAAACCAAGCAAGGCTTAGCCATATTTATTACCATTACCTCACCATATATATATATATATATATATATATATATATATATATATATATATATTTTCATCCATGAACAGACTTGTATGTTCCTAATTGGACCTTCAGCAGGTGTCTCACATAGGTAATAATTATTTAATGGGTGGTTCTGTTTTATTATGGCATGCCAAAATACGCAGTGCTATTGGTATGACCATCATAGACAGCTGAGGAATGTTGCAACAAATGTGTAACAAATCATTTCCGCCACAGACCAATGATCACAGTACTTAATTTCTAATGTAGGAAAACTATCATTCTGTAATGGAAGCATGTATGAAGTGGAATGGTACTGGACATTAATTCAATTTTTCCCTTTTAAAAAATAATTCAAGGTCTCTTTAAATCAAAGTTTTTAAAATTAAAAGCAGGGAAGCAAAAAATCTAGAATTTTAACTGAAGCAAATGGGTTTTCCTTGGCAGTTTCCCGTATCAGCATGCTAGCACATGGGAATTGATTCACTTGAAACCCCACATAAGGTCCGTAAAAATGAACCGCTCTCTCTTATAAATATCCAGTGTCAAGAGGCAGAGAAGAGACAATGTAGACTGCTAAGACCAATTGCACCCTGTGTCCTGGTTCCAACCAGGACAGGGTTAAATTTTGCAGTAGAGGGGAGGGGGTGCAGCCAGGACCTGGCAGTTGTTCCATACCCCCTCAGCCATTGCTGGGGGCGGGGAGGGGGAAGAAACTGGCTTGCTTCCAGGGGAGAAGGGGCTCCTGCTGGTCGAGCAAGCGTGGTGGATGGAGCAGGGGGGTAACGCTGATTCTCAGCTGAGGGAATGGTCAGCGTGGCATGGCTGTGGTCAGGTCAAACTCTGCACTCTCTCTTTTATACCCTTTTGTTATTAATATTCTTTCTGTTGCTGTTCATTTTCATATTTCAGCCCGTGATCTTTGGCTTTTGTGCTTCCAGTTCTTCTCTCCAATCCGCTGCAGCACAGAGGCAGAGAGGAAAGGGGGGAGCGGACTAGCAATGTGTGAATTGGAGTTTCATTGGGAGCACTAAATGGGGCAGTGCCATTCCTACAACAGCATGTTAATACTAGGGTATTCTACCAGTTGATCAGTGGACATTACATTTTCCTTCTGATCTTAAACAAAAAAAAAGACAAGATATTTTTAATTTTGAGACTGCCATATTGTAGGCAAGAAAAAGTGTAAGTCCACAGGAGGCAAGATCTGTTTGAGAACTTAGAAATATAGTGATGCTATATTTATGTGTACCTGAATCCAAGTCACTTTTTCTAGAAATATTTTTTGAGGGGGCAAACCATCAGCTTCCTCTCCATACTACAAATGTAATTTGCCTATCTCCTTCCAAAGAGGTGCTTTTCTACAATTATGTGGTATTCTCCTTCATGTGTCTTGGTTTCAGCTGGGTTCATTTTCAGCTGGTAGAGTTAATTTTCTTCTTAGGAGTCAATAAGTGCTGTGTTTTGATTTAAGTATGAGAATAATAATGTGGTTAAACCATGACACTGGGGAATAAAAAAAGATACACAGAAATCTGTGTATGTGAGAGGAAAAAACCCAAAGGAACAAAACCAAAACAAAAACCCAAAGCTGGTTCTGGAAAGCAGTGGTAATTATGATGCCCAGGTTTTAACATCAATGTACACCTCTTAAATTAACATGACTTACAAAGAAAAGACTTGGAAGACATTTTAATACAGACCAATAAGGCAAAATGAATGTACAGTTGCCTTAGAAGTGTTTAATCTTTTGCCTTAGAACCCACTTCTTCTTTTTAAAGAAAACCAAAGGAAAACTAATGAGTCAGTAGGACTCGCATAGTTTCAGGAAATGGCTTTATACCCACTGCCAGATTATATCAAGAGGAGAAGGAATGACCTCATTACATCTGAAGACCAACAAAGAAGAGACCTTTCTAACCTTCCTGCTGGTTTCTGGCTTCCCACAGCAGCACTGACAAATATATCCAAGAAGCTGGCTCTGAGTCATCTCACCTGTTTTGGTGCTGCACACGTGGGAGTCCTGCAGGAACCGGGTCACGCTGAAGCCCTGTGTGTTTCAGATGAGCCACTCTGCTGCCCAGCGCTCTCCACCCGCCATTCCTCAGCCTCTCCATTTACTTGTGTACAGCCTTCTCCTGTGGAATCAACCTGATGTCAACCTCCTGTCTAAACACAAGTGCACCTTGCAGTACAAGTGTTTGCAGTTGCAACTGGTTTTTGAGGCTATGCATAAAACGGTACAGACCTCCTAAGAGTGGCCACACCTTTCTCTCCTTCTGTGCTTCAGTGTAGCCCCATCATGATCCCCTGTGACAGATCCCCCCTGTGACAGATCCCTGTTCTTTCTGTGGAGGATCCTTCAATCATTAGGCCTTGCTCAAGCCAGCTGCAAAGATAAGCAAGGGATCCAGCTCATGTTTTTCTCAACCAGCCTCATCAATTCTTCACCAACTTAGAGCAACGCTGCACAATTCTTGTCTTTTACCACAAGGTCTGAGTGTGCAATTACAGTCACAGCTGCAGATTCCTCAGATGCTCTCCAAGTGAATATCAACTCCATATCGGCTTGATGGTTGTGTAGAGATGAACTGCAAGTGAAAAAACTATGTTCTTTTCAAGTGCATTTCAAACTGGGAAAAGACATAATCAAAAAGTGATAAAGAAAACAAAATGTCATCCTTGCTGGCGCTTGGCCTAGTATTTGGGCAATAAAGATTTGTTCCTTTTTTTTTTCTTATTTCACCTGCATACTTCTATAGATAGAGGATGTCACCTGCTGAGTAGCTGATAAAGCTCCAAGGAAGAGAGAGGGTTGAAGGATAAACTTGCTAAGCTCGTATCTGCATCTCAACAAAATGGCCAGAAACCTGACAAGTGAAGAAGGCAGGTATTTCACAGCCCTCCTCTGGAATGAGGAAACACTCCTAAGGAAATATTCCTGTCTGACTATTCAGGAGCGCACTGGCAGTCACACTCTCACCACCAAGGACTTTAACGAATGAGATGTAGGCCCCTTTGCAGTGAGCAACTCCAGTGAGCAGCTTGATGCCCTACACACCTCACTCTTACACAGTCTGACCTGGTTTCCTTACTGGTTTGACCTCAGGGTTCTTACAGCTCCCAGCTCCTGCTGTGTTAGGCTATTTTTTATCTTAAAGCAAAAAATCTCAGCAACTCAGGATCTGGAATACTGGCTGGCAGATTTATAGGTTAAAGAATTTGCTGGATTTCTGGTTTTGTTTGTTTGTTCGTTTCTGTGTTTGTTTGTTTGTTTTTTCTGTTGGAAATGGTGTTATGATAAATCTCTTTTGACTATGGAGAATTTTGAAGAAAATAGAATTTTATCTGTTCTTGAACATCAGGGTTCAAACCTCCTGCCTTTTATTTCCCCCAAGTTTTTTTTTCCCTGTGCTGTCAGCAGAAACTTGAAGGGGACAAATTTCTGTTATTACAGCTGAATGCTGAGGTATATATTTGTTCCTGAACTATTAATAGGATATGAAGACAATCAGGAGATGAACAAATGGAGATTGTCTATCAGGATGATGAAGAAAGGGTCAAAACCAAAGACTACAAAATTTCCTATCATGCTCTGGTTCTTGATTGGAAATGCCAAATCTGAAAAGCTCAAGTTCATGCAGCACCAGAGCATGACAAGTAAACATGTTACAATTTCAATATGTCCTTGGTTGAAATACCCTGCTAATGGAAATTCAGTGGTTCACTAACAGCATAGAGAAATGGTTCTTGGCAGTTGAAATCTCTTGCAAAACCATATGGATCTATTTTAAAACCTGGGCTAAAGTAATTACATAGAATCCAGAATTTACAGTATAAAAACCAGATGGAAGCCATTTCCAAGGCACAGTGCAATGAAATTTGTTCCCAACTGAGCACAAGCACAACCCTCAGCAGATGAGGCTGGCTAAGAGAGGCATGGCTGAAAGGAATTCTCTGATCTGATGCCTCTCCTTGACATAACTGTTGAACAAGAAGAAGACTAACTGGGCGAAGCTGAAAGAGCTGAGATGGATAGTTTTCTCCCAGGACCTCAGCTGAAACCCTTTCTTTGCAGAACAGAGCTAGTCTCAGCCTCTGCATAGATCATTTGACTCTCTTCAAACCCCTCTCTGTGTGACTTCTCTCCAGTCTGAAGCAGAGTTCTAACCCCTCAAACGAGAGAGGTAAAATCTGCCACCTTACAAGAGGTCTCCTGACCTTTGTAGATGGCTTATGTTTTGCATGGACATTGTGTGCTTTTGGCAACTGGCATTTTCTTACAAAGACATATTTTCAATGCTCCTGTGAGGGAAATATCCTGAGTATGTCAAACAAGGACCTGTGTGATTTTTTTTTTTTGAGCCTTTCTCTTTCTGTGGCTGACATATAAAAGAGTGAAACTAAGTCAGACTTTGTCTCTTCCCTGTGCTTCCAGCTTTACTTCCAACTTGTATCACTGCAGAAAGATTCAAGGTCTTAAATGTATCCAGCAGCATTTTGTAGTTTTGTTTGCACCAGGAAAGGCAGATAAGATTTGGATTCCTTGCAGTCTAAGGATTGTTTTAAAACATATTTCCCTCTGATTAGAAATTATTTCTGACAACTAGCGTTCACAGTTCCAGGATAGATTTTCTGACACTTCAGGGCTGAATAAATAATAAAAAAGGTAGGTTATTTCCAAAATGACCCCAGGAGATCTTAAGAAGCTGAGAGGATAAAGCATAAGATCACCATAATTAACTGGTGTTATATTTATTCCCAGTTCAGCTGAGAGAGGTTACTGGCAGTGAAATTTATGCACTATGAACCTGTGAACCTACCATTTGCTGCACAGTCAGAATCACAGCTTGTCTAATCAGTATTCGTATTGATTGAAAGACAATCTGACAACCAGAAAAATTTAGCTGTCAAAAACTGATACAGTAGAATCATACTCAAGAGTCGTACTTGGAAAAAGTAACTTTGAGATTGGCTGCATCAGTGTCAAACTTTCTGTTCTGTTTTAAAGGAGTAACCAGCTTTACATCAGCCCAAAGTCAGCTATCTGCAGAGGTCTATTTAAGTTCCCCAGGCATGACTTGTTGCAAGAACTGGATGTTGGGACTTCCTGGAAGTGAAATGGCAAACCAAATTACATTATTTGGGCTCTACAGATCTGAACAAATCATTAAAGTGCTTTGTTTTTTTTATCATCATGGCTAGGATTTGCGCTCTTTTCCACATGAGTCATGGCTGATACTGTTGGAAAATGTGACTAGTGTTTGGACAGAACTTCTCAACACATACAGCTGTAACTCTCTATGAATCATAGATAATTACCTGTCATACAGCAAAGGCGTGGAAGCAATGGAAAAAGCTGGACAGTGGAAAAAATTATTTGTGTCGCCACACAATTTTATCACTTATTTAGTTTTAATCAGAATTTGCACACTACCTAAACTTCATTATGTTCTCTAGTTTCTGCACCTCAAGACAGCTTAGCAAAGAATAATTTGAAACAAAGTGGTTTCTCAAAAAAGATGGATCCAGCTTTTTTCTAGCAGATGACATTTCTTGCTACTGGATTTCCTCTTTTTTTCCCCTTTTTTTTCCTTTTTTTTTCCTTTTTTTTTTCTTTTTTTTTTTTTTCCCCAGGACATAGTGTTCCACCAGTACTTGTAGCACTCTTGAATTCCAAGTGTAAGCACTCACAATGTGGAATGCCTAGCATTCCAGTTTGCAGGACGTTCTGCACATGCTCTGTTGACCTACATATGCCTTCTGGGGCTGGCACAAGGACACAAGGCAGCCCTGTTAGCTGCCATGAGTCATCACACAAGAATTATATTAAAATGGGGGGGGAAAGGAAGTGAAAAACAACTAGCAGATTCCAGAGAAAAGCAAGTCACAGCCTGTCTTTTTTACAGACAAAATTAGAGGGGTTTTCTGTTTTAGTAACCATCTTGCTAGGAAATCCAGAGAAAGTCAGAGCCTCGTGGGTTTTGTTACACTACATCTAGCCTGGTGAGTGGAAAGACTGTATCAGATTGTATTAGAGCATAATGCTGACCTTGTCTAACTACACTGAAGTCATTGTCCACGTGTTTGTCTCCTCTAGCATTCCACAGAGAAATTTTAGGAGTGCACACAAGCACAACCCCTTTTTATCAGCGAAGATAGTCTTATCTTGAAGAAGAAACTTTTAGAATCTGGATCATTTGTGTGATGAGTGCACAAATTAACCTTTACAAATATCAGGTCCTCAAGTTAAATGGCCAAAAAGGTAAAGTCAAGTGAAGACAAGCTCTGTTGGGACGATGAGTAGTGTTAAAGAGACTTTCTCTGGTTTACTTAGCTGAACTAGTCCTCAGCTTGTACCTTCCTCTGAAGCAACTAACCCTGATTATTGTTAGGACAGAGCATACCAGATTAAAGTACTCTACCAAAGTAATGTTTTCCTTGCTGTAGAATGGCCAGAGAAACATCTTGCTAGAAACAACTTTTCCAAATGCTTTCCGCTTTGTTTCTGTCAAAGTGTTTTTCTGTCTTATAGGCAAGATGATTTTCTCTCTCAGGACTATGTCCTGGCAAACAAAATTACCTACTTTTTTCCAATGTTGTAAAAATGAAAATGTTGTTGTTGTTGTTTTAATAGTTATTTTTGACAGGAACAGAAAAAAACCTAGAGGGATTTGTGTGATAATTAAGATGTGGCAGAAGGAAGTGGCGGAAGTGGCGGAAGGAAGTGGTGGAAAGAAGGAAGGAAGTGGTGGAAGGAAGGGGCAGAAGGAAGGGGCAGAAGGGGCGGAAGGAAGGAAGGAGAGGAAGGAAGGGGCGGAAGGGGCGGAAGGGGTGGAAGGAAGGAAGTGGCGGAAGTGGCGGAAGTGGCGTAAGGAAATGGTGTAAGGAAGTGGTGGAAGGGGCGGAAGGAAGTGGCGTAAGGAAGGAAGTGGCATAAGAAAGTGGCGGAAGGAAGGTAGTGGCGGAAGGAAATGGCAGAAGGAAGGGACGGAAGGGGCAGAAGGAAGTGGCGGAAGGAAGGAAGTGGCGGAAGGAAGTGGTGTAAGGAAGGAAGGGACATAAGGAAGTGGTGTAAGGAAGTGGCGGAAGTGGCGGAAGTGGCGGAAGGAAGGAAGGACAGTACAGAAAGGAAATGGGACTCAGCTGGCCAAGAAAAACAAATAGAATGTGGCAGATGAACAGCAAGAGGTAAAAGGAGCAGCGAAGGGACCGTCTTGTGTTCTTACTGTGAGAGGGCAGGATGGTGCCACAAGTGTTAAAAAGCTAAGCTAAAAGGATTAATAAACCAGAATCTGTCACCTATGTTTCTTCCAGCTGTTCTCAGGCTAGAAGTGACTGAAAGTTATTAATTTGCTTAGTGGTTCTCAGCAGCCTGTACAAAATGAGCTGACAGTTATTTTCTGAGGAAGTAGTGTTCATATCCCTCTACTTCATGTACTCCTTCCACAACACAGTTCTTGGTTTGAGAACCCCTGCTGGAAGGCTTACTACAGCAAAACCATGGCAACTAAACTTCTTTTTTCTTTAACAGGGACATGTCAAAGAAGAGCCACAATGGGAAGGAAAAAGTAGATGGATGTAAAAGTTTATATTCTCCTTCCCACACTTCACTGCTTCTGAAATTAGACAAAGACTGTCAGTGTTCTATCTGAGGCAGAGAGTTCTCCTTCATAAACAGCTCACCTTCAAATACACCTTGTTCTACTATTGTTAACACTCAACTGGAGGAGGAGGACAACACCAGCTGCACCATCACACCACAGGATGGCTTTGGGGCTGATGTCACCTTGACAGGGATGAAAAGGTCAGCTGCTTGCTCTTACCCCTATTTGCCTGCCGCCCCTTTTCCTGTGCTGATAAACCCTTTATGGAGATGTACTTTACACCAGACAACAGAAATTGTTGGTTTGAAATGTAGCTTTACAGAAGGGAATATACTTTGGGTTGGTTTTCTTTTTTTCACCCCTCTCTTCAGTGACCTAATTAACAGTGCAGCTTCATGCACCATTGATCTGATTCACTGAGGAGGGATAAATTGCATTAGTGAGGGAGAAATATGAGGAGAAATAAACACCTTGAGGGTTGGGATCTGATGCTGAGAAAATAGTATTTGCAAGAAGTGTTTTGGGTCACCTGGTGAAGGGCTGTCTCTTTGTGGGAGTGCTGGGAGAAGCTGTGTCAGATGAGGTTTCGCAGTCCTGAAAAGCTCTTCCCTATGACACCATCCTTGCTCATGGGTCTGGTCACCAGCAACTCTATTGCTTTCCTAACAACTGTTTCCATGGCACTGCCATGCAGATCTTAGTCATCCTGGCTGGAGAAGATGGTGTACAAAGGTTCAGGCTCCAGTGCCAGTCACCTCTTGTGGGGGAGGGCAGCAGAAGGAATCTGGACAGGACTGGTTTGATGAGGGTGTGGCCTCTTTCAAGAGCTCCTAAGGACAAGGTCCATATTCAGCTGGACTGCCCGCTGCATTCAATGCGTTCCTTCACTGGTAGTTGCAGCAGTAGCATAGTTTCATTTAAAACATGAGATAGCAGGAGCTTAAATCATAAGCAGTGGTTGGAGGATTTCTGTTGCTCAGAAACCTCTCCCGAGATTCCTTGGCATTGAAGCCTGAAATCAGAAAAAAAAAATGATGGCTTCTTCCATCCACTTTTGGAAGGACATGCCACAAGCAGCACTGCACACAGGCATTCCTGCAGTACCAAAACAGGAGGACTCCAGAGCTGCTCTGGAGCCTGGTAGTGCCTTGGAGTTGATATACTTGTGTAACAGGCTTAGCTGGCTCTTACATAAGGCTCTTGGAGTTGTCAGCATTTCCAGCACAGTAGCCATCGCCTCTTGGAAGCTGTGAACTGACAAGATCTTCTTCCCTGCTTGAAAAAAAAAAAGGCAGCTAGTTACAAGGCTCCTCTGTATGCCTTCCCATACAACAATCTGTGCATGTGATTGCCTCTCTCCATGGGCTGGGGAAAATCCTTCATTCTAACAATAAAGAGCCAAAAAAGATAAAGGCAATGGGAAAACCTGTGCACGCAAGTCTAGATCTGTGTCCCCTCTGAAATTGCTTTGATCTGCTGAGGCTGGGAGATGGCACTGATGCTGAATATTCTCAAATACATCACATCAAAAATATTTGTGACTCAATATTTCTAGACCCAGGGCTCATCAACATGTCTGCTCAAGGATCTCTAGCTCTTTAATGCCTAGGAGAGCACTTCTTCACGGTTAACTGCATCCTCAGACCTCTTTTGGTCTGGCTTTAAGATGGGTCCAGAGGCAGGGGGAAAATGAAAGATGGCTTGCAGACCTCCTCTCTGACACCGTGCTTACATAATGCTCTAATTTGAGTGCAGGCATGGTCTAGTTCAGTTTCTGATCCAAAACAGTAGCTTGGATTCAGATCTAAGTGGAACAAATAAATAACCACTGACAAATTCTGTCACTTAGATTCTAAGTAAATACTTTATTAGTACTTGCTCACACAGGAAGCTATTGCTGATTAGATCCATGTGTACATACTTTTGTTCTAAATAAGGAATATCCATGCCCAGTTACCGAAAAGCAGCCATTGCACTTTTAAATTCATCACCTCTCCCAACTCAACCGAACCTCATAGTGCTGTTAAAACAAACATAGTAATTCAGAGTTTGTCTACCTGTCAATATAAGATTGATACTCAAAACCAGAATGCTCTTCATGTTAGTTAAGAAGAGGTGAGAATAGCTGTTGTGCTCTTAAATTTACACCCCAGCTTATTTCACAGTTTTTAATTTATACAGACAACCCTTCACCCTTTTGGTTTTCTTGCTGTGTCACCCTAAAATACTGAGCTTTGGTGGGAAAACTCTTTTCATTCCACACTTACAGTGATGACATGATATAAAGAATGTTTATTGGACAAATTTCAAGGGAAAAACATAGCTGCATGCTTATTTGAATAAAAATTTCTGTACAATAGCCAATGCCACTGGGCTTAATTTGTTCATCTATTTATAGATGTTTAATGTTGAGTTTATTATATTGCCATCACGTCACTCTATGTCCAGCCATTTTTCCAAGTAATTTACTTTGCCTCATCACACCTAATTCCATGGAAAGGTCCTCTTGCAGTTAAATGTAAAACTTATCTGGGGATCAAAATATATTCCAATCACAGTGTGCACACATTAACACAAATGCTTCAGTTATGGTTGAAGATTAATAGTAAGTGAGTATTCATTGCCAAAGAAAAGATGCAGAAGAAGAAAAGTAAAAATATCCCTGGCTTTTCTTTTCTAATACTGAATTTTTAATTTCACTTTTTGGAACTGTTCTTCCTGATTTCTTAGAGTTTGGCTGACAAAGCTAAAGAAAATTCAGCCATTCCAGTCTCCATGACTAACAGAGCCATGAGGCCAAAAATGCAAAGAAGAGATGCAGCTACAATGCAAGAGGCACTGCTGCCAATTTGTTTTCGTTCAAAGCAGGGGCAAAAGACCCCCAACTACTGATATATATCCACTTGCAGTATCTGCTGGTACAAAATGTAACTACCTAAATAAACATTTCTTAGTAGAGGCAAGACCACCTATTAAATGTCCTGTGCCCAAGGACAACAGGGTAATCTTGGTGCCCTTTAATAAACTTTGCTTTTATTAATTCATGTCTTCTCTGCCGACCAGATGTAAGCAGATTGCCTAAATCACATGAGACCAACAATCTGGATTTGGCTTTGGGACTTGATCACATGAGAACACAGGCACAAGTTAGCTGCCATGACCTACTCAGCTTTCTGAGAGGAGATGCAGCCTCTCGATCATGATAAAGCCCTCGTGGTCAGTGGGCACACATGATGGTTTTTATGAGATTTGCTGTACCAATGAGGAATAGCAAGTTCATCTCTTATGTAGAAATCTGTCTTGTCCTGTGTCCTGTGGGGAGTGGGGCAGGAGGGGGCAGTTATTGGTTGCACCTCTGTTTTTCTTTTGAGCAAATAATGCATTCCTCCTGGCAGCTCACAGTCTGCTGGCGGCCAGCTCGGCTCTGAAATACGAGCTATGGTAGATGGGGGAGGGAAAGTCAGTCTGGAAGGGTGTGGGAGAGGATTTCCATTCCAGGCACAGGCTTTTGGTTAGAGCATCACTGTTCACTTGTGAGTTAGCTGAAGGATCAATGAGTAAAATTCGTTCTCCTTCCCTCTTTTTCTAGCAATCCTAACATAAGCATAAAGGAAGAGAAACACTTTTTGGTATTTTCCCTGGTTTCATAGTCCTGATGGCATTGAGCATTTCACAGTAAGACTTCAAAGAACTTCGGCCTTTTCATTTTACATATGGAAGTACAGTTTGCTCGAAAATATGTGTCCTGCTCTGACTACATAAAGAAAAATTTGGAACTATGACATATGCCCATTAGCAAGACATAAATTAGTGATATTTTGAATTCTGCTGCAGTGTCTCATCAGTTTTTAGTGTTTCTCTCTCACTCTGAGAAACAGTTTTTTAGATATCTCTGTTGGCATTTGGAAAGTTATACCCGATTCTATCAAACATGTAACACCTTGTAACCCTGGCATTAAAGAAAAAGAACTCACAAACAATAAGAGCAAAACAAGAAATAACTTGTTTAAACAAGTGAATTGCTGTGGTAAGAGGCACTTAAAAAATATGCATCTGAAATCCGTGACATTCAGTACATATTTTCCTTCCTTTTAGCCTAGGGATACACAATACAAGCATGGGGCAATGTGTGATCCAGAACTGGTGCAAAATCCTATATAATTTCCCAAATTATTGCTCAAACTTTGAGAACTGTCATTTACTTCTAGTAAAGATTAGAAATGATAGTAGGTTAAAAATTACAATGGAAGCAAGAGGCACTTTGATCAATTCCACTTCTTCAGAAAAACGGTACACCGTGATACTGCCTAAAATCAGCAAGAACCCAATAACAAGAGACACCTTCTTAGAAAATCACTGGAGAAATAGATTTCTCCCATACAGGTCTGATATTTGTCTGCTTTATTTGCCAACACATGCATATATCCGGTGACTGAAGCCATTCTCTGGCACTGTAAAGGAGTACAAACTTTTCTAATCTTAGTTGAAACAAGGTAGTTGTTGCTTAATTAAAGGGAATAATGAAAAATTAATCCTGAAAGTTCCTTAGTCCAGTTCAGGAAAAGAAGTGTTACAGAGAATGTTCATTAAAACATCCATCACCACCACCCATGAGTAAACTATGGAAATCAGAAAAATGCATTCATAAAAATTTTAACTCAGACAAATGCTATTGTCCAATCAATGAATACCATTTAGAGGGTATCTCCAGGAATATTACATTACTAACCTTATCCGAGCTCTGAGGCAAAGCCCAATAACTAAAGACCAGATGAATCACAATTTCTTGGTTATTTCATAGCTTAATGACCTGTAAACATGGATGTTTATAACCCATGGTCTGCACTGCTGTACCCAAGATACGTCATGTTTTGTACTATGAACTCTAAGCTAGACAATGCCAATCAAAACCTTTTAACATTTAGAAGATAAATCTGTGAGAAAAAAAGTACGCCTTATACTGAGGTCTATGGAGGTATTTTGACCTCTGAAGGATTTCCGGAAGTAAAGCTGCAAATCTACTTGTTCATTAATTCCTACTTTTTCTGTTTTATTCTTCATTTAACGTTCTTCCTGGTTTATTCCTTTCCTCTGTGTCAGGTTTAATTTTTTTAGAGTATTCTAGAGAGGGCAGTATTAGGACCCAGATGTTATTCTATACCAACTCATACCATTGCCAGGGAAAGGGACTCTCTTCCAGGGATAAGGTTTTCCTTCTGGTTTAGAAAACAGGGCAGAGGGAACCATCCAGTGTTGTCTATTATCATTGTTTTTCTGTGATAATAATTTATTTTCTTAAATCCTCCGTGGTTAGTATTGTTGCTGTTCCTGTTCATTTTCTTATCTCATTGCTGTTTCCAGTAAATTGGTCTTATCTCAACCCGCGATCTTTGCCTTTCATGCCCTCTCTATCTTACCAGGGGGTAAGGGGGAAACGGGGGAGTGAGAGAGAGTGGCAGTGTGGTTTGGAAAGTCAGTGGGGATGCTGAACTGGGGACTACAAGTCCTAAACACATGCCCCATGTGAATCATGTGAATGAATCAGGTGGTGTGCAGCAGACCAGGTTTCTCCCCTGCCATCAGGTAACTTAAAAGAGACTGCCAGACAATACCAACTCTAGGTTAAAGAGAAGACTTATGATGCCCTAAGCCTTTCCAGCAACTCTATTCTATTGCAAATAACCACAAGCCAGAAAACACTAATGGAA
This sequence comes from Fringilla coelebs, assembly GCF_963513975.1. Classification (NCBI taxonomy): domain Eukaryota; kingdom Metazoa; phylum Chordata; class Aves; order Passeriformes; family Fringillidae; genus Fringilla; species Fringilla coelebs. The sequence goes on along the minus strand of NC_140033.1, from coordinate 47,672,132 downwards.
GTTTTAGAGCATGGGACTTCTGGAGAAAAGAAAATCTAGAGTCAGTACCTTCAAAATTCATTTCTCATTTTTTGTTAATTGTGATTACTTTGATATTAACAGACACTTCCTAATACATCATTACTGAGGATTCAGAATAGTTTTAATCATAACAAATTTTACATATGGGACTTTTAAAAGTATTTTTATGCTGTAGCTTTCCACATTAGGCTTTGACAATTTTCCATGTTTAATTTCAGCTGGAAAGTATTTTTAAATGCTCCAAGCAAAATTAATTCATCTGGGGTTTTTTGTTTCTTTTGGTGTTGGCATTGGTTGTTGTTATGTTGTTTTTCCATTTGACTTAACAGCACAGGAGAATAAAGCATTTTAGTCTATAAATACGTTATTTACCAAGGTTCTTATTGCTGTGATCAAGAACCCAAAGTGGAGAACAAAATCTCTCCTGCTCTCAAAGATTTGGAGAATTTTGGAGGAACAGTAAACTTGCCCTGAAACCAGACTACTTCTAGTCTCAGTTATCCTGAGGGATGTAACACTCCCTTTTCCAGTGGGAGGTAATTAGAATTCCCTAAAGCAAGTGAATAAATGAAGACGTTTTTACTCTAGCTGTTAAAGAAATCTAGATTATAATCAAAGAACTATATGTGAGGTTTTAACACATATTTTAATCTATAAACTGCTATAGAAAATGAAGGAAACAGAGTAACACAGATAAGCAATTACACATCTCAGAAGTATATCCTATTGTCTGTATTTTAATCCTCAACAGTAACAAGGCACAAAGCATTTCCTAAATGCTACAGCAACAAAGAATTTGATTTATTTTGCATGCATAAGAAAAATGAAGAAACCTTGTTGAATTCTCAAGATGATAGAGGAAACAAAGAAAATGCGAAATAAGTAGTGATCAGCCAGGATCAATATGTTCCCAAAGAGGGGGAAACAACACACTGTTCGTGTGCCCGCATTTCTTTGTGTTAGCAGTATGTTAAAAACTGACCAAACACTAACTGAATGATTCAGGCTTTTTTACAATTACAACCAACAAAAGCTAATAGGCAAGGCCCAGCTTAGTAACAAATACAGAGACTTTGCAGAGTTGTGAATTGTTAAAAAACATAAGCAATGCCCAGACTAACAATGGTAGCCTACCACACAATTTCTATCTCCATCAAAAAACCCAAGGCTTTTGCAGATGTTTCCTTTGTTGTATAATTTTTGATTAATTCTGTACATTGCACATGGCCAAGATCTTGTGAAAGAAAATAATATGTGCTGGAAATGTGGGAAAAAAGTATTGGAAAAGACCTAAGATGTTCAAGTCCAACCAATAACCCAGCACTGCCAAGTCCACCATTAACCCATGTTCCTATGTGTCTTTTCAGGGATGGTGACTCCACTGCTTCCCTGGGCAGCCTGTTCAAAACTCAACAATCCTTTTCATGAACGATTCTTTCCTAATATCCAGTCTAAACCTCCCCTGGTGCAACTTGAGGCTATTTCCTGTTGTCCTGTTACTTGTTACTACTTGTTACCTGGGGGAGGGACTGACCCCCCACTTGTTACAGCCTTCTTTCAGGCAGTTGCAGAGTGAAAAGGTCTCTCCTGAGCCTTCTGTTCTACAGACTGAATATCACATCGTCCTCAGCCGGTCCTTGTAAGACTTGGGCTCCAGACTCTCCACTTCTGATCATCCCTAGGAGGTCTGTCTGCATAGTTAAAATTCAGCCAGCTCTGGGGCAAAACAAAGTACCTCTGTAATTCTGCAAACACATGCTGTATACCACAATGGCTTAGGATCTTGAGCTGACCAAACGTAATTACACAAACTGAAGTTTGATCAAGACATTATGTTCAATGACAGGACAATGACAAAAAAAGAAGATGCTCTAAGATCTTCTGGAAGGGTATTTCGTTAGTTCTGTGGTTTTATACTCCATTAAAAACAGCAGGCAAACTGAGAACTAAATAAAGAAATTCCATTTATAAGTATTCAATTTTACTGAGCTATGCTTTACAATATGCTTGTACATGTACAATTTACACTAAAAAGACTGTATTTCTTTTTCATTTATCTTGCAGGACCCATGTTCAAAGTTCGTTGTTGCCTGATCAACAGTGGATAAAAAGCAATGAAAGCAAAATATTTCCCTGAACATCTTATATAGCTTTAGACACTTGTGATATTCTTAATTCTTCTTAATTCTTCTACAGATACGGAATCTTCAATTCTTATCTTTGCAGATAGGTGAAAAATGACTGCAAATTAAATTTTATTTAAAAATCTAAACCCCAGTAATCTGAGAAGAGTAGCAGAGCCTAGCAGTTAGCTATCAGATGATGGCTGTCCTGTGCATAACATGACTTGCAGTGACCTTCATAACTCCCCTTAACTCATTCTCATCTTGAGTGAGGAAATTTTTTTCACGCCTACCCTATAAAAGGATCTGTGACACAGGTGACACAATGTTGTTCCTTTAAAGTGCTAAGTGTAAACTCACCATGCAATGCATTAACCATGAAATCTGAAATGTGCAAATAACGAAGAATCTACTTCATGTTTGACTCATTTATTTGACACTTAGTCTTATGGTTACACCACAATGCTATAATAAACACTCTGGGGGAGATAGTGGGATAAAAGAAGAGAGAAGAATGATCTTTTACAATTTGGACCCATTTCTTTCTTACAAAAATTTTATACACTTCAAACATAACAAAATTAACACACCAAGTCTGACTGAAGCAAAACATATTCACCAATATTTAAGAGACACAGGCAGGAAACAGTTTATTCATTGAGTCACACTTCTCAAATCAGCACGGGTAAAAAATCTGTCTGCAACAGGAGTTTACAGTTCTGTGTTGGTGTCACAGATAGTCAGGTCTAACTTTCTGAAGTGCAGAAATGCTTCAAGATGCAATATCCATTAAACTAAAGAACAGAAATGTTGGATTTAATCTCTTTATTTCTCTGATGAGCCACAGGGACACATTTTATTATTAAAACAGAAAAATCCAAAGCAGAAGCAGAGTTAGGAGAATAAACTGTCCCATGGATTTCAAAATAATTTTAATACCCCAGTACATAAGGGGACTCATCCCCATCCTTTGGCAATATGTAGTATCAGAATAGTACAGCACAGCTAACTTACCCAAACTACCACTACAGCTGACTGTACTGTAGTAATCAATAAATATAGTAAGAACATTTCTTGTTCCATTAATTTTTCTATCATGAGGATCAAAAGTACCTGCTGCTAAGCTATATTTACTTGTGTATCTTCTTGGAGGAAAATAAGGATATGAGCAACTGGCAAGTCTCTTTTACTAATCACATGGAGCTGAAACACAAACACCTCTGGCCCAGTGACTTTGTCCATAGCTACTGCTTATAAAACCTGAATTTGTCCAAATTGACATATGCTGACTCCTCTGCACTTTGAAGAACAAAATACACATCCTGTGGCTTCCTACACCCTTAGATTCTGCCTGAGCTAGATTATGCCTGTTGGCTGCTTTGGAGCTATCAGAGCAGCTCCACTTCTGGCAAGACGTGTGACAATACTGCTGCATGGTCACAATTTTTATCACTGGTGTCTCTAAATGGATCTACAGAGACTCTAAATGGGTCAGAAAACCAAGCAGAAGAGCATGTTATCTGCATCCCCATTCCTACCTCTGCCAGCAATGAAAAACTGACACAGTTACACCCCAAGGAACAAAAAGCCCCCAACACAAACAATTAGTAAAACCACTGCTGACTATGGACAGGTGGATAGGGTATATCTCTCATTTTTCAGAGTTATCTGGAGAACAGTATAAACCAGTAGGAGTCGCAGGGATGAAAGCCTGAAACCAGAGGCAGATCAAACGCTCATGAGGAGATTAAAGCCACATGGAGAGATCTGAGCTAATACAAGAAGATGGGACAAGACTGTTTTTGCTCTTCAGTATGATGATTAAATGATTTGAGCTAGCTGTTAAGCTGAAACCACGAGCCAGCGTATATGGTGGTTACCAGCCCAGCCCAGTGTGACAGAAAAACCAAAAGAATTTGAACTCCAGTAATTGACTTTGTCTCCATTGAAGTGATGGGTACAGGTGAAAAATGTACCATTTGTTAGAAGCTGATGAACTCACTGTGCTGTAGATCGCCACTAATAGAGGATTTAGACAATACAATGTAATTGACAGTAATTTAGACTGAAAAATAATAAAAAAAACCACCTTCTACTAGCTTAAATATTAAAGCGTGAAATTGTTACCCAAAGAAAGTCAGGAGTTTGTGGCTCAATGCTCCACTGATAAGATCCTTTATTAATGAGATTGTATAAGCCACGGGAAGAAAAACAGCGAATGTATTTCAAGGGGCATTGTTGCTTCCCCTACAAGAGTTCAGATGCCATTTTGTACTTCGAAAGGTACCGCGGCATAAGGGTAATATTTATGGATTTGCAAACACAGGGGAAAAGGAACCTAGAAAACGGGCATTTTAGACCAAACCCCTGAGCCTAACGGTTACCGAGAAAACCCAAGTTTCTTTCTCCATGCATAACCAGCGATTCAAAGGCTCCCCACCCATCCCAGGATGTCTCAGCGGCGCTGCCCCACACAGCCTTGTCATCCCTGCAGCACGCTGGGCACAGCCCGGCCAGGACTGCTCCTTGCTCCCGCCGGGCAGGAGCGGGATGCTCGCACTGGGACCCGCACCGAGGGCTGGGGCCGCTCCCCGGGGCGGCTGGGCCGTGTCAGGGGCGGTCACTGCCCTGCGGGTTGCCCGCAGCAACGGCCCCTCAGGCCCGGCCCTGGGGCGCCCTTCCCCCGCCGCTCCCCTTCCCCGGCCCCACGACCGGCTCTGCGGCTGAAACCCGACACCGGGCCTCCCGCCCCGCCGCCGCTCTGGGGCCCCGCGGGGCGCGGCGGGAAGCCAGGAGCGGATTCCGGCTGGAGGCGGCTCCAGCTGCCGGCTGCGGCGTGGCCTGGCCGGGCCGTTTGGCGGCTGCCGGCGGTGGCGCGGTGCCCCGCTCCGAGGGCTCTGGCGATCCGTCCCGGAGAGTAGCGCCCGCCCGGCTGCGGGGGCGGCCTAAACAGCTGCCGTGTCCTTGCAGCGCCCCAACCGGCCCAAACCGGCTCAAACCGGTCCAAGCCGGATCTGCTTCCCTGTTCCTCAGCATTCTCCCGCCTCCTCCTCCTTCCCTTCCCCCTCGCCCGGGCCTCTGTCTCAAAGGCTCGGCAAACTTGTGCTCCCCTGCGGCTTCCCCACAGCCCGGCACAGCCCCCACCACTGCTCTGTGCCTCTAGGGCTGCTACTGATCCTGAATCGGTGTCTGTTGTCTCTCTGTCCTGGCTGCCTAACCACATTTCTATTTCCTCCACATTGAGGGAAGTACTTTATATTGAACATTTGGGGTTTTTCCACTTAGAGAGGAAATAAGCAGAACAAACTTTTCTGATTTTGGCGAAAGCTGCCTCTCTGCAGGGACATGGCTGCACCTGGGGTGCTCCCCATCCTTTTCTCCCCTGCAGTTGTGTGAAGCTTTTGTTCCTGCCCCATGCTTGGATGAGATTTTTTTACTGCCCTGGCACACGACCCTAGCTGCTCTGTTCCTTTTTATCACAGCCCTACAAGCGGTGTGTCCCCATTGCCAGCTGCCACCATGGCAAAGAAAGGCCTCCCTGTTTAGGCCTGCCTATTTTCCCCAGTCACTCCCGCTAGTACAGGAGACAAACCTGGGTGTTACCCTTTCCCTTCTGCTCCATGCAGATACCAGGAAGATAAGCACACCCTGTCTATGTCAGCCCATCACCACGGAAAATGCTACTTCTTCTTTTCCCCTCCCTCCACCAACGCATTCCCCACTTTTACAGATCAAAGGAACCGGCCTACTCCATGTTGGAGAGGATCTTGTCTGGAGGTTTGACTTGCATTTCCTCCAGCAGCATGTGGAGCAGAAGGGAGACAGCACGCCTCACCCTGTGGGTGCTGTGGGATGTCTCTCAGCTGTATGGAGGCAGTGGCCAGCACAACTTCTCTGTGGCTGAGTGGTTTTGTCATGTTATAAATGGGTACTGCGATGATTGGTTTTCACAATTAAGAGATTAATAATACATGTTAAGAGAAGTTTTACAGATGTATAGTTATGTTATTTTTATGTGTTCTCCCCATAGTCCTCTTTCCATTCCTCCTTGTATTGTTGTCGGTGCATTTAGGGGAGGGCAAGCTTGTTACTAGGAGGCGTGGCATGGCAACACCTGACCTCCAATCAAGGTGTGAGAAAGTGATCTCCACCAATGGACGGCAGAGAAGGAGTTGACTGACAAGATTTTGGGAGGGGCCAAGGGTATAAAGGGCACGGCATCCATTTTGTAGAGGAGCATGTTGCTGCTGGTCGCAGTCTTCTAGTGCTGTAATTTTTCCTTATTCAGTCCTTTGTTGTATTTTGTTAAGGTTTAATAAACATTTGAAATTTTTAAGCGAGTGTCATCTCTCACAGTCAGGCATGATTTTATGCCACTCTGAAGTGGTGTTTGTGCCTGACTTTTAGACAGCTCTGCTACACTTTTTCCAGTTTCAGTGCAAACTTTGATTTTAGACCTCCATGCTTCTGAAGGCATTGACCTTACGCACCTGAAGGGAAGGAGTAAATATATATGTATGCCACTCACTTCCCTGGCTTTGGTTTGATCTTCAGTTGAATAGATCTAAAAGGCAGCTGCTGCTGAAGATATTCCCCACTTTCACCTGTGCTAGCTTTGGTATTTGTCAAACACCTCTGAAGTCAAGACATTCTAGATGCTGCTTTCATCCTCCAAGGGAAATGCTTTGCCAGGTCCGTGAGTTTAGCTGGCTCACCAGAGTCCAGCAAAATGCTGCAACCAACTGTAGAGTAGGTCTACTACACATGTGGGCTGTAGCAAAGGAGTAAACAACCCTGTTCGTGGCAATGGCAAGCAAATTTAATTTGTTCCGCTGTCAAGCTGTTTGTGAACGATTCCTCCTTAATGATGAGAGGCAACCATGTGTACCTGCACCTGAATCTCCAACATTCATCATCCCTAGGGGTATAAGGACTAAATCTAAAAATTTCTCCCACAGTTCTTTCAAGACCATGTCTGGATGTAAATATGTGTATTGGTTTTAAGGACGGCACAAAAACCAGGCAAAAGTAATCTTGTTGCTGCATCGTGACAAACGTTTGCAAAATGTAAAGATTCTTCAAGTAAAGTGGGAAGTAAAATTTTTACTGTCATCTCTGACCCAACCGCTCCTGTGCTCCCCATCCACAGGACCGTGGTGGAAGTGTTGAGCAGTGCATTCAGTAGCTTAGTGTATAGGGTAGTGCAGTTGATGGTTGAGCTCTGGGGGGCAGGAAGTGGCTGGAGCACCAGGCAAGAGTTTGCACAACAAAGGGCACAGGGAATCTGTGGCCCAGCCAGGTGACCAGACACTCAGAGACACAGCAGGAGCCAAGGTGTCATCTGGAAGACCCCAGACTATCATGAATAAGGTGAATGTGTAAAAAAACAGGGCTTCCCTTGTTGGTGGTCCCATCTCATGGGACCAGTTCAAGCTGTTTCCGTTACTGTACCGGTAGAGGACTTTACATTTTTTTGGGTGACCTTTATGAAATTTCTTTTGACTTATTTTACCAGTTTGTCAGGACTACTGCTGTGCAATAACCCAATTCATCGAGCACATTGACCTCTACTTTTCCAGTTTTCTGGCTGCAGCGTGAGAATTCTCTTCACCAGCTGCAGTGTTTTACAGAAGGCTGTTCACACACCATTCTCACTGCCAGCTGGTGGAGGAGACACCATTACTCACAGCAATGACCTGACAAGAAATTTATGTGTGTGCAAACTTGCATATGTACATTTGTGTGTGCACATACGCACACGCCCTCCCAAGTCAAGCCTGAAAAAAGGGGAATTCTCAGAATTCATTACACTTTGCTGGTTTTTAGTTATGCTGTGTATTTCAAGGACTTCATGCTCCAGGAGTAGAAGAATGTTGCATTTCAAAACACATGGTTCCTTGCCTAACTGTAAAGTAGATGATTTAAGAGAAAAAGGAAAAAAAAAGTCTTACTCTGATCTCACAGGATGATGTGTGCAAACAACTGTCTTCTAAAATGGACTAGGTCCTTTGTGGAAAGTACTGCTTCCCCTTCCCCACCTCATCCATTGCCTTCATCTCTCAAGCCAGAAGGAAATACTTATATTTCCATTTTTTTTTCTTGCAATTGAAAGTATCCTCTCATTTTCACACCTTATTTATCATTTTTGAATCTTGGCAGACCTGGCTGTGGCTCTGGAAGGCCACTCCAACAAACGGAAAGTCAGTGCTCTACCTCTCTTCCCCATTTCCTTGTACACTCTCCCTGGTTTCCTCAGAAAAGACTGTAGGGAATGGCTTCAAGTTTTTAACTGTAACTGCAAGAATAACAAATAAAAGAAAGTAGAAACCCTCAAGAATTTAAGGAATCAGGAAACCATTTTGCATTACAACTGAATATGGATTATTTTTTAACACACATGTACTACTGAACATTTTTGAAACGGGATTTGAAAAAAATGTGTCTAATGTAATATGTCTCATTTAGGATCAGCACCAACAGTCCTGATTTTGGCTGTTCTCATCTGTCTCTTACTCCTGGTCAATGGCAGTTGTTTTTTGTTTCATAGGATTTTGAGTGGGAAGTCTTTCTTTGGCTTTTATCCGTACACGAAGATCTCAAAGTGAATATGTGGCTTAGCAAAAGATTTTATGTGTACATATTTGTTCCAGTGGATTGAGTGGCAAGATAGGTATTTAGATATTTATATATTTAAAAATTCACTTCTGCAGTCTTGGAATGAAAACATAAGTATTACGATATCTCTGAAAATGAGCCAGAGAAAATCAGGCAAGGGGAGTGCTCACTTTCAGTCGAGCTTAGGATGCTGGAATGATGCCACAAATAGTGGAGCTGAGAGATGCATGCATTTCTGAAGAGGTGGTGACAGGGAAAAGAGCTGGAGTCAGTTTAAGAATTTGACAGTTTTGGTGTAGTTAATTGGGTTTTTTTTCTGTTTTTTAAAGAGTTAATATGGACATAATACACTGCAGACTGTCAGTATTTACCTTTTACTTTAATCAGTCATATAAATGAAATGTGAGTTAAAAAAAGAATTTATTGTTGTGTATAATGAAAAGCCTGGGAACAGTCTGAGGGGTACTCAGATAATACATAATCTTCCTGCTCTAGTTCTGACAGTGCCTGTTACTGAACAGTGATATTCTTCTGATGCTATGGCAAAGAAAGGAAACATGCCATTAGAAGAAGAAATGGCCATTAGAAGCAAAATCAGGTAATGTGGGAGGACTACCGAGATGCTCTTCACTGAAATGGAGTAGAAGCTGGCTAGTACTGACAGGAACAACAATAAGAGCTTTAAAAAAACATTAATAGCAAAAGGCAGACCAGAAATAGCATTGGTCAGTTACTTGATGAGAACAGTTAGTTCCCAAACAGGGACATAAACTAGGCAGAGATGTTTAATGATTTCTTTGTCTGGGACTTCTGCACTGAAGATGGCCTAAAAATGAGTAAGTGTGGTGGTTTAAAACCAGTTGTGAATTGAAGTTCAAATAAGTCACTCCCCTTTTCCCTGCCCCTCCCTGTTTCAAAAGGACAAATGCAACCCCTTGGATTGAGATAACAAGCTACTAAAACGAACAGTAATGGGATGATGATAGGAACGGTAACAGCAGCAATTAACACAAGTACACAAAAAGAGAGGGTGATTTACACATTCAAAGGTCCTCATCACCTTGGCTCAGTTCCACATGGCCTCCTGAGACGAACACAAGATGGTGGATGGCGCCATCGCCAGCACCATGTGGTCTCCCGAGAAAAAGGGGAAAATGGCAGCCATTACTGCAGCCTGGCATTCTGCTCCCCTGAGCTCAAGAGAACAAAACACAACTGTGGAATAATGCCCCAATCTGAACGATGCTATCCCTGAACTATAGTGTCCTGCCCAGGCTGACAGCTTCTGAATGCATTGCTCTGCAGTGCAGCTGCGTTCTGCAGCATTTGGCTGGGCTTGATGATGTTCACCACTTTGACCTGCATTTCTCCCGACGGACAGGAAGGGATAGGCAGCATGGAGACTGGCAGAGTCCATAGTGCTGGTTCCTGGCAGGCTCTTTGAGGAAGGAATGGAACAAAATGGCACACTCATGGTGTATGTTCATCTTTCTCTTCCCCCCAGATCCATGGCCCCCAAACTCATGGCCCCCAGTGATGATTTCAGGATACAGAACAGCAACCTAGCCATGCCCACACAGTGCTAGGCTCTGCCCCCTTCCCAGCACCCACAAGTAGAACTAGGACAATCAGGAATGTCAGAATCTTCGAGTTATAAGAAAGTAGACAGTCGGAATATTTTTTTATGTAGAAGGCAAAGGGAAAATTGAATCAACATAAAAGATAAGTGAAAAATCGTTTCAGAGAATATAGAGTGAAGAAGAAATGTAATAAAACCTCAAACAATTCTGTTCCAACATTTTCGTTCAGAAAGCAAAGCAAGCATTCAGCAACTGTATTTTTTTTAAGAGTATGCCCATGTTTTTTCTGAGTGGAGAATATATTCTCAGAAAATACAATTTATCTGTACATCCAAAACAATCCTTTAGGAAAGCTGTATGTCAAATAGTTTTTTAATTGTCCTGGATTGTCTTTTGATAATTTTTAAAATTTTCCAGCCCATTAAGCTCACTCAGATCTCCTACCCTGACATAACAATGGGATTTTAAAACGTGTTGTTTTTTTCATACTTTGTCATAACTGAATACTTCCTCTTTAGCAAACAAATGTTCTACTATGGAAATTTTACAGGAAAGAAGTTCTCCTAAAAGAAGCTTCCCTTCTTTGTTCAAAATGGTTTAGACTGTCACTGCATTGCTATTTTAATCTGGCAGAAGTACGGGTTGCTGTTGAAAGAAGCAGGCTGGCTTTCTTTCTCCTGCTGTCTTCTGCCACTTCTTCCCGCCACTTCTCTTGTGCCACTCATACACCTGTGGCTATGTGATCTTGCTTGAGGGTGTCACTCCAGTTGAAAGCTCATTTTTCTTTTGCTGGCCTAGTTTTCCTGACCATGAGGAGTGCAAACAGCAACGCCAGCCCAAGGGCAGGAACAGGAAATAGTGTCTAGAGATACGTGAAGAGGTGAACAGGATTATTTTTAGATGTTTGTTTAATGGTCACTTTAAACTCAGCAGGAATTGGAGAAGTCATTATTTGCTAATTTTACGAAGTATTGATAAGTTGATTGAAAACTGATATTCAGTTGAATTAATTAATCTGGTTTTTGTACTCACACACCTTTTTTTTTTTCGGTAGAAGACAAATTGGCTGAGAACTACACAATTTCAGTTTGGATAAACAAACAAATTGATGGAAGTGTTGGATATACAATCTTGGCAAGCCTCTAAGGATCTGTTGTGGTTTAGAAATGGAAACCCCAATTCAGTGCCTCCAACAAGACTTTCCAAACCATGCACCACTCTCGTGCCCTCCCACTTTTCCCCGCCCCCTCCCTCCTGTGACACAATGGAGAGGAGAATTGGAGGCACAAAAAGGCAAAGAACCAGGGTTGAAATAAGAACGACTTACTGGAAACAGCAATGAGATAAGGAAAGGAACAGTAATGGTACCAATACTAATGACAGAGAGTACAAGAAAAGAAACAATTCAGAAAGAAACCTCCTAACAGTAGAGAGCACTGGATGGCTATCCCCACCACATTCTCTTGACTGGGAGGAACTCCTTCTCCCTGTACGGAAATCCCTTCTCTTACCCCTGGCAGTGACATGAGGTGATACAGAATAACCACCATGTCCTAGCCATGCCTCTTCTTTGTTGTTGTAAAAAATAATCCTGTCCTGGCTGGAACCAGGACAGGTTCTAATGGAGATACAGGTAGGCTATGCTTGCAGGCTTCAGAAGTGTCTTGGACTGGTCTAGAGATTCATAGGACCTTATGCTTTGGCAGAGACTGAGAGAGTTGGCCATAGCTTTAGGTCAGACTCATATGAAGCTCCAGGAGATTCTTGCTGCCAAGTGCACCTCTGCAACTTTGGTTCTGTGTATTTGCCAAAGTTTTAGTTAATATATCCATAGCAGATGTACAGTTAAATGAGTAAGAAACTATGAAATGTACTAGTATATTAAAAATAATAACTTGAAACCAGTACTCAAAAAAGAAAAACTGCAACTTTAAAATTCACGTGCATAAATGTATGTAAAAATTTTTTGTAAAAATTCATGTGTGAATTTGTCTTTGTTCTTTATCCCTATGCTTTATTTCATCTTGGTTTGGTAATTCCATAGCATCTGCCATGATTACAGAAATTAGCACAGGATTTAAAGTGGAACAGGAGTTTGATCCCTGTGTGAAACTCTGATAATATTTCTGGAAACCTGGGTTTAGAGGATAGCAAGAATTTGTCTCGGGATCTTTCTGCATCATCTCTTTTTACATCAGTGTCATTCTGAAATGTCTTGAAATACTTTAAAATCCTCAAGATGGTCAGTGAAATGTTGTCTGAAAAATACACACAGAAGCAGACAGTGCTGCTAAACCATTTTTTCAGCTCTGTATTTCAAGTGAAAGAAACAAAATTTTATTTATTAATCTAACTGTTACAAAAAAGGTGGATTAAAAATGTAGGAGCGAACACTGGAAAAAGAGGGGGTCTAATTTACTGAGTTTCTTCTGATAAGCTTTCCTGGGGAAGTGTTAAGTTATATTCAGGAAGCTTGGAAGCAGAATAGATTGATCAGGTGGTGCAAAATAATCTGCAAGAGAGCTGAGAGTTGAAAGGGGATGGAAGCTGAGATGCAGGAGAGATGAGGTGAATGAACAGGAGGTAAGGAATTAGAAAAATCGAGTCTGAAATTTTCTCTTGGCAAGTGATGAAGCCTGCAGATCTCTGACAAAGGATGCTTGCTGAGAGCTGAATACACTTGCTGGTTGCTGGCAGCAGAAGAAAGCATCCTGGCATGCTCCTGAGCAGCTGCTTACATAGGAGTGGTAATGTTGGTCCTATGCTTTCCTACAGCATAGCGTGACTTTTAGAAAAAGAGAGCAATTTTTAAATCTGGAGAGAATGGGAATTTTCTATTAAAACTGAAATAAGTTCTTGGAAAGTGATTGTGCTTTCCTGTCCTAAAATCGGCATATCACTCCCTTTTTTTGAGCTTGATGAAAATAACCTTTTTGCTTGCATTTTCTTATACATTCACAGTCAAACTCCTCCTGTGAGCTTGAGTTGTCTATGTTGAGTTGTTCATGTTGAGTTCTTCAAATCAGAGTTTATGTTTCACTTGTTTTTCAGGCAATTGGCTTAAGGGCTTTGCATTAGTCAGACAAATACATTCTATGTGTTGACTTTTCATGCTCCATGACATTTCTTTCATGTTAATTTTAGACATGGTTACAAAGACAGCATTGACATTCCAAAGCGAGAATGACAGCTAGGAAGACTGTAGTATCCCAAAGTCTACCACTAGGTTAATCAAGAGAGAGAATCATTAGACATGCAGTCCTGATGTAGCCAGTGCAGCCTGTAGTTGGCATGTGGGACCATTGGCTTGAGTAACCCAGAACTTCGCCCAGCGAAGTAAACCAGAGACAAAAGCTGCTCTTGTGTGATTTCAAAGACTGTAAGCAGAATGGAAGGAGGTGAAGAAGTTGAGGAGAGTATCTTTATAAGGATTTAGAAAAGAGGCAGAAAAAACAAGTAGGGGAAAGAACTAAGAAAAACTGTAAGAATCACAAGAAGAAAGGGCTTAGGAATACCAAATATAAAGGAGCTGTGTTTGCATGTATCTCTGAATTCTACCATCTCTGGCTTCTCAAGGCTGCTGGGATATATGATAGCTAGGATTAGTGAGGTCTTATTAACAATGGATAATGGATAACATTAATGGATAATGGATAATAATGGATATTGCTTTGTTTTGTATAGTTGTATCCTTTGTATCCAGTAAGGCTTGTCTGTTGGAGTGTCTGCCTCAACTGCTGTTTTACTGACTCTCCCCTGATTTACTGCTCTGGTAACCACAAGATGACAGACAGTGCTCTCTGTCTTTCCAAGTGCTTTGGTGAGCAGGGAGAGGTGGGAAGACATTCAACAGAGTCTGCACCCAGACTTGCAACATCAAGTTGTTGACATCTTCAGTCTGAGAGTCAAGGGAGCACCTTAAGGGCAAAGTATTGATGTTTTTGTGTGCAAGGTTGTAAATCAATTGCCCACCAGACTGATTTATGTTGCTCAATGTGGGGCGGGGGGGACGACTCATAATCTGCTATGTGGTTTTTGTCTTCCTCTTGCCTGTGCTGGACTTCAACTAGCAAAACAGGAAATGTTGATAATTGTCCTTGTTACTTGTGACCATTGAAGGTGACACACTGACTACTGACTGTGTGGTGATTCTCTGTGATTTTATTGGATGATTCACATAATAATGTTTACCATTTGTCTGCTTGAATTCAGGTAACTGCTTTTCTTCTCTGTAAGCAGAAGAATGTGCTTTGTACAAGGACTCCTTATGCTGCCTTCTGTGAAGATGAGCGGAAAACCCACACACTGAGGGCTGTTTGTTAGTCTGCCCTCTATGACAGTGCTTTTATTCACTTTGATGTTCTTCATGAGTTTTATCCTTGTGATTCTGCTTTAGAAAAAGGAGAGCAAAAGTTGAGGTTAGAGATTACTGTGAGATACTTGGAATAGCTCCTTGCCCTCACAACATCTTTTTAGTTCTTCTTGACTGTGGGAATTTAGGAATACTTCACAGCTCTTGGCTTCAGCTGTAAGTTTAAGTGGGAGAGAACAGGAAGATGGCAAGATGGAAGAGAGAAATAAGGGAGAGTTGGAAAAAAACTAGAATGTAAAACTCCATAATTCTCAGTACAGAACAGTCATGGTTCTATCTGGAGCAGCCAGTAGGAAGCAAATATTTTTGTGCGTGATTTAAGGTTGGTATGAGGGGGAATTCCCTTCCCTAAAGCTAAAAAATAAAAGATTATACTAAAAAGGATGGGAGTTGAAAAATATTCAAAAATATGATTTTGAAGAAAGCATGGTTGTTCTTGTGGGGAATGATGTCACACAAGAATTTTGTATTTTGGTTTTGACATACTTGGAAGAAGTAGTGAGTTCTTCATGAGAGACCTGTGACCAGGACTGATTAACAACTAATGATTGCAGTAACATCTAAAAGGCAGTAGAAAGGTAGGAATAGGAAAAAACCACAGCAAGATGTAGCATTACATCCTATTGGACTGGATATTATGTTTTAAAAAAAGGCTTTATTTAACAATACGGTGTTCTCTCATGGCCAGCACCTGTAGTAGCTAGCAAGTTTATCAATCAAGGGAAGTAAATTTGCTTGTGGGATAGCTAGCTGTTATTTATAGCACAAATTGATGAGACTTCAAGTGTTGCCACCTGTGTCCTCACCATGCTTTTTGGAAGCATCACAACAGGTGTGTTTTTCAGGCTCTATCCTCTCCTGCTAATGCAGTTTTGGTTGGCCCAGGTCACCTGAGATGAATTTTGCCATTGAGTTTAAACACTGCTTATTTAAATAACTGCAGAAATAATTGTGAGATTTGGTAGGTTGAAATTTTGTTCACCCGAGTGAAAAGTTGAAGGCCCCTTTGCTCCTGGAAATTTTGACCATCTGCATTTATATTAACTCCACAATGTCTTCCTTTTCTTGTATTACAAATGAAGAAGGCATACTATGCAAGATTTGAATAACTTGAGGTATGTTTTCTTGTGTCTGTGTAAGTGGAACTAGGATGTTCTGAGGCAGGCACAAGCTTTTGGATGAGGTTGCTTAATCGTGTTGTGTATTTCTCTGCTTACGAGACAGCTGTGGAACAACAAAAAAATGAAAGGAAAGATGTGCAACTCCCCGTGTAAGTGCTGGTGAAATGACTAGGAAAATAAAATATGTCCTCTTGAGAATTATGCTTATTATAATATATTTTAAGGGCAGATATGAAAGGAATATATCTCTGACCTCCTGTTTCAGCAAACTGTAGAACTGCCCTCCAAACATTTTTAAATCAAGCTCAATAATTTCCCCTTAAAATTTCAAAATAATACTCATTCTTGAGTTAAAGATTTCAGTGAGTGTCTCTAGAAACATTGTTTCTATGACTGTTTTATCTGTTAGATTTTATTTTGCGCCGCTTCATGTTAATTTAAGCTATGTTCAATACCAGCTTTCAGCATATCTGTAACTGCTTTTCTGTGAGACTAAAGAACACTTCCCTAAGAAAAAAATCTCACCACATAAACACATCTCATTTGCTGTGAAACAGATTCTTACCTTGCAGAGCTGCAAAATGTTTTCTTATAAAGCAAGAAATGATCTTAGTAAAAAATAGTGAAGAAATAAGAAGTTGTAGTATAATTTAAATTGAAGAAATTACATGGTAGCTAGTATGTAGTTGGCTTTAAAAAAAAAATACCATAAACAGCATATTATATTTTAATGAGCATTTAACTAAGAAATGTTTTAAGTTTTAATAGCAGTAATAATATCACTTTAAAGAACAGGGTTACATGTACATGTGAGCAGAGGTCTGGCATTTTGTAATGTTCAAATAGTGAAGGCATTGACGTAGGATTACCTCATTGCTTTAAAGTGTTATTAAAATATCAGTGGGACACTAACCCTAGGGGGCATTATGTTTACCTTTTGAGTAAAAAATTAAATAAAAAGTAATTCTCTTTTCAGGAATAGAGAGAAGACAGTTTTTTTGTTTTTTTGGTTTTTTTTTAAATTAAGATTGTATTTTACTAAGTTTTTGAAAAATTGCTTTGTTTTATGTGCCACAGTGGCTGTCTTTAATTCCTGTTTGGGAAACACCAGTCTTATAAAACCAATGAGGAATCTTTGTAAAGTGGATAATAGTTTAAAATTTTTTTTACTCAGCAGCTATGCTTTGTACAAAATGTACTTTTATGTTGTAGAAGGAGCAAATTTGTGTTTTTGCCAGTGTCATGGTAAAGGGCACCTCCCCAGTTTCTGTGTGAGAGAATATTTTGGTAAAGATTGTTGCTTTTTTATTTCTATGTGAATAAATCCAGCTAGTTTTAGAGCAACTATGCTATGTTGCTCTAAATAGCAATAGTTTGAATGGTTCTTCAAACTGTTTTATCAAAAAACAAGAGAGAAACCTGTTCTCACTTAAAAACAAAAAGTCATTTGACCAATGTTCACAAATGTTTGTGCTCTTATGCAAAATAGTTCAGGCAATTAAAATAGTCTCTCTAAAAGAAAACACCCTATGGTATTGTGGCAGTGTGGTTTCCAAAAGTCTTTTCACCATTTAAAAGATTTGTGGTGTGTTTCCAGGAGAACAGAAATATGGAAGAAGAGTAGTCAGTGTTCCCTTTGTTGTTCTGCAGTTAATCCATTGTGGTGGGTTATGGGTTATCTAGTTTTTGTGTTAAAAAGGCATTAATGCCTTTGGTCAGGAAAAATCAGGTCTATATAGTGTGCACTCTTGGGATATTTCTTTATAATTACAGCTAGAAGTACTCTCAGGTGTTGAGAATACCATTAGGAAATGTGTGGAGGGCTTTGGAATTAGAATGATGTCATAGCAATTGGAAAAGAACCCATCACTGGCTGCTTTGTTATTAAGAGTGTTTGTGTCTGACATGGAGAAATAGAGTCACACATTATGAGCAGTTAGGATTTCAGATTCTCAAGAAACAGTGCAGGAACTCAGCAATTTCCTTTCCAGAGATAACCATGGGATATTAAAAAAAAAAAAAATCCCCCAGTTAGTTTATGATTCCAAACACTGCAATTTATTAAGTGCAGGGTTATTTTACAAAATTTATATGAGTGTGGACTATCCTGTGTAGAACAGTTTTTCTGTATTTGCAATCTTTCTGCTTTCATTTTCAGTGATTTAGTGAGTTTTCATTTTGTGTGTCCTAATCTACATCGTAAATTTCTTTTTTAAGGACTGTCTTTTAATTTATGCTTTTTCAGCAAGTTTGCAGTTCGATAGAGTTCTGATTGGAATATTGGGTGCCTACCATGAGGATCTTATTCTTTATTCTCCATTCTAGACTGGCAGTTCTAGTCTTTGAAAGCTGACCTGTGTTCAGGTAAGGAGAGTAGTAACTCTCTCTTTCCCAATAATTCCCTTTTTTTACCAGCCTACGTTTGTACCACACACAAACAAGATCTGCAAATCGACAGCAAATCAGGGAACGCTTCATGGGAACGTTTTTGCGGCTGGGGTTTCAGCAGCAATGAAACAATGACTTTAAGGGGTCTGGCTCGGCACCGAGAAGGGGGAGGCTGAGCCGTGCGATGCTTTACCAATGCTGCCATCTCTTGCCTCTCTTTGGTATTGCCAGCCCTGAAAATGCACGGACAAACGGTCAGATCCTTAAAGGCAAACCCAAAACCCCTCCCTCCGAACCCTGGAGTCAACAAATGACATCAACATTTTTTTTTTTTCACCTAAAACCTCTCAATTTTTATATAAATAAACTCCTTAAACACACAGGTTCGTGTTCCTCAAACAAGGCTGCTTTCAGTCCTTTGTATTTTTAAAAATGTCATTGAATGGGTTCTACTAACTTTGAGGTTGTTTTGAGTAGCTGTCATTCAAACTAAAAAAAAAAAAAAGGAGAAACAGAGAACTCAAAATCGACAGAAAATCAAAACAACAGATCTATCCAGCAGTACGCTTCCTGTATGCTTCCAGTATGCTTCCTGAACTCCTAAGAGGTTTCTCTTATTACTGGAAGCCATGATGGGAGTAGAGATGACAAAGTCTTTTTCTGTGCTCCCACAAGTTGAAACCCCACTTTCTTTCACTAAGCAATGGCTACTTTGATGTTTTAATGATATAGGGTCTGAGCTTGGTTTCCAGTGGGCCATGCAAAATGTTGATTCCAAATGATAATTCTCTGTGGATATTTTAATGATTTTGATTCTTTTTTTTTTTTTTCCCTCACTTTCTTTGTCCAGAAAGATACCAGTTTCCATACCTGAAAAAAAATTAATGGGAAAGTGTGGATTGCAATAGTCTTGTATTTTTCCACAGTTTAACAAAAAGGCCAGTCTGGTTTTGGTGTTTGTTTTTTTCTTTTTCCTCTCCAGTTTATCAGTGTTTTAAAATATGCAAGTTTAAGATTTTAGGTTAAAATGACAGTTGTCTTTAAGCTAGTATATATGAAACCCACTGAAATTGAAAGGTATAACTTTGAAATGATTATTCTAATTCTGTAGAAACCTTCTGAAATTATTTCTCTGTTTTAAAAAATTAGCTGGGTTATGTTTTGGTCTGTCATAAAAATTAATATGGTTAGATATTAACTTCAATGGAAGATAGCATTTCTCAACAGATCCAAGCTCTGCTGCCAGATGAAAATGAACTTGTTTCTAAATATACTCCCTCCTGGACAGCTGATATGATTATAGTCCCTGTCTTGGCAAATGCACTTCGTAGGTAAAGATAATTATGCCTGTCTAGCTATTTCCACAAATTCTTGTTTAAATCCTTTTAAAACACCAAAAAAAGTAGTAAGCAAATGCAAGTTTAATTTGTATCTTTTCTGATTTTCCTCTATTTTTTACAATATAAGGAGGTACATTTCCAATGAGCGCACTTTGGGGTCTGAGATTTGCAGTACTGCTGAGAAGTTGTGTTATAGAATACTGGTCTGAACTGGAAGAGAACTGGTGGTTCAGAAATACTTGGATTTGTAATACAATTCATAGCAAGTTTCTTAGAAAACCTCACTGTAATGTTATTCTGTAACTTTGCTACTTGGGCATTTGAGTGGTAGGGGAAGACAACTGTATTGGTTTTTTTAAATTAGTGTTTTTCTTTGACTCCTTCTCATTGTGGTGCTCTTGGCTAGGTAATATACGGCCTAATAACAAGCTCAGGTGATTGTCCTGGTTGCCAGAGGTCTGACAGTCAGATCTGAGAAGTGTTTTAAAGACACATTTGGTTTGAAATTGCTTTTCTGTTCTTCCCCAAATGAAACCCTGCTGCTACACTCATTATTTTTGGATTGGGAGAAGCTGCAGTGGAGCAGGGATGGTGTGTGTTTATAAGGACACCTGAAAAACAAAGCTTTTTGGAAGCTGAAGTTTGCTGGGGAGATGAGAAGTGGGCCAGTTCCATTTGGAGAAGAGGTGGAGTTTTCATAGACTGGGATGGGTGGTAGGGTAATACTGCTGAGGCCGTGGCTAACATTTGCATTTGTGTAGGCTGAAGTAGGGACCCTTCCCTGTCTCCCCTGATTCTCTGAATGCACATGCTGTAACCCTGGGCATGCTGCTGTCCTGAGGTCTGCTGCAGAGGAGCATCCTCTGTCCTCCTGTGATCCTACAGAGATGCCTGGCTCTGTGCTCTTGTGTGTGGTAGAGCTCCTTGCTCAGCAGGTCCCAGTGGCCATGTGGCTTCTGCATCACCATGCTCTGGGAACAGGGTCATGGTGGCATTGATTGAGGGCTCTTCAGAAATGAAACACATTTTCTTTGACGGGTTAGTTTGAAAGAGAGTGAGGAGAGTAAACAAAGGGTTTGTCAGTGTGTGAGATACAGCAAATAGAGTCAAGGCTCTGGTGGTTTAATGAAATCTTGTGGTGTAATAAAATGATAAGCTTTCTAGGGAGCTCTAGAGGGATTCCTGGTAGCTTTTTGTTCCTTTTCTGATTGCTGCTGCTTTCAAACAGCAGCTCCAAGGTGTTCTCTTTTACTTTCTTTTACTTTACTGTGGTACTTAGAGAAGCTCCCATCCAGCTCCTCAGCTGATCTTTGTGGCTATCTCTGCAGAATTTACCAACCAAACATGTTTTGCCTTTCTCACCTGGTTGCACTGAAGACTTCCAATCTCAGCTGCTTTTATACCGAGGAAGGGCATGATGTGTTTGCAACAAGCTTGTGTGAACTGGTGGTGACCTCTTTGTAGCAGCATTTTAGCTGTCTCCTCTTCCCATTAACTATGCTTTTTGTAAAAAGCAACTGTATTTCAGCTCCGAGTCTTGTAATTTTCTTTCCTGTTCTAGATCTGCCAGCTCATCTTCTTTGCTGACCACCAAACCTTGTCCCTTCATCTGCATTCTGTCTCCCCAATCACATGTATCACACAAATCCTATTTTTTCCTTTTTAAACATCTCATTATCCTTCTGTTCTTTTTTTGGAGTGCCTCATCCTTTCTCCACTTGGGAGAATATCTGCTTCCATCTGAAGAGCACAGTGGGACTTCCTTTCCAGTGTTCAGAGTGTGCCTTTTGTTGAGTTTTGATCTGGGCCCTCACCCCAGAAATAAGGATAAATTCTTCCATCACTTTTGGAGCCCTCCAGAAACTGAGCTTCAGATTCCAGTAAAATGGGAGTTTTTATCTTTCTGAGGTTATGGTTGTGATGTCTTCAAGCTGAATTATCTTCTCCCAGGCTGAATTTTCTCATCTTTTGTAAACATAACTGATGTCATCTCGGTAACTTCTACAATAGAAGTTGCTTGGTGAGGAAAAGAACTTTGTGTTTCAAGCATTAAATCAGATTGCATCACACAAAGGAAGGGGATGGTCCTAATAGCAAATGGCTTAAGGGAAGATTGACCCTTTAATGTCAAGTGTGTTCAGAAGAAGCTACAGACAAGTTAGTTCTCAGCTTGTGCTGAGAGCAGGGCTAGGCCCTGCAGTGGCAAACAAAGTGAGTAAAGCAAAGACCTCTTTCCTCAGGGAATTGTGGTGTGTGTCTATGTGATGTATTGTGAAAAATGCATATTTTATGGTTGGCTTTTTGCAAATATTAAAATGAATATTATATGTGTTATGTTAGGAAGTTGTGCTGTATTAATTTTCTTAAGTAGTGTGTTAAATATAGTTTTGGTTATAACATAATGTTAAGATAGAAACTATGGTACGTAAGATACTTTTTTTAAAGAAAGGAATGAGGTACTTGCACCGAGATAGCGGCCACAGCACACTTAAATCTTTCAGAGAATTCTTCTCCATTATCAGAAGAAACAAACTTCTTCCTGCCTCGCTCAGCTATGAGGACACCGCCAGGATTAACAGGAAGAAGTTGACACTGACCAGACAGAATCCTTTGTTTGAATGGAATTTATGCATCATGTATGAGATGTATGAATGCTTATTTTGCCCAGAAAGAGGTACCTGGACTGTCTGTAACTCTGTTTTTGTTGTCTCGTGTTGTCCTAATCCTAATAGTCCAAATTTTATTACTCTAATTATCTTACAATTTTTATAACCATTTTATTACTATTAAACTTTAAAAATTTTAAAAACAAATGATTGGCATTTTTCACATGAATTATGAGCCAGTATGAGCTTGTGATACCAGAAATATGTTGCATAATCGTAGCTGTAGTAAGTTGGTCTCTGAACATGTATGTATTCAGTATGGCAGAATGTTTGCCGATTGGAAACAATGCTGTCAACCTAAATGTAAAGAAATCGTGTGCCAAGCCTCCTTTCCAAAATGTGATTGCCTTTAAAATTACAAGATCAAACCACTACCAATAACAAACGAAGGCAATACATTTTTGATTCTTTTTTTTGCTGTGTCGTGTTGGAATATTCTGTTGTCTGCTTGCAAGTATGCAAAGTTGTGTTAAATCCCAGATTCTAGGGTAGTTAGTTGATTACAGCCTGGGCAATACTTGCTAATACTCATCAAATACCACAAGAGTTTTGCTGAGTGTGGCTACTCTGGATTGTGTAACTGGGTAGACTCACACCTGTGTGCTGTGAGGAACCTGAATTTGAATGCCAGGGTGAGACGTGCATGTTACATATTGAGTAGAAGTGTGTTTAGAGAATGTTCGAGATGTCTGAGGATGTGGACAGGCTTTTTTGTTTCTAGGTAAGGTAGTTTAAGAAGCTCTCATCCCCAAGTGCTCAGTTTCCATCAATGCTAGAGAGTTCAGTCTCCCCAGCAGAGCTAGTGCAGTTGGAAGGATACTACAGTACATTGTCAGATCGTTATCCCCCAGCACCTTAAGCTCAGATAAAGGGTTTTGAAGAACAGTGGGTGAGGAATGCTTGCACTTTTTGTCCTCCTGGCAGTGGGAGTGAGGATCCTACTGATAGGTATGAGGAGATTTGGGATGACGTGCATCTAAGGAATGCTAATGTCTTAAATCACTTCCAGTTTTCTGTAGAATAAACATGTGTCTAACCCAAGGCAAGGCTGGAAAGGTGCTAGTAACGTGGCTTGATATTACAGACACTGAAACTTCGTGCCTCAGAGGGGCTTTGTGCTTTCTCAGGAGAAATTGCAATAATGTGTGGTGCAGGAAGGAGTGTGTGTGACAAGCAGAAGATCAGCTGTCCTCTCACTGAAATTTGCCATCTAGACTGAGGCTGAGCCACTGAAACTGTTTTTGGGTTTTATTTCAGCATTAGGAAGTGCTATGTCAATTGCATAGTGATATGTCATCTTCTGCTCCATCACTACTCTGCATCTATCTGTGATTAAATCCACATGGAGCTGTCTCAGCTCTGTCCAGCTGCTGCTAATGCTTTGATTTTGATGCCCTGTGTTTGAAATCAGGTCCTAATCCACATCAGAAAGCAAGCAAATGCCAGGATCTGGAGTGCAGTTAAATTATTAAGATAGGCTGACTGGGTGTTTGCTCCATTTCTGACATTTATGCAAGGCTTGCTCTTGTCCTGGGGATATTACTGCCCAGCAAAAGTGCAATATAATGCAGATCTAAGGATCATCCATTTTATATTCATTATAATTTTAACTAATACTTGCCTGACCTCATCTGTGGGGAATGATCACAACTGCTTCTGAGCATGTGTGGGGTTATGTACTCACACATTCTGTCTGTCCTGTCCCTGCCCTTCTGTCAGTGAACCAGCAGAATGGCTTTTGTGTTGGTCTCTCTGCCAGTCTCAAGAAGTTCTCAAACTAGGTCCCTTGGCTGAGATGGAAAGAAAGAAAAAGGGCTTTTCTCTGACCCTGTGTGGTAAAATTTGGAAAGCTACAGGAGAGATATGGAGGAGTGAAGTCTAAAAGCAGTTGAAAACAGTTGGGTAGAAAATAAATCACCATGATAAGAAAAACATTGCTTTCAACATGACAAAGAAATGGAAGCTCTCGGTTCACATCCATTACTATTGGACAGAAAAACATGTGGTGCGTGAGCTTTGCATGAGTTTGTCATGTGAGATGAAGACTGTTCAATTGCAAGGAAAGAGAAAAAATGTTCCTGGGTATGTGTTTTCGCCATTTCTACCCAAATTTTCCTTGTCTTCACTCTTGGCAATGTGTGTCCTGGAAAAATTAATAGTCTGAAATGAACATTTTTCCCTTTTACCTGTTATTTGCACTCAGATACGGATTTTGTTTCTAAATAATATTGCTGTACAGCATTCAGGCATATTCTCAGGAGGAACTGGTAATAATTTTGTCATACCCCAGATGTGACTGTGAGCATTCCCTAACGTGCAGCAATGCAAAATTGCCTATATGTGATGGGAAGGAGGGCTGATTTTTCAGGGTGGCGGATGAGGAGTGTTCTTCTGTTCCAGCCCACCGGCACCACTCTGATGAGCCCATCAGAGCACTGAAGATGTGTACAATGAATGCTAA
The DNA here is from genome assembly GCF_963513975.1 of Fringilla coelebs. Taxonomy (NCBI): domain Eukaryota; kingdom Metazoa; phylum Chordata; class Aves; order Passeriformes; family Fringillidae; genus Fringilla; species Fringilla coelebs. The sequence continues at coordinate 47,647,445 of NC_140033.1, read as the reverse complement.
GCACATCGTGCAAATAAGCACAATAATAATAATAATGTTGAAGATAGGAAATGAATAATTTCTCTAAATGAAGCTTGGGCAGGAATTCAGATAGAAAGTATGTAATTAAACCAAGCTGGAACTTGATCAAAATACTGAAATGGTACTAGGAAAAAAAAAGAGAAAAGTTATTTAATGACTATTAGCAGGAAGAACCTTGAGTTTCTACTTCATCCGGAAAGAAGACAACTGCTGCCAGCTCCAGAAAAAATTGAATTCCCAAGAGAATGTCTCTCCTCCCAAGTGATTTTCCCATGGAGAATTTCTGTCTTGGGCTGCCAGGATAATACTCACCAGTTCTGGAGGTGGGGCAGATATCTGTGCAGGAGAGAGACTTTGGGGCTTGGTCCTGGAAGGACGGTGAGATAGGTGGTGGCTGAGCTGAGCATGGCCGGTGCTGGTCCTGTCTGAGGCAGCGGCAGGTTGTCATGGGCTGATGATGGTTGGATGCTGGCCACCCACGGAAGCGGCTCAGCCCCTCCCTTCTGCAGCTGGACAGAGGAGAGAAAATATAACAAAGGGTTTATGGGTTGAGATAAGGACAGGAGAGATCACTCATCAAGTATCATCACAGGCAAAACAGGCTCAACTTAGAGATATGAAGTGAATTTATTACTAATGAAATCAGAGCAGGGTAGTGAGAAGTAAAAAAAGCCCTTAAAAACACATTTTCCCCACCCTCCCTCCTTCCCAGCTCTACCTCCTACTCCAGCGGTGCAAGGAGACAGGGAATGAGGGTTATGCTGAATTGATCATCTGTGGCTTCTCCTGCTGCTCACCGTGGGGAGAGGAGTCCTTCCCCTGCTGCACTGTGGGGTTCCTCCCATGGAAGACAGTTCTCCATGAACTTCTCTGAAAGAGTCCATCTCATGATCAACAGCTCCCTGCAAACTGCTGCAACACGAGTCCACCTCAAAAGCAACAGTCCTCCTCAAACCACTGCAGCGTGGGTCACTTCCACGGGTCACTCTTCCTTCACAGAAAGGCTGGTCCAGCCTGAGAGGAGGGCCCCTCTCTCCATGAGTGTGTCCCATGGGCTCACAGCCGCCTCTCAGCCATCCACCTGCTCTAGCGCAGGGCTTCTCCACGGGCCGCAGGTGGATCTCTGCATTCCCGTGGATCTCCGTGGGCTGCAGGGGCACAGCTGCCTCACCATGTCTTCACCATGGCCTGCAGAGGAATCCCAGCTCTGGTGCTGGGAGCACCTCTCCCCCTCCTTCACTGGCCTTGGTGTCTGCAGAGTTGTTCTTCTCACATGCTCTCACTCCAGTTAAAATTACGCAACCACTTTTTGTTTATCTTTCTTCTTAAATGTGTTATCACAGAGGCTTTACCACCATAATTGGCCCAGCCTTGACCAGCATGCCCGTCTTTAGAGCTGTCAGGGATTGGCTCTGCTGGACGTAGAAGAAGCTTCTGGCAGCTTCTCATAGAATCCACCCTGTAGACCCCTGCTACCAAAACGAGGTCATGCAAAAACAATAGACAGGTTTAAATAGCTGGTCCTGCTGAAGTGGATGAAATGACTTGTTACACGGTCCTGTGCCCATCTGAACTCTGACCAGACTGTTTGTACTCTCCAGTACAAACAGTCCTCTGACAATCTGTGGAAGAAAGGTGAGCAGCAAGGATCTTCACCCTATCGCAAACCACAAAGGCCCATTTGCTACTGTGTGATAAAAACTCAGAGCTGCTGCTGCCTTTACTGGTTAGTGATTGTTCCCTCTTCTGCTCCCATGGCTAGAGGACATCATAAATTACCGAGAGAGCCCTCCCCTGAGCTGGGTGAGGGCTGAACTTTGCTTGTGTATTTGAGCTCAGTGCATAATTAACCTGGCATAATTCACTGAGGCATAGTTCACTGTAAATCCTTACACAGTAAATGAATTGTAATCAATGCATTTTGGAGACGACTGAAAGGCAGCTTCAAGACTAAATAAAGCAGGATGTTGAAATTTCAGAGAGTAGGTATTTGGAAAGGATTTGAGGCAAAAGGACGGGACCTGCAATTCTCTGCAATGCCTGTGACGTGGCTGTGTATGCTAATAGGATGGTCAAGCAGTACATGGGGAGAAGGAAGGATTGAGCCTTCATTCCTGCAGTGGAGACAAAGGAGGTGGAATGGCATTGCCAGACATGTCATGGACCCATGACATAACTCAGTAGTTCTTGAGCCCATTTTTTCACCCAATTTTCATAAAAAGGATACATTGATTAAGGCAGGGGTTTATCCCACAATTGTCTTGCTGCTGATTTGACTCTACTAAAGCCAGAGTGTCACTTAGCTGTGCTCTGGCTATGCGGGATGGTTTTACTGCCCCAGGCATGTTGGGGTGTGTGTGAGACACAAGGGGCAAGGAGGAGTTTGCAGAGAAAGGCATCCTTGAATGCAACAAAGCTTTAGCAGTGTTAAGGTCAATAATCTTACAGGAGCTTCTAGGAGCTGGCACTCTGCCCTTGGCTCCCAGGTGGTGGTGGTCCAAGATTCTGTGCCTCCCTCTGTCTGTGCTAAGACTCAGAGAAATTAAAGCAGCAGGAGCAGAACTGCTCAGGCTGGAACAACTGAAATAGCACCTTAGAACATGCCAGTTACTCTAGGAATCCTAGGATGGGAGGAGAGGGAGTTTACTGTGATGGCTTTCATAAGCTGGTCTATGATTTAGGCCGGGTTGAACGTTGATCATTGGGCTGTAGCCTTCTCCTAAGTTACTGGGAGGAAATCTACAGTGCGAGCCGTGCTTGGCTCCCTGCCGTGCCTGCGTGATGCAGGCTGCACTGGGGACTTGCTGTGCTTAAGGTGCTATGAATTGGATCCAAGCATGATTTAAGGCAATTTTCTTGTAATTCACAGTCAAGCAATGGAATAGATCCGTCTTCTGAGAATCAAAAGTATTAATAACTCCCTTAGACACAATTTGGAAGCAAATGAGTATCTACATTTTTTGCTGAATTTCAGAGTGTTATTTTACTGTACAGAGATGAGCTCCATTAGCAGAACACATGAATTAAAACAAAGCAGCTTTATTTGCATTTTGGTTAACTGTTCTTGAGACAAGAAAGCTCATCTAGTTGTGAATATGTGGCAACGAAGATTATAAATGGTGCAATGGGGCTTAATTTTTAGGTTTTATATTTCTGCAAAATGGCAGTCATACAGAAACATTTCCTTACCTACAGCTGAAATTTGTCACCATGGTAACCTTCTGTGTTTGGAGGGGTGGGATGCTCTAGGCAAAAATGCAGCTACAACCTCAGAAATTGTTACCCAAACTGAGTTTCATTTCTCCTCTCCTTCTTTAACATCTGTGGGGTTCTTACACACTGGACACAGCTCACGTAACCAGATCAGAGAGAGGCTGTATGAATTTAAACTCTTTTCTTTTTTTGAAAGGAGCAGTGTTTGGGGCAATTTCCTCCCTTATTCAACTGGCTCCATCGTTCTCTGCAGCTCCAAACCAGTTTGGCTCTCCAGGTGTTGCTGGACCATGCTCTGCTCTGATACTGGAAGTGTCACCCACTGTTGCTGGGGAAAAGCAGAAATCCTGAATGGGGGCCACAGCAGCTCAGCAGGGGGGGCATGCTGTTAATTTGCTGGCCTCAATATGCACACAGCTCTATTTTGGGGTTTTTTTTGACATGTTTTGATAGGAACTTCAGGCCTTAATTTTTTTTAAAGTTTATTTTTATTTATTCTGAAGAGTCAAAACCCCTTCACACAAATGTGATTAAGACTTCTGAAATTAAAATTATTAAAGCTGTGGAGAACCCTTGCCCACAATATTGTGTCAATGCAATAATATTTGAAGGACATGTCAGCATCTTGATCGTTTAAGTTCTGACTTTTATTTCCCATTTATATGTCAAACTTCTTTGCACTGCTTGCCAATGTTCTATTTTTGGGTTGTAGGAAAATGGAGGAGTTTATGATTAAAGCTCTGGACAAAGGCTGTGCAAAAGCTCTGGACAAAGACTGAAGTTGCTATTAGTGAACTGCTGACTGCCACTAACTCTTGATATAACCATGGCTGAGTCATTCCGTGTCTTTCTGGCTTAGGTCCTCATCTGTAGACAGCACCCTCTTTCTTCTTCACTTTCTGTGTGTTGTTTGTGCATCCAGTATGGCAAGAGCTTGTGTCAGGGATGCTCCTCACCTGTGCAGGAGGGCCTTGATTTTATCTGAGGCTTCTTGGTATAGAATAAAAAAACAGTGAATAAAAATAATTCAAGGGAGCACAATAACAAGCAGAGTGGTGACCCTACCTGATTATTTACTTTTTGAGAAGCTCCTGGCCTGCCACAGGAGCCACCAGTAGAAAAGGCCCTGTCATCTGAGTACACCTTTCTTCTCCCTGTGACTGATGTTTATATCTTCTTATCTTTCCCCTGTAGGGTGGAGCAATCAAAAACATTCCTTCATGTTAAGGCAGGATGTGTTTGAAAGTGTTGTCTGGCCCAGGCTAGCCATGGCTTCAGTGCCTATCTTTGCTCCTTTGAGGCCACCTGGTAATTTGAAGTATGCCACCTTTAAGTAGGAAGATCAGGTTGAACAGCCTCAGAGCCACTGGCGGGCAGAAGGAATAATCTTTCAGGGCAGTTTGAGCACTAGGTCCACTTCCTGGCATTTAGCACATGAGGCTGAGCTGACTATTAATATGCAGCCACCCACCACGCTGCTGTCCCAGTAGGGACTGGGGGTAGAAAGTATCATTTTGGGGATTTTACAAGGCAAAAGGATATGGAGCACCAAAAATATCTGTGTTCAGAGGTTACCATCCATCTCCCTTCCTTTGCACTGTCTTCTTCTCTCCTTGTCAAGAGAAACACAGCATGAAAGGGGAAAATGGCACATGCTGAGGCTGCAGTAAGCTCTTGGTGTCTCCTACCTTCTTTCCCCTCTTCTGCTGTTCACACTCCTCCTTTTGTCTTGTTTAGGCTGGAGTGGTGGATCACAAAAAGACTGTTATTAGGAGAAGGACCTTGCCATTCAGATACTTCTAGCTCCATCTCCCAGATTACTGGCATCCCTTGCATCTGCAGAATTTGGTAGGGAAATTTGTAAGAATGTGTCTTTCATCGAGAGATTTTTGGAGACATCTTCTTATCATGTGTATTGCACAAAATGGCTCCCTCCAAAGGAGGGAGGATCTCCCAGTCAACTTCCCCAAAATGTAAGGCAGGGAGGAGGGTGAAAAGCTATGATTTCCAAAATTATCTGAACATTTTTTTCAAGTAGCCTAAATTGTTTGCAGGCTCAGACTGGCTTGGGGGATGAATGGAGGTTGTGCTGGGTGCCTGTTGCATTCAAATAAATTGCTCCTTTCCCCAGAGCTCCATCTCCTCCGTGCAGCCAAATCATGTATGTTTGCAGGAGACAGTATGCTTGTGTTTCTCCCACGACCCTGCTGGCTCATTAGTGTTATTTCTGGAGGTCTTGTTTCCACAGTAACAAGCAATTACCATTGTTCCTTGGACTGCCAAAGTTACCACCAGCAACGCAGAGGAAGATGCGTTATTCTCTATATTGGGATAAAATGCCTTCATATGCCTTGCTATTCACTGAATGCCAATCCTGACGCAGGTCCTGTGCAAATAGCACACTCCACCCCCTGCCAATGCTGCTTTTGCTGGTATTAAGACATGCCAAATTCTGAAAAGATCCAAAACGATCTCCTCTGGTCCGTGGCTACACTGGTAACGACAGGGTCAGGATTTCAGCAGCAGGATGACTGTACCAATGGTAGCTCTGGTAGGAATATAAATAGAATAGCTTGGAGGCAGTTCTTTTTGCAATTGTGCTTAGCCCTGTTGTAAGTAACGCTGGCTAGTGACGTCAATGAAATATACTCTCTGTATTCACCCTATAGCTCCTACCAGTACTGTGGTGGAGCTCCCACATAAGAGTCTGCTGGTCTTGTGTGGCAGGATGCTGTGTCTGTGTTGCACAGTCCTTCATCATCCCCAAGGGGTAACGTGTGTGCATCAGCTCCATCAGCCATTTCTTCCCTCAGCGGCTTCTCCTTTCCTGTTTACCTTTACATTGCACACAGACTGATTCAGCTGAAATGGCCTCCTAACCCCATAGAACATACCCCGAATTTCATGCAAATCATAAAAAGAGTAGGCAGCTGGGAAGCTGAAGGAATATGGGCTTTTGTGGGTGAGAGCAGTGGGATACGGGAATGCTGAGGCAGCTGATCGGGTTTCATGGCTTGGTGAGTTTTTATGGCTTTCGGTGACTCCGGTTTCCAAGTGTGACTACGTATTCCAAAAAGCTCTAGGGCCCTGTTGTAAGCTCTGAGCTCCTCTTAACAGAGTTTTCTTGTGAATGGGTGTATGTATGGATCTACATATACACACCCACTTGCCCAAATGACTAATAGCAGGTGTTGGAGAGAGAACACAGCCTCTAGCTTACATAAACCAAAGCAGAAGGAAACTCGCTCCAAGGAAGCTGAAGCAGAGAGATCAAGAGAAGCATTTTAAAGCTGATGAACTGCCTTTTGAAAGGTCTTGGAAACACCTGCACTAGAGATTTTTAAAAGCTGGACTTACCAGAGAAGGTAGAAGACACTTTCACATTGGGTCACTGTTTGAGTGTACGAGGGTGACAACACACAAAGGGTGCTGCTTTGACAGCCACCAAGATTGCACTGCTTTAGATGCCCGGAAGGAAATCAAAGTCCAACAGCAAACACACTGTCTTTTCATAGGATGGAGAAAGGGATAGGCAAAACCAATTGTTGATAAGGTCCTTCATTCTTTGTTCTGATTAAAGTCCCACCAAGTCTGCAAAGGTTATCTGGGAAGTGGGAAAAAAAAGGATCACAGGGAATGAGATACTTATGATGCAGAACAGCCATCACGCTGATGTGAAATGAAGGTGAAGGAAGGAGTCAAACACAAGTGTAAGAAATGTGCCTGTCTATCACATATCAATTCTAAAGGCCGTGCCTAATTTTTAAGTATCTCTTAATTAGTAGAATTGAAATGTTAGAAAGTCACTCAGTTTTCTTGTGGGCTTGCCCTGAAGGCAAGTCAGCACCAGAGAGAGGGTAAGAAAATATCCTTGGGCATGTGAGAGTGCTCCTACGTAATTCAACAAGCTTCTCTTCTCCTCTTTTCTGTTGCATCCACCTAAAGCCTTGGATTTTAGCACATAATCTTACTTTCCACATGTAAACCAGAAGCTGGTTATTTCTAGGTGACGGCTTGGGTGGTCCATAATGAACGGAGGTTTGGTTTTGTATTGTAAGGAGAATATTCCCACCTCAAAAAGGAGCCAAGGCTTTCTCTGGATGTGGGCTCCAGGGCAGCCCTGGCGCCCCAGCCTTGCGGCGGGCTGTGGTGCCGAGCTGGCCGGCAGACAGACACTAGGTGGAAGCCTTGGGTTGCAGTTCCACTGCAGCTGCTGACGGCAGGAAGAAGAGGACTTGTGCTTTCAGAAAGGAGAGCTTTTTCTTTTCTTCTTGCCTCCACATGCTAGGAAGGGAAGTCCAAGCTCTTCTGATGCGGCGTGGGGTGAGCAGAGGAATGGAGAAGTGTCAGTCCCATCCTGAGTCCTCCCTGCAACAGGATCTTGTGAGCAGGGCTGTGGTGGGAGCCTTGAAATCCTCTGTGTTCTTGGGTGTGGTGGGGTGGCAAGGTTGATGTAATTTATCCTGATTTCTTTTAATACTCATTTATATATTCTGATGTGGATAATTTTGAGATCCCTGCGAGTGCACAGGAAAGAATTAGTATTGGGATGAAAGTGAGTACCTATGAGCTGCTTTACCTTGCAACAAATGCTGGTAGAACCAGCTACGATAAAGTGCATGCTGAATTTATGATGATTGCTTTTGACAAGGCCTCCAATCTGAAAACTATTCCAAATAGGGAGATTTACAGTTAGTACAAAGAATGAATCACAGGTTAAGTGAGAGCCAGAGGAAACTTGAAATGTTCATTTGAGAGGAATGTCAAAGATTATGATTTCAAGGCATCTTGTTACTTTCAGTGATAAAAATACTGTTTTCAGTGTATTCCTAGAAACTAAAAATTATGAACATTTAAATTAGATACCTTTAGAAAAATAACTGATATTTTATTTTAAAAATTAGTGACATTTTGGTATCCTTTCACATATCAGTTGAAATGCAGAGTTAAGTTATGCCAAGTCAAGTCTCATATGAGGCCAGGTTATGCAATCCTACCAGTAACATAACGTACCATGAATATAATAATTAAATATTGTTATATAATTTAGTACAGGTGATATTTTATATTCAAAACAAGTGGTTTTTCTACGAAGTAATGAGTTTGCTATCAAAAGCAATAGCAGCTTTATTAGTCTGTGCTGAATGAAACAATTTAAATTTTTGCACTCTGAAATAGAAATGTTCTGGGTACTAGTTAGGGACCAATTGTTTTTAATATCCTGGAAACCTGATTCCAGCTAATAGCAGGATATTGAACACATCAATGTCTCTCATTATTTACTGAAGAACATAAAAACAACACAAGCAGAAAAATATGTTAAGAAAAAGTTGCTTTCAAAAATAGTATTTTAATTAAAAAAAAAATCTGTCATTTTTTTTCCTTAAGGCAAACTTTTCAATATTGAAATTTTTGTTTCAGCCTCCTTTCACATAGGGATTTTTCATTTGTACTTAGAATTTTTTGAAAAATGTTGATTTTATCAAAGTGGTATATTCTGGTTGAAGACTGTTTCGATTAAAATTTTCGCACTAGTATGAGCTGTTATGACACACTCCTCCTTCACCCTCTGTGATAAAGCTGTGGTAAAAGGGTGAGTGAAATTATTGATTTATCTTTCCTTATTTTTTTTTTTTTTTAGTGCAATGACTTCGGGAGCTTCATGGCTGTTCTGCAGACAGATGCACAATTGTGAAACATCAATATGGACTGCAAATCTCTACTGTCAGTCAGCTCCTCTTCCCTCTGCATAACGTAATCCCTATCTCCACAATGCCTGCACAGATACACACTTGCAAAGATGTTTTTCTGGAGATAGCGTGCATAGCAAACACTCCCTTACTTGTTCTCATCTCTAGCAACATTATACAGAGTTTCAGTTCACAGTTCCCTGTGTTCCCCCTCCTACCACTGAAATGCAGCCAACTCCGAGCTGCGGCTATTAAACATCACACAAGCAACACCACAAAACAGATTGTGGAAAGCACGGGAATTCACAGACAAGCAACAAATTGACAGAGGTCTGGGAAGTGATAACAAAGGATCATAGGGAATGAATTACTTATGATGCAGAATAGCCATCACCTTGGCGTTCAGGTGATACCAGGATGCAAGGGCGGGTTTTTGAGGGTGGCACAAGGAGATGTCCCTAGGAGCAGTCAGGTTTCAGAAAGGGAGATGAGCAGGTCAGCTTCCTTAACCACTGAGTTTTGTCAGTCTTTCAAAGTCCCAAGGAAAGGGCTGAAGGCATCATTGCTTGGGGGTTTTAGAACTGGTCAGTTTCAAGACAGGTCAAGGCACTTTCAGGGCAGATGAATAAAACAAGATGGAGCAAGTACTGTATCTATTCCCACTTTGTATGAGTCTGAGGAAACAGCTGGGAGAAAGATGGAAAGGTCTGAAGGAATCACACGTACAAAGTTTTAAAACAGTGTGAAGTGGTGTGGTAATAGCTGTGACATGGCCAGGGAAAAACTTCCAAAGACAGTGCTCTTCTTTGACAAGGGTCAAAGGTCATCTTCATGGTGACATTAAGGTGAGAAAGGAGGAAAAAGGCGAAGATCTGCAATGAATCAGAGGAAAGAGAAATGTGTGTGAAGGTATGTAGCCATTTATGTCTGTGTGTAGCACAACAGGAATCTCATTCAGGTTGGAAAAAGCATTGCAAGTGTCTGCATCTCAGTTTGCTTACACTAGTGGCTTGAAGAGGGCACCTTGGCACAAAAGCTGCACATGAATTCTTACTGCTTTAAGTAAAGTGATGAGTGGGGAATGTTGCCAGACACTGTCAGTGAGCATTCAATGGACAACTAAGAAGCAACTGCAAAAGTCTGTTCCCAACTCAAGTTGCATAGCAACACTAAATCGTCAGATTGCCGTTGTGTCAGTCCATTACATTATCCCCATTATTGCAGCTGGTTTTAGGAACCATGCAGCATGATGTTACTAGCCCACTTCACAGCTGGATCTGTGACCTTTGTCTCTTGCTGAATGATGCTGTGTAATTTGCTGCAAAGGTGTCTCAAAGCAGTACACAGAGGGAAAAATCTTTGATGATCCATTAACACCAACCATAAGGATTAAAGGATGTGGCTGTGCAGCGTGGGGCAGGAGAGACAGATCAGGGTGCATCAATATCCTTAAAGAAGTCCAGTGTCTGCCCAATTTGTCAGGATGTGTGTTATCCCATCACTTTTCTGAACTGACTCTTCACTGATCCAGTTGAAAGCCTATATTTAGGGGTGAGCCACGGTTGCTCATGTGTTTCGAATGCTGCCGGTGCATGCTTGTGCTTGGTGTTTGGATCTCTCCTGTGGACCATTGCTGCTGTGCAATTCTAACTTCCAGACAGCTGTTTACTGCTTTTCAGTGTAAGCACCTTGTGAGCTGTTTCCTAGTGGAGATGCTGAAGTATTGAAGTAGTCACAACATCATCATCCTGTGATGATGAAAACAGAAACTGCCAGTCTCTGAAAAAATACCTGGAAGTCTGCTTCTCTTGCAGGATGTTTCTAGTAACCTGCATAATGTCTTTCCTGGATGTCTTGTGTAGCACAGCATCCTCCTCCCTTTTTCATTCTATTGCTGCTTCTTTTGCTGGCACAAGATCCTGACATGCCCCTGCCATCTCTTTGCAGCCAAGGCAACCAGAGTTGCTGGGTACCAAAGTGTGGCTGGAGTTTTAAGGATGCAAATAAAATGAATGAACTCCTTTACTGCAAACATCAGAGTGACATGGATTTAAGACACCAGGTGGAATGAAAATTACCTTGCAGGCCTTTTGCACTGGATGATGGGGAGAGTGACCTGATAAGCAAGTAATTCTCAGTGATATATCTCCTTTCTGAAGAGTGCCTGGCTGTAAACTATGCCAGCTTTTTCAAGATCACCACTGCAAATTATGAACCAGCCAACAGAACCTCAGAAAGACAAGATAGACTGCCTGCTCCCTCTGTATAGAGTAATGGAATTATTCTGCTTCATTAAAACAACTGATGAGAAAACAAAGAGCCTCAAGAGTCAGTTCCTCTGTTTCTGTGCCCAGAATGCAAAGCACACAAGTGGCAAAACACCTGGACTAGGACCTACAAGTCACTCTTGCTTGATATCAAGGAGACTGAGCTTGGACAAAGTCTAGCAGAGCAGATGATAAACATCCATGTATGACATTGCTAAAAGAGATCTGATAGCCATGGAGTTACCCTTAACAAAGGAACATCTCTTTAATCAAAATAGCTTAGCAGTTCTTACAAAAAAGGAACAAAAGCTGTTTGTTTGATTTTCACCGTTCTTCCCTTTAGTACTCTCCTGAGCTGCTGGATGGGACACTCAGAAAAGCTTAATTCCTTCTTCAGGAGAGAGTCTCCTCTCCTCTATTTTTGATGTATCTTTCTTCCCTGTGAGGATGAGGGATTTGAGATCATTAGTGAGACAGCAGGCGTTGGAGTGGTCACTGGCACCCCCCAGCTTTGTGGCTCAGTCATCCCGAGCACTACTCTAAGGAGGGATTTATCCAAGGGCTCTGCAGAGCAAATAAGATTTGCAGCTGCTCTACATGTGTTTGTGGACAGTCCTGGCAGTTCAGTGAAGGAGTCAGTACTGAGTTTTAGGCTGTGTCAGCCAGACTGAAGTGTTTTGTGTAACCCTGCTGCCATGGACTATCTGGAAGTGCAGATATGAGAGACTATTCCATGGAGCCAATTCATGTGTGATAATTAATATGGCTTTTTAATTTGGGCCTTCTAGTTTGTGGTGGATAGGGCTAAGGGTCCCCATTGAGGAGTGGAGGATTCTTTTGTCAGACTTTACACTATGGTCAGACCTTTGTAAGATTTCTCTACACGTATCTCTATCCGTTTCAGTCTGCGTTACCAAGTACAATCTTTGCAGTGCCTCAGCTTTATTTGACAATCTGAGTTTCCTATGACCTTTGAGGATAACATTTGCAGGTTAAAATGTGCTGAATAAGGACAAATGAGAAATGCAAAAGAAGTGAAAATATTCAGATTGTAAAGAAAATCATCTTCTGTCAGCATTGTTTGCATGTGTACTCATTTCTTATAAACATTCAAAGGCTTAAGTTTCCTGTTGCTATTATATGTGGAAAACAAATGTCAAGACTGCACATGAGTACTTTCCATAAATTAATTTTAAATGTGCAGACACATTTAATCTCAAAGTGCTTATGCACCCCTCTTGTCAGAAAGCAGAATAAATGATGGTCAGAATCACCACCTAGGGCTGGTTATTTCCATCTGTAGTTATGAAAATGCTCTACAAGGAAGGTCAGGAATCATAGCCTCCAATTTTGCAAATGGGATACTGTTCCTCAGTAAAGCCACTTGTCTGGCAGTCAAAGAGCTTCCACCTCTCTGCCAAACCTGCAGAGGCAAGTGCAGATGCACATTTGATTATATTCACTTCTGCCCGTGACTACCCCTTTTAAAAGGAGTCACTCACCCTTTCATTTATTGCTCAGGACGTGAGGCTGTCCATCACCCCCCAGCAGAGGCTGCTGTCCATCCTGTGAACTGAAGGCCTTGTAAGCATGCCTTGCTGCTTCCCTTCAGGTCACCTCTGCTTCTGCCTTCAGTGCCCCTCACTGCAAAGGATCTCTCCTCCTGTGCATCTCTTTCGGGCTGGCCAGAGGCCACCTTCAGCAAATGTCCTGGCAGAAGAGTCCTGATTGTGTGCTTCAGTCTTCTGCATCTTTTTATCTGTCCTTGTCTTGTTCTCAGGGGCCTCTCATTTTCCAAGGCTGTCAGACGAAAATTTGTAGTCCTGAGTCCTCTCTGCTTTCTTGTGTGTGTTTTCATCCTGACAGTCCCCCGGACTGTGCAGAGGTGCAGGAGGGTTTTAGGGTGAATGTGTTGTTTCGTGCCAGAGAAGATTTTGATAATGCATTTTACAAGGCTCCCTGGGAGGATGAGCTTGGTAGCGGCTTCAAGAAATTAAATTCATGCAGAAGGGACTTGATCAAAATGTTTGAAGTAACATGTATCAGAAGAGGTCTCGTTGGGAGCACCTTTTCTTCGTGTCTTCCCAGAAACTACCAAAGGGCCGTTTGGAGAAAAACTGGCAAATGCAGTACCTGGCTACTTCCCACAGTGGTGAATAAACCGTGAGGTGTGTTGCCACGGTATCTTCTGGGGCCCACAGATGGAAATGAAAAATCCCAGTAGCTTTATGGAGTAAGCCAGCTTCCAAATTCCTAGGAATTGAAATGTTTCTTGAGATGCCTTGTACGACTTCTTCTCAACGCCTCTTAAGGGGACGCCAACAACCCTGATTGTCCTTGCCCAGCATTTCTTGGGGCTTCTTCCACTCTGCCCAGCTCCCAGGCCCCAGAGCCATCAGCCTCTGTCCCGGTGATGCTGCAGCAGGGATGTTCTCCAGGGATGTTCTCCAGGGATGTTCTCCAGGGATGTTCTCCAGCTCCCCACAGCTCCGCCCTGCCCAGCCATGGCCCCGCAGCTCCACAGAGGTGCCCGATGCCATGGGGTAGGGCTGCCCCTGGTGCCTCCCAGATGCTCTGCTTCTCAGCTGGGCTGTAGGGATGTCCCTGTGGAGGACCCAGCCTTCCAGGGGCCCTGGCACTTCTTACCCAGTTTGTAAGGCTGCAACCTACTCTATATAAAGTATATACCATCACATGCCATAGTCAGTAAGGTTTCTAAAGTGGGTGATTCCCTCCCAACATGCTGCTTTTATCAAAAGCAATGGAGTTAATGCCTGCCAGGATACAGAACTTATTGCAGAGACTGCAAATGCGATACTTGGACTGGTAAGTCATTTTACCAATGCTCTTCCTCTTCAAAGTGATCATTGTTAGAAATCATTGATCTTTTCCTTGTCCTCTTAGTACGACAATATCACAGCTCCAAAATGGAAAGCCTTGCTGTGTGAGCAGAGATACACAGATCAATATCCCTTCTTGTGGCAGCAAGTGAAAATGTGTGGTGCAAAGGTAGACTTCCACAGTGCTGTTAGCAGGAACAGCGTGGATGTAAGCATCAAGTGTCATGGCAGTTGAAATGGAAAAAGTGAATATAGATGTTTATGGTGTCAATCTGCCTTCTTTGGAATTTAAGCATCATTATTTGGAGGATGGTTGCAACATTTCGTTATAAAACTTCTGGAATTTCTAGGGAAGGAGGGAAGTGAAGCTAGAAATATCTGTCAAAATAGTTGTATCTCACAGTGTTTAGGCACATTCATTTCAGGAAGGCAGGAAGTGACCAGTGGCAGGACCCAAGGGAGCCCAGGCCTGAAGTTGTGTCAGAGAAGGTTTAGGTAGGATATCAGGAGAAGGTTTTTCACACAGAGGGTGTTTGGGCACTGGAACAGGCTCCCCAGGGAAGTGGGACACTTCCCACAGCACCAGCCTGACAGAGCTCAAGAAATTTTGGGCAATGCCCCCAGGCACAGGGTGTGAGTCCTGGGGACGGTGCTGTGCAGGGCCAAGATCTGGGCTAGATGATCCTTGTGGGCGCCTCCCAAACCAGCGTGTCCTTGGATTTGGTGGCTCTGTAGTCAGTCAGAAGAGGCCAAGGGCTCCATGCTTTAGTTAACACACACTCCTATCCTTACTGAAACTGCAGGCTACAATATCTTCTAGATTTATCAGCAGATATATTGAAGCTCAACAACCCAAATCTCCAACACCAAAATCCATGAGCTAAAGCTCAGTCTTGGCACAGCCCAGGTAAATGTGGTTCTCATCGTGAGGATTTTCTGGCACCATGCAGGACATGGTGCCAGAAGGATTGTGGACAGATTCAACATATTTTTTTTTTAAAAAGGAAATAACTTTTCAGACCAAAGAGCTATTAAAATATTGGTGTCTTGACTTCCATCATTTCATTGTGTTGGGTTGTGGGAGGGGTGTTTTATCCCTAGTAGAAGATTCTTCCTGTGCTTTTTGGTGTCAATGCCTAGGTCAAATTCACAGCCTAGCTGCTTCTCATTCTTAGGAGGGCATGGCTGGGCTGCCTTTCTTGCATGCTGCTTCATGATGGTGGCAAATGTGGGATCTGATGGTGCATGGAGTCTGAGGAATGCCACAGGAAGCCTCCACACAGAGGATTTAACTTGTGATTAAAAGCGAGACACGGCTGCATGCGTATTAACCTTCTCTCTGCAAAACCCAAGAAGGCTTCCCAACTCTCTCCTCCCCAAACCTCCACCACTTTTCCTTTTTCTTTGATTTCTCAGATAAAAATAGGGTGACAGAGGGACTGTGGGGTAAGCAGCTGGAGTAGAGCGGAGCCAGTTGCCATAGAAACCAATGAGCCACTTAGCAGCACTTGCCTTCCTTCTTTGCCTGTGGATTTATTTTTTCCTCTTTTCATGGAGGGCCAGTGTGGGGTGGCAGGAGAATCCCACACCACCACAGCTCCCTGCCCCTGTCCCACCTGGGATGCCACTGTTCCCTCAGGGTCTGCCTCCCAAGTGAGGAAGGGGAGAGGGAGGATGGACTTCAGGGGGAAGAAGGGTCTGAGCTTCAAGGCTTGTACATACGCTGGGTTTTCCCTCCTCACCCTGGCATCTTGCTTTCCTCTCGTGCTAGACAGCACTTGGTTGGTGCTCCAAATAGTCAAAGAGCACTCCCCAGGCCACCTTGTGCCCTGCCCTGTCTCTGAAGATGGCAAACAGCAGCAGTTGGGTTTTATGCTGTATTACACCCCAGGCTTGAGTAGCAAAGACAGTAGTTTTGAGGTGAACATAGGGGTTAGAAGAAGAAACTATTCCTTTCTTCCCAGGTCTTCTTTCCATCATGAAAAATTAACACTTGGGTGATTATTTAAAATAGATGCCCAACCTACTTTTGGTTCACATGGGGCTAAAGTTGCTTTAATTTCACTGCATATACATTTCTCAGTGGGGAAAACCTATTTCCTTGAAAGATCAGAAGCTCTAAATGGAATACCTGAAACATATTAAGCTATAATTTGGCTACACCTGATTTGGGTTTGGAGTGCTTGATATTCAGTAGTTTTTTCCCTTTTTTTCCCTAATACTGAAGAGACATACATTGTTAGGTAGCACATACTTCACTAAGTTTAAAAATAAACTTAGGAAATATTATCACTAGCAGAAAAGTACTAGATTGGCAGCTCTTGGAGAATGAAATCTTCTCTTCAGCCCTGAAGTGACAGAGCCAGTTTTGGTAAGACCTTCCCACACTGCTCCTCATCCGTATGCTCCGAATTTCGCTTCCTCATAACCCGAGTCATGTGAGAGAGCCCCAGCTGCTCACACCTGGATGCAAACCCCAGGTGCCTGCTGGCAGGTGCTATTTTCTTCCTCACTCTGTGCTGTGTGCAAGTGGTAATGGGAAAGACAGTCATGCATTAATGGGTGCTGCAAGCACAGTAAAGCTGTAAGGAATTTGCCAGCAGAACCATGCCCAGTAAAGATTCCTGATATAGTCCTGCTCCTTCAGGTTGCATATTACCAGCATTTCTGAAACATGGGAGAAAAAGTCTGTTGTCTAGAAATCATAGATAAAATTGAAAGCAATTTCTAGAAATTTGGGCTGGATAGTTTTTCTCTGGGTAGTCTGAAAAAGGGGGTTTGTGTTTGATTTCTCCTCTGAACATGAATGGAGGACTGAAAGATAAATGGCATCACACAGCAGTACATACATGGAAGTGTAAATTATAAATAATGAATCTTTATGACATACCTGCAAAGTCAAATGTATTATTTAACTTCTGCTCATCAGAGAAGGCCAGCCAAGACAGTGTGATGGAGTTAGAACCGGGTCAAAGATATACCTGGGAAGACCTGAACACCTCCTTCCCTGAGAAGTGGCCTGGATATCCCAAGGATGCCATTCTGCAGCTGCTTAGAAGAGGTCAACTTTGACTCTTGAAGCTGACTCTCAGTACTCACTTGGCTGTACCACATCGTTGACACCAGCAGGACGTAACTATGCTCTAAAGAGCTGGGCTGCTGTGTGAATCTGCTTCAGATCTGTGCAGACCCATAAAGGGAGCATGGCAGAAGCATGGGCAGGGTCATGCTGTGTTCTGGTGTTGTCCTGGCTGGCACAGCAGTCTTTCTGGAGCCCTCGCTGTCAAAACAATGCAAAACAACCTTGGGGTTTTGTTAATGTGTCACATCAGTGTCATTTATTTAGTTGCCCATGCTTTCTTCTCTCTCCTCATTTTTGCCCAGGGTCCTGTGCAGCAGCTCACGTGCAATTAACTGCTTTCCAGCAATTAACTGAGAGTGCAGTGCAAAAATTGGATCTGAATTAAAATATATCCCCAGATTTAGGCAGCTTGATCCAGGTTTGGTGGTGGCCTATTTCTCAGTGAAATGTGTAACAGCAGCCAAGTGTCTTCTCTTGTATATTATTATGATTCTTAATTTCATGGTATGTTTTCTTTGTTTGTGGTAGTAGCCTCAAGTCATGCATCAAAACTCTTACTGTATTCATGAAAACATACCAAAGGCGAGCTTCACTGGCTAATTAAATCTTCTCTGATGCACACTGGCATGATAAATATAGATTTAAAATAAACAAAATGTTCTATTATAGAACTTCTCCTATTCTATTCACCTGATGTTATCAGAAGGGTCTGGCCCAGGAGGCAGGATGTGCTGAATGGTGCACAGGAAGTAGGAGGAGCAAGAATCTGGGGCAATTTGGTACAAAAGTAAGAGGGTGTTTGTACACAGAGGAATTCCTGTATGCTGGGAGAAAAAAGATAAAGGTTACAAAGCAAATTCTTCCATCAGCAAGATCAGAAACTGGATGTCTTTTGTTCTCTTTAGGAGTCATTCAGAGCTGCAGCTTGTTGGATGCATAAAGCAAATGAGATTTGGGAAGGGAAGAACTGAACCCCACAGCAACAGCTTGTGGTGGAGGGGAACAGAGAACTGTCGAGCACACTGAGCATCAACAACAGATGGGCTTTTGTGCAAAACATGGTGTCATGGTTAGCCTGGGAACGAAAGATGGTGGCTTTCCATCTCTACATCAAAGCATTCGGGAATAATAGGTGTGTTCTTGGTGGTTTGAACTTATAGGTGGGGATTGGTTCATTTCTCCTTCCTCTTCTTCCTCATTCCTGAAGAAACCCTTTCAGTTTTTCTCTACTTCCTCAGGACCTTCATCTATGCAGGAAATCCTATCTTCAGCCTCTAAGGGAACGAGATTTTGGCAGCCTCCAGTCCCTAACACTACTCACTGCTGCCAGTTAGGCTGAGCTGAGTTTGATGCCCTTTCCTGCAAGTCCACAAGCTGATGTCCACGGATTAGTGTATAGGAGCATTGCTGGGAAACATATGGCAGTAGATGGAGTGTGCTGGGTAAGCAGAAGAGATAAGAAGTGACTGGGCAAGAACCAGCCAGGCTGGATTATTTGCAGGAACCACGTCTGAGATGGCTTTGCCATCCAGCTGCTAGAAACATAACTCAAGACTCAGTGACTGGGTCTTAATGCTACTGGAAAACTCCTTACTTTGCATAGCATGTACGATTTGTAGAAGAATTCTTTAAAAAAAGAAAAGGTATTTACATATAAAATGATAATGTTTTGCACAGCATTTCTCTTTTCAGTTTGAAATGAGTTTTGTACTGGTTGCTGTTCACTGCTGAACCAGCCGATGGGGAAAGCAATGAGAGAAGCGATGGCAGCTTGGGGTCTGGTAAATCAGCCACTCTCTGTACTGGGTCTAAGGAACCCCTGGTTTGTTCATCTGTTTTCTCTATTACAGGGAACATAATAGAGCTAATAATTTTGTTTTAGTTAGCATTAAGTGCCAGTAAGGAAGAGGGAAGATTTTATGCCTTTCTCACATGTACTGCAGAGCCACAGAGCTAGCTCAGGCATAAGACCTCCCTGGAGGAGAATGGAAAAGGGTGCCTCCATGCAGATTGTGGATTCAGGAGGGCAGCATGGCATCAGATTGCATCTGCTTGGTATTTTAAGGTTTCTTTACAATCTTAGAGTAGAATGGCATTACCTGAATGCAGTCCTGCAGTTTAAGAAGAAATCAAATGTATTCCATAGCAAATTCTGCTGCTGTGGAAAATGTGGGGCCTTGTCAGAAACCTTCTCACCAAGGAGCGAAACTGCACTCCAGACTCCATGATATTCAGCATGAAGGGAATGGGTTCAACTCTCTTGCCCTTTTTGGTGAGATTGCAGCTGACAGTTCAGGCAGGAGGATCTGTGCAGTGAGTAGTGTGAAGTGGGATAAGGCATACTGAACGCTGCGTGCTGGGAGACTTGCATATGGCTCTTGTTCTAAATAGTGCCTTCAGACATAGCCTGTGGAGTGTGTGCATAATGGCTCTTTGCTGGAATTTTTGCAATGTATAATCTTTGATGGGAAGTGGTTGCTTCTGTATAAAACTGCATCTGCCATTGCAGACTGCCAGGCATGTTCTGTGCATAATGTTGTGGTGTTACTGCATGTGTACGTTGCTAATGCCTGGACACACTTCTGAAACAATATTTTCTCTTCCTTATGATCTGGTGTAACGACAATTCCTTATTGAAGTGTAATCTCAACTACTTGCACTTCCACAGTGCAAAAAAGGTCTGATTAATTATTTGTTTAAAGGCTGTAAAGATACTTTCTTCCATCTCTTCCCCCTTTCATTCTCAGATAATTCAGGCATAATGTCTTTGAAAATTTTTCCTGAGGCTTGCCAGAATACTTCATCACTAGGATGAGGCCTAGGTATGTGCAGTCGTGCTTCAGAACCAAACGAACTGTTTGGGATTTGTTTATTTTGCAAACAAAACAAAGCCTGGCTGCTTTTTGTTGTTCTCTTTTCTAGGCTGTTAACTCTGGGTATTGTTCACTGTCAGTGCTAGCAGAAAATTAATAAATTTAAAATATGGCTCCTTTGAGCAACTGAACAGAGAAGTTCCTTCTCAAAATTACTTACTGCAAACCATTCAGAGCTTGCTAGACTGCTCTGTTTTCTATGGCGCTTTGGATCGTGACAGAAAGAAACTGTGTAAAAGTAAGATATTATTATTAGCTCCATTCCGTGTTCAAGCTGGCTGATAGCAGCAGCTGTCCTCTCCTTTCATTGATGTACTTGTGAGATCTGTCAATCAAGTCTGTGTCAGCAGCACACGAGGGGGAGGGTGCAAGTGTGTTTATTTTTACTGTCAATTGTATTTGCTAATGAGACTGGAGTCCATTCTAGAGAGGGAGCCTATGTGAGTTAGTGACTGAGTCAATTTGTTATCCAGTGCTGGCTTTCGTGCCAAGAATTGCTGGGGAGAACTGAAAACCATCATTCCTCCACCCCCAGCTCCCCTCTGTCTAACCTTTCACATTCACTCCTGATATTAACTGGAGATCACAGCTGCTGGGAAACTGGCAGATACAATTTTACAAATGGATGTTGTCTGATGTCAACCTTTCCTCCTCCCCTCCCTGAGCATCTGACATTTCTCAGCCAAACGGACAGATGATAGAGCAAAAGTGGGATTATTTCTTTATGTTCATAGTAATAATAATAATAATAATAATGACTTACTTTCAAAGTGCTTTTACTCAGTAAGGAGCAGGGATAGAATAGTGTTTATCCAGCTTGCATTTTCCATCTCATCTGCTGGTTTTTTTTGCTTCTCAACATCCTCCTATTTCCACTTGATCTCCTCTCTTCTTTTTCCTTTTTATCAGTTCTGGTCCCTTGCACATCATATTGCTTTGGTGGTGTCCTTCTCCCCTGAGATCAGACATGGTCCTAGACCCCTCTGGCTTTACAAACCACTGCTTCCAAGTCTTTTCCTGAGTGACCATTTCCTGACCCAGCCTGCCCCTCCACAGGGCGTATTTCTCACTACCTGGGGAGACGTGCTTCGTCCCCACTTGAAATAAGAGTGTGTGGTAGCTGCCCTTGGTATGAGCAGAGTCACCTGCAAATGCTGGATGGAAACATCAGTCCCCTATTCTGAGAGCTCTCGGGTGCACTGCCTCGCCACTGCTTAAAGTGGGCGAAGCCTCATTTTGCATGAGGCAGGGCTTCATAGTCCTAAAAAAGGATGAAATCATGACAAACTCCTAAGCCTTGGGAAGAATTTGTGGCCATCTGGCAGACAGCATCCTCAGATACAGTCTTTCAGGGACGTGCTCATCCAGAGCTGTCTCTGGTGACAGAGCGCTGTCTGCAGAGCCACCAACACAGTTCCTGCTTTGTTTCCTCATGCTCCACTGCTGGCCAAATCCAGGCTGGGCTGTTTCTGTGGGAACAAACCCCAAGGTGGTGTCATTAGGATAGTAGGATAATGGGTGTGACCTGCACACACATCATCCTACAGTTGTCTCAACTGTACTTCCAGAAAAACCCTTCCTTTTTAAATTCAGATCCTCTTTGTCCATTGCTACGTCTTTCTCCAGGTTTGCTCTTCTCTTCTCTCCCGTGGAGCAATTCCTGTGTGATTCAGGAGGTGATTTTTGCATTATTTCATTATTTCACACCCTTTTCTGGCCTTGCCTGGCCTGCCCACCTGGCTGGTCTGGTTGAAAAAGGTCCCCTTATCACCTCACAATGTATGCTAGAGGACAGTTCATAGTTCTTAACCATGATCCTAGTTTCATTGAGGAGGTGGCTACTGTTCTTTGGTGGGCTCTGAAAAAGACTGGAAAACTGTTTTTAAACTGGGAGGAAGGACAGTGGACCTTCTGCAGGCAGGTGGTAGAGGGAACAGATATTCTGTGCAGCGCTTCTCCCTTGTCACCTTCAGGTAAAATGGGTTGACTTCATTTTACTCCACTCACTTTTAGCATTGTAGGTGTGGAAAAGGGAAAAAGTGGGATTCCAAACCCTTCTCTCCCCCAGGCAGGGAAGAATCAGGAAGTCTTGGATGCTGCTGAGGTTGTGTAGTTTCACCCTATCCTATTCCACTTTGATTCACTGCAACCGATGGGGTAGGCTGTGCTAGGGGTCGTAGAGCAAAGAGGAATCTCAGTAGAGGCAGGCCAAGGAATGAGGGGCAGAAGTAGAAAGTAACTCCTGTGAGCTGGGACAGCATCAGGAGAGGTGGGGCTGGGTAGTTAGTAATTCACTGCTGGTCCTGAAGATGAGGAGGTGTGTGGAGCAGAGGGAATTACTGACACTTGTGGGGAGGAGCTGGATTTTCTGCATCTCCAATGGGCCAGAGTCACTGCAGAGGTGATCCAGAATCACCATCTGCTTTTGGGAATGCTGGTGACTCTGTGAATGTTACATGCTGGGAAGCTGGGAATTGAGTGCTCCAAAGACTGTTCAAACACAGCAGCTTTTCCAGAGGGAAAAATATGAAGACCTTGTAGTGATTTTTCTGGAGTCCATCTCCTGGGTTTTTTCACTCTTTGAGGCTAGGTTTACTGCACTTACATTCCTAAATGTCTTCACTCTATTAATCCTTACAGTAATCCTTTGTAAGTTCTACCCTCCCACTACAAATGCAAAATCTGTTCAACAGAGGAATTTAAAGGACTTGCTCCCAGACTCAACCTGAGGCAACTTTATGGCTCAGGTCCCTTGCTCTTATCTGTTACATCTTTTAGACCATAACCCCCTACTGACCCCTCCCCTCATGTACCACCTTGCTTTCTTCTACTCATCTACCACAGTTAGTGTGAAAACCTCCTCTAGTGTTGATTTAGCCATATAAGAACAGTTTTCCTGCTTTTCTGCCTCAACTAATTGCTTGTTAAAAAATTTCAGCTGAAAGTGCATCTTCATAGCCTACGCTCTTGAATTTTTCTCTTCCTCTGCAATTATTTACCCCTCAAAAGTGGTTTTATTTAGCTACAGTATGTACATTAAATATGAAAACGTGGTTGACTTATTTAGAATAGTTATTATTGGATGATTTCAGATTGCATGATGAACATGAAGTAAATAAGCCTTGCTAAGTAGGTAGACAGTAATAGTCAAGGGTCATTTCAATATCTCACAAGGTTTAATTGCCACAACCTTTGAGGATATAGGCTAGGAAGTGAAGTTCAGTTGTAATTTGCCAGTGGACATTTTCAGGTCTTTGCCTTTCTTCTGTAGTTTCTTTAGTTCCTGTATGTTGTGCACTTGGCTATCAGCATGATTTATGGCACAGCCCAGAAGGTTGGTTGGTGAGGTCACTTTTGTCCTGAAGAGGGGATTAAAAAGCAATATTTTGTACTTACCTGGGTATATGAGTACAAAAAAACCCAAACTCCAGACCTGGAGAATATGCCTCCAAAATTCAAGGTAGTTAAAAAACTTTCTCAGTTAAGCTTGATTTAAAATTTGCTGCAGCTGTAATTTAGATCAGATTTTAAACAACCAGAGCCACTTCTGCTGAGTGGGTTCCAGCCTTATGTGTAACAGGCTTTGTAATTGGCTGGATAGAAATACGCCAGATATCTGATGTCTGTGGCAGCACAGCTGATTCTGGGATCAGATTACTTGAGCTGAAACTGGTTTGAATTATGAAAAAATGTTTGCTTTTGCTGCTCTGATGTAACAACATCCTTCCATAGTGGGCAAGCATGATTTGTCCCAAGCACTGTTCTCCCCGAGGCTGATTGTTTGCCATTCTGTCCCATCTTCATCAAGAGCCTGCAATGGACTGCATGTACTAACCTCATTAGTATGTTTGTATAATGTAAATCTACTTCATACCACACACACATATAATTTCCTACACTTCTGCATGCTTTTCAGTATCTCAGTTCATAAGGCAGCAAGACTCAAACCCTCCCTTTTATTTGGTGGGGTGTTAGGTCTTTGAGCCTAGAAAAAACATGTTTTAGTAGGGCATGACAGGGGTCTAGGAGGATCACAGAGATGGGTAGGAAATTACTGTTTTCTCTTAATATGAAGAGTGGAATCCCCAGTAAATTCATCAGTCAAAATCAAAAAGAGGCACATTTTTTCATCTGGTGCATGCATAAATTGTGGAATTCACCGGATGGTGTGAAGGGCAAAATTATAAATAGCTCTAAAAGCATCTTGACACATTTATGGAAAAAAAAGAAGAAGAAGAAGGCCATTAAGATCTACTAAATTCATTGATGCAGATGTGATCTTTGGCTCAGGAAACTCTCAGCCACAGATATCTGGCTGCTGGGAGAATACAGTGGGAGAAGGATCAGTGTGTATTTGCTCTGTCTTTTCTTAAACCTTTGCTGGTTCTTGGTTGTATTCAGAGCACTGGGCTGGGTGCTCCTTTGGGTCCAGCACCAGACATATGCTTTGACAGTCTTAGCAATATTTCTTTTAGAACATTAAAATGGCTTGTTTGGAGCCAAGTTCAACATTGGTATTTAACTTCACCAGCAAAGAGGTTTTTTAACTATCTTGTCAGGAGCTGTTCCTGGATATGATCAAGGGACAACAACAGCATCTCTAAAGTTAGGACAGTCAATAATCATTTGGAAGAAATGTTAACATAGCTTGATTAAATATTAATGTTATGAGTCATAGGGAATTCTTGGAGATTGAGGAGTATGGAAAGAAGCCTTAACTCTCAGTGGAACTTTGTGAGGGAGCTGTGTATTTAAGGTAAGTAACATATCCAGTATGTGTCTGAGAAATACCCAGGACAAGGGTCTTGCCTGAGATTTGGATCCTTAGTACAAAGACTGTGTTCTAGCATCTTTTAAGCTGGGTAATGCAGAGAGTGAACTTCTGGCAGCTCAACTATAGCAAAAGCCTGTTTTTTTTTTTTGTCTCTAAGCTTAGCAATTCTATTTTTAATACATGGATAGTGGCAAATATACTGTATCTTTAATTTTGTCTTAACCTCTTTGTCTGCTATCAGAAGTGCCTTCAGGGAAGGTTGAACTCCAGAATCTCTATTCTGAAGGGAATGTTGAACCATAAACCACTCTCAGGGTGTCCTGGGATGAATTCAAGCTCCTTCATTAAGCTTTCTGGGCTTGTATGAAATCTGGCAACACAAGATGTCAATCTGAGAAAGACTTTTTTCCATCAGAAAATTTACACAGACTACCATGAGCATGAAATGAAATAGTCAGATGAGTTTCTGAACCTTAAGGCTCCTCCATGAGTTTACAAAATCAGGCCAAGCAAATTTTGAAATGGTTGGGAGCTCCAGTGGAGGCAAATCTTGGAGAAAATTAATGCAGTTGGAAGGGAAAAATGCACTTTTTTGGGTGCTGTTTGGTGGGGGTTTTTTTTGTTTGTTTGTTTGTTTGTTTGTTTGTTTGTTTTGTTCAGCAAAACCTCCTTCTTCCTAACAGTTAGTAAAGGCATTTGTTTTGAAGAACAGGTACCAGTGGTGGTGTGGATGAAGGTAGAAGTCTGGTGTAAGTAAAGGCAGATTTTGTAACCACTTATGATGTTCCCAGTGTCTATTTAACTTGAGACTTGGAATATGTCATGAAAGTAATGAACATTTCACAGCTTCCAGTGACCTGAGCTTTGCTTCATGCTCCCAGATGTGCCAGGGGAATTCTGAGAACCACACATACCTCCTGTCCCAGCCTATTGCTTTCCTCTCTGAATTCCTTCCAGCTGTGATCTCTTTTGCCTTTCTCTGTGTTTCCCGTGAAAAGGGCTAACCTACCTGACAAGTGGTTGTGTCTGACATGATACCCATCTGCCCTCTCCCTTCCCTTCATCATGCAATATATACTAAGCAGATTCTCATTATTGTTCTCTGGTAACTAAGCAACCATGAAATGTCAGCTTGGCCTAAATAAATAAGGCATGCATATCTTTGTGATATATTTGAATCTACATACATGTTGTTAGCAATGTGCAGGGTCATTTGAGCATGTCTGCACATGTGTGAAATCAAAGTGTGACAATACTTTGCAGTTTCACCCACGATCTTGAAGCTTTTTGCTGAAGTATACCCATGCTCTTGTGATTGAAATATTATCACTACCTCTAAATGACAGGTAAGTAAGTGAAGGTATAAAGAAATATAGTGACATTTCAAGGTCACAGAAATACACAGCTGAAAATGCAGGAACAGCTTCTTGAGAAACGTGTGCCTGAATATCCTGTATCAGTCCAAATCCTTCACCCCATCCCTATTTCCAGAATTGCAAACAGCAGACTGGCGTCTCCCTGTCATTTCTCCGTGCATCTGCTCCTCTTTAACTCTCATTTTGCTCACTCATTGCATTGCTGTTGCTGTTCCCCAGATTCTTCCTGTTGTTCTTCAGTGACTGTTCCCCTTAATCAGACATCCTTTTACTTCATATAGACACCCTTTCCTTAGATCCTCTCTGGCTTATTGTTCCTTTCTTTGCTGCCATGTCTCCTTTCTGCTCTCCAGCTCTACTCCAGCGTGCTCTTCTTCCACCCTTTACCCACATATACAGAACTTGGCAAGATGCAGAAAACAGTCATTCCGAGAGAAACTGGTGGCATGTCCTTGGAGTTGGGAGTGGCCATAGGCTGCAAAAACAAGCACTCCCAAGTTGGAGGTGGAGAATTTAATTCAATGAGAATGAGCACAAGGGTTACCTGGGGAGGAAGAAAGAAAAACCGCCTAATTCTGTAGTTTTTCATGAAAGAAGGATTTCAGGAAGTTTGTCCCATGTGAAATGCATCTGTGCAAATATTTGTTATAAGCCAGATGAGGGTCCTTGCTCTGGCAGTTCAGGGCTAGTACCTTGGTATTTCAGCACCCATCAAGGAATTTCATGATGTTAAAAATGCCCTTTAGAGAGTTGTGGGCTGTTCTCAACACCCTGCCTACAGCTTAAGGCCAGAGCATCTTTGTGTACTGACAGTCCTTTGTTGCCATCACAGACCTTTCCCAACATCAGTTCCAAGATAAAGCTTATCTCCCCTGTGAGCACTTGGGAATTCCCCAGGATCTGTCTGTGTCCTGCAAGTGTGTATTTCCTAGAGCCTTCTCTTGGTTTGAAAAGACAGGTGTCTGTTAAGGAAGGCAGGAGCCTCTCTTGAAATGGAAAATGTAAACTCCCTCCCTCCAAATTATTATAATTTTGAAATTAAGGGGCTCTCAGGCAAAGATATGGGAATAGGAATAACAGTTATTTACTAGAAAAATTAAAAATACAAGTGCAATAGTACAAAAAAACCCAACCATTGTCAGAATCAGAATACAACCTGACGTCCTGTTGGTCAGGGTGTTGGTGGCAATCTGATTAAATGGTGGCTGCAGTCCTCCTGCAGTGGCAGGTGGGGTTCTCTTGGAGCAGTGATCCTGTAGGAGGGTGTAGTTTTCCTCTAAAGGTCCAGTGTAGATGGGTGTAGTCTTGCTCTGGGAATCCAGTGGAGAAGACAGCTGCTCTTATGGGAATCCAGTGGGAAAAGGCTGTCTCTGGTGTTCCAAAATCTCAGATTATATCCAGGTAGCAATGCTTGGCTCCTCCCTCTGGGCAGAGCATCCCACAATGGGATGATGTAATTTTATCAGTCATACAATGATGCTCAATGGCCTGTTAACAGAAGATATCTCTCTCACCAGAGGGAGGATGGGTCATGGAGGAGATAAAGAAACAAGTGGCCCAATTAACAGAAGAAAACTACCCCACCTCTCACGGATGGCAAGAGAATACACACCCCAGCCACATCTTGCAACCTAAGACAAGGCTTAACCCATGTATAGTTTGGAGGCTGTTCAAGACCCAGGGCAGAAACTGAGTCAGGCAAACATAAGGTCTCAGTGGATCTCTCGAGCTCTTCCTTGATTATCTGGAGAAGAATTCAGGTTTCTCAGGCTAAGGATCAGTGCACTAAGTTGTTCAGCACTGGGAAAACCAGAACCCTAGTTAAAAAGAGGGATCAAGGGCTGGAGAGTGAGGTTTTTTGTCCATGTAATGTGTGCCTGCCAAACAATAGCAAGGGGGTATATGTACAGTTGTATGATGAATATTGCTTAGGAATGTGTTTATGCAAGCAGGAGGTTTGCTCTAACATAACTGCAGCTTACCCTGTGTAAATTGAGTGGGCTCAAAAGACGAGTGGGAGGAAAAGAACTGCAGCAGAGCTGGAGGCAAAAAGGGCAGGAACAGCTACCTTAAAGCATGACTGCTTAAAATTTCCTGACCCATGTGGGCACGACTCCTCTCCCTTAGCTCAAAACACACATTCAAGTCTGTGCATCTGCACAGATCTTCCATCACCCACATTCAGCCAATCTTCACAATCTTCAGCAGGCCTATTGTCAGCCAGAATATAAACCAGGACAGATCCTCAGCTGGCTGCAGACACCAAAGTTGCCACGGTCCTTTCGTGGCTGCAGCCAGAGTCCATTGTGGATGGTAGGGCAGCAGCAGGTACATGGGACTCTGTGCGTGAACACGTAAGTGATCTTTCAATCTTTCCAGGAAGGAAAAATCTCACTGCCTCCAGGTCCCTTCTTCCCCTGAGGTGTGGTGGCTTCTTTTCCATGCACAGTGAATGCTGAGGGAATGGCCTGCCCTCCCATCCCACCCATAGTTGGTGAAGAGCAGCAAACGCTGATCTTGGGAGTCTCAGGGAGAACCCTGGGCAGAGTCAGGGCTTTGGATGTCCTATGATGATCCTGACCATCCCACTGTTAGTGCAACCCCCAACATATATTTAGGCTGTGCCAACTCGCAGACAAAGCCTGGCCCCAGCTCATGGACGGCTTTATCCAGAGTGGTGGTTCCAGGAGATGTGAAGAGGTAGAAGAGGAGGGTAGCCCTGGGGACATTAACCACACTGTACCACTTGCCTTGAAAATGGGCCCTTTTTAGCTCTTAGGATTGACTGAGCCCCCTGATTGCTAGTGACAGAGGGCCAGGATATGTGTAGAAATATCAGTAGAAAGATCACAAGGGAAGGCAAATGAGCCTCATCCCTGACTCGGCCAGCCAGGCTAGGTCACCCAATGGTGTTAAATTGTTCAAAAAGAGAAGTAATGGCTTTTAAACGATGCTTCCGACAGTAATTCCTCTTTTGCCTTCTACAGGGAAATATTCGGGGCAGCTGGTGGTGTGGTTCCATCTACCAGGATGCAACAAGTCAGGCTGCACTGTCAGTCACAGATGGTGTAATTAATTCTTCTAGGTAGTGTAATTAGTCCGTCCTATCAGCTACGTATTTTCTCAGTCAAAATTATGCTACAGCTAATAATACATAAAACACAGAAAACAAAAAGAAACCCAAAAAAGGGGGAAGCGATAATGGGAGGAGAAGGGATTAGCACAAAATTTACCAGTGTATAATTTTTTCTTGTTGTACATTTCCTCTTCCCTTCAGCTTCAAACACAATTCAGAACAACTGGTGAATGTAGCAAGCAGAATGAATACAAATTGGCTTACTTTAAATAGCAGCATGTAGGACTTAGCCAAAGTCTGCTTTCAGATGCTGAGGCGAGATAAGGCACAGATCCTGCAACTAACTCTGGGCAGGCATTGTGTCAGGGATGAGCCCCTGCACTGTGCTCTGCCCCAGAGCCTGGGGGGCAGGAAGGCAGCGTGGCTGCTGCCCATGTGTGCTCCTCTTTGACTGGGGCCCCAGCAGGGCAGAGCTGATGGCAGGGCTGTGTGGAAACCTGGGTATAACTCTCCTGCAACACAGTGTGGGGTGCACTGGCTGTCTCTGCTTCTGAGCGTAGAAGCAGTGGTCATAGATTTGGAAATTAGTCCCCAAAGGAGGGAAGGGTGAGTTACCTGGGACAGTACCCATAGGAGAGGTGTCATGTCCATGCATGGGTAGGGGCACTGTAGCTCAGAAGACCCTTGTGGACTTGTTTCCTTTCTAGCTCAGATGCTAGTGCAGAACAGTTCTTCAGATCCCTAAAATGGAGCTGCTGGGGTAATTTCCTTGGGTCTCAGATTTGAGGATTGATCGTAGAGAGAGGAAAACCAAAAACTGCTAGGTGAAGCCTTCCTCCACCATGACATGAATTGTTTGCCCAGAGATGAGGCAGGCATAGGGAGGAGGTGATAGCTGTGCTGAGCTAACTGGAAAAGGGGCCTGTGGGGCTCTGCAATGAGCTCTGCTCTTGTCGTGTCACCCTGACTCCCTGTGAGCTGTTTTGGCTCCCCAGCTTGCCCAAAGCACCCCACGGACTTGTAGTACCCAGAGAGGATGGGAGGGTGATTGTGAGGGGGGACAGGGATGGTGTAGTGCAGCTGGGGAGGACCTCTTGGTGAGCAGGACATGTCTGCCTCTCTGTAGTGGAAGGAGGGCAGTGAATGATTTTGCAAAGAAAACTGGTTCTGAGAACATGAAGCTATTTTGGGCAAATAAGAAGATTCAAAGCAGACTGCACGAGTCACTCTCAGTAATGAGAGACTTCTGAGCATGGTCAATCTCTGTAATCACTTCTGTGTGAGCTCTCCAGAGCAGGGCAAGTTCACAAAGGTGCAGTGTGGCTCCAGCACAGAGCCCAGCACACGCTGCCTCGGAGCATCCCGAGCACTGCACGCATGTGGGGTGGCCCTATGAGCCCAGTGCCCCGTGGTGCCTCAGCCTCGCTGCTGAGTGACCCCACAGCAAAAGGAGAGGGGGAGCTGGCTGAGTCCCTGTGAGCACAGAGAGCCTGTTTCCCTGGAGATAGAGCTATCTCTTTCTAAGAGTGGATTTAGCCCAGATGGGAAAAAATTGCTGAGCGGGAACAAAGTCCTTTTTTTAGAGCTTGAGGAGGCACAGCCTTCCCTAGTGCTGACCCTCAAGTCTCTGAGAGCACCCTCTCCTCTGGGAAGAGGTGGTGTAGCAGCCTGGCTATTCTCCCTGATCCTGCCACCAGCAGGAAAGGCTGCAGCATGGTGTGTACGGGGGGAGGACGCAGGGCTCTGGCCCTGCATGGGATCCATCCCCTGGGGAGCTCTTGGCCTCATGCCTTCCAGCCCTCCCAGTGGCTTCAGTTCAACCAGCTGAAAGTCAGCTAGGATAGTGCTTACTTGCCGTTCCTCAGTGGGCACAGTGAGATCTGCCTCGTGGCTACCCCTTGACAGAGCACTTTGTGCTGCCTGGTGAGAAGCAGAATCAGGGTAAGCTCATACACTGCAAATTACAAAACCTTTGGTCATAGAGGAGCTGGTGCAGAGCTTTTGACATGCAGATCAAAGCACAGGAGCCCACAGACCTGCAGTGTGGCTCAAGAGGGAGCTGGATTTGTCCCTCACCCCATGAGAGGTGTTCATGCCAGGAAGGCTAAAGTGCAGAAGGGACTCTGCTACCCACAAACTTTGTCCTTTAGAAGCTGAAATAGCTTCAGGCTCTGCATCTTTCTCTTAATCTCCCTGACAATTTAGTTTCTGTCTTTCTCATCTCATTTTGCTTCAACATCTCTTCTAACACCCCCCCATCCATCCGTCTGTCTTGTTGCTAGGTGAAAAACTTGGAGCAGCAGCCATGGAGGCTGACTCACGGCCCTGACATGGGAAACTGAGTATTGGGAGCTGCTGCCGAGCCCCACTGCTCTGGGGGACTGCAGTTGCTGTGTGCTCCCCCCCTGGAACCCCCACCACTGACTCTTGCTGCTCCCTGGCCTGGGGATGCCCTCTAGCCTCAGCCTTGCTCTGAGCCTGAGCTGTGCAGTGAGCAGCACAGCTTTGATGAATCTTGTTGTGTTTCCTGGACTGACCTTGGACTTGATTTGTGGTTGTAAGGTGACTGCTGTACTGGCTTTGCTCAGGTGCTGTGCCTGTGTTGGTGATGGTGTGGTCCTGCAGTGCCTGCCTGGCTTTTCTCGCTTTTCCTTGTGGAGCAGCCTGCCCCTTCTGCTCCCTGAGAACCTAAAGGGTCTCGTATCAGGGACCACCTCCAAATGCAGCACTTTCCTCTTCTCCATCACAAATGCTTTTCAAGGCATTCTTGAAAAGAGCAATGGTATTTTTTGGCTTTCCTTATGCCACTGCAAGTTCAAAGTGTGGCTATAATGAAATGGCTGCTTAGCTTCTTCCTGGAGACCAAAAACTCAATACAGCTATGAGCCTTGTGTTAATTTTCTGTCAGTTTTCATGTTCTTGCTAATTCTGGGTTGCCATACTCTGCTAGTGACCTGGAAACCTTCTGCAACAACGAGGATGATGTTTCACCTTGGACCATGTTTCTCCTATGACAGGGCGGTGCAAGGCGGTGAATACAAGAGACCAGAAAGAGATGAGACTTGGGCACTGTGATGCTAATGTTTCCTAGGAGAAATATACAAGGTAGAATGTGTGTGGGGGGTCATAGCCAGTAAAAATGGTATTTAAAACTCTTCAGATTTTTCTTCAGAGTTGAAATTATGCAGCAATTTATAGTGTCCATGATGATCTTTGGTCATATGGTTAAAGAAGACCTGATCCTCTATTAGCTTAGCATGGCAATATTTCTTTTTGTACATAGTGACAAGCATTTAGGGTGCTGTATGTTCAGGTTTCACAGATCTCTAGAAGGCTGGTGTGACAACCACCAGCTCTGGAGCTGCCAGCCTGACTTACACAGGGGCAGGGGAGGGGCATATAGCTCTCCATTATAGCTTTCCACTCCTGCTTCTGATCTCATCTGAGGACTAAGAGTACTTCAAATTCATACTCTTAAATCTTCCTGGAGTGCAAGACCAAAGGCTTGATTTGGAGACAGGTTAATTTGGCAGAATAATTACTGTTCTTGGTATCATGAGAGGAGACAATGATTTATCTGTGTAATTTTGGGGTTTTGTCATGACTGCTCATTGCAGAGGATAGGAGCTCATTGCATGCTGTTGAAGCAGCCTGGGCAGAACTTGGGGAGATTTGCATGAAGATCAAAGAATCACCTGTTTTAGGTGACCTGTTTTAGGGTTTTGCCCCATTCTGGGAAGAGCAGTGCTAATATGATGAGTGTGTATTGGCTCACACTGCATGGTGACTGGGAGAGAGCGCTGAGAGTAAGACCAAAGAGGAGATGGATGGAGGGAGGAAGGGCAGTCCACTGCCAGCACACCTAGAGATCTCCACTTGGATGTGTTGCACTCAGTGCTCTCTTCTTTCCCTTGTGCAGTTCTCCTGTTGGGATCTGTGGTATGTTCTCATACATGGACTATGGCTTTGAAAATGGACTAGACCTTAACTGTAAGTCAGCTCTGTAAATGAGAACAGGATTTGTTCCTTGCTCTGAAAAAGGGCTTTAATTTGGCTCTTCTATGAGGTGCAGTATTGGGCTGTATTACATTTTACATAATAAAATGAATTCTGTTTCTTCTCTTACTTATGTGTACAGTATGCTGCTTGAAATAGTAGATATTTTTAATGTTTCAATAGCTTTTTATTAAAGGAAAATGGAAATGGAAACCACATTTCTTAAATGAATTTTATCTCCATAGCAGTTCCAGCGATCCAGATCTGTGTCAGTGCCAGTTTATTGCAGTCTATTTTCTCCTCAGTGAGCATCTGCTTAACAGTTCAATGCAGATACAGACAGATAGGAACATTCTAGCACGCACCTAACTCCACCCTGGGGCATGGTAGAAGTTACTTATGGTACTAATTCATCTTTTTAAAGCAAAAATATTTTGGTCAAGCAAGGAGTTTTGCCCACTGAACAGGTTAAAATTGTCTTGGAATAACAGAAAACGAGGATTGTGTGCTCTCCCTCCCACTGTTTTCTTAACTTATTTTTCCCTAGAAGCATTATTTAAGCAAGCTGTTGCATAAAATTTATATTAATCTTTGTATGCTTTACCCTGATCTACATATCATTAATTGGTCTTGTGTTGTAATGTAACCTAACTGCTGTGACCCATTATGACAAGTTGCAGAGCAGAAAGCCATGAGGCTCCCCCAACTCATGTTTTTGCCCTTCCTCTTTCTCTCCACTGACTACAGGATTAAGTAATTTTTTAATGTTTATGCACTCTCAGGTCAAGAAATTGATCTTATTATCAAGTGGAAAATAAGTACAAGATTAAAAGCAAAGTGCTCTTGTCTGTGTTTGTGGAATTGTTTAAGAAACACCATTTTGGTTAAGCAGAGCCTAGAGACAGATATGATTATCCATGCTATCTAGACTGGAAAGAGTGCTGTGAGGGGGAAGGATGAGGAGGAGGAGGAGGAGGAGGAGGAGGAGGATGGCTTCCTGCTCCAGTAAAGGCAGGGCGGTTTCCCACAGTGGAAGGACTGTCCTTGCTGCTTTGTAGTGCCCAGTAAGTCTCAGAGTCATGGAGCAAAATGAGGGCAAGGTTCTTTGAACAATAAAGCATAACACAAGAGTCTTCTGTTCTTACCTTTATGCTCCTTAAAGAAATAAACTTCTTTTTGAAATGTTTCTCTATCAACAGGCTTTGTTGGAGCCGTGGTCCCAGAAAGGAAGGATCTGATTGTAAGGGTCCTGCTGCAGGGTTGGGACATTGCTGAAGGGCCCTCCTCAGTCACTGGGCTCAGTCCCACCACTCTGAGGGGCCCTACTTTGTACAGGCACACACACAGGTGGGTACTTGCTGATGGTGATGCTGTTTTTGGCATGTCTGTGCGTGACTTCGCCGCCTCTAGGGGTGCTTGCAGAGCTGGAGCCTGATGGGGGAACAGGGATGTGTGCAGAGCAAATGGACCCCTTTGCTATCAAACACACATGGATTGTTTTTTCCAAATAAATAGTTCAGACTTCCAACTGGGAAAATGCACGATGAATTATATGTGCTTCAGATAGAAGGTTCAAAGTAATTTTTGGGATTCTTACTGCTGTGTCACGATCTCATCTCAGTGAAGGGAGCTGTCTCCCATGAGAGGCATTGCAGGGACACAGCATGATACCTGCAGGCAGAAGGTCTGGCTATGGGAGCTTCATGATGAGGCAGGGCAAAATCACATGGGTGGCTTTGGGGCAGCACTTGGCAGTACTAGGAGCAGCCAGACCAAGGTTTTCTGCTGTGACTTAGTTTTGCTTTTTTCCCTCTTAAGCCTTATCTTACTTTGTAATTTTTGCTCCTTGTCACAGCAGGGGGAAGCCACAGGGACTTCGTTCAGCTTTGTCTCATCCAGTCAGACAAGTGGATACCTATGCCACTGCAGCCCTGACCTCGTGGGGGTCCTTTGAAGTCACCGTTCTCTGGCTTCTGGTGGGGCATTGCCTTAGCATTGCCCCCAGGGCTGGCTGTGGCTCTAGGCACACAAGAGAGCTGGAAAGGCTGCCACCCCCTTCTCTGCCAAAGGTGTGGTGCTGCTGTCTGCAAGAGCAATTAGGCTATAAATCCCTCTGGACAGGAGAAGCACTGGTGAAGATGGAGCAGGGTCCCCATAGATGAGGAGGGACCCTTAGGCCATGTGTTTTGAGCATCGTGATCCCTCAGCGAATTGGTGGCTGGTTCTCCTCAGTGTGCTACAAAAAGCTTGGAGGAGAAAAAATAATTTCATCTGCAGAGGCTTTAGATAGCACTCACCCCACACTGACTTGTGGTGGGAGACCGATGTAGGGAGAGGCTCCCATGGGAGGTGTGTGGAAACCCAGCCTCCAAGCATCTCCGGCTGCAACTCCCACTTCAGCTCCTCGTGTCCCTGTGACCTTGGTTTGGCACAGAGCGAATACAAAGCGAGGAGCAGCTTAGTGCTCAGAAGTGTAGCTAGCTAACTACAGCTGTCTTAGATCACCCTTCTGCAAGATCTACAGATTGCAAGGCAGGAATGGGGGTGGGGGGAGAGGATTTAGTCAGCCGATGAGCCTGGCTTCTATGTCTCTTTTAAGAAAGCGGATTTATTGGTATTAAACATGTCTCTCTTAATGTGGGTGATTTAAAATGGAAATTGCCTTTGAAAGGGGATTTCCTATTAACTAGCTGAGAAAGAAAAATAGGATAATACCATCATCCCTATACAGGGTCCATAGATGAGATGCTGGAACAGAATTATTTGGTTAACTGCTGCTTCTTCAGAAATTATAGCTTCTCTGTAAGAGCGAGACTTGCTCAGATTCCTCTGTGAGGAATAGTTGTATAGATGCTTCCATAAAGTTATTTTTATGGGAAAAGCAGCAATTTTACCAAGTCCTTTGGGCTTCAGGTAAGAACACAATAAATACTGATTCTGAGGGCGTGTTCAGGAGTGTGTCCAGCTCTTGCAAGTGTTATATTTGGGGCCAGATGGAGACAGAGACACTAGAAGACTGGACTGAGTATTCACTTTCGTTACCATGCAGTTAATGCCAATTAAAGCTTGGATTAGTTAATGATTTTAGTAAGAAAAATAAAGCCTTGTCTATGCCCAAATTTGCGCTAGTTTAGTTCAGGTTGGCCCAGTTATCAATTTAATTAAGTCTATGCAGCCTCTTTATGTGGGAGGATTGATTTACTTAATCTGAACCCTTTTCAGTTAGCTTTGGTTAAAATACCTCTTTGCAAGGGCGTGGCTGTACAGCCAATGGAGATGGAGCTGGATATATGTAACCTAGGTCTGGACAGACCAAATCCAGAACTCCTATCAGCAAACTAGTGCACAAGGGCTGTTTATTGACATCCTTGTATGCCACAATTAGGATTTTCTAATGTCAGTGTACTGTACCATGGAGCAGTGTAGACATGCCCTGTCAAACCTAACAATCAATTTGGAAACTAACATCCTTCTCCAAGTCTCTCAGGACAAAAGGCAATGTGCATTGGAAGTGGTCACTAAGTCTTCTCTCCCTAGATGGTCAACTTGGAGCAAACCATGGAGGTGATCCCAGCCCCTAATGGTGGAACACCTGGTGAAAGCAGTGTGCCCCCAGCAGTTATTGGGGCTGTCCTCCTACAGCCACACATCCCAGGCTCGTGGTGCCAGCATGTGAGCCCCTGAGCTCAGCTTTCTCCTGGGGTGATTTCTGAGATGGCCCAAGGCAGCCTGGGGAGCCTCTTTCTCAGCTGTGCTGAGTGAAGACAGCAGTTGGCTCATCCTGAAATCTCCACCCCCTCTAAACTCAGCTGATTACAGGCAGTAAGGCCAAGCCTTCAATTTCTTCTGAGTGCCATGAGTGCCTTCCAAGAGTTTACTGCCTCTCATTTGCTCACAGTATCTGCTTAAAAACTCCAGGAGAGCAAAGCAGAGAAATGGCCTTCTGCCTCCATCTCCCTTGTACAGGAAGTTATGTGATTGTGAGGCAAGGGATTTGGTGTTTGGGATCCACTAGTGCTGGTCCCAGGAGGTGCTGTGACTGGCACCTGAAGAAAAGCAGAAAGACAGAATAAAGAGCAGCAATTAGTCACTTCTGAATCTTGCTGCTGTGTGTTTGTCTCCTGCCACTGTGGTTTACAGTCCCTGAGGAATTTGGCCAGCTGGGGCTGCCTGCCCTGTGGCTCTGGTGGCTGGCTGAACCACCGTCCTCGCCAGGATGATCATGTCATTGCATCTGCTGAAGGCTCGCAAGGACAAGGTGTGTTTCCAAAGGCAGATAAAAACATTTTGCTTCATTTGAAAGACTGGGGTGAGCCTGGAGGAAATACTCAGTGTGTGGCAACAGTCCTGTGGAGTGGAAGGAGGACTTAAGGCAGGTAGTGGGCACTGGAATAATTTGTCTTGGTCTGTTGAGAGGGAGCTGACCTTTAGTATGTTACACAGAATGAAAATTTAGGTAGGAAATGGCAGGAGTGCCTGGGATGGTGCTGTTGGTTGATGAGGGAAGAGAAGAGGGTGGATCTGAGTGGAACTGAGCTATGGCTGGATGAAAGAGCTGCTAAGAGACAAAATGGTGTCAGTCCCGTAAGCTTTGGAGTGGGTTTGCAACGGGTTGCTGCGATCTGCCATGGTTGGTTGCTGGGAGGATTCATGTTGCTTGGCAACCCTGTTGTCACCATTCAGATGCAATATCCAAGGAGGGGACACTTTGGTGAATACTCACTGGGAGGAGAAGGGGGAGCTGGGGGACAAAAGTGGGTACAATAACCACAGTGGAGATAGGGAGCTGGTGAGCATCTTGGTGCTGTACAGGGACGTGGGCAGAGCAGGTGACGAGGAGGATGAGCACCCTGGCTTGGTACCAGCCGGGGTTTTGAAGAGATACATGGAACGTGGGTGTGTGGGAATTGTGGAGCATGACCTCATGACCTTGTGAAGGCGTGCTGGTCTGTCCAGCCAACATGGCCTTTCTCACAATTTTGGGCTCAAGGACCCTGTGGAGCATACTTCCATGCATCTGCAGGAATTGACTGAGGACAGGAAGGCAGTGGGACAGATTGCCCAGAGAGGCTGTGCAGTCTTCATCCCTGGATATTTTCAAGACTCATCTGGTTAAAGACGTAAGCAAACGGTTCTGGTCTCCCAAGTGACCCTGTTTTGATCAGGAGATTGGACTAGAGCCTCCTGAGGCCCCTCCCAGCCTGAATTATCTTGTGATCCTATGACTGCCTGGTTGGTGAGGAGGGGCTGCTGTTACTTTGTGCTGTAAGATGCCCACAGACTTCAGGCCAAGCCCCTGAAGTTCTACAGCACCTCTGCAGTTCCCAACCTTTTCAGCCACCAAGAGAAACTTGGAAACAAAAATGTCACAGATGCAGTCAGATATGTAGTTAATACCAAAACCTGTTGTTCCCAATCACGCCCTCGAAGGAGATTGTACTTCTTTCATTGCAGCACACAGAGGCACCAAGCAGAACTCTGTCAAGCTTCAGAAGAAAGAAGAGATTTTTAAGGAGACAGTCCTTTCTGATGAAAACTCTGATAGTGGTCTTTTGAGCAGTAACTCCAGGGCACATTTATCATCTGTACATATGCAAGATTCTTGCTATCTTGCATATGTACAGGCCTATCATTACAACCTGTGACATTGAGACCTGTGAGATTGTGTGATTAGTTATTTCAGTTCTACGCAGTAGAGCTACTGGTAGAGAAGAATAATGCAGATCCTTGTGACAGTTTGGGAGGATGGGGCTGATATCAGCCTAGTATTGTTCTTCTGTGTCCCAGGAAGTTAGCCAGTATCAGTGATCTCATCATGCTGTTTCCAATAAGCAAAGAAACCATACAACTCGGTTTATTTTTTGTGAGCTGGTTTATTTACAGCTAAGGACTTGTTTCCTGGATTACTGTAGAAGCAGATGATCATAACCAGTTTCCCTACTTATTTCCTTACCACTCAGGAGATACCTCACTCTGCTCCATGTCAGCACCATGTTCAAGAGCACCAGTGCTCCTCAGAGCACTGGGTTTTGAAGCAGTGCTATCCTGTGTGGTGGAGATCTACTCAATACCAGCCTGCCTCCAGCAGCAGGTGACCAGAATCGTCCACATGTGTCTGGTGCCCTCTACCACGTATGGCCATTTCAGATGGGGATTCCTGCAGCCACTTGCACAGTCCTCTTCACTTCTTCCATGAAGATTTACATGTTTGGAATAATGACAGTTGAAGTCAGACCTCTCTGCAGCTGTTATGGTCCCCTAGTCTTTTTTTAGTATTCTCAGAAAGGAAAATTTCTCAGTTTGCATTTTTGGGGGATAAAGGCTGAGGGAGACAGTGGGAATTGCCTGAGGGACAGGGAAGAGGTTGAACTCAGCTGTTAACTTTATATTACCTGGATGCCTGCACCCAGCCCCACTCATCCTATCCTATTGCATGTTTTTTGTCAGGGATCCTCTGATGTGGGATTCTTTTCTTCTGATGGGGACCTGGTCTAGTACCAAGGCCTTTTCCAGAATCTTGTCTATTCTCAACTCTGGGACCCAGTATATCTCAGCAGAGAGAAAAAGCAATTCTGCCCCCCTTGTTTTTTTGAGGCACTATTTAGACTTCTTTTTCCCCAGTTGCAAGTGACTGACCCTGATTCCTGCTTCTGTGCTGCAGACCATCAGTTCTGGGAGACATGGACCAACACTCCACAGGTTCATGATGTTCTCTGCATCTGCTAAGGCCAGCAGCAGCAGGTACAGGTGCTTGTATGTATGTGAAAATCTTTTGAGTTGCTGTGCCGTGAATTTGCATACATCCAAGAGTGCCAGCAGGCAGCCTTTAAGGCCAAGGGTGCAGAGGGACAGCTGTCAGCTTTTGTTGATGGGCAGCAGCCTCAGTCCATCACTGAGTCTGTCACAGAAGGGGGAAGCACTGCCATGGTGCTCACTTTTTATCCCATCTTGACGTGCCCCATGTCACTGCACACCTTGTGCAGTGTCCCAGAGGGAGTACTAACAGTTTTAGTCAAACAAATTCTCCAGTTGCTGGGCCCATGGCTCTACAAATTGCCAGCCTGAGGTGACAGATCACCAAATGAAGACAAAGGAGCACTATGGCATTATAACACAGGGAGTAATGAATGGTTGCATAGGATGTTTGCCCTTCTCTATGGGCATTAATGCAGGCAATGTTGGGTGTGTGTTGGATGCCTGCATAGTCAGAAGTTCTCTCTGTTGTCATGGCCATGTGAGGCTTTTTTCTGCCTGTGGACAGTAACCTTCCTAGCACATAGCCAGCAACCTGCATTCCAAATGATGCAGCTTATCCTAATTCTTGCATCTCTTTCTAGCTGTTTCTGGCCATTATGGACACTGCACTATGCCTTCAGGTCCTGTTCACTTGTGGTAATGTGCATGTTCATTCAGTCACCTGTAGCAGCATCCCAGGCTTTGCTGACATTTCTGTACCCTATTCTGGACACCACAAGACAGTGAGGCCAACAAGGAGCCATTTCATCAACACTGGATTTACTGAAGTCACACCTACCTTTGCTCAGCCCAGCCACATCACCAGTATTGGGGGACTCCTGAGTTGGAAGGCACCCACAGGGACCATCAAGTCCAACTCCTGGCCCTGCACAGGACACCC
The DNA here is from genome assembly GCF_963513975.1 of Fringilla coelebs. Taxonomy (NCBI): domain Eukaryota; kingdom Metazoa; phylum Chordata; class Aves; order Passeriformes; family Fringillidae; genus Fringilla; species Fringilla coelebs. The sequence goes on along the minus strand of NC_140033.1, from coordinate 47,606,601 downwards.
CAAGAGTCACACCGTCTGCCTGAGAGTATTGGCCGAATGCTTCTTGAACTCTGTCAGACTGTCCTTGGTCTAGGATAAGAACACGACCAACAAGGGCACAACAGCCTGCAGGTTCCCTCTTTGTCAGCATGAGAAAGCCTGGTAGCACAGCAAACCAGGGTTCTGACTCTTGACTGACATATGGGCTGGAGCAGAGATGTCCAGCTGCATTTTTGCCAGGGGAACAAGCCATAACTCCACAGGAGTTTAATGTACTTGTGCTTAAAGGGCACAACAAATGACAAATGGCCTGGTTGTAAACCCACAGAATACAGTCACAGATTTCCCTCTACTCAGACAAACCTATCCACAAGGGCGAGAGGAAGCCAAGATTTTCACTGAGAGCTGCTTTAAGCTGTCCTTCCAATAAATGTTGCCTTGCTGTAATGCCCAGCCTCCGTCCTTGGGCTGGGAAAGTTGCCAGGGTGTGGCCAAGGCTCGAGGTGGACATTTTCTCAAGATGACGAGGGAAGAGGGACAGAACATCGTGTGCTTTTCTGAATTAGTGCTTAATAAGGAGTGAGGAAAAGGCCTAGCTCATTCACAGCAAGGGTCCATATTTTACATTTTCCCACTGCCAGGGCATAGAAACACAATCAGCGCTTGCATCCTGGAAGTAGCATGGCAGGTAGAGGACATACAGACTTGCTGGAGGTTGGAGGCTGGTCAGCTGAAGATAACCCTGGCTCTGAGCTCATAATCACTGTGAAGGTAAAAGAGAACTTATATTTGAGTAAGGCCTGGTCTTGGGGTCAGGTTTACAGCTGGTGTATGGAAAAAAATAAACAAACAAAAAGAAAAACATCAGAGCCTGAGACATTTTGTGGGTAGTGCATGCCATTAAAATGCTGAGGTTTGAGTTTGGGTCAGACCTAACATGACAGCAAAAATGGAGTGCTGGGCTTCAAAGCTGTTGAGACAAATGCCTCCATTTTGATTTGATGGTAGATTAAAAGATGCAGCTGAAGTGTACTAGAGGTCTTTTGCTTATTGCCTCTTCCTAGATGTCTAAGTAAAGGAGAAAAGAAGGTGGCAGTTTTCTTTAGAATATAGAGTAATCTGACAGAAATCTTAATGTTTCTTCCAGCCAGAGGGCTGAATTATTGAGTCAGCTGGCTCACTTGGAAACAGCTCAAGCAAAAGAAATCTATCTCCATTTGCATAAAGTAATTTGCCAAGGGTAGGTCTTATTTTATCAGGAAGGTGTGGTGGTGATGGAGCAGCAGGATAACCTCAGTTGCTGTAGGTAGATATTCTCTCCCAGGTCTGTGCATATTCAGGCTTAGCACATGCTTTTCCATCTTTTGAATTAATGAGACTACGAAATAAAAGGGCAGAGGAGCAGGTGACCCTAATGCTGCTGGCTCTCAACTGACCATGGACAGATTTTCAGAGCTACGTTTAAGCTCTTTAACATCTCTCTTCTGTTTGCCCCCAGGCAAAGAGTTATCCTGGGGGACCACAGCTGCATGCTAGCAGAGCTAATTTTTCAGTTTAAAGTGTGTCTAAAGAAAACATTTGTATTAAATTAGATGGTCAATGCAAATGCGCAATAAATGCTGTAGAGAGCACCTAACTCAAACCCAGTGAGAACATTTCCAGCTCACAGGCTCTTGGCTTGCTGGTGAAATCATTCTTACTTCTGTTTCAAGGAAGGCTTTCAGGCCCATATTTCCGTGTTAGAAAAGTGATCTGCTTTTCTAACGTCATGCTGCTCCTTTTTCAGAATCCTTGACAGTATAAATAATATTTTCCTTCTCTACCATTTCTTCCCCTGCACCCTCTTGGTGAGTTATTTGTAATACCATCTGCTTCACCTGAAGGAGAAATGAACGGAGAGAGACTCGGTGCTGTTATCAACCCCAAACTTTTCTGAACAAAAGCAGGGGCTGTTAGGATGTTGTGAACTGAGGGATTTTCAGAACTGTGCTGACAGGGAGCCCGGCTGGTGACACTAACCAGCCTGGTTATGCCACACTGACATTTAAGTGAATCCCTTTGTTGGATATACCCTCTCCATATGTTCTTGTGGGTAATAAATGGCATCAAAAGTTCTGACAGAGCTTGCAGGTGAAGGAGGGCATAGGGGGTGGGTGGGGTTTTGTCTTTGCTTTGCGTACATTGTTTCCCTGTGTAAAGGACTGGAAAGAATCTATGGAGAAAAGATAGCAATCATGTTTGGGAGGAAAATAGTAGTGATGCTTTGGTGACAGTATTTTTTTGCCATAAGGTGTTTAAACAGAAAATGCATCCTTTAGGAGAAAACCAAATATTTGTGGACGCTGCTGCTGTTAGATTTGGCCTCATTGGTAACACGTGTATTTTTAAGAGTGAAGGATTTATTTTTTATCTGCAGTAACTTAATGTTCCAGTGAGTTTATAATAGCGCTGATTAACTGGTACCATTTAGTTTGAGTGAAAAATCAGCTCTGATGTCTCTCTGTGCTCTTTTTTGCTCCAGACACTTTTATCAGTCTTGGAGCTATTTGACTTATTCTTTTCATAGGAAGTGGTACCTGTTTTAGCAATGTCCCAGAGAACAACCGTTAAGGATTTGAAGCTGCATATGTGAAGTTGAGGTATTCTGGGTAGTGTTAAGAAATCTGTGGAATAGCAAGTAAAAAGCTAGCAATGTCCTATTGTTTTGTCTAGAGGCCATTGAAATGGAGTAGGGCTTACTAGCCACTTCACTAGCATGTAGGCCTTCTGGGTAAGAAAAATAAATGTGCTTATTTTTGATTGCACCGATACCATAGAACTTTGACCCAACTGTAACACACAGAGCAAAGAAGTGGCATGTAATTAACTATTCTGTTATCTACAAGAAAGCAAGTTAAAAGGTGACAGCCAGGGAACTTAAGTGACTGAAAACTTATTGCCCTGTAAATCTGTAGTGGGCAGTTTCCCTTTTAATACTGGGGGCTGGGAAGTTTCTTGGCATGTGACTATTGAGCTTTTGCCTTTATATGGATATTGTGTTAAAGATGAGACCGTCTAGGTAAAGCGGATCCCTGAGGGTGCTTGCAGCAGCTCTCAGTAGCATGAGCAGTAAACTAGATAATTGGTGTGTTGGTTCTCATCCAATAATAATTTATTTCCTGGGAGCAACTTCAAAGCTTAATCCTAGAATTAAATCCCCTATTCCTCCTTGGGATTTTAATTTAGTTTTGAATGCTCTGATGGATCATCTGCTAGAACATTAAAGACAGCTTTCAGACATAAGGGTGATTTTTCTGGCTGCTGTATGCCCTGTATGGAGAATAGGTGAATGCAGGTACTTTCCTGAAAAAACTCTTCTTTAGCTTTTCATCACGATAAGCTGGCAAAAGCCACACTTTATCTTTTACTGAAAGCGGTTTTTCAGTTTCCTTTAAACCGTGAAGGCAATCTGCCTAATCCATTTTGCAGCTCTTCCAGTGAAGAGAGTCATCACTTGAATCTGGAAAGAACCAGTAAGATTTTCATCAACCAGAAAGTTGATTTTAGGAAAAAAACCCCAGATAATCTGTTTGCCTTGTTAGGATTGGAACAAGATGGAGATGACTGCCGGGAGGGTTGTGGTTTCCCATTCATTCAAGTGTGTCAGGAGGCTGTATCTTGTTAAGACCAGTGAGATGGGACAAAATCTCCAGCCACTGGAATGATCTTTGCACCCCAGAGGTGGAGAAGAAAGGCATCTTCCTCAGAGTGATGCAAGGCAGTGAGTGCTTCAGCCTTTCTTTCCTTTCTGCTTCTGAATGGCAGGGTAAAAGGGATGGCGTCTATGGCTAATGTTTGTACCATGCTTTGATGAAATGCAGTACAGCATTTGATGTTAATTACTATTTGGTATTAGATAGATGTGGTGCCTTTTGACAGATAGGTTCTTCAGTCTGGGTGTGCTATAGGTAGAAGAGCCATGTATCATCTTAGAGAAGTGACAGTGTCAGTTTGAAATCCTGTCTGTACTTCTGCAGTTCAAAAATAACACATTTCCATTTGAAAGAACAAACTCCACAGTTTCTTAGTTTAATGTGCCTGTATTTCATGCATAAATGACCATCCAGGAAAACCAATTTCAGTGAGCCTGACATTCCATACTCAAAATAATAAAACAAGTCTATAAAGAGACAGAGAAAGCTATTTCTCCTTTAATCTGCTTCACATTGTTTTTGATTCTGCATGACAAAAAAACCAGTCTGCTAGTTGTTAGGATTTCTGGGGCAGACTGACCATGGCAGAGACAGTAGGGGATGCTGCAACTATTGCAGTGTAAAATGATGAGAGCTCAGCTAAGTGTCCTGGTATGACAGCTGAGAGAACATGTGTAACACTTCAAAGCAACTGCAGCAGTGTTCACAATTCCCTTTTGCTGGGCTGCTGGCTGGATGAGTGTCCTCCGAGTAGCAAACAAAGTGATCAGTCTCCTTGTGCCCAGGTGTCCTTGCAAAAGGCTGACGAGATCTCCCCACCCCAGTGGCTTCTGGCTCAATCTTGCTCTAGCATCTCTTGGTCCTGAACCACGTGCAAAAGAAAGGAAAACAGGTTTCATGCCAAAATTCAGCTGAGTCCTTCAGCCAGGTGCTTGTGCCACTCTCAGATTTGTATGCTTGTTTCTCCATTTGCTTTCCCTTTAATTAGCTGATAAAACTTCTTCCATGCTGTTCTTTATGCATCATTGACACTGCATCCTTGTTTGTGGGCCTGCGTGGCCAATGTTATGGTGATCTTCCAAAACTGACGCAGGCCTGGTATCTGAACACCAGGAGAAGGGCACAGAGGTATTCAGCCACCTTATAATCTGACTGGCTGAGGAGAGCAGGGCACCGTGTAAAAGCAGCTGGAGTCCTGGTTACCATGCTCTGCAGCCCATGTGCAAACACCCAAAGGAGTGCTACTGTGGAAAACCTTTTTATGGTGGGAATTATCCAGAACAATTGATCCATTTCGTTGATTATAAGAAATTGTTTTCCACAGACATGGCTTTCCTTCTACTAATGCAAGTGTGTCCATGTTTGAGCAGAGGACCTATGAAGGGGCAGGCTTTTCCCTTAGCTGCAGACCCCATTTATCTAGAGCCCTGGAAATAGGCTCTGATTATATGAAGTCAGTGGGAGTCAAAGGGTCTTTGACTAAGGATCAAAGCTACTGTAGGGCCTTTGGTCCCTGTCAGTGCTGGCAGAGGCTGTTGTGTTGTGACAGAGTGGCTCTGCTGGATTGCATCCTCCCCAACATCATCACCGCCACATCCAGCCCTGGTTGCTTTTGATATAAGAACTTTAACTCACATTCTTTTATCTTAGGCAGGACAAAAATAATATAGCCCTTAATTTATAGTAAACGTGGACCCATCTAAAATAAACCCCTCAATTTGTCTTACAAATAACATTTAAGTGTTTTTGAATTGAAGAGATGTTTGAAAAACCGTTTCCTATCAGAGATGCTATTTGTTTCATTTTATGCAGTTTATTCATCTTAGTTGATTGGAGGGAAAAAAAAAAAAGCCTACCCCAGCCAGTGAGAGTAAACCCTGCCACAGTACTGTGCTGCTGTACATTTTGCAACATTTTTTTATTTGGAGCCGACATCCACACATATTATTTACAATAACTATTGGATCTTAATATAAAAATAATTTGGGGGTTAGATGCTGTGCAAAATCTTGAGAAGATAATTCTGAAGCAATTGGCATTTTTATGTGCCTGATTTCAAACTTGCAATTGAGCCTGATTTCTTTGATCAAGTGGAATGTACCCATTTTGCCTGAAAAAAATTGTTGAACTGGACACTCAGGCCCCTAATCACTGTAGAGAACTTAGCCCTTATGATTTATTTAAGAAGGAATTATAAATATACATATTTATTATGTTTATGTAAGATGCACATAGACATCTATCAAGTAGAAAGGCAACCAGTCTCATCCTAAAAGTAAACAAGGCTTTCATGTACCATGTAACTGTGGAGTTGTGTAGTTTTATAAAGAAAAACAGTTGATGAATTCCTTCATCTTAAGATCACAGAGAATTATAACCCTAAATATCATTGACTTGCTTAAAATGATTGCAGCCCCTTGTCAGGAATTGTTCCTAGAAATACTTAACCCTCCATTTTGTGTTTCTAAGTAATAAGCTGAATGAAAACGACTCCTTCTCTTTTTGTCAAGCTCCTTGTCAGCTTGTTTCATCCAGAAGAATGCAGGAGGACTTGTAGAGTCATAGTTTATCCCTTCTTGCCATACAGAAAGGAAAAAAACATCCCTTGGCCAAATCGTGTCTGCTATTCCTGTATCACTATTATCAGTGAAAGGAATGGCAAAGTCAAATGACTAATCTCTTCAGCTATTAGCAGCTTCTGTATGTAAGTATCACTCTACAGTTCTTTCTCCAACTCTTCTGAGATAATTTCAGATTACTTTAGGCTTTGGCTAATATGTCTTCCATTTTTGCTGAAATTAGAATGCAAAATATCATAGTCACTTTTAAAAGCATGCCTAAAAATGTTAAGAAAATCTTTCTTACAGGAGAACAGCCCTTACCAGCACCCTCAGGAAGATCCAGGCTGTCAAAATGAAAATATTGGTGTCTGCTTTTGTCGAAGAGCTCAAGCACAGATTGGTATTGCTTGTGGTCACTGCAGCTACATGAAAAAATATCACTGTACACACACCACACATGGAAACAGAAATTCATTCAAGCTCCAGATGGCATATTGATATAGATGCACGCAGCGCTACAGCCACATTGCTGTCCATAACTTTCCCTACAGACCAGCAGACTCTATTTGGAGCACGTGGATCCATTCTGAGGTACAAACTGAGAAAGAACCTGGGGGTTAAGAGAGAGTCCACAGCTGCTGTGGTTCTTTTAGGAGGCTTTCCTCCCTCAGAAACCTTGGCCCTACGCATGTTTTGCCCTGCAAATACATACCTGCAACCAAGGTCCAGCACTGAGTGCCCATCTGCTCGCTGGAACACAATTCTTTGGCACGTGGGATCCAGCCCTCCTTGCCTGTCTTTTGAGCAGCATCTTCCTCACTGCTCCTGGACATAGAGAATGCTAGGTAGGACCAAGCAAGCAGCTGTGTGTTCCTTGGAGGGTGCTTTCAGTGGGAGGGATGCAAAGGCCGGACAGTGCAGTCTGCGTCGGCACTGAAGCAGAACAGAGATGTTCGGCCTGGGGTCTGATTTCCTGCAGGACAAGTGTAGCTGGCAGGGAAGCATGGGGAGGGCTTTCCTCAGTGCTCCTGTTTCTAGGGTGTCACCAAGGACCATGTGAGCTCTTCCAAATCTCCTGCCAAGACTCAGACATTGGCAGGGTGGGTGTTTGTAACCCTAGAGTGACTACACATCCTGAAGGACGCCGCACTTGACACTTCCACCTGGAAGGGGTTTGCTTTGTTACCCACTCTGGCTTTTCCTGGAAGGGGGCCAGACTTACCCTAGGGCCACTCTCTGGTGCTGAGGGGTAGGTGGGCACACTCTGCTCAGGCACCCATGGCACAGGAGGGGACAGGGGTGGATCTGTGACCACAGAGTGGATTGCCTGCTGCAGTGAGGCTGAGAGCACCATGGGCTGCAAGGGCGCAGGCATCCATGGGCAGGAGGAGGATGAAGATACGAGTTCCTTTCTGTTCAGCCTGATTTCATGTTTCTTAGCTTCCAAGGGGCTCTGAGAATAGCAATTAAAGCACCGGGCTTAATTGTGGAGTATCCAATTTGGATATTAGCGTTATCTCTGCTCTCACTGCTTTCTTTTCGTTCGGATCCAATTCTGCTGCCTGCCTGCTGGCTGGGTGCCCGTTCCTTTCTTCTCATTATTACTATTTTATGGTTATTGTTAATACATTTTTTTTAAAGCATTCCTACTCTCGGTTGCTTCCCAACACGCGGCTTGCGGTCCGAGAGGGCGCCGGACGCAGGGAGCCCCGGGCGGTCCCCGCGGGGCTGCGGCTCGGCCCGGCCCGGCCCGGCTCGGCCGGAGGCACAGGTGCCGCCCGGGCGCGGACTCCCCCTTCGCCCCCGCCGAGGCCGAGACCTGCTCCCTCCGGCAGTGGCCAGGGCTCGGTCTCCCGTTGCCCGTACTGTCCTTCCTCCTCGTCTTCTCCCCCCGCCGCGTTTCCCACACTGCTCACTCGCACAGCTTCCCCTTCCCGCCCCTTGATATTTCCCCCTCCCCACCATTTTCCGCGGGTATATTTAATTATTATTAATTATTAAGCTGCTTTATTAATTCACCTTCCCATGCTTTCCCCACCTCCGGGAAGCATTCTCGGAGGTTTTATATTGCAGAGATTTTTTTTTTTTAATGTATTTTTAGAGTGATGCTCTGAGCACTTCCACCTCCCCGCCCCTCATCTCCCACCCGGGCAGTACCAGAGAAGAGAATGAAGTTGAGCATGTCTGAGGCGGATCAGCCTTGCAGGCAGAGAGGGGGGCAGTAGCTACTCAGAGCAGCCCGAGTGCTTGAAGCAGGATTTGCTGGTATGTATGTGGGTCTGGATTTTATGACAGCTCTAAGTGTGAATCTTTTACCGAGCGAGAAAGGAGGGGAAAATAAATAAATATCTGCGGCTTCATTAAATAAATGCCTGCATAGCTGTAAGCCCTGTCCGGCTGTGCTGGAGGAGGTGGTGGTGGGGACACTCCCAGCCATCCACCCACCCCTAGGAAAAAAAAAAAAAAAAAAAAAAGAAAAAAAAGGAAAAGCCCAAGCCAAGCCCGGAGAGCCGAGGGTAGTGTTGCCGGGGCCGTGGTGCAGCCCGGCCCCGCGGCAGGTGAAGCAGCCCCCCCGTGCCCCCGGCCCCGCGGCGGTGCGTGTGCGTGTGTGCGCGCCCCGCGCTGCCCGCGGAGCCGAGCGCGGCAGGCAGCGGTGCCGGCAGCACTGCAGAGGGGTGGGCACGGCCCTCGCCAGCCCTCGGGGGCTGGGCCCGGGGGTGGGCGAAATGCTGTGCGTGCATGGGGAGGGGGCCGCGGGGGGGGGGAGCCGCTTTCTCTCCGCGATTCACATCGCGCCCGCTTTCTCGTCTCGTATGCATGCCTATCCCGGGAATGGTGTAGTCAGCCCGTATCTGAATTATTTATAGACTCGTGCCAGCTGTTTTTTTTTTTAATTTTTTTTTTTAATTCCGCTTGTGTGCACTATTGGGAAATGCTTTTTGCCTTCCTTTCTTCTCAGTATATTAATGTCTTTGTTGGGGAGCGTTTTCTATCCCCTTCAGATCCCTCTAATACAAAATTGATGCTTATTTTTCCCTTCAGGAAGGGGACGCTTTGAGGATAATCATGCTTCACAGAAGAACGGCACCGACCTCCAGTTGCATTAAACACAACCTCCTCCACTAGGGCTCCAGGAAAAAAAAAAAAAAAAAAGCGAGAGAATAATTACAAGAATAATCATTAAAAGGGCGAAAGGAATGCTTACTCTGGAACCTGCATTTGATGATCCTCACCACTCGCGCTGAATATCCTCTGAAGTGATTCTCTCCAGCTTTTGAATTTGCACCGCTTCAAGACGCAAGATTGCCACAAAGAAACCTCTATTTTTTTTACAGCCAAATAGGATTGTTTTTTAACTCATTCCCCCACGTTTGCCCCCGACCCTTATTCTTCTTATGTGGATATGCAAGCAAGAAGAGGAGACTGGACATTCCCAACATGCTCTCTCCCTTGATCTGTCCGTCTAGAGGTTCTGCTTCTACAAACCAAGGTAGGGAAATTCCTGTTTCTGTGGTTTTGCTTGCAGCTCATTTTGGTACGCGGGTTTGCCCAGGGAAGATCACTCACGGTAGAACAAAAGGTTTAGAGATGCTGCTTTTAGAAGCAGATAGAGGGGAAAAAAACCCCCAACATTCACCAGACATGTTGATTCCCTCTTAGCTCATCAAATAGGACATGAAGAGAAGGCGAAAGGGTTTGACTTAGGTACCACGATGTGAATTGAGGGAAAGTCCCTTGTGATTTTTTTTTTGGGGGGGGGGGGGTGGTGGGCAGGTGGGGTCGGGGGAGACACGGGAGGAGGAACACGGCTTTGGAAAGGGGTGAAAACGAAAATAATTTTCATCCATCCACCCGCAAATTGCCTCCTCCTTTTCACTGGTCCAGCGGCTCCTTGCCACGCTTTGATGTGAAAGCAGAGCTGGTCAGGAACAACAGGACGTAGAAACCCGCTTGTTGCCGAGGAGGGTGGTGCATTACTGAAAACCCACGCCGGCCTCTCGATCGTGAGCGGCCTAACGCGGGGGCCGGGGCCGGGGCCCGGGGAGTGGCCGGGGCCGCCCCTGGCACCGCGGCAGGAGCCCGCCCAGCGCCGGGGCGAGTGCGCCTGCTTGCGTGGAGGTGGAGGGCTATTTTAAGTCCAAGCACGTCAAGCGACTTAGCCTGAACCTACGAGGCGCTGTATTCAGGCAACTTCACGTGTTTTAATTTATCCCCGTCCCCCTGGTGCTATCAGCGGGCATCGTGGCCCCTCTCCGCCTCGCCCCATCCTTCCCCCTCCCCATCCCCTTGCACCCCGCGTCCCCGCGCCGGCAGCCCCTTCCCCAGCCCACCCGGGAGGGATGCAAAATGGCTATCGTGCCGCTCGGCTGTAGATACGCGAGAGATACCGGTGCATCCCGACCGTAACGTGACATGTGAGTCTTTCCGTAAGATGGTGGCAAGACAAAGGGAGCCGGGGGGTGCGGGAGCGCCGGGCACAAGGTGTTGAACGTCTCGGGGTTATTTTAAGCCTCAGCCCGTGCCTGCCGCGCCGCTTCGCCCGTCACGCGTGGGTCTGCGCGCCCCCACGCCGGGAGCGGCGGGGGCAGGGGTGAGCTGCTGCACAGCCCCCCGAGGGCGGACCCCCAGCCCCCTTACCGCATCGCCAGCCCCCCGCCCAGGCTCCCCCCGAGCCGCCTCTCCCTTCCAGACCGGAAGGCTGGCAGTGGGTGGGGGGCGGCGAGGGGAGCGGCAGGCGCACCCCACGGCAGAGGGAGGAAGAAGGGGGAAGGGGGGGTCATCCTCCAGCCCCGCTGCGGGGTGGGGCAAGCCTTGAGGCACTCTGAGCCCGTGATGCATCCCGAGCATGCCGAGGCGGGGGCGCACCTTTCCTACCACCTCCTTTGCCTGCATCCTTCCAGTAGCTCCTTCCTACATTTCTGGGGGGTTTTGTCGGCCTATTGTTAAAAACCAAGAGCGGTTCCGCGTGAAGGGGTTGAGAGCCACCTTTCCTGACATATTCTGGCTGTGCTTCTATAAATATCTAAGGCTTCCCAGGGTATTCGCGCCTGGATCCTCCCTGCCTGAGCTCTCCCTCCCTCGCCGCAAGTGGGAGTAGAAAGTTTACCTGTGCGGAGAGGAGGGCGTGTGGGAGCCTTTCCCCCGTTTCCCCAAGGAATTTCTCAGGCCTCGCAGCTGCCGGGTCTTCCCAGGACCCCAGCACCGGACTGGTGGGGGATTGTAGCCCCCTTCATCGGCCGTCGCTTACCCCCGAGAGCCCCTAAAAGCACAAACCCCGGGGGGATGCACGGAAAGAGGAGGGTGGGCTCGGTCCCTGCCCCTCTGCCCCCTACTCTGGGTTTGCAGGCACATCGGACGGCAGAGGGGAAGGTTTTCTCGGTGCTGGCCAGGGTGGCAGCCGTCGGCAGCGGGGCCAGGCCGCCTGCTCCCCTCGAGAGCGGTGCCCGGCTCTCTGCCCGCCGCCCGCCACAGCCGCCAGCCCTGCCGGCGGGGCGCCCGGCCCCAGCGGGTGCCGCATCCCTGCCATAGCCCCCCCCAGCCGCGACCAGGGCCAGGCTGTGCAGAGGTGGGACTTGGGGAGGGGTCTTAAAGCTTTGATGCTCAGCCGTGGGAGTCAGGAGCACCGGCCCACATCCTCACTCTTTACTGCCCAGTCTCTCTGGCTGCTGCCTTTACCTGTGACTTTTCCTCATCTTCTCTGCAAGCTCCAGTATGGGCAAAAGGAGATGTCCACTACCATTGCTTTTCCCACCATCAAGCACAGCTACCTCAGGCTTTGCAAGCAGTGTGTGGATGCCGCTGATCCCTCCTGAGCTGCCCCTTGGGAAGGGCTGGGTATGTAGCACTCCCAGCTCATGGGGTGCTAGTGCTGTCCCGCACCCCAAGGCCTGGGGGAGCAGAGCAGGGACACAGCACCCTGCTGTGTTGGGTGACCTGGTGTGCCCCAGCTGCAGCTCTGCAGAGAGCAGCAGTTTGTTCGTGGGTGCAGGGCGCTCTGCAAGAGGGGAGGTGTGCGTGTGGGCAATTTTCAGCTGCTCGCCCACGCCGCCCCAAAGCAGCAGCTCTTGTCACCTCCCCGTATCTTGCTTTTCTTTGGTCCTTCACCACACCAGCTTGTCTCCCAGTCCTGGGTGGAGGTCTCAGAGGGTTGGGATATGACAGAACAGGTTGAGGGCAGAGTCAGGAAACAGTCTGGGGATGGTGAGATTTGCTTCAACTTCTTCTTGGCTTAGTCGTCGTTACAAAGGGGCAGATCTCAGCAGAGGAAAGGAGGGAAGCATGGTGAAAGCCACAGCTCCTCTTCCCAGGGACCCTGGGCTCTGATCTGTTGGCACACCTGCTGCACCAGCCAGTTCAGCCTGTGTCAGTCCTGGTGCCTGTTGTGATCCCTGTGCCAGTGAGATCATTGCTGAGCAAAGGAAGGTGTCAGCAGCAGCACCCAGCTATCCTGTTCTGGGCAAGGGTCTCAGGATACCAAGATTGTTTGCTGAGTTCTATGTTGCACCTGTACATGCCAGAACATCATGCAAGAGATCACACAGAGGTGGAAAATACAGAACAGGGGCAAAAATCTGAAGCTGCCATCCCATCTAATAACTGATGCTTCGACTTGTATTATCCTCATTTTGGATTTCCAACTGTCCCTGTATAAAAAGTCTATCAGTCCATGAGCCTGATCCCCAAACCATAACCTACAGGGGAAAAAGATGATGGAATTAATTTATGTTTCATCTTGCTGGGGCTTTTTCTTGTGCTTGATTTGGAAGAGGGCAGGTGCTTCTGGCACCGTTCTCTTCTGGTGCCAGAGCTGTGGAGCTGTGCTTGGATTCTCACACTGGACTCACATTGCCTGGCTTGGCACCAGGAATCGGTCTCTCTGCAGCACCATGTGGGAGGCCTGGATTTGATTCCTGGTGCTGTTTTTCATTCCCCCAAGCTGGCAGAGGGTGGGAGCACTGTACAGATAGCACTGCTTGTTTCTGCAATGGGCTCCATTCCACATTCCCATCCTTAGGATGCAAAAAAGCTGCCTAAGGGGTAGTCCAGACTGAGGTCTGCTCCCCCTCTTGGCCTTTGGGGAGGCCACAGCTGTACCCTGCCTGTTCTCTACTTAGCAGTGTGGTTTGGTGGGCAGTGGTGAGACAGCTATCTTGCAGCTGGAGAACATGCAGAGGGGTTTTTGAATTTTTACAGTTTTCTTTTTGTAAGCTGCAATTAATCACAAAAAAAAATTGGATTAGTTAATAGGAAAGATGGACTAGATGATCTTTCTGAGCAAAATGGCTCAGGGTATTGTGATTGCCTAATCCACCATGGAATGCTCGTGGTATCCACTCTGCCTGACATCAGGGCTCTAGGCCTGCCTGACTCTTCTGCAATTCTGTGATTAGCTCTCTTTGATATTTATTTATACTTGAGAGAAAAGCACAAAGTGGTTGGGAGAAGCATGGCTGATCAGTTATCTGCTTTTACCCTGATCTGTCCTCTGTCCACCCATCCACAAGAACTCTTTACACCAAAGTGAGTCAACTTATTAATTGTCGCTTTGCTGCAGTCACACTCGCTGCTGCCTTGGGTACCTCCCTGCGTAAAATGAAATGGCAGTTTGAAGATCACAGCACTGAAATATGTAGAAGGGGAATCAGAGGAAAATAAGATATTTGAAGCTAAGCATGGCCCACCTGCTACTACTGCCTTGTCCCTTCTTACGAGTTTTGTCTTTCTGCGTTCTGCTTTTTGCTTACAAGGCAAAGCGCCTTGTAATGGGAACTAAAAACCCATTTCTCCAACCACAAAGGGGGCTCCACCATCCCTCTGACCTACCTTTCTTGCTTGTCTGTTTATCTAAAGACAGGAAAGAAGGCTCCTGGCAGGTATGGACTGGTGCTCACTCTGGCAAAATTAGTGCCATGGTGCTTAGAGTCTGGGAACTAGGAGATTGATCTGACCAGGTTAAATGTTAAAGCTACCTTTCATGTTGGGGAAAAAAGATCCAAGCAAACCCATCCTTTATTGTTCAGGAGCTCATTGCTTCCCTAAGCTGCAAACCACAAGCTCCCAGCTAGAATTGTACATTGGAGTGTGAACTGGTGTGTATAAAAGTTGACCAAGTGCAGGATGGTGATCTGTGCAAACCAAGCAGCGTATCTCCATGTGCCTGAGGTCACTGCAGAGAAAAAAATCCCCTCTCTATGCACTCAGAAACAAATGTATGGCACAAGGCAGTGTGCAAACTGTGCAAATTCAACTTCAATTCAAACCATGGCTAATTTGGACCTCTAGAGGCAAGGCTGCCTTTTATTCAGTGTTTTCTTGGAAACAGAAGAGAACACTGACTCTGGGCAGGAGAAAGAACAGACTTCTCTTTATAAAATTTTTACATATGCATTGAATATGCTTCATGTGAGAAGAATAAAAACACTTCTTTTTCCATACCCAGGGTCACCAAAAAAAGTGAAGAGTGAAAGGGTATATGTTCTGAGACTCACTGCCAGCTCATCTTCCCAATACAGCTGGTATTTTTAGACTGCAAAGTATGCTGGGTGGCTCTCTTCACTTTCTAACACAAGCAATCAAAGACCATGTTTTACACCAATATATGTAATCTAGATGTATCAATGCAGGAAAATTGATTAAACATCTGTGGGAAAAGAAAATTTGAATGAGAGTAGTTATTGGCACAAAGTGAAAGGGATACCAGCCTGAGATGTCTGCACCATTCACTCCCTACCCGATCCACAAGGAAGGTTCAGAACTGAGAAGAGTCCCTGAAAGTGGCTGAGGTAAAAGGTTAGATTGCTAGCTCTGAATGCTGAAGATATTTCTGTATTCCCAAAGCACGTACAGTATTACTAATATTGGTGTGCAAGGCTGTGCTGAAACATTTATAGGAAAGAAACACTCTAAAGGGAAAAATGTGAATTTGATCTTCATGTTTGGTGGCTTATCTATACTGATTGCTCCTTCACTAAAACAGGTGCAGGGCCACCAGGTTGTCTGGCCTGAATAATCCATGGGCTATTATTCTGCCACTCCTGCACACCCTTGGCATTTTGGGGTTGTAGGAACTCACCTCCAATTAACTGTCCATGAGACAAACTCTTTAAGTTGCTTCTCAAGGTAGCAGTCAGCCTACTCTTCTTTGCCTGTGTAGTCCCACAGCTGGTCCCATAGCTATTGAGTTATGGTAACAGTTCCTGCTTACTGTACTTCCAGCCTGGGTTTTCAAACATGGATCAAGGAATTAAGCAGTGCAGCTACCACCATCCAAACCCACTGCCCAGCCCGTGTGTGAGCTCTGTATACAGAATGCAGATTGTATACAATCCTTGTTTGTTCAAAACAGTGAAATGATCTGTCTAGAACCTATTTACAGATGTGGTTTAGCTCTGCTTAGGTAACTGTTCTGTTGGAGGGCAGCACTTCTAAGAGAGGGAAGGACTGGGGGGAGTGTGCAGGAGTGAGCTAAGACAATGATCACAGAGCAGAGAAAACAAGACCTGTAAAGAAAGAATGAGAGAGACCTAGGGAAGATCAGTCTGGAGAAAAGACAACTGTGGGTGGATCCTTAGCTGTCTGCAAATACATAAAAGACTGTTACAGAAAGAAGACAGGGGCCAATTATTCTCATTAGTCACAGAGGACAGATCAGGAAATAAATGACTTTAAGATGAAGCAGAGAGAATACAGATTAAACATCAAATTAAATGTTTACTGCACTAATGTTTTAGTGACAGTAGAAGAGCTGATAAATTTGGCAGATTAGCTGTGACTGACAATATTTAAAGCTAGATGTAGGTGCTGAACTATCAGGATTTTGTATCTAATAAAATCTGTCTCCAGTGAACCTCAGATCATGATATTTGCATGCCTAACCAAACAACTTTGGAAGAAAGATAATGAGGTTGATTTGTCCTGTGTGCAGGAGGGAGAGACTGTCCCATTGGAGGAACCTGATTGGGTTTGGCTCTGTGCAACAAATCTCATACGGTACCTGTAGGAATCAAAATGATGGTGTCAACTGGTGGCACAGCTTGCGTGTATCAGGAGCTCCCCAAAGATGCCTGCTTTACAAAACCTCTGGTAGGTTGTGACAGCTCATACTGTCCAGGGGACTGGCAAGAGCTGCAGCATAGAAATGGGCAGAAGAGGCTCACAAACGTGTCTTGTGTGAATGATGCTTTAGCATTTGCAAGCACAGTTCTTGAATCCTGGGATAAGTTGGCCTGTTTAGACTGAGACCATGTCTGTTTCATTCAGAATCCTCACCTGTCTGTAGCCCCTGCTTTCAAGGCTTTACACTATCCCAGCATCTGAATAGCTGCTGTGCCAAAACCTGACACTGCAGGGGGAGGGGAGGTTGACCGTCACACACCGAACCATGTGAAAATTCACACCTTGCAATTGCATGATGTCATTCCTTTGTCTTGCAAGATGAGATACAGTTTAAAAACACATTCTGTTTGCTCCTCTTTGCTGCTTGCAGAAGATAAAATGGGATACGGGCAGCCATGAGCATTGTGATTTCTGAGCATCATCGCTCCACTAGCCAGCCTTCACAGTCACATTTCTTTGTGCTCTGAGTTGGAGGAGCTTCCTCTGCCTGCTTGGGGTTTGGATGAACAGCTCTGGCAGTGGGTTCTCTGAGGGATCTTCCTACCTCGGGTCAGTAGAGATTCCCCTGCCAGGGGCTGAGATGGCTGAAAGGGTTGTTTTGGAATTGTGAGTTTGGCCAGCATCAGGAACGTGCTGTGTGGCCCAAGGCCTGTACCACTGTAAATCCTCCTGTGCATCAGCAGAAATGGTGACTGTGGTGCAGCCCTGCTGGTGGATTACACTATTTTAAAAAAGAGTGACAAGCATGTAATCCTGACCTCTGGTGTTTTTTTGTGGGAATCGGGAATTTTCTATACAGGTGTCCTGGACACACTCAGACTCAGACGGAGGAAATGACACAATACGCTCTCTTATTATACTTGGATTTCACATTTTTATTTAGCTTCTTCACCTAATCTCTTAGTCAAGGTTGCCATGCTCTTTTGGGAGATAATATATACAACTCTCTCACATGGATATAATTTCTTGCATGTATGTTCCTCTGGAGGAAATAAATGTAAAACTACTAAATTCACTACTTCAAAACAGACTAGGAGGTGAGATGGCTACTTGAAGCCAGCTGAGGCAGATAAAATCTGGTGTCACCAACCTGATGATAATTTACTAGTGTAAATGCCATGTCCTACATCACAGCTGATTGCCTGATGAACAGAAAATTGTTTTCAGGTGATAGGCATAATAGCCTCATGGATAAGATGAGGCTTAAAATGCTTAAGATTGCAGTTGTCCCATGTTGTTACCTCTGGCTGTGGGCCATGAGCAGGTCAGAGACTGAAGTTTGTCAGAACAAGGGACACAGTAGTTTCCCTGTGTCACATGAGACTTCTGCTACTCACAGCTGGAAACGAGGTACTGGAGATACACAGTGGCTCCTTAGAATGCGAAAGGTGAAGGTCCTAAATCAATACCACCTGGAAATGAATTGCAGAAGAACTTCTAAGATCCTAAAGCCAAGGGCAATCCCAGCTCTTCATGGCAGTGGTTTGGAAGCCCATGCAGTGAGAAGAGCGGCTCCACTGCTGCATGGAAAGGTGTCAGGATGCTGCCACCTGCTCCAGGAGGGGGATGGAGGAAGGGCTGCTGCTGTAAATTTGCTGCTGGCTCTTTGTGCCAGGTAAAGCAGGATGTTGTTTAATTGTACACAGCTGGATTGCTGGGGAATTTCTGTCACAGGGCTTTGCTTAGAAATGCATTTGAAGTGCATTGTGGCAGAGGAAATGCACTAGAAGGCACTAACTCGCGGCTACTTGCACGTAGGCATACGCTTGTATGGCAAGCACGTGGGAAGGATCTGCATATCCCTGCACCCCTCTCTCCCCTCCTCTATAATTCTCTATTATTGCTGGCTGCTGTAGTCAGTGGCCTAAGTATCTCAGGGGAGATTCCCTCCTGTCAGACGTGTGTTTCAGCAGAGGCAAGCTGAAACATCAGAGGCTGACAATCCCCAAGGGAGAGTCTAATGAAAGCGACAGAATGACATAATCTGTTCTCATAGTCTCTCCCTTTCAGCTCTCCACATTTTTGGTGCAACTTGAAGTTACCCTCTAATTTATTACTGAAAAGGTGACTATCATATATAATTGAAATTATATAGATAGTGTCCTGAAGTGTTGGAAGTCAAAATCAGCGTGGATGTGGTCTGTGGTACTGTCTTTCTGGAAGGAGGCTTTTAAGACTCAGTCTGAAAGTAACAGTAGCAAATGCCATGAAAGTATAAATAGAATCTCAGAAAAGACATTGCAATAATTTCATTAAGTGATGGGGCACTGGCATCCTTAACAGGAGACAAAAAGTAAGTAGTTTAGAAAAAGAGGATAGCTGTGGCATGGCTGCCTTGGAAGATACAGTGGCTCATGCAGAAAGCGCTTTGAATCCCTGGTTTGGAAGTTTGTGAACTTTCAAACCAGGGATTCAGAGAGAGAGCCAAGGATCCTGCGTTAACTGTTTTTAATTTGCACCATTTCTATGTAAAGGGGCTCCAAGGCTCTCTGAACTCCAGGACTCAGAGAACTTTGCAGGATCTGAGTGCCTGCACCTCGGTGCTCTCTGGAGCAGTAGCTGGATGTCACAGAGGGTATCATACATGAACAACCCTTTCTGTGCAATGGCCTTTTTCTTACTGGAGGGCATAATAACTTTCAAAAACCAGGAGATGCATAGATGAGGGTTGTTTAATGACATGCCTTGCCTTAATAGCCTTGTATTTTTTTTTTTTTTTGTGAGGGTGTTTTTTGTTAGGACAGATTGATTCCTGATTTCAGCTTTTGACATTAGAGAAAATGATTAACGTTTTCGACAGAAGAGGTTTGGAAATGGGTTAACTGCCCAACAACAACAAAAAAAGTAATTTCAGAGGTTTTGCTAGTTGTGCAGTGAGCTTAATTAGAGTGCTTGATGTGTTTTCATGAAAAAGCAGAGAAAATAATAGCTAGCAGCCTGGTGGGCAGAAAACTACCAGGGTTTTGTGTGACACATCCTTATTCTGCATACTTCAAAGTGGGGACTTGTCCCTGAGGTTGTCCTAGCCAAGATGAGGGCTCAGACTACTGGGTCCTCTGCAGTAATGCTTTCTCAGTTGGATCTTTTCCAGTTGGAACTGTTCTACTTTATATAAATGCCTATTCATTGTGCTGGAGAGGGAGTGCTCTAACGACTGGGCTGTGGAGGTAGTTTGTTTCTTTGGCCCAATACAAAGTAATTACTTATAAAAAGAGAATTTATTTCAGCCTGAAAGAAATGGAGGCAAAGGCTCTGTAGCCCAGAGGCAGTGGAGTCCTCTGAGACATAGGAGACATGGGAGCTAATTCTTCCTCCAAATTAGTCAGTGCAGGTTTGTTCTTGTTGTGCTTTGGATGCATTTGTTTTCTCCCGGTGACATGAAAACAAAATGTTTCATTTAGCATTGAGCTCCAGTGCTGATTCCAGGTAGGGAATAAAGTGACAGGAGGAGGTGAATTCCTGGGAAACAAAGACCTGATCCTCAGGCAAGTGCTCTTAAACTAAGGATGAGGGATGAGAACTATGGACTCTGTGACAGGAAACCAGAGTTACTGCTCCAATGAAAATTTTTATCATTTCCTATAATGTGCAGGTAGCTCTTTACAATTGTCTCCAGATCTTTAAAATCACTTGGGATTTTCATTCCTGCAGTTCATATCCCTCAGTATATCCCCTCTCATCGTTTGTTATACATTTGTTTTCATAAGTTTGGTGAGATGTTTGACTTTTATATGGAAAGGGGAGTTCTTCCAGAAGTGAACACTGGCTGTGGGAGACTTGTTTCCCGAAGAACTCCAGGGAGTCAATGAGGAAAGACCAGGTTCTTCGAAGGGCAGTGTAGAGCAGGAGCCCCATGGATGTGCTCCAGCTTGCCCTCTAGAAAAGCTAATCCCTATTGACTAAGGTCAAAGGTAGCTTACATAGATGAGCTTTCTAAAAGCTTTTAATTATCTCTTTTGTTCTGCGTGTATGCATTTTAAGGATGTTCTGGGTTGGGAGCTAGAAAAGACAAGAGGTCTATTAAATTATTACTCTATCACTACCCAGTTTGGAAAACAGTCATGTTCCATGAGGAATCCAAAATCTCCTAATGCCTGTTTCTTTGTCTTGTGTTATTCTTCTGTAAGAGGGCTGCATACCTGATAATCCATATCTTTTTGAACTTGAAGGCCTGGAGATTCCTTAGTCTGTGCCCAATGTAATCGGTTCTCAAACGTGATTTGAGTTTGCAAGTAACACCAATGTCCCCTTAGGTGAGCTGAGCCACGATTTATGGATTTCTCAGACCTTGCTTTCGCACAGACAGGGTAAGCTGGTGCATGAGGTCTGTTGACACGAGCAGGTCTAGGGCTGGTCTGTGGCACCCCACAGAGACCTGTTTCTCTGGGTGTTACAGGCTAAGGAGAGATGGGCCAGGGCTTGCTGCTTGTAACACCACCGTGTCCCAGGAGGGAACTAGTTTAAGAATGACATTTTATTCTATGTCTTCGTACATTTTTTTCCTGCATGCATTTAGAAGCATTGCCCATCTTCATCCAGGCACATCTTTCCTAAGAAAATGCTGCTTGCGTGATGAAGCATAAAAATTAAGCGAAACAGAAAATTAGAGAGAAGGTTTGCCCTGACATTCTGTGTGCTTTTAAGTGCACAGGGTAATACAGAAATCTGTGTGTCCTCTGAAGTGACAGTCTTCTGTGATGGTGCAGTTCAGCGCCTGTGGCAGGACAAGTTGCAGTGTACCTGTACGTGGGTGCAGCTGCAGCCCAGAGCCCGGCTCCACTGTCCCTTCAAAATGGGGAATCTTGGCATTGCTTGTGGATTCAGCATCAGACTGGATTGACTTTGGAAGTCTGCTCTGTGGTACGAGACACAAGTGCTTCCAATATTTCTTTGAATCAACTTCATTTTGAGGTATTTTTGTTTATAAACTTGTTCACTTTTGTCACTGGAGGGACATCATAAAGAGCTATTTAGGTACTGTCTAGGCTGTTCTTCCAGTGCCTGCAATGAATGCTGCATTAATGCTTCATGCTAATACAAAAGGGGCTATTTTTTGTCCTTGTGTCTGATGATTCCCTTTTTTCTCAAATGTTGAATAACATGATTATGAGGATCTAACAGATTCTTAAACACTTCTTTCTCATGTAAGTTTTTAAGCGTTTTCTTGATTGTGTAATGTATTGCTTTTCCTGCAGTGTGAAACAGGAGTAGGTATAGAATCTAGCTGACATTCAATTTTGGGATCAGATTAAGTTGTATCAGGTTTGCTACCCCAAATCCTCATGGACTGTGCCTGGGGGAGAAAAATCAATGCTCTCTGGTAGAACTGCTTAAAATGACTGTATTTGGCATAGTTAAAATTTCCATCTGAACAAAATTTGAGACTTTTAAAGCAAATTAATTGTGTTTTCTCATAATCTGAACTACTTTGAAAGAGTGATATAAAATAGTTTTAAAGCTGCAGGACAAAACTTGATGGAAAAATCCTAGAACTTGATTTTACAGTCAGAGATCCAGAGGAAGAGGGGAAAAAACATTCAAAACTTAAATTCCTCTTAAAATTTTTGATTTCCTTATAGGATGTCTAAATATTTAGTGGCAAAAATGTTTGGTCCAATGCTCCTCCTGCACAGGACAAACCAATGTGTGTTATTTAGTTGAAGCCTTGGGGTTTAAAGAGTTTGTATGCAAAAAGACTCAGCTTGAATCTTGGCTTTACTGAAATGCCACATTTATTACACCAGCCAAAGAAATGCAGAGCTTGGATAAAATCATCTGGAGATTGCTATTCTAATCTTCCATGCAATATACAATGTAAAGAGAAGGTAGGCTTCACTCGGGAGGAGGATGTTAAGCTGTGCCTCTCATAACTGGCAGTGAGACATGAAACATTCATAGCAGTAAACAGAAGAACATACTGGGGGACAGCTTTAGAACCTTGACCAGAACTTGTGGTGTGCTGAATGGATGGATGGAGTCCCTCAGAGCAAAAGTGAAGGTCTTGGAGAAGATGTAATTGGGAATCATCTTGCCGTGTGCTAGACTGGGCAGGTAAAAGCCACACTAAGCTTCCTCTTGGCCATAGTCAGCTCCCAGGAAGGTGAAGCCAAGCTGACCACCTCCATCCT
This sequence comes from Fringilla coelebs, assembly GCF_963513975.1. NCBI lineage: Eukaryota > Metazoa > Chordata > Aves > Passeriformes > Fringillidae > Fringilla > Fringilla coelebs. The sequence continues at coordinate 47,584,125 of NC_140033.1, read as the reverse complement.
GGTTGAGCTGGTCTGGTACATGCTGATCTGCCTTTAGCAGGAAGGGGCTATCCTTGGTCTGTGCCTGCAGACACAGTCAGGTGGTTTGGATGGAGCTCCTCTGCTTTAGACACATGCCTAGGTCTGGTCTTTCTTTCCAACTAGCAGCACACTGATCTCCTTCAGGGAGCTTCAAGTAAGTGTGCAAAGTGTGGGGAAGGTGTGTGTGTGCATCTGTGCTGTCTCATGTTTTCTGAACATACAAAGGACAGACACAGTTTTGTATTTTTATGCAACCCACTTTGTTTTCTCTCTCTGCCGAGAAGGATTCTGTTATAAAGATCTTTGTCATGGTGCTAACAACTGTCATGAATCCAGCCAATTCATCACATGTTGTGGCTTTTCAAGTGACTCGAGTTGTGCTTAGCTTTCTTTGTCCCTTCTGAGTCTGCAAAGTTAATCAGAAAACCTTCTCTTGATGCTGGTGAGGGGGAAGTGGGCTGACAGGGGTTATGAGAATAGGTTGTGGCCAGAAGACAGATATATACACCTTGTTGGACTTTCACTGGCTGTAAATTGCATTCTGGTCCTGCTAAAACCTGGACTGTGAAGGACTGAGAGAGCTGACATATTTACCCACACTGGCAGCACATACTCATGGGAGAGGGTGGGAGGGAGTAGCTTTATTTTGGACTTCTTTTCTTTGAAGAGGGAAACTGATGCTACAACCCACTTGGTGTGGTAGATGTGCCCCCTTCATCTGGGTCCCAGAGCAGAAAGGCAGCAGGCACAGTCAGAGATACAGTGTCAAGGACCCCTCCCACTTCATTTAGGCACTGCTGAGCCATAGCTGCCTTGAGGCTGTCAGAAGCTGGACAGGGCTCAGCAGCCTCTCCTCCATGGAGCTGAGCAGCCACAGGGGCAATGAATCAGTGCTGCCCAGGGCAGGTTCCCTGCTCACCCCCACCCCTCCCTTGTTCTTCCATCTTCTTTTCTCCTCCTACAGTCTGGGCAAGCCCAGCTGGGCTTCATTCTAGAAGGCACAGCTTTGGGCTGGGGCAGTCCTGCAGGTGGTTGGTGTGGCTGGGGAGGCAAAGCCAGTGTCTCACTGCCTTTGAACTACTTTGGGAGCTGTTGGAGGCTCTGGTGTCCGGGAGCTGGAGAGGCAGGGGAGGAGTTTTGAAGAAGATTTCAGAAGGAGAAGTTTTGGAGGAGGGAAAGACTTTTTTCCTTTTGAATCCTAAAAAATACTCTTTGCACCCAGGTCCTGCTTCTATGACTACTTGCTGCTCAGGCAGCATCTGGTGTGCTTTGCACAAATGTGATGTCTCACAGAAAGGCTTTGAAGTAGCCTCCCACCTCCCCTCTCTTTGGAATGAAGGAGGAGGGAAGGCTTAGGCACCACTGTTTGGAGGAAGCCAATGTTCAGGCTCTTGGGAAGGTGCCGTGCCCACTTTGAGGGTGTGCACAGGGAAAGGCAGAGTACAGAAATGTACCTTGGAGTGGTGCTTCAGCAGCACCTGCTCAGTGCTCCTGGTTGTTGTCACAGGGCTTTGCCTGGGTCTCTGGTCTCAGGCCCACTGCTTTTTCAGAGAGCAGCAAGGCTGTCACACAACAGCCCAGCATTGGTCACCACCAAAGCAAACTGAAGCTCTTGAAAACCTTTTGGCAGTTTTTGATGAGGGACAGATGATGGGGACATGTCTGTGAAGAATCCATATTGTCTTGTGAATTTAGGGACGTGTCTTGGCTTTACTCTGATGACAAACCCCATGCCTTTGCTTTGTGAGAGTATTTCCACTGGAAATCAAAGAGATTTGAGATACATAGCAAGCTAAGCAGTCATACCTCAGAATAGGATTTGGGGATTAACAGAGTGGATAGTAAATTGAATAGTAGGAGTTAAAATCAGACTGTGCTTGGAAAGAAAGCAGAGATGAGAGGTACACCCCTGGAAAGCAGTAATGCTAGAAATGACACCGGGGTCATAGCAGTTAGCAAATGAGATATGCACTCACAGTACAATGCGGCAGCAAAGAGGCTGATGTGATTTCTGGATTGCATAAACAGAACTGTTGTGTCTTGAAGCAAGGAAATGTTTCCTGCGTGTTTCTAGTCATGTTTCCTTCAGGAGCCTCATCTGAGTGTACCTAGTCTAATTTCTGGAGAACTTTGTGCCCCAAAGATGGCAGCAAATTAGAACAAATTCAGTGGAGCAACAAAAATGATTAAGATGCTGGAGGGATTGATCTAAGAGGGAAGGTTAAAGTAACTAATTACATTTAGCTTGGCCAAATGACAATTAAAAGAGAGATGTGATGACTGCCTTAAAATGTGTGCTTAAGAATGTAAACAGAGAGGAGAGAGAACTAGAAGGAGGGATTGTTTAGTGCTGCTGGAGTGGTTGTTGGTCAGGTGCCTGCTCTGCACTGCTACTGGAGCTGTGTAGGAGCAGAACCAGAGACTGAGAAGTAGCTGTAGCCAAACAATAGCAGCAAATGAACAAAAGAAGGCACTGAATAGACGGCACAGTTCCTGCTGTGAATCGTGGCAGAGGCTAAAGTACTGTTTCCAGGGGAGTGATGGTTGACTCTTGAAGCTTTGCTACAAGCAGTGTCCAGAATTCTCCTGAGGAGGAGGAAAAGGCTGTAGTGTTCCCACAGAAGTCCTCCCACTCTGATTTGCAAGACCCTTGGATAATTTCTCCCCTGTCCTTTTGTCTGTGAATGTGTAGTGTTGCATCCATGTCAGGGTGCAATGTTTCCAAAAAGATAGTTTGCAGGGCGGAGTGGGAGCAAGCACAGGGATGGAGTGGATGACACCTGTAAGAAATGCTGAGAGAGCCAAACATGTTCAGTCTAGAGGAAAGATAACTGTGGGTGGAAACCAAACAGCAATTCTGTCAAGGACTGCTATTAAGAGAGGACAGGGGCCAATTATTCCCTTTAGTCACTTAGGGCAGACCTAGAAGAAAGTGAGCCCTTGGCTGAAGCTGGGAAAAGCAGGACCTGTATGAAGAAGAAGCCTGAGTGTTGGGTGGGTGACAAGGAGGCCAGGAGGGGTGAGGGAATTGTTATGCATGTAGATGGCCGGGGGTGACATGAGACACTTGTTTATCGCACACGCAGGCATTGGGAAACTGATCTTGATTCAGTAAATTTTCATGTGATTTTTGGAGCCTCTAAAATCTTCTTGAGCTTCTGAACAAGATAGACCCGTGGTGCCTTTTCTTGCAGGTTTTTCATTCATATTATGTGTATCAACATGTTTATTAATATTTCTGTTTATTTTGTTTTTGATTATAGATCTGTTTGAATGCTGTCTTTTGCAATGGAAGGTCTGTGGAGGAAATGTACACTTCTTACAAAAAATGCAATGAGGGGTTAGTTCCAACAAAGTGTTGATTAGCTGGGGTTTTTTTTGCCCCTTTGGTTTGAATTTTTTTTTTTTTTTTTTTTTTTGAGGAATAAAATAGCCTAATTAGTTTTAGAAAAGTGTGCAGTTCTATATCTCCTCATTTTGACAGGCATGGGAAAATTTGAAGCAAGAACTCTTATCACAGTATTTCTCATCCAGATGTGCTTAAAAAAATCTGCACTTTTTCATATAAAGCCCATTTTCGCATGCTAGGCTATTTCGTACATGGATGTATTTTATACCTGGAAATGTTAATTTCCTGCTCTGCTTTTAAGACTGAGTGCATTTCCAAGTGAAAGGAAGAGGTGATGATAAGAAACAGAGCCATTAGCTGCTGCAGTATCTCAGCTGGTGGCTCCAGCCTCTGTGGGTGAATAGCTGTGTGATTGTGATGTGAAGAGCATCCTAAACATATTCTTTTGTGATTCCTGTTTGCAGGGCCGTTTGTAAAATAAGTGCTTCAGCATAGTTCCCTGTAGGACAGGGACTGTGTCCTGGTGTCACAGCTAGTTCCTGGGCAATTTTAAGAGGAATTTCAGAGTGCAGGAGCCCAGCATCAGAGAAATGGGTTCTTGCTGCAAATTTGTAAGGGCACTTTTTAAGGCAAAGGCTGGAGCACTGTGTGCAAGCATGGGGCCGTGCTGTCCTGGGCTACAGAGAAGACCCAATTTGTGGTGAAGACAGGAGGCATATCATCAGGGCCCTCCTATCTGGCTGTTGCATGAATTGGCTCTTACTTAGTTAATCAAGAGCTGTGATCAGTAAAGTCATTTTGCTTTCTTGCCCCAGCAGTTTTTTCCTGCAGCGGTTCAGTGGTCTGGCAAGCCCACCTCCATTGGTGGTGGAGGATAGAATGGATAGAATGTCAGGCTGCCAGCTGGAGTAGCTGAAATGCAGGCACAGGTCTCCTTCTGCCTTGCCAGCTGCCCACGGTACCTTCTCACAAGCCTAGCAAGCTGGGCTTGGACAAGTCTTAAGCAGTAGCAGGATTTGTAAGAGCCCATGAGCAAATACCCACCCTACTTGTGCTGCTGCTGTGAGCTGGGATGATGAACACTGTACAGCTGTACTCAAAAGTCACACTTCCTTTTGTGCTTGTGGGGTGTCACCTTTCAGCTGATGATGCCACAGAATCATACTTACTTTTTACTTGGTCTTAGCTTTCAGAGCTCTAGCCTTGGCATTCTTCAGTGATTTGGCACTTACTGAAAGCAAGCAAGCAAGCAAAAGCACCATACAGAGCAGAAAAGCACTTCACAAAGCATATTCTGATGAAGTCAGCTCCTTGAACAGCTGCAACAGGGACAGCAAAGCAGCCAGAAATACAGAAAGGGGAATATTATGGGAGATTTATGCTGGTGAATCTATCGGAAGATCTGCAAGATCTGTGCCTGGAGAAGATCTCAGTGCTGTCTTGTCTGTGAAGCCCTCATCCAAGACTTCCAATGCTCTGCAGCCAGTGTTAGACTTGCAGATGTTTTATGTGATATGGGGTTTTGGACGCAGTAAAATCCCATGTCTTCTTAAACAAGTATGGAACATATTGGTTTTTCCCTAGGTTTCTGTCATGGCTTTCTGTTTCTTGTGGGTTTACTTTTATCTATTTGTTCTTTTTTTGGAAGGTAGCTACTTGGCTCATGCAGTCTGTAAGTTGTCAGTGCCAGTCAGCACTGAGTCAACCACATGCCCTGGACCTGTAGAATTCTTAGGAAGAGCTGTACTCCTGTTGCTGGAGTATTGGATGGTGGTGAGGAACTTGATCTGAAATTCACTATAGCAGAGCAGAATATTTTTACCTTTGTTAGTTTTGGAAAATCTAAAATGTGACGTTATACCTAAATAAACAGCCCTCTAAATGGCTTCATTCTGGAAATGAGTGGGTTTGAACAATACAAAATGATTGAAAAGAAAATCTGTTTCTTTCCCCAGACTGCCTCTGAGTGGCCAGGTTTGACTCTAAATCAGAATGGAGTTGTACTTTTAAACTGCAAAAGCTTTGTCTAAACACGATCCTCCTCCTTTGCAAGGCTCTAAGAAGCCACTGTTTGGGAACACAGACCCAGCTCAGCTGCTGGCTCAGGGACAGCAGAGGTGACACGGACAGCAGTGCCTCTGAAAGCTTTATGGGCAGAGTCAGCAAAGTGGGGCCCTGCCCTGGCTGTGCAGTGTGCAAGCCCCTGTTAGAGGCTGGCTGCCCTGTGTCCCCTCACCATGCTGCAGCAGCAGCTGATCAGGTTTCCTACCCCAAAGGGCTGCGTACCTGCCTGCACCCCAGCTGCCCTGCTGCATCCTTGGTGCTGGCATGAGGGCACACGTGTGCAGGACGTCCTGACCTGCTTCCTGCTCCACAGACGGGGGGAGCTGATTGCTGGAGGCAGCCTCTGGTCTGCCTGCAGATTGGCTTCAGGGATTACATGCAGGGAATTGTAAGCCAGTAGAAGTGCAGCACTGATGTACCACGCTTCTGCATGACTTTCTGGTGCTTGAGGGACGTGAACTGCATTGTGTGAGATCTTTGCAGCAGCATGTGTGTTCTAATTGGCATATCCACCTTCCCCTTTTCTCTGGGTTGCAGTGGGAGCCAAAGTCCATAAACAGCACCTTTCCTCTAGCCTGTTTCTAATGTTGCTAATATCCCTTGACAACATTTTTCCCTGCTGAGTGCTGCAGGTTGGAAGGATTGGTGACACCCACGGTGAATCACTCACTACATGTTGAAGTATTTACTTTACCTGTTGCTCTGCAGAAGCTTGAGATCCAGACTCTGAGGTTTTAACGGCTCCCTGCCAATCAGATTAAATATTTAGCAGCAATAGGTTCTGGGCATCACATTTCTGACAGTGTATTTCATGCATCATTTGCTGTAAACTTTGGGAGATTTTTAGCTACCGCTTGCAAAGTAACTCCCTCTCCCCTTTCTCTCCCATTATTCTCTCTTCTTTTTGCTGTCCCTCCCACTTCTTCCTTTTCTTCTTGTCCTCCCTTTCTCTGCTCTGCTGTTTCCTTTCCCTTAGCTTTTATCCACTTTCTCTGGTCACTGTTCAGAGATCAGGGTACGTGGGTGCTTGCATTGCACCTGGCACGGATGTCAGCCTGTGATGGAGTGGAGGGACTGCCTGCACCTAACAGTGCATGGCCACCTCCTTGGAAAAGTGTGCATAGCTAGAGAAAGGGCACAGGCTGAGGGGCTTTTTGGGGAGTAGTAAGCACCAGAAGACAAGAAAAGGCAAAGGATCTCTGTCATCCCTCTCTCTATGATGCAGCTCTATCTGCAAGGACTATCTGCTTTACTCTTAGCACATCTGCTGGTTGCTCTGTGACTGTCACTGTGGGGCATTCCTTTTCCTTGTAGTCCCCTTCTGGCTGAAACTTTTGTAGGAAAAGGGCACATGGGCTCAGTCATCCAACTGAGAGTGTGGTCACATCCATCCCCATGGGATCCCCTTGTCCCACCAGTTGTCTACTTGCAGCAGCTTCTGTTTCAGCTGTGCTGACATCTGGCTGACACCCTGGTACGGGATGAGGCCCATCAAAACCAAAAATCAGTGAAGGTTAAAAAACAAAGAAAGGGTATCTCTAGATGAGGTGTCAGCATCAGATGATATTTTCTGTAATAGTGGAGAGTTGTCTCCTGGAACACAGCAAACAGTAGGGAAAAGACAAGGACCTTCCTTTGCTTCCTGCAGGTGCTGGACAACAGGTACATGTTTCACAAGTACAAGGATTTCACATGTACAAAGTACAGTTGTCTGGTGGTCCTCTGAGTTTTCAGGCATGATGTCTAAGGACCTTCAGAGGGGCTCTGTGAAACAAGGATTAGAATTGCTACTGGTGGTCGTTCTGGGCTGATCCTGGGTTGGGGAGGGTAAAGTCTTCTGGGCAGGTGAACTCTGTAGGGAGGCTGGTGCCCTGCATATTTTATGCTGCAGAACCTTCCCTAGACCTTGCCCTTCTTTCACACATTGCTTGTCTTGCTTTGATTCTGTTCATTGCAAGCTGTGGTCAGATAGATGGTTTGGCTCTTCATTACCCTGCTCCCTCGACTCTTTGGTACGTGCATCTTTTCCACTGCTCTTGCTCGAAATGTGTTGTCTGCTGAACATGTCATTGCAGTCCCAGAGGGAGCCTGTGGTTCTTACTGCCTCCATGTTTGCCCTGTGTGACTGCTGCTCTGCATTCCTGTCATCTCACATCTGGAGTTCAGCCCCAGCAGCTCCAGCTGCCCTGCAGTACCAGTGCAGGAGATGATGGTCGGTGCCGGGGCCAGGTTTTTCAAGTATGATTCTCTCCCTGCTGTGACAAGTCTGAAGCCATCTGGTGAAACATCAGCCTCTTCTTTTCCCATTTCTGCTGGCATGGGACATATCCCCTCTTCATGCCAGTGGGCTTGAAGGCGTGAGGGAGACAGGACTGACGTTACCAAAGGGATGCTTGGGAAGCTGCCTTGCTCTGAAAGCTGGAATGTGTATGAGATTATTTTTCTTTCTGAGGGGACTGGGGACCCTCTAGGTAGAGGGAAGAAGTTAGGGAAGCCACAGATCACAATATCTAGAGAAGAGGTCTCTTCTTCTTCTCTGATCCAATGGGCAGTGAAACCTTTCTGACTGAGAATCTGCTGGGCTGGGGTATGGCAAGCCAGATGGTTTGAAGCAGGTACTGGGACATTTGGGAAACTGTTTCAGCAGAGATAGGGAGTGGAAAACACCTGCAAATTGTGTAAAGCAGAATAGCTAGTGATGAACAAACTGGACTGCTTAATTTCTTGGTTTATTTCTCTCTTTTGCTTGCTCTTTTTTTTTTTTTTCCCTCCCCTTCCCATTGCTCTGGGCCCCTGCAGTCCATTCCCTGCATCTGGTGGCTTACTTCCCTACAGATGTCATCTTGGCAGTAACTCAAACCTGAGTACCTCCCTTAGGGAGTTGATGCACTGCCTGAGTGCATTTTCTTTCCCCAGTATCTGGGTATCTGATATTTTAGGTATGAGGTAGTGATTTTTCTTCCTTTCTTTTTTTTTTTTTTCCCCTCTTTAAATATATGATTTTAGGCAATTGTATTTTATATATAAATAAAAATTATAGCTGTGGGGGGAAGCTGGAAGGCAGATGGATCTGGAGAGGACGGTTCCTTAGCTGCATGCCAGGCCAGCCTGGGTAGATGAATCCCCTGGAAGGGCTGCACAGCTTGCCCACCGACTCACCTCAGCTCCAGGTCTGTGGAGTCCTCTGATTTCTTTGATTAGGAAAGAAGGAATGATAAATGGGTATTGGTCTTTGTCCTGCTGAAGTGCCCCGGGACTGTGGATGAAGTGATGACAGGGCTGTGCTTGGAATATGGTCAGGGAGGTGGAGAGTCCCTGAAGCTTTGCAGGCTCTGAAGATAAAGTATAAACAAGAGGAAGGGGGATCCCAGAACACCAACAGTGCAGTCAGTTGATAATGCATAAATGTCTTATTTGTTCCAGCTTTTCCCTTTCTCCCCTGAGACAAATACCACTAGGAGTGTGGCATGAGGCTTCTCTCTGGATGTATGCTCTGGATGTGGATCATGAACCCCCTCCTGTGGCATGCAATGCCTCACAAAGGTGCTAACACCTCTGCAAAGTAGGTTTAAGATGCTGCCATGTCAGATCCAAGGGGATTTACACCCCTCTGGCACAGTGGTAGTGGAAATGAATAGTGCAAAGTCCTCTGAAAATTTTAATATACTTTGGCATCTTCATAAATAGAACAATTGACACGTCTGCGTGCAGAAATGCCTCCTGGCTTGGAGTCAAGGTCCTGCCACGGTGTCATCCTGAACAGGACACCAAAGCAGGGCTGTGTCAGAGGGGTTTTGCAGGAAGCAAGGATGATGTCTAAGGGCTGATAGTTTTTTTAATTTGAAACTGGGGACCCCGTGGGGCTGAAGTTCACTGTGGCCTTGACCCGGCCTGGAGAAGAATCAAAGCTATGTTGAGTAGAAGAAACACGAAAACGCCAAAGTGAGCATAGCTGCAAGAGCTTAGAGAGGGATGAGCAGTGTGCTCAAGGCACTTGGAGAGGCAGCTCATACAGACAACTGGGTTTGCTTTATCTACATCATTTTGGGGATGGGCAATATTTGCAGCATTTAATCTTTGGCTGTTCAGGATGTCAGGTACTGCTGTATACAAACAAGGGTGAGACCGAGGTAAAGACTGTTTTAACTGACTGCTTTAACATGATGGTTATTTGACATTGTAACCTCAGGGTTGTATAAAAGTCCTTCAGAAAGCAGGACTGGCACCTCAGTGCTATTGCAGCAGTTCAAGATGGGCAGTGTTAGGACAGCCCTGACAATACAGCCGCTGAACCCCCACCCACTGTCTGAGTGGTGCCTCTTCTTCCAGCCCAGAAACCACTCTTGGCAGGGAGAACAGCTGCTTTGTGCTGGGTGCTGGCCTCTGGGGTAGCAATAGCATTTGAGTTTTTTGACTTGGAAGCTGATTTCCTTCAAGGACCATCCTAGATGTAATAGGGATGCAACTCGAATGTTGTCTCCACCTTTTATTTTTCTGTCCCAGGATGGTTTTTGAGTTTTCCCATTTTCAGGAATACATGGATTTAGTGTGTTTGGGAACTGGTGCCATTTCAGATCTGACAGGAAAGGGGTAAAGAGCTGCTTCTCTCACCTATTTCCACCTTTGAAGAAATGCAGACCTGTCTCCTGGTTCAAGATGAGATGGAGTGCGTATTTACCCTCTAAATTTATATGAAAATAAGCAATGATAACAAACTCTTTGTTTATATATGAACAAATATATACAATGTAAAAAATATACATGTAAAAAATACATGCACACCCTTATTTTACCTTATAATTAATTCTGCAGTGGGAATGCACAAGTCTTTCAATATTGCTCTATGGCAGTGTAACCCAAGAAACCCTGGGAACTGAAAGAAGAAACTGAGTCAGGGTGGGCATCTCTTCTCTTGGCTCCAGGACTACTCCAGCCATCACCATTTGTCCCTGCTCAACAGAAAAATCCTCCAAAGCAGAGCAGTTTCTCTCTGTAAATTTGTCAATGACAACAGCTACCCTGTGGCTTCCAGAACCCCTCAAAACCCTTTGTGTGACTCCCCAGGTGCTGCTTAGGTGCTCAGGCACGGTGCAGTGCAGTTTGTGAAATCTGACAGAATCACAGGGTGCAAGAAGCTTTTCCAGGCAGGGGGATACCTTCAGAGGCTGAAACTTTTTTAATCCAAACTTAATGTCAAAATTCCCTTCCTTTCCCTGCAAATATTGGGATACAGCAAGTTCAGAGGTATCTGTAAGGGTCACAAATTAACTGTGATGAACTTGTCACAGCTGTATTTCTTCCCCTGGCTTCCAGGGCTTCTGGTTGTGGACTGCTGTAACTCATGGTCTGGTCTAAGGGCATGGGGCCTCAAAATTACGTGTGAGGACTTCTCCATGAATCCCAGATTTCTGGTACCTGTGACACTGAAGCCCCAGACAGCACTCTTGGGGTCTGCAGGCTCCTGGATTTTGTTTGCGAATGAACTAGAGCTCCCAAGATTTTTTGTCCATACTGTAAAGCCTGCTGACTCTGGTCTGCCCACCTTCCCCCAGATCAAATTAAATCCAGGCTCTCTGTTTTGGAGGCCCATGCCTAGGAGATCTCCTTTTTTAGTTTGTGCAAGTGAATTGAAATGGAACTGGGCATTACATTTCCACTGCCCAAGAGCTGCTGGAACCAGACCTCCTGGATCTGTGTCAGACCCGTAGGACAGATCTCTTGGTGAAAGAGGTGTTTCTTAGGTCTGGTTTGAAGCTGGAGGATGGACCCTGGTGCTGAGAACAGCTGCAGCTCCACCCCTGAAGGCTGGCTGCCCATTGCAGCTCTGCCTCCCTCACCAAAGCTCTGCATTGCTCTTGCTCTTCCTTGCCAGCAAGGCTTGGCACTAGGTGAAATATATCATGAGTTTAGATATTTTTGTGAGCATAAGCTTAACAAACCTGCAGCTGCTAACATGTTTCATCCAGAACTACAGGTCAGCAGTGTTTTCAATTTGAGTCAATGTGGCAAAGTCGATATTGAGTATCAAGAATTAGCTTGGCAGTTGCCAAGTATTTGTGGTATTACAGGATTTCCTTTCTCTCTGCTCCTAGCTAAACTAGGATTTATTGTCCTCAAGATCTTGGACATACAGGTTTTAATACACTCTCTTGGGATCCCGTGAGTAATGTTGGGTATGATCTCACAAGAAGACATTGCTGCCTTCGGGTAAGTGCAGTGGAAAGCAATAATAATAATCTCAGCTCCTGTAGCTTCTATTGCTTGAGAGTCAAAAGTACTTTAAATACCATAAATAATTAAACATTCCAACTCTATGAAGCAGAGAAGATGCATCTCCATCTTTCTGATGAGGAGAATAAGGCAAAGGATGATAAAAAAACCAATGGCATTTACACTTTCAAAAAATGCTTATTGGTTTTAGATGGTGATATGAAGGATTAGAACAAGGCTTCACTTGTTGTGGTTTGTTCCCTCCATGCTTTTAAGATTTAAACCCAGACAATGAATGGTGTGAATATAAGTGAGCTAAGAGGTAAAAAGGAAGGACCAAAAATATGACAGTGCTTAAAGTGAGAAATAGAGCCATGAAGAACAAAAAATTGATTGGAGAAAAATGATGGATGGAGAAGGGTGGTGGAGTAGGACATACATTGTAGCTTGAAGGAAGGTGATGGGGAATATTGAAAAACTTGATTTTTTTAAAGTTTTTTTTTTTTACTAAGCCTTCTTTTACTATTCTAAAACTAAACTGATCTTAAAGTATTAATGAGCCAGGGCTGCACTTCACCCATAGTATTGATTTTTATTTACTGGTATTCAGTATTGTGGCAATTGTCGTGTGCTGGTGATGTTATCTCTTACTCTTGCTCTAATGCTTCTTTTTCCTGGTGCAAACATAAGCTACAGTGACTTTTGTGTAAAGCAGATGTGGTCCAAGGGAGCTGAAACTGCACCATGATGAAGTCAGTGGTGGAGCTGGTCTGGGAGTTGACATGGGCTGATACCCGCTCACATGCGTTCACTGGCATGAGGGGGAATGAGCTGCTGGGAAAGGTGCCTGAAGTAGCCAGCATCAATGAATTGGAGAGGCTGGAGAAAACAAAAAACAGAAGAAAACCCCACATGGAAATGGCATTCAGCTGAGCCAAATCTGGTCTGTTTGCACTGCATTGGGTCTTCCCATCCCTGTCCCTGAAGCATCAGCAGCCAGTGATGAGCTGTGGTCCTGACGTGGCTTTGCCTGTGTATCTTTCCTTCACTGCAGCACTGTAAATATGATGGAGTGCTGAGCAGAGGGAGAGGTCAGTGGCTGCTGGGCTGGGTCCCTCCAATGGGGAGAGCTTTCTGGACACTGCTGATTGAAGGTCTCAGTAAGATGAATTGCCCCTGACCTGTCATACAGTTGCAGGCACAGCATGGTCTGGTGCACAGCACTAATGTACTGTGAAAGCATATTGTATCCAGCTGCTTGGTGGCTGGTCCCTCACTGGTCATTGAACTCCGAAAGTTAGGGAAAGGGAAGAGAGTTGGGTTGGAAGAAGAAAGAGGAAAAGGAGAAGAACAACGAGACTATCACAAATTTTTCTGATTTGGAGTTATCAATTCTCCAGTCATCCTGGCTTTAGTGTTTATTGTAAGGATCAAGCTTGTCTAAAGTGATAAGTGTTTCTTGGGATGTTTCTGGATAGGGAGTGTACAGCTCCAGATACCTTCAGCTGCATCCTTTTAGGTGTCATACATTTGTCTTGCCTTACTATTTCTCCTGAGCAGACTTAGTTTTATTTTTCAATAAGTAATGATAACGGGAACATAAAAGTCCTTTACCAAGGATCAGAGTGAGGAGGAGGGAGGGATCAACAGACAGGCAATTACAAAGAAGGAGACTCAAACCAAAGATTTCTGGGTACTCCTCTATCATTTCTAGTGGCCGGACCAGAACTTGCCTTTGACTCTTCTTGGCTTCAGTGGCCTTGTCATGCCTATTTCCACATACTAAATCCATTATCTCGGTCCCTTTCACTTCCAGATTAATTCCCTGTCTTATTTCATAAACAAAGCTGGCACTGTCGCAGGGTCCTTTGGTGTCTAAACCTCACTTTCCAAAATGCTGCATAGCAGTGGAGACCAAGAGGCCGTGAGGCTCCTGGGGGATGCTGGTGGCTTGTGAAATGTGGCACATCCATGTCTGTAGCACTGCAGCTTTGTCCTGGACCAGCTCACAGGATGCACTCTCTCTAACCCCACTACCTCCACTTAGCAGCTCTTTTGTCCTCATCACATCTTGGTGCTTCGGGCATCAAGTGACCTTTTCTGCCATTTCTGCTGTCTGTGACACCTTCCTAAGAGTCTGATCAGGCCTGGTGAGCCCTGGCACTCTGCTTTAGGGCCGTGTCAGATTTGCTGCAGCAGTGCCATCCTGAGCAGAGGCAGTGCATATTTTTTCCTACCTCGTCCTGCTGCATGGGCTCCAAAACTGAAATGTGCACCCTTGAGGATCTTTTTTGAGGGATGGGCAGCTTTATGCTTTAAAACTGTATCCCGTGTTGTACACTATATGTGAGAAGATAGGCAAACAGGATGACTGTGTCCAAAGTGCAAGTGTAGTTTGAGGCTGTCTCCCTCTGACTCAGATGCCCTTTCTAGAATTCTCAGACTTGTAGAAGAAGGAGTCACTCGATTTTGGCCTAAAAAAGAAAATGTTTTCTTTCCTGCTTATGGTATGTTTAAAAAAAAGATTATGAATTGGCTTTTACATGGTTTATGTCTGGTGCCTGAATAATTCAACACTGTCCCTTGATGTGAGACTTTGAGTAATCAATGGGGATCTTGGCACTGGTGTGGAATTTGGCAGCTGCCTTTGGGAGCCACTGCAGACTCTGTTTACCTGCTCTGTGTTTTCCCTTTAAGGAAATGATGCACGGAATGAGCAGGTACTGAGCGAGGTGCATGAAAGAGCCTGGGAAAAATTAAATTTCCCATTTAATTTCCACCATTGGAAATTAAAATTCTCCTTGTTTTTAAATTTTGAAATTTATTGTATCAATCTGTCAATGCACAAAATGCAGAGTTGATTAAAGTTGAATAGAAAACCTCAAATTAATACATCAAATAATGAGAAATGCCAAGGATGTGCTTTTCCAAACCATCCAAGTGAAGTTAAACGTGCGTTTCTCATGGTTATTAATGGATTGGAGGTATTTAAATCCCTAGCTTTTGGAAATTGCCGTCTTTAATATCCTCATGTTATTAATGTGCTGTCGATTCCTGCTTGGAAATGAAAACTGGAAGTGGAGAATTAAGGAAGGAAGGAAGGGATTGTCCAATGGATTTTCAAAGGGCTTCGGTTCTATTTGAGAGGCAGACCTGGCATCGCTCTGCGCGGCATTCTGCTGCCTGTTTGAACGGAGTCTTGCACTTCAGGAGGCAAAGCTGCTGAATTTCAACCATGCTGGAATCCCCTGGAGGGCCCCCACACGCAGCAGCGTGTCCCTTGGTTTGGATGGCCTTGCTCTGAGCCGGGATTCAGCTCTGAGGTGGGGCAGACAACAGTTGCAAGTGGGAAATGGTGTATGCCTCGTAAGCTTTGAAATCCCTCGTTTCAAGTGGAGCATACGCGTGCATGGAGTGACAGCTGTGGCAACTGAACCCTCCAGGTGGTGAGGATATTTCAGTCTCTGGCAGGGAGGACCTGTCTCAACCCTCTAAACTTCTCTAAGCAGGATGCTGGGGGAAGGGTGAGATCCTGGCAGGGGAATAGTGGCTCTAGCCTGGCTCTGCAAGCCAGGCTTGCAGAGAGGGGTGGCTGTGCCAAGCCTCTCTGCTCTGGCATTTAGAAGCTGGCACTGGGCAATGCCAGACTGACCTGCTGTCTCTCTTAATGGCTTTTGTGTGTGTGACACTGAGTCCTGCAGCTCTGCATGTGTGTGCCAGTCTGGGTAAGCGGGTCAGACCTGCTCCTTCCTCCCTTGCCCAGCCATTTCCTTCATTCTCCCTCGCTCATCCTGATGAGGATCCAAGGGGACTTGAATTATGAGGAGCAATAAACACAGCTGAACTTTTCCTGCTGCAGAGGAAAGTCTCAAGGGGTGATCAGATAACCACCTACAAGCATTTTCACGGTGGAAACGGTGAGTTGAGAGGGAGAAATGGCTTAGGCTGAATGAAGGAGATATTATTAAAGTTACAGGATAGCTGAGCAAAGGGAAAATTTAGGCTGAGTTTAGGGATATGTTTCAAAATATGAGCCATCTCCTAGCAGTGGTAATCTTATTGTTTGAGTTGTTTCAGTGCAGGTAGTGTGCTCAAGCAGGTGCTGTAGACAGTAATCCTGAAGTAACTGGGGGAAGGGCAAGATTATTAAACAGAGGATTTTAATTTTTGATTTCTATGAATCATTTGGTGTTGGTCTCAACAGAAGGTTGCAGGCTGTGACTGTATAAGCTATCAGCTGTGATATGTAAAATACGTGGGTGGGAGGAAGTGGGAAGGACACTGGGAACTTACCCTTGGGCAAGTTTAAAATAATAAGACATAGTTCTTCATCTATTGGGAATGATATGGGTCTAATTGATGATCAAAGCATCTTTTGTACTGCCTTAAGTGCAGGGAGAGAATTGCTCTTCTCCTTTGCATGGGGTAGAGAAGGCGAAGCACTTTTTCACCTTATTCTTGCATACACCTGTTGGATAGACAGAGGCAAATTAGCCTTTGATGTCCCAGGTCAGGCAGGAGTTTGTACCTGGTTTAACAAAGAAAGAACAGCTCTGAAGAAAATAAATAGAGACTAGAAGTAAACATATATGCTGCTTTCCATCCAGTGTCTGTGGAAAGAGAGCTAACAGCGACGTAATGAGGGAGCTCCAAGGGCTATGAAGGCTTTGGCGGTGGATATGTCATGCATCCCCCAAAGGAACCAGGCTGACTTGGGAGAAATAAGGGAAAACTGGAAACATTTTGTATGTTAGATAGAAGTGGACCTGTGGGATGTGACGGGCATGGACAGAGGCACATATTGGAGAGGGAGTGATTGTGAAGAATAGAAAGAAGACCTGTCCAAAAGACCTTGGAGGAATGTTTCTACCACTGTTGTAGGAGCATTTATTGCTCAGAATGAGAATATAAGTGATGTCCAAAGCTAGTTAAAATAAACTAAACCGTATCAGTTTTCATCTGAAACTACTGAAATGCCTTTGGAGGGCTGTTTACTCAGGGTCACCATAATAAACCCTTTTGGTCCAGGTGCTGAACTGTTGCATTCACCACTGTGTATGGCACTTCCATTGTCCCTAGTCTCTGCCATTTTTTGTGCTCTGAATGCATGGAGATTTTCCTGCAGCATCATTCATTCTGTTTATCAGCACCTGAAGAGTGCAGGTGCTTTCAAGACACATCTATCGTGCCCCAGATCCATCTTCCTCTTCTTTGTGTCTGTTGACAAAATTCCTGGAACAGCAGGGCTGTGAGCCAGAAGAAGATTTATGGGCACTTATGTCACCTATGTGGTAAGCAGTTATACAGGAGACAGCAGCACGAGAGTTGTCAATGTACAGATAGCCTGGGCTGAAGGTGTGGTAGGATCATAGTCACAGCAGCGTTAGGAGAAGAGGAATGCCTCTTCAGAGGTACACACTATGCAGCATGTCTACATTGCAGAGTAACCATGAGATTGAGAGGATGTCCTAAGCTGAAACTGGGTCATCAAAAATCAGAGAGATTGAGAAACTTAGGTGTAAACTGTGGTGTGGTTTATAGCTTTAAACCCCAGCTCTTTGGAGTAACAGTTGATGAGGTTCCAGTTTGTCCTGCTTCTTTTATTTCTTTTTTTCATGGGTTTTCTTAGCTCCTTCAGCTTACCCATAAGGCAGGTAGTAGATCAAAATGTCCCCATTCTTTTGCCATTGGTAAATACAGACATAGCGCTGTTCTGTGATCTGGACATGCTTGTATTTCCTTGTGGGAGAGCCCAGTAGCCATCTAGTGCAATGCTGACTTCCCTACAGCTTCTTTTAGTGCACTTGTTCTCTGGTGGGGTGTTGGATGCTGGGTCCAAAGCACCTTTGGGGTTTTTAGAGTATTTCACTGGTGAGATGGATTTCTTCCTTCCAACTAGATCCTGAAACATAAGGATTGTTTTTGGGTTCATTGTCTGATACTGCTCAAACTGTCAGAGAAATGAAGGCAGTGTGAATTAAGTTGCTGTCAAAGGTGAGCAAATGCCAAAGGGTAATGCTGATGCCTCACACTGGGTCTGGCAGGACATCTGTCTTTAGGCAGTAATGAGACTGAGGGTGGTGACAGTGGTGGGGCCTGGGATTGGGCTACTGATGAGAGTAGGGTTGGCAATTAGCATTGCAGCTGGTACAGATACAAAATTAGCTGTTGAATTCAGATTCTGTGGCTTGAAGTCTAAGCAGTGCTGAGAGCATCAGAGCTCTCAGTGAGCAGAGCCCAAAATCCACTGGGATGGGAACTTCCTTGTGGCCCTCCAATGAAGCAGGGGAGGGGGAGGCTGGAGGTAGGCTTTTCGTTCTCCCATATGGAGCCAGTATCCCGGTGAAGTTCCCTTTGATGGTGGCTAGGGGCATTGTTCAGCCTCCTGTCCCAAGCATTGTCTTCCTCTTAATTAGGAGAGCTGCCTTCAAGACAGCTTTTTGTCTGGAACTGCAGTCCTACATGACGTCCTGTTCTCTTGCTGTCTTGAGCTTGGAGGTTTTGTTTGGGGAGCCTGCAAACACCCTTCCTAGACAGTACTGTGCAAGGCTACCTAGAAGGCATGATTGCAGCAGGAGGAGGTAACAGTGTCAGCACACTGCAGAACCACCCCCAAAAACCTGTGACCAGCCCTTGTTCTGCCTCAGTTTCTTTACCTGACCTGAATGTGGCCTGGCTTTCCTGTACACTGCTGGAGTAGTAGTCTGTTTACAGTTAGCCTGGTTGAATGCACAGTGACCTATTTGTGTACTTTCTGTATTTTGAAATATCATCCAGAACTATCTCTTAATGCTGAGCTGTATTTTGCCTGTGCAGCCTAATAATTTTCTATTAATACTTGTCTTAGGTCTGATCCACATAAAAGTGCAGTGTCAAGTAAGGTTCTCATGATATTTTTAAGCAATCTAACCTTTGGTCCTGGCTAAATTCCAATTGGAATAATTACTGTCTGACTACCTACATTCCTCTTGCATTTTCAATTGGAGAAGTTAGCTTTCACTTCCCATTTTGAAAGTGATTGTGTAACATTACTCTGCAGTAAGTACACGCTGCATTCCCCTACAGTGGTAGATATATTTTATTGGTAAGTAAAATAAGATTAT
This sequence comes from Fringilla coelebs, assembly GCF_963513975.1. Lineage (NCBI taxonomy): Eukaryota > Metazoa > Chordata > Aves > Passeriformes > Fringillidae > Fringilla > Fringilla coelebs. The sequence continues at coordinate 47,565,378 of NC_140033.1, read as the reverse complement.
AGAGGTATAATGACTTTACTGACATGTTTATACCTAAATATAGATATGTCTGTAAAACCACTTTATCTAATGGCCCTACCATATATTATTTTCTAGGGAGTCAGAGACAATATAATAGTGTGCAGTAATGTGTAAAGGATTTTACGTACCAGTCTGGAGTCTGGGATTTACTAAATTGTTTTGGAGTGCCATAATCACAGAAAATACTTCAAACACTGTGTTGCCCCACACCACCTCTAAAGGAAAATCTGCTCATGTAAAATACTTGGTAATAAAAAATACTTGCATGTTTTTATAATCATTCTTGACTGGTGAAATTATACTGTAAAATTATTAAAATTTCTTGAAACGTCAAAGGGTAAATGCCCTGTTTTACAGCTGTAGCCTTGTCAGGTGCTTATGAATTTCTTTGTGTGTGAATTTCTCCATCCCCCTTTTCACTGGAAACAGGAACTCACTTAGAAGGAAGTCTGTATGCTGCCTCCAGTGCTTTCTTAATTGAGCACCGTGAATGTTTGCACTTGAACACTGAGGAAATCGTGGACAAAGCTTGTTGCTCTGTATGCAGAAACACATTTTCACAGTAGTTCTGGGGTCCCCTTAATCTGATAGTAATTCTGTGGTGGTTCATGCCTGCCTTGTCTCTACTAGTCCACATTCAAAAGGGGTCTGCAGTGAGCCAGACCAGAGGGGAAGGTGAGGTTGGTGTTGGGATGTTCTTTCTGCCCCTTTCTCTAACAGCCAGCACATGCATGTGAGCAGCTCTGTGAAGAGCGGCTACTGATGTGGACACAGGTCAGCCCCAAGGAGGGAAGGGATTGTAACACCATGAGCATCCCTGATTCAGTCTTTGAGCAGCTCACCCCTGTGCTGCCTTGTGGGAGCTGAATGGTGAAAACCACACTCAGCCCTGGGCTGGGTGTGATTTATTGATCTTCTCCTGCCTTATCACATCCCCAGCTCCCATCCTATGAGGGAGCCCAGCCTGGACCTGGTTCCTGCTATTATTCCCTTAGAAGAACACCGCTGTCTGTCACACAGACTGCCCATGGAGTGCCTGAAAGACATTGTGAGCCTGACAGACGTGTTATGTGTGAGTGAGAGGTGGAGAGAGAGATGTCTTGGCTGGTACGACACAGACCACCTAAGCATTGCTCTGCCTGATCCAGAGAGGGCTTTATGGCTGAGGATCCAAACTGGAGATGGCAGGTTGGCTACAGAGCCACAGACAGCCTCCTCTTTGAATGAGCTTCTTCTAGCCCTGGCTGCTCCCTGCACATCTGGCCAAAGCCCGAGGATCTGGCACTGAGCAGAGAACTCCATCTTGTATTGAATGGAAAAATCTGCCTGAGTGGGGCACAGACACCCAACAGACTGGCGCCTGTGTGCTCTTCAGGATCTGGGCTCTCTTCTCCTGCTTGGAGGTAGATGCTAGAAATTTACTGGCTTGAATGCAGGTGAAGAGTAGGGAATAGGTGTCTTGGCTGCCATTTTTCCCGCTGGGAGAAGCATGTGCTTGGGTGTGGAGGCTGACAGCTGCCATGACTGCCTGGGTTCAAGGCCCTATAAATTATTGCTGGTGGGAAAGGGGCTGGGAAAAACCTACACTCTCCTGCCTGGGCATCACAACTAGCCATTGCCTAACCAACCATAGGACACTGTATGAGTTGATGCAGAGGGACTGCAGGAGACATATTTTAAGAGAACAAATATAGCATTTAAGTGAGTGAGCAAGAGACTGAGAGACAGAGAGCGTACAGAGTGCATTAAAGTTAATAAAGCATTGCAGGAATGGGGACTGCATTTCACTGTGAAGGAATCTAATTTAGTGACTCGTAATTGGAGGATAACAGTCATACTGGAATGAAGTTAACTGTTCATTTTGCCAAACTCTCAAAGTCTCTTGGTTCTCCTTGTGAGCATCTCTCAGAAAGTGAATCCTTTGGAGAGCTTGGAATCGATTGGTGCTTCACACCCGCAGTCCCTTTCAGCTTCTTAAGTGGATTTGGTTTCTCCAGTGCATATTTATTATCTATTTTATTATCTGCTTATTTATCTGGTAATCTCAATGCAGGGTACATCCTCTCTGCTTAGCATGACGATGAGGGAGCAGGTGTTGAGCCTGTGTGTTCTCCTGGGCAGGGCTAGATGGGGCCTCTTGGGCCTTTTCCCTGTGGGTGGCTAGTGTCAGCGAGGGTTTTTTTTTGGACTTCCTGCTTCCACAAAGTCTTGCCAGCATTTGTCCCTGCTGCTGTGGTTTTCTGTGAATTTGATAGAGGCATGTGAAGCAATGAACAGTATGGAAGGGTCCCGTTCTTGGACACCCAAGACCAGAGCACAAAGAAGTGCAGGGCTGGGGTATTTATTTCAAGTGTGCCTGGTTGCTGAAGAACAGAATTCTGGGCATGAGTAGCTAAGCAGGACCTGTTGTGTTGAGGGAAAATCTTCTTTAGTTTGAAATACCTGAAATCTCCTTGGGACATCAGTGTGGCCCTGGGTGGGCACACCAAGCAGTGCCACCTCCAACAGGTGTGGTGGGCAGATGGGGGGACACTGCTCTGTTGTCTCTGATATTTACACTGCATGGGTGCTGTAAGAATTAGTTCATTAGTGTTTGTAGAGGGCCTTGAGGATGAAAAGTGCTGTGGAAATGTGAACTATTAATAAAGTGGGACTGAATAAAGAAAAAGCAAGGAACAGTCCCGCAGGGAACTGTCCCACTCAGGCAGGGGCTAGAGAGATTACCTCATTAGGGTTTTTCTTTCATTTCTGCTGTTGTGATTACAAAATAAAGTGGACATGCTCAGGGAGAAGATTAATGTAGCATGCCTGGCTGTAGTAGCTGAGGGTGAACCATTGTAAACTCTGTTGGCATTTCTACTTCTGTGCAAACACAGCTGTTAAATGGACTTGGAGGATCCTGATCCAGTTTTGGCCATGACAGCTGGGAAATTCTGTATTCCTGTTTTTCTTTCTTTTTTTTTTTTTTTTAAGAATCCTGTATTGGTGAAAAGCATATGGCTGACTGGAGCTGTGTGTGTCCTGGTGGTGTATGCAATGGATACACACATACATATACATCCAGTGATTGCCCATTTGTCCTCACTTTATTCTGGAAGGACTGTGCTGAGAAAGGAAAAGGGAGTCCCTATTTGCCTGTCTCCTCAGTCTCCCTGCCTGTACCTCCAGCACAAGTCCAAACTGATTGCAAGCACTAGTCATTCCTTTGTGTTGAGGGTGACCACTCTGACATGGGCTTGACATAAGCAATTAATTTCACAAAGACAGCTGATCAGCTGTCAAAGGACAATTCTCTATCACTTTTGACTTGGGTCTCAAAGTGACACAGGACCTGAGAGATGACACGATCCCATCTTCTGCTGACAGCTGTTCTCTTAAGTGATGCCAGACTCTGAAGTAGGGGCTGGACTGGTCTGACCCCCCAACTTTAACAGAGCCCTGAATGTAGCCAAAGGATTTGGCATCAGACTAGAAGGATTCTTGGGAGGAGAGCTAGTGGCTGAGCAAGATCAATGGATCTACCTTGAATGCTGAGTGCATGATTGACTTGTCAATTAATCACTTTGTTTTACTTTCCCCCTTTTCTTCTTCCTCACCCAGGGAGTGTAAGAGCCGAAGATGAGGCCCAGGGTGGAGTGCTACTCTCCAAGGTTTTGGCTGGTGCTGGCGGTCCTCGCAACCACAGGCAGCGGGGCCCACGCCCAGAAAAGCCACCCGAGCATTGGCATTGCAGTCATCCTGGTGGGGACCTCAGACGAAGTGGCCATCAAAGATGCCCACGAGAAAGATGACTTCCACCACCTGTCAGTGGTGCCTCGGGTGGAGCTGGTGGCCATGAACGAGACAGATCCCAAGAGCATCATCACCCGCATCTGTGACCTCATGTCTGACCGCAAGATCCAAGGGGTGGTATTCGCCGATGACACGGACCAGGAAGCCATTGCCCAGATCCTGGACTTCATCTCTGCCCAGACCCTCACTCCCATCCTGGGCATCCACGGAGGCTCCTCTATGATCATGGCAGATAAGGTAAATTTAAATCAGCTTCCTTCTATTGCAGACCTGTGCATCCAAACTTAAAACAAAGAGAAGTATCTTATTCTGTGATCCTCAGGTGGTGTCTCATGGGGCCGAAGGCTTGGGGGATTAGACAGCTTCAGATTCAAAGACAGATTGAAAGAGCTAACTGTGTGTAGCACTACTGAGAAGAGCCTATTAATCATGTGGAATTATCTGCAACAGAGAAAAACTGAAGAGGGAAAGAAGCAGGTAGAAGAGACCCACAAAAGAATCAGCCCTTTTCTTCTTCCTTAAGAAGGGCAAAGAGCCCCTGACAATTGTAATTTTTTTTAAAGGTTTTATTTTTGCTTGTGTTTTACTTTAGAAGAGCCAGGGATCATAGCCTGGGTTTTTTCCTGCATGTAGCTGGAGGACATTGTGGTATTTTCAGGGATGCTTAATACAGCTCTTACATCTTAATTGGAATATAATTGAATCTTTAATAAAGCTATCCTCTCTATAAAGTGTTCATTAGCTCCTGAAGTTAAATAGGTGTTAGCTGAAGTGACTAACCAGTCTGAACCAGTCCAGCTAAATCTTTCTTTTTTCTGCTGCACTACTTTATCCCTTCATGTCACAGACATAACATTGTTTTCCCAGGCCCTAGGCAGTCTCTAAAGAATTACTACACAAACAAGCCATCCTGCTACTGCTTTTGAACAGGGCAAGATGCAGAGAGGGAGAAGCGTCTCTGGGCAGCTGATAACTCAGTAAAGCCTCCCCGGGGTGCAGGTGTACCCGATACGTGTCTTCCACCTGTCACAAGCAGGACATGCAGCAATTCACACCTGAATGTGCATTTGGCCAGTCAGTGTGGCTTCCAGTGGCCCTGGGGCTGCTGTTGGCCAGTGGGAACATGTGAGAGAAGCTGGCTGTCCCTTTTCCTGCAGGCTTGAAGCCAGGCAGTCAAGGCCAAGGCTTTTATTGAGAAGACCGTCTTGACCATTCTTTGTGCATCCCAAAGAAGTAAATAGGGACACAAGCTGACAGTCTTTTTCTTTTACAGGTGGCTCTAAGTGGGTCTGAGACATTTAACTAGGCAGAATCAGGCCTAATTGAATGAAGGGTGAGAACTGACCTGGCCACTGTGGCAGCTTTTCCTCATAAAGACATCTAGTGAGATGAGAAATCCAGGCACATTCTCTTTTATTTACCTTGCAAGTAAATAATCCAGTGCAGGCTATTGAAGGTGCTAACAAATTATTTTCTCACTTTTTGACCACTGTTCAGTTGCCAAATTGCGCACGGTTAGTGTGCAGTGTTATTTTCTCGTACAGACCTTTAAAGCGAAATAGTCACCGAATGATCACGGCCTTTTTCCTCTCACTCCTTGAATAGTTGCACATGTGCTCAAGTCCCACTGCCCCATTCCACCCACAGTGAAGCTCTTTTTGCTTTGGAGGCCAGGCAGGCAGCAATGCTGCATCCTGATGCTCTCCTGCCTGCTGTGTTATCTATGTCTGTGCAAATGAGGGTTGGGAGCCGTGCTCCAGTGCGGCATTTCACACTTGGGGTGACATCTTACATCTTTGAACAAGTGTAAGAGTTACTGACAGAAGGCCTCCTGAGCACTGGGAAAAGTCCTAGTGACTTTGAACGTGGCAGGCCAAATTCTGATTTCAGGTTCCCGCCGTGTAAATCCAGCACGGCCCCATTGCCTTTGGCAGGATTAGATCAGATTTATGCTGCTGTAATTCAAAGAGAAATTTGGCCTGTTGAACTTTGAAAAGATTTTTCTTTCTACCTGTCCCTAGTGTCCCCTTGGGAAAGCAGCATCTCCTGCCACTGCCCTGTGTACCCCACTGGCTCACTTCTAAAGAGCGTTCTGGCAGGCAGGCAGCCCACAGGGAGCTCAAAGGTGGAAGCCTTATGAATGGAGACTTCTGTTTTACCAATCTTTTTCTTGTTTTTTTTGGTAGCTTTGCAGACAGGAGGTTTGCAGGTTATGTACAGAGATTTGCAGTTTTAAGAAAGGCCAAGGTTTTTTTGAAAAATAATTTGAAAAGGCTGACCTTTACAACTTCTGATCCACAGGTGTGTAATCTTTAATGGATAATATTTATTTGACGAATTGAATTAAAATATGGTAGAGTGTAAATACACTGAAATTCTACTAAAAATACTGAAGTCAGCCTGGTAAGTCCTTCAGCAATTTATTTTCCATAGAGGGCCTTGACAGAGGCTTTGCTTTTAGTGACTCTTAGTCATGTTCTTTGCAGATGAGTTGTGTGGCTGAGGTTTGATCCTGCAAGCATGGAATGCTTCTTTCAGCATCCCCTCAACGCCCACAGCAGTCAGCTGTGATTGAACTTGCTCAGCATTTCACAGGTTCAGATCTGCACTTGCAGCTTTGTTAGGCTCCCCGTGTGTTTGTGATCAGTAGTGCCAATGCAAACCCAAGGAATGCTAGAAACCATGAATGTCTTGGTGTGACAGATAAACCCCTCTTCGCTGGAGTTTAATGCAAAAACACTCCCCAGTCAAACCACCTCTCCTGGAGCAGCATGTGAGATTCTGTTTCACCTTCACTGAGGGTTTAGTAAGTGTTCTGTTAGGAAATGTGGGTCATGTGTAAAAAGGGCTTTTTAATGTACCACACAGCTGGTAAATTGAGGCACAAAAGGGCAGACAAGAAGACAAAGAAAATTAGGATTTCAAGCCCAAATTTTCTTTTGTCCTGTATAGAAAGACAGAAATATTGTATAATGTGCACTATATACTGGCTTTATCTCAGTTAATATTCATCTAGAAGTTCGCTACCCACCAGCTGGAGGTCTAGGCATCAGTGGAAATGGAGACACCAGCTGAGGACAATTCACCCCACCCAATTCAGGGTGTAGTGAAATGCTCAAGGATAGTCCTGTGTCTCCCCACTGATTACTGAAGAAGGCTGTACCTCAACATGTTCATGATGTCTCAAGTTAAATGCCATGAATCCTGCCCCAGGTGGGACATAGCAGGTGGAGGTATGTTGATAAAAGTGTAACGTCCTTTTTTCCTGATCTTTTTCAAATTCACATTCTTTAATATTGTATTTGATTGGATTTTATAAATAATGTTTATATAGTTTGTTTTCCCTGTATTTTGCCTTTTTCCTCTGAAAAATTAGTATATGGGAATTGATATGTTTTTGCTGTTTTTACTCCTTGGTGCCCGTGTCTCTAATTCCACCTGCTTACCTGTTTAGAGAGTGTTACATTTAATTTCTGACTAATCTGGCATAGGAAGAATGTGACCAGATGATCTGTGTGCACACTGTGCTCTGGGTTTAGTTCCAGGAAAGCGGTGAAGCAGAGACACATGATGTGCCTCACTCGAGCTCTGGAGAGGCCCCTTTGCCGAGTGAGAGTTCTGTCACAGCCAGTTCAGTCCCTGGAGCTGGAGAAGCATGCCAGCAGTGACTCCAAATGGAGTGAAGTGCAGCAGCCCTTTTGTTGGGGCTGGGAGTGATGGCTAAGGGGTCCAACAGACCCCAAATTAGTTCCTCTCAGAGGAGCAAGGCTCTAGCTCTGGGATGGAGTAGAAGAGTGCTCACACTGTTTCATCACCTTATTTTGGTGCTGGTATCCTGAAAAGGACCAGGGCAATAGCATCATCTCACCAGGACCTGTGATTAGAAAGGCAATAGTGTTGATCACTGGTGATCTGTGTTTAATCCAAAACTGATGAGATGGAGAGGAGAGAAATGTGCACTACCACCAGTGTTAGGTTTCTGTGGTCCAAAACCTTTGCTTGTGGAAGCTTGCTGATCCCTTCAGTTTGCCTGATGTTGCTGCAATGACCTGACTTTGAACAGCTTTGTGTTTCCTGATTTTAAGCATTAGTTTGTATTGTCTAGAGGACTGCAATGCACTTTTGACCAGAGAGCATGTCTGCTGGCCTTCCAGCATTGAAGATAATTTCTTATTTTTCCCCAATTGTTTTGAAAGCAGAAATTAAATTGCATGAGGATGCGCTGTGTTAGGAGACTGATGGTGAAAGTAAGTCTTAAGACTGCAAACTGAGCTTCAGTTCAGATAACCACACAAACCAATATCTTGGGTTGCAGACCTGAAGCTGGAAATCTGAACTAGGCTTTTCTTCTTTTTCGTTTCTATACTACCTAAAATCAGTTCTGCCCAGAGCTAGGAGGTAAAGGAGCAATCACCAAAAAAAAAAAAAAAAAAAAAAAAAAAAAAAAAAAAAGGAAATAACATTTACAAATGTATCTCAAGGGAAGGGTAAATTGTTATTCTGATTTACAAAGCTTACTGCATTGGAAAAGATTTAGCGTCTTGCCTAAAAAATGACCCCACCATTTGGCTGACTGGTCCATTTTATAATGATAGACTATTTATGTGTTTTAAAATAACAGAAAAAGGCAACTTGGTGATAATGAATGCAGAAAAGGTAAGAACTGAACATGATTTAGGGTTCTCTTACAGCACAGCTGATGGCCATCATTTTTGCTGGAACTGTTTCTCATTAGTTCTCAACAGTCACGTTATTTTGCCAGAGCTTCTTGTCCTGTGCAGCTTTATAGTAAGACAATGGTGCACAGCAGAAGAGGAAAATAGTCTTGGAAGAAGAGGATGGTTATGTTTTCCCAGGTGAAAATCAGTCTTCTCTGTCTCTGCATCCCTTGCTATTCTCTCCAGGGCTTGCCCACACAGGGCTACACACGGTATGCATCAGCATGCTGATGGAAATAAAATGGTAGGAAAGAGTGATCTATTACTCAGCTTGCCAGGAATACAATTTGTATAAAAACTGCATAAAACAAACCTGAAATTTAAAATCTGTTCTAGGCCAGATTCTCCTTCCTTTTTTTCCACAGAGCATGGAGCTGGCTATTCTCTCACTCCCTCCACTAGCCTGTTCTTTTTTCTGTTTATACCAAAGCCACGATGTTTTCTCTGCCTTTGTATCCCCACTTCATAAATCCCTGTCCCCTTTATTTTGGTTTCTGGTAAAATTTCCAAGACACGTTGTCTCTCTCCTTCAATGCCAAAGGTTGCTGTGATTGCTCCATGTTTGGGCCATGCTGCTGCAGCTGTTCCTTTCATTTCTTTGGTATTTTGGTGGGAAGCAAGTCCAAAGTTGGACAGTGGGAGTAAAGCACCGGGGAAGGAGAGTAGCTGTTGGCCAGAGTGCAGCAAAGTGATGCTGCAGGTTCAGGGAAGCCAAAACTAGTTGGATAAGCTGAGCACCTAGATACACACTGAAACCAGGACAAAGTCAAAGACACTGGGACAGTGCTGCTAAAAGCAGAACATCTGTAATTAAAAGGAAAGCACTTTCACACTTAGGTTTTCAAAGGTTAAGTAATAGGGATGCATAGGGAATGAAAACCTCATTTTTTGGGTGTAAATCTGTTTCATTTCCATTAGGGATGACATCTGAAGTTTTTCAAGCCCTTGTGTGAAGGAAATTTAGTAAGAAAAAAAAAATTTTTAAAAAAGAGTTGAAGTTCCCTTTGAATGTATTATATGAATTGAAGTAAAATAAATTCCAAACGATATGCTGCTTAGAAGGAGGGAAAAAGGCACATTTTGATCTGCAGACCACTGAAAGATTTCTATCCCTTTTTCCTGCAAAACAAATTTATATGCAGTTCATGTAATTTCACAAAGTGTTTTCATTTCTCTGAAGCTGCATTTGATGATAGTAATAGTTTAAATGTTTCTTAAACTTATCTAGTGATTAGCAAAGATGAGTTTGATTTAAAAAAAATAAAAAGAAATCAGCAGTTTTCCTCCAAGCTCTTAATAATTTTATTAAGGACATGATTAATCCACTTCTTTTGCTTTTGGTACTCTGTTGTTTCCTTTTGCTGCCAAAATAAAGCTCTCTGCAGCTCACAAATAAAAAACTAAATATAATGTGTCCTCAAATTACAAGTCTACTGCAAAGGTTGGGGAAGAGGAATAAAAGGTAAGTCACAGAGACATAGACAATAAAAGCCAGTATTGTATGCCAGTGTTGTTTTTCCCTCATATACACATGTAATTAAAAGCCAGGTGGGTCTGTAATTTATGTTTACATCTGTGTCTAATCAACCCCATGCAAAAAAACATTTTCTTTTATTCATCTAAAGAAAGGGCATATGGGCAGCATATTTTTGAAAGTTTAGCACCTGAGAATTTCCCTAGAACTCTTTTTATTACTTTACAAATACATTACAGCACTTAAAAATCCTCAGATATTAGGAAACCTGGAAGTCAACTTCTGCGAGGTCTAACCCCTCCCCAGGGCCATTAAATCCTTACATGTGAACTCTTATTTTCTAAACAAGAGCTCAAGTACTCTCATTAGTATTATTCCGATGAAAATATGACTTTTCAAAGAAATGTATAATTTCTTTTATTAATTATCCTGTTAAAATTGTGTGCTTTTTTTTTTTTTTTTTTTTAATTTTTAAGGCTTTCCTCAAGTTCATCTCCAATTTTCTTGGGAGGAACTTAATTTCAAGGCCTTCACTTTTTTCTGGGGTATTGTTTTCAGGAGTCACAGGGAAAAAAAAAGTGGAGTTAATTCCTTTCTTTTTGGTTTATTGCTCAAAAGCAACAAGAAATCCTCTTTAAAAAAACAAAGAAAGCGATTCTTATGGCAATGTAACTTCCCATGAAATATCCCTATTGCTTTTTCCCTCCTGATAATTTATACTGGATGCAGTTCATGCTTGCCCTGAGCCTTGGACACCTGATGCTTGAAGGTGTTACCCGAGTTTGGGTGGCACAGAATTGGGAAAGGGAAAAGCTGGTAGGGACTCATGCCCTGGGATGCTTCTGGGCAGGGCAGTGCTGAGGGAGAGGATGGCCACCCAGAGGTGTGGGTGCTTTCCTTTAGCAGAAGTTGTCTCAGACAACAAACGTTGAGCAGAAGTGAAGTCTGATTCCTGCACATCAGCCTTCTGCAGCTATTTATAAGCTGTTTTATTTCGGGTCATAGGCTTTTTCCTCCAGGAGTACAGAGTGTTAGTTTTCTTCTGTTGTTATAGTGATGTTTTCTTTTGAGGGACAGAAGACCTTTCCTTCCCTAGCTCTGCACGCAACTTCTGCAACCCACCTGAGGTAAAGAAAAGGTGAATTAACCTTGTCACTCCTATTGCTTAAATGTGATGTTGCCACTGTCTACCTGCAAATAGAACTGTTGAAGTCTCTGTGAGGAAAACATTGATTTCCACCCAGCTTAGACCTGGGCATTGTTGGATTAAGGGTTTTTTTAACACTAGGTGTTATTATAGTGAGTTGTTTGATGTTATATGGGCTACTTTTAATTTTTGAGGGAATGTTTTGTTAGGTTTTATTTTTACGAACGAGTTAATATCTTTTTGGTAATTGTTGTGGGAACTTATTTAGGTTAGTAAGTTTATTCTTAGGGGGTACTGAGGTAGTATAATTTGTACCTTGATTTTCACACTAATGATATTTAGGTAGATCACCAAATCTGTAAGCACTTACCTGAAGAAAATCTGGAAGCTTGATGTGCTCTGACCCATAGTTATTTATAATCTTTATCACAACCCCTCTCTTCAAAACAAAAACCCCAACAAAAAGGTCTTAAATCAATTTGTGCCATCCCCAGCCGGACAAGGAGATTAGTTTCTTCAATCTGGACAGGCAGTCCTTTATTACAACCCCAAGCAGTAACTTGTCTCACAAAATCTAAATTAATTACACTCAAATTTGTCCCTACCCTAAACTGGCCTCCAAATGAAATTGAAAACAGCGAGTGTGAAATTGCCCGATGCTGCAGCTTTAGATCTGCATGTCATTCCCCAGTAACCGCAGGACAGAGAGAAACAATTCTTTCCAGGGAATCTCTTATTCTTTCTGCCTTTTATTTGCCTCATTAGCCAAGTTTGGAGGGGATGGATTATGAAGGAAGCTAAGGGAATTACATATACAGGCTGGAAGAAACAGGGTAAAGAAGAAGACATAATTGTAGTCTGTGACCCTGTTAGCAGTCTGGAAGAGCTGATATATGAAGAAGGAGTGAAACAGCTGTATGTGTGTACTGTGGATTGGTTGAACAATGAGTCAGGGTGTGATTTATATACTCAGTGAATAGAGGTAGACTAAGATTAGAGAAAAAAAAATGCTTAGTGTAGCTGCCAGAAGCAGACATAGGAATGACAGGATAAAGTTAGGGAAATATATGAAATGATGTATTATGATACATCAAATGATAATATTATTTAATATATATGTGTATCAAGACAAAAGGCTCAGATGCTGAGCCTTCCTTTTCTTAGGAAGTGCTCCAGACTTCTTAGGGAAGAATATGGAGACCATGTTTCTTCAGCTGTTTTCAAATAGGATTGAACAAAGCGCTAGAGAAGATGCTATATAGATGAAGCAGAGGAGAAAAGGGATAAAGAAGATGAAAGACAGATAGGAAAACATCTCCTGAACCTAGGATCATGGGGAGAAAATTAAGGGAAAAAAAGAGTAAGTTCTGAGAGTAAGAAAAAAATACCTTAAAGGCTCTGTCGAAGCAATTTTTCTCTGTGCTTGGCAACAGCTTTTAGCTGTGGATCTGTGAGGTTCCTGGTAATAACAATAAATGTAGGTTTCAGAGGAAGGGGGCAGACAGGGATGAAGGACTTGGAGAGTCCAGGGGTGAGTGGGCAAAAAAGTAAAGGAGGCAGGTACATGCAGTGTGGAGATTTGATCTAAAAGGTGCCAACAGAATCCAGCAGTTCTAATAGACCCTAGTCCTCACTGCAGCTCTGCTATAAAACATGACTGTAAGACACTTGCTCAACTGCTGTCTACAGCAATTTGCCCTTTACAAGAAGACCATAACAATGTTTTTGTGAAGTTTGAGCTCTATAAAAGGCAAAGGTGACCTAATTACTAGGAAACAATTACTGGATTTTTCTATCTGAAGTAAATACAATGCTTGAGATGAAAATCTGGTCCCCAGGAGGAGAAGCTTTAACCCCCATTAGAGGTGGTGGCTGAATAGCTGCATCATGCTGGAGAACTCATTTTCTGCAGAGCTGATAGTACCATCTCTTGTAAGCTTGGTCAGCATTCCCCATTAGAAAATTCTCTTGGGGGTTTCTTGTAATTTTGCCAGACTATGACTGTTTGAGCTAAGTTTCCTATGCCAGGTGTATGCCTCAAGCTGATTGATTTAATTTGATATTTATTTGGAAAATGAAACATCTCTCTCTGAAAATGTGGCACAAGACTCTATGTGATTTATCTGTATCACAAGTGCTGTCACATTTTCCTCCAAAGGTTCTGCCTGACCACATGTTCTCAGAGCAAGGGCATGGGTCTGGAGCAGGGGTGTCTTGCAGGGAGGGACTTGTAACCAGAGATGTGCTTTTGCTACCTCTGCTTGGCTGCTCCAAGTTTGGCCTTGTTATACACATCAGGAGCTGCAGATGTGCCTGGAGTCCCTTTAGGTGTTTGCCACCTCTCTTGCAAACTGTGCTTCAAAACTGCACCTGGCCCTGGGGGCTGCACAGACTGTGCTGGAGCTGGAGGTCTCCTGTGGGATCCTGGTGAGATCCAGCCAGCAGGAATGTGCTGTGCAGCAGGGAATCTGGGCAGAAATGTGTGTGGGGTGGGTGGCATGCAGGGTATTCTGAGGAGCCACTAGAGAGGGTGAGTAGAGTATGGAAGAGATCCTGATACAAGGAGAGAATGGGCAGGGGGACTGGATAAAGGTAGGAAGCAGAAGATGGAGAATGGGAAAATGCAGAGAGGGAAAGAGAAACACGCTCAAGTGATGCTTCTTTGCTGGCTTCAGGAGGGGTGGCACAGGGTGTGGCAGAACTGCTGAACAAATGGGATGAGGAGTGTGAAATGGGAGTGGAAAACCTGTCAGGTGGAAACTGTGTAGTTGAGAAGACCAGATTTGGGCCAGGGTAGGCACGGGACAGTGGGATTGGGCAGTGATGCTTTCCTTGACTGTGCTGCTTCCCTCCAGCTGGGCAGAAATATTCCCTTCCCATTCTGCCCTGAGCCACAGAGGAAGTCAGAAATGACTCTGCAGGGTGACTGGGACACTGGCATCAGTGCTCCCTGCTGGGGCGAGGCCAGTGGGTCTTCCAAAGCCTGCCTGGGGCTGGCTCGGCCGTGCACTCCTTCAGCCAGCCCGCCCTGTTCCAGGGCCCCGGCCTTATGGGCAGGGGGAGAACTCCTGCGAGGAGGGGGCAAGGCTCTCACAGCCTCCACCAGCTGCCTGGCTTGGGGCCAGCACAGTCGCTGTGCTGAAGGGGATCAGCTCCATGATGGAGCTGCCAGCTCCTCCATGTGTGAGCTCCTGCAGCGCGGCGCTTTGTCCTCGCTCCCGCTTCGGCTCACTCGCTCTCCGCAGAGGCAGAGCTGTGTCCTTGCCCCCCCGGCTCCTGCAGCAGCACTGAGCTGGGTGGTGAAGAGCCCGTGGCCCTGCCACGGGGCTGGGCTGAGCATACACCCAGTCACCAGCCCTGCTGGGTCTCAAATCCTCCTCTGTACCTATCCTCATTCCTATCTTCTCCCTTCTCCTGCTCCCCTTCCTCTCGCTCTCTCCTGTCTGTCACTCTACCCATTTCTTTATTCTTGTTTGCGCTGTGCTTTGAAAATGCAGAGTGCTGTATAAATGTAAAGTATTATTATTATTTCTTCTTTTTAATTAGCATCCCTCTCTCTCTCTTCTCTTGCTATTGTGGCTTCCAGAGAGAACGTGTGGGCTTACATTATTTATAGCTGTGTGAGAGTAATTACAGAAATGATTTAATTACTCAGTTAATACCGTTCTCCACATCACCAGCTTGACAAGCTACTGATCCTCTCACCACAGCCGAACATGCAGGCTGGCCTCCATGTCATGGTTGAGTGGTTAAGGGGAGGTGAAGCTTGGGGAATGATTTGTTACAGCCTTGCATGTTGCTGGTCACTCCCCTGGGCTAAGGGATGAGGCTGCTGATCTCTCAGGGGCTCAGCCTGGGGCAGTGTGTAGTGTCACCTCAGCTGGGGCAGAGCTGCCCCCAAGGAAGTGGTGTGCCGTGATGGGCTACCTCCAACACAAACCTACTCAAGCTGAAGATTCAATATTTGGTGTGCTGCAGTAACCAGCTCTTCACATTTATCAAAGGTCAGAGATCTGGCACGGTTTTGTTTTCTTAAGTTCTGTTTAAGCCTGCCAGATCAGAAGGTAGAGTTCACACGCTCTGCGTGAGGTCAGAGTGCGAGATAAAACCATCATTGCCAGAAATGTTATTTCTTGCAGGTGGCTATGTGTGGGTCTGACCCTCTTTAGGTAAATGAGCTTTCCCTCTGAAGGGGATGGCTTCTTGCTGCGACTCCTGCCATTGGAAATGAGGTGTTTCCATCGCTTCCATTTCACAAAGAGTTGTGAAGAGCAGAGAATGTCCTGTTTCTGGTGCAATGTGGAAGGAGTTTGAGCAAGGAGAGTACATGCTTTCCTTCAGGGCATGCACTGAGCAGATGGTTACCAATACCTTTTAGTTATCTACCAGAGACTGCTGAAAAAAGCCCCACAAACCACCTTGTGAGCTCAGGAGAAACGTAATGAAAAAGATTCTTCTCTGACAGCACTGTAGATAAAAAGGAGGGGTCAGTGAATTCTTAACAGAGGAGACAGTTGCTTGGGAAGTGGAGAGAGAGGCTCTTGTTGAATAATGGGGTATTTGTCAGATAACGCTGTATGGGGAGAGCAGCTCTCAGAAGCGCCTGCTTTCCATGTCTCCAAATTGCCTGGCTCCATTTGGGCTCCTTCATGGCCCGGGCTGTGGGCCAGGTTCAGACTGTTCCTCGACATGGCAGGGCTGGGTGGGCGGCAGGAGAGTTGGGAACAGGTGGCACCGAGGATGCTGGAGCGTGGCGCCTTTTCCCCGCGGCACTGGCTGCCAAGCTGCAAGGCGCAGGACACCTGGTATCTGAATGGGCTCTGCCCACCTCCCAGGAAGCCATGGCAATCAAAGAAGTAGGCTGGAGTGTTTTAAGTGTGAACAGTGAATATAGGTCTTTCTTTTTTTTTCAACATCCAACATGAGACAGGTTGAGGCAGCTTACATTTGAGAAAATGCTGGGCGTCTCCATCTTCTGCAAGTTGAGTCTTTCATGTTGTATCTCTGAATGGACGCTCTGAGTCCCTCCCTCATTGCTTTTGCAAATGCACACTAGAGGCTTTTATTTATTTTTCCCCTTATTTGAAACACTTGAAAGTGAATTTTATGACCTAACATTCTAACGGCTTGTTGAGAAGACAGCGAGCGGAATGGCAATGGAACAAGTAATTTTGTCAGCTCCCAAATGAATGAATCCTGTTTTCACTGGATTCACATCTCCCAGTTAATTGACTCTTTAACTGAATCATATACTAAGGCAGTAATGTGAGCTTAGTCCATGGTAGACACCTCAGTGTCCACAGAGGTGAGAACTTGAGCTGAGTGAATATATTTCAGAAGAGCTGGACTCATCCTTCCCCCAGTGATGAAGACTAGGGACATTAAAAGGGTCTCATTTCTTCACCCACTGCCTTGTATCAACTAGAAGATGACCAGTCCAAATAAGTGTGTGCACCCATGGCAGCTTCCATTTCTCAGGACCTATCTACACCTCCTCCCTACAAAAATACTATTCTCCCCAGATCTCCTATTGTTTTTCTCCCAGTTTCCACTGTGCCTTTTATAGTCACTGGCTGGCACAGCTATGACAGAGCTGTACAGTGGTGGCCCGAGGCTTTTGTCTATAGGGGCTGTCCACCACAGGCATGCTGCCAGCTCAGGATGAAGTACATTTGATTGCCTAGCGCGCCTTTGACTGTGAGTGGGTGAATCATACACACTGCTGTGGGGTCAGACCAAGGCTTTGGGACTGCATGCAGTTTTAGGCTGTATTTTGTAGAGCACTCCAAGAATTTAATTCTCCTTGAGTCCTCTGCCCCTTTGTCAAATCAGGTGGAAATTGGGCAGCAGGTTCAAGAGTTACTGCGAGGCCTGACTCACCTGTGCACAAACACACACACACTTCCCCCTGACAGGTTTGCAGGAATCTTGTTTCCTAAAGGAAACAGGCTAAAAACGCACAGAGAAGGTGGGCATGGTGCTACGCCGGTGCGTCTTGGGAGCTGAGCTTTCGGCAGGAGTGTCCCGTGTGCGCACAGAGTGTCCCGAGCACACACAGCGTGTCCCGAGCACACACACAGCGTGTCCCGAACACACACAGGGTGTCCCGAGCACACACAGAGTGTCCCGAACACACACAGGGTGTCCCGAGCACACACAGCGTGTCCCGAGCACACACAGGGTGTCCCGAGCACACACACAGCGTGTCCCGAGCACACACAGGGTGTCCCGAACACACACACAGCGTGTCCCGAGCACACACAGCGTGTCCCGAGCACGCACACAGGGTGTCCCGAGAGCGCACACGGTGTCCCGAGCGCGCTCGCAGCTCTGCCCCGGCTCCGGGCGCTCCCACGGTGACTCACCGCGATGCAGCCCCTGCGCTCGGCCGGGCGGGCGCTGCGGGCTCCGCTGGCTCCCGGGGCCGGGCGTTCGCTCGGACTCGCACGGGGCGCACATGTGTGCGCTCTGTGACTCACGCTGCGCGCTGGGCTGCGGCAGCAAGGGAGGCACGGTCATGGACACGCGCTGGCTCAGTGTCGCATGCTCCTATCGGTGAGATTTTGGAGGGGAGCATGGCGCGAGGCTTGGAGATTTTAGTATTTCTGTCCCACGACAGACCTCCTGAGAAAAGAAATTAGCCTGATGACAGCAGCAGTAATTGGATTATTCCGTTAGTATCCTCTGTGGAAGAGAAAGACATGCGCCTTTAACTGTATTCTCTATGCAGACTTAAAACTTGCACTTAAAATGTGAATTGTGCCTTTTTTCCTTCATAACTGTCAAGCAGACATCTGTTTTCTGCCCCACTTTTCCCCCTTCCTTTTGACTGGCTGAGATTTCTGTCTAGCTTTATTCTTAGCCTTGTGGCAAGCCTACAGCAAACTGCGGTGGTTTGAGCTCCTCACCTGGCGCAGAAGATCAAGGCATACTCTAATCACTGGGTGCCTTGGGTGGGCTGAGGAGGAGCCAGCCTGGTGATGAAAATAAGGGAGGGTGAGGGAGTGTGCTGAACAGGCGGAAATCCTGGGAATGGGAGAGTTGGGGAGTTCTGAACGGCATAACGAGAGAAAATGCAGGGCAGGGAAGTGGCCAGCAAACTTGGGCTGTACCTCGGAACAGTTAGTCCTCTGTGGCTTCCTGGGCTAATCTCTGCAGCTGCAGTCTGGCCATGGAAATAGTCTGTAATGGCACTGACAAAGTTTTGGAATGTCTGCAGGGGACAGCACTGCTGAAGTGGAGGGAGATAAGGTGGAGCTGAACAGAGGATGAACCAGTCAGCCATCTCTTTCTGTTAGTTTTGGTCATCTGAAAGACTCCCCAAACCCATGTGGCCGGCTTCTATTTTGTTGTATAACTGTGAGGTTAGTTCTGATGTGTTTTGGGCGCATCCAAATGTTTGACACAGCCATTACCTACCCAGAGATTTAATTTTTTTTGATAGTCAATTGGTTCTTTAATTTGGATTTAATAAGTCACTTTGTGCTCCATTAAATAGGCCTTCATGCAAAATGTTTAATGCCAAAGTGTGCTCGCCTGCAGATGGTGGAACAGCTTCATTTAGGCAATGGCTGGAAACCTCAGCAGGCTGTGCTGGTGCCCATGGTCCATTTTCCCCCAATGAGCCATGTTGCCATTGACCTTTGCTGTCTCCATGTCCTGCTGTGAGACCGCAGGGCTCATCCTCACCAGGACTTGTCCCAGGCATTCGCTCTGTTTGATCCCTCTGCCCTTGTCTGAGCACCCTTGGAAGATTTTATGTGCTCATGTGGATTTGAGGTTTCAACTGCTTAGCTGTTATAAACTGAAGCTGTGGCTGGCAGCTTTCTCACCAGAGGCTGGCAAAAACCATGCTATGATACTGACCACTGGGAGGAGAAAGAGAGGTTGTCAGTGATATTTGTCTCTTGCTGTGCTTAGGAGCACGGTTTTGTCTGACAATGTCACTCACTGGTCACTACACTGGTCCTGCAGTCTGTTGCTCTATGTCTTGAGGTGTGCCTATAATAAAACTCAGGAATACACAGTACAAGCTGTGGGGAGGCATTTTGTGCTGCCAGAGTGCCAGAAGCCAGCCAGCAGCTCATGCCGTTCTGCTGCTACCCAATACACAAATGTCTTGAATCATACATTGAAGGCTTTTTTTTTTTGTTTGGTAACAGTGGAGTGTGTTTAGTTTTTCATTTTTTTTTCCTCTCCTGGTCTAGTCTAGACTAAAATACTAGGGAGAGGATTATCTTGCTTGATTTGTTTAGGTTTCTGTGGCCAGGAAGAAATGGTTTAGTATAGAAATGGGTAACAGCAAGTAGGAGACGTGGTGGTGTCTCTGTGTAACCATGCTCGTGTAGAAGCATGTCCTGTCCTCAACACTGAATCCATCTCTGCTCTCAAGGAATCCTTTTGGCCAAATGTTTTGCTGCATTTGATGAATAAATTGGATAGGGAAATGAGGTGACATGAGTAGGTTAGACATGAATGACGAGGATCTTGCCTTGACAATCAAATTGTTGCTTTGCACTTAGGAATCTGTAGGGGATGGTCCTCTGGGAACTCATCCACTGGGATTAGTACCTTCAGTTACAAGGAGGTAACCTCCAGAAGATAAAATATTTTCATTGCTACTCACCTGGTCTTGCTATTCTTCACACTGGTTCACCTCCACGTATCATCCTCCTGTGAGGTGTAGCCCCTGCAGCCTTGGTGGGACCTCGCATAAGGACTGAGAAAATGTAACAGAGCTTTGCCAGGGGTAAGAAAAGAGAGGGGAAGATCTCCTGAATAGGAGTGTTTGACAAAGGGCAGCAGTGCAGAGGAGGGGTATCCCAAGTGTGAGGGTGGAAGGAGGCGAGGGTGTGGGATGAGGAAGTTTGATATTTAGAGTAATTCATAGACTAAAGCAGACAGAAAGGACTCAGGGTGAGATCAGATAATTAATTGATTCATCTTCCTCTCTCAGCCAGTGCTGAGAGTGCATGGTGCTGAGCAGTATGTGCACTGTGCGACTTTAGTGAGCATTTCTCACTTAGCCCATGGCCAGATGTGCTCAGCAATCCCAGATCTCTTACAAACATCCCATATGTGCTTTCTCAAGGCTGTGGACCGGATGCTGGAGCTCCTGGTGGTCACTGCCACCCTGTATCATGTTCCTGCTTCTTTGGTGAGATGTGCTGCCACCCTGCAGTGTCCCCGTGTGATTTGCCATGCGTTGCCAGTTTCTGCCTTGTCCTGAGAGGTCTTGGTAGGGGTCTTTAGGAAAGGAACAGGGGTTCCAGTTGCCTTTCCTCCCTCTGTTGCCCAGTAGGCAGGATCTGGCCCCACAGCTGATGAGCACCAGGCTGGGGAGGGAAGGCCGTGCCGTGCCGGCAGTAAGGAGTGACTCATTCTCCCCAAACAAGCAAATGCACAAAAATGTGTCTGCACCTAAGGATGGGGGGGAAAAAAAATACAACTTAAGACTCAAAAGGTTCACTTCTGTTTCCAGAGTACCCCCAGAGGAAAGCTCTTTGTTGCCAAATACTTTCCCTTCCACAGTCCCATTATTTTTTTCCCCTTAGTATTTTCTCTTAATGGTTGAATCGTTTAACACCACATATAAAGTCGTATTTGGCCGCTCTGGGGCGATTCTGGGTTGCCATGGCAATGAGCCCTGTCTCTCCAAATTAGGACATTTTTCCTGCTGCCTTTTCTATGAGAGGCTTTCTCTCATCTCTTTCTCTCTTACTCTCCCTTGATGTCTAAAGTGCTGAGCGCTGCCTCTTCTTTCGCACGCTCCCTGAAAGGGATCAGACTTTACCCGTCTAAATTAATTCCTCTGAAGCCTGTGCCAGCTTGGCATGGACCAACTTTGTGCTCCACAATGAACCTGCTGCAGAGTCAGGATCAGGGCAAGGAGGGTAGGAAGGTGTAAAGGTGGTGAGGTTAGCAGGGGACAGCAGCGTGTGACCGTGGCGTGCTCATTCCCTGCTTAGTACAGCATTGCCTCATCTCTGCCTGGCTGCTGCCAGGGCTGTCTGGAGCTGGGTGCTGAGGTGAGGGCTGCTTAGCTTAAAATATATCTTAGGACTAGAAAAGCTAGTGTAATAAACCTGGGGTGAATGTAAATGTGCTAGATCTGCATGCACAGATCTCTCGGACAGCCTTGGCTCCCCAAGGTCCCATCCTCATGGGGCAGGCACCTGCAGCTGGAGAGCCATAGGAGTAATTTGTCTCACTGGGGAATTGTGATTGCTGGATCTTGTTCCCTGGATACACTGAGCTGTACCTGGTACGTGACAGGGTGCTGAAGCAGGCAATTGGCTTTGTACCACTTCTGCACCTGTATATTCCCCTCGCTGGCTTTGGATTTGGCATGAGTCAGACCCACCTCAATTCATTCTGGCTGCTGACAGACTCCCAGGGCCCCTGTGGCAGCTGGGAGTAGTCTGACACATGGATGCCCCCAGCCAAACTGACTTCCCTGGGCTATGCATCTGACCCAAGGGAGTAGGAAAAGAGTTGGCACAGGCAGCACTAGAAATCTGCAGAAATTGAGGCATGCCCTTATCGGGCAGGTCCGGGTGGCTGGGTATTGTCAGGAACCGGGAGCAGATCCGCTGTCCCAGAGGAGTGTCATCCTGACAATGTGAGGTGATACATGGCAGAGCAGTAGAATCCAGCATTTTCTACCCATCAGGGCAGAAATGAAAAGGTGATGAGTTTTCCTTGCTCTTTCCTCCCCTGGCCAAATGGGCTACTATCCCAAGACCAGCTTTTAACCCTGCGGATTAATTTAGGAGTTTTACATATAGCAGAGGGTAGAAAAACAGGGGAGGACAAAAATAGTTGTGAGTATTTGGAGTGGAGATGAAGGTACAAATGTTGGTTGAGAAAGTGATTGGCCTCAGAGCATGTTCTGTCCTAGCCATGGTACAGCATTGCTGTTTTTCATGAAAGATGCTTTGAAGCTGGGGGCAGTTGGCTGTGAAGTGAAGAGCAAAGCAGAGTCATGTTCCATGGCTGAAGTCCTTGGGCTCAAACCCAGGTGCTCTGCATGTTTGGCTGCCCTGGGACAGTGGTAATGTCCTGCCTTTTCTCCAGGAAGCCAAAAGCCTTCTTTGTGTTTAATGATGCAGTCTTTAAATAAAAAGAGGTGAGTGAACTTGTATATTGGTTTGACTGATAGTGGTAGGAACTTTGCTACACTGTCCTAAATAGACTTAAAAGTTGTCTAGTAATGTTAAATGTTATTTTAGAAACTTTTTTGTAATGATGTGTGAACTTTTTTCTATCAAAAGGTAATTTAGTCCAGGATTTTGCATCCAACAGCAATTGATAGAGGATCAATTTGAGTTACTTCCTAAGAATATTCTCCAGACATTCCATGGGTTGTAACTTGGAAGTCTCTAAGACAGTCAGCTTGTCTCTGCATTTAGTAGTGCTTGATGTGTTTTTCTTCCATACCCTTACCATCATACAAATTCTTGGCATTTGTGGACCCAGGCATGTTTTTAGCATCCAAGAGACAAAGGAGTTTCATCGCTTAACTGCTCATAGGGTGAAGAAGGTCTTTGTTGGAAACTTGCTCCTTGGTACTCTCATTTTGATGTCCCCTCATTCTCTGACAGGAAAAAAAAGTAGCCTAACAGTTACACATTCTTCACCTTCTCTATCCAGCCCCTAACCTTAGAAGTCCTTGCTATCACATTTCTTCAGGAGAACAGTAATTTATTTAGTTGAATATCAGGAGGAGTTTTCCAGTTGTGTCATCCATCCTCATACCTTTTTTTACCTCTTCTGCATCTCTCAGTGGGAAGGTATTTCATAGAGACTCTACACTGGAAATGAGAAGATGTATAGGCTGTGGGCATTACTTGCAGTGTCTAACTGAGCTGGCCCTGACAGACACAACATGCCCTGTGCTGTCCTGAGGGACTGTTTTTGGCTCTGCCCTCTGAGATGTGGGTACGAGGTGCAGGTGTCCATCCCAGATTGAAGGGTAATTATGAAGGTGATGGAGCTAATCTGTGCTTGGTAGTGCCAGATAGTGTCATGGAAGGCCATGGCAGCTCCTTGGACAGCAGGAAAGAAATTTCAATAGTAAGAGTACAGTGTTGGAGAAAGGGCCTTGAGTCAGCTACAGCTAAGCAGATCTGGTGATTGCCTTGTTGTGAGGAGATCCTTCCAACCCTGTCCTGCCAATGTTTCTGTGGGATGCCATGAAGTGACATTGAGATGCCCCAGTGATGATATATGAGTGTAAGATGCAGAAAATTTCTAGAATTGCCTGTACGGTATGAAAGCTCTTTGTGACTAATTTTTCCCCGTCTGATTTCAGTTTTTTCAATTGGCATTGATCTATTAAGATTTTGTCCCTTTCCTGCATTCCTCTAGGAAGCACACAGCAAGATTTTGGGCTGCAATGCTGAGCAGGTGGGTTTTTAGCAGCTGGGAGCAGTTACGGTATCCCTGGGAAGCTGCAGCAGGCAGAGTAACTGCGGTAGGAATGCCCTGGGCTTTCCATCAGCCCGCCTGCCCAGCTGCACAGGGATGCTCAAACAAGCCCCAGCAGCAGAGAACAAAGGGTGGGACAGGGCTTGGAGTGAGTCTGGCTTGCTGAGCGGAGCAGCAGCTGGGTCACAGGGGTGGATGCAGCAGAGGTCCTGTAGAAACAACTGACGCCTGAATCATTGCATGCCTGGGAGATGGAAAAGCCTATTAAAACAGCAATAAAAAAAAGAAGAACAAAGCTCCTAAGAGTTCCTGTGATTGCAACAGATGTGTCTGAAGCTTCCTCAGATAAAGTGCAGGTTTTGGTGGTGTAAGCTGGCTGAAAACACAAGATGTGCTGGGATGGGAGGCAGGATGCTTCCCAAACAACAGTTCTAAACCTTCAATACACTCTTCTTCTAGTTGTCCTAAGATATCCTGAAACTTTTCTTTCTTGTACTGCTATTTTATTGTTTCAGGTGCTTGTCCTGTCTGATAAATCCTGTTGGATTTAAAGGTGGAATCTCTAGTCACCTTGCTTTGTCTTTCCTGACTGTACTGTTTATGGTACAGCACCTTCATTCTTGTGCTGCTCTTATAGATTATAGAATATTGGGATTTAAAATGTGTGGGAAAAGGAAAAAGTATCTGAAATTAATAAAATAGCAGTTGTGTGTGTGTGTGTGTTTGTACCTGGCAGAGGTTACTGTGAAAATAATTTGTTCTGAAAAGGTATGAGGTGTGCAGAATGGAGGAGACTTCAAAGGCTTTGTTTAACATTAATAATGCTACATTATACATGTTAATGCCATTATTAAAGGCTTCTGGGTATTTCAGAGAAAAATTAGAAGGAAAACTTTGGGGCAACTGGTGTAAATCAAACCAAATGAATGAGCTGATGGCAAGAATAAATAATTATTCCCTTGCCTCCTAATGCACCCTTGCCTTAATTTCTATGGCATCCTTCCCCCTGTTCTAGAATGAACAAATAGCCCCAGAAGAAAATAAGAACAAAACGAGAGCACTTGGTGCTCTGAGCATCATCTGGAAAGAGGGAACTGAAGTTCTCTTTCTGAATGTCTGGGAGAAGTACGGGAGGACTAAGCAAAAAAGCACATGAAGAAAGTCTCAGGCCTTCCTAGAAGTGCAAAGAATTTAAATTAGCGCTTGTAAAATGCAACAATGAATAAGACAGGTAGGTAAAATTCTCACATGTAATACCAAAGTGCTTGAAATTTTTGCCAGAGGGGAACATTTTCACCCTCTTGCTTTCCTTGAGAAACAATTCCCTTTAAATTGGATTGAAAAATGCAAGATGACTCTTTATGTGTGGATTACTGCTACAGGATGGCTGCCAAAACAGTCAACTACAGTGAACAAAGTAGGAAATATAATTATTGCTGCAATTTCAGATCACAGAGAAAGAATTGTAGCTGCCTCTAGGAAAAGCAGAATTATAGCATTTAAAGGAAACAAATTTTTAATTTTTCCAGCCACGGAATCCCACAGGAGAGAGCTCATGGGGTTGAGGAGAGCCGTCAAAAAAATATGAAGTTGAGTCTTCAATCCAGTATTCACAGGCAAAATATCCACACTTTTCTGTGTGACAGAAAACATATAGGGATGGCCCACTTGGGTTCTGTGTGCTGACAGAGTGCCTGTGTCTACAGCTTGTCAGCAGATCCTTATGGACCCCAGTGAGGCTCTTCACAAGCATGGCAGAAGCTGCTTTGCAGTCAGCCATAGGATCAGAGCAAGAATGAAAATTAGAGTCCACCTATGAGCTTCTCTTGCAAAACCTTGCGCTGCTCATTCATCATTTTAACTGTGATTGGCATTTTAAGGGGCATATTCTACCTTTTCTT
This sequence comes from Fringilla coelebs, assembly GCF_963513975.1. Lineage (NCBI taxonomy): Eukaryota > Metazoa > Chordata > Aves > Passeriformes > Fringillidae > Fringilla > Fringilla coelebs. Next base: position 47,539,896 of record NC_140033.1, on the reverse strand, counting down.
TACAGACAGGCACTTCAAGTATCTGGAGATTATAGAATATCTGGATAGCATATTAATATATGCCAAACATACTGGTATATACAAAATGTTTCTAAATGCGTAGTAGAACTACCTGAATGTTTTCCAGTGGAACAATTTTCTGCTGGAAATTGTTGATTCTACAGTATGAAAAGTCCACTGTGAATGTGTCAGGCCTGTCACAACTGTGGATGGAAATGAGGCAGGTTGGTTGGTCTGCAGAGAGTCTGTGCAGCTCTTCCAGATCCCTTGCCTGCCAGCTGAGTAGGTGACAAGCTAAAAATGAAATCTCCCAAACCAAAGTTTTTCAAGTGTTTGTCTTCTGTAAGTTTTCTCAAATATTTGATTTTTCATGCATGTTAGAGAACTTTGTGCTCTCTGACTCCGTGCAGAACAGCAATTCTGTTCTTGCCAGCTCAAGATATGCAGCACAATTATCAGCACCCTTCCAGCTACCAGTGCAAAGCACAGCACTGTGAGGGCTGCTAAGGCAGAAATGAACTCTTTCAGACCCAACAGACCCCTTCAGACAAAATCCACTTCTGACATGCCCCTCAAGCTGCTCTGGTGCCTTCCTTCTCAGCCAAAGCTCAAAGCATGCAGTTCCATCTCTATCAAATCTCTCTTTCAGTCCTTTTAGGCTGCAGCCTTATTGGCTGCACCCCCGCATCACCACCCACTGCACAGATGCTTCCCCATCCTGAAGACATATTTAGGTGCAGGGTATAGGGTGGGATGGGGCAAATGAGAAGAGCTACCTCCCTACAGAAATCATAGAGGATGGAGGAGAGAGGCAAGAAATTTTTATGGATGGTTCCTCCAGTGCTTCTTTCTCCTCTGGGAGTCCCCTCTGTGGTGTGGGGACTCATCCGAGCCATCTCTGTCTCCACTGCACCCGCTTTGCTGAGGACACATGTTCCTTCTTCTGAGAGGCAGTGGTGGCCTGTGGGGTTTGTAGGGGCAGAGAAGGGAGTTGTGGCAGTGGGGACTTGTGAGAGCAGGGTGACACAGTCTGTAACAGCAATACTGAGGAGAGGAGAAGAAAGGCTGTGTTTACTAGGAACGGTGAAGGGACATCGAGCCGAAGCTGTCAGAAATCTGGGGAAGGCAGATGGGATGGGGGGGCAGGACAGGCTGGGAAGCAAGAGGTTTCCATTCTGAGGACACACACGTACTGTGCAGTGGGGCGGGGCTCAGTGCTCAGTGCTGACTTCTTGTGTAACATCCTCGGCTGTTGCGTCAAGCGGGAGCTTGTGCGGGTCCAGGATGTCGTGTCTGCACACTTATGCATGCAAATAATATCTCCAGGAGGCTCTAGATAAAGAAAAGGAGCTTTTTGACCTTTCTACAGCATGCTGCTGTCCAGGGCCTAGTACATCCAAGCCGCAGCTATGAAAGAGTCAGAGCCTTTGCCCATGTAGGTCTGTGTTCTTCTCTCCAAGCCCTGGTGGGTAGCATGGTGGGAAGGAGAGGTGCCTTGCTTGGACTCTGTATGATGGTTGTCCAGCATGCTTATAATTTACCTTCTGCAATTGGATTAATCTGCAGTTTGTGAGCAGGATGACCTTTGCAGAACTTCTTGGTCATCCTGCAAAGCAATGCCAGTCCAAAATACACTGCTATGGATAATATCCAGGGATTATTGGGGTACAGAAGTGAAAACTCTGTGAGGAGCATGGCTGAAAAGATAACTGAGCTGAACATGTTTGTTAGAGGGAGTGCATCCTGAAGCTGTGTGGGGGTGGCTAAATCTGCCTCCAGTTTGTAATGAGGATGGCTAGTCACTCCCAATAGCACCTCTTTTTGTTTCTGCATGACCAGAAGCCCTTGAAAAACAGAGTGGTCACCATACTGTTCCAAAAAAAGGTTTGTCCATCACCAGAAATGTATTCTAAACCAGACTGTATAAACACATATAAGGCTAATGTTGATTTGCAGCGTGTGCTTTGTTTTAGCAGGCTTTTGCCTACTTAGTCATTTCTGAGCTGCCTGAGAAGCCCTTGCATAAAGGACACATTCTCCAGGATACTTTGGCATGACCCAGCTGTAGCCAGCTGTTGTGTTATAGGGATGCTTCCCTTACTCCTGTGAAGCAACCCGTGAATGGATGCTGGATGAAGGTGGCTCCTTGACTCTGAGTTAATATTGGAAAATACATAGCGCCAGGAATAAAATGAGCTAAGAAAACATGTTGAGTAGAAGAACAGAGCAGACAAAAACCTTGCCATAGCTGAGTCTCTTTGGAAGTACAGGTGATGCAAGGGAACACGTGCATGGTAACTGACCCTAAACCTGCAAGCAAAATGAAGACCATAGGTAGCTGGAAGCATGGGCTTTTCTCAGGGGTTTTTGTCCATCTTGAGCTTTCATTTGGAATGGGAGTGCATAAATTCCATAATCCTGGAATTAGTGTAAACTCATCCTGTGGTTTTCAACCAGAGTAAAAAAAGAAGACAAAAAGCTCAAGAGGGCTTGTGAAAGTGGAAAGGACAAAGTCCTCCATATCTGGCAATTCTGAGATGTTAAACTAGTCCCTCGTGGAAGACTGAATGGTGCTAGGTGGCAACAAAACTCAGCCTGTGAGCAGAGAGAGAACGTGAACACAAGATTTTCTATGGTACCTCTTGGAAAAGTATTCTGAATTTCCTGATGGGAGAAATCACTGAGTCTGGCGAAAGCGTGGATTTGGTGAGGAACCTGATATGCTGCAAAAGAAGGAATCTGCAAAAAGCTCTTTGGCCACCTTCCCTTTTCAAAGTCAGCATCCACCAGAAATGACAGAGATGTGCTAATGTTGCAGCAAACAGCAATAACCAAGACAGTGCCGACATTTGAGAAATGCTGTAAGAACTGCAGCGCTGTGCTTTCTTTGGAAAGGCAGTCCCAATATAGTAATGAAGATGCCCTCAGCATCGTCAAAACTGGGCATTTCTTTGTAGCTGCAAAGAAGAGCTCTGCAATAGAAGATGATTTTGTTGTCAGCATCAGAGGAAGTGGGATGCTTCTTGAAGTGAACTTGCACAGGAGCGTGTTAGTCTGATGCCAGAAAAAATGACTTAGCCTTAAAAGTAAAAATAATGGAAGGAAGTGATAAAGCAGGGAAGTTTAGGATGTATGGGAATGGTTGGGCTTTTGAAGGAAAGTGGCTGTATTGACAGTATGGCTAAAAGCCCAACAAACTTAAGAAGGAATGGTCTGTAAGGGTCAAAACCAGCTAACCCTTCTCTCCAAGGAACCATTTGAGGGTACTTTCCTGGGGTGAGGGAAGCTGCCTAGCTATAGGGTAAAGTGGTAGGAGTCAAGTCAGCCCATGATTCATAACCCTAGAAAATTCCATTTTGGTTGTAAGTGGAGAGTAAATAAAGATTTTATTCCTCTGGAAATGATCAGGTGATGAAGCGTGTAAAGCTGGACACATACGATCTTAAAGAGTAAATAAAGGTTTAAAAATAGATCAGTTCCTGCTACTGTGAGGGGAAGAATTCTGAGACAGTGGGCATGAACATTTAGGCAGTGGAAATTCTGAGCTGCATTTAAACTCCATAAAGCCATTACCAGATCTTTGTGAGGAACTAGTACCAATGAAGTGTAAATTACATACTGTGAAGATTTGTTAATGCAGGTAGATCACAGTGTTGCCAACACTGCCCCAGAGACAAGGAAGAAGTACCACAACTTTGTAAGAAATTTCAGTGCCTCGTTTAGTTCCAACAGCGCAGGTCTTGAGAGCACTTCTGTGCAAGATGTCCAGTGAATACAAGATGAGAAACTGAAGATTATCTGAAGGTAATTTAGGGATTTAAAAGGAACTTGAGAGGGGCCAGAGAGGTTTTATCCTGAACTCAGAAGAGCAGTGATATTGAAGAGGCTGTCAAAGCCTTTCACACGCATACCAAAAATGTAAAATGTAGGCCACGTCAAGTGAAAGAGTCAGTGGTACAAGGAAAACTGTCCCCTTGCTGCCTGGAAAAAGCAGCAAAACAACCAACACAAAAATAAAACAATTCAGTATGTACTTGTCCTAAGCTATTATTCTCACTTCCTCGAGTTAACCTTATTAGAAGACACTCCAGCTAAGTAGGTGATCATGCATACGAAATTTGTTTTTCCAGACACCATACACCTGACTTAGTTAGTAACATCTGACTATAGGCCAGCTAAGTAGGCACGAATTTTAAGAAGTTTGCATGGATTTTGACATGTAACTGCTAGTTTTCTTCATCCATGATTTAAGAGATGGGTTGAAAACCTCATTAAAATAATAAAGAACACAGTGAAAGGGATGTGGGTTATAGTTTGATCTGTATTAAGCTCTTTTAAATCACAGCATGGCATCTACAGGGTGAGATGCCTCCTGCAGGCTTTTTGTTCAACACAAAACTGGAGTCAAAAACTGGGGTCAAAGTGACTTGGGATTTGCGGTTAGTTATATGAAGGGGCAAGTAAGGCAAACCAAAAATCACAAAGCATTTGCAGCCTGAGAAGCTTCCTTTCTTCATGAAATTATTTTCTTCACATGTGCTGGAGAAGAGCTAGGGGTGGGCTTGGCAGCACAGGAAAATACTCTGTTGTAGGAGACTGTCAGGTCAGGTGGACACATGTGATGGAAGACAGGCAATCTTCACGTGGGAATGCAGCAAATCAGTCATTTTGCTCAGCAAGGCTTCAGATGAGTTACAGCCTCAGCAGGTGAGAGATGTGACCCTGGTCACGATGTGACTGATAGACTCAACACTGCTCTGCACGTGGAGAAGAGCTGGTTCACGTGAGAGCACAGGTTGCCTCAGAGAGTAATTCAATGTACTTCTTTGAGTAGGCAGTGGACAGGTTATAAATATGCAAAATTTGGTATTATGTTGATATTTGTTGATTCCTGTTAATCTGATACTTGCTTGGGAAAGGAAGAGGTGTGGGTCTGTGCCCTTGATAGTCTCTGACCTAAGCCAGTTAAAACCGATCCTTTTTCCATCTGGGGGCTTACTGTGCTCCATGCATGCCAGATGACAGCTGCCATTTTTTACAGTATATAAAGCACCTCTGTATCATTGGTTGTGGGTGATACCCAACCCACTTGGAACAAAATTTTCTGGTCTATCCTGGTAACGCATTATCTTTTGCCATAGCTGTGGAAGTGGCCAGGGGTGTTGGTAGAGCAGAGAGGCTAGATTTCTCTCTTGCTCTGGGTATGATCCCTCCCTCAGGACCCATGATGGAGGTTAGTAAGAAGTTTTAGCATTTTGCTGCCTGTCAGTTTCATCCTGACTCTCCCTTGCTTCTCTGGTGGTGTCCCTCTGAAATTTAGACAGTTTTCCTGTCCCATTCCTGGGATAGGGGGTCTAACCACTACAACTGAAACACCTCATGATTACCAAGCCTGTTAAGGACTGACTTATCAAGGTGCTAGGTGGACCTGTGGTCTTCCAGCCAGTGGGGATGGCTTCTAACACTCCTAGGCTGTAAGTCTTTGGGATGCTCAAACACCAGCAGCGTGTGCGTTGTGATGCGTGCTTCCTCAGGCACCCAGTGGATGCAGGGAGGAAACAACATGTGTCTTGCATACATCCATTGTTTGGTTTATCCCTCCATTTTATGGAGCCCTTGCCATGAGTACTTTTTAGTATGAATCATGGGATGGGAAGCAAAAAGAAACCCCAAACCAGTGGAGAAGATTAAAGGGAGAGACTGTTCTACGTTCTAACAGTTAATTAAATCCTTCACTTTTGGAAGCTGGTGTTCCTGGCAGACAAAGGAAGATAAAAGAGCCCATTGCATGAGATTACTGTGTTTTCACCTTAATATATTACCAGGTGAAATTTTACCGGCGCACTGAATTTTAACTGTAGCTTTTTCTACTTTTATGCATGGAAGAGGGGGAAAGAAACATGCTTTTAGTATTTATCTTCAAAGGATACTTTTACACATTATGATTCAGCGAGAGGCCAAACAGGAGGTTCTGCTTTTCTTGTGTACTGCACCCTTTGATCACCAGAGGCACACAAGGAGGTCTGGGGGCTTGCAGTGTGGAGGTGGGTGCTGGGGAGGAGCAGTGAGATGCTTCAGCCGCAGAGGGGCCCGAAGGCACAGATTCGCAGAGTGCCGTTTCCATGGCAGTGCTATGGAAACAGGTTCTGCTGCTCACTGCTGCTCAGGGTGGAATTTCAATGTTTCACACAGCCCTGGTACCCAGGAAACAGCAAACCCACAAACAAAACCCCACCAAACCTGTAGATGCCTCACTAGAGCACGGTTTCTCATTCAGTCTGTACACCCTACCCGCTGCCCTGGGGGAGGAAGGGACGAGCAAGCACAAATCTGCTAAAATTAGAGCTTGTTACACCCTTGTCCCCCCCACCTCCATCTGGGCCCCTCAGAATAGTTCTGGAGGTTCATATAAATCTGACCAACTCTAGAATCTTTGATCTGCCGTTATATGTAGGCTGCTGAATGCAGTTTGGAAGCCTCAGGCAACGCTACAGTCTGAGGCAGAATGGCTGGAAAGCAGCCCAGCAGAAAAGGACCTGGGGGTGTTGGTCAGCGGCAGGTGGAACATGAGCCAGCATGTGCTCAGGTGGCCAAGAAGGCCAGTGGCATCCTGGCTTGTATCAGGATTAGTGTGGCCAGCAGGACAAGGGGGGTGATTGTTCCCCTGGACTCGGCAGGGGTGAGGCTGCACCTTGAGTGCTGTGTCCAGAGCTGGACTCCTCAGTTTGGGAATGACTTTTGACAGAGAAGGATGGCAAAGCTGGTGAAGGGGGAGAGGGCAAGTCCTGTGCAGCATGGCTAAGGGAGCTGGGGCTGTTTGCCCAGAGAAAAAGAGGCTCTGGGAGGACCTTGTCACTCTCTACAGCTGCCTGAAAGGAGGCTGCAGCCAGGTGGGGGCTGGCCTCTTCTTCCAAGCCTCCAGTGGCAGGATGAGAGGACATAGCCTCAAGTTGTGCTGGGGAGGTTTAGGTTGGACATTAGGAGGAATTTCTAAACAGACAGGGTGATTGGGTATTGGAATGGGCTGCCTAGGGAGGTGGTGGAGTCACTGTCTCTGGAGAGGTTTCAGGAAAGACTGGGTGTAGCACTCACTGCCATGGTCTGCTTGATGAGGTGGTGCTTCATAGATTGAACTTTATGACCTCAGAGGTGTTTTCCAACCTAATTGATTTGGTGATTCTGAGTGTATTGCCAAGAGTGGGGAAGCAGAGGGCTAAGGAAGACCCAAACTCAGAAAACCTCTCTTCTGCTCTTGGTGTATCTTCATGACCTTCTCTGAATCACTTTGGTTCCCCATGCCTCAGTTTCCCCATCTGTAGAACAGAGAATATAATGATACCTTCCCATAGGCTGGGCAAGGTTGACTTCACCAGTCAGTGCAAGCAAGTTCTTGCAGGATTTGGGCTACCTGAAAGTTGTTTAGCTAATGTTTGGAAAGTAGTTTGAGGCCCTCTGGTAAGAGTGGTTAGATAACAGCCAAATTTGGCTGTTATTTGGTTAGATAACAGCCAAATTTTGCCACCCTTCAGAACAACAGCCTGTAAAAAAAATTTACATAAAGCTTATGCAGGCCTCACCCTCTTGTTCCCTCTGATCTGTGTTTCTCCTGCAGGATGGAGCAGTGGCACTGTGATTCAGTACATGGAGGCTGCAATACAGCAATTTTAATAGTAATACTGGGATCATTAGGTCTGCAATACCAGAAACATCCCTTGCACAGAAACAGAAAGGAAGATAGCATAAAGGTTGATCTTTGATTTTACAACCTTTCAGTGCTGGCTGACTTTGACCAGTGTAGCTTGAAACCCAGCAATCAGTTTAGCCTACTTAAAATTTGTCAGTAAATTGCCTGGAATGCTGCTGAGTATATCCCTATACCTGTAACAATGTCCAAAAACCTTTTGGTTAGTGGTGGCAGAGTCAGAACAAGCCACGAGAGGCAACCTTCTACCCTTTCCCATCCCTCTTCTGTACCAGCAGTGCCAGTTTTGGACCCTGGAGCTCCTGGATGTCACCTCCTAGGAGCCTGTATTAAGGTGTGTCAATCTTAAATTCCCAGGGGGCTGCAAGAGCATCTGTGGGTCCCCCACCCGTCTCCCAGAGCTCTCCCTTCTGCCATCCCAGCCAGCAGGGCCCTCTGCATCAGCTCAGCAAGGGCAGCCCATGCCTACAGTGAGGTGGTGGCTTCTGAGCACGTGTCCCGTGGAGTGGAAAAGCACAAAGCTGCCTGTGACAGCGCGGTCATGCAGAGTCACCGCCGTGCGCCGGGCGCTGCTGCCTGGAGGGGGAGAGGAAGCAGAGAGGGAAGTGTGGGTGTTGAAGGTCCCACGTGCTCCATGGGCTGCCTTGGGGAATGCTCCCCATCCTTCTGTGTTTCCTTTACAGCCTGAGGGAGCCAGACAGGAGGACACAGCACCTCACAACCTTTGAGGGCTCTCAGGGTGATGGTAATAACAAGAGATAACTTGCTGCAAGAGCTGTCAGCCTTATAAATACCAAGCCTGTGACAGTAATAACAGGACGGTCCTTAGTCATATGTTGGGGAGAGGATCTTGGAGAATCCTTGGGGGCCGTGGCTGTGTTGTCAGAGCAGCATCTCCTCGCTTGCCAGGGATGCAGGCAAAGCTGTGGGCATCTCTTATCCAGAGAGCAGCCTTCCCTTTGGAATCAGCTGCCCCTCTCCCCCTGCAGAGGAATTGCCTTCTGCTTAATAAACGTCTGCTTGTAATATTCTGAAACAAGGAGGCTAATCAAAGGCCCCATTCTGTGGAACAGGGATGCTAAGTGACAAGATTAATTTCAGTAATCAAGCAGCTTAATTTGGACATTTTTTTCCCTTCTTCTGTGTTGCTGATGGAAATTGAGGCAAATCTCATTCTGGAGAGACACTCTTTCCCTGCCTGATACCAGCAACCTCCAGTACTGAAAATGCTTGTGTAGGGATGGGAGGATGGGGAAGAAAGAAGAGTAGGAAAGGGTCGCATAGGACAGTGTCAGTGAATGTGTGTGGACTGCTATGAGGGATGTTTTTTGAGCATCTTTCCTCTGGAAGGCTCCCAAAGTGTTTTATAGACTGCATCGCAAAGGCTCCAGTCAGCAATGAAATGCAGTCATCTTGGCTGGGTTGCAGCAAGTCTTTGAAAGGACATGGAAATTCAGCTGCTCAGGAGAAGGCAGGCAGGAGGCTGTGATACCACCAAAGGGAAATCATTAGACGTGAAACTGTGTGATGGTGTGGAACCTATCTGAAACACACCTGTGGCTCAAAGGTCTCCCCCCTGCAATGAAGAATGAATTAAACTTCATCCTTCAGTGATACGGAGCGCCGAGGGCCCCTTTCCTCAGTTCAGGGCTGGTGCCACCAGCACAGCCTCTCACAGTGCTCTCCATGGTTCTCACTCATCTGCCTCCTGGCCACTGCTGCTGCCATCCCCCCTGCCCCATGTCCACCTGTGGGACCTCAGCAGACACGATGTCACTGAGCTCTGGTACCACTGCAAGCTGAGGACGTGTGTCAGTGATCCCCTGGGGGCCTTTGCCCATTTTGCCCTGATCACACAAGATAGTGGAGTCAGCTGGTGAGAGGGTTGGGGAAGAAATCCCAGAAAATGTGATTTATGGTGAGGCAAGAAGACCTGAGCCCCTGCTCTGGTGTCATGAGAAAGCACTCCTCCTTCAGCTGCAATTTTGGCAGAGGAACACATTTCCAAGTGCTGTAGCAGAACTCAGGGCTGGGTAAAGCCCTTTGGAGTAGGTAGAAGCGGTGTTTTTCTTGGGGGTAGTTTTATGCTGGCCTAAGGCTGAGGTGTGTGCGTGGGCAGGCAGGAGAAGTCTAATAATAGCTATTTACTCATTCAAACGCCTGTGATGTGAGGAAGCCTGGACGGGCACCCAGTGGCGTGTGACAGAGCCCTCCCGAGCCAGCGGAGTGGGTTTAAGGGAATGACGTCCTTGCCCGAGGCAGCGAGGTTTCGGGGCTGGCAGCTTTCCATGCCGGTGTCTCCGGTCCCCCTGCCGCTGCCAGCGCTCTCCTCGCCCGCTGCCGCCTCTCCCGCGGGTCCCTTTCGCTCCCCGCTGGGGGCATTTTAGCGCGCCTGCACCCCCTGCCATCTCTGGCAATCAATTTTTCAGGGACAATCCGTGATGTTTTCCTGAACCCCCCCTCCTTTCCTCTTCTCCTTCCACTCCCTCCCTCCCTCCCTCCCTCCCGCTGACTTGTTATTATGTACTGCAGCTGCCCGGAGGATTTTAAATAGACCCATAATCGCGCAGCAGCTCCTCTTGGAAGTTTAAATATAACCTCCTTGTTAATCTCGCGTGTGGCAGCAGCACAGCACCTGGGCAAGGGAGGAATGGACGAGCACTAACCCGTGGCTTTACATCAGAGCTGGGAGGGCTTAGCGAAGTTATCAGGAAATTGCCTCGTTCGTTTTAACCAGAATAGTTCTGAGGCTGGTGCGAGGTGCCAAACTGATGATTTTTGCAGCACAAAATTATTTTCTCAGTTACCATCCCAGGCACGTCGCAAGAGAAGGCTGCCCTGCAGCTGCCCTCCCGCTTGCCCTGCCTTGGGCCGGTGTCTCAGCCCTGCTCCAAAAGTCCCCCCGGAGGCAGTGGGCAGCTCAGGCTCCCTAAACCCTTTGCCTTCCCGCGACAGCGCTCGCTGCTGCTCCTGCGGCAGCTCTGAGAGCGGTGCTGAACGCGGTGTTTCAGCGGGAGACCCTGCAGCTTGCTTCCCAAATTATTTCGTGGTAACAGACTGATTTCAATATAATTTCTAGTTGATGAATTAACTAATTTACCCCTCAGACTGGAGCAGTGTTTGCCGAGCATCATAGTTCAGGGACACTACGGAAGAGATCACAATTAATAATGGATTTTCCCAAAGGACCTGTTCTAAAAGAGCAAATCTAGTGCTCACTAGTCCATTAAATGTAGTGAGACACTTTCAAACAGGAGCTGTTGCCTGTTGCTTCAAGCTAACAGGATCCCTGCTCCTCCTGCATCTCAAATGCAGCCATCTTCTCATGCAGAGGGATAAGGGATGTGTGTGAGGGATCATGTCCTAGCTGGCTCTTCTGCTGTTGCTGGAAGGAGGATCTAGCTGGCTGTTCAGGGATGTGGGTTGTATTTCCTCCAGTTTACTGAGCTGGTGCACACTGGAAAATTTGACACACACTGACACCAGAAAGGTTGTTTCTTTATTTTCCTCCTCTGTGAAATATAGAGATAAACCAAACCAAATCCTAACCAAACCAACCCCCCAAACCTACAAAAAAAAAAAAAAAAAAAGAGCCAAAGAAAATCAAACAAAAATCTGTCTTTTAATTGATGTTGAGCAGTACCTATAAAATAAAGTAGTATTATTGATGCTAAATTATCCATTAATTCTAGTAATCCAGCCATAGTAATTGCTGAGCTGGGGTACTAATTCACAACACGTAATTCATTCAGTGAATTTAGCTGCTTTTTCTGCTCATGGAATATCAATTTTGCAGATCATAATTTCCTCAAATTTATTTGAATTTACTTAGTGAACTTCTTGGAAAATATTTACTCTATGGATTGATACAGGCCGCTTTACTTAATTATGGTTGGTCAGAGAGATCCATTTGGTATTGTTTCTATTCCCTTGTTGAATGAGCACACAAGCACTTCTGTCTTGAATACTTGCATACGAACGTGGTAGATGTACACTTCTGCAAGTTTTTGCAAATTTCCATACATGAATATGCAGATAAAACTCCTATATGGGAGCACTGACAGCAAACAAACACAGACAAGCTAGGCTTAAGTAATTTTGCATTAAAAAAAGTGAATTAATATTTTTAAAGGGCCTAAATTACCAGGACAAAAGTTGTATTTTCTGCAAAGTAACCTAGTCCTTGGTAAACACCATCTTGAAAGGCAATAATGGAATGTTGAATCATAACCTAATAATTTTCCTCTTTGCCTCTTTCTGCTGATCAGTGCAATGATTTCCCGTAGTAAAAGGAAAGATTGGACATTTATTGTATGAAGACTGTTTCTTTTTTAGCTGGCTGTATTCATGTGACACTTGCTGTAAATGTGCTTATGTCCTTCAATGGTTAGCATTGGTCTGAATGGGACACCTGATTTTCTCACTTCCATTAATTACCTGTTCCCAACCTGTCTCCCCAGCTCCCTCTCTCCATCTCAGAAAGATGTAGTGTGGCTAAACTGAAACTTCCTAAACAACAGAATTGCAAAAGTTTCCAAATGTTTGGCTCTGGTTTATGGTGTAGAAGTGTGAGAGATCGTGTTCATAAGGACATTTGTGCACACGTGGGAGTAAGTAATGTAGCATGATCAACACAGAGTGTAACAGGGAACAAACTTGGGTAGGACCCACACTAGATCTTAAGGACTTGAGCAGCAGAAACATTTTGGAGAGTGCAACACTAACATATTTCTGTTTCTTCTAACTGGCCTGGAAGACTGTGCAGTCTGCTAGTCTGTATGGAAAGGTTCTTTGTTACTCCTGCTAATTGATCCTAGAAACAATAGGATTACCAGTTATAAGCAAATGAAAAAGAGAAAAAGTGGGAGTATTATTTACTGATGTGATAACTGAGTCTTCAATATGAGACATCAGCATAAAAGGCAATTATATTCCTAGGTGCCAGGCAGGATATTCCCTGCCAAGGCAGGGACGTGTCAGTATCATTGTAAAAGTCTCTACTGTAATTTCCTCTGTGTATAATTCTGTGTATAATTCCAGTTATTCCAATTAAAGCAAAGTGGAGCCAGAAAAGTATCTGGTTGGTAGAGAGAGGGAAGAACACATTTTACAGGAGGAGAGTAAGACAGTGTAGCTTACCTAACCAGGCAGAATGCAGTCTGAGAAAACAGAAAAGGCTGCCTTCCAGTAAAACGAGTGATGTGAAAATAGCCTGGCAGCAATAGTGCTCGTCGAGGTAAAGAGCTACTGGTGAAGGTATTGACTGGCTAGGAAAGGGCTTCAGCAGAAAGTCATCAGCACAGCAACTTTCAAATCACATGGGAAAGTGAGAAACCTAGCTTCCTTCCAGTGAGAGCATTATTGTTCCTGAAAAGAGTAATATGGAAAAACTCTCTGGGACATCCCTCCCAGACTGCTGTTTCCTAATGATATCAAACCCCATGTAGGCGCTCTGCTCTTTGGATTTAAAAGGACCTTAATTCAGTTTAGTTCAATTTTCTTCTGAGGGTTGCTTTAATTTGGAAGAACTGTGTCCATTCAAGGCTAATGTGATTTAATGAATTCATGCTAAACTCACAACTTAAGTTAATTTGGATTAATTTTCCCAACCGTTTCTCATCAGACGACCCTTCAGATGTTGTAGAAATGGCAAAGAAATCTTGAGCAGTCCTGCTTGTGGTTCAGTTCTAAACTGGAAAGTAGATTTTCTGACTGCAGAAGGCCTGAAGAAACATCTGGCCATGTCCCTGGAGAGGGCTGAGGAGGGTGCAAGCTCCCAGGCCCAGTGTCCCGGCTCTTCTCTGGTGTTTTCCCTTCCTGCTGTGGGGGCCGAGCAGAGCAGCCTGGTGATACTCTTGTTTGGAAAGAGGGTTAGTGCTGTCCCATGGGAAGGTGTGCTCTGTGGGACCACCTGCTCAGAAAGGAGGACTTGGGTGGGCTTTGTGAGTAGCATTTGGCATAGATCAAGGGGAATGTGGGCTGTTTGGCTGTGTGCTACCTGCACGTAGGAAAAAAATACTTTAATTCCCTGAACTGCATCCCATTGCCTATGCTTGCTGGCTTCTAGGAAAGAAAACACATTTATTTCCCCGTAATGCTGTTCTAAGGGGTTTACAGCTCAGCTGCGATGGGAGGTGTTATTTCTGTCGCTGCTGTTAGTTGGCGCATCTTTATTTGCCTCTTTCTGGCTGGCACGTCGTGGGTGGGAAATCTGTGAGCCCTAATCTGTCGGGCTTTGGAAGGTGCACGAAGGGTCACTGCCGGCAGCCCCGGCCGCGGAGGGCAGCGGCGGGAGGATTGAGCGGGGTCGGGCACGGAGCGCGGCCGCTGCGGGAAGGGACCGCGCTGCCGCGGCTCTGCACGTTGCCATGGAAACAAAGCTGGATCCTTAATCGGGATGCGTGCGGATGTGAGCCCACCGTCTGCTGGCCTTTTGGCCTCACCTCCTGCTGCCCCAGTGCCAGCGTGGTTGTGACTGTCCTGTGCCAAGTGGGTGGGAGGGGAGCTGGTGTGGAGGGACCTTGCGGGGCTGAGGGTGCAGGAGGAGGGTCCAGGGAGAGAGGTTAAAGTTGTTCCCTGGTCCTGGGAGTGGAAAACACCTCTGCTGAGGTGCTGGGGGCAAAGGGAGCCTGAGGAGCAGGCAGCAGGGGTAAGTGTGCCGTGGCAGCTGTGGTGGGAGCACTGTGAGATATTGGGGTGCCTAGACACTGCAGGGAGGGAGTGAGTCTTGAGAAGGTCATTGGTACATGGCAGCGTGTGTGGACCTTTACATAGCACCCAACAGGCTACCTGGAAGAATGGTACAATTGTATCATAACAAATTTAGCTCAGGGTCTATACTGACACCCCTCTGCAACTTCAAGGACCCCAGGTAATACTTCTGCAAGCTGTTGCTGTGCCTTGGGGTCTTTCTAGGTTAGCTCTGGCATTTCTGAGGTAGGGATGTAGCATTATACAATATAGACATGGTTTTGAGAGGTCTGAAAATGTGAGGAGGCTGTTGCTGGGGAATTAAAGCAATTGCATAGTGCACTTAGAACAAGCTTATGCAAAAATGGGTGAGCAAAGAGATCTCACTTAATGTATTCCCTCTGCACTGTGAGGAGTGCAAAGAAAAATTTGCTAAATGAAAATCTTTTCAGTTGTAATACCTAGCTCAATCAATACCTAGAAGAGGGCATTTCAGGGAAACCCAGAAGCTGTAGCAAAAGCTCTTGACACCTCAAGAGGCAATAATCTGCCTTTTGAGTCCATAAAGAATGCAAGGTAAATGATAAACTCTGAGGAGGTGGTTTGCTGGAAGCTGTAGGATGGAAGATGTTGCCCACTTGCAGTCCTGAAAAACCCCCTACCAAGATTCACCATCAATGGTGATATATATCCCAGCAGGAAGGATTATGGTCAGCTTGCTTAAAGTCCTCCTGACACTTCTGTTGGAATGCTGTTCATGTTAAGTTTAGACTGTAAACTTGCACAGCATCGCTGTACCCTGTTAAAATGCTGCTGTCAGAATTCCCAGAGAACTGAGAACTTTCTTTGTCCAAGTCCAAGATACACAACTGACCTTGTGTAAGGAAGCAAACTGCCCTGAGAAGGATGGAGTCCAAGACTGGGAGGGCTTGTATGATTAATTTCTGTCGAAACAGACATTCTGGTGCTTATGGAGTGAAATGAACATCTTCTGGGGACCCAACAATTGATGCATAGCAATTAAACACACAAATTACCAATGGGCTGTGCAGCCCCCTACCCTCAACCCCCAAAGACAGCTGAAGGGGAATGCATGGCCCTTGATTTAGCATCCTCAGCACTTTATATAGATTGGAATATGTACATTGTAAGGCATAAAAATCTGTGAAAATATTGCTTACTTTTTCTTCATTGGATAGCCTAGAGTTACAGTATAAAGAGAGATTCAGTAGGAAGGCCAGTGAGGAAAGGCCATGTTTTTCCACTGATGAATAGAGAGGTTTGTCCATAGCCTAGTGCAGAATGCACAGGGAGCCTGACCATATTTTCACTTCCATTTAGAGAGCATGATGACACTATGAAGGTAGTTGGATTAGCCTGAGGAGCAAAAGCACAGAGATCTACTGTCTGCCCTTAGAAACTGCTGGGTGACATAACAGGAGCAGTTGGACACCAAATGAGCTGTAGAACGCTGGGTTGATGTTTTCCATGCAGTGTGCTTCATTCACTGAGCTTGCCCAGTCTGCAAGGCTGCATGCCTTGAAGAGCACCAAGAACAAGATAATAAATGTACATCGTTCTCCAACTCTGCTCCTTCTACTCTTTGCACACAGAAGAGGACAATGTCCTCTGAGATGAAGGGTGCACAGCTACTGCTGCAGGCTCCTGCGCAGTGCAGACAAATGCCTAGTGCAGGTACACATCCTGAAGGCGCTGAGATAATGAAAAGGTTGAGCTCCTTGCACTAGCCACCACTGCTGAAGGAAATTTTTTTCATCTTGGTGCTTCTCAGGAGGAGATATTTAGAAGTTTTATATAAAAAAGAGAAAAACACTTCCTACTAGCAAAAAAAAAAAAAAAAATTATTTTGAAGCTAGATGACCAGAGTGATGTCTTTGTATCAACTTTCAGAATTGCTTAGCTGCACCCTGAAATAAACCTTCCTGTGGCTAAACCCTTCCCACAAATATTCCCTCTTATGACCTATCTAAAGAAAAGACAATTTTGATTTTTTTTCATTTTTGGTTTTGGATTTTTAAAAAAAACTCAGACCTTCTTGTCGTATATTATTTACATGACTACTTGCCTCCATGGAAGGTGAGTCCTGAAGGACTGTGTTTTGTCAGAAGGAATGAAGTCTGTTAAGACTATATCTTGAGTGTTTTCACCCATGGTTTGAAGTCATCTGTATTCCTCTGGGCTGTGGCCAGGGCTGTGTAGTGAAGCTGCCTGTGTAAACCCTGGCTTCTCCCTGAGAACACAAACCAGAGGCTTAATTAGCTCTGAATGCAAGTGTGGTGATGCAGACACTGCTCTTCAGTAAGTCTGGGCTGCACCATCACCTGATTTCATGGGATCACTGTCAGCTGCCAACTCAGGTGCTGCCAGCCTGCATTGGAGTGCCGCTGCCATACTGGGGATGAGACACTTTGACTGTTTTGAGACATCCTGCAGGTAATTGCCTTTGTACACATGGACATGTGTGTGTCTGTAGAGACACACATCTGCATGCAGTGAGAAACCAGGAGTGCAGGGAGACAGAGAATGACTTGGAGGGATACAAAGGGGAAGGAAAGACAAAACACCACAGCCCATGGTTCTTCCCTTGCAGCCCGTGCAGTGCTGGACACGACTTTTTGTTTTCTCCCCTCATATGGTCATTTATTTATCTTCTGTCACAGGCCCTGGCCAGGCAGTGCTCAGACTGAATACCTTGTTTCTCCCCTGCTTGCTGTAGCCCCTGCTGATGCTTCCATCTACTTCCCACTCCCCCATCGTGCCAGAGTGTGTGGTTAAGAAAGAGGACGGACAAGGGGATGCAGGAAAACAAGATGCACCAGCTTTGCCTTTGAGTCAGTCAAAGAGCTATTTCTATACCTAACACATCTCACTCTGGCTTTTATTCTCTTAGATGCTTTTGTTACTCTTATTATTAATGACCAGCAGAGGCAAAATCTTTTGCTGCTCTATCATTCCTTTTCTCTGCTGTGTCAGTCCTCGACAGAAATCTCAGTTTCTCATGTGCGTGTGTGATCTTGAAAAAGATATGGCAGTTCAGTCTCAGCCTCGGGTTTTGTTTAAAAAAGTACAAAGCCTAATATAGATAGAAAAATTTGAATTCGAGTACAAAAAGTATCTTATTTATTATGCTGCTGCTTTCAAGTTATGTCAAGGGCATATTGAATATATAGATATATATTAATGTGCAGGTAAGTGTAGAAAGAACTGGAATTCAATTATGTGTGCTTCGGCACAGAGTTAAGCTGACTGGAAATGGGCTTCTTGACTTTCATCGTCCAAGCAAAAAAATATACAAAACTGAAACTTGTATCACCCGTATTGCAAAGTCAGACAGACCAATTCCCACTTTCAGATCCTCTTCATTGAATCCTGAGGAGTGTAAATGTTCACGTGCTTAGATTATGGAAGTGGATATAATGGTCCTTACAGCAGCAATCACTGTTGCAACTGTAAATTCTAAGTACTTCAGGAACGGTGGGGATGATTTCAGACTCTAGCTCTGCAAGTCTCCTGTGGTCTCCAGTCTTTTACCAAGAACAATTTCCGATTCCTCGGAGTTCAGAAATGGCTGTTCCATCAATAGGGAGTTTGCCACAACTTGTGCCTCAGTCTCATAACAACAAGAGCTGTGAAAAACAGCTATTAATCATCAGGGCAAAGAAAAGAAATGGAAGAGCTATGATCCCAAACAAAAATAATAGAAAAAAAATAATGCAGCAGCTGTGGATTTGGCAGAAGATGCTGCCTATGTTTGGATGGGCATCTGTGCATGCGGGAGACTTCATGTGTTTGTGAGTGGTTTTATCTTTAAAGCTGTAAAAAACCTCCTATTGAGTTTTTGAGACTTAATAGATGGGAGCTCAAGAAGATTTGAGAAGGGAGCTTCTTTCCTGTCTAAAATCTGTGCAAATAACTTCATTGGTCTCAGAGTTTCCATTGGGGATGAGGAGAATCAATAATCATTTAAAACTTTGTGAATCAATTCGATAAGCAAGACAGACATGACAGCAGCTTCCCAACAGGGGCACTCCTCGCTGGTTGATTAGGAAGGAGAGCTGGGTAGAGAAGGTAGGTGCAGTTTTCATCCTGGAACACAAGAGGAAACTAACTGTGGCCGAAGCAAGCTCTGATGGGGGTTGGGTCTCAAACATGTTGGAATCCTTGTTGTTTCAGCCAAGGACTCTCACAACACACCTCAGTGATACAGTAGCTTTCCAAAGTAGGGACTTAATCCAGAGTCCTGGTCCAATGGGCCAGGAGAAGAATTCACCTTCTCCTCAGACTTGGAGAGTCCCCAGCTAGATCTAATACCAGAATAAGGGTCACCAGGATGGCGCAGGCTGGGATTTGAACTAGTTAGCTCTCCTGATTTGGCAGCTCCACTGGACACGAGCTGGAGCTTCCTCACAGTGCTGATGAACAGATGCCGTAGGGCCAGTGCATGGTTTCTGTGCCTCCTGTTGCCTGGTGCAGCCATACACACTCTGTGCTAATGAGACAGCTGCTTGCCAGCAGCATCTCCAAACAAAAATGGACCAGGGTACTGTTTCTTCATTTTATGCCCAGATTATTTCATCCTCTTCTGAAAGTATAAGGCAGGGGGTAAAATCCCTCTTAAAATAAAACCACACAGAGCTGCCTTCTTGCCTGGTACAAAGAACAATGATTTGGCATTCCTCCTGTCCCAGCCCTTGCTGTAAAACACAGGTTGAAGTGAGCTGAGCCAGGTTTGGGAGTGCTCAAGGCAACAAGGAATTGTACAAGCAGCACCCCCTTTCCAAAGGGGTGGAATCTGATCTGGAAGGTGCGGTGGAGGGAATTGTGGTTACTCGCTGTCTCGGCAAGCTGTGAGTGTGAAATGCTGACTGCTCACTCCCAGGCTCAGGAGGAGAATAATTCCCTCCCTTCTTTCCGAGTGGCCCCTCAGCCCCGCTCCCCTTCCCGAGCATCTCTGCAGTCCCGGCAGGCTGTCGGGGGATGAGCCCCGCGCTGTGATTTGGGTAGTGACGCCCAGCCCCAGTCTTCGCAGCTCCTGTGTCGTGCCGTGCCGTGCCGTGCCGTGCCGTGCCGTGCCGTGCCGTGCCGTGCCGTGCCGTGCCGGGCCGTGCCGTGCCGTGCCGTGCCGGGCCGTGCCGGGCCGTGCCGTGCCGGGCCGGGCCGTGCCGGGCCGTACCGTGCCGTGCGGGTGCGGTGCGGTGGCTCCCGGCGGGATGCCGGCGGTCGGGAGCGTGCGGCCGCAGCGGCATTTCGTGTGCGCTGTTGCCAAGGGAACTTGGCTGCCGAACTGGGACCAGGGCGGTGGGGCAGGACCGATGCCTACCTATCTCTCTCCGTCTCTCTCTCTGTTTTTTTGTTTTTTTTTTTCCTTTGGGTTATATTCGGAATATCAATTATGACTCTCTTAGAGAAGAGGCAGCCAGGTATGAGGTAATGGGAAATCTGGAGTCTGTGCAATCTAGTCAAACCTCGGCTCTTGGTTTTGTCCTCTTGCTAGAGAGCTCTCCTAGCTTAAGTGATTGGGTTTTTTTTTTTCTTCAAGTGACAAAATTGCCCATTTACTGCTGTCCAGGATGGATGAGGCTGAAGCCTTTTATTGCTCCTTGCCTTAAGGAAAGCAGAGGGCACATCTACACAGACTTTGCATGCAGCTGCTCACTCATGTGTACTCTAAGGCAAACCAACTCTGATCCAAAGGGTATGAAAGTTATATTGATGTGTTAAAAATTATCTAAACTCATTAATAATACCAGCCTGTGAGAAAAGATTAAATCCTGGCACATTATTACTTTAAACTGTCTGCCTTACTTCAGCTGTCCATCTTAGAGCACAGGCACAGCCAACTTCACTCTGCCCATACAGGCTGACTAGACCTTGGCATCATTAGGACTGCAGGTGCCATCTCTTAGGACAGAGAAAACAACTAACAGCTTAGCCTGCAGAAGGTTAATGATTAAATTAAATAAGCAAGGCAAAATTTGAGAGATAGGAGTTGTCACTACTCTGTGAGAGAAGAGGAATAGAGGCACTTAACAGACACATTCTGACCTGTCCCCAGCTGGACCATAGTGAGAAGAGATCTTAAGCTCCTGAGAGGCTCAGGGGGCATTGGATGCAATGCTGAACTTCCAGGGCTTATGTAAATTGACTCTGTGAACCTTTGGAGGTTCAGCTCATATGAAGGTTTGTTCATAATAAGAGACCAAAGGTATACTTGATGAAAGGGGAGAGCAGTTAATTTAGAAATGATAAAAAGAAATAGTATTTCACCCAGGATAGTTGATTTGAGAAATTTATTCAATGACATCTTGCCAAATACTGTGACTGGACTTTTTTTTAAGTGCTGGATAGTTTTATGGCTGCTCTTGATTAATAAGGCTATACCAAATGACATCCCATTCAGCTTACAGTCAAAATTCAGTCCTTAGTCTGGAGGGTAAGACAGCCAGAAAAGAAGAGCCAGGCAAACACCATGATGTAATCAGATGGATGAGTAATGGGGCAGTCTGACTTTCATTTGTTTTGGGCTGGCAATGTCAAGATATTAAGCCAGCCTAGTGGGCTTCCCTGAGCTGGGACAGGGAAACTGGTCCTGGTCTGCCCAAATTGCCCGCATGGTATAATGTCACCTGGGGGGTGGGCCCTGCTCAGTGCAGCCTGTGCTCTAATCTGTCCATGTGCTTTCATCTAACAAGGAAATACACACCTACAGAGGTGAAAATGGAAATGTAACAATCCTGGTGGGAAACTGTTTATCCTGGCGGCTTGCTAACTGCTGTTTCTCCTCTGTGGAAAAATGCTGGTAGCCATGCATGGCGCTCTGAGAAGCTGCTACAACATACCACCATATATTAGTCTGCTTTTACCAGTCATTGTTTATAAAAGTCACAAATTTTTCACCCTCTCTTTAGCCAAACAACTGAATTTTTCTGAATTGTATATGTCAGACAATGGCTCTGGTATGTTTGACTCCTTCATCTTTTTTATTAACTGCATGTGGTATAGAGTGGAACAGCACCAAGATCAAGATTATAGAATCTAGGTTATCTTGTGTTTCTTCTGTTGTAAAGTCTTTTGAACAAATTATTTCTGCAGACCCTTAAGTAGAAAGTGGAAATCACTTAGCTGTTTTCAGCCCTTGAGTCATCTTTAATTGGAGACCTTTTTGTAGCAGCTCTCAGGAACTCCTTGGTGCTGGAGCACTTGGACTGTTGCCCCTGGGTTAGGGCTCTGCAGCAGACCTGTTTCCACTGCTACAGAGAGATTAATGTCCAATCCATGACTGGGATCTGTGTTTATGGTGAAACTTTTATGTGTAGGTAATGTCATTATACATGTGAATTTAGTATATTTGTTATCATTTACTAGGGTAACAATTGAACTGTGCTAACAATTCTATATTCTTCATTGCAATTAGTAGCCATCTGATATTGTGGCTTCCAGAAAAGACCTAGAGAGTTGACAACCATTCTCCTAATTAATTTATCACAGTGTATTCTGTCTTTCTATCAGTGGTGACATTGAACTGGGTCTCTTGCTATCTCTCATCCACCAATTCCTGTAACCATCAACTCTGAGCTATATATCCTTCTGTCAAATAAGTCTAGTGTGTTCAGTAATTATTGCAAGAACAAGGGGAGGAACTGATAAATGATATGGTTATGTAAACCACATTTGTTCATCTAAGAAATTTGAACTTCCCACTGAGAGCACGTTCCCAGGGCAGCTTGGAGGATTTTCACTAAGAATGATCCACTCCTCAGTGAATCAGAACGTGGGAAAAGGATTGCAGGAGGTCATGTGCTATGCAAGTCAAAATCATTAGTAACCCAGGGAACCTATTTCAGTAAAACAGGAAAGTTCTGAAGTCTTATTAAATAGTATAAACTAGGCATAGTCATTAGGAAATGACACAATTCAACGTGCTCCAACTTTACATTGAGTAGGTTTTGCTATGAATGCATTTGTGGAAGTGTGAGTGTGTGTATGTGTGTGAGAGGCAGAGATTCTGTTTTAGATGCCAATTCCACCAGGAGGACATAATATTAGGTCTCAAGTGTCACCATGTTCTCATAGTTCCTACTGCAAGCATTCAAGAAAGGACTCACACAGCATGATGCAACATAAAAGCCAGAGTTATAGTGTATTGAGTTGTTGAAAACTAAATAAAAAAATTAAATTTGGACAGAAAAAAACCAAACAGACAGAGGATCCTGACTGTAGGCTAGCCTGAGGCAGTAATGGATTTGTGGTAAGATAAACAGAAGTAAATGAACACTTAAGCAACAAAGATCCTGATTTTCTGTCAGATATGTTATAACAAACGGGACTCAGACATACAAGAAACTAAATTATAAGACGCTGTACTGTAGTGGCATTTTCCATCACGAGCAGTAAAACTCCCAGTGAATCAAGTACCCCACCAGGACTGTGACAAAAAAGGTACACAGTGGTGTCTCAGTTTTGAAGAAAAGAAATACATAGGTAGGCAAATGAAAGCCTGTGTTTTCCCAGAAGTTATTTGGTGCTTGCTCACTCCTTTTTGCCCCCTCCAAATTATGTGGTAGACAAGACTGAAATCTAAACAAGAGGCAGCCCTGCATGGTTTGGCTGTTGGTCATAGAGTAATTTTGCAAATCAAGACTGTACTAAAGACACATGAACAGCTTTTCTTCTAAATCAGGAAATGAGAAGAGGGCTTTGGAAAGTGATAGTGGCCTGAGTCATTAGGATCTGCTAGGATCCCCTCTGTGAGCTGGAGAGGAAGGGAAGACCCCAGTTGTTAAGTTATGGCTGCGCAGGAAGCCTAATGAAGCAGCAAATGGGGTTAAATACACAGATGTTCCCAAAAGCCTAATAAAAAGGGGCTACCAGCTTAGCAGTACAAATTGTATTTGTCCTGCACCTGTGTGGAGACAGCAGAGTAGGGCATTTTGCAATGACATGGTATATTTCTCAAAATCCTGGAAGCAAACAAGTGGTCTGGACTTGCTCCTTACTCAAATTCCTTGTGCATAACTTGACACATCTTGCCTTTGTGGGGTCTGGCCCTTTGACTGAAGCTAAAGGAGCTTGCCACCCCTAGCAAAAATGTGTTCATGGACCAGGTCCCAGTGTGTGGAGTGCAGAACCAGATTGCATTTGGGTGGGCTGCACAGAGGGAACACAGCCTGCTGATCTCCTCACTCACTGCCAGGTCAGCAGTGAGTACCGTGGCTCAGTGCTAGGCTGGCCAGTTCCTCAGCATGGGTGGTCCACTGCAACTGCTTTTGGGGATCTTGCATTCCCCTGCTTTTGGATGCTCCCCAGTCTGCCCCATGCTGAGAAGCAGTTTTGCTCTGGATTGTAAGATCCTGTTTTTAAGCCAGTAATTGTATTTGCTTGCCTGGGGAATCTAGAATGTCTGTTAGGGAGGAACCCATGAGAAAGGCTCCCTGAGGACCTCTCCTGCCACATCTGAAGTAAATGGCTCATTAAATGGCAGTGATTGGTTTCAAATGGTGCAGCTGGAGGAGGGCTTCTGGGAGACTCACCTGCAGCCTTGCCAAGGGCTCACATCTTCAGTGAGGGGTGGGGCAGATCTGGCCTATCTGCAAGCCTGAAGAACTCAGAAGCATTGGTGATAGTACTCTAAACCCTGTCCTACCTTTGCAAACTGTCTTCCATCCACCTAGGAACTCACTAGCCATCAGTCTGCAAGAGGAGGCTTCATGGTGAGTGTGTTTGTACCCTCACTGTGTGCAATCCAGCCTTCTTATTTGAAGAGTTAAACGTGCAGGAGGAGGAGGCAATACTTGTCCCAGCATTGGTAAACTCAGAGCAGATTTTCTGTGGGAAGCCATCTGTCAACTGGGGAGTGGTGCTGTGTCAATTGATCAGCTCCACCTCCAGCTCAGCTCTGCAAACTACGGATCCCTGACCTTGTAGGGTGACAGTGGAGGAGTGCCGGGATCTCTGGAAGCTTTGAGATCCTGTAACGGAGCCTCTGCTCCTTCAGACTGTGTGAGGGACACCCTGCAGCATCTTGCTGTCTCTTGCATCAGGTAGTGGTGGAAAGCCTGAGCTTGCAGGTAAAAGGGCTGTAGGAGGAAGATGAGATTTTTCCCGTGTCCAGAGGATTGTATTTCACCTGGAAGATGTGTGATGTAAGGGACTTCTGATTAAAACTCGACCTATCCCTGTCCCAAGCTTAAAACTGTCTCCCAGTGGCAATGCTGAACCATATTTTGGCTGTTTCAAGGTAAAAGAGTAAGGAAAACATGAAATTTCTTCAGAAAAAATAGGAACTTATAATGTTCTGTAAAACCTGTAATATCTGGAAGGGCAAAATACTCCTTTTTGGTTTTAGACTGTAATAAAACAATAGGGATTCTGTAGGGTATATGCGTGTAAAAGTGGTAAAACCACCTTAGATCTGTCTCCTAATTAAAAAACTTTTGCTGTAGCACTACAGTGAGGTCAAAATCATACTCTGATAGCCTCACTGTTCTGTATCAGTTCAACTCCTCTTTTTCCTTGACTTCTCATCAGGCATGCTCAAAAGGTTGGGAAGAAAATTGTGGCTTTTGGACGTTTTTCTTAGTTTGCTTTTTTGTCCCCCTCAAAAGATAGTGACTGAGATTTCTATCCAACTCTATCAGCAATTCTCCTGATTTATTATGAGAGGGACACTTTCTTCTCTGCTATTGTCTGTCCTTCCTTCTTCCCCCCTCTCTGAGTGCTGAGTTGGTCAGGGAATGAAGAACATTTGGCTAGCCCAACTATTGGGGTGATTAAGTGCCAAAAGACATCTTGGCAAACCAAAATCTGGACTGGCTTGCACCTCCTTAATGCTCTCATTCTGAATATAAGTTGCCTCTTCTTGCTGCTTCTGTAATAGAAATGCCAACAGTTGCTCAAGAGCAATTATTGCATGTGCAGCCAAGTGGCTTGTGCTTGATGTAAAGTGGGGTGCTTCCATTTCTCAGTGGAGGGGAATTGTTTCGCTGGGTTGTGATGAAGCCGTCTATTTGGTGTATTGATTTTTGATGTTCATACACTCTTGTTAGTGAGGAGCTCTGAATTTTGTCCCTGTGTCTTTTGGGGCTGAATTCCCTCCGATAGTTAGGTGGTGCACTCATGTGGAACGAGCTGTCAGCAGGCATTTTAGCTTGACCCTGCTCAAATCACTGGGAGGGCATTGCCTCCTGCACCTTGCTATTGTGCCTCCTGACTCTTGAGAGTGTGTGTGTGTAGCCTCGAAATAGCAGTGGATTTACCACCTAGTGTCCCCTGTTTGTCACTGAGGAAGCAACCAGACAAGACTTCCAGATGCTGTGTGTCAAATGTTCCTGCAATTCAATAACCAGGCCCTTCAGATCTCGGACTCTCTGCTAGAAATGGTGAAAAATTGCAGTCAGTTCAGAGGCTCTTATGCATATGTGTAGAAAGGCTCTTGTTGAACTTAATTTAAAAATAAATACTAGTTATGGGCCAGCTGTCTTGCCTTCTCATGTTGCAGTAAGGCTGAGTCTTCGCACTCTACCATTCAGTTTGCTACAAGTGGCTTTCAAAGGCACTGTGCAATGAAGGGTGTTGGAGATGCTTGTTCAGGAGTTTTTCAAATTCTGGCACATGCTGTGACAATAGGATGATTTTTTTTTTCTCTGTCTTTTCTAATTTTCTGCATAAGCTTCAAAGACATAAAGTATCTTTTTATTAGAAGAGTAGGTTCTTTTCCCGAGCACAATTCAGAGAGAAGGAGGTGAATCCCAATTATAAAAAATAAAAAAAATATGAGATATTTTCCATATGTTGAGCGGCTCCAGTTGCTGCTCCTGTTTTTTTTTTGGTTTGTTTTTTTTGTTTTGTTTTGTTTTGGGTTTTTTGCTTTTCTTTTTTTTTAACTTGTCTTCAGTTTGTTGCTGTTGTCTTTTCCTTTTTCTTTTTGCATACATTTATTTTTCCACTAAGCAAAGAGCAGCCCTAAGAGAACTTTCACGTGTGGGTGGTGAGCTGTATGGAGGAAGCAAACAGAGTTTAATCACCAAACCTCGTAAGAGAGGCATTTTGTATAGGATGTGACCCATAGGGAGCTCAGGGAAGAGAAACAAGCAGCTTAAGGCTGGGTATGGAATCAGGCCTTTTTTTTTTTTCTGGAGTTGCTGAGCTATAGCATATTTTGTCAATATAGGAAATGGCTATAGGTAATCAAAACCATGACTAAAGGATGAATGGATGATTGATTGACTCCATCCCTGCCGAAAAGCAGCTTTACCTGCCAGGCTGTAGGAGACTCAATTTGGTAGAGAGCTGTTCTAAATGTGACTATCTTGAGGTAATGTCTTGAGGCACAATCAGTTTTCCCAGGTCTCAAACTCCTGAGTATATTCTTTTGTATCTCTGGTCCAGTTTTCCAGGCTTATTAAAAGAAGGTTGGGCTGTTCTCATTCCTTAAAGCAGTGTTTGGGTTTGAAGAACTTTTTTTTTATGATGGGAATCTCTACACGTAGAGACATAATTTAATTATGGTGGTTGTTTTTTTTTTTTTTTCCAGTTTCTGGTTGGGTTTTCTTTTATGATCTAATCCTACTCTATAGAAGTCAGGAAGAGTTTGCAATTGCTTGTAAAAGATAGAAGATCTATCCCTAAGAGAGCATATTGGCAAATACTTTTTTCCATTCCTTTCCTTCATGAATTGAGCAAAAGCAGGGATTTGCATTTTTCTGGATGTCATAAATTGAAAGCCTGGTATCTGATGAAATCCCAGGACAGAAGAGATTCACACTATGCCATTGGAGAGCTGAGGTCTGTATAAAACTCCTTGGAGTCTTTGAGGTTGTAAAGTGGTAAAAGTTCTAATTTTTGCAAAGATTAACTTGGTATGGTAGAAGGGTATGAGAGCAATACCAAGAGAAATACTGAGCTGATATTTCTCTAAAACACGGTGTCAACAAACCTCATCATAGTTTAGAAATATCTGTTTTATTTTAATGTATTTATGTTATTCTGAGACGGAGCCTTCACAGTTGTACTGAGGAGAACTGTACAGAGCTCTGTGCTGCTGCTTGCTTTGAGAGGAGCTAGCAGTAGAGATTGTCAGAGCTATTTGTATCCAATGGTTTTGCCTACTCTATTTGTACTTTAGTCTGGATATTCAAACCAGAGTGACTGTCCCAAACTCAGTATCAAAGTGACTGTCCCAAAAATCCGTATCAAAACTGCTGTGTATCCTGTTTATGCTACATATAAGGTTATGATAATCCTGTGATTAAAGCTCTTAATTTCATGAAATATTTTGTACATATTCTGTTTTTCTGTCCTCACTTGTGTACCACTTGTTCTCTGTCTGTTAGAATCAGGCCTAACAGTTGAAACCTTTAAGTAATTTTGGCAACCTGCCTTTAAAAATGAAGTAAGGACAGCTGGTCATAAAAAGGATTTTACTTCCTTCTCACTTGCTTCACTTAAATTTTAAAAAGTTAAAAATCTTTAAGCTCTGGCCAAGATATGAAGTAAGACTCTGACTGTGTGCCTACCCCTCTATGCTCAATGGATTGGCTAGGAATGCTGTTTATTTCCTTTGACATATTCTTGTTTTCTTTTTTTTCTCTCTTCCTCTGACTTCCTATTCTAGGATGAGTCATCCATGTTCTTCCAGTTTGGCCCATCAATAGAACAGCAAGCTTCTGTCATGCTCAACATCATGGAAGAATACGACTGGTACATCTTCTCCATCGTCACTACTTACTTCCCTGGTTACCAGGACTTTGTGAACAAGATCCGCAGCACCATTGAGCACAGCTTTGTGGGCTGGGAACTGGAGGAGGTCCTTCTGTTGGACATGTCCCTGGACGATGGGGACTCAAAGATCCAGAACCAGCTCAAGAAGCTCCAAAGCCCTGTTATCCTCCTCTACTGCACAAAGGAAGAGGCCACCTACATTTTTGAGGTGGCCAACTCGGTGGGTCTGACAGGCTATGGTTACACGTGGATCGTGCCCAGCCTGGTGGCAGGGGATACAGACACAGTGCCATCCGAGTTCCCCACCGGGCTCATCTCTGTCTCATACGATGAATGGGACTACGGTCTTCCTGCCAGAGTAAGGGATGGAATAGCCATAATCACCACGGCTGCTTCTGATATGCTGTCTGAACACAGCTTCATCCCTGAGCCCAAGAGCAGCTGTTACAACACCCAGGAGAAAAGGATTTACCAGTCCAACATGCTCAACAGGTAAGGGGAAGAGCTAGGCCAGCCATACAAAAGGGCGGTCAAAGACGACCTCTGAGACCAGAATATTTCTGCTGGGCGTGTGGTGCTTTGGGGCAGCAGGTGGTGTTGGCCAGAACTGGGCAAGGGGAGGTGAGCTGAGGGTGGGACCCATGTTGCTGTGCATCATGAGTGCCAGGGTTGTCACCCCCTTAGAAAGCCTTCACACAACACAGAGGGCGAGTCAGCATGAAAAAGGAATAACGAAGGCATAGTGCAACAATTTCAGTGTGCCCCTCAATGCACAAATTTTGGCTTTCATAACAGCACTGAACTTCTTGGGGTGTCTTTGCCTGACTGGGTCTGCAGCTCTCAGGTGGGTTCTTGCTGCAAACAATGGGAATGTTTGTGTTGAAGTCTAGAAGGCACCAGCTTCTGTTCCAGGCACTAGCACTATGTGAACAGGTGTCCCTTATAGGTAGGTGGTGGTTGTGTCCTCTACCTGGAATAGTTCCATGGCAGCTGTTGTCTGAACACCAAGTGTCCTTCTGCTGTTCATTAGCCCTGAATTGCAGGATAGAAGAAAGTGCAAAGAGATGTGAAGAACTAGAGCTGCAAAAAGAGTTAGAGCCATCAACTCTGCTCAGATCCTGCTTCATACTCAAAGTCTTTAAAGACCTTGGATGTTTTAAGAATCTGATTTACCTCAGAGGAGGACTTGTGCTGTCACCCTGCTCTTTGGCACTTCACTGGCCATTGTCTGCTGGGTGTTTTGGGTACTGTTCTTCCTTGTGTACCTCATGCAGAAAACCTAGTACCTCGATTAGAACAGTGTGTTTTTCCAAATTGAAAAGGGTATTTAAACATTGGGAAAACCTGTTTGAATAAACATCTTCTTTTTATCCAAATTCAAATTTTCCTAAGAAACCATGCTAAGGCATCTCTTTAAGGGCGTAGAGGAAGCTTGTGGTAGAACAACCTCGAGACCCACACTCTGATTACTAAATGTTCCTTTTTGTCCCAGATGGAGTTTTAGCGCATAGCAAAGCAACCCAGATAATTAGACGTGGAATCCAGGTGCCTCCTGATCTGCTCAGCTGTCATTGTCCAATGTTTTACATATAAAATCCTTGGACAAATTAGGTCCTTTGTGGTGAGAAAAGAAGAATCCAGGCAGTAGCCATCAGGCCACACAGAGCTCAGTGTCTTTGATCATTTGTCATTGAATCATTGAGTGTGCAGATGTGATGGATTGGTCTGCATGCTGTGACCCCTCACTGTCAACTTTACTAAGCAGATAGAAGGACAAAGGGACAAGGAAGCAGAGTTTTGCTTTGCCTGAAGGTTGGGGACTGTGAGAGAACTTTATTTTTTGGCCCAATGTATTACCCATATTGCTATTTGTTCTTTGTCTTTATGATCCGTTGGCATATTGCCAGGTATTAATGCTTTTACTTCATCCTCCCCATGCTGCTTTTTTCCTCTATGCAGGCCTTGAAACTACCAAAGGTGCCCAAAGCTTTTATCTCTTTCCTTCCCAGCTAGGCTTGGGAGTAAGGGCTTTTTCTGCTGCTCTTTTGAGTCATCACTGAAATGATTAAGCAGGGAAAATATATATAGTGTATACAAAGTAATGAGAAGTAACATCGAGGCAGGCTTTTGTTCTACCTTTCCAAATGAAGAGGGATTCTGGGGGAAGCTCTATTGTGTCTTTTCAGCAGTTATCTAGAAAACAAAACGTTCCCTGCTATGTGGTGCAGCGTTCTGCAGAGACCTTCTGCTAATGAGTTCTGTTGACACTCTGTTAGCCTATGGATAACATCACACCCATATAGCTATGCTGCTTCAGGGACCCAACATAATCTCTCTGCATAGCACCTCTCTGTGTTGTTTAGAAGTCACCAGGACCCAACATAATCTCTCTGCATAGCACCTCTTTGTGTTGTTTAGAAGTCACCAGCTCAGAGATTCTTGAGTGCAGATATGCCAGCACCGTTGTGCTGTGTAGAAATGCCCTGAAGCCTTGGTGCCCCACATGAAAGCAGTTCCTGTCACTTGTGAAGATCATAGCTTTCTTTTCACCTTCATGGCCCAAATCATGCTGTTTCTGCTTCCTTGTCTGCTTTGGGTGCAGCATTCACAGGAATGAGTGCCAATACGTGTAGACACACCCAGCTCAGTTTGGGTACTGACATCAGTCTCACTGAGAAGCACAGTCGAATTAGTCAGTGCCAGGCTCTGTTCTGCCACTGTGTAGATAGCTGTAGGCACCTGAGCTAACTCAGAAATAAATATACTTTTGTACTTACTCGTGAGCACAGTGCAAGTATTTGCTTTGCCTAGCATGGTGCTGGCCTGTGAGGGGGTTCTGACCTTGCATCTTTTCCCCCCCACCCACCCATATTTCCACACTCTGTATTTCCAGGTGAGGTGGTTAAAGATTTTGACTTCAGTGAGTAGGGTACTTAGTATTTTTATTTAAGTCAAATTACTTTCAGGCACCTTTTGAAGTTTAAAAGCTAGTGGTGTCTGAATTAAGCCATTGCTTTTACAAATCCAAGGGTTCGATAGAAATGGAATGGCTTCAAGCTCAGCCTCATGCCTGAAGTCTGTGAGAAGAAAAGGTAGAGGAGAAGCACAAGATTTGGAAGAAGGCAATCATGAAGATGTGAGTTTGCCTCACTGAGCCAAAACCCACAGAGATTAATAGCTGCAATATGTGTTCATACCTTCAAGTTCCATTGAATTTATTGGAATTTTCTATGTGTTGAGCTTTAGAACTCTCATGATATGCTTTGTCTGTGTGGGATATTACAGATTCTGCAGACCTGGCTACTTTATACTTTCCCTAACCCCTTCCACCTATTAGGATCCCACAGTACTTGTGCACTGTGCACACCAGGTAGCAGCAATACTTGAATGTAAGGAACCTGGTTTGGCTCATTTCGGACTGGACTCCAGGTTCTGGAAAACTAATTTTAGCCTTGCTCTGAACCCAGCAATACTATATTCAGCCATCTGTAACTTTAAGTTCCCCCTCCACATGCCTACACAGAGTAAAGAAATGCATCTGTGTGGGCTTGATGTCTGGGGAGACAAAGTGTATGTGTATGTGACCTCAGATAAAGCATCACCATGTAGCTACTGTTTCAGAAACCCTTGAAGCTAATCCAAAGGGGTCCAATTTGCTTCAAATCCATAGCTGGGGAGGCAAAGCAATAAAAGAATTTTCCCATTTTATTCTTTGGAGAGTGACACTTCAAACTAAAAAAATGTGTAATTTAGTTCGGCTGGGGCACACTGTACACTGACTGTGAATTAGTCATTTCCCAAGATCTTCCTTTGAACTCTGACCATTTCTTACTTTTTCCCCTCGTCTTTCTAAAAGAGCAGTTGTTCTGAATGCAGCTAAAATCAAATGGTCTTGATCAACATGGTGTCAGTGGTTGATCTGGGTATATAATGGAGTAAGGAGAAAATGAACTGAATGTTGTTTAGATTCTCCATATCTTTCCTCCTTTTTACCCTGACACTTGTTCATTTTTGCAAGAACTTGTGCAAACAAAGTTTTATTTGAAGTATGCCTGTAAGCACAAAAAGAAACAAGACAGACTGTTATCTAAATGCCATTTCTTGACAATGTAGGTGTTTGGTCTGCATCTTCTTGTTTCACTAATGGTCGCATAGCAACTGTTTCTGTTTTGAAACTGGTTCTCTTTTGTGTTAGACTGGAACTGCAGAAGTATGATCACGACCATTGAACATTTTGGAATTTGTCCAGTAAGTGAACCTGCTGATGAGATAACTCCTCTAAAGAGTAGTAAAATGATACTTTGAGAGAGTTTTGTTCTACAAGGTTTGTTAGTTATCTTTTTGAATGATTTTTGAGGAATTTTTCCTCTAGTGAGGGATTTATCTCAATTTATGCTGATAATAGGCTTAGGTGGTAATTTGGAGTCCAAATATCCAAATGCTGTTTCCCAGTTCAATTACAGTCTTTAATTCTTTGTTCTGTTTGTAACAATTACCTATTCATTTATTCCTTCATTGTCCCAGAAAAAAAATCTGATCTGAATATTTCAGTCTACCAAGTTTATAGTTATCCCAATATCTGGTCTTCTGGGCACCCAGCAAAACCACTGTGTGCTCTGCTCTTTTCTGCTGGATGAGAAGATCTCATAGGTTGGGAATGAAATGCTCAGATGAGGAGTTCTTACCTCTTGGCCCTTCCTAGGAGAGTTGCTAGGTTTCCATGCATCCTGCAAAGCTCATCTTTTTTCCCTTCACCATGGCTGCTGAGGAGTGAGTGGGCAGAGGTGGATGTGTTTATAGGCAGCCTTCTGCTTATTTCGTTATTTTAATTGATGGGACAGATTTCCTTGAGCTCTGGGTTGGTGCTTCTCATTACATTTTAGAAATGGGAAGAAATAACTAAATGACAGGAGTATTCTTAGGAGTGGAATTCAGAGATGAGTCATGAGAAAAGAATATAATTTCTGGCACATATTTGAGGAATGGAAGCTCAGCTGTTTTGTATGGATATTCACAGTCTTTGGGCTACATAAGCTGGGGTTTTATTGTAGCCTTCAATGAGACCTGGATTCTTTCTCCTAGTTGTCATGGCTGCTTGTGAATGCTGGGCCATAACTACTAGTTTGTTGTTGTAGGGCTTCTAATGAGTTCTCCACTGATTGGTTTTAATAGTCTCTCATTTAACACCAGGCTGCACACAACAGATTTCATTTTAATAAAAAGTGCAGTGGAGCATTTGCTTTGGAATTAAAATACAAATGTGGAATTATACCACCTTTGCAAAGAAATACTTTTAGAGGGAAACAAAGTTAGATTCAATTCTGTACCTCAGTTCTTCAAATAGGAAAACAGCTGGCAAGCTTGCTCAGTGCACTGTTTGGACATGACACTTCCACTCTGGGGGAAGTAAGAGTCATCTGTAGTTTTACCTTGCCAAACAGATAAGAAATGCACAAGAACCTTTGATGAGTGCTGGGCAACTATTTTTTTCCTGGAATAACCAGGGCAAGCTCTGTTCTCACATGACTATATTTCCCTAATAGAAACTAGGAATTGTTGGGGCTTAGATACCTCAACAGTGAGTCAGTGAGCAGAGAAAGTTCTTGAAATTGGGCTGTACAAACAAATTGCTTCCCTGGAAACTCAAGACTATATGGGCTGTACATATCCATAAAAAAGTGCAGTGTCCTTTCAGGGTATTGTGTCACCCTGATACCTGTGGGCAGCACCATACCCGTAGCACCCTGGACCTGTTTTCCCCAGGTCAGTGTCAAGGACAGTGCCCAGGCAACACCTTTCCATGTTTCTCTGGTCTCTCTCAACCCTCCTGCCCTCTCCTCTCTAATAGTGGCAGCCATCACCTTCCACGCCAGGCACGGGGCACATCATACGTCGTGTGCAGGTATTGCCATGGAGCCCCTCTGTGTTGTCTCCCAGTTGAGTGGGTCACACAGCTTCACAGAGTGCAGTAGGGGAGTTGAGGGCAGGAATGGACAATGGGCCATTTGCAGTTTTCTTTCTCCATTCACAGGTTTGTCAAGTTACCCTTGTACTGAGAGACAGGAGCCCTGTCTCGCTCGCTTTGCAGGGCTCCATCTGCCTGCTTGGCAGCTGGCTGGGAAGTCCTGCTCCAGCCCTTGAAATCTGTGGCACTCCAGCTGTGGCAGACACAGTGCTGAGACTTGCTTCTTAATGCTGGGGAGGTGGTGAGAGAAGGTATAAGTGGCATGTTCCCAAGGATGCAGAAATTGCCCTTTTCAGAAACTTGGAGAGTGAGGGAGCATGTGTAACTTTTGACCTTTTGGAGCCTTTAGGCCCATGTCTAGTTAGCAGCTCATTATGTTCCTACTGGTTGGTGTGTCCTGCTGCTGTCAGGCTGGTGCAGAGTGGCAGCACGTGGCGTGAGCACTGCTGACAGATTAGACATCCCTGCTGCTGAAATCTGCTTGTTCCTGTCACTGCTCCAGAGGCAGCTGGAGGCTGGGGCTGGCCTGTGCCTCCTGCCTCTGTCAGGGTCTCTGTGCCTCCCTGCATCCCTTGCTGTATGCTTTCTCACTCTCTGTGTGTACTGCCATCACATTTTTCTGTCCCTGTCTCACATTTCATTTGCCCTGTGTGCGCTGCAGTGCGCAGTGCTGGTGGAAGGCGCTGGGTTTGTTGGCTTGGGGCTGCTGGGTGTTCATGTTGCCTGGTTAGGGGGTGAACAGTCGTGTGCCACCACGTCTCGGGGAAGTGTTGGCTTCTTCTGACTCTTTTTTTTCCTGTCACTGGAGAGGAGCATTGAGGGCAGTTTGCAACGTGCTCTTGATCCAAACCTCCCCCCTGCAGGTGGGCTGGTCAGGGTGCTGGGTGCACGAGAGCAGACTGCATCTGGCTGTCCTCCTTGCTCTGCCCAGCTCTTAAGCAGTCCTGCTTGAGCAGTGGGAAGCACAGCTGTCCTACGATGGAAGGACAAACATCAAACTAACTTGTAGGCTGGTAGGATACTGGAGATCCCTGGCTTCTCAGTGGGAGCATGTGATGGCACAGGAAAAGTGTTTGTTCCTCAGCAGGCACCACAGGATGCCTTAGTCCTGCATAGCTGGGCTTTGTCAGAGGGGGAGAGTAGGTACTTGCTCATTGTGGACAGTTGGGTATTTCAGCCTCTTTGCAATTAAAATAGGATCACAGAATCACAAAATATTCTGAGTTGGAAGGGACCCATAAGGATCTTCGAGTCCAGCTCTTAAGTGAAAGGCCTGTAAACGGATTGAACCTGCAACCTTGCTGATGTTGGCACCTTGCTCTAACCAACTGAGCTAATAGAAGGGTCCAAGTAAAATGATGGGTTTTTGGCAAGGGTTATCTTTTGATTAAAGGACATACCCTTTCATAAACGCCTCCAAAATCCACCAGCTGGGAATGAATTTTGGTATGCACCATCAGTTTCCAGATGGGAAAATGTCCGTGTTCTGCCTCCAGCCCTCTGAGACATCTTCTGCTCTGGAGCCAAGTCCAATTAGCGCTAGTACTGTGGCAACTTCACTTGCTGGTGACAATATGTTTTAATGTGTGCCTTCAGACTCTCTCCACTCCTCATGGAAAGTGAGTCAAAATCCTCCTCTGTGGTGGAGCTTGGAAACCACAAACCCAGTCTGGGCCACAGTTTAGCACCAGCTATGCCGTTGCTGATCCTGCTCTGATCACAAAATGCATTTAGGGTGTTGTGGGCTTGAAAGTGCCGCAGGGAATTTGAAAACCTGTTTTAGCAGAGCAGTGGAGGGAAGGTGAGAAATATCCTTTTTCCTTCAGGAACTGGCTTGATGGGGAAATGGATATTTTCTGGCTTGCACACCTGCACACTGATGGCTGGCCATATGTAGTTTCATCACTGGTGCCTATCAGGAACATGTGCATTTTTTTTCCTTTCTGTTAGAAACGTAGTTTCTTTTTTTTTTTTTTTTCCCCTCTCTCCTCCCCTCAGACTTAATGTTCTTACTATCTTTCAAGTTTTTAAAAATAGGAACTGCTGCGTTGCTATGGCTCCCTGAGCAGCTCTGGAGCAGCTTTTTCTTCTCTTTGATGCAATTTGGGTTCCCGATTCGGTCTGACAAGAGCTGCTTGCACCTAGTGCTCCCTCCTGGAAGGCAAGGGTGGGGGGGGATGGACGATGACAGCCTTTGTGCTCACTGTTAAAGGGAAAAGCATTAAGTCAGGTGACCTTTCTTGGAAAAGAGTGGAGGCATTAACCCTGGTGTGTCTGGGATGAGATTTTTTAACGTTCTGCAGATTTAACACTGTTGCTGGGGTTTAACTTTCAGCGGGGGGCTCCTTTCCCCTTTCTGTCTTCCACGCTGGTGTGATGGAGCTGAGCCCTGTCAAACAGCTGCCTGCTCCCCTGCAGAAGCACCTGCTGTTCAGAGCCTTTTGCCATCCAGGCTTTGGCCAAGAGATTGTGCGTGGTTAAGTGCTTTTCTGAATTGAGGCTTAGAGCACTCCTGACTAGATGCTGCTGATGAAATTCCTCTCAAAATCATTGCGTGAAGGGTTACTCGAGTCTTGCATCCACATTTTGGGAAAATGTGGATCTGCATATCTGCGGGGCAGCTGAATACTTATCTGAAAGGGACTCCACCAAAGTTTGCACAGGTAACAGCTTTTACATACCTGTTACCTGTGCAGAATCCAGACCTCCCTCTGCAGCGGACATATCTCTCGATGGCCTATTTTCAAGAACATTTTGTTTTACTTAGCAAATTTTATTTTCATTCACAGTCCAAAGGTGAATATTTTTTGAAAAATCTGAGCAAAAAAATCCCTGTTCATCCAATTTTGAGTTAAGAGAGTGTGAAATGGATGAATTTGTTCTGCTTTCAAATAATTAGCCAGCAGTGGGGTTTCTGTCAGTGTGGACAAATAACTCAAAGCTAGCTTCCCTTCAAACTTCAGAAATTGGTTTGCAGTGTTAGACAAGGGATTCCTGCTTTGCTAAGGTTAGAAAATGTGGTCTTGAATTGAATATAAACATTTGAGGGTGATGTATGTTACCTTAGTGTAATATTTTTTGTATTGTACATTCGCTGTGCGCTATATTTCTTGAAGTATTTGAATGAAATATAATCTAGAAATGTGGTGTTTAGAATGCTTGAATGTGAGCGAAATAATAACAAAGAAAACAGAAATAGCAGAGACCTGTCAGCTTGTTCAGCACGCCCTGCTCTATCATTTCTGCAGCATGTTCTCTCCTGATTTAAGTAATAAAAATGTCCTTACTCAAGCCTGCAAGCACCTTAATATAATATAAAATGAATATTAAAATCTAACCATAGTTGCCCTTGAAATGATCAATCAGACTGAGTGCTGCCAGCCATCTTCATACAAAGAAAGCTCCTTTCCACCCCTGTGGAGAGATTTCTGATCTTGTTGCATCACACCAAACAGGTCTCTATGCCATCTTGATGGAATAAAGATGGTGAGGCGATTGGGCCTCCCCTTTGCAGTAACCTACCGGGAGAAACGGTGGAAAAACAGCTTGGGTGAACTCAGTGCTGGTCTTTGTTAAGGATCTGGAGAGACAGAAGATAATCAGATGAAGAGTTCACGCTCTTGGTGGTGTGGTCATGGTGGGAGAGAGCTGCCACAATGGACTGAAAACCTGCGAATCTCTGTAACCTGACAGTGGTTAAAAGTGCACAAATGCTGACTCGATGCTGACTTTTTTTCCCTTGGTTTTTGAAGCTGTATTAAAACGAGATGGAAATGAGTTTTTAGTGTCTTGCCCAGTGTTCTTCCCTGTATTATTAGTGTCATAAATGAAATCATTTTTCAGCAAGATGGCTACCTCCAGTAGCAGTGTCAGCAGCTTACATTTATTTATGACAGGCTGTAGCATCTTTTATCTGCAGCTCCAAAGCACTTTGTAAAGTAGAAGGGGATGGCTTAATTCACCAAAAAAATGCAGCCATCTCTGGGGTGAAATAGAGCAACTGTTTAACAGAATATAGCACGAAGTGGAGATGAATGCTGCACCTCACTGGAGCTGCACGAGGCATTTCAGCGGGCAGAATGAATTTACTAGAGGTGGATTTTCGCCAAGACATTGGGGGTGTTTAATGAGCGCAAGATATTAGCGGCAGTGCCACACATGCCTCTCTTATGCCTGTGTGCAGCAGGCAGCCAGCAGCTCCAGAAGTGGTGTCACAAAGGAGGTTAGCAGCTTTTCCAGTGCGCAGACTTCAAGAGCAAATGATATCTAATTTCAGTGACCTCCTTCATCCCAAGAGAATGACATGTTTTGAGCTGATAGATCTAGATTTTACATTGATTATGTGCTTATTTCCCCTGGAGACAGCCCTGGGCAGTGGGAGATATCCAGCGTGGCTGCTGTGGTTACAGACAAGTGATAACCAGAACTGCACGGAGAGCAAAAGGGTTGACTGCAATGGGGCTCTGAGAGGTTTTAGCCCCATGGGTAATAGATGTCATATATAACAGATGGCCCTCCCAAAAGGATACTTTTCATTGCTTTCTTCCCCCTTAAAATAGTGTGTCACTGACAGATTAGGCCCTGTGAGTGACATGAGGTACCTCCAACAGATTGCTGCAAGCAAGGCTTTCTACCTTCTTCACAAAGATGCTGATGTTGTCCTTCTGCATCTGAGTGGTGACGTATGGCATGGTGAGTGCGTACAAGTGCTGGTACTTAAGCCACCACAAAATGCTCTTCAGCATCACCAAGGGACTGTGAAGACTTTGAGGTGCAAAATACAGATGCTTACAGCCTCTGAATAAATCTGAGCATCTAACAACTACTCTTCAGTATGCCTGGTGTGTGTTCATGTCAGAAAGCTGTTCTGCAGGGCAGCATGGGATATTGGGCTTTCCAGCATTTCACTTGCCCAGATTCAGGAAGTGCAGCAGAACCATTATTTCAGAGTTCTGCATGCTCTGCTGCCCTTGTCTCAGTTTCCTTTTCCTTTCCTTGCAGGCATGTAGCTGAGATACCGAGGGGCTTTACTTGGAGATCTATTTTGGTTTTAATGGTGCTTTGAGATGGAGAAGGTCTTGCTTTCCGTAAATGTGAGACTACAGGTCAGATGAATCGCCTGAGTTGGAAGGGAACCTTGCAGATCATCTAGTTCCAAGCTCCCTGCCTTGGGAGGGGCCATCTTCAGCTAGACCAGATTGTTCAGAGTCACATCTTACTTGGTTTTGAACACCCCCAGGGGTGAGGCATCCATAGCTTCTCTGGGCAACCTGTTCCAGCACCTCATCAGCTGCACAGTAAAGAATTTTTTCCTAATGCATAATCTAAACCTACTCTCTTTCAGTTTGAGCCCATTCCCCCTTGTCATGTCAGTACATGCTCTTGTAAATAGTCTTGCCTCCTCTTTCCTGTAAGTTCCCATCAGGTATTGGAAGGCCACAGTTAGGTCACCCCAAAGGCTTCTCTTTTCCAGATTGAACAATCCCAATTCTCTCAGCCTTTCCTCATGAAAGAGGTACTCCAACAAGTGCCTTGGAGGTGGCACCAAGCCACAGTTTCTCTGGTGGCTGTGGAAAAATGAGAGTTCTGGAAAAGGCTCCAGTTTGACTGTCTAGAATGAGAAGTTTACTCATTTTACAGAATTGTATTTTTTTCTCCCAGCAATTTTTCATGGAAGGCTCAAGTTTGAATTGATGAAGGCACAAGCTTAGCAATGCTGTGAAATTGATTTGGAATAGTTTATTATAGTTCCATGAAATTGCTTAACAAGGAAGTTTGGCAGAGTGAGGGAGCCAAATGAGAAAAGCATGGTGCTCCCAACAGTGGATGGCACTGGGAGTACCGTGTAAGGCAGTATGGAGGGCATGTAGGCACTCAGGGGTAGGATTAGCCAAGGGGGGAGGAGAGCTGCCCAAGTGAGAGGCATTCACCAGCTTGCATTGCAGATCAGGCTGGTTTGCATTGCTGCTGGCTTCCTCCCTTTTTGTCACCCTCTTCTGGATGCCTTCACAAGGCC
This sequence comes from Fringilla coelebs, assembly GCF_963513975.1. Lineage (NCBI taxonomy): Eukaryota > Metazoa > Chordata > Aves > Passeriformes > Fringillidae > Fringilla > Fringilla coelebs. The sequence continues at coordinate 47,499,783 of NC_140033.1, read as the reverse complement.
TGCAGAACAAGGGGTTCTGCCTCTTGGTGCTCAGCTGCAGCAGCTCAGAAATGTTTGTCACAGGCAGCAGTTGTCAGTGTGGAAGCAGGTCCTCAGAGAAGGGCACTGACAGAAAGGGAGTGTGGGGATGTGGTGCAGATGGAGGACCACTTGGGGAAATATAAAGCATCACTGAGCTTGGTTTTAGAGCACTCTCTGTGAAGGACATGCAGCTGGTTCTCGGAGTGGGAGGGCTGTGGGTGACGCTGACTTTCATTCCTCTGTGTGGTTTGGAGCTTGCCTTGCCTTTTCATTGCCACAGGTCAGAGCAGCAGTAGTACCCAAAACCAGGCAGTTGCATGGATGCTGTGACTTTGGCTGTGGCCATTCTGCTGAAGCTGAGCAGTGGGAACTCCCATGCCAGGAAATCTCTGGACCTCGTCTTGTCATCTGAGAAGTCAAGGGAAAGCAGCCATGTAAATTTGTCACATTTATGACAGAGGTTCATGCTGAAAGTTTCTTTCAGTATCAAAGAAAGCTGTGTGGTAGCACCTAGGGGTCTCATCTGGTGATGGCTGAGTGACAAACGGCCCTTGGTCCACTCCCCTCACTGTTATAGAAGAAAAGAGGAGTTGGGCTGGTCAAGGAGACAAACACTGTTTTGCCTGGGCTATTTACTTAATTACTACACCTCTAGGAGGCTGCTGCACAAGACCATGGGCCTCAGTCAATAGTTAGGGTATGAAGGGTGTTCTCAGTATTGCTGCAGCCTGGTGAGGTGTCAAGGAGCAGACTTGGTGCCAACTGGAAGCTGTGGAACAAGTTTTTGTGTAGTGGCACATGCTGGTGGGACTGTGAAAGATGTGGACAAACTGAGAGAGCTCTGTTTTACAAGAATGGCTCTTTTGTAACAGCTCACACCTTTATTCATGCAGACCTATGTGAAAAATCTTATTTTCCTAATCAAGTCTTTATGCCTTGGTTTTGCAATGTCTGTTATGTATTTCAGCACTAAAAATGCTATTTCTTTATGTTCCTTCTTCCGGCCAGGAATCCTTTTGCTTCCTCCTCATTTTGTCTTGTCATCAGGCATGGGAATGGTGGGCTTGTTCTGGCCAGTGGGTGCAAGAGGAAATTTTGCATTATTCAGGATCTGTTCTTCTGCAGTGCTTCTAAAGAAGGATGTAAATGGTGGGTAGTCTAAAAGAGAAACAGAGAGGATGGAACAAGTACTTAAACATTTGAACTAACAATTTTTTTTGCTACCTCCTCAATCCACTGATCCTAATGGGTTTCCCACCATTTGCCTAAGAGAGAGCTGAGAGGGGTTGGGAGTGGGACATGCGTGAGCTTGCCAGATCAACTGTAGCCCTTGCTAACTGACATTTTATCCTTCTTTTTCAGCATAATTTTGGGGCAGGCTTGCAGGTTTACATTGTGGAAGGAGAGAACAGGAGGTTGCAGGGGAGGCAATAGCCCATAGGCATGGCCTATTGCACTGATGTTTCCATGATTCCATGCTCATGGTGTTTTGCAAACAGCCAGGGATAAGCCCACTGCTCTTGCTATCAGTCGTGCCCCCTTTGTGTGTCTCTGTGTCCTTCCATCACTCCCATCTTCTTATCCTTCCCTCAATAGGTGATTCTTTTCTATAGAAATATTAAATCTTAGCTTAAAACAGAAGAACCACCCCATTTTTCCTGCCCCCTTTCTTGTCTCTCTTTCATCTTTTCTTCCCATGGAAGTGTTTGAAGTAGCACAAGTTCCCGAAAAAGGCTTTTTTTGTTCTCCCTTTGTGCTTTGGCTCTGTGTCCCTTCTTCATAATATCTTCCCTTTGTTATTTTGTTCTGCCTGCCTCCTCTCTCTGTTTTCTCCCCATCTCTCAACCCTTCTTCAAGGCTCTCTCTTCATTAATATGTTAATTTCTAGCCCAGGAATGCTTTTTGCAGCTCACTGTTCACCAGGGAGAGCCAGAGGAGAGAGCCAGGAGAGAGAGAGAAAAGAAAGAGAGAGAAAAAGAGAAAGGAGTGAGTCAGTAACATACAACAGGACAGGACAAGGGGTGTTAGCAAAGGAGAATCTTGCACTGACAGGTGTCATGATGCCAGCAAGAAGAGGATTATCCCCAGTTTTGAACTGGATTTGTCTTTGTCTATTGTTTTGACATTTTCAACTTCTAAAGCTTAATATTAGTAGGAAAAAAACCCTTGAAAACTAAAGGAGCTCTGAACTCTTTTTTTAAGTAGTTCCTTTGTGGCAGTTACTAAATTATCTTTCCCTCTGCAGAGAATTTTTTTAAGCATCGGGCCCTACTCCCACCCTGACATGGTCTCTTTGTTTAATTTGTCTGCAAATGTCTGATTTGTTGTCTGTATGGTCTTTGCATAAGGCTTTGGGCATATTTTGCAGGATGAACAAAACCATACCAGAAATTCTCTGAAGGTAGTTTTACTCCAAAAGAAGTTTTCGGGCGAGAAGTAGGGAATGTTTAAGCTGCTGTTCAGGTAAAGAGGGATGAATAAAGATTAAAATACTCCAGAAGTTATACAGCAGTGAAGATGTTAGGGAACCTGGGGTTATGAGGAGCATGACAACTGCTATTAGAGACAGGTGTGATGAGTCAAAGTTTCCTTTCTGCCACCCACCAGTACAGTTACTGGGTGGAAGGTTGCAAAGAAAGAAGAGATGGAGGCAGGCACCTCTGCATCATGGACCAGATCTAGGAAGGATGCAGAATGCCAACACTATTGCAATTTTGCCCTGAAATGAGGAAACCTCTTTGCTGTTTTATATCTAATGAAGCGAGACCTCTGTCTGTGCTCGTAGTCCTGGGATCGTGGTTGCCCAAGCAAATAATTAACACTGCAGCAATGAAAGCTGGTGCTGGGGAGCTGGCAGGGTGGGTGGCTGCAGGTGAGGAAGCACTTCTGAGGAAGGGCATGTGGTAAAGGAGAGAGACAGGAAAAGACAAGCTCTGATACAGTGCTGCAAAACCGGTATGGGCTGGAAGCAAAATAACTGGGGAGGAAAACTCAGGGGGACTGCTGCAATGTTCTGTGAAGTCCAAGGCCCCCGAGCCAAGAGCCTTTCATATATTACGTACACACAACTGTGTCAGAAGAATATTATTTAGGTTGCGAAGGCAAGCACTTCAAACAGAAGAAAAAGCCAGAATTAAGGCTGCAATCTTAATTTGGCATTCTGGTGTCCATGCATTATAGAGCAGTGGTCTCAGTGCTATCTTTCAAGACGGGACCCCTGCCTGCTTCTGCATGCACGGTGGGTAATATTTCCTGACTGAGCAGTGATTCAGTATTTCATTTCCTTCGCCTTGCCTAATGTGTATCTTTAAGCTTTGCATTGTGCCTGCTTTCACAGGCTGCTGAGAATTGAGGATTCTTTGTCTCAAGGTGTTATCTGTGGCGCTTTAGGCCAGTATCTCGGTACATCATGGAGCTCATGGATTTTCACCCTGCTCCTACAAGACGAGAGGACACAAGCTGCTTTATGTAAATCCATTGTATAGGCGGGGAACTGAGGTGCAGCAAGATTAAGGTCAAAAATGTCTATTAATTTTTCATGGCCCATCTGAGACACCTAGAATCTCATTATTCAAAGTACTGATCATTACAGAATGCTTTCAGTGTTCAAAGCAAATTTCTCTTTGTCTTCAACATAGCAATTCTTCAATTGCCCCCTGCCAAGTCTTACCTAGGACTGAGCACCGTTTTTCATTGATTTTTTATTAATGTAGGAATGGAAATTTGGTGACATACAAGTTATATGGGCTGTTTGTTTATACCTCGCATAATTGTTTGCTTTGCAGAAATCATCTTGAACCCAGGAGAAAAGCAAAACACTCTCCAAACCATTTCCCTTTTCCAATTTTAATCTGAATTATTTCTTTCAATATATTTGAGATGAAACACTGGATTTCGAATTCCAATTAGTTTAAAACTTCAATATGTATCTTCCTTTCATTTGGAAAAAGATGTTTGAGGATGCTCAGATTCAAAAGAAGACAGGCTGAATATATTTTTTTTTTCTTTCAACAAAAAACTTTATACTTACTGATCTGCTAAAATTGTGCTCTCAATACAGTAGTTATTTTTGTTTGGAATTGCCACCAGACCAAAAAAAGGGTCCAGAGGATTTTTCCAGCTTTTGTTAAGCATCCAGAAAATGGATGCATAGATTTAGAGACTGCTTGTAAAAAATCTGGTTTCAGAGAATTTACAGTTCTGCTCTCCCTTGTGTCCAGTAACAGGATGCATGTGAATGGTTTGAAGCTGTTCCATGGGAGGTTTAGACTGGGTGTTAGGAAGGTTTGAAGGTTTTCTTCACTGGGAGGGTGGTCAAACACTGGAACAGGCTTCTTGGTCAATGCTCCAAGCCTGCTAGTATTTAGGAGGCATTTGGGTTAGATAATTGTTGTAGACCCCTTTCAACTGAAATAGAATAGAATAGAACACATAATATATTGTAATAATAAATAATTAAATAATATTTTGTTCTATTTGTGCCACCTTGTGCAGAGGTTGGGACAAATCCAGCCTTGCAGTACACTTTCAGCTGGCTTAGCAATAGGATTTTTCCTGTTTGTCCTAGCCATTCTCAACCTCTCACTTGATTACTGCCCACTTTCCAAACACCTAAGTTTGATTCCTAAATTAACCTATCCAGTACATTCAATGAGATCAGGGTCCTGCAGGAAAAATTGTTGATTCAGGACTAATTCTTAGTCATTATGCAAAATGGGATGCATTCAATTTGGTTGAACAACTATAATGCTGAAGTTTTCCCTCTTTTGCAGTGCTTTACTTTTTTTAATGCATAAGCCATCACTTTGCCAAACTGCATGGTTTAGTGGTCACCAACTGGTTAGCTTTTCTCTCCCACTGCTGACCTCTTTTGTCTTGTCTCCACCAGCTTGCCTTGTCTGTTCTGCCCTTCTGGCTTCTTGTCCCAGTCTGGTTCTCACCTAGTTAAGTTAGAATCTGTTTTACAGAAAAATAATCTGAGCTCCAGAACCTGGATCTATAAAACTCCAGCCTCCACTGCTGGACTGTGTTACTTTTTTTCATCCATTTCCACTTATCTCACATTCTGACTCCTTGTCCAATCTGTCTTCCCCTCCCCTCAGCTCCAACAAGTCACACGCAGTCTCTTTGTCCAAATAGTCCAGGTGTCACACCTCCCAGTTCTCTTCTTTTTTAGCCCCTTACTTCTTGCAGTGTCCCAAGTCAGTGTGTCCTGATTACCTTCCTGGCTCTTTCCTGCTGATTTGGAATTAGCTCGCCTCCTTTTCCAGCCATGCCTGTGTGCAGGGAGCAGGCACAAAAGGAAATACAGACCCAATAGGTGTATTCCTCCTTCTTCTGCTTCCCCAGTCCACTCATAAGCCTTACTTGAGCCTCAGACTACAGAAGGCCCAGTCAGGAGAGGAGTTTTAAAAGGATGGGTTTTTTTTTGAAAGCTCTAATAATTTTTCTTGAACAACTGTAGATTGTAATTTTTCCAAAGGCTTATGACCTGTCTAGGTTTTCACAAGTATGGGAAAAATCAGCATGTAATGAATGTTTGCTTTCCTCTCTCATCAAAATTCATGTCCCTTGAAAGCAGAGAACTAGGGGAGCTTTTTATAAAGGTCACTATCTTTTTCCTAATGTTGGTAAAATAGCTTTTTCCTCTTGCCTGTTTTTGGAAAAGAACGGACCATTTTAACTTCGAACTTTGTCAAATATCAGACATGACATGAACATCTGATATGGCAAATGTCACTCTTAAAGATAAAATTTGGCATAGCTGGAGGAGCCTATAAGGAAGGCTTTACCTTGGGAAGAAGAGACAGCTTGAAGAGATGGTGATGCCAGCTCCAGCAATGCAAATCTCTCCTCTGTCTGGGTTTCCTGGAACATTTTTAGGAGGTCAAGGTATATCTGCTTACGGGCTGAATGTGTTCTTGTAGGCTCTTAAACCTGGGCCTCAGTCAGCAAGCAGAGAAACTAATTGTTTGGGGTTTTTTTCAGTTTCAATTGAAAATGATGTTTCTCAAAAAAAGAGAAAAAGTGTCTACCCCAGGCTTTCAGCACCTTTAATGTTTGTTTAATAACATATGTCACACAAGGAAAGAAAATCGGTACCAGTCCCCAGCATGGAAGTAAAGCCAACCATCCAAACAGCTAGAAAAAACAAGTGCAAGAGTGGAAAAAAAATCCAATCCTCCACAGGCTGTCCTTTTCTTACTTCTCCCTCTCTCTCTCCCTCCTTGCTGCAGCCATGGGTGTTCAGCTACAGTGCTGTATTTTGCAGTCCTGCCTTCACCAAAACACATGAACTCATGCAGCTCATGAATCATCCCCAGACATGGGAAACCTTAATGGGAAGAAAGCAATGCCAGAGATACTGTTTTTTCTCAATCTTTTTAAAATGTTTCTGGGAGCCAAGTGGCATGTTGAGGTTCCAGATGAGAGCTCCAGATGAGAGCGCTGGCTGAGAGCTACAGAGTGTGGGAGACTGGAAGAGGCAAGTTTGGGGTCAGAATGTTGGGAGAGATTTGGCAAAGATTTGGCCAAGCATCCTCTGATGCTTGATGAATCCTTCCTTGGTCTCTTCTTGGAAAAAACATAGTGAAAAATACTACTTCTTTGGACTCCATGATGTGTTCTGGGAAGAGATTTCAGAGTAGGTGGTGCAGCCTTGAACCTCACTACTAGCCTTAGCTAGACATCCATAGAATCAAAGTATCATTTAGGTTGGAAAAGACCTCAGAGATCATTGAGTCCAGTCATTAACTCAGCACTGCCAAGTCCACCAGTAAACCATGTCCTTAGTGCCACAGCTACACATCTTTTAAGTACTTTTAAATACTTCCAGGGAGAATGGCTATACCATTTCTCTGGGCAACCTGTTCCAGTGCTTGACAACCCTTTCAGTGAATAAATTTTTCCTTATATCCAATCTAAACCTTCTGTGGCACAACCTGAGGCCATTTTCTCTCATCCTATTATGGCCACTTAGCAGCAATGGTGTGGGACTTGTGATATGAACAAGGTGTCTCAGTCTGGTTCAGTGCTGATATCATCCCTCCCCTGAGGCCGTTCTCAGACAGTTCTTGTGAATTGTCCACAGCTGAAGGGGTGGGGATTTGAGTGGGGCTGAATTATGGACTGCCTTCTCATGGCAGGTAAGTGATACTTCCTGGCTGACATTCGGTAGACAGTGGAGGTAACTTGCCTGGCTGATGTCCACTTCGTACCTTTCTCAGGGATAAATAAAAATCTCCAGGGTTGTTATGATTCCTCCTCACATGAGCCTGAAATGCGCTGAGTATAAATTGAAAAAAAAGAGGAAACAGGAAAAAACACCAGCATCGCAAATGATGTGCAAGAGGGCTGCTGCCTGTGGCACTTCATGTATTCAATTTCAGTGTGCTGTATTTACTTCTGTTTCCCTTCTGAAAAGACAGCCTCCAGGCACTTCACTAAATGGATTGAAAGGTTTGTCTGGTTTTAATGATGCTTCTGAAAGAGCTTGTGTGTTATTCCCCCACTCAAATACTTCAGAGAGACTTTGCAATGCCTCTTGGTAAATCAGAACATTATGAATACCTTGGCATTTAGGGGGCAGGCAATTATCTGTTCTGGGACTGCTTTGGAAGGAGTGACTGGGGTTAATAAGCTAATGTTTTCTAGGAGAGGGTATCCTAATCTGGGAGAGTATGGGAACAATCAGTGGATTAATTAAGATGTGTGAAATGGCATGGTATGAACATTTAGCTGTATCCTGTGATTTATTCCTATGATTATGGGAATTGGAAGCGCAGTTTCAGTCCCAGGTGGGATGCTGTGCCAGCGCTGCTCAGCAGTAGCCAAAACTCTGGTGTGTTACCAACTCCTTGCTAGGTACCAATGCAAAGCACAGCTCAGTGAGGGCTGCTGTGGGAAAACAACTCCATCTCAGCCGCACCCAATGCAAAACTCTACCCTTAATTACCACGTTAGAAATCTGTAATATCAGTGTGTTGAAGAGTGCCACAGAAGAACTGGGCAGCAGAGGAAAATAAATAGAGTCACAGGGATTTGCCTGCATAGCTGAGATAAGGTCTGGCTCTATGGCTTTGGCAGCAGAGAGGGGAACTCAGTGATCTGGGTGTGAAAGGATGTAGTTCTGGCTCCTCAGTGTGATAGTCATGAACCAGCATGCATGGGAAAAAAAATTGGAGCAGGTTTTTTTTTCTGCTTGCATTCCCAAGTAGCCTTGGCTACGTATCAGTGGTGAAGGATGGGAGAGCTTGGGGGAGAAAAAATTGATTTGGTCCCAATGACTGGCATTATTTGTGCACACAAATTCCTTGTATTAGGGAAGAAGTCCTACTTGGTAGGTCTGTGACTTCCAGGAAGAACTGTTCTAGGGGTGGCAGCTGTACTTCATTACCTGTACAATTCTGTACAATTACATCTATCCTTTGCCAAGATGGGGCTGGCACTATAGCCTGCAGTGATGGCACTGTTAGATGCCACAGATTCAGGCTTCAAAGACTCATAGAATCATAGCATCACTAAGGCTGGAAAAGACCTCTGAAATCATTGAGTCCAATCATCCTAAACTGTCAGGTCCACCACTAAACTGTGACCCTAAGTGCTGCACTGCTATCTCCCTCCATGGACGGTGACACCACCACCTCTCTGGGCAGCCTGTTTGCCCTCTCAACTTGAAGCCATTTCCGCTTTTCTGTCTCTTGTTACCTGGGAGAAGAGACTGACACCCACCTGTCTATGACCTCCTTCCAGAGCAGAAAGATTCCCCCTGAGCCTCCTTTTCTCTAGGCTAGACACCCCCAGCTCCCTGGGGAGGGTTTAGCCTGGTGGCACCATGGGAAAGGTGCTCCTCTGTCCAGGATCCTGGGCTTGGTGGAGATATCTTTTCATAGATAAGTTTCCTTGCCTTGAAGACAGGTTTCTCACTTTCTGTGCAAATTGACTATTATGCACAGATAATATTTCACACCTTTTTGGAAATGGGTTAGAGTGCTTTGGAAGGCTTGGGTGGTTTTGATCCTCCCTTACAGTCCATAGCTGCTTCTTGGCCTCATTCCTGCCCTTACTCTGTACTGTATTATCTCCAGGAAGTACAACAAGGATGTTTGCCTTGGGAAAGTGCTTCCTCATGGCCCCTTCTCCAGCCACTCTTTTCTTCTGTTCTTTCCCACACCATGTTACTACCAACAATCCTTTGTCAGCTTCACAGCCAGGGGCTACAGGGGTGCTGTGCAGGTTCAGGGCCAGCTGCTGTCCTGGGGACCCACCTGGTGCAGGCAGTGGGGTGCGATGCAGGGGCACTGGAATGTCCCGTGCAGGGCCCCAAGCCGCCTCCTGAAGAGGGAGGGCTGTTGCTGTAGGTGAGGGCTTGCGTTGCAAACACTCAAACACCTGCCTGTCCCATGCCACCAAGCCGTCCTCCCAGCAAGTGGCCCCTCTGACAGACTCCATTTCCCATAAATCCCTCTTCACATATTCTCCAGTTTGGTAAAAACATTCTTCCTCTGACTCTATGCCTGTGCCCCCGGCAGATCCAGGTCATTGGCTGGGGCTGTGGAGGTATGTATGGTTGAAGGTCTGAGTGTTCTGCCCATGCAGAGTAGTTTTTATGATATAAAATTGCTTCTGAAAAAGGAATTTGGAGAATTTTTTCTGTATCAGTATATGACATCTTCAAATTTAGGGCACCTTCCCAGGGAGACTTTGCTTGACATCCTTATCTGAAGTTAGGCATTTAGGATTTGAGGCCCCAGTGCTTTAACTACTGGGCTTAACTAGTGGGCTTTTCTGGAGAGGGAAGGAAGGTCTTGGTGACTGACTAGAGGAAGGCAGTGAAGAGAGCAGAGGATATATGCTGTGAATAATGATGTGGAATAATGGACATTGTAAATGGCCTTGTCTCTGAAGAGCATCACCTTGCCTGGAGCTCTGAGAAGTGTCTGAAAACACTTGCCATCTCACACCTTGTAAGATTTGAGCCTCGTGTGTGAGCACTATCTTTTAGAATTGATGGGTCAGGAGCCACAGCCCAAATTCCTAGTGTGTCTTACAGTACTGTGTGAGCACAGAAAAGCAGCCAGCAGTAGCGTCCATTTTCACTCAAGCGAAAGATAGTGATGCAGATAGCAGTAGTTACTCTATTTCTAAGAGGTATCATGTTAAAGAGCTTGTTAATACCCTCCTACCTCCTTCCCATCCCTCAGGCAACCAGCTTGGGCAGCAAGTATAAATAAGTAAGGATATGCAAAGGGCGAAATTTCATTCCAGCTCAGGGCATGCTCTGTGATGCAATGGATAAGCACTCAGAGGGAAGGCTGGGATGGAAATCTGCAGCGCTCCTTCCCAGAGCTGGAGATAATGGTTAAAGGCAGACAGAGTCAGGGTGTGGATGGAGCTGAGTGGGACTGCACGAGTGGGAGAAAAACATGCCTGACTGACTCTGGCAATGGTGGGGGTGCCTATTCTGGCAGCAGGTGGGCGAGTGTGTGGGCTGCAGTGAAAGTGTGGTGAAGATGCATGATTGAATTATTAGTTTGTTATGCACGTGGCTGAGGCAGTTGGGGGAAGGAAGGTGGTCAGTGGAGCAGACTTTTCCTGTCCATCTGGTCGTGGTGCGAGGAAAATACTCAGGCCAGTATTTTGATTGGGCTGTGAATCTAGAAGGACTCCCAGTGAGCAACAGCTCGGCACTGAATCCACCTTTTCAGCTCTCTGGGACGTCCTTATTCCCTCTTGGGCTTTGCGGACCGGTTTTCAGCTATTGTAAATTGCTGCAGGGCAATAAATCCATTTCCATCTGGGTAAAAACAATATCAATGTTGTGCCATCCTTCTTGTCCGTCCATCTTACTTTGCCACCCTTTCTGCTTTGTCTTCGTTAGCTCTCCCTGGCTGTCACCTGAAGCTAAAATGAACTTTCTGGTTTCCCCCATTGGTTTCTTGCTTTCAGATATGGTTAGCAGTGATCCTGGATTCTGGGCCATGTATGATTGTGCAAAGAGGCTGCATTGTGCACTGGGGAGAGGGCTAGGCAGGGCTAGCCAATTTATGGTGAAAAGCACCCAGAAACCAGGGTACAAACCAGTCTGAAAGCAGCAGGAATAGCTCTGAGCACTCATGCTGGAGCCAAAGGACTGGTGGTGACTAGACCTAGAGCTACACAGAGGGGACTCTGAGGGTTAGGGTCCTTTCCTCGCCTGGAGAGAATTCTCCTTATGGCCCTTGCTGTGAGTGAGGCTGCTGTGCTGGACCATGGCAGCTAAAGGCTGTGCCACCCTCAGTCTCAAATCACAGAGGTTGCAGTGGGAGACCTTCTAGCACCAGGAGTGGGAAAGCTGGAAGCTTAGACAGGGAGTAATGAAGAGAGATAAATATGTGCAAGATGTGGGTGTTCCCACCCTGCATGTGCTTCCTACAGGAATTGTGGCTCCTCTTCAGTTTGCAGGGAGTGGCTGTGTGCGTGCTCAGGGGCTGGAAATGGCTGACATCAAGAAAGCTGTGCTCATCCCTGGAGTTGGAGAGGTCAATGATTTCCAGGCTAGGACCAGTTTTGTTCTCAGTTAAACATTTCTCCCTACAGAGCTCTTCTCTTTAGTCTATGGTTTGGATATCTGCTCCTCTTTCAAACTGTGGGAGGCTGATGGGGTGTGTGGTGTGTGTTTCTGCTGTGAGTATGTGAAGAAATCACCCTGCCCAAATTAGCTTCTGAGCACCAAAAGGCTCTAGGGCAGGAAAAGCGATTGGTATTAACCTTGTGCATTCTTTAGCTGTTGGTTTTCTTTTACTGAATGAATATCACATGTCCTTCCTTCCTGCATCATCCCCCCACCACTCCCCCTGCTCTGGGCTTTACATCAGCCTCCTTAATAAGAAGTGCTCTGTTTTTAGTCCTGAGTGAGTGCTGAGCCCTTTGCTGCAAGGCTTGCTGTTGCCTAAAGCTCTCATCTGAAATATCAGACTGGTTCTTCAGGCATGCTGCACGCCCCCGAAGAGCCAGCCCTATCTGAGCTGCCCTGCATTGTGCATGGGGGCTCACAGCCTTCTCCCACCCCACCTCCACTCCTTTTATTCCATAGCATCAGCAATGACTGGGAGATGGGAGTAAAAAGCAGACTCTCCTGCTTTGTATTTTATAATAAATTTCTTCAGGTTGCCAGCTGCCATACTGACAACGCTAGTAGAAGAACCTCACAAAAAATCAGGGTAACAGGACCCTGTTAGTAAAGGAAATTGGCAAGGATACACCTCTGCTCAGCTCCACTCAGGACTGCTGAGAGTGCAGTGGGAAAATGTGCCCCTGTCAAGTGGCACTGACCTGAGCACACAGCAAGAGGTGAATCCTTTCTCCCACCTCTGTGCCCCCCACTCCATGGCGATGCCTCTGCAGGGTGCTCTCAAGGCAGTGTTTCCTTCACGTGCATTTCCCAGTCCTTCAGCTGCCTCCACCTTTGTATTTGAGAGTTCATTGATATTTCTTCCATCTCAGTACTAATTTATTGAGACTTCCTTGCTTGACCCTACCATACCTTCTTCAATATTCCAAGAACAAATAGTATTTCCTGAGGTGAAATATGTGAAAGGCAAAAGACTAAAAGGAGGAGACTTAAAAATACAGTGTCTAATTAAAATATGGAAATAACTGGAATATTATGGCAAATAGCTTGAAAAGAAACCATAATGGATTAACCAGCTTTCTGAATAGGACTATCCCCAGCTATTTCACAGGGCTTGGTAGGAGCAATAAAAGCTGATGTATCAATTCTGCAGAGACAGGAAGTTCATTTGGACAGCGATAGGAGGGAATTGCAGATGCTCTCACTTCTCTGTTCAGGTTGGGAATCCTCAGTCATCATTGTCATTGCTAATGATGAAACCAATGCACAGGGCAGGGCTCCGAGGTGGAGAAAGATTCATCTTTAAATGACCTGGCCCTGTGCTGACCACTCACTCTGAGCCCTTCATCCCTCAGTTTCTTACCGTGTGTCCTGGTGCAAGGAAAGCACCATCAGCTCCCTCTTCAATGTCATCAGCCTTCCTTCGCTCTCACAGCTGTGCACATGAGCTGCTCCTGCCGTGGGTCCCTCTGCCTGCTCCTAGGGCTGCCTCTGGACTGAAGAGGTGGGGGAGCAGATTCAGTGGTCAGGGAGCCCAGCAGGGAAGTGGCACCCACTGAGGCTCTGTGGAAAGGATACTCCACAACCAAGCAGGGTCCCTCCAGTATCTAAGGCATGGCTGCTCAGCTCAACTGCCCATACACATTGGCTCTGAAGTGCCGAGCTAGAAAACTCAGAAAAACGAATCCTTGCTTGTGAAATTTTTTATCTTTCACTGTACTTCTGTCACAGATCCAAAGGTTCCCCTTGCCACAACACTCCACCTCTCCATCCTACCGTTCTGCAGTCACATTTTTTTGCCCCTCACTCTTTCCTCTCTTGCTTGAACCTTCTTCCCACTCTTCACCCATCAGACCTAACTGCAGGATGCTTTAGTGTTTTTGTTCAGTTGTTTTTTATTGTGCTATTTGTTAGAGTAACTGAAGAGACCTATTGTTTATTTCTTGAAGATGGATCTATAAAGCTCTCTGTGTCATTTGGGTGTGTAAGAGCGGGCTACTATGACATGAAACAATAGGTGGCAAGTTAGCTAATGATCACAGTTTGATATTTGGTTGCTTCATTGAAAAATGGATGGGAAAAGATTGCATAAGCTGATCGTCTTTTGAGTGGAGGGCTGTGCCAGGTCACCTGCAGAGGTCCTTTCTAACCTGAATTTCTCTGTGACTCTTAAAATCCTGTTTGCTGTAGTGATATTTTCATCCTGAGGTGAGTTTCTATTTGTTTGTCTCACAGTGTGTGGCGTGGTGGGACTGGGCAGTATGTGGAATGTTGTCTAGGCACAGAAGTCCAATCAAGTGTTTCTTCTTTCGTGGCCTAAACAAATTTTACTTTGCAGGAGAGCAAAAAATGGCAATTTGAAGAGCTCATCTGTAGAAGTGTTTTGCCAATCAAGGGCTGCAATAGCAAATGGGGTCAAAGCCTTTACAATTTCAGAGGCCTAAATGAGAGCATGCAGCTGGAAGTGGAACTGCAAAGCTGAAACTGGACCTATATGTGAATTTTGCAGTACAGTTTAGGTTTTTTTCCTGTCAAAATGGCTCTCTTGGCAAATCTCTGTAGGCTGCACCAGGTCTTCTTAGTCTCTCAACTACCCATTGTAGCACCTCAGCTTCTTCCTAGAAACTCATATTTCTCACATGACTTTTCCCATGTCAAAATAAAATGAATTGAAGGGAGCATAATGGAAGCCTCAGTGTTCCTAATGATTTCATGGTCTCATTCCAAGGCACTGTGATTAGCCACAAGAGCCCTGATTCTGGCTTTCTGTAAAGACTCTGAGAAGGATTTTCAGATATATCAAACAGTTTGAATTTTTTAGACATTAAGAAATCAGGGTTAAGAAACTCTATTTTGAATGACTGGCTACTTGATGTACCATGGCAATTGACCCTCTGGAGGCTCTGCAAGCCTGCCTTGCCTCTGATGTCCCTTCTCAGCTCCCCCTGTCAGAACTGCTCCGGAAGGACTGAGTCTGGGATTGACAGATGACATTTGCAAGTTGAGAGGCCAGGGATGCTCAGAACATTATTCCAGGGCCCACTCCACTGAGCTGCGTCCCTGCACAACCTCAGCTGTGTAACCTTCCTTTTTTTCAGTCGCTGACTGCTGGTCTTGGCGGCAATGTTTGTGCATGGGATTCAGGAGCCATCTCTCAGTGTTCTCCTTGACCTGCCCAAGAGTCCCCAAAGAAACCTGTAGCTTTGCCACCCTCTCTCGAGCTGTTTTCTATCACCATTATCATATGTGGCTGTTTGGACGCCAGCTGAGGCAGCATGTTTTGGAGTGGGTCAGCCTCCCCTCTTTCGCAGGAGCTATTGGAAGAGCTGACTGCAAACAGATTTTCACTGCCCCAATGTGGACTGATGTCAAACGGTGCCCAATGAGAGCTGACAAGCTGACAGACCCAATCCATCAGTGGAGGATGAGGGAGGGGGGGAGAACATCTCTTGTGCACGCCTTCAAGAGACACAGAGCAATTTCACAGATGGGCCGGCAAAGCTCTCGTAAGTGATACCAGTCCATGTTTAATAGCCTGTCCATTTCCCTGGAGGCAGGTGCAGGTGCAAGGGATACAGGGATAAAAAATTCAGTGCCAGGCACAAAGTAGCCGATAGGAGTCTGGCTTCCAGGGGCAGGCTCCTGTTTGGTACTGCCACTGTTATTTTATTGGTAAATAACTGGGAGCGAGCTGGCTGGGAGCCCCTGCTGAGCCCAGAACTAGAAGGTCTCTGAAACCAGACTTCGGGCCTGGACAAGAAATAAATCTGTCCCCTTTTGACCTGTGCATCCAATGTTGCAGAGTATTCCTGAAGAGTAATTGCAACAGTGAATTCAGAAGGAAAATACTGGGTTTTGTTTCCTTTTTCTGGAGCATGGTTAGTTTTTGTATGCATAGTGGGCTCTGGGCTGTGCACTGTCTTCACCTTTGTCTGAGGCTAAGATGCAGCTTTGCTGCCCTTTGGGTAGGGATCACAGTGTTTTCTCATCTACTGGGAACCCCCAAGCCTTGCTCCTGCCCTTAGGGCACGGTGCTTTGTCCAGGCTCCAAATCAGACCTCATCTCACAAAAATGACCCAAGCTTGCACTCATCTGGGCCTACTACCTGTCCCCAATAGCATCCCCTATATTGGCCTGCAGAGTGACTCCCAACACCTTACTTCAAGATTTCAAAGGGGCCCAGCCTGAAAAGAGATTCCCTTTGTGAGGTCACCTGCTTGAAACTGGTCCCAAAAGAGCAGACTTGCCACGGAATTCTCAATACAGACCACAGAATCATAGAATGGTTTGTATTGATAGGGATTAAAAACATTATCTAGTTCTAACCCATGTGCTATGAGCAGGGGCACCTTCCATTAGAGCAGATTCTCAAACCCCATCCAGCCTGGCCTTGAGCTGTGCCCTCCTTGTGCTGGGAGCCCCAGAGCTGGATGCAGCACTGAAGGTGGGGTCTCACCAGAGCAGAGCAGAGGAGGAGAATCAACCCCCTCGCCCTTCTGGCCACACTGCTTTTGATGTAGCCCTGGATATGGCTGGCTTTCTGTGCTGGAAATGCGCATTGTCAGGTCGTGTTGAGCTTCTTGTCAGATCTGAAAATCAGCACTGGTTTGGATTTGATTTATTGGTTGTTTCACAACCAAAGTCCATGTGAAAACACTAATCCCATGCTGACTCTTTTCTGCATTGACTTGTTTACTGTTCAAGCCCATAACATTTTTATAATTTCCTTTTTTTTCCTCCAAAATGTTGACTGGTTTTAGGTCCCAACAACAGTTGAAGTAAGAGTTTGACCCATTAGTGATTTTTCACTATTTTTCAGCCTGATGCTGAGATTATGAAGACACTATTGTGGTATATTGCATCAGACACATAGGAGGTTATGAAGCTCAGAGGAGTCAGTCAGCTGGTCTTCCCTCATCAGGAAAGTTGAGAAAAATTCTGCCACTGTCCATGATCATTTTCTTTATCCCATAATATGAGACTAGATGATCTTAGGGGTGGTCCGGAGGTCTGGGCCTGGGCTCCAATCTCAGTAATAAGCAGAGCAGTGCAGATGAATCACTTGGTGGTCCAGCAGAGCTGTGATTGGGCTCGGAGTGCGGGGGCAAGGATTTTTTTCTTCTGTTTGAGCATTGTCTGCAGGCTGGTTGCTTTATTTCATCAGTGCAGATCATTTAGAGAGATGAATGATCAGAGAATAGAGCACTTTGGGATCCCCAGCTCTGAAATTTATGTGGGAAGAACCAAGCTGCTGTTGCAATAAAAGTTAAACTACTTCATTGGTGCTACACTGTCAGTAGTAAGCCAAACACATAACTTAAAAACATACAAGCCAGGCCCTTTCAGTTTGGTCCGTGTCCTTTTCTGTGATGAGGTGGGAGCTGGCATCTCCTTGCTTTATAACTGCCTGATTTGCAATCTCTCTTTCCCTCTTCCCCCACCCTCACAGCAGCCTGTCCTCATACTACTGATTCATTGTGCAATCAGATGGGTGATAACAGATGCTTCAGGAGAAGGGAATCTTCCTCCACAATTTGCTTAGCCAGTTGTGTGGTTGGAGTAGGAGTCAATTCCTTCCTGCCGTCTGCAGCCGTCTGCAGCCTGAAACGACTCATCCATCCCTTTCCATGCTAGGGGTGCAACTATAAATACTAGCAAGGGTTCCTAGAATTTGCCAGCCCTTTTAAAGTTCTTTCTCCAAACTCTGTCTTTGAGAAACCATTTCTTACGGCACCAAAAGGCTTCTGACAGAATGCAGTGTGCAGAAGGGTGTGAATGGTTGCTCATTTCACCGAGCTGCCTGCCCTCCTAGTGTTGAAGATGCGGGTTAGGAGGCAGAATTGACTTATTTTCACAGTGTACTTCATTTCCATTAACAGAATCTCCTCTAATTTTTGCTTGACCACAATATTGTGACATCTGTCATGTTTTAGAGGTAGGTTAGGACATGTGCTATACTGGGTGGGTCAGACACAGCTGAAGGGGACCTGGCCTTGTGCAAATGTGAACCCAACAACAACAACCCTTCTTCTTTCCTTGGTAGCTAAGTTTGCAGGGAAGTAACATTTCCATCTCGATTTCAGTGATTAGGAGTGACATCCTCTTTCTACAGCCATCTGGGGTGTGAAAACAAATACATCTGCGTGGTCCAAATTGATCCAGAAAGGTGGAAAGAAAACCAAGGGCTATCAGAAAAATTATCTCTCTTTGCCTCGCTGCTTTCCGCCCGCTCTCGTTGTTTCGTTTGCTGACTTGTATTTCCTCCCACTCTTCAGCTGGGCCAAATTTGACTCTGTCTGGTGGAGGCAAGGGCAGAAGCAGTGTCAAGGCTGTTGGGAAAGGGGGAGAGGAGTGGGACCGGGGTTCTTGGGGTTGAGATAGCCTCAGGGCTGGCAAGGTGACTCCCCCAGCACCTCCCAGGCCCCACTCCAAGTCCATTTCTAGGATCCTGACTGACTTTGGCAGTTGGCTGCTGATGGAAGAGGGTTTCCATGGCAATGTACCAGTGCTGCTTGCTCCCTCCTCAGCACTCTGCCTCCCATTCCCTCCCTCTCCCTCTCCTCACCCCCCTCCCCAGCCCTCCTGTTTCTCAAGCCTGTTGCCATGGAAAAGTCATAATCCACAAAGAATTTCAGATCCCCCCACACCCATTGGGGTTTGGGTTTTTGGTTTGGTTTTTTTTTTCATGTTAAAAGTTTGTTTTTCAGTTTAATGTGTGGGTAGGGAAAGCTGTATCTGCCTCTTTGAAACCTTGTGCCTTGGCAAGAGGGAGGTCTTTGTCCCGGAATTGGAGGTCCTCCTGGAGGGAGGGTGGTATGAAGCTCTGCATGGGAGCTCCAGCTAATGGGCACCCCATCAGGGTTATGGCCTTGAGAAGTGCTTACAAGATATTGGAGTTTATGACCAGTTTTTTGAAGGGACCCTGTCGTTTGGCATCTGAATCAATGATGTATAAGCACCCAAGACATGTTGGAGAAAAAGGAGGAGTGAGAGATTTCTGAAAGGTGCCTCCTCTTGAGGCTGCTTTTTCTGAAGTGGTTTTGGTGACTGCTGCCAACAGAAGAGGGTGCAGACAACTCATGTGCACAGCAAGAGCTGTGGGAAGGGTGCAGCTGAAGGTACTGAATGGGACCAGAACTAGAGCCCGCATTATTCCATTCCACCTGGTGCTCAGGCTGATTCCCAAGCTTTCAGGGTATGTCCACATCTGTCAGGACCTGTGGATGAGATTTGTGGGTTTTGTTTTAGTTTGTTAGCTTCAGTACCAGTTAAAGATGAAAATTGTTAAATTTCTGAGAGCTGGTGGAACTGGGGGGAGCTGTGGTATGGACGTAGATGTGCAGCTTGACCCTCTGATGCACTTTCCATGGAAATGTTCTGGTCCCACTCCAGGGACACTTGCTTCCATCTATTCTGTGTTTAGATTTCCCACTGTGGACCCTGTGGCCTGGAATGCTGAGATGCTTGCTGGAAAACTGTTTTCACTGTATTTCTAGGACCAAGGAGTCCTGTAAGTCTCCTGAGCAAAGAAATATTCTTGTCAGATTTCCCACTCTGACTTTCAGGAGGGAGAAGGAATAAGGTTCAGATAATATATCCCAAATTTGGACCTTGTACTTATTTCAGACCTCCTGAGAGTCTTTTATTGGATGCAATGTTAGTATCATGCCTGAGGCTTCTTTAGAGTGACCTTTTCTCAGAGAAGAAGCAGAGAAGTAATTCAAGATCAAATGCAACTCTAGAATAAAATGGCACATTCATTTCGCTGGAGATGAAGCAACATGGGCTGAAGTTGACTCTTTTCTTGCTTCAGGAAACACTGAGGATGCATGCTCTGTTTCATTTATATATATATGACTATGTTCAGGTGGTCTGCTGCAGTCTCCTTATCTACTCATCATGGTTACCTCTCCCCACTGTCTGTGTGTACCAGGCATCTCAGCCACCTGCTGCTCACCTGACCTCAGATGCTGTAATAGCCATGGAGTCTGGCCTGGACATGTGGAGTAGGGGATGGAGTATAACATTAAGTCTTTTCAGACTGTTAGAAAAACTATTGGTTCACAAAACCATAAAGTCATAGTGCTAGGTCATTTTAGAGCCTCTTCTTTTGGATTAGTCCCTGGAAGGTGATGGATTTCCGGCTGCCACAGAATGTGGTCTGCTGCACAGAAAGAAAAAAGCTGGATCTCTCAGCAATTCTTGCAAAAAGGCCTCATCTGTCAGCAGAACTCTATGTTTTTCCTAGGCAATATGCCTTTACTCTGTTCTAGACAAACATAATTTCTTCAGTTCCACGCCCTAGGTTATATGTCTACTTCCATTTTCAATCTCTTCTCTTGCTGGGGAGGAAGCCTGAGAAGTTGCAGGGGCGTGTTGGGCACCGATCAGGTGGACCCCATCTCTGTGTTTCACACAGGCTTCTGAACACTTAGCAGGAATTGGAAACCCAATCACTACCAATCTGATCTAGGAGTGGAATTATTGACCAGAATGCAGTATTTCCCTTCCTTTTGCACCTGTCAGACCTCAGAGATGGATCTCAAAAGATTTTCCAGACACTGTATGAGAATGTAGGAGTGCACTGATCATATCAGCAAACCAGTCACCCTCCTTGTGCTTAGCAAGACCTTGTGTAGCTCCAGATCTCTCTCTCTTTTACCAAAAGGAAGAGAGAAAAGGGCATGTAAGTTGATTTAACAGAGCCTGGACTACAAACTACATCACAAAACACTCTACAAAGTTAATAATACAAGGCACAAGTCGGATATGATATAAATGATGTAAATGTGTGAACTCTGAGTAGGACTTTGGCAGTGTTCCCAGCCGTGTTCAAAATGTACCCATGATATTTCTATCTCCCATATTGGGAACCCACTAGAGACAGGCATAAAAGACTTAGGTTGGGTTTATTATCCATATTTATCATTCATTTCAGAATAGCATCTTCCTCCCACACTGATCCATCCTCACGGCACTACATATGCACCCAGCTCAAAGCAGGATTCTTCACACCCTGGCTTTTGGGGCAAGAGTTGAGAATGGTGAGATAGGCTTGAAGTGTGTGTTGGGAAACCCAAAATAGATGGTGCAAGGGAATATGGACTCTGTAGCTATACAGGTGGAATTAACAGAAGCAGTTTGCAAGCTGTCAGGACATGGGACTTTGGGACAGAAAGGAGGCATGTCTGAGTGTAGGAAACCGTGTGAAAAACTGGAAGGAACTTCTTGATATTTATCTCTCTTTTATATTTTCCCAGTGTTTGAAAAAGGGATGATGTCAGTGAAAGAAGAGCACCGAGGTGTTATTGCTGTGACTGGGGTGGGTATAAGCAGAGGCTGGGGGCTGAGGATTTGCAGGGTAATTTTGGACCTGGGACCTGGGGTCCAGGGAGCACCCACATGGGGACATCTTGACTTTCAGAGCCTTGCTGTCCCAGTCAGAGCAGAGAAAGTACCAGTTGTGCAGCTGAGCTGGCTGCAGGGAAGGCAGCAGTGTAGCAGCAGTGGCAGCAGTGTTGGAAGTGCTGATGGAAGTGGCCGATGCCAGCAGAGAGCCAAAGGGAAGGATGGCAGACATGGCAGGTTGGGTGGAGAAGCAGCCACACAGGGAAGGGGCTGATGGTGAGGAGGCTACTAATTGTACCAAGTGTTGTTGGAGTGCTAACTGCAAGTGAGGACAAGGATGACTAATTACAGACAGGATTGTGAGGAGGAAGAGGAGGCAGGCTCGAGGAGGAGTGGTGAGGTCTGTGACTGTGGCACTTTGTAATGAAGAAGATGCTGATCAGTGCGTGACTACAAGGGTTTGAGCTCCGGTATTAACCAAAGCTGTGTTCTTCACATGTGCCAGCTTGTGCCTTTCTTGCTTCTCCTTCTATGTTACTCTTCTTTTTATTTGCTACCGCAGCATTTTCCCTCTTTGCACGTAGTGTGGAAAGAAATGCACTAAGGGTTCCATGTAGGAAAAAAAAAGAAATCTTAATTTAGACACTACCCCACTGGTGATACATCCTGTGCCCATTGTCACACAAATGCTAGCTGGGAGGCCTTCTTGAAAGAAAGAGGTTTTCCTAATGCTACAGGGAAAAAACCCAAAAAACCAGAAGAAAGCTTAAAGAAAATGGGGAAAATAAAAAAAATGAACCCTTATAGTTCTGAGACTTTCCTCAGCCCAAGGAAGGGTTAATGCTTTAAATGCAATGTAATTTCAGCGGCAGTAAAGAACACGTTTCCATGGAAACATCAACCCACAGAGGGAGAGAAAGAGGGAGAAAGGAGAGGGAACAGCAGCAGAGGGAGAATGGCTCCTCTGGTGAAGGAAGAGCAACCTCCAGACCCTCCCTTCCCAGTTACAGACAGGAGTGATTATTTGTTTATTTTTTGAATCGATTTCCCCTTGGAAATGTTTTAGGGAAGAAAGTGAGAGGGTGCCAGCTTGGCCAAGCTGCTCGAGACCCAAGAAAATCCAGTCACACTCTTTGGAGTGAGTCTCCTCGCAGGCGTGACTCTGCTCCTGCCAACACTGTGAATTCATTGCCCCTTACAAATGTGTGAATGCTTCCAACACTTGATAAACTTGAATAACCCCAACATCACTAGTGGTTTCTCCTTGGGTCAAAAAAGTTGAGCTAGTTTGCTTTTTCTGAGAATATAATAAAAGGATTTATTTCAGTTTCCAACTGGTTTAGCCTTGCCTGGCTTCTGCCAGTGAGGACTTTCTGGCAGATTTGAGTGGTTTTCCATAACAAAAATGTTCTGAAAGCTCTATAGGAAAACTGACATGTTCACCTGTTTGCTGGTCTTGACTCCCAGGACAGAAACTGGAATGAGCTCCGGGTAAATAGCGAGATGCCCTGATGGCTGGCTGCACACCAGCTTACCAGCCTCCTTCAGAAGACCAAAGAGGTCCTTGACAGGCACATCTGCTCAGCCAGATTTTTTAAGCCGTGGTCCACAGCCGTGCGAGATTTCAAAGGGATGTACAAAAATTATTAAGAGAAGTAAGGCTGCTGTCAGCGGGATTAAATTCACTGCATAGGGACAATAGTTCAACTGGAATATTTTTTTTACAGCTCTTCAAATTGACAGAGCTTGAAAGACATCATCCTGGGTGAAAAATCACTGAAGAGCCTCATTTGACTTCTGTTCTGTGACTGCTTCTCCTATCAATGATTGTATGACTATGCCTTAAGACAGATAAACAGATCTGAGGGACATCTCCTAACCTTTCAGTATTTGTTTTATTTGAGTGGTATGGCTTTCATCAGTGACCTGCTAGTTGGTGCCAAGACATAATTGTGACCCATTGTCGGCTGTTCTGACAAATGTAATTTTCCATGCTTTTACTGCTCCATGTAAGCTGATTTTTAGTCCTTTCATATGAAAGAAATACCTTGAAAGCTATTTTTGCTTTGGAGAAAAGTGATATGTTATCTGTACCTAATGAACAAGGAAGGATGTAAAGGTGTAGCAATAAGAAAATAATACTTTAAAAAAGTAATTGGCAGGAATTTAATAACTCTGTAAAGCTTTCCAGCTTGATCCAATTTTGGACTGAACATTTAGTTTTTATTTTATGCAGTGACTGTAACAATTTTGACCTTAAAGCTAATTTTCTATTAGCTATTTTCTGTTACTTAAAGGTTTGGTGAGTCAGTTCAGAAGTATATTTGTTTTTATCAAAGCTTTTCTGGCTAAAAAACCTTTCTGAGAATAGGCTGATTTCCTATGACATTTATAGATAGTTCCAGCTCTAGCAGACTATGCTCTTAGAACATTTTTCCTTATTTCTGTTTTATTTCCAGTGGGGCCAGAAGATGTAGAGGTATATTCCCTAGCTACTTAGGACTGTGTCATTTTCCCAGGGGAAAAAAAAAAGGACAAAATATAGATAAATTTAGAAGAAATCAGAATTTGTAAATCAAGTATTTGGGGTTTAAAAGGGAATATTTTGACATGGAAATCCTATATGCTGTCTCTTGTGATTAGGAGCATGGGAATTTTGTATTCCTATTTCTCCTTCACAAAACTTGAACTAAATATTCAGTGATATTCCTTCCCCTGTTGAGGTGATGCTGTTCCTTGTAGGATTCTTTCCTTGTGGTACATCACAGATGCATTTTAACTGGGACTCTTTTCCACTGAAGAAAGGGTGGAAGGTGTCACACAACAGACCAGACTGTGTGGGAGCATGATGGTACCGGAAGCTTCATCTTCTGTCCAAAATTACCACATTCTTCAGATCTTATATTTCTTTTTCTTTCTAACAAAACGTTAACCTATTAATGAGAAAATGTTGTGGCCACATTCTTATCCCATTTAAAAAGTGGTTTTGCCAGATAATTTTTCATGGCTCTGGCATTTGTGAAAATAGGTTAGTCAGGATGTCTGTGAGAAAAAATTGTCTTTGGTCGAAATTTCAAGATATTGCTGTGACCAGCAGAGCACACAGGGCAAAATCAAGATTTATCTTGCTCTTCTTCCCATGAACAGGTTACCTCATCCTATTATATATTTGTTTATCCTACAAGTCACATACAATCTGGCTTTGGGACTGTCAGCAGCACCCTGGCAGAGGGAGTGAGAAATGCCACTAGGCCTGGAGGGTACCTCTTTCCCCATTAGAGACTGCATAGGATGATCAGCAAATGGGAGATCAGGTCCTGGATGACAATAGGTAGAGAGAGGAAAAATTTATTGTGAAAACTCTGAAGCTCTCACAAGCAGCCTTCCACCTTGGTGGCATTACTGTCATGTCTGCTTCAGGTCGGAACCTGTGGTCCCTTTTGAGGGGTAATTCAGTGACTCCCCCGCCCTGTCTGCTTCCTGATGGATACCTGTCTGTGAGGCAGAACCCTGTGGTGCAATGATGAGTTTCCCCTTACATTCTCAGGAGGGAGGCTGGGGGCTGCACACGCTGTGGAAAGTGAGCTTTGCTTCTCATTCTCAGGAATGGTCCCGTCTCATTAGGATCAAGCAATGCGTGTAGGAAAGCAGCCCTGCCATTGCTGTGGCTGCCTGCATCCTCCAAGGATAGATATATCCTCAGTCCCCAGGAGCTGTCATCTCAGAGTCTTTGTGAAATGACAAATTCGTGGTAGATAAATAAAAGAAACGGGAAACAAAGTGGAAGCACAATTTTTTTTTTTTTTTTTTTTAGATTAAGAGAGGGGTTGATGGAAAAGATTCATCCTTCCGCTGTACATTGGAGCTTTCACTTGGAAGTCTCAGCACACATACACATTCTTCTCAAAGTAACTTTGTTAAATATGGTGGAGAAAAAGCAAGGATAGTTCAGCAGAAATTTGTCTTCCACCAGAAATGGTTATTTCAGAGGTCAGGATCAAACACCAAAAAAATTAATCTTCTTAGAGGTGAGGGGCCAGTCTCAGTGGATTGACCAGTATCGCTCCATTGATGTCAGGTGAATATCACTGATTTATTGCAGCCCGGTAGCTGCCCTCTTGTCTTCTAAAAAGGTGTGGACCGCAGAGACAAACCAAATGAATCTCTTACATCTCTGTTATCTTTTAGCCTGGGGGATATTTCCTAATCTAGATGATCTCCAAATCTTTTTGCTTAATGAAAACAATCTTGAGCTCTGGGCATTTCTCTAAGGCTACTGGTCAGATTGATTGCCAGAAGTAATTTAGGCTGTAGTCTGGGCAGATCTTCTGCTGCAGGATGCCTGTAAAATTTGGAATTTGGTAGCACTCTTTTCTACTCTTTCTTTCTTACAGTGCATTTCCCCATATTCAGTGGTACCACTGACAGTGAAAGAGAAAGAAATAAATGAAAGAGTGAAATATCATTCCCTTAAGATTTACTTTTCCTTGTCAATGGTTGCTTCTGGTTTTTTTTTTCTAATTTGTTTTGGTTTTGTTCTTCATTATAGCCTCTTGTTACATAAAATCAGCTGCACTTGTGCCCTTTGCATGGGTCCTTTCTCTCTAAATTGTACCTGACACCAGGCAGATGTTGCACAGATACAGCCAGATGTGCCTGCCTTTCACAACTGCGTGAGGCACTGACAGCGCAGCCGCGAGAGGGACGGGGCAGGGCAGCGAGCAATGAGAGAGCCTCTGAAAGGCTCAGCCAGGATCAGGATTTTCCAGAACAGATTCCATGGTGAAATTTGATCAAAGGCCCAGGCAGAGCCTGTTTTTGCCTTTTTTTGGGGTGAACCATTGGGTTTGATATCCTGTGGAGCCTGTCTTACCTCAAGAGAACTCATGCACGCACAGCTGGGTCTGGATGGCTCTTGTGTCTGAGCTGGCTGTGCTCTGAGGCAGAGGCAACCACAGAGATTTTGAACAATGGTATAGAGAAATAATATCTCTATTATTTTCAGCCTTCCATGGGTTTAGAGAATGGAGGTATAAATCAGAAATGAAAGGGATCCTTGCGGTTTTCTCATTAAAAAAAATCAACACTACTTCAGTCACTCCAATGAAGGCATTAACAGCATAGTTAGCGCTGGTTAAGTCTTTTATCTGTCAATCACTTGCCCCTTGAAGGTCAGAATTCCCATTTGTAGATCAATTTACTGGTCCTAGACTCCCTTTTCCCTGTCCTTTGAGTCCACCCATCCTTTTGTCTGTCCATCCTTGTTCAGGAGCAGGTGTAAGGATGGGCAGGACCCTGCTGCAGGGCTGGATTGATGTACTCTGCCCTGGTTGTTTGCATCAGGCGAGGCTGGGTTGGTCTTGCTGATACTGAGAGGGAACGTGGTTTAGAGCTGTGGGCACTCCTACTAAAATTCAGTAACATGCTTTTGCTTTTTTGCTCCTTCCTGAGTGCAAAGTGGGTCTGTTTTCTGATACCACAGACTGGTGAATTTTTAACACTGTCTCTAGGGGGAAAAAATGGCTATTTCACCATGCAGATTCTGTGGAGTAAAGGACTTTCACTGCTTTCATCTCACTGCTGTTGTGATTGGCCTCACAGGATGATGGTGGTATGCATCCCCATCCCTTTATCCTGCATCACATTCCACCTGCCTTTTACCCTGCAAAGGTAAAAGGTATCCCACAGCTTTTCCTTCCCCACCCTCCACCTACACCTTGTTTTTCCCTCGTGTGCTGGGCTGCAGAGATGACTCCCCAGTGCTGACTGTGGAGAGGCTGTTTTATTTATATGGTCTGTCTTACTCAGGGAGGCGATCGATGGAAGGATAATCACGCCATTTCAGACAGACTGCTTGTCTCACTGAAGCATAACAAGCACTGACAGGACGCAGGGGAGGGTGTGTGTTTGTGTGTGTGCTGCACACATGTGAGGCAGGGAATGTGACGGAGTCAACCGATGCAATGTCCAAATTTGCCCCTCCAGTCAGCTGGCTTAGGAGGAGCTGATTCCAGGCAAGGCACTGGAGGGAGAAGTAGGAGTGGCAAGTACTGATTTCAAATGCATCTCCTTCATAGCTGTCTCTTGGGCAGAAAAAATTTGGTTAGCACCCTTTCCGCATTCCCTCAAGCCCCCTGTGCCCACCATCTGCCTCTCCAGGCTTTCTACATCATGGCTGAAGCCATTTAAAATGCCATCATTTCTCTGCTGGTCCTAAATTGGCCATCTGATGTGGTTTTAATGCTCTATTAGCTATGCTTTAAAACACTCTCCTTTAACTTGCAGGGCTGACAGATTTATGTCCAGAATGGGTGATGTTCTCTCGGAGCCCAGGATGGGGCTTAGGTCCCCCTGGGTCTAATCTGCTTTGTGCCCAAGGGCATGTCCCTTTGCTCCTGCCTGCTTGGCCATACCACAGGGCTCACAGTGTCAGCCTGTTTCCACAGGCTGTGTATGTTTTGCTCTCACCCGTCTGAGTTTGGGCAGTGCATCCGCTGCGTCGCCACTGGGCTGGCGAAGGGCTCAGCTCTTCTCTGCTTGCATCAAGTAGCTCCAGAAATTGCCACATAAGCAAAATCTTTTGCTGAAAGGTGATTCTAGCAAATTAAATTAAATTGCCTGTGTCAGCCCCCACCATGCCCCCTTTCTCTTTCTCTAACTCTCTCCATCTTGAAGTGCCAAACATGCAGGGATTAAGATTTTTACAGGTACAGTTTCCTCCTGGTTTACGTCACCTGTGCGCACAACCTGCTTGCCCTGAAGTTGTGCCCCCGTTAACTCTGGTGGCTCAGTTCAGACACGTCAGGGAGGCTCTCAGCCCCCTGCTTGCCTGCTTAGGGACTGGAGTGTGTGCAGGCTGTAGGGAGGAACCAAATCCCCCTGGCCAGAGCAGGCAGCAGTGGTGCTGGTGTTCCAGGGCAGCAGTGCTGCCCAAGGGGGGGACTGCTGCAGCAGCGATGATGGAGGGCAGAGCCACTCGAGTGTGGCTGCCTTGCAGCGTGCTGCTGACTCGGCCTGCCTGGGAGTCCTTCAAGCCCCGATGCTTTGTCACATAGGCTCAGTGCAGCCGAGCAAGCCCTGCAGCTCCCTGTGAGCTGCTCTCGCCCTGCATCCCTGTGTTAGCTGGCAGCATAGGTACAGGAGAGCAGGGAAAGCTGGGGGGGATGCCACTTCTTCTGCACTTCTCCTGCAAACTTTTGTAAACATATTGCTAATGGGTTGGAGAGAAAACACTCTGAAGAGTTATATTGCCAAATTTGGAGACTAATTTCAGTCATTAAGGTGCGAAGCAAGGGATTTTAGTGCTGCTTTAAGTGTAAATCTCAAGGCAGCTCCAAGGATTGGAGTCGTTGATGATCCCGCCTTGATTATTATTAGAGGTTCTAATCTTTCCAGTGAAAATGAGCATAAATGACACCCTCTTGTCTCATATCTGTTGCTGATTCCTGTGAACTCTTCTTGTCAAGCTGTGCAAGGGAGATTCCTGTAGTGGAATCGTGCTTGGGTGTAAGGAGAAAGAGGGCTGAAACAGTTTAATATTGGTGTTTGTTTAATTAGATGTTGGCATTGCTTACTCATTACTGACATATAAAGCTGCAATTCCCATCAGGCTAATGGCATCCTCATCTTCTTGGAGCCTTTCTTTGTCTTTACTCTGGTGGCCAGTGCAGAGAAGTCACAAAGATTTAATCTTGATCCACTGGAAGATCCTCTCACCACCACCACAACCAGAGCCTTAATTAGGTCTTGTAGGGTGCACATACCTGGCAATGGTCTGTGCCTTGCATTCCTGAGTACCAGAACAAATCACACAGCTGGGAAAAAAATAAAAGAGCCAGAAAAAAGGCATGGGATGTTTCATGCCTTTACAAGCAATCGCGAGGCTAAGATTTTATGGATGGAGGATGTTTTGGGGTTCACTCAATGTTTGGGTTCCAAATGGCTTTGGTTTTTGGAAAATAACCAATTGTCTGCCTTTGAAAATTGTCCTGTTGCAGATGTTTCATGCTGGGCTCCCTTATGGCCGTATTTCCAATGCTGAACACGTCCCTTGAAGGTCACAACATGGATCAAGTGTGGAATTTCCTTTAGTAATAAACATAATTGCTGATTGCACTTGGCAATGGGGAGTGACTAGATGAGTTTGGTTGATTAATGTAGTTAAAACAAAAAAGTTTGGAAAAGGAAGAAACTAAAATAACAACCTGCTTTTTTATTTGTTTGAAGAAGTTTCCCTGATACAATGATTTCATTAGATTAGCAGGGAGGTCTCTTTGTGCAGATAGTAGGAAAGCATGAACCCACCGAAAGAACAGATTTTTCGCCCTCTTATTTATTTTCTTGAAATTGGTTCAAATTGAGTTCATAAGGGACAAATTGAAGCTGAATATTAGGAAATGTTTCCTGATGTCACGGTGTAATAGAATAGAAAACCTCTCATGTCTGTAATAGAAATGTTGCTAGTGTAATTTATAGAACTGTGCGAAGTAGGGGAGTGCAGAGTCCAGGGCCCAGCCCTGCAGGCAGCTCGGTCACCTCTGCCTCTCACGGTGATGTGATGCTACTGGTGCCAGAGCAGATTTACAAAGGTAAAATCTACTTCATGCAACAGGATTGTGAATTGAAGTGAAATATATGAACAGGGTAAACTGTCAGAGTGCCATGGCAATGTCATATAAACCACTGAACTGTGAAATGTGTATTTACCTCCTCTTCCCTACAGAGTATTTCTAGATGGTCTGACAGTTAAGAAAACAATAGACCTGATTCTTATTTACAGCACCACCCCTTTAACATGCTCTCGATGTGCAGCAAGGCCTTGAAATGAGTGTAGCTGTAATCTCAGTCCACTTAAAGGCCTTCCCTATTGCCAGAGCTGAGCAAGGAAGCTTTAGGATAAATGAGATTGAAGCCTGGACTGTTTAACTGTCCATTTGTACAACTGACATGAAATGCCCCAACAGGGAGTGTCCTCTGCAGGAGTGATGGGGCCTTTCCAGACAAGGAGAATCGCTGATGTTGCTGCAGGGCTGATCACTCTTTAGCTTGATTTTACTGGGTGTAAGGCTCGACTCTGTCCCTAGGAAAAAATACCTTCACTGGGCTCTTTCAGCATCCTTATCCCTATTCCTAAGCTCCTCCACAGGATCACTCTGGGCCCCATGAGGTGTGCTTGCTCTGATAGGGATAGAGCTTCTTGCAGGTGTGCTGCTCCTTCCTCTGGTTTTCACTGCTACCTGAGTCATTGCCTCGACGTTTGGGCTGGGGGGAGGCTGTCTCCACTGCTTCACCTGTTGCCCATCACTGTCCTCAAGTGGCATGCAAAATCCCCTGTGGAGAGTGAGTGAAGTGAAGGCTGTGGAGTGTGTTTACACATCTGATTGCTAAGGATCCCTCTGCCCTTTGAGGCAGAGGAAAACCAGGGACTATGGGCATACATGTGTGTGTGTGACTCTTAGATGTGCTTAGGCATTCATTGAGAGCCAACACAGTAAATCACTTCCCTATCCCAGTCACAAAATGGGGGCAATTGCCCTGCCTTGCCTGATTGTCCCAATTTTTGGACTAATTGTCCTGTTTTTCTAACTCCCTTCCTCTAAGATTTCCCATTGTTTTGCACTGTGCTTCTACCCTCCTGATGTGAGCTGAAGAGGGGAGGCAGGGTCTCGTTTTGGGTTTGGTTTCCGAGCACTAATGTTCTCCTTGCTCTCTTCTCTCTCCCGCAGGTACCTGATCAATGTCACCTTTGAAGGCAGGAATTTGTCGTTCAGTGAGGACGGATACCAGATGCATCCCAAGCTGGTCATCATCCTTTTGACCAAGGAGAGGAAGTGGGAGAGGGTAGGATATGTTTGGTAATTCTCCAACTGTGTCAGGGAAGAGGAAGGGGGAAGGCTCCAGGCAAATGATCCTCTCCACCTTTCTGTACTTCTTATCAAGGGCTGGCAATCTGCTTCTTGTATCCCGGACCACTGGAATCTCCACTGCCCAGGCTGCTGTCTTCTCCATGCAGGATGCCATTACAGTCTTCCATTAGCACGCATAAAAAATTCATCAGCTTCCTTTCTGTAATCTCTGAACATAAGTTTCCTGGCCTTTCAGAGAAGATACCTTCTCTGTGCCATGAGTTTCAATGGCTGAGGCAGAAAATATTTCTCTGTATGGCTTGGTGGCAGTGAAGTTCTGTACACTAGGTGACTGGGATTGAGCTACAGCCACACTTAGTAATTTATGCCTGCATTAACTGTGCTTGATGTATCTGGCCAGAGTCCCTTGCAATAGGATGGTGCATTAAGAAGGATGTGAACGTGAGATCATATTGAGTTGTTCAAAGATCCAAATTTGCATATTTTGGAATAATTTGCATGCAACCCAAAGCACCATCTTAGAAATGGTGTGAATTTCTGAGTTGGTGGGAAGTTTTGGTTCATTTCACCTCCCACATAAATGTCAGTGGTCCAGGCTCTGAACAAGCATTCCCAAAGGGTTTCTGTTGAAGCAGAGGGGGTAGTTTAAGGGCTAAGAAAATGAGATATAAAAAAAGTTTTGGGTGTGAGAAGTCAGAGCAAAGGAAGGAGAATTAATCAGAACGCTTGATAGATATGAAGCAGGTCTGTGTGCAATCTTGTGTATGGCTTAGAAAAATGCCCCTTTGTCCCACCATGCACAGAAAACTTTCTCTCCTTGCCTGCTTGTTCTCTGCATGGACTTGCAAGTGACTTACTTGGTGAAAGTGAGGAAGAAATTAATGGGGAAATTAGAATGAAATGGGGAGCTGTCAGGAGAAGTGTATTCATAAGAGAGCTGTAGGAACGACTTGTGAGTGAGACAGAAGAGCAATCACATTGGTGTCTGGCAGTCACTAGGGTCTCCCAGTAGTTGCAGGAATTTGGCAAGAAGGTGAAAGCCCCCAGCTTGTGCCTGGTTTCCAGGAGGACCTGTCTACCTCATGGTCTTGGCACTGTGCAGACCAGATGAGGGTGTGTGGTCTGGGAGAGTCAGAAGAGATCTCAGTGGGCCAGGAGTGTGAGGAAACACAGAGCGTGGCATGGCATGTGTGGACAGCTCTGGGACATGGCTGAAGGCAGGCTGTCTAGATACTGCCCTGGGTGTGGTCATCCAAAGCTCAGGCTGCAGGGACCTCACTTCAGGCTCGGTCTGTCACTCAGCTTCATTAAAGCTTACCAGCAAAAGTCCAGGAGGATTTGTTCCTAGCCGGCACCACATTTGTTCTCACGGGGGAAAATTCCATCGTCAGAGAAGGAAAATGAAGCGGTAGCAGCATGAATCCTCCTAGGGGTTATTAGCAGGCCTGGCTGTGGGAATCTGTTGCTGGAATGCTTTGCAGTCCCTGGGGAGGCACAGCTAAGTACACTCCTGTTTTTATCTTGCCTGTCACATGCTTCACGTGTCACACCCTCAGTGAAGGCTTGGCGGCTTCCATCAGTGGTAAGAAGGGTTGCTCAGTCTCTGGGAGTGAATTTGTGGTCTCTCAGATGAACCAGACAATTAACAGAAGGTTTATCAAGAGTGTTGGGGTTAGATCTGTGGTCTGCTTGAGCCCTGCTGTCTGTGAGGACTGCTTGGCATCCATTAAACCGAAACAATCCTTAGTTTCATAGGAGCTGGGGCTGGACTGAAATGAGGCTATGATGAGCTATGGTATTAGTGGTAAGAAAAACACACAGTGCTTCCTGGGCACAAATGTTTTATCTTGAAGTGGGTGTCTTCCTCAGGGAGGATCAGGCTGTTACAATCAAACTCTGATCTGGTTGAGTTTTATACTGGCAGGCTCTTTCTGGAAGATACCAAAATAATCCCCAGCATGTCCTGATCACAGACCAAAACCTTCATACCTGGAACCTCATGATCTTTTTCCTAATTTTTTTTCCATTCAGCAGAAATGCAAACATAAAAATCTAAGTGTGAAGCAGAGATCTTTGTGACCACGATCATAGTTTTGTTCCATGTTTGCAGAGTCAGACAACACAAACTGTTGGCCCTTAACAGCAGCTCCCAGCCAATGCCACAATACAAGAAATAATTGATATATTTTTAGCAACTAATTCCAATACCTTTGTAGTGCTTTGGAACATTCTCCAAATTCTCACTGATTTTATGTAAATAGCAAGGTGCTTCATCCTGGGAACTTTCAGGCAAACAGGCAGTAGGAGACACGTGACGAAAGGCTGAGTGGGAAACACTGATTTGGTGCAGCTGCATTCACTGTAGCTCAGTCTTTAACTACACACTTATCTATAATCTGATGCTATGCCTGGAAGGAACACCAAGAGGTCAACTAGTCCCTCCCTGTACCCCAAGAGAGGGTTTGACTAGTCTGAAATTATTCCTGTCAGATGTTTGTCTCACCTGTTCTGAGAGACCTTCACTGCTACAAATCCCATGAAATCCCAAGTCAATCTCTTCTACGGCTTCTTTCTCCTTGCCCTGCTAGTTTTTCTAATGTCTAACCTAGATTTCCCTGGCTGCAATTTAAGCCCACGAATACCTTGTGTCTCCCTAATTGACACAGGGAATTGTTTATTCTCTACCACTTCTTATTGTCCCCATGTGGGTTTGAAGTCTTCTATCATGTTGTCCCCCAGTCATCTCTGGTGTAGGTTAAACACGAGTTTGTTCAGTCCCTCTTGGTAGGTCATGTTTTCTAGTCTTCTGATCATTTCTGTTAGTCTCCTCTGGATTTAGTAACACAGCTTGCAGCTCTGTACAGCTTGGCACATTTGATTCTTGAAAGATGGCAAATGGATTTTGAGGGTATGTCTCATGGAGTATATATAAAAAGATATGTTTTAAAATAGGTGTGAAGTCTTCCATTTTCTGAGCAGCAAAGATTCAGACAGTGACTGAACTGTTTCAGGATTTCAGGTCTGTGAAATCTTTTGCAATTTTGGTTTTTTTCCCCCAATAAATATCTTCACAACCTCACCAGTTATTTCAGAACAGGAATTAATTTTCCAGAGGAGTTGCAGCTGCCCCCAGACTCTGATGATAAATCTCCTCATGAATGCTTCAGACAAACTGAAGCCTTGTATGGCTGACAATCATGAAAGAAGAAAAATATGAAAGAACGAGAAGAAAGAAAAAAGAATGAGAAGAAAACCCACTTTCTGCAAGGGGGCAGTAACTTGAGCTCTGCTGCTTGTCTTAACCACGAGTAGTGGTTCATCATGATAAGCAAATGTGCTGAATTTCATTCACTTCTCTGTGCTCTGCTGCTTGGGGGCAGAACACTGCATGCCTTTCCACACTGCCTTCCATCAGCTGGTTAGCAAAGCTCTTTGCCTCACTGGCCAGATAGCCTAGGTGTGTTTTGGGTGCCTAGATGCCCCTGTTGTGTTTATCATAGGGGTGCAGGTATGCAGATGGAGGGGGTGAAGGATGTCTACCCTTATGTCCCATGAAGGACCATGCCTCAGTGCAGTGATGAGTGGGGGCCAGTTGTCCTGCAAAGTGAGCCAGAGGGTCAGTGCTACTCTAGGTTTTGTGTCAGTGGGTTCTGATATTTTGTGTGGGAAGAGATTTCACCCAGTATTTTTCTTCACTATTTGCCTTTCTCTTCTGCTCTCTTATGATCCCACATATGATGAGGACTTAATTCTGGGTTCACAGTCCCTTTGTGAGAGCTAGCAAGTGCTGCTGTCTCCAGCTCTTGCTGACATCCTCCTTCTCTACTGAGTCCTATCCCACTAGCTCCCTGCCAGCAGTCCTGTCCCATTAGCTCCCAGATCCTCCCATCTGCTTCCTCACTTTCCCCCAGCAAACCTGGGGGTGACACAGATGTTATGAACTTTGAGGCCCTCCTTCAGATTCCTTCTCAACTTTAATTAATAGTGAGTTTGGCATCACTTCTATCGCTAGTTTGTGCTCAGCCTCAGGCTCCTGGCACCAGGTTCTTGTGCCACCCCACAGAGCCCTTTCATTCACAAGCTCCCTCCATCTCTTACCAAGCATTCCCCATTCACTCCTCTTCCTGTCTGGAGAAGCAAAGCCCCAGGTGATGGTTTTGGTCAGGGTGTCACTACAAGCCATCTTAGAGGACAGATGGGAAACTTATGTTGAAAGATGGATTCTCCTTGCTGCATGTACTAATCCTCTGCCCCATCAACCCTCACCCCACTCAGCAGATAAAATGTTTGTGGGCTGCTGGTGCTATAATTATCAGCACTTGACTTTTGAACTCTTCGACTCCAGCAGGGTCTGTTCTGCTTCCTCTAGCCATTGGTGTGACCATGATTATAAATTCACAGGCAGGCTGCTCCTAGCCTGTACCCTTACACCATTGTACACATTAGTGCTCCCTGGGAATGGGGCCACTTGCTGTGACATACTCTCAACTGCCTCAGTGACTGTAGACTTCCAGGACTTCCTAATGCTGCAGCAGTGGAAAATAGAGCCACTACTCTCTGCCACATGGATTTTCCAGAGATGTGTTCAACCTCTGCATAAGATGAGTTTGTGAACTTCTGTGACCCTGCCTTCAGCTTGGGACAGAGCACCATTATGCCCATCCATGCCTGGGAAGAGTTCTCCTGGGATATGGGACAGAGACACAGAAAGGAAAGAAGGATTTAGAAAAGAAAAATGAGAAATGAAGATTTCCCTTATCTAAAAAAATGAGGAAAGAGAACAAGATAAATTTTTGGACACCTAAATGATTGTTGAAAAAAGGACATACTAGTCAGCTGCTTTTCATGCCCCAGTAGGGAGAAAGAAGAAGTTGTCCTGCTAAATTGTCAAGCAGAAAGATTTCAGTTAGATATGTAGGGAGCTGTCTAATTATTGGCATGGTGAGACATGGTGAGGCTCATTTGCTGGTAGAGGTTCATTTGCTGGAGTATATGGAGAAAAATACCCAGCAGTGCAGGATCTCAGTCTGTCTTGTCCTGCCTCTGAGCTGGTGGATGCAGTAAGTGATCTCTTGTGGTTCTCTGCCAGCCTACACTTCTGTGATTAGATGAGCAAGACAAACCTGAAGAGTGTCTCACAAAAAGCAGCTTATTTCATAGGAGAGGCAACCCAGGTTATGGACAAGCTGATCAGCAGAAACTTCAAGCCTGATCCAGCGAGCGCATAATTTCTTCAAGCTTCTGCCATGAACCTTTTGTAGGAGCAGGCAGTTGGCATGTGAAGGCTATTGTGCATGTCTGTGAACAAAAGCTCTTATGGAGGCTCTTGTCACCTCCTGAAGTCTGCACCTTTGGGGAGCTGATGAACACCACAGAGATGCTGAAGAGGCTGTAGCATTTGATGATGATGCAGCCTTCAGGCTTGATCTCTTACTGTGCATTAAAAGAAACATTCACTGTCATCTCTCTGTGTGCTTCAATGTCCCAGTGGCAGAAATAACAGGGGAGAAGACTGAAAATACGATCAGTATTCTTGGCTTTTAGTAACAGTCCATGTGGTACTGACCACTCCGTGAAGAATCAATATGAATCATGTTATCCTATCTGTTACATTGCTTAGCAGAAGCAAGGACTTCGATTTTTTTTTTTTTTTATTTCACTTTCTTGGAGAGTAAAAGCCTCCTTAAAGAAGGCTCTTTAAAAATAGGAAAGGAACAAGAATGAAGGGTTGTGAGGTGAAAATTTCAGCTGTACAAATCCAAGTCTTCTCTGAAGGCCCTCCCCTGACTTTGTAAAGATAACTTGATGTTTTGAGACAGTTTCTTCCTCATGTTGTCTGGTGCCCACCTAGGCAAGCCTTGCGCACGTATGCTTTTCTCCATGGGGTAGAAGTTACTGCCTTTGGTCAGGTTCTGCTCTGTATGTGGAGTTCTGGCATCTTGCCTGTGTGTCCAGGGAGGAAATTATTTTTTATTCCACCGACTCCTTTTACAGTGAGACAAGATTGGATTGTTTTTGCCAATCAGTCTTGTTTTGCTAATTTTGCTGTGTACATGGGAATTTATGACTCATTGTCCCTGGGGAGAAATGGCATAGAAGTTTGTTTAAACCTACTCAGAGTAAGAGACTGATTCTGTTCCCACAAAACCAGTTTTAAGAAGGATATAGCTTCTCTTAGGGCAGAGGGACTGTTCTGGATTCAGGCACATATGGCTGAAATTAGAACGGGAATCTGTGCATGCATTTCCCCCCCTTATTTTTAAAGTGTTCTTTCTGGACATGTCTCTAAGAGACCATAATTTGCTGAATGCCTTACTTCTCATTAGACAGCAGACTTGCATCAAAGAATACATATTTTATGGATATCCCACTCCCAAGTGAGTGTCCCTTAGATACCTGATCTAGGTCACATCTGATGGGTCTGTTTATGACCCTGATTCAATCAGACAACCAGATGGCTTTATTTGTGCACCTATGCTGCATCCACTGCCAGGATTTGGCCTGACTTCCCACAGTTGCCCAGGATCTAACTGTATGTATTTGTGGCTAATTATGGCCATGTTAATCTTACACCGACTCCTAAGGAGAAGGACAGATTCGAGTGCCACACAAAGCCTTCCTTATCAGAGGACAAACACAGCAATCTTTCTGAAAAAGCCTT
This sequence comes from Fringilla coelebs, assembly GCF_963513975.1. Lineage (NCBI taxonomy): Eukaryota > Metazoa > Chordata > Aves > Passeriformes > Fringillidae > Fringilla > Fringilla coelebs. The sequence goes on along the minus strand of NC_140033.1, from coordinate 47,462,275 downwards.
CTGTGTAAATCTTGCAGACGTGCTGGTCCAACTGTGTCTTTGCTGCATTACTGCATCCTGCAATATTAAGCTAGTCTAGCTCTGACCAAAGAGAACATGTTGGGTGTCTCTTCCTAACCACTGTGTGTTATGTCATTATGAGCTGTCCACTTTCTTTGCCTCTTGCTGAAGCAGTTCCTGACTTTGCTTGAATTTTGGAGTGTATTTGTATGATTCATGAGCCTGCAGAAAAATATTCTGGCTCTTCTCCACCAGACCCTACTCCCTTGCTACTGGAGGGAATTCTTACATTGAAACAATGACAGCTTCTTGGAAAGACCTTGTCCTCTTATGCAAATCAGATATTGGAATATCTGGAGATCTTTATTAAGCCCAGGCTGTAGTTAGAATGCCTCCTACCATTTCTCTGCTGGTGTGGCTGATGAGGGTGATAGCAGCCATCTGACCTTTGCTGGGGTTGCCAACCTAGCTCCTTGGACAGGGGATCCTGGAGGATTGTGCTCGGTGTACTAATAACAACATGTGATAGCAACATCCAGCCACAAGAGAAGACTGCCCTCACCTCTGCTGTGTTCTGCATGAGAACTCTTGTCTGGAGCTCTCTCAGCTGACTTGCTCATGCCACAAAGTAGAAGTGCCACTGTAACCCTTTGCCAGCATATATGCACATCATCCTCGCTGTCCCCAGCACCCAGCTGTGGGCTTGGGACTCTGCTCTGCAGGGAGCTGAGTGAACACTAACAAAAAAGGTGGCTCCTACCCCAAAGTGGTTCCACTTTAATTACAAGACAAAAGGTAGCAGATGGGTACAGATGGACCAACGGGGGAGTACAAGGGAACAATCAGACAACATTAGTCAGCATGGTAGGCAGCAGGCTTTACACACCAACTGCCTAACTCTTGTGAAGGCTTTGATAGGCAGCAGAGAATTATAACTGGCTTTGTGCAGGCTTATGGGAACCTCATTGACAGTGTGAAGGCAGAAAGGGAAAAGCAGTAAAGGTGCTTGGAGAGCTGCAGCTGAGAAGGTGCAACAGCTCAAAAATACCCAATGCTGCTAGAGAATTTCCAGTCTTAATATCTGAGGGGATAATCCTAACTTTACAGAGAACCAAAAAGCCTCTGCTAAGGCCACATCTTGCAATGCAGCACAAACTCCCAGTACAGGGCTGATGTGCTACTGCCAGAGCCACGTTGCTTCTGGTTGAAACCCTCCTGCTTGCCAGCAGCTTGGAGATTTCTATGGCACATCAGATGCTGCTGTGTATCTGTGTTCCAGCATTTCATTGATTGTGGGAATGTTTCAACTCATCATGTTGAAAAGAAATATCCATATCCTAATGTAGGAGATAGCTGATTTGCTATGCGAAGATGAGCTTTCAGGTATGGATACAGTAATTACATATTCCTATCACAGCACAGTATCAAGGATCCATCCTATCATCATTCCTGTTGAGTCTATAGCATCCTCAAAAAACCCCAAACCCCCCCAAAAACCCAGACCAGGGATGGTGATTTGATTTTGTCCCTAATTTCAGTTTGAACACAGGAGTGATTTTTCCCTGAATTCCATGTACAAGTGAGCTGACTGAAGTGGCTGAGGTCACTTGGCTTGCTCAGCCTGGGGAAGAGGAGACTGAGCAGAGGCCTCATAGCAGCCTCACAGAATTCACAGCTTCACAGAATCACAGAACATTCAGAGTTGGAAGGGACCCACCAGGATCATCAAGTGCAGCTGCTCCTCACAAGGGGAAGTGGCCAGGCTGACGCTGATCTCTTTTCTCTGTGACCAGTGGCAGGATGCAAGGAAATGGCATGAAGCTGTGCCAGGGGAGGTTTAAGCTATACATTAGGAAGAAGTTCTTCACCCAGGGGGTGTTTGGGCACTGGAACAGGCTCCCCAGGGAAGTGATCACAGCACCAAGGCTGCCATGGTTCAAGAAGTGTTTGGACAATGCTCTCAGGTATATGGTGTGGTTCTTGGCAGGGTCCTGTCCGGGGCCAGAAGCTGGACTTCAGTGATCCTCGTAGGTCCTTTCCAACTGAGGGTATTCTAAGATTCTGTGATTCTGTGACTATTTATCAGCCCAACAGTAATTACTCCATCTGTACTCCACTCAGGAGTAACGTGAACAGGTGATGTATCCTTCAATCCTGGATAGGTGCGCTGCATGGCCACTTTCACTTTCCCTTGCTTTGTGCTCAGTCATCTACTGGAAATCAGGGAGTCTGGAGCACTGAGGTGCACACAGGTCCCATTGGAAGAGGAAATTTACTTCCTGTTGCTTTTGGTGGCCAGACTGTGCCATGAAAAGGCAGCTGAAGAAAGGATGGCAATTTAGGCAGCTTTAAGATTTGAAATGCCTGAAGAGATGAGGGCACAGAAAGCTAGCAGCCAACCAAACTGAGTCTGCAGAAAGAACTGGCAGAGCTGCAGCTAAAGGAGACTCACAGTGAGTGAATGTGCCCCCAGTGCCTAAGGGTGTGTTTTCATCTGTTCAGTTGCATTTGCTTGAAACTGTCTCATGTCAACGACATCTTTGCTTGGCCTGTGAATCCTTTGCTTTTTCTATTTTTACATTATCTGAATGTTATTAACTGGAGGCTCTGTTTTCCTTCCATGGGGCTTGAGAGAAGGGAAGTGCTGCATATTCATAGGACCCTATGTTTTTCTTTCTTTTGCCTTTTTTTTTCTTCCTCCTCCTCTGGCTTCCCTATTTGTTTTGGTAAGATTTTGGCAGTTTGATTTTCCTGCAGTAAAAGTCTGGCCACATTTGCTTCTGAATTAATTTGAAATAAGGTTTTCCTAATATGAAATGGTTCTGACACTTTTCAGTAAGAAATAGCCTGTTTGTTAGTCTTTGGCTTGGTTCGCTTCTCTCCTCTGGTGTTGGTTCAGTGTTCCTGTGCTTGTTCTCACATGCTCCTTGTTTTGTGTTTGAACCCTGGTTGTATGTGCTTGACTTGGCTTGATGCTGAACTGCATCTTGACGGCATTTTTTTACTAGACCAAGACACACTGTTCCCTTGTGGTCTTCTCTGCACTGTAACATGTAAACTTCTCTGCTGTTTTTCAAAGGTTTTTCAGTGTTAAAGCTGTGGTTATCGCTGCAGCCACTCTGTGCTTGAGTTACTCTTGCTGCTCATGAGCTCTGGCATGCGCTCAGTGTCATTGATTCGAGCATACAATATGTTCAGCATCCTTTGTTTTCCCTTTGCCTGAACTGTGTTTTCCCTGAGTCTGTAATTTTTTTCAGACTGCCTTTGGTAACGTTGGATCCCAGCTCTGCCTCTTGCCTTGCCTTGCAGTCGTGTCTGAGTTTCTATCACCATCCTTTGGCCTTTCTTCCTTGTGAAAGGACCTGGCATTTACTGACCTGGGTTTAATTCTAAAATGTGCTGGGAGTTGTGCTGTCTTCTGCTGAGTCAGCAGTTTGACAGTCTTATTTAATTTCCTTCTGCTGGGCTAGCTGCATGCTGCAATGTCTCCCACCATGCCAAGCCTCAGAGGCTGTTTGACAGCCGTCTTCTTGCTCCCCTTTAAGCTTTCAAATTGGTCTGCATTTTGTGGGCAGCTTCTGGTGCCTGTTTCCCTTAGGTTTATTTCCTCAGTTCCCCTACACGATAACGACTTACGTTTCTATTGTTCCTTCCTTCGAGAAGGATCCCAAGCACTTTGCAAAATTAACATAGAGACAACATTTCACTATGAGTAACATTCAGCTGCTCGTGTGGTGGAATGGGGTTAGGCTGTTTAATGATGCAAAATAGCACTGCGCAACCATGTAAGGTAAGGAACGGGAGTCTCAAAGAGTAGGAGACCAGGAATTTTTAATTAGATTCTGGCCAACTTTGTCCACAAAGTCTGTTTGTGGGGATAATGACATGGATCAATAAATAAGAGGGGTGATAAGGCCTGTGTCCTTCTCTTTCCAGATGATAATGCCCAAGCCTCAGAAATACGGTGGGAAGAACAAATGAGTGTGAAAAAACATAGTTCAGGGTCAATGAAAATATTAATGTAGGCCAGATATGGAGGATTTATTTTGAAGTCTTATTGCTGTAAATGAAAATGGACATCTTGGTGTTTTCCTGTAGACTCACAAAAGCCTTTAGGTACAATTCACAAAGGTGATGTAAAGGAGAAAATGGCAGCACCTTCCCCCAGAGCCCAGAGCCTCATTAGGCAAACAGTGAGGACAGATACTAGGCAGTGTGAAAACTGTATTCAAATCATTTCAGCCTGACTCAGAAAGGAGGCTTAAGCTGTGGTCTCTGTCACCTCTCATGAGAAAGGTCTAGCCTTTGGGACTGGGATTTTATAGTTTATTTTATTTTTTAAATTGATACTTTGTTGCTAGTGAGTACATGAAGTGTCTCTGCAGATGTGTGTTTCGATCCAAATTTCCATCAGTTTTATTATTCATGTCTGGTAAAGAATACGATTTTTTTGTGTGTGTGTTGAATGACTGAGTTTGGTTAGTGGAAAATTCTAAAAAGCAAACAAGCCTGGCTTTTGATGGAAGAAATACCTGGGTTTGGATTGAAGTAATGTCTTTAAAATTAAATTTTTCTTTAATTGTTCATATCTTGCTTTGAAAAATCTTTTTTTGCACAGCTTCATCAGAGCACCATTTCGGTCAGTGGTGGAACATGAAGTGTGGGCACTTATGTGACTGGAGAAACTGCAGAGTGAAATGTAAATGCTAACAGGCGTTGCACATCTTTTTGTTCTCCTCTTAGATCCATCCTGATTTATGTTACCATGTGATTTTTGAGAGGAAATAGTCTTTGCTGGCAAATCAACTTCTATTGGGTGCAGCACTGGACAGCAGAGATGTGCTGCAAGTTTTCCAGCCTAAATAGTGTCATATAACAGTCATATAACAGTCTCACCATCCGAGCTGGGGGATCTGGAAGTAACAGAGTCCATTCTGCAGTCTGCTGCTGGAGATAGCTCCAGCACGCTGAGTTAACTGTTTGCTCTAAGCATCATCTGGGTCTTTTAAGAATTCAGGATTGCTCAGGTCACTTCTTTCAGCGAGTGCTTTACTTTTTTCTTTTTTAGAAGTGGGAACTATTTGCTTTTCTTCTTAGATGTGTGCTCATTTTCACCAAGGCCAGAGTTCTTTGTATTGCTGCATTAAATTATGTTTGCTTTGTAAAGACTGCTGGGATTATGGCAGCATCTCATTTCTGTAGCTTTTTTCCCCCTTTGACAGGGGCTACCTGTGGACAGCTGCTTTCCTTGAGCCTGTCCTGTGTGTACAGATCAATCTGCATTTGTAGTTTCCACCAGGTTCATGCCCTGTTCCTTTTCGTACAGGTTACTGCTGTTTGAGGTCTCAGTTTTTGGAAAGGCTGAGGAACAGACCCGTAGAGAACTCCCTGTGCCTCTATTTGAACATTTGTCCTATCCATGCTCTGTCTCCTGTTTGGGTCCAGAATAAGTTCTGTGTGTGTATAAATTTTCCTGCTCATTGCCCAGACACCTTGCTCCAGCCTGGGACTAATGGAAACACTGTCTTATAAATAAATAAGGATTAAAAGAGTACATTCTAGTGAAATTGGCACTAGGAACTTTCCCCATTAAGAAGTCCCCTATCTCAAATAAACACTCTGAAGAATTCCCAGGGTTTATTGTGCAATGTTACTTGAACTTTAGTTAAAACCTGTTTTCTCTGGCTCACCTGTGTCTCACTGGACCTTTGCCTGGTTCCAGAGGGTAGATTTTCCCCAAATATATTTTTTTGCTAGATAGGGAGTATGATAATTTTCTGCAAGTGTTTGAAGGGAATATGCATTGAGAAAAAGAAGGACTTTAAGACAATCCAAGTGAATGTAATTAAAGAGTAATGGGAGGCAGAGGGTAGAGAAAAAGTGCATTTAAATGTAGTACCAGGGAAGAGTGGATTCTTTTAGAAGATGCAGAACAGTAGTCTGATGGACGTGCTGGGAGCCTGGTTGCTCTAACTGTTGACTATGGGACAGGACAGACCACATGGGAGGGAGATGGAGAGGAGCTGACTGCAGAGAAATCCACCAAATTTTCTATTTTCGTTGCTCCTTGTCTGTCTGTGTTTCTCTAGAGGGAGAGCAGCACAAATCCCCCCTCCCAGGAGAAACCCTCCCTCTCCCACACGTGCTCTTCCCCCAGCAGCCCTGCCTGCCTTCCTGTGGGCAGGAATGTAGAAGAAATTTCCTTTGCTTGATGGGGGCAGGCCCAGTTGGTGCCATGACAGAGAGAGAGAGGGCTGAGAAGCCCCTGATACCCTGAGGAGGCTGGCAGGTCTCTGCACTGCCTGCTTTGTGCCTGCACGGGTGGAATTTTCCAGGATCATCCCCCTCTGCCACCACCATCACTTTGCAAATTCCAAGAAATGCAACTCATGAAAATGCATTCTTAGCACACAGCTGACATGGTCAACATCTGCTTTCCAAAGAGAGAGTGCTGTGAGAGATTTCAAATTGCTGCACTGTGGAAAAAAATTACTTGGGGTAATTATAGATACCTAACAATTCTATTTAATTTCTTCTGCCATATCTTTCCTACATAGTGTATCTGGTAACGCTTCAGAGAGCTGAATAATTCTGACAGAGGGCAGTGAAAGGGGTAGGTGAGGGAGGAAAAAGTTCCCCGTGATTTCACTTGGGATCTGAAGTGAAGGAAATGTGAGCAAAAGATTAGGCATTTTCAAGTCCTGCTCCAGAAAAGGGGCCCTTGCCTTTTTTGGGCAGTGCCTGCAGGAGTAAGTGGAGGATGTGGATGATGAAGGCAGCTGAGGAAAGCAGGACCTCCAAGCACAGTCTCACAGGTCAGGGGGAGCTTAGCACAAAGCCTCGCTGGTACCCAGCTGCTGCTTGACACCACTGCTCCTGAGCAGGCTCAGAGCTTGGGATCCCAGGAAAAAGGGAAGGGAGGCTGGACCTGTGACCAGTGGCAAGACTGACTCTTCCAGTTGGCAGTCCAAAGTGCCTGAAAGTCAGCCCTGCTCAGCAGCACCTTTGCTTCCTGTAATACAGACAGAGCCTGGAAATTCCAACCCCAAGCAGGCTCAGGACGAGTGTGGGTCCTGTGGGTCTCCTCTCAGCTTCACAAGCGCTGTGGCTCTCTTGGCACTACATTCCCAAGGTCCTGGATAAGCTGTGTGTGTGCACAGACTCCTCTGGGCAGCGCAGGGCTGGCTGTGGGAAGGTCAGAAGATGGTTCAGGAGAAGCCCCCAGAGACCAAGTGAAGGGCACATGTGAAGGGCACATGAGAAGCATGGAGAGCAGGAGTGGGGAGCAGTGGGCAAAACCAGAATTTGGGGGGATTGGATGGCAGCTCTGGCATCAGGATGGAAGCAGCCAGGAAAGGGGGCCTTGGGGGCTGTTGAGCCTTTCTGTGGAGCCAGCAGCAGGAGAATGATGGGAGGTTGCTCTTTGACTCAGCTTGCTGTGCATCCAGGGTCCAAGTGGATAAAAAAGGATGCAAGGTGAAGATGAATCCCATGCTTTCTGCCCTTGGCTGGATGCTCTGTCCCGCCTCAGTTGCTGTCCCTGAGACAAGTACAGATGTGCAAAGTTGAAGTAAAAGGCAGTGGAGGTTTTCTAAAGGGATGATAGAAAGTCAGGCAAAGACTTCGAGCTGAGGACTTCTCGATTAGTATGGCTTCTGCTGGTAAATTATCCCATGAAGGCAAAATGTTAAGTATGGTTTCTTGTAGAGAAATGCACCAAAAGGGATGTAATGAAGATATTCATATTATGGAAGTGTGGCTGTTTTCCTGGAAGAAGCACTGGTTTGCCTATCCTGCTCACTGGGGTTTGTCTCAGGGATATGTAATCTGAAGAGCTGTTGATGCTCATTTGTTACAATACTTAGGTGTAGGCCCTGGGAAAGAGGCCCACATGTGCAAACATATGTATTTGAGTTACTCTGGCCTGAAGCAACTTGTATTGAATTAACTTGCAGGAAAACTCCTGAAAGTTTTTTTGATGGAATATTAGTATTTAATTTTTTTGTTTTTTTCTGAAGTGCTCATTTTCATTGGGACACCCTAATTTTTCTGAGAAGTCTGGAAGATTGAAAAGTGACACTCCTGAGTCTTTTATGGCTACAAATGGTCACTTTTTTGTTTTGGTTTGTTGGTTTTTTTGTTTATTTTGTTTTTTATCTCAGATTTTTGACTACTGTTTTGAAATTTTCAGCAGCAGAAGTCAGGGACCTCCTCTCATTTCTATTCAGATGGATATTTTTGTGTGCTTCAGGAAGCCAGAAACACGAACCAGATCATTCTGGTATTAAAAAAAGAACATACTTTTAGCCACTGTACCTCCTTCAGAGGAAATTATCATCTCTCTCTGCTCCAGAAAGTTCTGCAGTGATAAATGCAAAGTTGTGCAGATGCTGATGGAATAACCAGACCTTGGTTTCTGTGGGAAAAGCTAGGGATGGAAATCAGTTCAAGGCTGAGATCGTTGAACTAAAAGTGTTCAAGGACAGTTGGATGGAGCTTTGAGAAACCTGGTGTAGTGAAAGGTCCCTGCCCATGGCAGGGGGGTTGGGACTGGAGGATCTTTAAAGTCTCTTCCTACTCAAGCCATTCCTTGATCCTGGCCAAATCTGAAGCTGTGAACCCTGTTGAGGGCTTATGAAGGGTATGGTGAACACGGGCACAGCTGTGTGGCAGGAAGTATATGGAAATTATTGGAAGGAGATACAAAACTGAATGATAAATATTTAGACAACATCACAACTTTGCAAGATGGTTCCTAAAAATTAAAGCAAAAAAGAGGTGTTCTGTTCTTGAAAGGCCTCTCTCACAGACCACCCAGACACCATCCTCTACAGTGACATGCAAAGTTGTGTCTTTTCCTTGCTGCCTTCTGCTCTCTCCCACTTCTATTGCTGCAAACCAGACTATTCTGAGCTATATTGATGCTGTAAAAATGGCACTGCAGCTCCTGACCCAGCCCCTCTTTCTGGGGCACAAGCACAATTTCTGTCTGCTGATAGGTTGCCTGGTTCTTAATGTGAGATGCACATGCTGGGGAAGTATTTTCATCTTCTCCCAACATTGTCCCTTCAGACAGTGCTGGACAGGATTGTCGTGGAAAGCTCAGCAAAGTCAGAAAAGGAAGATAGCCAAGAAAAGGGGGAAGAGGTGGGAAGGTTCTGTGTTGAAAGAATATTGGCTGCATCCTTGATTAGAAACGTGTATCTTGAGGAAGAGACTAAACCAAGCTTATTTCTGCTTGAAATTTTGCGGTTGCTGGTCCTCTGTTTCTGCAGCACTTTGCAGAGCAGTGAACTGAATACTGACTGCCACGTGGCCAGTCAACCATCTACCTGCAGCACAATGGACTGCAATGGAAACTGGAACTGACTTCAAGGATTTTATGACATCACCATGGCCCCTCTAGAAAGAGAAGGAGACAGGTTACCAGCCTTCTGTGAGAAGCTCTAAGAGATACTGCAAACACCCATCTCCCAAAGTAGATGACCTCTGCCTTTATCTCCCAGCTTGTCAGAGGGTTTTCTTGCAGGTGAAGGTAGTTTCTGAGTTGCCTGTGCAGCAATAGATCTGAAAAATCTCTGATTTTTTTCCACCTGTTTCAGCTTAGGTTTGGGAACAGGGAAGCTGTGAAGGTTGTAATTACCATGATCCAGTTGCTGAGTCAGACGCAAGGTTTTCATTAACACCTCCGTTCTGTTCACTTCTGCTTCAGGGTAGTTTAAGGTAATTGCTAATCTCTACAAGGGTGGTTGGTCTGGGGGATAAGACCTCTATGTGAGGGTGAGCACCATCTGTTTTTAGTAGTTTTCAAGGCTCAGACTTGACTGGAAGAGGCCACAAGAACTCAGAAAAGCACTAGACAATGTTCCAATTTGCCCATGAAATGAGGCTGGATGGCTGATCTCCTGGTACTGGGGTGTCCCATCTATTTTGTGTTGGACATGCAGACAAGACATAGCACCACAGCTGTTTAAAAACTTTTTTTTTTTTTTTAATTTTACTTGTTGTGTTTTGTTCCCTTCTTACTGCAGTCCCTATTTCTCTCGCTACTGGGTGTATAAGAGCCTGAGCCAAAGTCATGGTGAAGTTAGAGATATTTCACTAAACAGTGCTCATACACTGACCCCACAGTATGTATCTTTTTCAAGGGTAGATTAACTTGTTTTGTGTTTCTGGTGCAACTGAAGGTACTGAATCTGTTCTTCAGAGCCCTCTGTGGCTTTGCATGCTCAGTATTTTATAGGTTTATCTTTCAGCCTGGATTGAAATCAGGTTTGTGCATGTAGCTTACAGGTGGTGTGGTACTCACACAGGGTGCTAGACACTGATGCTTTCATCCATGCTCTTGGTAAAATGCGGGCAAAATGTTGCTGACCTTTATGACAAGTTGCACTGCCTGCCTGCTTACTGAGGCTGTTTCTGAGATGTTTTTCTTTATGGGCTGTGGAGGTCTCTAATGTAATTTTTCTGACCTTGTGTTAATTGGAAGTGTTTCCATGGATGTTTTTCAATTTTATTGCTATTGCACTTGGAGAGATTGAAATAATACACAGTACAGAATGGGAAGTAAATAAACCTAATGATCTTATGAGGTTTGGCAAATCTTACATCTGTGGTGCCTGGAGCATCCTTGTTGGCTAATAAACTACTTGTCCTTCTTTTTCTGGCTTCTCCTCTGGAGAAAGTGTCCCTTACCGCTTACAGTTTGCCACATTCAGAGCAAACTCCTAAAGGGTTTTGCTGCAGTTCACTAAAACTGTGTGTGATTAAATCTTTTCTAAGTCCCCCTGAAGAAGACACAATTTTATTTGCTTTGATTTCCATTCTCAGTCTTTTGACAGTATAGTTTACAAAGAGCCATATTTCTGGGATAAATTTGTTCAATATTTATTGTCCCAGAATGAGAATTTCCTCTGTACTGCCATTCCCAACAAATTAGTTAACTTGAGAATAGGAAAATTTTGACATCTTGTAATTCTCTGTCCTGAAGCCATGCTGACTACCAATGATCTTCTGGCTTGTGGCTGTGGACAAATGTTATTTTCTTACTATCTGTGTTACAGCAGCAGTTTTTAATGCAACACTGCAAGGGGGCAGTTGCCTCTGAAAGGGTGATGCTTGAGTGTTCTGGGTCCTTCTTGTAGTACCCCTGCAGCCTGTGATGGATGGCATGTGGTATAGACTAATTCACTCTTAAATCTGCGCACAAACTCCCCAAGAGAGCCAAGGCAGGAGAGGTGGAGCTGTCCTTGTGACAATTTTCCATCCCTCCCCTTAACACAGGAGCCAATTTTCCTGACTGCTGAGGAAGATGTATTTTGAGAAATGGCAGCTGAAATGAAACTGTGGCAAGAGAAAGAGGTGGCGGACAGAAGTACTTCTGGAAAGAACATGCTAAATCCTAAACATCTCCTTCGGTCCAGCGTCTCTGCCACTTAACTTCGTGCTGAAGACAGATCCAGGGACTTTCACTGACAATCAGAAAAAGTGGAGTTTCTTTCAGCAGCTGCTATGAAACCTCTGCTCTATGCTACAGGTTCTTCTGCTCATGGGTAGAAGTGTAACATCTCCGCAGGCAGTAGTGTTTTAATGTGGGCAATAAATGATTTGGGAGACTTCAGAGTAGCCCAAGAGATAATGTCCCAATTTTTCAGTAGCAAGGCAGGACTGCTTCTGCTTTCTGATGAGCTGAGTGAGTTGCATCTTCAGGCTGTCCTTCCAGGCTCCTCCACAGATGCTGAGAGCTGTTAAAATGCCAGTGGACTAATTTAAGTGTCCAGTGATTTGGACTTCATGTATAAGGCTTTGTCCCTTGGATATTTTAAGTGTGGGGTCCTCTGCAGCCCAGGAAAAGAAATAAAACTGTTCTTGGGACAAGCATTTTTCTGTTCAAAGCTGTGTTCTTTCAGAGCTCCCCATAGGCCAGGACAGTCAGCAGAGGTAGATTTACTTGCGGAATGGCTTAAACATAATTGAATGAGCTAGACTCCCCATCTAGTGTTATGTCTTCAGGGAAAATAGTCTTAGTTTTTAGTTTTGGGGTTATATTTTTTTTTTCTATCCTCTTTATTATCTTGTTTTGGCTGCAGTCTGGAACTTCTGTTCAATGGCCAAAAATCTCAGGCAACCAAAATGCCAAGTGTGAAAGTTTGCAATGTTGTGTTCTGCTTTACGCTTACCATCCATGCTGGCTTCTGGCTTTTGTCTGCTTCTGCACCCAATACACCAAATGTGAGCCTAGAAACAAACCTCAGCATGGCTGTGAGCAGGCAGTGGTTGGTACTGTGCGTGAATCTTGACCATTTTTGCAGTGTTTCCTGAGATGATGCTTCTGTGAGGTGCTGTAGGGCAGAAAACTTTGCATGCTGCTCTTTGAGGGGCACAGGTGAGTGGTGTTTGATGTCTGCAGAAAGTTGCAGATCTGTATATGGATAGTTTGGCTTAACAGGATAGGAATGGAAGTATAGTGGTTCTGTGTGTGTTTCTGAGTGTGAGTTAAGAGATATTGGTCCTTGCAGTGTGTGTGGAGCACTGCCTTGTTATGTGTTTGTGCAGGGCCAAAAGCCACCGTCGCTTCTTTCACTCTTGATTGACCACAGGAATTTTTACCACTCCTGTAAATACAAGTTTCTTTGTCTTTGCTTCTTTCTAATCATTGCCATTGCAACTTTGGGGGTGTTTTCTAAACCTGGGAGTGCTCAGTCCTTCCTTCAGCATCAAGCTATGTTCCCCATTGTTGTGCTCTGACAGCAAGTTCCATAATCTCACAGTTTGTGGAGAAGTACTTTCTAGGTCCCAAAAGCATTTATGTGTGATGCTAAATGAAAGACACTAATAGAAATAAATTTGAACAAATTTGTAGCCACTTTTTAAAGATTCCAGATTCAAAACATAAGACTTTCTTTCTTTTCCGAATTGTAAGCAATTTGATTCTAGTGTCTCCTTCTATAATTGCATCTAGTCTTCTACAATCTCCTAGCTGAGAAAGCTCTGCCTTTTAAAGATCATGGTAATCCAAAATATTCTTATTCTGTATGTGCTTGACCCAACATTTCTTTAAAATTTCAAAACTGTAACAAAAATCTTGAAAAAAAAAGCGCATTTAGAATTTGACTTTACTAAGTATTTTTCAAATTCTATTACTGTGAAGAAAAAAATACCTCTTTTTAATAAAGAAACACTTTTTCGTGCTAACATAATTCTGTGGTTGGTCAGATTTTAGCTTCATGTTTGTTATGTGGCTTGAGTGACGTTTCACATCCAAGGAAATCTAGTTCACAAATAGAAACATTTTGTGTGATTGTGAGTGAATGTTCCTTGAGATTGCAGCTGTTCCTTGAGATTTCTTCTCATTTTCTCTTTTTGAAAGCACAATCAGCTGTGGATCTCCTGAGAGAGCTGCACCTAGACATGCAATTTTCTGGAGAGTTGTGCTTCATATCTGAAACAATGGTGAAGATTAAATGCTGGCTATAGCCAACATTCCTGGTGAAGTGTAGTGGATGCACGGGCTTGCGCTGTTAGGAGAATCTTCTATGGCATCCCCGTGTGAAAATGTGTTTGATAGATGGGGTGGGAGTTTAAATGTTGGCACCTCATTGGGGGTAAGGGCTGTCTGTGCTTTTCCCTAAATGGCCATTGGCACAAAGGACGTCAGATGTTTCATGGCTCACTGAACTATGCCATAGTCTGTGGCAGCTCTTCTTAAAGCTGTGAAGTCCATTGAGGTCTGGGGCAGTGCAGTGGTCAGGATGTGGTAACAGTGCTGCTGGGGCAAGGATGGGTCCTTGGCTTTACCTGACTCCAGCCCAAGGGCTTCTCTGCAGTCCCAGAGGGTATGGGCTGCATCCTGAAAACAGGAATTGCTCTGGAAGGAAAAGGGTTATACGACATGCATGATACTATGGGGCATCAAGGAGGCCTTCTCTGCACCATGCTTGATTTCCTCTGGCAAGGGAAAGGCTCTTCCCTCTTCTCTCTCTGTTCTTACTTCCTTCTTTCTCCCCACCTCCACCTTTCTCTTTCCTTCTCACTGGCTGGGTTGCTAAGAGCAGCCCAGTTGGGACTGAGGTAGAACTGCAGGCTGGCCTCTTGTGCAGTTCTTCTAAATGCCTTTTCAAGCAAGCTCAATAATTGATGAGCACCCGAGTCCTTGTCTGCACTGAAGAGTGCACATGGTATTTAGTACATGAAAATGCTATTTTGCCCATCACAGCTCATTGCTGGAACAGCACAGTTTCCCCAGCACACCAGTTAATTGATCTCTCAGTAGTTATAGAGAAACTTCCTTTCTCCAGTTGTCTCAACTGCTTCACTTCTTCCAGCATAGAACTTGTGCCTGCTCTTGACTTCCACTTGTCACACCAGAGCACAGTTCAGTTGCCTTCTTCCTCCAGTGGGTTGCTCCCTGATCACTCCTGTCCTCTGCTGTTCTCTGCTGTAACTGGAACAAGCGTAGCAGACCTCAGATCATCTCCTGGGTTTCCACAGCTTGGGTTTTCACACTAAAACATTTCACAACTTGTTGCCTGCCCAGGATTGGCTGCTTTTATTGAGGTGAAAGATGCACTGACACAGCTGCAGGTGCAGGAGAGAGCAGGAAGTCAGGGTTGAAATGTCTCAGAAGAGCTGACAAAGGAGGAGGAAGAGTGGATGCTGTGGTTTGATGCCAGCCAACAGCTATGCACCAAGCAGTCCCTTGCTAACCTCTGCCAGTGGGATGAGGAAGAGAATTAGAAAAAGGTAAGACTGATATATTGAGATAAAGCAATTTAATAATTAAAATAAAATGAAATATAATAATAAAAATAAGAAGGAATCTGAAAAAGAAAGGAATAACACCCAAGAGAAACAAGTGATGCACAATACAATTTCTCAGTGCCTGCTGACCAATGCCCTACTCATCCCTGAGCAGGAACTGATGACTGCCAAACAACTCCTCTCAGTTTATATACCAAGCATGACATTCTATGGTGTGAAATATCCCTTTGGCTTGTTCAGATCAGCTGTCCTGGCCATGCTCTCCACAATCTTCTTGTGCATCTGCTTGCTGGCAGAGCATGGGAAACTGAAAAGTCCTTGACTTCAAGTGAGCACAACTTAGCAACTAAAACATCAGTGTGTTATCAACAGTGTTCTCATACTAAATCCAAACCACAGCACTGTATCAGCTAATAGCAAGAAAATTAAGTCCATCCCAGCTGAAACCAGGACAGTGGGTGAGAACTGTCATCTCAGGGAAGGTGCAAGCCATCAGCTTAACATCAGTCCCTGCTGAGCACGCAGGTTGGATCGGGTAAGCAGGACAGAGCAGCTGGGGATGCTGCTGGCAGGACAGAGGCATATTGACAAAACTGAGTGTGGAGTGGCAGGAAGGACTGAAATAGTTGAGATGCTGCAGATGGGGTCATAGATACACTGACTCAACTGCTTAGTAACAACCTCCTTTTCTCCTGTTGCAGCAACACGTTACATACCCAACCTGCTCAATTTTCAAAGCAAATCTACAGAAAGGGTGTTCACTGAAGGCACTGCATTGAATCTGTACATGTAAAGCTAACCCAGCCGGTATTTGCCAGATACTGGAGAAACATCAATGCCTATCTTTAAAAAAGATCAGAGGGAGCAGAAGGGAAAGGAGCTTGGGAATTGTAGATTTATGGCATCATTATGTCTTAACCCTGATTCTAAGAAAGCATATGAAATGAGTTATCAACTAAACTCTTTGTCAGCACCTGAACAATGACATGGAGACTTGTAGAAGTCCACCAGGATTTGTTAAGAACGAGTCATGTCAGACCAATCTCGCATCTTTCTGTAACAGGGTAACAGACATTTTGGATAGAAGTGAAACTTAAGGTGTCATCTACTTGGACTCCAGTAAGGCTTTTTTATCTCTTTTGTCACACTTTGCTAGCAATCTAGAGGAACAAGGTCTTGAGAAGAGTGAATAACAAATGCAGGCAAAAATGAATAAAAATGTCAAAAGGGAAGGGAGAATGGACTGGAGTTCTGTGAGGGTCTGTCCTGTGCTCATTTCAGATCAATGTTTTCTTTAATAGACTTGGTGGTTGATGTAGGATTTACATATTAAATTTGAAGATGACAGAAAGCTGGGGGGACTGTAAATTTGATGGAGAACAGGGTTAGAATTCATAATGCTCTTGCCAAACTGGAGGTACGCTGAAAAAGTGTGATGTAATTCAATAGAGACAAGTGCAAACTATTGTACCTTGGCAGGAACAATAAACTACATAAATACAGAGCAGAGAAAGATCAATTAGATCACAGTTCTGCAGAAAAGGATTGGGGGAAAGGATAAAAGAGGATCACAAGCTGAACATGGTTGTGTATTGTTGAGAAAGAGGCAAATGCTGTACTTGGGCATATAAATAGGAGTTTAGCCTGCAAGGCATATGATGTAATCTCTGTGCTTTGCTGGGCGATGGTAAGGCTTAAAATCTCTCTGCAGTTCTGTGGATAGCACTTCACAAAAGGTCTGGACAAACTAGAATGACACTGGGGGAAGCAGCGAGAGTAATCGGGAGTGTAGAAAATAAGCCTTGCAAAGAAGGATTTAATGAATTGGCATTGTTTAGTTGTAATTTGGAGAACTGAGGAGAAAGGGGGAGAGACTGCACAACAGGCAATGGACTCTGAATCTCAGAGCTTCCCCATTTGCAGCAATCCCTTTGGCAGCACTAAATGGCAGCATCAGTGACAGTGACAGCACTTTTACCTGGTCCCCAATGGAGGAAGCAGTTCTGTGATGTGGTTTGTATGGTTAGAGGTTCAGGTGGTTCCCATGTGTTGGAACAGTTCCTTTGGACCATGGTCAGCATAGTGACTGGAGGCTGTCACAGGAAAGAAGTGGAGCAAAGGAGCAGGGCTCATGAGGAATGTCTCTCACTTGAAACAAGGGGGCTCATCTTGGCCAAGGCTCTGCCTGGGCCCAAGAGCTGTTGCAGTCACTCGCTGTCTGTGCTGTGTGCCAGTTGATGTCTTCAAGGTGAGGTTGGAAGGTTGGCAGGCTATCCTCTGCACAGCATCTGTAACCCTGGAAGAAGGATAAAGGCTACATATTGTCTCTTCTATTTTTTTATTTAAGCCAGGCTTTGCTCTTTATTGCTTTACTTGGCCTTATCTTCGTTTTTCTCTTTCACCTCTATCTTCCGATCTATCACCAATATATATCCACAGTGATTTAACTGCCTCAACTTCCACTCCTCTGGATTTGTATTTGTCTTCTGGGTTGCTGTAATTCCCTAGGACTTTCATATATCAACTGTCTCATCTTTAATGTCATTATTACGGTGTCTTTTATTAGGCACCACAAAAACACCTTCTGGAGGTCAGTCTCTCAAAGTGTTGAAAGAAGGTATTGCACACTACAAGTAGATATATTAAACATACATATGGAAAAAATGGGAGATCTTGGGTGCAATGAGGAAATTACATACCTGTAATAGAGCATAATGAATGGTGTTTGTAATTTGCTGTCTGAATAGGTCCTGCAGACATCAAAGCCAAAGAGAGTTTGAAGGCTGAATATCATGGCGTTTAAAATGATGTTTAGATTCCATTGGATGCCAGAGTGCCAAGTTATTTCTTCTCAAAGGAACTGGGAAACAAATTTAGTCTTCCATACCTGAAACTGTATCCCATTAATTTCTATTTTTTAAATTTCAAATGTATTCACAACATACTGCCTTGACATACTTTTCTTTTTTTAGGGGTAGTGGTTGTACTCGTGATGTAATATTCATAGACAGTTATCATCTGCTTTACTTTAAATATATTTTAAGAGTCTGAGGCCCTGTGAACTCTTTGATTAGCCCTATCTGGAAATATTTAGGAGCTATATAAAACAACCTT
This sequence comes from Fringilla coelebs, assembly GCF_963513975.1. Classification (NCBI taxonomy): domain Eukaryota; kingdom Metazoa; phylum Chordata; class Aves; order Passeriformes; family Fringillidae; genus Fringilla; species Fringilla coelebs. The sequence continues at coordinate 47,444,401 of NC_140033.1, read as the reverse complement.
GAAGTGAGGAAGCAATATTTGGGCATGGAAGGACAGGTGTTCTTAGTCTTTTGAGAAGATCTAAAGTCTGTAGCTGAAGATAAAGGGGGCAGGAAAGAAAGCTCCTAGGAAGGCAGAAAACAGAAACGCAGCATTTTTATGGATGAATGAGCTTTTATGAAGTTGCTTTTAAAAGGCGAAATTATATGGCCATTTGCACTGCCTCTTGATTGCTCAGTGCACCAGCTATTCTTTATGCTGCGTGCCATTTTCTGCCTTGTATTTAACTTCACAAAATATTCTGGGATGCGGTTTTCATAAAGAGACCTGTATTAACACATCTCTACTGTTTCGTACTGTTAGATGGGGGCAGGATTTCCTCCAGGGGTGCTCATTAACTTCCAGTATTTCTTGCCCTTATTTATGCCATAGCTGAGCTCTAGGCTCAGCTGAGTTAGCTGGGCTCTGGACTTGAGTATGACAGATGGCTATTCTATTGCAGCCTTTTTTGGCCCTTTTTGTCCTCCACTCACGCTATAGCTGCAATGTAAGCTTTGAAGGCTCGTTATCTAAATCATGGCATAGAAAAGTCCTTTGGGAGCCAAATTCACCTCTGGCATAAGCGTTTCAATTCCATTGACTTCAGAGTAGGTTCACTGCTTGACGTCAGGAGAAAATTTTTGCAATGTAGATATCAAAATGAACAGGTCTAAGGCATAATGGACTGCTTTGTCTCCCCAAAATGACCCATTCACAGGCTTGGTTTGGCTCCTTGTCAAGGCTGCGCTCCCCCCCTGCATACTGAGAGCCTCTTTTCTGTTTGTTTCTGTCCTGGGACTTTCTTTTCTGCTCCGTGTTGGATCCTCCCGAATGCCTTCAGATCGGCTTGTCTGCAGTCTCATGCTTCCTCTCCTCCCTCTTTGGAGATGGTTGTGCCGGGTCCTCGCAGCAGGCATTGTTCAGACCAAGCTGAAACAGCTGTTCCAGGATCATCATTGCCCCCATGTCTTAGGAGGTTGTGGAAGATGTCAGCTGAAGTCCGTGAATGCTGTCTCATAGCTGCTGCAGGCCAGGACTCCCGTATCTCCCTTGCACAAGGGAGCAAAGACAGGGAGGACCCCTGGAAGCCTGGTGTACAGTAATCTTACAAACCTGAGGTGTTTTCAGCAACCAGTACACAACTCCTGGTGGTATTTACAGCCTTGCACCCACTCTGGAGGGGATGAGTTGTGTCAGCAACCCCTGAGCTGGGGGAGGACAGTAGAAGTGCAGGCTGGCAAAGCCTGGACTGATTGACTCTTATTGGCAACAAACTATTTTTGGGAGCCAATGATGAGAACAGCGTGTACTGCTGCAAGTTTGACTCTGCCTTGCAAGGTTATTATCTGTGAGTTTAATCAGTCTGTCACATGCATGGAGTGAGTAGCTAGTGTTTCAAAGGTTGTGTTTCATGCTGGGATAGGGGGAAGAAGAGCTGAGGGGTGGGGAGAGAAGCTTTTGAGGTATGAATGGAAAAAATAGACAGTCACTTCTTGAGTTTCTGCTGTTTTTTCAAGTGCCATTAAATACATATAAATTACTTACATAAATTCAAGACAGACTTCCCAGATACCTATGAGCTTGTGGTCAGGCAAAGGCAAATCTGTGATAGCAGATCTCTTGTTTTGCCTGAGCCTGGGGGGTCTCTGAGCTCTCTGAGAATGAGCCCTGTTCACAGAGGTTGCTTTGCCCTCTGTAGAGATGTAACTGTGTTTTCTTGGGATGAGATGTGGCAGCGTTCATCAGTGCAAAGCCCTTCTAACTGGCCATTAGGAAATGTGTGAAAATGGAGGGGTAATTAGGGGAACAGGCACTGTAATGAATAGCACTCAGGCTGCAGCATGACTATCCTTCTCTGTCATGCAAAAACCAGCCCTGGTGAGTTTGATTTATGAACTGTGCAGAACAAGCTTTATGGTTATTTTGATTATCTGTGTTACTCTATTCACTGAAAAAGCCTGCCAATAGCCAGTGCCCTGTTGTGTTGTGAGCTGCACAGAGAGACGGAGGTGATGGCTGTATCTACTAAATAGTTACCAGGTAAATATAAGCTGAGAAAACATGGTGACACAGACAGAGGGGAGAGCCAATGCACAGTGAATGCAGGCAAGTTAAGAACAGTAGGAAATAGCCAGGATTTTCTTGTTCAACATACTTTGGGGAAGGTCTGTAAAGAAATGACGTACTTTATCCAGTGATGGCAATGAATATTTTTGCTAGGGAAATATGAATTGTAAATGGCTGAGAATTTTGAGTTTTGCGGATTATCAGCTTAGCAGCAGCCTGACCACTGCAAATTATCTGCAGAAAGTGAGTAAAAGGGTGAAGTAAGACTTATGGTAGGGTAAGACAAAAAGCAGCGACAGAACTTCACTGGTGTTCATGGGACCTCCCTCAAGAAGAAGGCCAAACCTGAAGAAGACTGTGTGGGTCTCTGAAAAGCTCCTGAAGAAAGTGGAACAGGTCAGCATTCACATCTTGTTACTGACTGAGGGGTTAGAGGCATAAAGTGTCTTGGAAAAGAGGCATTTGATACAACTGAGAAGGGAGGCAAAGGAAGAATGAAAAGAAAGGGGAAAAATTATATCAGGAAAATAATCTCTGAAACAGCCTTTTAGAATGGATGTGCAGGGTTGGGGGACTGACAGGCATTTGCCACAGCCAAAGTGAAAACATGGCAGAGTAAGGAAGGGAGGAGAACCATTAATATCAGCGAGGGTCAACAGACCTGGGTCCTAATCCCAAACCTCAGACCTGCATCTTTGAAGACAAAATGGGGTCAGGAGCCTGACTGTGACTGTGTTGCCCTCCAAGAAACAGTCTGTCCAGAAGCAGGGTTTGCTTTTTTGTACCCAGGAATTTGAGCAGGGAGGTCTCCTTCACTGAGTCCTGCTGTGCTGCTTGCTGCATGTCACCAGACTTCTGTTTTCTTGGAGATATCTTGCCCAGCTCTCATGAGACCTGATTTTTCCTGATCCATAAGATTACAGGCACCTCTGACAGCAGCTTAACAATGGCACAGTTGCAGAAGTGCAGTAACCTGCAGGAAGAAGACAAAAGTTCCTATGTGTAGGTAGATGCATGGATAGTGAATGTAGCCCATTAGCCTGTCAAAAATTCCCGTTTCTTCTCTATATTAATGTCTGTTCTGTTTGGAAACTCTGCATTTTTTAGGTGAGAGAGTTTTGTAAAGTGAAAAACGAGAGGCCCGGGAATATACACGTATTTACTGCAGTGCTGACAGGTGGGGGGAATCACAGACAGGGAGGGGGTGATGGGTGGAAAGGGCTTGATGCCACACTGAAAGCAAACTGCAAGAAACCTGACAATGCAGCAGCCACTTTGGGAAATCATCAGCTGTGATGGCTGTGAAAAATCCCAAGGGAATCCCAAGTGCGCAAATGCAGTTATGATTTGACATCTGGATGACTGGATTGACATCTTGGGAAGGATGTTTTCATTTTCCACTCTGCTTATGGAGAAATGGGAATGGATGGAAGGAATGGGCTGAATTCTCCTATTCAGTGGTATGCACCACACTGACAGGCCAGCTCTGGTGGGTACTGCTGGCTCTTCTCACTCTTCAGGTTGCTGAGGGACGGGGTGCTTCTCCCTGTAATGCAAGAAAGTTGCCTAGGGAAGGAGGTGCATTTCTTTATACTCATTGCACAGAGCTCAGGCAAAGAAACATACCCTCTCCCATTGAACATCTAGTTTGCATATGTGCAAAGGCTTGGTTTTTTGATTTGTTTATACAGATTGGGGATTTAATTTTGTTTTTATTATCAATAATGAGCTTTTAACCCAAAATGTCTTCTTTTCCTAAAGAACATAAAATAGAACATTAAAAAATGATAAAAACCCATCCTGCTGAGGAAGAAAGAAAAGCTGTAGAAACTGCTGAAACAGAGGGAAGAAGTAACTTTGGCTGAATGCATTCACTTTGGGCCCAAAACTCTTGCTGGTGGCTTGCTTCTTACCACAACTCAAGTAGCAGCCAGAATCTTTGTACTGGAGGAGAAAATAGTACTAGAGAACCTGAAAGGGGGCCTTCCTTGACCTTTTCTGCTCTCTGGGGAAGTGAAAAATCTGGGACGTACTCCTGAAGGAAAGTTCTCCAAATCTCTCTGAAATGTCACCCTCCAACAGCTGTGTGCCAGTGCACAAAAAATGCCCTCCTCTGATCATACAAGTGGTCCTTCAAGTCTGCTGGTGCCTGCTGTGGGCTCTATGATCTTTGCTAGAGCGTGCTCTGCAAGAAACTGTCTCTTGACTGATTTTCCGAGAGCTTTTTAGCCCTCCTGGATATGTTGAGTATGTGGTTTTCTAGAGTATGGCATATTTTATATGGCTATAACCCTTCAAACTGCTGTCTCCTTACATGGGTGACATAAGTGGCCAGGTACATACCCTGTTCCCTAAAATACCCACTTCCAGAGCAGTGTTTCTCAAGGAATCTAGAAAATATCCAAGTGATATTCTTTGATATCTCAGAGAGACTTGTGAAATCTCTAGCGCTATGGGCATAGGCACAAGTAATTCTGAGTGGATATAGGATCTCTAAGCTGGTGAGCCTGGAAGGAACTCTCAAAGGAACCTCCTGGTACCCAGTTCAGAGGGCAGAGGAGCAACCAGGTCTGGGTCTCATGCCTGGCCTCTCTCTGTGACAGACCCAACCAGTCCTCAGAGATGAACCTCCAACCTTTTCCTGGGCATTCGAGGCCTCTCTCTGGAGTATGGCAACAAACTAGGAGAATGGTGGAGCATTTCAACTGAAAAAGACTCAGCATTAGTAGTAGGATTAATTATTTGTGTCTGTGATGGTTCAGTTAAAGGCTCTTTCCTCTATCAGCCTCCCAGTATGGCACATTCTTGGCTTTTGGATTCATGCAGCTGCACTAACACAGACCTGTATTATATCAGCTCTGATCTCAGGGTGAAAACCAACCCACTGTGCTGGCTGGGTCAGAGAAGAGAAGGCTATAGCTGTGTTTCCAGTTCAAACCCTCATCACTTGTCTGGTCCCAACCTTCCAAGCCACGCCTGTGTTCTTTCTCCTTTGTGCCCCGAATACTGCAGACAAGTCCCTCACGTGCTTTTTTGCATCTTCTGTGGTTTAGTGGCTACTTAAATATTTATTTATGTAGTACTTGCCCCTAGGGATTGTCTCATGAATGCAGAGGAGGGGTATTGTGAGAGAAGGACGTAATGAGCAGTCCCTAGAGGGCTCAGTGTTGTTTATTGCTGAGAGGCAGAAACTGCACGAACAGGCTTCTCCTGGAAAAAGATTAATGTGTGAAAGAACAAGCACACACCCGTGCACAAACACACACTCACACATGTATAACCACAAACAGAAAACTGGCAACTGAACACAGAGAAGGAAAACATTTGCATGAGTCAAGTGATTAGAGTCAGTCTGATCTGTTCAGTCATGGAATTTGCTCTCTTTTGACCCATAGGACACAGGCATTTTTACAGACCTGCCATCCAGAAAATGCTGCAAAAAAGATACACAAGGCAGCAGGGATGGCCTGAGACACCACATTCAAGAACAGGCTACCATAAGTTGAAGGACAGGCTGTGTATCATTGAAAATATGAGTTTCCTGAGGTTTGCAAACACACTTGAATTTGCCCATTGATTTAAGTGTTAACAATATCTTTTTAGACAGCATGTAGGAAAATCTGGAATCTTTTTTGCTGTTATGATTGATATTGCTTGAACTTTAATCATATGCAAGAGGCAGCTCAGCTTGTTGAATTCATTAATTGCCAAGGCGTAACATATTCACTTAATTGGATTCTCTGCTAGATAGAGATGTATTTATATGTATTTGTATATGTGGTTAGTGTATATATTTAGCTCCACAAAAGATGATATTAATGGAATGTTCAGGTTGCCTGGTGAAATAATCAGCAGACTGGAAGGAATAAATGTTCAGTCATAACCACGATCTTTTCTATTGCAAAAAAGGGTAAGACCTGGCTTACTGGATATTCTTGGCACAGCAGTAGAGCAGCCAGGCCTATAAAGCTGGCACTGAGGAAAATTTGCACTTGTATGTTCTTGGGCTGGCTGTGGGGCTCTGTCTCACCACAGTGCCAGTGTTGTCACTGAGGACTGCTGGTCTCTCTTTCTCCGAGACTGTTCCTCCTGCCCTGCTCTCAGAAGCTCCCTCTGTTTCCTTGTGGAAGAGAGCACTGCATTGGTGAGCCCAGAGCTCTCAGCCACACCTGGGACCATCCTTGGAGGTGGGCTCTGAGCAGAGCAGGACAGGAAAAAGCAGTGGTGCTATCTGAGGAGGCTGCAGCCTCCTTCCCTCCCTCCCACCCACATCTCAGCTCTGTGTGTGGAGAATTAGTGTGTGGGACCCTGGATGGCACAGTAGCTGCTTCAGAGCCACGAGGGAGAGCTGGGGCCAGGGGCCTCAGCTGATTGAGCTTTATGTTGAGTGTGGGACATGAGATGCATCTGCTTCCTGGAGGCTGGAGTGGGCAGGGCCGAGTGCCCCTGCATCAGCCAGAACATTGCTGCGCTCCCTTTTCCAGGAAAGGGATGTTCAGAGAGTGAGGAAAGACAGCTGCCTGGTCACTTGTGCCGCTTCAGCTTCCAGAGCAGGTGGAGAAAACCCAAGAAGGTTCTCTTGAGCTTTAGTTAATCTCCCGCATCAAAACTAGTCCCTAGCAAGTCCCATATAAAACCCTGCCGTTCCATTCGGAGCCGCCGCTCCGCACGCCTGGCTGGCGCTGCTGCTGTGTCATTAATCAGCACGATCCCGCTGCCGCTGCCGTCACGCACGGCTGCTCCCCACGAACCCCCACCCTGCCTTGGCAGAGCTCCTTCCTCCGGTGCGGGTGCAGCCCTGAGCCGCACAGCTCCTCTGGAGAGGGTGGCTGAGGCATCTCCTCACTGTGCTGACCCTTGCCACTGCTCTCAGCTGTCAGGCTCACGCCCCTCGCCACTGATTATTCAGAGCCTTTCACGGAGGGAGAGCTGAGCTTCAGGAAGCTTTGGTGGCTTGCTTAAGGTTACAGAGTAAGCACAGGACAAGGTAACAGCCAGCATTTGGGTCCCTTCACTCCTGGGCATCTGAGGAGAAAGTGTCTGCTCTCTGCACAGCTGCTGCACAGCTGCTTAGGGCGAGTTTGCCCTGTGAGCCCAGCTCTGTGCTGGCATATGCTTGCAGTGGTAGATCCATACGGTGCAGAGCAGTGCCGCGGGGGTGCCCCATCCAGCAGGGTGACAGGCAGCTGTGTGAGCCGGGCAAGCTGCCTCGGCTCTCACCTTGCCCTTGCTGGGCTAAGGCTGCATGGCACCTGGACTGTAACCATTCCCACAGCATCCACCCCTACTATGGTGCTTCTGCTCTGAGCTTACACAGACCAGACCAGCTTGTCTGTCCTCACCTTCCATGCAGTACAGCCCTCAGCCCTTAGGAGTGTATTGCTGCCACACAAGAAACCTGTCTGCAGCATGATCTGCCTGAGTAGTGCCTTCTTTTAGCCTCACCTTCTGGGCAGCATGACAGTGAGGGACCTGCCAGCTTCACCCTCTTCCACCTCTCTCCAATGCACCTTTTCGAATTTGGCTTCTGCTTTTTTTGCCTCATTCAACCCCTTGGCAAGGTCAGTGCTGCTTTTTTCATCATAAAACAGGATTGTGTAATCTCTACATTGGTTGGTTTTCTTGCTGTCCATTGCTGTTTCTTTATTCCTGTCTTCTCTGCCAGTGCTTGGAGATTCATGAATAGCTCTTTCTCCATCTCCACAGAAAGTTCTTGGCCCGTTTATTGGTTTTGTAATAGCTTGTGCACATTCAAGCCATAGAAGCAATTACATACAGAAAATAAAAGAACGGTGATTCAATTTTTAGCTTGTGAAGTCAAGCTAGGAAATGCCAGTCTTGTTTCCCAGGCCACCTTAATTCTACTTCTTCAAGTTTCTTTGAAGTGTAAGGGTTGAGGGAGGGACTCCATGGAGAGAGCTGCATGCACTCATTAATTAAAATTTGAATCGAAATGTCCACACACAAGTGGGATGTAAGAAAGGCTGAAAAGGAAACTGTAAACCTGCCATTTTCTAATACTTCAGAGTAAATAAATTACCCTTCATGTAGTTGGTTTTATGGTTTGGTGGTAAGTTTTTTATATGTGCTGTGTTTTAATTTGTTTCTTAAGAGGAAACCCCTCAAAATCTTTTCAGTAAAATAAATTGTTCATTCTCATGCATGCTGAGCTTTCAACACTGAGTCTGACTGTTCGAGCTGGTGACTAACCTGCCCTTGTTTCACAGACATTCATGGAAGCTCAAAGTGGTTTTCCTTTCTTCTGCATCCTGAGCAGTGGAGTGTGCAGGTGACCTTTTCACATTGAGGCACATTTGAACAGGAGAGAACCCGGATGATTTGTCCACATTTTGTGTGTAGCCTGATTGGACCCTTGTCTTTCTCTTGCTCTGCCAAAGCTGAGGTGTTGTACTTACCATGCCCCTGGTGGGGAGTCACCACTGATTTACTGAGGTGCTGGGTTTAGCTCTTAAACATTTAATACTCAGATGCTGTTTGGACTGTCTGCCAGGATTTCTGCAAGAAAGTGACAGAAAAGAAATTGTAATTATTCAACAGTTTATAATACACCTAAGACAGAATGAAATTTGACGGGCCAACGTAAAAAACATGTTCCTAGCCTCAGAATTTTTGCCCTGCTGACTTTGAAATGCCTGTTGCAAAACATGGTGATGTTGATTTTTCTCAGAGAACTGGCCTGAAGACTCTTGCAATGGAAAATGTCAGAGCACTTAATTACAGGCTAACTGCTTATCCCCTTAAAACAGTGGTAGCTACGCAGCACACATACATTTAAATACACACAGTCATCCACCTGGTTCTAGACTGACTGAAATAATTTAGCATACAGACTTACATGCCATCATAATAGATATCCTGCAACCTGCTGAGAGCCTTAGCTTCATCTTGTCTCCAAGACTGCCTCTGTCATTCCTGTTCTCCTACTTTTAGGCCACAGAAATGGCACGAGATCTGTTTTGTGTTGACATGTTTGTGCCCAAAATGACACACGTATCTTTGAAAAAGAGGTGTGTCTGAGGCCCATCAGGTCTGAGAGAAGGGAAGAATTTTATTTCTTTAAGGCTGTGCTCCCAAGAAAACAGTTCTTGGTTTAACGCTTCTTTGCTAGCTAGGGCTGGCAAGCACATAGCTTCTTCTCTCCTTTCCAAATCACTGATTTCAAGGTTACCTTTGAGGTTACCCTCCACACTCGTGTCTGATTGTGCTCCTTTTGCACAGAGATGCCTTGCAGCCCAGATGGCCTCAGCTGGGCCCTTGGCAATTCTGCTTGGACTCCAAGCTTGGATGGGCTTAAGATAACTGCTGCTGGGGGGTACCTCTGTGTGTGAGTACCTGTGAATGGCAGGAGAAAGGAGAAAAAAATCTTTGGCAGAATCACTCACAAGAGCACTTGCGGGCTACAACCAGCATGGCAGTAATGCACATGTGTGCCATGAACCGGCTGTCCTGCTGGTGGGCTGCATCCTGGTTGGGTCTTCTCTGTAAGGTTTAGGTAGAGCTGGCAGGTCTTGTCCAATGCTCCACCCAAACTTGGCAGAATGCTGCGGTTTTCAAGCAAAGCCCAGCACTTGGCTGCTGCAGTGAGTCAGGTGGGAGTCCTGAAACTCGTGGGTTCTCTTTTTGGAGTTCTTATCCATCAGAAAGCCTGAAGCTTGAGCTTCTTAGGCAGGATTCTCCAGCTGGGGAGTTCAGCCCACACTATCTCCTGGGGGGCCCCATCTGGCCTGGCAGTCTGTGCTGTATGAGAGGTTGGTCTGCAGCTGCACAGGCAGAACAACCCTGGTAAGTCCCACTGCTGGTGGAGAACGCAGAGTGCTCGCCCTGCTGTGGCCTGGGCCAGCAGTTCATTTCAGGACAGAGGTGGACACTGCTGGGATGCAGACAAGCCACTCCATATCTAAGTCAGTGGGAACTGAGATAGGGGGAAATCCCTCTGCAAGTTGCTCCCCCATCCCTGCAGGTTTCTTGACTGCTTGCACTGGTCTCACTCCTTTGACTGGTCCTGGCACAGGGGCACCAGACTGAAGGCATGATGGAGGCAGTGGTTAGGACACAGGTCTGTGCAGTGAGGACTGTGTCCATGGTGCACAGCAGTGGCAGGAGGCAGGACCACAGGTGGGTGGGTGAGATGGGGGGCCTATGAGCCAGACAGGAGGGACCACCATCCATTTCTGTTACACAGGTGAGATGGAGACTGTCTTTCTTGCTGCTTTCCCCCAGCCCCACTCCCTGTCCCCTGTGTTTGTTGGGGAGCACCTGAATGAATGAAAGAAAGAAGGAGGAGAAACTGAATCAGGACATGAGGGTATTTACATGCTTTCTGCATAGAGACAGATAAGGGAAACTGTGGATAAGAAAAGGTGCAAGAATCCAGTAAGCAGCCCCTTTAACCACCCACGGAATAGAGGGAAAGCAGCAAGGTTGTCCCTGGTTGCTCCTATCCCACAGCTTTGCTTCCCATCCTGTCTCTTTGCAAAGCCAAGAGAAGAGTCCTGGCAGAGAACCAGGATGCAGAGCATACCTGTTGTTTCAACTCAATTTGGAGATCTGGTGACAGCTTGGAGCAGTGTTCCAGTTGCCTGCCCCTTGGGTGGCCCTGGTGCACTGCACAAGACTCCCTGCCACGTGCCAGGCTGAGGGGGGCTGCAGACATGCACCCTGAACATTTGGAGGTAGTGAGGCTGGCTGTGGCTATGCCTGTGTGACTCCAGACCCAGGATCCAGACAAAGGATGTTCTGCCAACGAGGACAGCATTTGCAATCAGCAGCCCAGTGCTGTCAGTGGTGGGAGAAGAAAGAAACGGGGACTTGTGGCTTTGTAACTGGTTTCCCTGGAATCTGGCTCCCAACATGTGCAGTAATCCCTCTGGGAGAGGTTTGATCCTCCCCTTTCCAGCAGTGAGAGGAGAGCTGAGCACCCTGTGTCTCTCTGCCAGAGGGGTGTGTGTACAGCTGTGCCAGCGCTGCTCTCAGCAGGCGTGCAGCTCTGCACGGGGGCAATGTGGGGCTGCCAGGCAGAGGGCAGAGGCTCTGGCTGCTCGGTGAGAGGTGGGGAGGTGTTTTACCCACTGTGACACCCCCCACTGAAAGGTAAAGGATGTCTCTCTGATATTCTCAGAGATGCTTTTCAAGCAGTGCCTTCAGTCTTGCTTGCACAGCACAGAAAAAAGTGAGATTTAGGTAACTCATGCCCTCTCTCTTGATGTTTTCTCCTCTCCTACCCCTGCTAGGGCCAGCTTCAACATTTAGCTTTGCTCAGCACAAGGGAACAACTTTGGCCTTCTTCTGTATCTGCATTTTTGAACATTCCTTCAGCTTCAGGTCCTAAGAGATTCTGGGAGAGATAATCAATCAGCGTAAAGAGCAGGTGTCGCTGCACGCGTGTCAGGGTTTGTACACCACCGTACCAGACCCACTTAGCAGCCAAAGCTCTAAACTGTCTCCCAGACTGCAGAGTGAATTGGCAAGCATCCCTCCCTCTGTGTAACATGCTTTAGGGGGAAAAAAAAAATCTGAGTGAAATAAATGAAAGCTCAGCAAAATGAAACTCAAACCCAGAACTCAACAGGGAAAGCCAAGGGGAAAAATCATTAGATAGGGCATTACATGCATGGACACGTACTGGATGCAGACACACACCTGCACAATGCGGATGCACTCCTAGGGACTGCAAAATGCTTACATAAAGCATTTAGATGCCTACACATGCACATAAAAATACATTTTCTTTAAAGCCTTTCTGACTCCTGAACCGCCTGGGACACAAAACGTGCGCTCTTACCAGTACCCCTGCTACATTGTCCCCTGCCTCACAGTTCTGCAAAGGAGAGCAGTAGAGATGCTCAAGGTGAAACCTTCTTTTGCCTGAGATGAGCAATGATAGGGACAGTATAAGCTCCCCGACTTTGGATTTTATTTTACCAGACCAGAATCAGAAAAGACTGATCTTGCTGGAATTTGGGACATTTATTAAGCTCCCCTGTCCTCACACAGTCGTTTCAGAAGGGCATGGTGGCTCTAAGTATACAACACTATTAAGTAAGAGTCTGAGTCAGGTGCTGTCACTGCTTGTTAGCAGAAGGTGGGTTAAGTTGGATGGTAGTCAGTTTTCAGTATTTGTTAAGATATAAATTTTGTTCTAATTTTTCTTCCCAAATCCTAACACCTGATTTGCCCCTACTGGAAGCTTAGAGTTACATTCTCCAGCCTACTCAGATCATAGCCCCCACTACCATTAACAGCTTCCTCTCTCCTCATGTCTCCTATTTATGCCTTTGCTGATTGCAGTCTGCATTTCCATAAATCATGGTTATGTATACATCAGGTAGCACTAAGGTCCTTGAATAACTATGTCCCCCAGGCGTCCCTGCTGCATCCAGGCCAGCCTTGCCTGGATGAACCACTTTCTGGGATACCAAGTTAATGCTACCATCAAGAACACCATCATCTCCCAGAGGGGCTAGTTTTATGCCTGTATTGAATTCTTGGTGCCTTCTGGTTTGGAGGAATGATTTAGCAAGGCAAACTCTTTGGCATTCTCACAGCTCTGACCTTTTTGTGACACCAGTGGAGCCCCATAGTTCACTGACTTTGCAGAAGTCAGAAGTGCTCAAAGTATACCTCATTAACCTTCTCTGGCTAATCATGGCAGGGGACAGGACCTTAGCAACTGCAAAAGGCATATAAATGCACCAGGAAATAAATGTTTCAGCAAAAATGGCAAGAGTTGTGTAAATGCCAGACCTCGGTGAGATGGAAGACCGTGTTTCTGCAAAGAGCTTTTATTCCCAGAATGAGTTGTAAAGCAGGAGCAAGTACCTCACCCTGTCTGTATTCTAAGCTCAGCCTCTCTCCTTCTGGCATATGCTAGGTTCTGTATAAATATAGAGGGGAGAAAATCACACCATCTCCTTCAGCCTACATTTTTAATTGAAAGGCTATTAGAAGCAATTCCTGCTTCTGCAGGTGCAGTCAAGAAAGCATCCTTCCCCAGGTGGCTGTGGAAGGTGAACTTGAGGTTCAGGAAGGAGTGTTGTTTTTGTGTTAATTAATTTTGCATGTGGAGCATTCACAACCATTTCTTGTCTGCTTTGGCTGATGTGGTTAATTAATCACCTTAAAGTGTCTGTAAACAGGGGATTTTTGCTCTTTGTGGCATCTCTTTTCCACCTGCTGTAGACCAGCCTGTGTGAGGATACAAACCTGTAGCATCACAGGAATGATACTTTTGGTAGTGGGGTGATGTCAGCACTGTAAATCTGAGAGTCATAACTTAACCAGACTGGGTGAAGGGGAAGAGGAATGTTTTATTCTCAGGGTACTAGAGAAGATGTTGCTGCTGAATGAGGGAAGCAGGAGCAAAGGAGTTGGAGGTATCATTTGCATGAGTCTTTGTGTTCATGTGGGTTAGCTGGGGGACAAAGATATGATGATTAAGACTGAGTTTTGACATTTGCAGATGGAAAAATTGAGGGGAAAAGGCTTTTCACAGTGGAATTCCTCCTCTTGCTTCTGCTTATTTATAGTCACTGGACTGGAAAGGCTCATCTGGTCCCGTCCCTCTGCTCTAGGCAGCAAAATCATACAGCCCTATACAAACCAGTTGTGCTTCTTCTTGACCCCATTTTAGTTGTTTTCACAGCGACTTTTGGGCAGCTGTTTCAGAACTTCCCCTCTGATGGTTAAAATCTATCTTATTTTCAAGGCAAATTTCCTTACAATCAGTTGTTCTTTTACTGGCATTGTTTTTCCTGCTTAAAAATCACTTTCTTTTCTCCCTTGTGTATCTGTCCCCCCTTTATTTATACAGAGCAGTCATATCCCCTCTTGGCTTTCATTTATCTAGGTTAGACAAGCTTTTTAATCTCCTTCTTTAAGACAGGCTCTCTGTTCCCCTAATCGCTCAATCCAAGGTTATTTCTGATAACTAGCTTTTCTGTAAGGTTCCTTGCTGCTTTGCCCAAACTGAGTGTAAAACATCACGACCTATTGCCTGTTGAGTAATTTTGGGGTAAAGAAATATGCCAGCTATCAGATCCAGAAAAAGAAATATCAAGGTGCTGCTGTGAAAATTTGCATTTGCTCCCCATCTAATCTCTGTGAAGCTAAAGACTTCCATAATAACTTAGTTCCTGATAAAATTTCTCTTTAGAAACAGTAATGGCATCTCCATCTAGGCTGAAAGCCAAGCCTGTGGAGCTACAGTAGATCTCTGTAGTTCGGGCCTCATGGAATATCTTGCACCAGCCTTCCAAAACCTATTTCAATCCAAAATGATTCTACTTTATTTATGCATGATTTATTTCTTCACAGTCTACTGCAGCATTCAGGTTACAAAAGCATCCCCTAGGTCTACCTTTATTTTATGTACCCTGAGTTATGCCTACTTCCATTGGCAGTGTCCCAGTTATAACTGCTATTTCTATGGTGCTTCTAGAGTAGCCCTTTTCAGGTCCTGCCCAGTTGTTCTGGTTTTCCCATGTCCTCATTCAGGATCTGTACCAATTCTACTGACAAGAATCCTATTTCTCCTTGGACTTGCCCTGCTTCCCAGAGGGGCTAGGTATGCTTCTCTGTCAGCTATATTACCAATAACAGTCCTATTTTCTGCCCCTTGTCCAACATCCTGCCTTTACCTTGTCTGTATTTGACCTTCCATCTTTCATGTATTTAATTCAGGTGTAAAAGTTATGTATCATTTTCCCAAAGATTAAAGACAGTAAGTTTGCACACTTACACACATTTATACATTTCACACTTTTACCATTCATAGATACATGCTGTATATGTTCCCACGTCTAGCTCCAGACACACGGACATGTGTGTAGGTGTCTCCTCGCTTCTACAGTATCTGTGAGCCTCGTGGCCTTTTCTGTGTTTATCCACCCAGTGCACCCCAGATGTAAAAACATGACATTATCTCAGTTCTACCCAATGTGGGGCCACAAGGGTGCAGATCGGGTTGCAGGGATTCTTTGTGGAATAGGGAATAACTGCCTCCTAATTCATGCTCTCTGTTGTTGCCTTAGTGTTTCCCCACTGGAATGAATAAACTCCTTAGCTCCTGGGGAAAAAGAAATAAAAGAACCAATAATAAGGGAGGAAACATTGAGCTTTTGGGAAAATGCAGAAAGCAGTTCAAGTCCTAAGTGAGTCCTAATGGTCTTTTTTTTTTTTATTCTGCAGATGAAACCAAATCCTTTTTGTTCCTTTTGCAGTTCTTCTATAGTGGGGTGAGGGTGGGGGGGGCAGGGAAGAGAGAGAGCAGGAATTGAGATAAGATTGTAAAGGAAAAGAGATTGGTGCAAGGCGTGGTGCAAACAGGAGCCTGAATAAAAGAATGACTTTCAGGGGACCTCACCTAGCTAGTTTTACTCCAGCCTGTTGAAAAACAAGCACCCGAAGGTTCAGGCTCTCTCCTGAACCTCCACCCCAAATACCAGTGCAATGCTGCTGAGTATCTTGCCTAAGAAACATCTCTGAACATTTCTGGTTTAATTCAGAACTGTATTCTTGTGCCTAGCCCTTGAAAATTGAATTTCTAGGAGATTTTAGTTTTCCATCTGTTGACAGTACTTATAGGTCTTTCCAGATCCTCTTGTGTTTTTAAGTCCTACCTTGCCATGTTAGGAGGAACTCAGGAATTTACTTCTGCCTTTGCTGGAATGGATGATTTTGGAAATTCATGGGAGTAGCTTGTACTTGTCCATAGTACCCATCTGGGTAAGGATTTTGTGAATGGTGAGACGGGATGCTGGTCATTTGAACAGGTGGCTGCTTTTTCCAGTGTAGCTTATAAGATAGTCTCATTCAGTGGCTATCAGCTCCTCTCTGTTAAAAATATCTTACTGACCTGATAACACTGAAAAGAGCACATGTAGGAGAATAAGAAAATACACTCTCCTGGTATAAATTGCAGCAAGAAGATTTAGGTTAAACATCAGGAGAAAAGCCTCACTTTTTAATGGGAAGGATAGCTAAGCACTGGAATAGATTGCTTGTGGAGACCACGGACTCTCTGTCAGTGTAGGGACAGGTTAGAGAAACATCTGCCACAAATGGCTGTAACAAGCCTTAGCTTCCCTTGGGAGGAAAGAAAAGCCTCTGTTAAGGATTAGTTTCAAGGAACTAATGTGATGCACCTTTCATTAAAGATGCGCATTAACATACTGCAGAACTCTTTTATTCTGGCTGCATTATACCGCGGTTGAGGCAATTTGCCAGCTGGCTGGAAGGCTTTCAGAAGGCTCCCACTTGTTTTCTCCTTGCATAGGCAATCTCGCCTTTTGTCTGCATGGGATAACTTATATGCCTAGACAAACAAATAGCATGTGTGATTACCTTTCTGTTTTGCAATAATTCTCCCTTTCTTTCTCTGCAAATGTTTTGGACTTCTACTTCCAATCTTGTTATCCAAAATAGGATCCTATATTTAAGGTAAAAGTTAGCTACTCCCCTCCTTCAACACCTCCAAATTCACCCCCAAGCCAAAGTGACTTTACTTTCTTGACAAGATCAGATGGAGCAAGGGGCAGTTAAGGTGAAATTCTGTTGCTTAGGAGCTGTGTCCTGGCATAAAGTAACATTACATAGGGATTGGAGAATATGATTAGAAAGGAGTTTTTATAGATTCCTAGTATCTTTACTTTTACTGATTCTGCGACCTTTCAGGGCTCCTAGTGGGAGTTTGGATGACTGGACTGATTGGAGAACACCCAACGGGTCTTGAAACTGCAGGGTGACCAATATGAAGGATGCCTGGGATAGTTTATTTTTCCTCTTTTTGCTGAGGCAAGCACTCATCAGAACCCAAGTAATAACAGTTCATAGGCTGTTAATACAAAGTACCCTGAGACTTCTGAAATGCCTTGCTCTGCTCTGCACAGCTTGCTAGGTTATATTCTTTAGGCTTAGGCATCTTTACCTGGACAAATCTGTGGCATTTAATTCTGCTAACTTCTGTCCCTACAGTGAATTGCTCCTTCCCTCTTATGGCAGATTATCTAGCATATGATACACATTTGAGTATTCTTTATCTTGCATTGTCTCCATCCTCTGCACATGTGGTGTTTCTTATTGCCCACATGTTGCTTATGTCCATCCTTCTTTAACTATGTGCATATATATTTGACCTTTGCATGCGTAAGCATGTAAAGAAGTCTGTCCTCTTTTAATTCACTATGATTTTCTGAATTTTCTTATTCATATCTGTACCTGTGTGGAGTTACATGGCATGTCTGATTGTTCAGGTTAGCGATAAAATGTAACATTTGTACATATTTTCAAGACAATCCCTAGTTGATTTGGAGATTTAGGTCAGAACATCTACTTGCCTCCTGTTTTTCTTCCTCTTTGGACAATTTAGAATTATTTTATTGGGATAATAAGGAATGGATGTGTGCTACTGTATTTGCAAGTGAGGTGATTTAGTGCACAGAAGGCTGTGGCAAAGCTGTCATTGTTATCCTAATTTCATAATGTTTCTGTGTAGTACAACACTGTGAGACGTGCCTGGCACACAGCCTTATGAACTCCCCTTTCTGTCCCAGAGAACTTCTGGGTAATTATGGGTTGGGTTTGCCTATCTGATCTAATTTATCTCTTAGGGGGTTATATCATGCCTGTTACTGAGATATCTAAGTGCTGCTGAGATTCTGCGAGATGTCTCTTTCATCAGCCACTTATTTCTATGATAAGTTAATGTTACTGAGCTGAAAACTGGGCTGTTCTGTGCAGCATCTTAATCACTGGTCCCTGCTGAGCCCCGTGTGGCAGTTACTACTTTTGGGGATTTGAGCCCAGTTACTTGAGAGCTAAAGTAGCACTGCAGAAATCTCTGGCTCAGATGATGATAAATTGACCTGCTTGGTGAATGAGTGGGAAGTCCAGGGCTGAGCAGACCCTGGATAAGCATGTGAGCCTGTGCTCTTTATTCCCTTAGAAATTCACTTTCCACATCTAGGGTTAGATATTAGCATGAGTACAGAGCATCTTCATGGGTGGAGGGAACATTATGGGCAAACTCTCCTTGGCATTCTTTGCCTTTGGGAATGCAAGATTTAACTGGCCATCTTTTTACAGCCCCCCCACCTTGTGCTCACTGGGGTGCTGTGTTCACCCTGCACAGGGAGGGTGGATGTAGAAACTGCTGTCTCTGGGTGATTTCTTCTGCCTTTCTTCTCCCTCCACAGCCCTCAGAGAAGATTTTTCTTTCATGGCCAGATGAAGTGTTTGTTTGTTTTGAAGGTGACAAGTGTTTTATGTGAATTCTGGATACTCTCAAATGCCAAACCCCAGCTGGGCTTTGAGTTTCACAGATTATCCACTGACACCTAATGAGCCTTTAATAAATGTTTCTCCCCCCATTCTGTCATTTCAATAAATAAATGACTGAAATTTGGGGGGCCTTGGGTTGGAGTGGAATGAAGCTTTTCTGTTTACCCACCAAGCAGGTACACCACTAAGAGCAGTCAGGCAAGCTTCCCACGCACCCACACTGCCTCTGCCATCAAGTCAGCATGTCTCAGTCCTGGCCTGGAGGACTTGCTTTGAGGATCATACAGGAAAGCTTCTTCTAAAGCCCAGTTAGCTTCTTCACCCTCTCAGCTTTGGTTGCCAGCCAAGGTGCTAATTACTGTCAACTGTGATGGTGGGAGGGGGAATTGAGAACAAAGGCGAGACTTTGATAGTTGAAAGTATAGTTGATGTTCAAGTTTTCTTTTTTTCTCAGATTTGGGTATGGTTTTTTTTTTTGCAAGAAACGGTCTGCCTGGGCAGTGGGTGAGCTTGCATGCATTGTCTCTTTAAGGACTGCAGTAGCTTCTAAACAGCTTTCATTCTTAGCAGTAGGTATAAGATAATTGAATCCCACACCCTTTTTTGACTACTGAAGATATGATCTCTATTCACTTAGGAAATGGGAAATTAAGTGTTCTAAAATTGCAATAGAAATTTATGGAAGTTATGAGAATTAGGGGAAAAATAGCAAGATTTAAAAATCATCATAGATACTCTTTGGTATTAATTTTCATGCATCAGAAATGTAAAACAATCCCTTGTTTCCAGATAATGTAACCAAGTCACTGTGTTCCTGTTGTTTGGCTGAAAAAGTTGAAGTACAAGTCTGTTTGACCACAGTCACAGTATTCCCATGGTTATCCACTCACTCTCCCAGAAGGTGAGACCGTTGCAGAGATGAGACAGCTCAGAGATATTTCTTGTTCTTCACTTCCCCCTTGTTTAAATCCACTCACTCAGAGCCTTCTCCCCAGAAATGTCTCCATCTTACATGAGTCACGAGTTTGGGTACTCCAGAATGGTCCTCTTACCCAGTCCTGCAGTAGCTGTGGTTGATGCAAAGGGATGGCACGATTAGAAGTCTATCTTCTGTGGTTTGTGTCTCCACAGGTGGGGAAATGGAAGGAAAAGAAGTTGCAGATGAAGTATTACGTGTGGCCGCGCTTTGAGCTGTATCCTGACTCTGAGGAGCGGGAGGACGATCACCTGAGTATCGTGACCTTGGAAGAGGCACCATTTGTCATTGTGGAGAACGTGGACCCCCTGAGTGGCACCTGCATGAGGAACACGGTCCCTTGCCAAAAACGCATCGTGACTGAGTATGCACCCCTGTATTCTTCTGCTCATCTGGGGCTCTTTGCTCTCAGCAGAATGTAAAGTGTCTGTTGGGCCAATACCATCATAACCTGTAATGCATTTTAGAAAATCACCTCCATTTACCCAGCCTGTCCTGTGCCCACTCATGATGGGCCCCTTTGGGCAAATCATTGTAGTGTGTCCCTTTACCCTCCAGCACAGATAGAACAATATAAATTGTCCACATTATATAATGGGAGGGGGGATGCAAACTGACAACAGAGGGGAATTACAGTTGTTTCTCCCAGTCTTTTAACCCATTATTATTGTGATGGTTCAGGAATAAAACTGATGAGGAGCCAGATTACATGAAGAAATGTTGCAAGGGATTCTGCATAGACATCCTCAAGAAAATCTCAAAGTCTGTCAAGTTCACCTATGACCTCTACTTGGTGACTAATGGCAAGCATGGAAAAAAGATCAATGGGACATGGAATGGAATGATTGGAGAGGTCAGCAGCAAAGGGAGGGCATGGTGGGCTTCAACCCTGGGCTGGGTGATGTCGGTCAGGTCTAGCCTCCCATCATTATTGGGTCCACTTCTGAGGCAAGGACAGAGATGACTCTAGAAATGACTGGCCTGCATTCTTTCTTGGCACTGAGTGAATTAATTTGCTCTGACATGCCGACCATGACAACCTTTCTTGTCTGACCATTAATTATTGTTCTCTATGGTCTCACAAATTTGGCCTACACAGTCTTAGAAAGAGGCTGATATCCATTCACCATGGTTGCTGCAACCTAGATTATGCTTAGGTTGTATATAAGGTGAATAAAGAATGAAATAAGGCTTTGCAGTGTTCGAGGGAGGATAAAGCAAGGACAGAAAAATGAGATAAGATGTCTTCTCCGTGGATGATGTGTTTATCCTAAGACCTCTGTGGATTTATTTTTTGTACACATACCAGCTTTGAGGAGAAGATTAATGTCTATAGGTTTTCTGAAAGAAGAAGGTGTCCTGATGAAAGATTAGAAAGGAGAGATGTTACAAACAATATAGGGAATGGGATTACGGGAGTAAAAGGATTGTGTTGAAAGGCAGGAAGATGAGAAGGGGCTTGACTGTGGTGCTTGAGGGCTGCCTCGCGTCTGTGTGCGAGCTCTTTCTTTTCTTCCTCCAGGTTGTCACCAAACGGGCCTATATGGCTGTGGGATCCCTCACCATTAATGAGGAACGTTCAGAAGTGGTGGATTTCTCTGTGCCCTTCATTGAGACGGGAATCAGTGTCATGGTGTCGCGTAGCAATGGAACTGTCTCACCTTCTGCCTTCTTAGGTATTGCTTCAATCTAAAATTAAAACTTCACCCGGTGGTCATAAAAAAAAATTAGGTGAAGGTTGCTTGTGATTCTTAGCCTGAAAGCTCTTTTTGGGAGTACCTGTGGGACAGGTGTATAAAAATATACTGTGGTGTTTTAGAACTGAGTCCCAGGCAAGCAAAATCCAGTCAAATGCAAGTGCAAATAGGCACTGCCTATGAATTCCAAGCCAAGACATTAGTTTTTCAGCAATTGTATGCCTAATCCGAGAAAAGTTGGGCTCACTCAGAGCTGTCACATACACTGCAGCACGTGGTTTCTCAGTGACTCAATTAACAGTATATTCAAGGAGTGTAGGCCAGAAGAAAATTGATTCAAACCTTATAGGTAGGATGCCGTAACACTTGGTGATAGCAATTGTAATAAATAGTTGCACATTGAGAGACATTATTTGTAAAGATGTTGTTAACTTGGCCCTCCCTTGACACCTAGTAGAAGTTAGAGAACTAATAGACCTTTTCAAGAACAGTTGAGCCATCGGTTCTGTGCTGACACTGTGTCTTACAGTAAAGGCATTTCTAATGTCCTTCAGCGATGGAGGGTGATCAGAGAATAGGGAAATGATACTGCATTTCCCCGAGACATTCGTGCCTTCCTGGTGTCTACTATTTGGCTTTATAAAGTGCTTTATGATGCTGCAAACACACTATATGAGTTATATAATTACTGTCTGCTCTCTGCCAGAGTCCCAAGAACATTCACAGACAGAAATACTTTTATATGGGTAATGAAATTTTCCCAGACCTTTTTAAATATGACTTTCATGACACTAACTCTTCAGGAGTTTTTTCCCTTAGCAAGTCCACCAATATTGCTGGGGTATGTAAAAGCAATGTTAAAGTTATCTCCTAAGTTCTAAACTGGAATTTAACTGAAGTTGCAATATTGGCTATACTCTGGAGCAAAGTTCTTTGTTTCTTTGATCTGGTTCAGTCCTATCTTTTTCTGTTCAGGCTGGGAGAAGGAGAAAACCTGGCAGAGATCAAATACTTGCAGAATATGAACACGAACATTTCTAGAATGAGCCAGTGATCCCATTGCTAGTGGGATGGAATACTAAAAACCTACTGTCATTACGGCTGAACCTTAGAAATTTGGAGATGCTCTTTGGCTCGATAACATCTTGAAAGTTGGATGCTTGTCTGAAACTCCGCCAGTTCTGCCTGATTTTCCCCACTCTCTCCAGATGGTGCTGGAGGACTTCCTGGGAACAATCTTTTATCAATGTGTTTTATTTTATCAATGCAGCCACAATGGCTGTGCATGGTTCCAGATGGAGCCATGTGTCACAAATGTGACAGTACGATGGAATGCAGTCATTACAGAGACAGAAACTTCAGCTTTTCCAGTTCAAAAAGTTTTCAGAATCAGGTTGAAGACTTCGTTTTAACTTCTGCTTTTCCCCAACCCGGTTTGCCCCACACTGGGCTTCTCTGGAGAGCAGTGGAGGTTAGGTGTTGTCAGGTCTTTGACCGTGGTTTTCTCTTCCTCTCCAGAACCTTTCAGTGCTGATGTATGGGTGATGATGTTTGTGATGCTGCTTATCATCTCTGCGGTGGCTGTCTTCGTCTTTGAGTACTTCAGCCCTGTGGGCTACAATCGGTGCCTTGCTGATGGCAGAGGTAAGGGAGGCCGTTTCTTGCTGTGATCCCCTCTGGTTTCTCTGGTTCTTGCAGAGCCTGTTTGTTGGGGTGTTCTTTGCCTTGGAAGTGACATGGATCTGGGCTGCTCTGAGCTCTGTGTTCAGACTGATGAGGACAGGGATGGAGGCAGAAAAAGGCTGTGAAGAGAGCAGATGTGTGCAATGGACCGTTTGCTTGGCGTGAGAGACGGAGCTGTGCCGCCTTTCATGTCTAAAGCACATACCAGCTCCAACTTGTTTCTCATGGAAGGAAAATGGGCCCTGGTAGCCAGTGCTGGCAGAGCCTATGATGCTGCACTCTGAGGAAATCACAGGGCTCAGCACTGTCAACCCATCCTTCAGTGCTACATCTCCCTGCAGAGCAAGTCACTCTCCTGGCCTCCTGGCATAGTGCTGTGTCCTCCAGAATCCACATCTGTCACCTGGTCTGGTCCTTCCCTGCCCTTCTGGCTTGCTAAGACCAATTGAAAGAATGGGAAACTAATTTTCTTGGGAGTGGGTAAAGAATTATTTTTCAAGGGCAGCAGGAAATTTGGGACCAAGCAAGTGATCCATTTTTGTCATTTTGATCTTCAGAGGCAGACAGATGAATTAAAGGAAGGCTGTCTGTCCTTCCTAAAATACAGCCTTTCCCCCTTATTGACATGAAAACAATTAGCAAGTTGAGTCTTCTGTCATCTGCATATCTTCACCCCCTGGTGAATCAGCCCTTCAAACCTTTCTGAATTTATTGGTTCATATAGAATAGTGGGAGAGAGACAGTTACTAGAAAATGCACTCATTTGCTCCCAAGTCTAGTGCTTTGAGTGAATTTATGCCATCAAATTAGAGAGGAGTGAAAATAAAAAGTGTTAATGAGAATGCAGGCAGAACCAGATATATGGGGAAGTAGAGAACTTGTCTCTTAACACAGAGCTGTGGAGGGCCTTTATGGCACCTGATCCTAATTGCATGGATCTGTGGGCACAAGTACTGAGGATCCTGAGCCTCTTAGGAGGTATTAATACAGATGTGGAACTGGAAGCAGTTTTTAGTACAGACATGCAGTTGTGCAGTTGTTAAGTTAGCCAAAGTGCAGCTGCAAGTACCAATATTTCTGAGTAATTATGAAGAGAATTGCATGATCAGACAGATATTATCCCTGAGAGATGAAATATGAAGATACAGAAATCTGCTGCAGAGACTGCAATGCTGATTTTGGCTAATGTTACTTTGGCTGCATTTGAACTATGACAGTACGCCCCTGACAGTATATCTTAAACAGCTGCATTTTCTCAAGACTTTTGGATTGGAATCTCCTATTACAATCTTGGTTTGTGTCTGACAAAGTAATTTTGGAAGCATGTGGGGTGATCAGTGGAGAGAGGAAGGTTTTTAGAAGGGAACTTCTCAACTTCCTTCCACTGTACTCTCAAACCACCTTCCACTGTTTTTCAGGCCTTTCACCTGTATATTTTAGGGCACATTAGGTAGAGAGGGATATAAAAATACCACTCCAGCATGTAAAAAGACAAAGACTGCCAAACTATGTTTCTCTTAGGAGCTTCATCTTCCTGGAATTTAAAAGCACCCATTTACCAGGTAGTGATTCTGTTCTGAACTTGGTGTACAGTTCCCTGGGTAGAAAATGAGCCCCTGGCATTGTTCAGTTGTATTTAGGGTAACACAGTTAGTGTTTCCAGATGATCAGTGCTGCTCAGAGGTCTGGAGAGACATGTCAAAACTTTCTTCCCTTTAGCTATTTTGCTGGAGTCAACTTAACCACAGGCAGCAGCACTAGGACCCAATCAGCCTGCCTGAGGAGATAAAGTGTGGGATGTTGATCAGGTTGGCACCGTTGGAGAAAGGACAGATGCTTGAACTGTTTCATTCATCCTAGAGGATCTTCTCAGTGTCCAAAGAGTGATCACATCGGCTCTCCCTCTCAGCTCTTCTTGTGCTCCAGCTGGGGAAATTCTGGGTCAGGTTCCCACTAATGGAACCAGCAGGTGCTGGGGATACAAGATTGCTGGGAGACAGGTGCCATTTCACATGTTTTCAGATCTAGTGCTTCATTAGCACACGTGGCTTCTGGGGCATGACTGAGCTTCCACACTGAAAAGTGAATGAGGGGAAAATAGCAGCTTTTAAAACACTGGATCTGCTCCTGGACTATCTCGGGCAGACCTGCAGATTTTCTTAAGGTGGAACAAGTATATGTCACTGTCATGTACTTGAGACACAAAATATGGGGAGAGGGAGCTGTGTATTTCTCTGGTTCATGGATCTTCGACAGGCTGAGTAACGAAACATTAATGCAGAAGTATTTGTAGAGCACTGTTATTTCAGATGGTGTTCTTCCTCATACCTTTACAAGTACAGTAAAGAGAGCCATGTTTTACACAGATGTGTACTGGGAGTTTGAGGACATTACTCTTGAACAGATGGAAATGAGGATAGAATGTTTCTGAGCAAATTCTGTTTCTGGGGACAGCACTTCAACCAAAATTAAATGTTTGGTCTTCTAGATACTTCAATCAAATTTTTAAAAATGCCCTTGTATAAGGTTTGAGTGGAAATCTCTGAGATATAAAAATATGGAAACCTGAGGACATTTTAAAAAAATAATTTTTCAGGTTGTACTCAGCTGAGATATGGTAGCATGAACTTAGGGGAGTGCAGCTGCAGATATTCACCTCACAAGTGGGAATAGATTCTGCTCTTAACTCTGAAATCAAGATGTGTATATGACTAGAAATGCAAACCACTTACTCTCAGTTGCTCACTGTGGGATCATATTTCTCAATCACTCTAGAACCAGGAGGTCCCTCTTTCACCATTGGCAAAGCTATCTGGCTGCTGTGGGGGCTGGTGTTCAACAACTCTGTGCCAGTGCAGAATCCCAAGGGCACCACTAGCAAGATCATGGTGTCGGTGTGGGCCTTCTTCGCTGTCATCTTTCTGGCCAGCTACACTGCCAACCTGGCTGCCTTCATGATCCAAGAGGAATACGTGGACCAGGTGTCTGGCTTGAGCGACAAAAAGGTAATGTATCCACCCAAACCCTCAAAGCAGCCTTTTCCTCAGAATAGCCTGCTCTACCCTCTCTTCTTTCCTTTCACAAGGAAAGGGGGCAGGTGCTTTCAGAGTCACATTATAGCTTTAGACCCTAGTTTAAATAGCACAACTGCTCTTCATTAGTATTCAGTTGCACTTTTACATGTGTTAAGCACTTTAGGAATGAATTATAGACAGAACTGAACTGTGCTTGCTTGCATGATCCCAAACCACACCTTGACTGTCAGCCAGAAACAAATTAATGGAGCTTTGGAGGCAATGTGTATAATGGCTGTAGCCTCTTTTTTCAGGATTAAATCTTTTGCTTTGGGTAGGAATGCTGGCCATTAGGCTAGCAAATATGATCTGTTAATTTATTCTGAAAACAAGTTCTGTCCATGGGGGTAAATCACTGTGCCTTTGATGATTTACTATTGCTTGCATTTGAAGTTATACTGTTGTTTTTTCAAGGTGTTTGGAAGCTTATCACAGGAGATGGTTTTGTGTTCAGACTGCATTTCAATGCCTTGTTTATCTGCACAGCATTTTGTCCATGCAGAGCATTCGCTTTTGTTGGACTCTGAACACTTGAGGATTTTGAGAAGATTGCTGATACATGCAGGGTAGCACTGTCTGGCTTGTGAGGGTGTAATGCTTTGTGCACTCCTTTGCTTTTGTTTTGTGGTGAGGCTGCTCACAAGGAATTGAGTATTGTGAGGCTCAATTCCCCATGCTGACCTTGTTACTCAGCCACTGGGGCTGCTTAAGGGGCCATGCCACTGCAGGGCAGCCAAACAGCAATGGGTTGCACACACTGCTACTGGGGATAGCAGCAAGAGGAGGACTGTGAGTGTCAGTTGTGGCTGCTGGGTTGGTTGTAGTTACTGACTCTTGTGTCCGTCATGACAGTCTAGAAATAATTTGTGGCCAGGCCCCCTGTTTATACAGTGTCCTGTTCAGCAGGCTGGAAATTCAGTGATGGATTAACCACAGGAACTTTTCTTACTCATTTTGTAGTTTGGTTTTTGTTTGTTTGTTTTTTTCCTGGAATGAAACATGGCACCGAATAATACAATCCATGCAGAAGTGCTCCTGTTATTTGTTTTAATTTTGACCTCAATTTGTTTCACATTGTCTCCTCATTTGCAATGTGCTATGTTGAGGATGGGGTGGAGGGGAGGATGCTTTTCTGTCAGGTGGAGATTGTTGCAGAGTCTCCTTAGAAGCTGTGAGCTCTAACCTTCAGATTGAAAGATACTGTTCAAAACCAGCCAGCCCTATCAGAGGTAACATTAGTTTGTCATCATTAGGTTTTCAACTATCTGAGCTAAATGGGATAGTTTGTACCTGTGATCTATTGTTTCAGGCTGTGCCTAAGCTCATGGAGAGAACATACTTTCATTCTCACGTTTTTCAAGATATTCTTCATACCTGCAGAGATATGTGCATGAAATATCATTTGAAAGCAGTGACTCCTGGAGCTTCACAGAGCCTTTGAATACAAATTTCTAGGCCTGTTGATTCCACTGTAGGGCCACCTGTGTGTATTGGATTGAGGCCATTTTCTTCTACTTTTCTCTGCCAATGTACCTGTATTTACTTTTGCTATGCTAAAGCATATGTGCTTTTTTCCTTGGGGAAGAGAAAGGCTATAGTACATAGAGGATTGTGGTATGCCTCAAACATAGCTGCTAGCGCAAGTGCAATATTTGGGTAAGATTACAACCTACCAGAGCATCTGGAATCAAATGAAAATTGGCTGGTGAAACTGAAGGCCAGCAGCTGCCTTTGGGCAATAAAGGCAGGTGGGACTAGCTCCATCCAAAATAAAGTGAGTGAATGAGCTTGATCTACTGGGCTTATAGATTTTCCTCTGTGAATATGCAAAGGGCCCTGTAGGATTTATGAGCAGTCATCCAGACATTTGTCACAGGGCTTCAAGATCCCCTGGTTTGGGAGGAATTCACTCTTCTGAATCTCATCTTTACCCTTTTCTGAAGCCTGCACACTGCTTGCAACTCACTGACCCTCCCAGTGCACTGCTTGGCCAGGATGAAGGGCACAGCCACATCCAGGGCACGTGGAGGTGCACTGTATTCTACCTCACTTCTCTTACCTGCTTACAGCCAGTTCAGACTTTCAAAAGAGGCAGTCACTGCTCAAGGCCGGGTGGGAAAGACTGTTTTCCAAGAGGAAAAACTGTTGCTTCCAATCTCTTTTAGCCCAAATGTATGATCTGGTGTCCCCAGCAAAAGTCAGGCAGATTGGTCTGCTGGCCTCTCCATCAGCTGGTAAGGGCACCTGTGTCCAGCACAAGGACTGAGCACATGATGTAATCCAAGCCAATCGGCAAAGTGACAGTAACAAAACGATATTGTTCCCACTTGCCTAGACCCAGATCTGCTTGCAACTGTGTCTGTAGTTCGACAGTACCTGGGGAAGGAGTCCCACCGACGCTGTAGAGCAGCCAAAATGCCAGATGCACTCACATCCATTCCTGCGCCTGGCTGGGGTGCACTTGCCGAGGTCAGGCTGGCTACACTCTGCAACAGCAACCCTGAGTGTCTCCTTGGACCCTCTTCCTTAGGTTCTGCCTGGGAAGAACCACTGCAAGAGATGCCTGCTGGCATGCCACTTCCCTAGAAAAGTGGACTGAAATGCTCTAGATGGCTCAGGATGGTGGATGTCTCTTGGATGATGCCTTGGCTGTGCCTCAGCATTTACTTCCTAATGGCATGCAATACAATGACTAAAGTTATGCCCCCACTGTGCTTCTGTGGATGCTTGAGCATGTCTGTCTGAGCTGGGCTAGAGTGGATGCCTCTGTCCCAGGGTGCCAGGTTGACCTGAGGGTGTCTGGAGGCCCCCTGTATGAATGTAGGGACCTCTGCCACTCTCTCTCTGTCCCAGGTGATGCTGACCTTCCTGAATGCCATCCTTTGAGCATAGCTGGCCCAAAACAGGTGCCAGAGTTTCTGCAGGAACCCATCTTATGGTGGCTGTTAGTTCCCCCATGTTAACCTTGGGATCTGCTAAATCAAACATCAAGCTTTGGCTCTTAATTCTGGGGCAGCCATGGGCAGTTTGAGGGAGGGGAAACCTGCTCCTGCCTGAGAGCAGCACTGGCCTCGTCAGTTCTGCAGGAAAAGTCCTGATGTTGACAGCATCTCCTTTCCAGCTCCCTGTGCCTGTGGCATGCTGAACCACTTTCCTCCTGCGCAGGTGCCAAAGCAGCACCTTCCACCTCCGCTGCTCCACCTTGTGCAGCAGAGGGGCTGGAGGTGGTCCTGGCAGGGACAGTGCCCCACTGGCTGTGCCAGCTCCCAGCAAAGCCCAGCTGGACCATCTTTGCACATGCATCCATCCAGGATCCATGTGGGGGGCTGCTGCTGCTGCCCTGAGCCCTGCAAAAGCCCCAGTGGTAAGAGGGCCTGTCGCAGAATATGCAGTCAGCTCCTGGGTCTGGATTTCATCTGAGTGCAATCAGAAGATATAACCCAATTTCCATTAGTGGGAGAGCTTCAGACACATTAGAGAAACAAGTGCCTGCGGTATTTCAGTCTAACGAAGGCAATAAATACAGGAAAGATTATATAAAATGAACTAATGTGTGAAGTAATCTAATAGCTATACGTAATTTCCATTCATATAAAGTAGTAATAGAATAAAAGCAAATGTGGACAGCCAGCAGGGCATTTAAATAAAATGATTTAGAAGGCAGTAGGTTAATAATAATAAAAAAATAGTATCCTTTCCTATAAATTAGTTGGAAATGCCAAAGAAGTTAATAAAGTATCAAAATGGTAATTTGTAAATGACATGAAAAGAAGAGAAATTGATTTCTGCCTGCCTGCAAATTAATATAGATTGCTGAAATTTCACACATATTTGACTTATTTGCTTTTCAAGATGTTAATGTGATGTTGAGACAAATGCAACATGGGTCAGTTATTTTTTCAATAGCTTTGAATTTATTTCTTTCTTTGAAAGGTAGGTTTTGAAGTTAAAACTGGTCAGTATTTTTGTGGGAAAAAAACTTGAGGAGGGTATAAGAAGGCAGAAGGAATTTCTGATATTTTCCAAAATAGCTCATTTTAGTATACTTTATACAAAATACTTTGATATTTCTGACGTGTATTTTGACATGTCATTTTCTAAAGGCACTTCTCATAAAACTGACCTACATTTAAGGGGGAAAAAAGTAGAAAAAAGATTTTTTTTTTTTTTTTTGTAACAAAGGAAGGGGACAGACAGAGATAATTGGAAGACGAAGAAACACAGGTAGATCAGAGCTAAATGGAACATTTCAGGTTGATACAAAACAAAAGCCTCACTGAAAAACCTACAGAAAGAAAAGGATCTGCTCTTTTCTGGCAGTAATAGATGCTTGGCTGTGAAGCTGAAAAATGAATTATTTCCCACATTGTACTTTGCGGCACATTAAATCGAAATTATACAAGGATCCCAGATATGCAGAAGACTTAAGCGTGTGCTTAACTTTGTGCTCATGAGTGGTGACATTAAAGTCAATGGGCTATTATTCACATGACTGAAGTTAAATGCTTCCCCAAGCTTGCAGCTTTTGTACAACAAATACCTGTTCTGGACAAGTCCAGGGAAAATGCAGAGCAGATAGCTTCAGCTAGACGTTTTTCAAGAGGACTGAAAGTGAGGGTCACTCTTGTGCCTTGTGAGCTCTACAAGGGCAAGATTTTCTAACTGGATAACTTGGAGGCAGTACCAACCTTCCACGGGATTAAATATTCAGTGTTAACTGACATTTGTGGTACTTCCACACATTTCAGCAGGATACAAAGGAAGTTTTATGTGGCAGTGTCCAAAGGCAGAAAGTACGTCATCTTTCAACAGCAGAATGATTCTTATTGTCAGGACACCTTTGTGGAGATATGGGTTAGGCAGACAGAAGAAGGACCATGCCACTTCCAATCCTGTCCTCTTGTTATAAATCATAACCTTTTCCAAAATGTGTAAGTATGATGCACCTAACTTGACCAAAAAAAACTCCCCAAAATAAAGAGGTTCTTGAATATCCCAACCTTATGTCATGGGGCGGAGATTAATTTCTTTCCGCAGTGCTTTCCTAGGGGTACATCTCCCTGCAAATGAGTTGAACTATGCCTTTTGCTTAAATATGGCATTTATCAATAACATTGGTATCAATTAGAGTGCTTAATAAAAGAAATACTGGTTCATATGAAGTGTAACAAACTCAGAGCTCTGATAGTCTGAAATATTATGGCTTAAAATCTGAATATTTCTCCGCATATCCTTGTAAATCATCAGGTACTATAGTAAGAAGTATTTAAAAATATTATATAGCGTAGCTATATATTATATGTAAACACACATAATGCATGTGTACCAGGTGTAATTACATATTATGCTAAAAGTTTCTTATTAATAAATAGCTATTAAATAGCTACAGCTGATCATATGTTAGTAATAGATTTTTCTGATTTGTGACTTATATTTATTGTATACATAGACATAATCTTAGAAATTTTTTGCAGTTGCAGATGAGTGAGTTTATAATAGATTTAGACATTCTGCAGTCTTTGTATTGAGATAATTTTTATGCTTTCTGAGATCTTTGGAACAAATCTTTGTGCCTACATGCTAAAATGTGATTCACTAGATTTTAAGACTATAAATGTTTAAAGTCAGTGGGTCTTCAAACATGTTTTGTTTTCCCCCTGCTTCAGTCCTAGTTCCTTTGTCATTCTTCCTCTTTTTCTTCAGCCCAGCACTGTGCAGTGCAGAGCAACAAGGAGGCTGCAGTGTGCTTTAGCCTTCACTTGGTCTCTCAGGATTCTCTCTTTTTCTGTTCATCTGTAGGGACTTCCCTGGTATCAAAAATGACCGGGGGATGAAGGGATCAAGGGCAGCCTTGCCAAGAAGGACTCAGGAGTGCAGGTGGACAAGAGGCTGGGCGTGACCCAGCCATGTGCACTCAGCCCAGAAAGCCAGTTGTATCCTGGGCTGCATCCAAAGGAGTGTGGGCAGCAGGATGAAGGAGGGGATTCTGCCCCTTCCCTCTGCTCTGGTGAGACCCCACCTGCAGTGCTGCATCCGGCTCTGGGGTGTTGTCTTCTGAACAAAAAGAACAGGGACCTGCTAGAGTGAGTCCAGAGGAGGCCACCAAGATGATTAAAGGGATGGAACACATCTCCTTACAAGGAAAGGCTGAAAGAATTGGGATTGTTCAGTCTGGAAAAGAGAAGGCTTCAGGGTGACTTAATTGTGGCCTTCCAGTACCTGAAGGGAAGCCTACAAGAAAGGTGGAGAGAGACTTTTTAACAAGAGCATGTAATGACAGGACAAGGGGTAGGGGCTTCAAACTGAAAGAGAATAGGTTTAAATTAAGTATTAGGAAAAAAAATTCTTTGCTGTGATGATGGTGATGCACTGGAAGCAGTGCCTAGGGAAGCTGGGGATGCCTCATCCCTGGAATTGTTCAAACCAGGTTGGATGGGGCTCCAAGCAACTGGTCTAGTGAGAGGTGTCCCTTCCCACGGCATGAGGATTTGGGTTAGATTATCTTGAAAGTCCCTTCCACCCCATTCTATTATTTAATGACAGTAAAAACCTCTAATGGGACTATTCAGGATTTTTGACAGTTAAAATGCAGTTTAGTTGGGAGCTTAAGCAGGTAAGATATGAGGGGAGGGGATACTCAGAATCAGACTGTCAGCTTAGTTCATCCTTGCTGGAAAGGAAGAAATGCAAAGCCCTGAGTTTTGTTGGAGGTACAGATGAGAATTGCAGGATGAGGGACTTTGGGAATGGGGCTGTGATGTAGTCCTTAGCTGGCAGCTTTTGGATTCCCCCTCCACAGCACCCTGGCCTTTTCCCAGGCCTTGGGCACCACTGACCCTTTCTTTTCATCTTCCTTTTCAGCAGCTCTTGGAGCTATCCCCCTTTGGAAGGAGTGGTTAAATTTGGTTGCTTCTGTGCTAATTGCTTGGCAGTCTGGAAAAAGCTGTCTTTGGAGAATTACGTAAGGGGGAGAGTGAGAGAGGGAAGCAAAGGATTGTCCTGCTTCTCACATCAGTATAAGTCAGGGGAGAGGAAAACAATGAATATTTTTATTTATTATTTATATGGTGCCATAAATGTACTTGGCACTTTGCAGTCAAATAAAAGACAATGGCCCTGCCACCAAAACTTGGCACCCTGAGAGATGAGAGCTGGCCTCCTTCAGCTGAATGATCACAGCTGAATTACTGGTAGGGAAGGGATGAGAGTATGAGATCTACAGGATTAACACAAAAAACCCAAACAAACAACCAAAAAAACCCCAAAACCCAACAGCTGTATCCCCACACTTTCATTCCTGATGCCTGGTGACTGTGACATTTGGAGTTATATGCACATACATATACTTGATAAATACTTGGTAGGTTGTATCTTTACAGACATTTTTACTTCACTGCATGCTTTACTTTACTTTATTGCCCTGCTTCTCCCAGGCCTTTGGCTACTCCAGGTCAAACTTCCCCATAATCTGGGGGGCCCAGTAGTCTTGTTTGCTTCAGGTGAAGCTCAGTGTCCCAGGACTCACATGGGAGTGATATGGCTTTCATTTCTCTGTCTTTCACTTGCAGGTGGGAGACAGTTTTCATCAGAAGGTTAAAGGAAGGCATTATCTCCCAGCTCTGGGAAGGTGCTGCCCTGTCTGAAGTGCCCTGCTTTTTTGCTTTGCATCTCTGCCCTACAGATGAGCTTAAGAAATTGCACTAATGTAATTACTAAGCTTTTAAAATTGCTTGGATGAAAATTATGGCCCCTGTGAAGTCTTTTGGAGTTTTGCCAGGCTCGTGCAGGGTTTCACCCTGCTGCCCAGTGGATAGCACCCACATAATAGTAGGTTGGCTTCTCTTAGTATTCAGAAGACAGAAGGATCTGACCTTCCTTTGTTAGTGCAAATGGGTGAAAAATGGAATTGCTTCCCCACCAAACGACATCCTCTGAATTTCTCAGAGTGTTTCATAATTTGTTAACCAGCTGTCTCATGTGCAAACAAAGCAGATTTCAAATTCCTCTGTACTTAGCTGTCACCTCTCCTCTCAAGGTCTTTTTAATCAGTTAATTTTCTCCCTCTGAATGAACATGTACACTCCTAATGATATTAACATGAGTGTAGTAAGTGGCATCTTTCTGCCTCACAAATTTCTCTTTTGTGTTTGCCTGGGATTATTCAGTAGATACCCTTGATCCCCCTGCGTTCAGCTTCCAAGGAAGCTGACTTTCAAGAATTGAATACATGGCATGATTTGATGCTGGATAAACAGATGATCTCCATCCTCTACATGCATGCAACCACAAGTTAAGTGTACCATAGCTATGATTCCATAGCACCCTTCGTTGCAACAGATATATGACTGTGGTGTTCTGATAGCACACACACGAACCCTGCAGCTGTGCAAGCAGCTTTTGGCTCTGACTGGTGAAGCTCAGTGATTCCACTACAGATTTCTGGTCAAGCTCGAGGGACACCTAACAGTGACTGGAAGGCTATATACTGCCAGATGTGTCCTGAGGAATATTTAAGGCTTTAATACTGCCTGTCAGGTGGAGAAACTGCACTGAGCCTGTGTGATGTTCACACACTTGCCCCACCAGAGGACTCCTGGTGTGGTGGCGGTGGGTGGGCTCTGTCTGTACGTGATGGGGGGTGCTGCAGTGGCCCCTCAGCCTGGCTCAGCACAAAGGCAGTGTGGTGGCAGCAGGCACATGGAGGTGTGCTCATGAAGGACGTGGGATCCCTGACGTGCTGTCTGTCTGGGGTGACGCTGCCCTGCCCAGGCTGCAGGAGTGGCACAGAGCGGGTCTGTGCACAGCGATCCAGCTTGCAAGGAGGCTGCACAGTCCTACTGTGTGCGCTGCTCTGGCAATAACTGCGTGTGATGGAGCCTTCTTCCACCAGTTGGATCTCTGCTTTCATCTCAGTTATTTTGCAAGGACAACTATTTTTAAAGTTGCTATATTTGATTTCTTTTCTTTTGCTTTCACCTGCCCCCCCTCACCTCTGCATTGTCACCAGGCTGCTCTGTTCCCTTTTCTGACCTGCACATGTCCATATTTCACCAACAGATATTTTTCTTTCTTGTTTGTGGGTCTGACCCACACTACATCTTCCTTTAAAAGGGACTTTAATAGAATTCTTTGCCAACTTCACTGCAGTCAGCTGCACTAACTGATAACTCCATTCTTGGACTTATCGAGAGCAATTCATGGGTGAAAGCGCTATGCAAAGCTAGACAGAGAATTTGAAACATCACTGGGTACTGAATAATAAGATAAACCACAAAGTCAAAGTCTGAGGGAGGACGGGGTAATTTTATGCCCTCCCAAAATCGACAAATTTGATTTGTTGCTATTTGGTTGCCTTTTTTTAAGCTTCCTTTTTTTGTTTGTTTATGAATCAAGACATGTGTTGATTGATTAGTGAAGACAAGAAACTTGTATTTCAGGAAGAGTTGATGTGGCAACTGGATTCAGAGCTGTGAGGAGTCCAAGCCACTGCTGAAGAGGCAGAGAATGTCATTGTGAGAAAATGCAGGAGGGAACTAAGAAGAGCTAGGGTAAAAGGATGATCTGAAAACTCATAGTCACTTAGAAATGGCTGAGAGTTCCACCTTGGAAATAAAAAATGCCTGTAATGTCAAAGCTACATGACTGTGCAGAGGGGAGAGGAATGCTTTAGGAATGAATCTCGAGAAGTATCTGTACAAGAGAGTCATTAATAATAGAGAATAAGCAGCACAGTCACTTTAGTCTGCTCTCCTCACAGACTTGTACCAGTGCTAAGGTTTAGGTTTGCAGTATGATTTTCTGCCTATGCTGCTGGGCTGGCACAGCTGGCACACTCCTAGCTGGGATGCCATTTTGTCAGTTTTACAGTGCCTGCAACACCTAGCCACCAACAGTTGCAAGTTCTGTGCTTGAAATCTGTAGAGCACCTCCTCTGCCAGGACAGGTGAGTGGGGGAATGGGTTTGTGGATGTACCTATGTGCACAATCCAAGCTGCAGAAAGAAAAGAATACAGTAAAAGCTCTGATGACGATGCTGGCAGTGTTGATTGACGTTCCAGAAGCAAACTGGTCGCTACCTGAATGCAGATCAGGGCAGAGTTGCAGCTTTGAAGAACTTGCAAGCTGAAAATGAAGGATTGACAAAATGTGATCTAATACAGAGAGGCCCTGAGAAGAGGAATAATAAGCATGAACTCTGATTGGCATTGTTTGTGTTGCCTTACTGCAAGGTTTTTACTGTAGTATTCTCTCAGTATCTTTGAGTCTTGATCAGATTGTTCTTGGTATGGTGGAGAGCATGTTCACCAACCAAAGATAAGTCAGGGAAAGACCTACAAGATACAGCCAAAGGATAACAGCAAGATAGGTTGCAGGTCCACAGCTTGCAAAGAAAGACTAAAGGAACTGGGCTTCTTTAGCTGCAGTCAAAGAACATGGAGAAGCAGCAGCACAATCGTCTTCAAAAACATAAAATCATAAAATTCACCTTCAGAGAAGATTAAACTGTTTGGATTTCCCTGCCCGTGGACAAGATGACAGAAAACATTGCAGTTGTGTTTGCAGCTGGAAGACTTTAGTTCAGATACTTGGAAGAACTTTCCAGTAGTAAAGCTCTGGTGGGGATTGTCCAGGGAATGGAGGAGTCTCCAGCACCAGCCATCTTCCACAGTGGGCTGGATTAAGAGCTGTGAGGAATGGTGATGCCCAGGAGAGACTCACCGGAGAGACAGAAGTGGAAGAGACATCTTCTCAGGGTCAAATCCAGGTCTGGGATTCTGTAGCATAGTTTGTGGTGCAGCTTGAGGACAAAAATTATGTATTCTGGGGATAAGACAAAAACAAGCTTTTTGTCTTTGAGAGTCGTCCATTAGCTGTGACAGAAATAATTTCCTAGCTGAAACAGAGGACACAGAAGGCAGCTATGGCAAGACAGGCTGCTGTGGAGATGTGTAACCTATCAGGACTTAAGTACAGGCATAGACCTACCTCACAGTTAGAGCTGAAAACCACTGACCCACTCTTCAATTTTTAAGGTTCTGAAGGAAGCTGTTGTGCAAACAACCTGGTTGGATTTTCAGGCAATGAAGAAAGGGGCAAGCTGACTGCAGTGACATACAGCTGAACCAGAACAAGAGGAGGGAATTGAGGATGTTTGGGCAAAGAGTTTGTACATTAGGGGGGTGGTGGGCATTTTGGGCTTGTTGCTGCCCATAGTGGTTGGCTCCCTGTACTTTTGGTGGGAGATGCCCTGAGAGCTGAATGGCCCAGTGCCCAGGTTCATTTGGGCCAATGTAGATGTCTAGAGGTATTTTAGGTGTACTGGAGTGTCCAAACTACGCTCAGGTGGTGGGGAAATTTGACACAGGGACTATGAGAGACCTGTTCCCAGGGTGGAATTCTCTAGGCATCTCAGCTTGGCACTTACTTTTGGATAAATGAAGCAAGCTCAAAGTATCTAACACAGTTTTAAACTCTTTTGGACATGCAGCTAGCAGAGGAGATGAATTTGTGGCTCTCAGTTTGATGGGTCAGAGATGCGGAGCTTCCTGTGGTAGAAAACTTTAACTGGCCATCAGGGCCTTGCAAAGTGTAAGGAGCCCTGCCAGAGAAGCTGTATAAGGGCAAAGCACTACACCCACACACACACCCACACACCCACCCTTTCACCAAGTTCTGCCAGCTCATTATGTTATTCAGCAGTGCATTGATCTGGGCTTTTTTTCAGCAGTGTAAAAGTAGATCGGCTGATAAAAAAGAGACTTTTTGTAGCAAGAGCTTGCTGAGTTTGGGAAACTGCTTTCAATGCTATTGGCAAACACTTTACAGTGTAAACAGGGCCTACATGAGGCAGATAAATAAGTGCAGATGTGCTTTTCTGTAGGATCCATTCGGTGATAGACAATATATTGAAAAAAATTCTCATCAAATTAATTGTCGCCAATTAGACATAACCCCTTCCCCTCATCTCTAAATCCCCTCCATTTGCTGCTGTGTGAATGGGAAGAGCTCCTATCACCTGTTTCATTATGCAGATTGATACCCGACCATCTGAGAACAATGCTGCTTTCTGCACGGCACGGCTCCAAATTGCTAATGAAACAGCTCTGCCAGCCCAGCCACTCGAACCCGCTTTCACTGCCGCTGTCGACAGCTCTCATGGAGAGATGGGGAGAGCAGTGGCAAAGGAGCTCTCCCCCCTGAATGTGCTAACAGCTTCCAGCCTGTGTGTTTATTGCTCTCCAGAGGAGGAAGATTTCTGCTCTCTGACTCGGAGAGGTTACTTTTGCAAAGCCCAGGTCTGCTTTGCGCTTAGTGCTCCTTGATTTCTGTTTGTGGAGTGAGGGGTTGAAGAGGCAGGCAGCCACTGGGCTCTGAATGTAGATACCTCATGTCCCAGAGCTACTGCAGCCCTTCAGGCATCCTCGGTGCCTCCTTTCCATCCCCATCTCTAGTATCCAAATTCACAATTGCTGTGAAGCAAGTGGGACTTCTTTCACGGGCGAGAGGATGTGCACATCACCTTGGGTACGTGATAGAGGAGCGTCTCACAAGAGAGGTTCCATGGTGAATGAGTGGGAGGATGCAAGTGGGATACATCTCTGTCGGGGGCTCTGTGGCTGCAGGACTGCAGCTGAGCTCTGCTGGTTCCCTCACAGGCAGTCACCCTTTGAGGCAGGTAGAGCTGGGCAGCAGGACAGGTCTCCTGCTGCAGGCAAGTATAACGTGGGGCTCCTACAAGTGTGGACCCTGTACAGCTGGGTTTTCTCAGCAACTGATGTAGTTGCTAATCTTCCCTTCCCCTATTACCGCTGCATTTTTTTTGCCAGAACCTCACAGGACTGCTCATATGCCTGGAGTGGAGTTGTGGTGACTTAAAGCTCTGTCAGGAGAAATTTTTGCATGAAATAATGGGACAGTTCTTTCAGTAATCTTCATTCTGACCCCTTCTGTCGATATCCGTGTTTAATTCCTTTGTCAGCGTTCACTGCAGCATTGAGATTACCTCTGCACAGCCTTCCTCCCTGTAATGGCCCCTGCATTGTGCATCAGCTCCTCCCTCGTGTCTCAGACTTTCTATAGATCCATCTGCCAAAGAGCCCTGCTTCCCTGAGGATCATACTTTTGATCCAGGCTCATGGTCCCAGCCCCTGGGAGAAATCAAACGAGTGGCTTTCCTTACTCTTTGACAATCTGTCAATTAACTTTCCTCCTTACAGATCACCTCCAGCTCCTCCACACAATCCTCTACTGTGCTGGCAGAAGAGGACACACTCCTTCCCCATCTGTCCCATGAACTTTCTGGGAAGGCTCACACGTCTTCTTGTTCCCTCAGGATGAGTTGTGTGGGACAGAAGTTATGATGCAATAGTTTTTGACTCTGGAGAGCTGACTGGAGATCCCTTCATCCTTGGACTGAGCTGTGCCCTCTTACTGCCAGGAAACACACACGGGGATTTTTGAACTGCTATCTCCTATCAGAAAGCTGCAAGCATGTACTGCCATTACTTCTCAAATATGGAGAAGTAGCTGCTTATCTCTGGGTGCATGGACTGTGGAGTCAGCTGGACATGGGTTACTTTCAGCTTTGTAAACATTAAGCTAGGTTAGCTGGGGATCTGCGCTCCTCTTGGGCACTCAAACTAAAATTGTCTGGTCTGGGCCTCATATGGTTCCTTTCATATCATTTCCTGTCTTGCTGTTCACCAAGCCATTGCTGAAGTGTGTGTGCATATTGGTGTGTGGAGAGTCATTTGCATTTGAAGATCTGTTCTGACTAAGGAATCAGCAGGAGATAAGGATTGATGAGTGAATGAGTAGTATGTAAATTTGTAGAAGTCATCAACCTGACCTCTTGCTCTAGAAATGTGCTTTTCCTGTTGCTAGAAACAGTAATTTTTTGCAAGAGAAATGTTTTCATTTATTTATTGATTGCCCAGGAGATTCTGGAGCTTTTCACCTGTGGCTGCTATTATGGGCTCTGGAGCAGCATGGGGACAAAAGATAGTTCAGAGTTGGGATTATTTCCCTTATCACAGGGAAATGCCTGCCTTTGTAATCCTTCTTGCTCCAGTTTGTAGGCACCATGATGTAAGCAGACAAAAGTAGAGATTGTATGACTGGGAATGCAGGGTGGAAGTATAAAATGGACTTGCCAACACTCAGTCACACAAATGCTGGTCAGGCCTGCCTGATGCTTCTCCTGTTGGCTGTACTCTGTCAGAGAGCTCTGTGGGAATGGGAATCTCCTGAATCCCTTTAAGGTGGGGTTCTGCAGCCTCTGGGAAAGCAAGTTGCCCATGCTGCAATCTCCTGGTTTAGCATGTCAGGGGAAAGACTGTGTTTCTTTGTGTCTGGCATGGCAGTGCCCTCCTTGTGACGGGTCCCCTAGGCTGCTGCTTTAATCAACTTAGTAAAAAAGAATAATTTTAGCTTGCTGTGGTGATTTTTCTCCCATCAAAGTTTGCTTTCATTACAGTCTTTGATAGCTGTGAGTTTGTCTTCCTCCCTAGGGGGTGTGACAGAGTTCTAAGAGACACCTTACTGTCTGCTTTATGCTATGTGAAACTTCTGTTTTGTTGGTGATGCACTAACCTGAGTTCAGAAAAACAGCTCCAATGTTTTTTATTGGCTTAAAGCAGTAGGATATGTGTTCCCTCTCCCACACTCCCATGCAAGTTAGCCCACCTTGCCTTCCAAACTGGAGAGATGAGTTGGCTGGTGCACAGAAACAGGTGAACAGTGTGTTCATCTATCCACAGACCCAGCTCCTAGCTGTCCTCATGGCTGAGATGGGAGCGAGATACGCTGCTCTAGGGGCTCTGGCCTCCTCAGTCGAGCTGACCAAGCTCCAAAATGGCTTTAAGTAGAGCTCAAGAACAAGGCTCATCTGCACGTGTTTTAAGCTAGAGCTGTGTGTGGATTGCAGCCCTGTGGAAGGTGGCAGTGCATGACTGCACGTATTCATGAGCCAGGTGCACTCCTGCTGGTAAATGGTTTTGGTCTGACCATTAGCCTGTTGCCAGCGTGCTTCTCAGGATCATAGAAATACACAGTCACAGTTGGGAGTCAAGAAATAACACCAGGCAAGCTACTGCTTGAAATATCCAGAGAGGAGGAGGCTTCCTTCCACTTAACCTACCTTTGCATCTTTTTCTTTACTGCTTATTCAGTTCCTGGTTTATAGTTTTGTGCTCCTTCTCATCTCCTGCTTCTGGGGGTTTTAAGCAGTCTTGATAATTGACAGTCTAAATTTTACTCCTCCTGAAATCCCAGAGAGCATTGATTATGACTTGAGTTAAGCAAGTGGCATATAAAATCTCACAGGCTTGCAGCCGTGGGGAATGATATGATGAATGTATTTCTTGCGAGCAGCAAAAGCTTTGGAGTGTTCTGCCAGCTCTGTTCTGGGCATCAAAAGTAACTAGTAAATTGCAGCCACTAACAGCATTTTATTTGGGACATTTGCCCAAAACTTTGAAAGCTAATAATTTGTTTGGTGAAGTGGGTGTGAGGTGTGCTGAGAGGCATCTCTCCTCATTAATTACTTTTCTACCTCTGTCAGGACCAGGAAGTGTAAAGGCATCCACAGAGCTGAAAAAGATACTTCTTAGGAACTAAATGACAGTTTGTGGATAAAAAGCACATCACATAGATTTTATTGGAAACCGTTTCTTGACTGTGTTCCAGCACCACTGTTACATTTTCCCTTTCCTTTTTGCTTTTATCTAACCTTCTATTTAATCTCTGATCACTGACTATTTCATGCACTTAATCCAGAGTAGAAAAAAAGAACAGCTCGCTCAGATTTACTTCTTGTTTCTTAGGCATTAATAGGAGATATTCATGTTTGAAAACAATAAAATATCTTTTCAATTATGTTTTCTACATGATAGTAAAATAAAATCAGATCAACTGTCTGATGTTCTCCCAACCAGATGACTGCTTCCATCTGAAAGACTGTGAGACATATTCCTTTTTCTGTCTCTTCAGTTCCAGAAACCAAACGACTTCTCGCCCCCTTTCCGCTTCGGGACGGTTCCCAACGGCAGCACGGAAAGGAACATCCGCAACAACTACCCTGAAATGCACAGCTACATGGTGAAGTTCAACCAGAGGGGCGTGGACGATGCGCTCTTCTCGCTGAAGACTGGGTGAGGCTTTCTCACATGCTTACTCACCACAGAAACCTGACTTTTTGCATGCTTGTCTGGAAGATTTACTTTTTAGGACTGAAAAATGAGCCTCTGTTATCATTCCATGGTTAAAAGTATAGCCAGACCACACGTAGCACAGTAGCACAGGAGAGTGACTCTGTGGTTCTTTTTGCCACGTTTTTCTATTGGCAGCTGTATAAAAGTTTCTGGTTTTGCTGTGTTTATGAGAATTTAGAAACAAAAAGAGAAAGAGGACCTACTGTATCCCTGTGTACATAATCCATGCGTGTATTGGTCCCAAAGACCTTGCTTCATCAAGATGTTTCATGCTGATGGTTTTTATGCATACAGAAGAAAAGCTCAAAGGTCCCTATGGACAAAGTTTTTTTTGGAGCATTTATATTGTCATCTGGAAATTCCTTTGTTTTCCCTCCTTCTGTGTATAAAAGATTATGTTAATCAGGAAGCTGTCAGACTAATCCCACCCCAGTGTATCACCAGCTAATGCAATATAATGGAAGGTAGGTTTGAAGCAAATAGTTCGGAAGTAGCCTACTCTCTGGAATATTTTAGTATCAAGGGCTAAACAAAACATTATTTGAGTAATATGGAAGTATAAAAAATGTAAGCGTTTCCTTGGGTAATTTTGGAGACATGGGAAAAATCGTTAGCAAAAAGCATGCTTGGATAGCTCATCCTTTGCAGATTCACTGCAAAGGACCTAACTCAAAATGGCATTTTGCAAGCCTCTGTCCTTTGTAATTAAAGACCTGCTCTAAGAACTGACTATTTTGGTTGTCAGAGCCCAGCAACAGTGAATAAAAAACGTTTTTGCTTATACTCATGTTGCACTCTTAGGAGAAAGTTCATTTCAAAGCACGAATTAAGATGCTTAGCCAATTTAATTTCTAGATTGACTGAATATTCCTAAACCTGCTTGCCAGGTTCAGAGGCCC
The DNA here is from genome assembly GCF_963513975.1 of Fringilla coelebs. Classification (NCBI taxonomy): domain Eukaryota; kingdom Metazoa; phylum Chordata; class Aves; order Passeriformes; family Fringillidae; genus Fringilla; species Fringilla coelebs. The sequence goes on along the minus strand of NC_140033.1, from coordinate 47,401,480 downwards.
ACAGCCCATTACAAATGGCTGTACCATCGTTGGATATCATCCTGGGAAGGTACATTTGCCAGGATAGTCATCATTCAGGAAATAAATATGCACTGTCCTGGAAATACATGGATGAGATAGAGGTCATCACTTGTGATAGCTGTCATCCTGGCTTCATATTCACCCTTGGACAGTCTTTCTCACAGATAAGCACTTGAACTGAGTTAATTGCCATACTGTAAATATATGTGCAGGAAGTTGATTGTAAACATAGTACATGAGAGAGAATGTGCAACTGGAAGATCTTAGGTCATTTATCAGAAAATGTTTCATTTCAGATCTAGTGGGAGGATTTACTCATCAGCTGTCTTTGGGTTGGTGGAAGATGCAGCCTCCTGAGACTGACCCCCACATCCAAAGCAATTTGTTGCAGTGTGAAAAGTCTCCCATCCGGACATTGAGCTCTCTATATAGTCCATAATAGCGATTTCTCTGTGTTGAAACAGAATTTTTGTTGTGATTTTCAGCTGAAAATTCTTTAACAAAGACCAATTCAACAGGATAAACTATAAAGCTGCTCTCGTGGCCAGCTGACATTGGTAAAGATGTGGTAGTACTTTTCACAGTAACTGAGGGGTTAAACATAATGTCCTGACTATTTTATTTGAAAAAAATTTCATTTTTCTCAGCTAAGATATTGGATATTGGAGAAAATATTCTCCTTACTTCAATCCCTACTTTGCTATCTAATATTGATATATTTTATAAGGCATTTTAGATTCTTTTGAGATGAAAGGCAGTAGAGAAATATAAGCTATTCTTAAGGATATAGATCCCCTTGACTTCCTCTTCATTCATCTTTATCTTGCAGTATGTGTGTATTCCAAATTTCCTTTAAGATCAGAAATGACGATTAGCAGATAGTCAGAAAGAAAGAGACAATCCTCATCTATAATAACCCAGATTCACCTGTAAGACAGCTTTAGGCTTAGATTTTTATTTAACTGTGGTGAAAATGAAGAAGACACCTGAAGGATGGGATACCATCCAGAGGGACCTGGACAGGCTCAAGAAGTGGGCAGACGGGGATTTAATGAGATTTAACAAGCCCCAGCGCAAGGTGCTGCACCTGAGTTGGGGCAACCCCTGGTATCAGCATCAGCTGGGGGATGAAGGGATCAAGGGCAGCCTTGCCAAGAAGGACTTGGGAGTGCAGGTGGACAAGAGGCTGGACGTGACCCAGCCATGTGCACTCAGCCCAGAAAGCCAGTTGTATCCTGGGCTGCATCCAAAGGAGTGTGGGCAGTAAGGATGAAGGAGGGGATTCTGCCCCTTCGCTCTGCTCTGGTGAGACCCCACCTGCAGTGCTGCATCCGGCTCTGGGGTCCTCTGCACAAAAAAGGACATGGACCTGTTGGAGCAAGTCCAGAGGAAGCCACAAGATGATTAAAAGGATAGAGCACATTTCCTTACAAGGAAAGGCTGAGAGAATTGGGGTTGTTCAGAAGAGAAGACTTTAGGGTGATTTTCCTGATGGGAACCTACAAGAGAGCTGGAGAGAAACTTTTTATTAATGCATGTAGTGACAGGACAAGGGGGAATGGTTTCAATCTGAAAGATTAGATATTAGGAAAAAAAATCTTTTGCATGATGGTGGTGAGGCACTTTACCGTGAGGAGATGAAGTTGTGGATGTCCCATCCCTAGGAGTGTTTGGGGCCAGGCTGGATAGGGCTCTGAGCGACCTCGTCTAATGGAAGGCGTTCCTGCCCATGTCATGGGGGTTGGTACTAGGTGGTCTTTAAGATCCTTTCCAACCCAAACTTTTCTGTCATTCTACATGACATATTGCAGTCCATCTTAAAGAGGTTGATTTCTTTCTTAGCTACCTAAAACCACCTTTGATTTCATGCAGATGTTATGTTTTCTGTATTATACCCTCTTGTTTCTTGCCTCTGTGCAGGAAGTTGGATGCTTTCATTTATGATGCAGCAGTGCTAAACTACATGGCTGGCAGAGATGAAGGCTGCAAGCTGGTGACGATTGGGAGTGGGAAAGTGTTTGCCTCCACTGGCTATGGCATTGCCATCCAGAAGGACTCAGGCTGGAAGCGCCAGGTTGATCTTGCGATTCTACAGCTTTTTGGAGACGGTAAGTGACAAGAAAAAGATGTGCTGGAATTTTCCTAAGAAATACTGAGTTTTTCCTGTAAGAAATGGAAGTTTCTAGCTCTGGTGCTTCAGATGTGAGTTGAGAACGTGGAATTATTAATGGGGTTTTTTTAGAGGCAACACACACAAAAATGCAAGAATGTCACTCTTTTCTTGTTATTGATGCAGGGTAGCAGTATCATCAAAAGCCTTTAGTGCCAAAAGCACTAAAGTTTTCATAGAACAAGATCAGATGTGTGTTTGAAAAATATCTTATGTGAAAAATATCTTGTAAAAACAAGAACTCTGGTGTGAATTTTTCACTAGTTTTGAGGTTTTGCCGTGACCAAACCCACTAATTATACTGGACTGTCTGTGGTTATTCCATACTTTATAGCTCTAGACAGGATCAATTCATGCAGAGTTTACTGAATTAAAAGAGAAATATTTCTGGATAAAAGAGCCAGATCAAATTTTCCAAAACCTAACTCCCCCCCAAAAAAAACCCAACCCAAAACAAAACAAGAAAAACTTGAGATTCAGAAGCATATTTTGGAATGAGGTTTTAATTAGAACGTTATAGTTTCATAGTTTGCCTCTTAATTTACAGAGAAAATGCTAGTATTAACAAAAGCTTCATGGAAAAATAAATTCCTTCTTAGCAAGTATTTTCCTGTCTTTCCATTTCACATTACATTTTACTGTGTCCTTTTTTTATGAATAAATAAAATTCACAGGTTATTTTATTTATAAGTTTTCTTTTTCTCCCCTGAAATCTGAAAATAACATATGCTACTATAAATATGGAAAGAACATAACTTGGACATACTTGAGAAAATTGGCCGCCTGACAGATAGATTGTTCTGTTTCTTAAAAAGCCTAGTATGTATTATTTTAGAGAAGGACATGAGTTCTCCACAAAGCTTCAAAGACTCTGTTATGGCACTACTTACATGTACGCATTTTTTTCCCCCTGCCACTGGACCGGAGATTGAAAATGTAAAAAATGAACTTTTCTAACAACATGATACAATTTGTCATCCTGCAAAATTGGTTTGTTCTGAATGTCCCAATATGTGTGCGTGTGGAAGTGCTTACCTCTCTCTCACCCCTCATGAAAGCACCATAATGGTAGTAAGTGGTGTATGAAATTAGAGTTCAGAACATTTGCTCATAGCTGATACAAATTAGTAAAATTTTTGATTGGTCAAAGCCCTTGTAAGTGTTGAATTTGGACAAAACTGAAGGGAAGAAAAACAAGTAAAAATACTCAAATGTTTTTTGGAACATTGCACCTGGTTTAAATGAGCTATGGATATGATGGAAACAAAAATTGATTGAAAACAATCAATATTTTGATTCCAAGTTAGAAACACACAATGAACAAAAATACAATCTTTTCATCTAGAAGTGATTGATTTTGGTCTACCACTAACAGTCACTAATTTTTCCCTTCATTGACCTAATGAAAGTGGAAGTTTGTGAGGCCATGTCTTCAGTCATGTGGTGGGGAACTGTTTCAGGATCTCAGTGTAAACATCCAGCAAGTATCATTATCATAGCTGTGTCCTGTGGTACAGCTTGTCATGGCTAATATCAGGCTTTGGAAAAATCCTTGACTTTCCTGTGACGAATGGCACATCAGAAGGGCAGTCAGGATATTTTAGGGATGTCGTAGATGTGGAAAAAGAGTGTGGAGACTGGAAATTAAGTTTGATCAGCTTCTTGCTTTAAGTCTGCCCCAGTTTGAGCTCTTTAGCCATTGCAGGATTATCTAACCTGTTTCTTTCCTCCTGTCTGTCATTCTAGGGGAGATGGAGGAGCTGGAAGCTCTCTGGCTCACTGGCATTTGTCACAACGAGAAGAATGAGGTTATGAGCAGCCAGCTGGATATAGATAACATGGCAGGTGTCTTCTACATGTTGGGAGCAGCCATGGCCCTCAGTCTCATCACCTTCATCTGTGAGCATCTCTTCTACTGGCAATTCCGCCACTGCTTCATGGGTGTCTGCTCTGGCAAGCCTGGTGTGGTCTTCTCCATCAGCAGGGTGAGTGCCAGTAACTGTCAGGGATGAACAGAGGCTTTATTCAGACAGTCCTAGGTACTGGAGGTGGGAATATCCACCAAGACTGTCTAATACACAGGTAGCAGTCTTTGCACTGTCAATGTTGCAAAAACATGTTAGCTTTTTTTCTGTGACATCTCTGGTCTCTGCTGGATTATGGTAGAGGAAATGGAAATTTCACATGGAGATGAAAACCCGGGAAAAGATAAGTTAACTGTTACTGTTTGCTCCTCCAAAGTGAGTTGTGAGTTGTAATCAAGTAATGATGGGTGGCATGATTAGAAATTCAGGAGTTTTACATTGTCCTCTAAATTACAGCTTTTCAGCTGACCTTTTGTTAACTAGAAGTGTGCCTTCATTGACAGTCAGAAGTCCTTAACTGAAAGGCATGCCCTGAACTATGCAGAAATCTTTTTACAGAGGATGACCACATAAACTTAGCAATTGCTTTATGCAAATCTGCCTTAGGGTACAACATTTACATTTAAAACAGATTCTAGCTATTTCTGAGTCATCTTCTACTATTAGTGTTGCTAGCAGTATCCCATTTGGAGCTTTATTTTCCTTCTTTCAAGCCACTGGCCCATTCTCCTGATCCATTCTGAAGTGAGGTCAAACCTTGGCATTTTTTAGCTCAGCATCTGATGTAGCAGAAGTTACTTTGATTGTACAAGGAGTATATAATTGCTGCATAACATATTGAAGAGAAATGACAAAGCCTTTTGAATGCAAGGGCACAGCCTCTCTTCTATATTGTTAGTTTCTAATGTGGTTTAGTCTGGAGATGAGATGGGGCATTGTGTTTGGTGACCCTAAGCTAAGAATAGATTATTTCATTCTGTGGTTATCTCTTAGACCTGGGCCAGGTTGGTGAAAGGTCTGAAAAGTGTTAATCATCTGCTAGCTGCTGAGAAACCATGATAACATGATGTGATGGTGTCCATTTCACCATTGACATTAATTATCAGGCGCCATTTGGCAGGTCAGGGAATAAAGGAGCCCCTTTTGTTCTGTTCCTAGGGATAGCCCTGGCAAACAGTCATGGGTGAAATGAGCTTGTGGAGAATGTGGAGAAATTGGGCCCTTCTGTTGTCTGATTTGAGGTTGAATAGAGGACTTCTGCTTTCAGGGGTGTCAATTTAGAGCCTGTTATCCTGTTAAATTTAACAGAATGCACTTAAGAATTCTATTGTACCTCAGTCAACCACACGCAAAATACCTAAATACCTATCCTAGAGTTCTGCTCTTTCTCTGTTTCCTTTTCTAACCTGTACTGGTGATAAAGGTAGCTAAGTTTATGACAAATGAAGCTGTTCCCTTTTAAGATAGTTCCTGTCTCGTTGATTCACTGATGCCCAGATGATTTTCAGGGCTCAAAACAGACTTTCGTCCTCTCATCCAAACAGAATCATTTGTCTTGATTCTTTTATTCCCAAGGATATCATTGTCCCCATTTGTAATTCTGTGTTATACCTACTAGATTTGACTAACTCTTACAGATGCAAGCAGGCATTCCTGCATCCTGGAGATACAACTTGAAACAAAGCAGAGGAAGAGGAATGGAGGGAAAAGAAAAATGTGAGGGTCAAGAAAGAGGGTCAAACCAGCAAGGGTTGGTAGAGCAGATCTGATTTCATTTGATTTGATTGTGCTTCATGATGGAAGGCTGATAGGCCCTACTATCCTGAAGGAACAGAGTCTTGATGCACAGGGTGCTTCCCAGTTTAGGTCCCCCTCTGTGTATCCTTTGCAGGACCGCTCACCTCCTTTCTTTTTCTCATTTCAGGGTATCTACAGCTGCATCCACGGCGTGGCCATTGAAGAGCGCCAGTCAGCAATGAACTCCCCCACAGCAACTATGAACAACACCCATTCCAACATCCTCCGCCTGCTTCGGACAGCCAAGAACATGGCCAACCTGTCAGGGGTCAACGGCTCACCGCAGAGTGCCCTGGACTTTATCCGCCGCGAGTCATCCGTCTACGATATCTCTGAGCACCGCCGCAGCTTCACCCACTCGGACTGCAAGTCCTACAACAACCCCCCCTGCGAGGAGAACCTCTTTAGTGACTACATTAGTGAGGTGGAAAGGACCTTTGGCAACCTCCAGCTGAAGGACAGCAATGTGTATCAGGACCACTACCACCACCACCACCGCCCCCATAGCATTGGCAGCACCAGCTCCATCGACGGGCTCTATGACTGTGACAACCCGCCCTTCAACGCCCAGTCGCGCTCCATCGGGAAGAAGCCCTTGGACCTGGGCTTGCCCCCTGCCAAGCACAGCCAGCTGGGTGACCTTTACGGCAAGTTCTCCTTCAAGAGTGACCGCTACGGGGGCAGCGGGACCCACGACGACCTGATCCGCTCAGACGTCTCTGACATTTCCACTCACACGGTCACCTATGGCAACATTGAGGGCAATGCGGCCAAGAGGCGGAAGCAGCAGTACAAGGACAGCCTGAAGAAGCGCCCAGCCTCCGCCAAGTCCCGGAGGGAATTTGATGAGATAGAGCTGGCCTACCGCCGGCGCCCGCCCCGCTCGCCTGACCACAAGCGCTACTTCAGGGACAAGGAAGGGCTACGGGACTTCTACCTTGACCAGTTTCGGACCAAGGAGAACTCGCCGCACTGGGAACACGTGGATCTGACGGATATCTACAAGGAACGGGGAGATGAGTTTAAGCGTGACACGGGAGGAGGAGGGGGTGGGTCCTGCACTAACAGGGCCCATCACAAGCACGGCTCAGGCGAGTTTGGTGGAGGCAATGAGCACAAGCATAGCGTTGTGAGCGGGGTCCCAGCGCCGTGGGAGAAGAACCTGACCAATCTAGACTGGGAAGACCGGACCGGGGCTAATTTCTGCCGCAGTTGCCCTTCTAAGCTGCACAACTACACGCCATCAACGGTGGGGCAGAACTCCACCCGCCAGGCCTGCATCCGCTGTGAGGCTTGCAAGAAAGCGGGCAACCTGTATGACATCAGTGAGGACAACTCGCTCCAAGAGCTGGACCAGCCGCCTGCCCCTGTGCCCGTGGCCGCCAGTGCCACCTCCTCCTCCAAATATCCTCAGAGCCCTTCCAATTCTGCCTCTAAGGTGCAGAAGAAGAACCGCAACAAACTCCGCCGGCAGCACTCCTACGACACCTTTGTGGACCTGCAGAAGGATGACTCGGCCCTGGCCCCCCGCAGCGTCAGCCTCAAGGACAAGGGCCGCTTTTTGGAGGGGAGCCCCTACGCCCACATGTTTGAGATGCCAGCCAGTGAGACCACCTTTGCCAACAACAAGTCCTCAGTGCCCGCCACCAGCTACCACCACCACAACAACCCCGGCAGCAGTGGGGGCTACATGCTCAGCAAGTCGCTCTACCCCGACCGGGTCACCCAAAACCCTTTCATCCCCACTTTTGGGGATGACCAATGCTTGCTCCACGGCAGCAAATCTTATTTCTTCAGGCAGCCTGTGGTGGCAGGAGGGCCCAAAGCCAGGCCAGACTTCCGAGCCATTGTCACCACCAACAAGCCGGTGGTCTCAGCCCTCCATGGGGCTGTGCCAGCCCGTTTCCAGAAGGACATCTGTATAGGGAACCAGTCCAACCCCTGTGTGCCTAACAACAAAAACCCCAGGGCTTTCAATGGCTCCAGCAACGGGCATGTTTATGAGAAACTCTCCAGTATTGAGTCTGACGTTTGAGTGAGAGGGGAAGAGCGCGGGGAGGGACTGGGGATGTATGTGGAGCATGGGAGGGTGGGGTGGGATCAATCCCATCAGCTACTCTCCTGAGTCATCCTTAGTTTGTGGGATACTGGAGTTGTGAGTAGTGCAGCACTGGTGACAAGTGCCACCTCTTTGGTTTCCCCTCCTCCTCCTCCTTTCCCAAGCCTCCCGTTTTATCTCTTTTTCCATGTTCTCGCTCCTCCCATTCTCCTCCATTCCTGGCCATTGCACTTTACAGTGATGTCGGAGTTGGATATCCTTGCTCATGGTTTCAGGAAGCAGAGAAAAAGGCAGGGAAGGGGTGGGCTGAGGAGAAGCAGCAGTGACTTTAGTCTTCACTTCTGCTGGCTCCCAGCAGGGAAAAGCATGTGCGCACACGTCCACGTGTGTGTGTGTGACAGGAGGAGGCGGCAGCAGCAGTGTAATGGACATGCAGGAAAATATGCTTGCTCAGGCAACTGTTCCTAAAACTGCCTAGAAAAGAGTAGTGTTTGACGTGGAGAAAGTGAAGGGACAATAACAACACTAACTTGATGATGCACTTACATGTTAGGTATATTGAGGTTCTTGTTACATTATTTTGTGAAGACTATGGGGGTTTAGGGCTGAAATATATATATATATATATATTTGCGTATATGCTGAGAAATTTTACGCTAAAATTTTGAATTGTCTGCTGGGGGGTGTGGAGGGAGGGAGGGAAGATTTGTCTGCAGGTCAGGCTAGTGGTTTCACTATGGCTATTACAGCCATTGAATCTATGGCAGACCAGTGGGAGAGAGAGAAAAGAAGTAGAGTATGAGTTTGAGCCTCCCCGACTCCAGGGTTGGTTTCCCAAACTTAGGCAAAAGATGCTGGTTTGCACAGAAAGAAGAAGGATTTGAGGAAAGAGGAACAGGGTTGGTTTGTTAGCTGTGAGCTGCTCACTAGTTCTGACATTCTTCAAGGGTGGGAGCAGTATATAGTATGGGTTTGCCTATCTGTGAGTACATATGATAACTTTATACTTGAAATGTCTGTGAAGAAAGCAAAATAAACCCAGTATCCTGTGAGGTGTCTGGAGAACAAACACAGTAGAACAGAGCTTAAGAGTAGGTAAAGGTGGGGAGTTTTTTCACTGTCACTTCAGGGGACACCAAACCCATTTTGGCATTTCCTTTCAGCAAGGATGGGAGAGAAAGAGGGAGCTTAATCCTTCTGCTCTCTCTACACTTGGCCAGCAGGTTGGAACAAAAGGAATAGGGTGCCCTCTGCCAATGGTGGAAAGGAAAAAAGAAATGCCATAGAAGGGTGCGTGTGGTGGTGCTGGTGCTGGTGGACTGTTTCAATGCCTCCTTGCACATGTGAAATGGGAGGAGGGTGTATGCACCCATGGGAAATACATGTGTATATTTACTATTGAATGTACAGAGGAAGTACACAGCTTGTCTTCCTGGGAAAGGATGTGCTTGAATAAATGCCAGAGAGCACAGAAACTTGTGCTGGAGACTGAAGATGTACAAAGCTGAGATGTGCGCGTACGTGTGTGTGTGCCTCTGTGTGAAAGAGAGAGATACTAGCACAGGTGTAAAGCTGGAATAGCCTAGGGTTTCCCATCCCTGCAGTTGTAGTGACAGCTTTCCTGGTGCACTTAGTATCAATAAGAGTGTTTTTTCTTTTCATTGTATCATTTTAGATGCAAGCTAAACTAAAGGAAAAGGAGCAATGGTAGGAGTGAGAAGCTGAACACACCTTTCATATGTCATCTATCTCCTGAGGTGGGGGTGTGGACCGACCTCTCCCATCCTGAGAGATACGGCAAAGTCTCTATGGCTTATTCTGGGTCTGTCCCAGGGTCTCAATCACCATGGCTCACCAGGTGAAGGGTTGAGAGAGTCCTGTGCTGAGAGCATGCTGAGGATTGACTCCGAAGGGAGATGGCAGCCCTGTCTTTGTGAGCCACATTTCTTGAGCTGAAAGCCACCTCTCTCACATTCCTCACCACACCATGGTTGATTTTATCTTATCGTTCTCTTTTTAAGCCAACAGAAGGCCTTTTATTTATTTACCTATTTATTTTATTTATTTTTTAAGCTGAGGCAGGGGGGAGGGTGGGATTTACCTATAAAGTCAAAGTGTGTGAGGAGAGGGTGGGCAGGGTTGTTGAGGGGAATATTTTCTTATATTTCACAGAGGAAATTAAGGAGGAAAGAGGGGAAGAGTCTTTGTGATGCCACCCCCTAGTCTTTGGGGTAAGGGAACTTCTTACTCTTTCCCTCTTCTCTCATTACAAGTACAAAAAGGAAAAGAAAAGAGAAAAAAAGAAACCAAACAAATTAACAGAGCGATCTGCAATCCAGAACACATGGCAGCTTGTCAGACACCTCTGATAGCGGCCACCAAGAAGGCGTTCCTTTCTTTTGTAAATATTTCTTTTTTATTGCGTTTTTGTAAAAATTGGTGTTTCTCTTCTCGTGAATATTCAGGTCGTGGGGTGGGAGGGAGGGGAGGTTTGTTTCCGTTCTGTTTGTTTTCTATGACTTTTCAGGCTGCATTTTTGGAAGCGGTTTACGCAGGTCGAGGCCGTATGAATGAGGAAAAAAAAAAAAAAGAGAGAGAGAGAGAGAGAGAAACCCATGTGTGTTGTGTTCCCCTGAGGCCCCTTGTATTGCCCTGTCACCTTTATCTTCATGAATGGAAGACGCCGGAACGTCACTTCAAGCCTTGCCAGCAGGGTTTCATGTTTTGATGGGAACACCCCCAATTCCTTTTTGCATATAAACTCTCTGTACCAGCATCTCTCTGTGGAATTTGGGCCTCAAGGCACTACACTGTCTTGATAGTGGTGGGGTGAACCATCAAGTTGGCCACTCAGGTTGGACCATCATTTTGACATTAAGAGACTTCTCCAATGCTACTTTGGTTTAGAAATCTTGGACCTGGGAAAGCTCGTGATAATTTCTGGTATTTCCTAAGGGCTTGGGGTTGGGAAGCTTGACAGCTGACGAGGGCAGCTAATCTCTTTGGTGGTTATCTCGGTACTTTTCCGTCCCTCCCCACCTGGAACGAGGAAACCTGGAGGGTGGCTCTGCAGGGAAATTAAGCTGAAAACAAACCAAAAAGAAGTTAATGGAACTTTTTTCAAATCTCTTCTTAAAGGTTCTGATTTTTGTGTTCCGGGTTGAAAGTTGGTTCGTATTTTCTCCGAACTGGTCTGTCCCTTGTTCCACTGATCGGCAAATGATAGTTTGCCAAAATCATTATCTAGTATTCTTACTGTTGTAGCACTGTTAACACTCCGAGTGCTCTGCAAATATTAACTGTGCCACAAACCACTCAAATGAATGCTCTAGGGCAACCAGAAAAGAAGAACTGGAAATTCTGGACTGAACCACTGGTCTAACCACAGGAGTCTGGTATTTTGCCTTCTCCCATAATATATTAGGCCACGTGTCCATCAGGTTAATCCTTTCTCCTATAAGTGATCTTTTCTGGTTGCTTTGTTTATTTTAGTTCTGACAGGTCAACAAGTTTTTGGGACAGAGATGAAGGGGAAGGGGTGGGAGGGGGGAGGGTATAATTCATAATCAAGAAAATAAATCAATGATGTTATTAAACTCTGATTATATATTTAGAATTTTAGATTTGGTGTATTTTCATTGTAAGTATTCAAGTGAATCAAACAGGTAATATTAGCAGCAGGTGTTGTCTATACTAGAAAACCACCCATGTGCTGTTTATTACCTGTCCAGAAAAGAGCGGGGTTTCATACCAGAGCCTGACAAAACTCCACATCCCCTGCCTTACCATTTCTCTCTCTCTGCTGTAGAAACACCAGTACTTTCTGGGGCAGTGGCTGGGAACATTTCCTCTCTCTGAAGTTTTCTGCACACAAGAATACTGAGCAAAAACCATTGTGTCCTCTACAGTTGGTGACCTCTACTGATTATTTGCAGACAGCCTCCCAGGAAAGATTAGGCACCTTTGGCAGTGTTTCTGACATTTACCTCCTCACTTCTAGCCAGAGGCATGGCTCTCTGAAAGGTATTTTCATGAGCCATGTTCTTCTGAAGTGGTACTGGAGTGTATGTACTCAGCTGAAGGAGGATGTCTATGAAGGAGATGGAGGAAATATGCAAAAAATATCAGAAATGTGCCATACACAGTAGAAAGCAGCTGGCAGGTAGAACTTGCAGCCATGGATCTCCACATCATAAACCTTGTTGGAGTATTCACACCGGCTTTTTACTGTAGTGCAACGCAACACGGGCTGGTGTGCTAGTTCTCTGTCTCCCATCATGCCTCCCAGTGAGGGCAGTGTCAGAGCTTGCAATGTCACATCCTAAGTAGGCAAGAAAAGCTGCAGTCAGAACTTGTTGTCAGTTGAGACAATGAAGCACACCGTCCCCACCTCAACCACAGCAACAACAAAAAGTCCCATTCTCTCTGAAATCCAGCATGCATTGTCAGAACTCTCCAGGTGAGAGCCCCAGTGGGTTCAAAATGCTCAGCAATATCAAAGTATGAGCTTTGCCTGTAGGGAACTGGTACTTCAATTTCCAGCATACTGGGGGAGGAAGCTTCCTTTGTGACTTTGCAAAGGATGTGACGGAGGGGTTAAAAGTTGCCAGGATGGGCCTCTTCTTCAGCGGCGTCTGCTGATGTTGAGCTCCTCACTCAGAGAAGACACTAGCATCCATCTTGAATAGTGCCCCTTTGTACATTCAGATCAGGCTGTTGCTCACAGCACAATTGCCAGCAAAAGAGAGAGGGGGAGATAAAAAAATGAATATGATGGTGGTGACAGGTTGGAGTGATCAGAGATACCTCAGGGATCTTCATAGGCAAGTCTTTGCTTTAGAGCTTTCTATCAAATATGGCATATCCTCCCACCTCCATTGCTTATCAACAGATGGAAACAAGCCTGGGAATGCAGCCAATGATCAGACTTAGGCCTTTCACACATCCTCCACTCCAGTCAAGCAACCTTTGATGAGCCCTTCTCTTGGAGAAGGGTGGGAGGTTGCACTTCCCCACACACTTTTGGTTGCCAAAAAGAAAGAGAAAATGGAAGCAGATAAAGATCAGGAGTGTTGATGAAAGGACTTTGTGCTGACCCTCTGTGCCCTTGCTCTATGAAATTACACTTTGCCCTTTCTTCTCTATCCAAGCTAGCAAAGGGTAGGGTCCAGTTATGCTTCCTTTCTGTGGCACATGCCTGGTCACCGCAGGAGTCCCTGGGAGCTGTGTGCGAGAAAGGAAACAAATTGCTGGCAAGGAATGGGGACAGACTCCAAGCCATGATCCCCATCTGCACCCACTCTTTCCCACAAGTGCTTCCCTGCTGCTGAACACACCTGGCGTGTCCACCTGGAACACACCTACCATGCTGCTGGATGCTGCAGGTAGTTACATTGAGATAGTAACTAGTGGGACCTGATTGTTGTCCCCACAAGGGCTTATTTTCAATTTGCAGCCAAATAGATTTCCAAGCCATAGACCCTCGCTGCATTTACCTACACTTCCCTGTGGCTTCCTCTCTCCTCCCCCATCAAAGGCAAACTGGGGTGCCGAGTGTCTCACTGGCAATATGAACACTATTGTTTCATCTTCATCATGGCCCTCTGGACCTCCCTGGGGCTGACTGCAGACAAACCTGGGTGTCTGCCACTAGAACAGCAACAACGAAAAACACTTTGCAATTGGCTTTCAGTTTTTTCCTCTGTTTCTTGAGATTCCCCAAATTCCTAGCCATACCATTTGAGTGAATTCTGGCACCCTTCTGCCATTGCTGACAACAAAACTGACACAGCATAAACTTGCTTGTGTATAGAAAAAGGCAGTGAAACCATATTGCAGAGAGCAGGACTCATGTCCGCCGATGTCAAGGGTACAGTCCCCTGAGTGCTGAGGTAAAGAAGGATCTCTGTGATGTTACTAGTTCAGATCTCTTAACCTGCTGGCTTCCTGACATTAAAGGTTCACAGCAAGCACTGGTATACACTCCAACAGGTCAGAAAATAATTCCATGCTGTGGAACAGGGGTTCCTCTGGGCACGCAGACACGTACAAGACATACTGGGGAAGTGAGACATACATGAGCAAACCTGAGACAGCAAGAAGCTGTGAGGTTTGTGTACCTGTATGTACACACACACACACACACACACGACACAGAGTACATTGCAGTACACTTAATGACTCTGTCCCACAACACATTTTTGCCAAGTAGGAACAGCGTGACTTTTCCTAATGTTCTGCTGGTAGTTATTTAATTTATGTATTCACTTTGTGACTTTTACATCATCTGCTTTCTTGACTGCAGCATAACTGTGTAAATACATGTGTATATATGTACAGAAACTAGCTCAAGCAATTATATTCAGGTTGGGAAAAGGGTGGGTTTTATATCTGTACAGTATTTCCTTATTAAATAATGGCATGGGGGGGGGTTGGGAAAGTTAACTTCTAAATTGTGGTTTTATTGGTCTGTGGTGTTTGAAGTTGTTTCAGTGGTTGCTTTTGCTGGTTCGGAAAGTTTATCTGGATGTTATATGTGTGTGCCAAGAAAGGGTCCCCAGAGAGGGGAGGTTTGGGATTGGTAAGGGGTGGTGGGTAGCAGAGGGTGTTAATAATTTCCTGTAATAAAAGCCGTGTCGATTGCTAGGGACTGTTTGTGTGAGGCACAAGGCTGTTTCCTTCTCTATGTGCTTTGCTCTTTGATTACTTCCTCTTCCCTGGTCCCCATTGTCTTCTCCCTGGGATGTCAGCAGGGTACATTTGTTTCTGTGGATTGCAGGGACCTCCCTATGGGCCTTCCTCACCTGGCCAACCCTTCCTTCTCCCTCTTTTTGTGGTCTTTCCAGTACCAGTGAAAGGAGAGGGAGCATGGTCTCAGACCCTTTGTGCCACTCTTACCACTTTATTTCCTCTGCTCTTTGTCCTTCCTCTTAGCATAACCTCATTTTCAGGTGTTTTGATCTCTCCAGCAGCTTACTGCTCCATCTCCCTGGCCCCTTATCTACTTTCCCATCTTACACCAATTCTTCAATTTCATCTCAATGCTTCTTCCCTCAGAATTACTTATGTTGGCTGTTTTCCCACTCTCCTTCTCTTATTGCTCTCTTGTTGCTCTGTTGTCTTCATCAGCCTGTGCAATGCTGTGTAGAAGATGAGTAAAGGGCAGGTGTCCACTCCGTCTCTCCTGGAAAATTCTAGCCATGGCCAGATTTTTAAAAGCTGATATTTTGTAGCTATTTTTGACTTCTCTGTCATGTTCACTGAGGTAGTGTTCAGCTCTTGCACACTCAAGAAATCATCAGTATGGCAAATTTGCCCATGCAAGGGAGCAGTGAAATTGTATTTTCCGAGAAAGCCCAGAGAAAGAACCTAATTTCTGTCCTTGATAGCTGACTGATAAATTTATAACAGAGAGAGATAGAGTTTTTATCCACTCCAGGTTGACCTATATCAGGATCAGTATGGTTTCTTTGCTTTTACTCTGTGTGAATAAAGTAAGGCTGCTGGAGAGGAGTATGCTATCTTCTAAAAGCACAGGACACTTCCTTTATTGCCTAGAGGCTTCTGAAGACCTGTGTGAAGTTCTGCTGTGTTGCAGACCTGGGAGTGAACACCTGGTTCTATTTGGTCCCTTTCTGTCTGCCAAGTCAGTGTAAGCTGGTACTTGGCATTATCTGCTAGGGTTGGTGGCCTGATGTCATAGCAGCAACGAGAGTGATCGGATGGTAAATAAGTGTGGAGAGAGCCAATGTGAGACTGGTAGAGGCTTTAGGCAGATGCCAAGACATGTCCTTCCTTCCCTTTTTGACAATTTGCATTGCTCCTTAATGAACATCCATCAACCCAACATCCTCAATGTCCCTGGCACTGGCTGCTTATCCCTGAAGACACCAAGGTCTGCTGGCCACAGTCTGAGAAAGGGCCAGTCAGTCTCTGTGTGTACAGTGTAGTTGTATGGAAGTACACGGGCAGTGCAGGGAGCAATGCAAAGGATCAGCATGGCCAGAGGTTATTCAGAGCAGCAACCTCCTCCCAGCTAACTCTTGCTCAACCTGCCATTCCATTGCAGACCTGTGTTTCTGATTTCTGGGTGAGAAAAACCACCACAGCCACCTGGGAATGGATCTCTGCTCCCAGGTGTGAGGAGGGTAGTCAGGCTTCTGATGTACCCTTGCTATGATGTTGGCACAACTGTCCCAGCATGGCCCACGGAGGTCTGTGTGCTGGTGAATACATGGCTGCAAACTCCTGTAGGTCTGGGAGGAGGTGTATGTTTGCACATTTGAGTGACTCCTGGCAGAACTCTAAACATAAATGGAGTTGGAAATGCTGGCCCATTTAGTGCTACTGCAATGATGCAGGTAGGTATCTCCTTGGGAGAACATCCCATAGATTAATTTATGGCAAAATAGTGAGTTACCTTTCTGAACATCACGAGGCCTTTTGCCGTGTTTCCTTTGCTTATTCAATGTGCCAAAAGCACAGCTTAAAGGCAACATTTGCAGGGTGTCCAGAGAGAATGCATTTGTTACATGAGACTTCTCTCTAGGTCCTTGGGCACTTGGCTGGGAAGTCCCATGTCAACCGGGAAAAGGTGATACCTGTCCCTGAACAGACAAAAATCAGTCAAGGGATAAGATTCAAGTTTTGTACTTTCTCCCTCTGCTTTCCTTCCAGGCCTTGGAGCCAGATCCTTCTTCACAGGCGGCTAAACTCCTGTGAAATCGAAGGAGCTTTCAGAAGAGCTCCTTAGGGGTTTAGATGCCTGGAATTGCTTTTTTGGATTCTCTTCCTTGTGTGGGCCACTTCCCGCAGTGTATTTTGCCAGGATTCATCTCCCAGGAACCTACCATGCTTGAACATAGCTTAGAGGGGTTCCCTCTGCTCGGGATCACCACGTGTATGTTGCATGCCTGTTGCTACTTGTCTGTATTTCTTGCACGTGTCTGTCGTGGGGGGCAGGGGTGGGTTCACGTTGGTTTGTGTATTTATGCAGCCTGCACACATTTGTATGTGTGGTGCCACTGTGCGTGTGCTTAGGTGTTTGTACGCATGTGTTTGAGCTGAGACAAAAGTGATGGGAGCCGTGTGCTGCTAAAGCCAGGTGGTGGTAGGTACCTGCAGGTAAATTGGCAACCCTCTTGTTCCTTCCTGGTACACCCTGTCATGGCTGCTTTCTTTGGATTCCAGGGGACCAGCTCTGAATCAGTAATGAGGCTGGGATGCAGACCCCTGTAGAGGGTTTGACTACAGCATCAGAAACCCGTTCCATGCGTTCATTCACTTCTGTGCTTCATCCACTGTGCCACATTTCCAAACCATTGTGCCGCACTCCTTACCTACTTTGGCCTTAACTGGTAGGTGGAGCAGGAAGACAATCACACCCTGACTGGTAATGTCTTTTGGGAGAGATCTGGTCAATCTGATCTGTGACTGTAACAAGAGACTCCCTCGCTATTCATTTTGCTGCCTCCTAGGGTGATGCACGCACTGAAATTCCACTTGCAAGAAAAATCTAGCCTGTTCTTTCTTGCTCCTGTGCCAGATGGACACACAAAAAAGCTGAGCTGAGGTGAATTGATCTCCCATCCCATTACCTGGAAGAACATCGCTTTTTCTGTTTGGAGCTGAGTAGGGAGCTTGCAAATCCCGCGCTCTGGAGGGTTTCCATTTCTCCAGAGGGGACAGTGAAAAGGGCGAGTGGAAGGAAGTAAACTTTCTGCAGGCATTCTCCATCCCGTTCATTTCCAGGAGAGATCACAGGACTGCTAGCAGCAGGGAGGATGACCTCCTGGGAGGGCCCTACAGCAACCGGCACAGCACTTTGGCCAGGCTGCTGAGCGAGACACTGCTGTCCTCTGTCAGCAGCCAGAAAAGACAATCAGGACCCAATGAAGAGATGCCATGATTAGTCAGACAAGGAAGGAGCAACATTTAGGGGCTAGGGCGCTCATCCTTTAGCCTATCTTAAGTCTGCTTAGCCAGCCCTTTAGTGCTGGTGTCACTGGGCCTCTTTGATGGTTTATTTTTCTTTATTTATATGAAATCTAAGAGAATAATCTGTGGTCTCCAATGACTCATTCTATCAGACCACTTCCATCTACTTCCTCTGCTTTCTTCCATGTCTAGCTGCTCTTTCCTCTCCATCAAATTGTATCCTGTGCTCTGCCAGGTTTGTCTTTTATGGAAGAGAAGATATATGTGTGTGAATGCTTGTACATGTGCGTGTGTGTATTTTAGATATTATTGCTATTATCAACATGCTATACACCTAAAAACTCCTAGCAAGCTGGAGCCTTCAAGAGGTGCTGTAGGAAATGACCTTCCCACTGGACAGCAGTCAGTGTGGAGGTCAGCACAGAAAGCTGCTAGCTTTGGAGGCCTCTGCCTGTCTGGTTGCTTTTCCTATCTTTGGAGCAGGCTGTCTCTCACCTGAGGTCAGAAACACAGCAAACTGCTCTTTTTAGCTTTGCATTTTCAAAATTTCTAACATGGGGGGGAGGGGGGGGAGGTTTATTGTTTAGCTGTTGATTTATTTTGTATGTTTGTTTGTTTGTTTGTTTACACAGTCCTTTTAGTGGGCGCAGGGAGGTGTTTTCAGCAATACAACTTTCCGAGACCTCAGTTCTGTGCGGTTATTGTTTGTATGGTTCAGCTGTATTTGGGGTCTTTCCTTTGTACATGTTTTTCCTGAATGGCAGGGCTATCTTGAAACGTCTCTTTGCCAGTGACCAAAGCACCATCTGTAATTGGAGGTGAGGCCTGGTATATAGTGGAGGCAGCAGCCTTTCGGGAAGTAGCTTTTCACTGACTTCCCTGTGGAGTCACAGAAGACAAAATATTTAATTGTTGCACAAGTGGGCTTTGGAGATTTTTGTTGTAGTTGTGGGGGTTTTTTTGGTGGTTTTTTTTTTGGTACTCCCTCTCTTTCCTTCCTTTTAAAATTTCTCTTGTTTTTCCCTTAAAAAATGTTAAAATGTTTCTCCAGTGAGCTTCGGCCATTGCACCAAAGGCTGTTGCAAGGCAGGGAGCCTGTCTGACCCTTGGGTCCTGCCCTTCTGAAGCCATGCAAGATTGTCCAGGTGGGGATGGAATTGGCAGTTTCCATGGCCATTCTTTGGACAAGACCCCTGTGGCACAGGGGTCTGACCCAAAGGGAATGGTCGTCCACAGCTGATCATCCTCTAGTAGGTGTGGGCTCTGGATCAGGCTGGAGGGCAGGCAGGGGAAGATGGTTCACTGGCCCCTGCACAGTCCTTCCCAGGCATGTAGGTCGGCAACAGGGACAAATGAATGACCCTGAATGGGCCAGAGGTCTTCAGCCTTGCTTCTCCTGACCTATTTGCAAGTGGGTAGGAATGACTCTGAACTTGGACAACATCATTCAAGGCTGAGCAGAGTCTCACAGACCATGAAGTAGGAATTAAAGGTGGTGCGTGGGCAGCTGGCCAGCTCTCAATATCGTGACACCTAAGGTAAAACCCAGCACCTTCATCCTTTGGCACTGGGAAGTGGCTGAGGACAGCAGTGGAGGACTGTTGTGTCTACTAGGGTTGGGGCAGGTAGCGTCTCTAGACCTGTCACAGGTCAATTTCAGCTGTATTTGCTTTCTAACTAATGTACATTTACTTTGGAGAGCACCTTTGGTAAGCTCAGTCTATCAACCAAAAGAAAACGAAGTACTCACCTCTAGTCTAAGTCTTCTACTGCCCAACACTGCTACCTCCTCTTCTCTTGAGCTGTTGGTACCTTGTGGTGAACCTGGCCACCCATCAGGCTGTTGAACACAGCAGATATATCCTGTCCGCTTCTGAGACCATCTTTGCCTAAATTTTGCCTCCTCTTTGTACCCTTTATGCATGCATATGTGTGTGCACATGCACACACACACACACACACGCCCACCTCCAGCCACTTCACTGGTGAAAATCAGAGCCACAGAGACATGAGTGCCAAATGACTTTTTATTTCTCAAGTAAATGATATAAAAAGTTTTGTTATTTTTCTTTTTTTTTTTTTTACATATGCAAATGTAAAAGGGAACTGACAGTGAATTGGTGGTGGCGAGAGGAAATGGGATGTTTTGTAACCCTAGCTGCAGTAAAAAAAAAAAAAAAAAGAAATAAAAATACATTAAAAATATTTAAAAAACACAAAAAGGAAAAAAAAAACTTGAACTATTTTGGAAATATTGTGAATAATTTTTTGATATAAAAACTAATTTTTATGTAGCATGAAAACCACCAAAATAAAATGATCAAGAATAAAAGCTGTGCAAAGGGTGTTTTTGTTTAGTTACTGAGGGAAAAGAAGGAAGAGAGAAGCAGTGGTGTATGAGAGAGATACTGCAGTCATGGCTTTTACAGTAAGATTCACAATGCCTAATGTTTTTCTTCAGTCTTGGTAGCTGGAATCTTGTGATTATGTAAAAAAAAAGAGGGAAAAACCACAACTCATTCTATACGAAAAGATCTTTTTTATCTGTGATTGCTGGGAAGAAAACCTTGAAAATAAGAACATAATGAATCTCAAGGACTCAAAAAACCAAAAGGCAAATTGAAAATGGCCATGAATTGCTTTTGAGTGTTGCATTCATCATGATTTTTCCTTCTTGATTTAAGATTGTTGAGTAGTTTAGGTATCAATAGTGGGAGGCAGGTACAAAGGAGGTAAGACATTAACGAAGGACTGAAAAAATTCTTTTTTTTTTTTTTTGTAATGTGAATTATAGGAGTTAAACCAGGGGCTCTTCACATTTCCTTCCAAGTGAAAGAGTAAGGTAGTGTCCTTTTGCAGGATATATTGGTGCCATTCTTCACTACTTAAAAAAAAATTACTTCTCCCCTCTGGTTTACCAAAGGAAGCAGACTGCCTCCCCAAATTCCAGACCAAACAGTATGACATCTCAGCATTCCAGACCCTCTTAGAAATGATGGCTGTGATTCTCTGCTCCCCTGAAGGTGGTGTGGTATCAGTGCTGGGGCACTACATTGCCTTTGAGCAGGTGATAGCCCTCACCCCACCCTGCTGTGGATCAAGGTGGCTCCTCAGCACAGGCTGTGAATCCTTCTTGCCCGGAAGACAGGGGATGCTGGTTTCTGGAATGGTCAAGGAGAGTTGGTAGGTTGCTCTGTTCATTCTGCCTTGAAGGTATTCCACGTGCCTGAGTGAATCAGATCTCCTGCAAATGAATTTCAGCCTCGCTCCCTCATGCTCCCATCTCCCACACAATCTCTAAAACATTGCCCAGCCAGCTGGCAGGGGACCTTCTCTGATGCTCCTGTCCTTTTTGTCTGGATGTCTTCTCCACTGTAGACTGGGAGGTAAGAGGCAAATAGTGTACCACCCAGCTTAAAATAAGCTGTGAAATAAATTGTATTCAGCACTGACTGAGAAGTCTGAAAAAAAGTGAAGTCTCAGTATCAACCTAGGCCACAGCTCTAGCGGTGTGCTAGGAAAAAGAATGCTGGATAGAAATCTTGTCTTGTGCTCAAGTCAGTATAGACTTGGGTGAAGTAGATAAGGAGGACCTGAAGGCAATGATGGTGTAGACCAGCTAGACTGGTGGGTTCTTGAGTTCTGAGCCAGGTATGAAAGAGGAGCCATGGGAATATTACCTCTTGGCGGAAAAAAGAGGGGGAGAGTCCTGTTAGCATAAAAAAGACCAAATCCTGAAGCGTCTTCTTGGCCTCTGTGGGCCCTAGTTGGCCTGTTTCTCCCTGTTGCCAATCCCTGTGCCATACACTATCTGCGATTGCTTTTTGACTCCTATGGGGAAGAGGAGACTTTGTCTGCTTTATGATGCTTTTCTCATTATTACAAATGATGTTACAGATCTAGGCTGTTCCTCCAGTGAGTATCTGGCTATTTACCATTCTTCCCACTTGTTCTGTCTGCTACTCCCATTCTTTTTGCCCTTGTGACCTCCTGCACTTTCATGTTAAGAAAAAGGGCCCTTGCTCTTTTAAGGGATCCTCCTTTGTGTCTTACAGTGAGGGCAGAGAAGACCTTACACACAACTTAGGGGTATTGTTTATCTTACTTTGCTCCAGTACCTTGTAGATTCCACCTGCTTTCTTACAAAGGATATGGTATCTTCCACCTGTGACCATTTTGCGCTAGCTCTGCCTTTGTTACTGCTGGACCCATACAGTGGAACAGAGTTAAAGCAGACGTTTGGAGAATGCTCTGGAGATTCAGATTTCCAAGCATAATGTCTCAGACTCTGGAGCCAGGGCTGTGGCAACGTGCTTTGCTGGAAATTCAGCCAAGGGCCATTCTACTCCAGCCTGTGTACTCGCTCACCTTCCCATCTCTGGAATGAAGCAGGACGCTCATCTTCCCTTAGACCCACAGGGCCTAATGACAAAGGGGAGCAGCTTTCCTTCTGCTCACCTTGTCTCTGCACCAAACTGCTCAGATATCAGGTCTTTCAGGTAGACATTCAACCATGCCAGACGGAGAACAAAACTCCTTCCCATACATATGTACAGCAAAGGCAGGAGTCTGGACATCTGGAGTGCACAAGCCTTGAATACTCCTGAAATGTCTCTGTCTTTGTTAAAGAGTGCTGCTGGGTTTGTTTGCCCTCACAGATTATTTGTGTCACCAGCAGGAAGCCAAGATTATGTCAGAGAAAAACAGCTATTTAATGTGTCCTTTTGACATTTGAACAAGGGACTAGGATTGTAGTTACAGAAAAGGCATCTGCAAAGGGGTATTTCCCATACCTGGGGAAGATTATCAGAAGTTCTTTACTTATTGAAGCAAACAATTAGGCTTCCCTTAGGCCTTTCACATGTACGGACTTTTCCATGTAATGAAGACACTTTCCCAGGTTCTGGTCCTTTCCTGAACAGAGATAATCCTTTTTCAACTCTGGAGGCTGAACCTTGCTGTGCTAAGATACAGGTAAAAGCACACTATTTGGAATGAAAAAGAGCTAGCTGTAACGAACCAGCCACTTCTTCTAGCTTTGCAGCTTCACATTACTTAGGAACTAACTGTTCAGATGTTCTTCCTCCTCAAGCCACTTCAGGCCTCTTTCTGTGCTGCAGCAGAGACTGGATTTGCTGTCCCTGCTGACCTTCCCCATTTTACATGCAGGGTGTGAGGGCTTCGTGGCCGCTTTCTTATCTAGGCATTAGATTGAAACTGGAGCAGCATGGTGCTTTGCACTCGTCTCTGTGACCCTTTGATTAGTTATCCTTGCTGAGGAGGCAAGACCCGAGGCCTGCCAGCTGCAAGGTGAAGCTTTGGGCGGGCGCTTGTCCTTCGGCAGCGGGCGCGCCCTGGAATGCTGAGTGACTTACGCCGTGTGCCCGCCACTCCTTCAAGGCTGGGGTGCAGACTCACATCGGAGCAGAAAAGAAGGAATTGGTTTCTTCCTTCTCTATTTCCCCAGCTCCCAAGGGAAAATTTCCTGGAAAGGAGAAATGGAAGGTTCATCCCTCACTTGGAAACTCTGGCTGTTGTCATTCCGCGCAGAGCATTGTTTTGCCGTGGTAAAATAAGGCAGATATTAGACTGGTGCTCAAACACAGCCTCTGGGCATGCTTCTAATTGGGTTTTTTTGAGAGAATAGACTAGTTCCTGCCACGAAGGGCAGGGTCAATTTCTCTGACGCCTTGGTCTCAAGGGATGAACCTTGAGTCCAAAGTCTCAATCATTTAGCCCTTGCTTGGCTCTGTTCAAGTTCCCCTACTATACATCCTGGACCTAGAGCATCCCAGGCAACCCCAGATGTGAGCCATCGGCACTGTGTGTTGGGAAGAAATACACAGTGAATGCTTTTGCCATGTTTGCATCACATAGGGAAGGATTTTTAAAAACACACAAGAAATTTCTTAAGTCAAAACCCATCTTATTAAGAGCCCGTAGTGCTCAGATGCTCAGATGCCTTTAGGAGTTTCCATTACAGAAGCTAGAAATGTTTATTCTTTTTAAAAATCTCTTCATGGAGGGTCTGGAGTATTTAATACTAAGGTAAATTAATTGAGTTCTCCTGAGCCTAAAATGTTGTGATATTAATCTCAACTACCAACTAATCCTAGAGGATGCCCTGGGTTGAGCTGAGGACATGAAGATCCCTTGAGAAGATGCAAAAGTTCCCTCCCCAGTAGCTCCACTGAGGGGGAAGTAGGTAGCATGTGGGGCAGGATTTAATCAGAAAGGTATGCTTGGGGATGCACACTGAATGCAAGCAGTGACTGGTGGCTTCAGGGCTAATTTTGTGTTGATCAAAATGATCCACCTCTCCTAACAACACTATTGCTGTGCAGTTGGACTGTGTCGGTACCAGTCATTAATTTGGGAAGAGGCAAGTAAAGTGAAATGCTGTGCCAGCAGGGTGAAACCCTGACATGAAATTGATCAAAACCATTTAGGTCCTTTTCTCAGACAAAATTTGTCCATTTGATGCTTTACTCTGCCAGAGTCCTCACTTCAAAGAGTTTGCAATTTTGATGCTCTACTAAAATACGTTAATATTAGCATTTACATTAACAAGTAAATTGACAGATGCCATAGTTTACATATATTATGCAAATATCCTGAAATCTTGCATGCATTTGCATCTCATTTTCTTGAGGTTAAATGAGACATACATTTTATAGGGGAAATAATTGAGGCATCCAGACATGATAAGCCAGGTGATTTGGTATGACTTGTATGAACAGGGATAAAGACTAGGAGCCGAGGAAAAGGACATCTGGCATTTTCATTTGGAAAAGTATTATGTTCATGATTGCTGTTTGGAGAAAGCGTTGTAGCAACTTCCTGGGATGCAGTCAGAAGTAGTGCAGGAAGTTTGTGCTGGGAGACTTGATTTGGGATGTTGAGAGACCTTAACCCGAAGGGCCAGGGCCAGTCAGGGTCTCAGCCTGTTGGGGTTTTTTTGGGGTTTTTTTTGTTTTGTTTTTTGTTTGTTGGCTTGCTTTCAAGATTTGAAAGAGTTACACTCATCTCTTTGCAGCATGGTGCACATACCACACAACTGAGATTCCCCCCATGCTCTAAAGGGATTAGGTTTTCCTACACAGGCAGGGGAACAGTGAGGAGGTGAATCTGTGATCCACTCAGGAGCAAGCCACAAGACCCCAGAGTCTCCACTTCAGTACCTGGAAGAATGTTTTCTTCTTCTTCTTATGCTTCTGGAAATCATGAAGGGATGACAGCATGCCCAGGGTAATCAACATCTGCTCCAGGTGAGTTTGGTGAGAAATCTTGCTATTCTGGCAGTGCTCTTGTTTTCCAGCTTCATTTCACTTCTTCAGTTGGGCAAAGCCTTGAGGATGCTGTAACTTATCCCAGCCTTGGACAAAGAGAACCTGGACCATAAATTGTGATTGCTCTGTGCATTTTCAGTTAGCTCTACTTTTACAGGTAGCATGGGAATGTGCATGTATGAACCTAATCCAGAGAGGTGCTGAGCTGTAAATGCTCTCTGAGGGTGTCTGCAGTGCACGGGGCTCAGCCTCTGCTGCCAGCTTGACCTAATTTCTCTCAGCTGAAGCTCTACTAGGATTCAAAATACAACTCATTTCCCTTCTTTGGAAACTTGCACATCAAGGTCTTACTGTACTCCTCACAAGTAGTCTTGAGCATCTCTTTGCTGCTTTTGTCAGGCTGCTACAAACTTTCAGCATTTACAGGGAGACTGTCAAAATATTGTATAGAAAATAATTCCCCTTTTTTGGTTCCACCAGTGTGCAGTAACACCTCAGACTGTCACATTGGAGAAGCTTCATCAAGAACCTCTTTGTATCATGCAAAGTGTTCATTCATCTTGGCAACTCTTCATGAATTTCATTCAAGACATCCTGGTCTGTTTGAATAGTGACTGAACTTTCTGGCCAACTACTTCTGGGGCATTGCTTTAAAACCTTGAAGGATAGTTAGAAGTGCAAACAAACATGCAAATGGACAGAGGCTGACCCAGCTTCCTTTTGTTTTCAACAGTCTTGGATGATAAAGCCAGCTTTCCTAGGGTTACAGGTCAGCTTAGTTCAATTTGCAGCCTAATTAATTGCTCCAAAATTGTAGATCTGTCTTGCCAGAACCCCTTTAAATTATGCATACTCCTACTTACACAGTCACTGCCACTCTTCAAATATTCAAGGGTTCCTTACATTTTGGATGGTTTACTCTCTCCAGGGAGGAGGCAGTGTTTTAAAAAGAAATTGCTGACGGATAAAGTAGAGCTTACATGACTTGCAGCAAACAGCAATTTGAGTTCTCAAGAACATGTTTCTTGGACATGTAGATTTTACTTGTTTGCATTTAAAGGACACACGTGACACACAACACCGCTTTCTCATCCAGTAACATTATCATCTAGTGACATTAACTGAACGGTTAATGTCAAGTTTTTATTAACATTTACAAGCACATTGGGAGATTAATTTGTTTACTTGCATTATGCAAAACTGATTTAAGATCGTGGTCTGCATTTACACACATTTACATAGCGTTTCCTGATTAATACATTATAATACACACAAATCATGTGGAAATTGCAGGCTCACATCTGCAACATAAACTTCACTTTCTGTCCTGTAAAATTTGACTTAGCTGGCAGACCTTTTCCGGCAAGTTGCAGCTGAAGTCAGGATATCCTAAGGAGGGAAGGAAGAATTGGGATCCGAGGTGGATTTTCTGTGAAGTCCTTCCATAGTGCCTGTTACTTGCCGATGCCCTGCAGTCGAGAGGCAGAAGGAGAGGGCACCAAGGTTAGCTGGCAGCGGATGAGTCTCATGTGATGGAAGCTGTGGACCTGAAGTTAGGCTGCTGTGCACACGCAGTTTAGTTGAGCACTCAGCGACTTCAGCCTGGGAGTGAAGTGGGTGAGCAGCAAAAGGAGCCGGTGGGAGGGAGAGGGGCAGCGACCACTGCTGCAGGTGGTGGATGTGTGTGACGGGGCTCAGCTGGGCGCAGCAGAGACCCCCGGGCACTTCCCCTGCTCCTGGAGCACCAGGGCTGGCTGCTGGCCTGGGAACACCGAGAGGGTGCGGGCAGGAGGGCAGCGACAAACACCGAGCTCCCGCTGTGGGGCTGAGACAGGAGCAGGAAGGCAGCACCCTCGTGCTGAACGTGGGGGCAAGGGGACACTGGGGACACTTCCCGGTGTGGCGTCTTCCCAAGGGAACGCGCGGTCGAACTCAGGCTTGCCTCGCCTCTCCGAGGCCCGAATCCTACAATCTCTTCTCCGCCTGTCACAACCTCATCCTCCTCTCTCCTACACCCTCACCCTCCTCCGGTTCTTCTTTCTGTAAATAGCTCTTTCTGATTTTGGACAAGCAGGGATCAACAGATTCTGGAGGGGGGTGGGAAAGACACTTGTTTTGGTTATTTTTTTCCCTTTCTCTCTTGAATTTTGGGTGTTTGAACTTGAAAAAATAATATATATAAATATAAAAATATATGTATTTAAGCAAGTGGATTTCCTGGACAACTATGAAAGGAGTTAATTTTTTTCCCCTTTGATTTCTCTTGTTTCTCATTTGGGTTTGTTTTTTGGGGAAGAGGTTTTTTGTGAACTGTTGAGATTTCCAGTTCAGCATTGTTTAAAGGATGTGGAGAAAAAAAAAAAAAAAGAAAAAAAAAAGAAGAAAAATCAACAAAACCATGAAAACCTTTGTGATGTACAAATCCTGTAAATAGTCAAAGATACTTTCTCTTTTCTAACAACAAATTATTTCTGTCACTTTATATTCAAAAATAAAGAAATGTACCACAGAATATCAGGGTTAAAAAAATTGGAACCCGTAATCAGAATATTTTCTTTGTTGTCTCCGTTCATTTTGTTCTCAACTTGGAGAATGCCTGGGAATTTTGCTGCATGAGTGATGTTTTAAAAGCCTGAAATGGTGATGAGTTGAAATTAGGACGACAATGTCACTCAAGAGGGACTCTTGCCCCGCTGTCCACTATTAGCCGTGGGTTGAGGCTGCACTCCTGGGGCTGGATCATGAGAGTGAGTGGATGAAGGAGCCTGATCATATTCATGAAACACAAACAATCCTGGGGCAGAGACAGGAATGGGAGATTGTCTCAGTGGGTTGAATCTCCCTTTATCCTGCCTGAAAATGTTTCTGGGAAGCGCATGATGAAAGCCACCATGATATCACTGCTAACCAAGCTGCAAGACTTTGGAGGTATCTTGGACCCCTCCTGTCAGCCAGCAAGTGACAAGGCTTTGGCACATGGTTTACATTAAACAAAGCCCAGACTGAGACTTATAGAGGAGTGGCAAAGACAGGGGGGGCAAAGATGGTAGGGAATTCTTCAATGATGTCACCTTGTCTGGGCATCAGTCATTAATCACAGCCCCCAAGACAACAGGAAAGTTGAGGGAAGGAGTTGATCTTTGCAGAGGTTACCCTGGTCCAAACAATGGAAAAGGCTCAAGAGGTTATTTATAAAGAAATGCTAAGAACTGACATGTTTTGGAAATACAGAGCTGTGCATCACCTTTTATGGTGAGAGGGCAGTCAGTTATTTTTAGGGCAGCTAAAAATAAAGAAAATGGACTAGCTGAGTTAGTCAGAGGATTCTAGACTACCTGTGGGGTGCAATTAAAAGTGTGGAACACAGCAGAAACAGAAGCACCAAGTCAGATTCAGAACAGGAAATGCAGTGTTCAGCCACAAAGCTTAGAGCAGCTGACACAAATTAAATATTAGTAAATGAAGATAATTCATAAGGTGAGCAAAACTGTGAACCAGGGAAAGAAAATCTCCAGCTAGTAAACATGAAGGTAAATAGGATTATACATACACAACCCCCTGCTTATTGAAAATCCTGAGAATAGATGTTAAGTACTAATGATGAGAGATAAGTCAATAATAGCACAGGAGAGACCGAAAGGTTCAATACTCAGTTTTTATATGAAGCTGGAGGGACAAATGGGTCATTACCCATGTCTGCAGTGCTGTTCATCACCAAAGGAAGTGGGACATTATCTGAGACCCAAGGAGGGGTGCAGCTCCAGGCCTCCACTGTCACAGCTGCACCCCCTGACATACCTGCCCTGTTCCCCTCCCCCAGTAAGTCACTGGGCTTGCTGCAGTGAAATGACTCAGCTGCTCCCTGCATGGATAGCCTTGTGACAGTGGTTCTTCCCAGCCTCAAAATCCACCATTGCACTTGTGACCTTAATGATAGCAGAAGGGAAAAAAAAAAGGTGAATATTGGGGTTTTGGTTTTCAGTCTCAAATCATGTGTGAATATAAGGCGCTCACCTTTATATTTCTAAGTTCCAACAACATCATTTTGATGAGTAATAATTACTTTTTTGGCAGTGGCTTAATGCAAAAATGAAATGTGATTTTTGGGCCAATTCTGCCAGCACCTGATATTTTTTGTTGAGAAAACAAAATTCTGTTTTCTGGGTCTGGAATGGAGCTGCATTAATTCTCACTCAAATGCAGGATACTTCACCAGAATTGGTTAACTTCCAACTCTTAGCTGAAATACCTTATCGTTTATTCAAACTTTAGCTCTTTGCCCGGGTTCATGTGCCAGAGGCAGGCAGGCATTTCACTAGATTGCACTTGCTAGCCAGAACAAAGTCTTGGCTGGAGTGCAGGGGAAACTAATGGTTTGAAAGTTTCAGTGTTTTGAGCTTTTATCTTTTCAAAACAGAAAGATTTTATACCTTTTGAATATCATTCTAAACATTTACTCTTTTTTTTCATTACTGAAATTTTTAATTGACAGGTTCTGTTTTGAAGATAGAACTATTTGCCAATTTAATTTCAGGTTTGAAAATACTCACCTTTTGGCCAAGCTGCACACTTGAAAACTCCTAATCGACTACAAGTAATCCAAACAGAAAAATAAATGGAGTGTGGGAGAGAAAAGTAATCCTCAAAAGGGATTGAAGAAGGATTCCAACAGTAGAAAAGTATTTCTCAGGGTTTCTTTACTTCTGTAAATTCCACTGAAATAAAATCCAACCAGAACTTTTTAAATGGCTCAACTGACAGTGGTTTAGCTGAAGCAAATGATTTTTAAGAGGCCTGGAGATGCTATCAGTGACTGGGACAGCAACTGAAAAATCAGATTCCCTCTCTGAATCTCCCAGATGGACAACAATCTGCTGAAAATGGGAAGAGATCAATTGACTTTCCTCTATAGATTTTCTTCTTACTTTCACCTCAACCACAATCTGGTGACCTGGGACTAGGTATGAAAAAGTGGGTAAAAATGTGTAGGGAAATAATCACATTATCACTGCTCTTATGGTACTCAAGTTTGACAAGTACAGGTTTATTCTGATGTCACCAGCACTTACTGACCCCTTTGGTTCTTTGAAGGGCCAAGGTTTACAGAAAAGCTTTTAAACACAGCACAGGAACACAGTGATAGAAAAGAGCCATTCACTGCTCCAGCCAGGACCTGCTACCCCCACCACTCAGGTGGGGATGCACCTCCCTAACAGGGACACCCTAACAGTGTCTGGCAGGGGATAGATGTTCAGATGATTGGTGTTGGAGTGTGTGTGTTTGTCTGTGTGTGTGTGTGTGTGTGTGCTCAGGGGCTCACCTAAGCTTCAGGGGTTCAAACCTCAGCTACATGCTCGGATTTTCGCTGGTATCTAGACTCTGTCTAGTCAATGGACTATAGAAAATATTTACATCCTCTCCAAAGAGATATCTCTTGTGGCTCAGAGAAATCTCCCACCAAACTCATGGCCTGGGAAACATCTGCTGGAAGTTTGGACCCACGGACATCCTCAGCAGAAGACAGCTAAGGACAGATAAACCGAAGCCCACTGCTTGTGTTTAACTGAAGGTGGCAGACGTGACTGGGGGCTAAATGCCTCCCTAACAGGTGAGTTGCACTGAGTGACAGGCCCTGAGGACAGAGGTGGGATTGGAATTCCCTCCTGGCCAAGTTCTTTGCTGCAGGGTAGCTGAAAATGTCAGGCACAGAGGAGGGGGGGGGCAGAGTGATGTAAAATGGGAGCACAATGAACTGTAATAAACTCTATTGTCTGAGGCATCTCTTGGCAGCCTGCACTCAATGGCAGATCAATAGGCAGCAAAGAGTCAGAAAATAAGGTATGTCTTTGGGGAAAAAATGTAGCTGAAATCAAAGGTACTTATGATTGTAATGGCTGACACTGTCTTCAGTACAGCAAGGGTCCCCACACGTCTGCAACACAACACAGCCACACTGCCATCCTTCAGGACATGATCCCTGACACTCCACACAGCGCTGGCAGTGCAGCTGTCGTTGAGAAGGACCTTTGATCCTGCACTTGCCTTGGGGACCAGCTCTCCCCTGCTGGGTGCACTGTGTCTTGTGGCTGTCCCTCAGAAAAGGCTGGCAGACGGACTCAGGAGCGGGCAGGCTTCCCAACACCTCTTGTGTTGTGTGCACTGCCTTCCATCTTCCTATTTGTGCCTTTTCAACATTATTCCCAAGCTATGCAGAAATATGGTTGCCCCAGGAAAGGTCCTGTGCCAGCTGCCACATCCTCCTGTGCAGGGTGAGGGGGATGAAATCACTCCATCACGGGCCAGCAGTGAAATTAGCAGAGCCAAGAGGCCCCCCTTCTGTACCAGACAAACAAGAAAAGTTTAGCAAGCAATTAAAATATATTAATGTCCTCCCCAACCTCTACTATCCTGGGCTGCCCTCTTCCTTGACTGGCCTGGGGGATGTGAACCCTTCAGCCTTCATTATTCTCAAATTAGGAAGGCTTATTAGAGGACCCTAAAGCAAAAGTCATCACTGCGGTGCCTTGCACAGGATAAAGCCTCACTGGGAGAGGCAAACAGGATCCTGCAGGAAGATCTGTTGGTGTAAGGAGTACTCACTGCTTTCAGTCAGGAGTGAAAAAGAAGTCTGAGGCTGTCAGTCAGCTGCAATGTTGCGTTTCCCCTCTTGTCCCCCCATTTTCTGCCAGATGAGCTGTAAATAAAGCACTGCACAAGCAGAGAGCTCACAGGTCCCTGTGAATTGCTCCCTGGTGTCACCTGCACAGGGGTGTGTTCTGTATCTCATTCCTGGCGAGCCCTCTTCTCAGCTGGTGTAACATTAGCACAAATGGCTGCAAGAGCATGAAGGACAGTGGTGCCTTGTACTTGAACGCTGTGTTCAGTCAGAGATTGGATCCTGACTGATTTAGCAGGGCCCTGGAAAAATTGCATTCAAAAGCATGATGTCCCATGACAATAAGAGCAGGGTGACCCGGAGGGGGTTGTGCTGGCTTGCTCCTGCTCTCAGAGGAAAGTTGTGCTCAGCTTTGTGTCCTGTGACTCAATTTGCTACAAGCATGTTCAAACACGATAACGTTGTGTAGTATAGAAAAGGACAGTGTCCTGGCCCAGTTCCAGCTTGCATAATTAATTTCTTCTTATCTAAAAAATTCTACCTGTAATTTTGAATGAGTGTGGATGGATTTTTTTCATCTTTTCCCAACTACAGCTTCAAACCACCAACTTCTTTTTTTTTTCCTCCTGTGGCTGCTTAAATATTTTGTGTCTCCTTTACCTACGTGTACGCATGCATATTTATATCCCCCTTTGTATCTTTTGTGTTGTTTTGCCAACAAAAGCCGTAATTCACTTTGCTTAAATTATTGTGTGATCGTGCAACGTGCTATATGGGGCTCCATGCATTAATATCCTGCCAAGAAAACAAAAAAGATCGAGCATCCGTATATTGAAAACACCCTAAGCTCTCCAAATCTCCCAAAGACTGACTGCTTATTGCTGCATAGTGCTCTTTGCACCAGCTATCTGAATGCTGCTCTTTATTCAGCAATCTGGCACATACTCAGCACTGCACATGCATTTGGAAATGTCTGAGCTCAGGAGATGCAATCAGAAAAAGATTATTCTGTGAGATGATACCTATTCTTCGCAGAAATATTTTTTAGTTAACAATGTGGAGGAGAATGACTGGCCCAAAATTACCAAAAATCCTTGGTTTAGTGCCTGACTGAAGGGCTGTTGTCCGTGTTTTCTTACTTGAGCCCTGCCACAGGGAACTGCCTACTTTAACCCATTCCTAAGAGTGGAGGAACGCAGCAGCTCGGGCATGGCAAAGGTGCTCTGCCCCACCCTGCTGGGCAATGTGCTGTGTAGTTAGTGCAGCCAACACTGAACCTGTTCACATTAACACATTTGCTGTGTGAATGGTAAAGTTAAACGTTTTCTAGTGAGGAGTTGCTTTGTTTGACTGCAAATGAGACATGCCCAGAAAGTGGCGTTTGCTCGAGCTGTCAGGGTGCTCTCCCAAAGCACTTGGATGTGTCCTTCTGTCCATCCTTCTTTCCACCTCTGATGCCAGGTTGTGGCCACCTCAGTACCTGGGCAGCAGTGA